>NC_088191.1:2172655-3547811 GCF_028769735.1 Zonotrichia leucophrys gambelii | reverse complement strand
AGGAACCTGGTGCCAATCTGGGAGCAACCAGGAATGATTCCCTACTCCCAGGAACAATTTCCTGGTTTTTAAGGAACTGTTTCCCCTCAGAATCCCCTGCTGAAAACCACAAACACGGAAGAACCCAAAAACACCTCCAGGCCATCCCCAAACTAATTTTTTGGTGGATTTTGGTGAATCCTGGGAACTCTGAGCAGGAAATCTGACCTGCAGGATCCTGGTGGAAATCTGGGAGCATCCAGGGACAATTCCCTGCTCCCAGAAACAATTTCCTGCTTTTTAAGGAGCTGTTTCCCCTCAGAAGCTCCTACTGAAAAGCACCAACACGGAAGAACCCGAACTCCTCCAGGCCAACTCCAAACTCATTTTTTGGTGGATTTTGGTGAATCCTGGGAATTCTGAGGAGGGAATCTGAACCCCAAGAACCTGGTGCAAATCCAGGAACAATTTCCTGAATTTTCAGGAGCTGTTTCCCCTCAGAATCCCCTACTGAAAAGCACCAACATGGAAGAACCCAAACTCCTCCAGGCCATCTCCAAACTCATTTTTTGGTGGATTTTGGTGAATCCTGGGAATTCTGAGGAGGGAATCTGACCTGCAGGAACCTGGTGGAAATCTGGGAACAGCCAGGAACAATTCCCTGAATTTTCAGGAGCTGTTTCCCCTCAGAGTCCCCTACTGAAAAGCACCAACATGGAAGAACCCAAACTCCTTCAGGCCACCTGCAATCTCCCAAATTTTGGTGATTCCTGGGAATTCTGAGGAGGGAATCTGACCTGCAAGGACCTGGAGCAAACTTGTGAGCATCCAGGAACAAATTCCTACTCCCACAAACAATTCCCTGACTTTTAAGGAACTCTTCACCCTCAGAAACCCCTATTGAAAAGCACCAACATGGAAGAACCCAAACTCTTCCAGGCCATCTCCAAACTCATTTTTTGGTGGATTTTGGTGCATCCTGGGAACTCTGAGGAGAGAATCTGAGCTAAAAGAACCTGGAGCAAATCTGGGAACAGCCAGGAACAAATCCTTGAATTTTCAGGAGCTGTTTCCCCTCAGAATCCCTGCTGAAAAGCACCAACATGGAAGAACCCAAAAACACCTCCAGGCCATCCCCAAACTAATTTTTTGGTGGATTTTGGTGAATCCTGGGAACTCTGAGCAGGAAATCTGACCTGCAGGATCCTGGTGGAAATCTGGGAACAACCAGGAACAATTCCCTGATTTTTAAGGAGCTCTTCACCCTCAGAATCCCCTCCTGAAAAGCACCAACATGGAAGAACCCAAACTCCTTCAGGCCACCTGCAATCTCCCAAATTCTGGTGAATCCTGGGAATTCTGAGGAGAAAATCTGAGCTAAAAGAACCTGGAGCAAATCTAGGAGGATCAAGGAACAAATTCCTACTCCCAGAAACAATTTCCTGGTTTTTAAGGAACTGTTTCCCCTCAGAATCCACTACTGAAAACCAGCAACATAGAAAAACCCGAACTCCTCCAGGCCATCTCCAAACTCATTTTTTGGTGGATTTTGGTGAATCCTGGAAACTCTGAGGAAGAAATCTGACCTGCAAGGACCTGGAGCAAAGCTGTGAGCACCCAGGAATAAATCCCTGAATTTTCAGGAACTGTTTCCCCTCAGAATCCCCTGCTGAAAAGCACCAACATGGAAGAACCCGAACTCCTCCAGAACATCTCCAAACTCATTTTTTGGTGGATTTTGG
This sequence comes from Zonotrichia leucophrys gambelii, assembly GCF_028769735.1. Classification (NCBI taxonomy): domain Eukaryota; kingdom Metazoa; phylum Chordata; class Aves; order Passeriformes; family Passerellidae; genus Zonotrichia; species Zonotrichia leucophrys. The sequence continues at coordinate 3,546,090 of NC_088191.1, read as the reverse complement.
CAATTCTGAGGAGGGAATCTGAACCCCAAGAACCTGGAGCAAATCTAGGAGGATCAAGAACAAATCCCTGAATTTTCAGGAGCGGTTTCCCTTCAGAATCCCACACTGAAAAGCACCAACATGGAAGAACCCAAACTCCTCCAGGCCATCTCCAAACTCATTTTTTTGGTGGATTTTGGTGATTCCTGGCAGCTCTGAGGAGGAAATCTGACCTGCAAGGACCTGGTGCAAATCCAGGAACAAATCCCTGAATTTTCAGGAGCTGTTTCCCCTCAGAATCCCTGCTGAAAAGCACCGACATGGAAGAACCCAAACTCCTCCAGGCCACCTGCAAACTCCCAAATTTTGGTGAATCCTGGGAATTCTGAGGAGGAAATCTGACCTGCAAGAACCTGGAGCAAATCTAGGAGGATCAAGGAACAAATTCCTACTCCCAGAAACAATTTCCTGGTTTTTAAGGAGCTGTTTCCCCTCAGAATCCCCTGCTGAAAAGCACCAACATGGAAGAACCCAAACTCCTCCAGGCCATCCCCAAACTCATTTTTTGGTGGATTTTGGTGAATCCTGGAATTCTGAGGAGGGAATCTGACCTGCAGGAACCTGGTGGAAATCTGGGAGGATCAAGGAACAGTTTCCTGTTTCCAAGAACAAATCCCTGATTTTTAAGGAGCTCTTCACCCTCATAAGCTCCTACTGAAAAGCACCAACACCGAAGAACCCAAACTCCTTCAGGCCACCTGCAAACTCCCAAATTTTGGTGAATCCTGGGAATTCTGAGGAGGGATTCTGAACCCCAAGAACCTGGAGCAGAGCTGAAAACATCCAGAAACAATTCCCTGATTTTTAAGGAACTCTTCACCTTCAGAGTCCCCTACTGAAAAGCACCAACATGGAAGAACCCGAACTCCTCCAGGCCATCTCCAAACTCATTTTTTGGTGGATTTTGGTGGATCCTGGGAACTCTGAGGAGAGAATCTGAGCTAAAAGAACCTGGTGGAAATCTGGGAACAGCCAGGAACAAATCCCTGAATTTTCAGGAGCTGTTTCCCCTCAGAATCCCGCACTGAAAAGCACCAACATGGAAGAACCCGAACTCTTCCAGGCCATCTCCAAACTCATTTTTTGGTGGATTTTGGTGATTCCTGGGAACTCTGAGGAGAGATTCTGAACCCCAACAACCTGGAGTAGAGCTGGGAACATCCAGAAACAAATCCCTGAATTTTCAGGAGCTGTTTCCCCTCAGAATCCCCCGCTGAAAAGCACCAATATGGAAGAACCCGAACTCCTTCAGTCTGCAAACTCCCAAATTTTGGTGAATCCTGGGAATTCTGAGGAGAAAATCTGACTTGAAGGAACCTGGTGCCAATCTGGGAGCAACCAGGAACAAATCCCTGAATTTTCAGGAGCTGTTTCCCCTCAGAATCCCCTCCTGAAAACCACCAATATGGAAAAGCCCCAACTCTTTCACACCACCTGCAAACTCCCAAATTTTGGTGAATCCTGGGAATTCTGAGGAGAAAATCTGACTTGAAGGAACCTGGTGCCAATCTGGGAGCAACCAGGAATGATTCCCTACTCCCAGGAACAATTTCCTGAATTTTCAGGAACTGTTTCCCCTCATAAGCTCCTACAGAAAAGCACCAACATGGAAGAACCCAAACTCCTCCAGGCCATCTCCAAACTCATTTTTTGGTGGATTTTGGTGAATCCTGGGAATTCTGAGGAGGGAATCTGACCTGCAGGAACCTGGTGGAAATCTGGGAGCATCCAGGAACAATTCCCTGCTCCCAGAAACAATTTCCTGATTTTTAAGGAACTCTTCACCCTCAGAATCCCTGCTGAAAAGCACCAACACGGAAAAGCCCCAACTCTTTCACACCACCTGCAAACTCCTGGATTTTGGTGGATCCTGGAAATTCTGAGGAAGAAATTTGAGCTAAAAGAACCTGGAGCAAATCTAGGAGGATCCAGGAACAATTCCCTGAATTTTCAGGAGCTGTTTCCCCTCAGAATCCCCTGCTGAAAAGCACCAACATGGAAGAACCCAAACTCCTTCAGGCCACCTGCAATCTCCCAAATTTTGGCAAATCCTGGGAATTCTGAGGAGGGAATCTGACCTGCTGGAACCTGGAGCAAATCTAGGAGGATCAAGGAACAAATTCCTACTCCCTGAAACAATTTCCTGGTTTTTAAGGAGCTGTTTCCCCTCAGAACCCCCTGTTGAAAAGCACCAACATGGAAGAACCCAAAAACTCCTCCAGGCCATCTCCCAACTCATTTTTTGGTGGATTTTGGTGAATCCTGGGAACTCTGAGGAGGGAATCTGAGCTAAAAGAACCTGGTGCAGAGCTGTGAGCATCAAGGAACAAATCCCTGAATTTCAGGGAACTCTTCACCCTCAGAAATTCCTCCTGAAAAGCACCAATATGGAAGAACCCGAACTCCTCCAGGCCAACTCCAAACTCATTTTTTGGTGGATTTTGGCAATTCTGAGGAGGGATTATGAACCCCAAGGACCTGGAGCAAATCTGGGAGCACCCAGGAACAAATCCCTTAATTTTAAGGAACACTTCACCCTCATAAGCTCCTACTGAAAAGCACCAACACCGAAGAACCCAAACTCCTTCAGGCCACCTGCAAACTCCCAAATTTTGGTGAATCCTGGGAATTCTGAGGAGGAAATCTGACCTGCAAGGACCTGGAGCAAAGCTGTGAGCATCCAAGAACAATTCCCTGCTCCCAGAAACAATTCCTTGGTTTATAAGGAGCTCTTCACCCTCAGAATCCCGCACTGAAAAGCACCAACATGGAAGAACCCAAACTCCTCCAGGCCATCCCCAAACTCATTTTTTGGTGGATTTTGGTGCATCCTGGGAGCTCTGAGGAGGAAATCTGATCTGCAGGAACCTGGTGGAAATCTGGGAACAGCCAGGAATGATTCCTAGTCCCATGAAGAATTTTCCTGAATTTTCAGGAGCTGTTTTCCCCTCAGAATCCCCTACTGAAAAGCACCAACATGGAAGAACCCAAACTCCTCCAGGCCATCTCCAAACTCATTTTTTGGTGGATTTTGGTGAATCCTGGGAATTCTGAGGAGGAAATCTAACTTGAAGGAACCTGGAGCAAATCTAGGAGGATCAAGGAACAAATCCCTGAATTTTAAGGAGCTGTTTCCCCTCAGAATCCCCTGCTGAAAAGCACCAACATGGAAGAACCCAAACTCCTCCAGGCCACCTGCAATCTCCCAAATTTTGGCGAATCCTGGGAATTCTGAGGAGGAAATCTGACCTGCAGGAACCTGGAGCAAAGCTGGGACTACCCAGGAACAAATCCCTGTTCCCACAAACAAATCCCTCATTTTTAAGGAGCTGTTTCCCCTCGAAATCCCCTCCTGAAAAGCACCAACACAGAAGTACCCAAAAACTCTTCCAGGCCATCTCCAAACTCATTTTTTGGTGGATTTTGGCGAATCCTGGGAATTCTGAGGAGGGAATCTGAACCCCAAGAATCTGGTGCAAACCCAGGAACAAATCCCTGAATTTTCAGGAGCTGTTTCCCCTCAGAATCCCCTCCTGAAAACCACCAATATGGAAAAGCCCCAACTCTTTCACACCACCTGCAATCTCCCAAATTTTGGTGAATCCTGGGAATTCTGAGGAGAAAATCTGACTTGAAGGAACCTGGTGCCAATCTGGGAGCAACCAGGAATGATTCCCTACTCCCAGGAACAATTTCCTGGTTTTTAAGGAACTGTTTCCCCTCAGAATCCCCTGCTGAAAACCACAAACACGGAAGAACCCAAAAACACCTCCAGGCCATCCCCAAACTAATTTTTTGGTGGATTTTGGTGAATCCTGGAATTCTGAGGAGGGAATCTGACCTGCAGGATCCTGGTGGAAATCCAGGAACAAATCCCTGAATTTTCAGGAGCTGTTTCCCCTCAGAATCCCCTGCTGAAAACCACCGACATGGAAGAACCCAAACTCCTTCAGGCCACCTGCAATCTCCCAAATTTTGGTGAATCCTGGGAATTCTGAGGAGGGAATGTGACCTGCAAGGACCTGGAGCAAATCTACGAGGATCAAGGAACAGTTTCCTGCTCCCAGGAACAAATCCCTGAATTTTCAGGAGCTGTTTCCCCTCATAAGCTCCTACTGAAAAGCACCAACATGGAAGAACCCAAACTCCTCCAGGCCATCTCCAAACTCATTTTTTGGTGGATTTTGGTGGATCCTGGGAATCCTGAGCAGGGAATCTGACCTGCAGGAACCTGGTGGAAATCTAGGAGCATCAAGGAACAAATCCCTGATTTTTAAGGAACTTTCACCCTCAGAATCCCCCACTGAAAACCACAGACACGGAAGAACCCAAACTCCTTCAGGCCACCTGCAAACTCCCAAATTTTGGTGAATCCTGGGAATTCTGAGCAGGGAATCTGACCTGCAGGAACCTGGAGCAAATCCAGGAACAAATCCCTGCTCCCACAAACAAATCCCTCATTTTTAAGGAGCTCTTCACCCTCAGAAATTCCTCCTGAAAAGCACCAACATGGAAGAACCCGAACTCCTCCAGGCCATCTCCAAACTCATTTTTTGGTGGATTTTGGTGAATCCTGGGAACTCTGAGGAGGAAATCTGACCTGCAAGAACCTGGTGCAAATCTAGGAGGATCAAGGAACAGTTTCCTGCTCCCAGGAACAAATCCCTGAATTTTCAGGAGCTGTTTCCCCTCAGAATCCCCCACTGAAAAGCACCAACATGGAAGAACCCAAACTCCTCCAGGCCATCCCCAAACTCATTTTTTGGTGGATTTTGGTGAATCCTGGGAATTCTGAGGAGGAAATCTGACCTGCAAGGAACTGGAGCAAATCTAGGAGGATCCAGGAACAATTCCCTGAATTTTCAGGAGCTGTTTCCCCTCAGAGTCCCCTACTGAAAACCAGCAACATAGAAAAACCCGAACTCCTCCAGGCCATCTCCAAACTCATTTTTTGGTGGATTTTGGTGAATCCTGGGAATTCTGAGGAGGAAATCTGACCTGCAGGAACCTGGTGCCAATCCAGGAACAAATCCCTGCTCCCACAAACAAATCCCTGAATTTTCAGGAGCTGTTTCCCCTCAGAATCCCTGCTGAAAACCACCAACATGGAAGAACCCGAACTCCTTCAGGCCATCTCCAAACTCATTTTTTGGTGGATTTTGGTGAATCCTGGGAATTCTGAGCAGGGAAATCTGACCTGCAGGAACCTGGAGCAAATCCAGGAGGATCAAGGAACAGTTTCCTGCTCCCAGGAACAAATCCCTGAATTTTCAGGAACTGTTTCCCCTCATAAGCCCCTGCTGAAAAGCACCAACATGGAAGAACCCAAACTCCTCCAGGCCATCTCCAAACTCATTTTTTGGTGGATTTTGGTGAATCCTGGAAATTCTGAGGAGGGATTCTGAACCCCAAGAACCTGGTGCCAATCTGGGAGCATCCAGGAAGAATTCCCTGAATTTTAAAGAGCCGTTTCCCCTCAGAATCCCTACTGAAAAGCACCAACATGGAAGAACCCGAACTCCTCCAGGCCATCTCCAAACTCATTTTTTGGTGGATTTTGGTGGATTTTTGGCACCTCTGAGCAGAGAACCTGACCTGCAGGAACCTGGTGGAAATCTGGGAACAACCAGGAACAATTCCCTCATTTTTAAGGAACTCTTCACCCTCAGAATCCCCTGCTGAAAACCACTGACACGGAAAAGCCCCAACTCTTTCACACCACCTGCAAACTCCTGGATTTTGGTGATTCCTGGGAATTCTGAGGAGAGAATCTGAGCTAAAAGAACCTGGAGCAAATCTAGGAGGATCAAGGAACAAATTCCTACTCCCAGAAACAAATCCCTCATTTTTAAGGAACTCTTCACCCTCAGAATCCCCTACTGAAAACCACCAACATGGAAGAACCCAAACTCCTTCAGGCCACCTGCAATCTCCCAAATTTTGGTGAATCCTGGGAATTCTGAGGAAGAAATTTGAGCTAAAAGAACCTGGAGCAAATCTAGGAGGATCAAGGAACAGTTTCCTGCTCCCAGGAACAAATCCCTGAATTTTCAGGAGCTGTTTCCCCTCATAAGCTCCTACTGAAAAGCACCAACATGGAAGAACCCAAACTCCTCCAGGCCAACTCCAAACTCATTTTTTGGTGGATTTTGGCAATTCTGAGGAGGGATTCTGAACCCCAAAAACCTGGTGCAGAGCTGGGAGCACCCAGGAACAAATCCTTGAATTTTCAGGAGCTGTTTTCCCCTCAGAATCCCTGATGAAAAGCACCAACATGGAAGAACCCGAACTCCTGCAGGCCATCTCCAAACTCATTTTTTTTGGTGGATTTTGGTGGATTTTTGGCACCCCGAGCAGGAATCTGACCTGCAGGAACTGGAGCAAATCTAGGAGGATCAAGGAACAATTCCCTGAATTTTCAGGAGCTGTTTCCCCTCAGAAGCCCCTACTGAAAAGCACCAACATGGAAGGACCCAAACTCCTCCAGGCCATCTCCAAACTCATTTTTTGGTGGATTTTGGTGAATCCTGGGAATCCTGAGCAGGGAATCTGACCTGCAGGAACCTGGTGACGTCGTTGATGACGTTCCTGAAGACGTACTCGTCCTTCTGGCAGTCGAACCAGCCCAGCTTGGTGATCCTGGCGTAGAGCTGGATCAGCGCCTGCGTCACGAACGTCGCCAGCTTCGGCCTCGTGGCCAGGTAGTTCAGCACATAATTCCCTGAAAAACGAGGAAAACGTGGAGCTGCAGGAAAAATCCAGCTCTGGGGGATGGCCTGGAGGAAAAAGGAGCTTTGGGGAGGTTGGTTGGAGGGGGGGAAATGGGGAAAATGTTGGGAATGAGAGAGAAGTGTTGGGGTTTTGTTTGGGAGTTTAAGATGGTGGGAAGGGGTGGATTTAGGTTTGGAATAAACCTAAGGAAAGGTTGGATTTAGCCCCCAATCCCTAGGATTTTTTTGGTTAATCCCAAGGGTTTTTGGGATAATCCCAAGGATTTTTGGGCCAATCTCAAGAGGTTTTTAGGACAATCCCAATTGTTTCTGGGAAAAATCCCAAGGGGCTTTTAGGACAATCCCAAGGGATTTTTGGGACAATCACACAGGATTTTTTGGGAAAACCTCAAGGATTTTTGGGTCAACCCCAAGGGATTTTTTTGGTGAACCCCAAGGGTTTTTAGGACAATCCCATGGATTTTTTGGGATCATTCCAAGGACTTTTGGGGCCAATCCCAAGGGATTTTTAGGACAATCAATCCCAAGCGTTTTTTGGGACAATCCCTAGGATTTTTTGGGTCAACCCCAAGAGGTTTTTATGACAATCCCAAGTGTTTTTGGGACAATCCCAAGGGATTTTTGGGACAATCCCAAGGATTTTTTGGGACAATCTGAATGGGGATTTTGGGACTAATCCCAAGCGTTTCTGGGACAATCACACAGGTTTTTTTGGGAAATCCTCAAGGATTTTTGGGACAATTCCATGAATTTCTGGGACAATCAATCCCAAGCGTTTTCTGGGACAATCACACAGGTTTTTTTGGGAAATCCTCAAGGATTTTTGGGACAATTCCATGGATTTTTTGGGTCAACCCCAAGGGTTTTTAGGACAATCCCAAGGGATTTTTTTTGGTGAATCCCAAGGATTTTTTGAAAATCTCAACAACTTTTTTGGGCCAATCCCAAGGGATTTTTGGGACAATCACACAGGATTTTTTGGGAAAACCTCAAGGATTTTTGGGACAATCCCATGGATTTTTGGGACAATCAATCCCAAGCATTTTCTGGGCCAATCCCTAGGATTTTTTGGGAAAACCTCAAGGATTTTTGGGCCAATCCCATGGACTTTTGGGGCCAATCCCAAGGCTTTTTTGGGAAAAATCCCAAGCGGTTTTTAGGCCAATTGCAAGGAATTTTAGGAAAAATCCTATGGGTTTTTTAGGACAATCCCAAAGGTTTTTAGGACAATCCCAAGGATTTTTTTGGTGAATCCCAAGGATTTTTTGGGCCAATCCCATGGATTTTTTGGGACCATTCCAAGGACTTTCAGGGACAATCCCAAGGGGGTTTTGGGCACAATCAATCCCATGGATTTTTGGGACAATCACACAGGTTTTTTGGGAAAACCTCAAGGATTTTTGGGCCAATCCCATGGACTTTTGGGGCCAATCCCAAGGCTTTTTTGGGACAATCCCAAGGGACTTTTGGGACAATCAATCCCAAGCATTTTCTGGGCCAATCCCAAGGATTTTTTGGGTCAATCCCAAGGGATTTTTGGGACAATCACACAGGTTTTTTTGGGAATATCTCAAGGATTTTTGGGCCAATCCCAAGGGTTTTTAGGACAATCCCAAGGACTTTTGGGGCCAATCCCATGGATTTCTGGGCCAATCCCAAGAGAATTTTGGGGCCAATCCCAAGGGATTTTTTTGGTGAACCCCAAGAGGTTTTTAGGAGAATCCCATGGATTTTTTGGACAATCTGAATGGGGATTTTGGGACTAATCCCAAGGCTTTTTTAGGAAAAATCCCAAGGATTTTTAGGACAATCCCATGAGTTTTTTGGGACCATTCCAAGGACTTTCAGGGCCAATCCCAAGGGATTTTTGGGACAATCCCAAGGGATTTTTGGGACAATCAATCCCAAGCGTTTTTTGGGAAAACCTCAAGGATTTCTGGGCCAATCCCAAGGATTTTTAGGACAATCCCAAGAGGCTTTTAGGACAATCCCAAGGGATTTTTGGCACAATCAACCCAAGCGTTTTTTGGTACAATCACAAGGGTTTTTTGGGACAATTCCATGGATTTTTGGGGACAATCCCAAGGGCTTTCGGGGCCAATCCCAAGGGATTTTTGGGACAATCACACAGGTTTTTTTGGGAAAATCTCAAGGATTTTTGGGACAATCAATCCCAAGCATTTTCTGGGCCAATCCCAAGAGGTTTTTAGGACAATCCCAAGGGATTTTTGGGACACTCACACAGGATTTTTTTGGGAAAATCTCAAGGATTTTTGGGCCAATCCCAAGGGGTTTTTGGGACCATCACACAGGATTTTTTTGGGAATATCCCAAGGATTTCTGGGCCCATCCCAAGGATTTCTGGGCCAATCCCAAGGGGTTTTTGGAACCAATCCCAAGGGGTTTTTGGGACCATCACACAGGATTTTTTTGGGAATATCCCAAGGATTTCTGGGCCCATCCCAGGGCACTCACGGATGTCGATGCGCTGCTCCAGGGGCAGGGGGTTGTTTGTGCGCGACACCAGTTTGGTAAGGCAGGTGGCCGCCAGCAACTGGGAGTAGGAGGACTGGAAAAAAAAGGGAAAAAATTCCCAAAAAAAACAACAACAAAAAAAAAATTTTAAATTTTATTTCATGGAACGTAAAATTCATAGCAAGTAAGATTAATGGAATTTATTTTAATTCATGGGTTTGAAGCAAATTGCAGCCCAGGAGTTGAAGGGAAGCAGCTCCCACCTGGGAAGGATGCACATTCCACAAATTCCACAAATTCCACAAATCCCACAAATTTACTGGGATAAAATCCCCAAATTTTACAGGAATTTACAGGAATTTAGTAACAATTTACAGGAATTTTGCAGGAACGAACTGCAGGAATTTTAAAGGTATTCTGCAGGAATTTTAAAGGAATTTTACAGGAATTAACTGCAGGAATTTTGAAGGAATTTGCAGGAATTTTGCAGGAACGAACTGCAGGAATTTTAAAGGAATTTTGCAGGAATTTGCAGGAACGAACTGCAGGAATTTTAAAGGAATTTTACAGGAATTTTGCAGGAACGAGCTGCAGGAATTTTAAAGGAATTCTGCAGGAATTTTGCAGAAATTCTGTAGAAATTCCCAGGAATTTTGCAGGAGCTAACTACAGGAATTTTAAAGGAATACTGCAGAAATTTTGCAGGAATTCTGCAGGAATTTTGCAGCAACAAACTGCAGGAATTTTAAAGGAATTCTGCACGAATTTTGCAGAAATTACTGTAGAAATCCCAGGAATTTTGCAGGAACGAACTGCAGGAATTTAAAGGAATTTTGCAGGAATTTTGCAGGAACAAGCTGCAGGAATTTTACAGGAATTTTAAAGGAATTCTGCAGGAATTCCATGATTCTGGGGAATTTTTGGGAATGTTTGGGAATATTTACAATTTATTCACGCTGCCCCTCTCGAGCAGCAGCTGGCACTTGGGGAATGTTGGTGAACCCCACCAGGACATGGAATTCCACAATTTTGGGCAATTTCTGGGATGTGGAATCCCATGATTTTTGGGAATGTTTGGGAATATTTGGAATATCAGGCTGCCTCTCCTGAGGAGCAGCTGGCACTTGGGGAATGTTGGTGAACTCCATCAGGGCACGGAATCCCATAATTTTTGGGGAATTTTTGGGAATTCTGGGGAATTTGGGGAATTTCCTGGATGTGGAATTCCATGACTTTGGGGCAATTTTTGGGATGTGGAATTCCACAATTTTAGAGAATGTTTGGGATGTGGAATCCTATGATTCTGGGGAATGTTTGGGATGTGGAATTCCATGATTTTAGGGAATGTTTGGGATGTGGAATCCCATGATTTTGGGCAATTTCTGGGATGTGGAATCCCAGGATTTTAGGGAATTTCGGATGTGGAATCCCAGGATTTTGGGGAATTTGGGGCGCAGAATTCTGTGAATCTGGGAATGTTTGGGGAATATTTGGGATGTGGAATCCCAGGATTTTGGGGAATTTTTGGGAATTTTTGGGAATATTTGGGCTGTACTCACGCTGCCCCTCTCGAGCAGCAGCTGGCACTTGGGGAATGTTGGTGAACCCCACCAGGACATGGAATCCCAGGATTTTGGGGAATGTTTGGGATGTGGAATCCCAGGATTTTGGGGAATATTTGGGATGTGGAATTCCATGATTTTAGGGTATTTTTGGGAATATTTAGGGGATGTTTGGGCTGTACTCACACTGCTCCTCTCAAAGAGCCGCTCGCACTTGGGGCCATTGCTGAGCCCCACCAGGACATGGAATCCCATGATTTTGGGGAATGTTTGGGATGTGGAATTCCATGATTTTGGGGAATTTTCAGGAATGTTTAGGGGATATCAGGGCTGTACTGACGCTGCCCCTCTCGAGCAGCAGCTGGCACTTGGGGAATGTTGGTGAACCCCACCAGGGAATGGAATCCCAGGATTTTGGGGAATTTTTGGGATGTGGAATCCCAGGATTTTGGGGAATGTTTGGGATGTGGAATCCCAGGATTTTGGGGAATTTTTGGGATGTGGAATTCCACAATTTTGGGCAATTTTTGGGATGTGGAATTCCGTGATTTTGGGGAATGTTTGGGATGTGGAATCCCACGATTTTAAGAAATTTTTGGGAATTTTTGGGAATATTTGGGAATATTTACGATTTATTCACGCTGCCCCTCTCGAGCAGCAGCTGGCACTTGGGGAATGTTGGTGAACCCCACCAGGACATGGAATCCCAGGATTTTGGGGAATGTTTGGGATGTGGAATTCCATGATTTTGGGGAATTTTTGGGAATTTTCAGGAATATTTGGGGCTGTACTCACGCTGCCCCTCTCGAGCAGCAGCTGGCACTTGCTCAGGCACTCGGGGCTGTTGGTGAACTCCACCAGCGCCTTCTCGGCCTGCAGGCGCGTGCCCGTGTCCGTGGTCTCATAGAGCTGCTTGCACAGGTTCTCCAGCTGGGCCAGGCTCTGCCACAGGGAATGTGGGAATGGGGAAAACAGGGGAAAATGGGGAAAAATGGGGAAAAATGGGGAAAAAACAGGGGAAAATGGTGAAAAAACGGGGAAAAACGGGGGAGAAACAGGGGGAAAAGACGGGGAAAATGGGGAAAAACAGGGGAAAAGCCACGGGAAAAGGCAGGGAGAAAACAGGGGGAAAGCAGGGAAAAACAAGTTAAAAAACCAGGGAACAATGGGGAAAAGCCAGGGGGAACACAGGGAAAAAGCAGGGAAAAATGAGGAAAAAACAGGGAAAAATGGGGAAAAGCCAGGGGGAAAACAGGGGAAAAACAGGGGGAGAAACAGGGAAAACAGGGAAAAACATGGAAAAATGGGGAAAAAACGGGGGAAAGGCAGGGAAAAAACAGGGGAAAACAGGGAAAAATGGGGAAAAGCCAGGGGACAAAAGGGGAAAAATGGGGGAGAAACAGGGGAAAAGCAGGGAAAAATAGGGAAAAAACAAGGAAAAATGGGGAAAAAAGAGGAGGAAACCAGGGAAAAACATGGGAAAAACAGGGAGAAACAAGGAAAAAAAACAGAGAAAAATGGGGAACAAACAGGGAAAATCAGGGGAAAACAGGAAAAAATGGGGAAAAAATTGGGAAAAGGCAGGGAAAAAACAGGGGAAAAAACAGAGGAAAAAAACCAGGGAAAAATGGGGAAAAACAGGGAAAAATGGGGAAAAAACAGGGAAAATGGGGAAAAAAAACCAGGCAAAAATGGGGGAGAAACAGGGAAAAATGGGGAAAAGCCAGGAGGAAAACAGGGGAAAAACAGGGAAAAATGGGGAAAAACCAGAAAAAAAAAGGGGGAAAAACAGGGGAAATCAGGGAAAAATGAGGAAAAAACAGGGGGAAAATAGGAAAAAAAACAGGGAAAAACGGGGAAAAAATAGGGAAAAACAGGGAAAACCAGGGAAAAAACAGGGGAAAATGAAGAAAAAACAGGGGAAAAATGGGGAAAAATGGGGAAAAACCAGAAAAAAAAAAAGGGGAAAAAGCAGGGAAAAAGCAGGAAACAAAAACAGGGGAAAAATGGGGAAAAGCCAGGGAAAAAATGAGGAAAAAACAGGGAAAAATCAGGGAAAAACAGGTGGAAAATGGGGAAAAACAGGGAAAAACAGGGAAAAATAAGGAAAAAACAGAAAAAAAAGGGGAAAAACCAGGGAAAAACAGGGAAAAATGGGGGAAAAAACCAGGGGAAAAACAGGGAAAAATGAGGAAAAAACAGAAAAAAAAGGGGAAAAAGCAGGGAAAAAACAGGGAAAAATGGGGAGAAACATGAGAAAAACAGGGAAAAAACCGGGACTTCCTTTTCCTTTCCCTTCCCTTCCCTTGAATTTACAAAATTTTACAGGAATTTTGCAAGGCAATGTTGAGGAATTCCCAGGAAATTTCCAGGAATCCTGCAGGAATCCCAGCACGAGCCTTTCCCTGCAATCAGCTCCTTTCCCATTCCCAAGGAATTCCTGCCCTGGGAAAATTCCAGAATTCCAGGAGTTTTTATCCATAAATTCCACAAAATTCCCCAAGTTTTAATCCAGAATTTCCATAAATTTGGGGAGTTTTCATCCATAATTTCAGGAGATTTTATTCATAATTTCCATAAATGTGGGAGTTTCCATCCATAATTTCCATAATTTCAGAGGTTTTAATTCATAATTTCCACAAAATTCCATAATTTTGGGAGTTTTTATCCATAATTTCCACAAAATTCCTCAAGTTTTAATCCAGAATTTCCATAAAATTTCCATAAATTTTGGGAATTTCCATTCATAATTTTCATAATTTCAGGAGTTTTCATCCATAATTTCCACAAAATTTTATAATTTTGGGAGGTTTTAAAAATAATTTCCATTATTTCCATAATTTGAGAATTTTTATCCATCATTTCCACAAAATTCCTCAAGTTTTAATCCAGAATTTCCAGAAAATTTCCATAATTTTGGGGAGTTTTCATCCATAATTTCAGGAGATTTTATTCATAATTTCCACATAATTTCCATAATTTTGGAGTTTTAATCCATAATTTCCACAAAATTTTATAGTTTTGGGAGGTTTTACCAATAATTTCCATAAAATTTCCATAATTTGGGAATTTTTATCCATCATTTCCATAAATTCGAGAATTTTAACCCATAATTTCCATAAAATTTCCATAATTTGGATTTAAGGAAACCCTTCAGGAATAGAAATTTAAAGGAAAAATGGGAAAAAAAAATTGAATTTATTTTGGAAAATCCCAAAAAATTCATTCCAAGGAGGTGAGGAAATTAAATGGGATTTTGGGCAGGAATTTTCTCCTGGAAAAATGGGAATTAAATGGGATTTTTGGGCAGGAATTTTCTCCTGGAAAAATGGGAATTAAATGGAATTTTTGGCAGGAATTTTATCCTGGAAAAGGGGAATTAAATGGGATTTTGGGCAGGAATTTCATGAGAAATTGCAGAAATTTTCCCCTGGAAAAGGGAAATTAAATGGGATTTAATCTGGGATTTTGGGCAGGAATTTATCCCTGGAAAAGTGGAAATTAAATGGGATTTTGGGCAGGAATTTAATGAGAAATTTAATGGGATTTAATCTGGGATTTTAGGTAGGAATTTAATGAGAAATTGCAGAAATTTTCCCCTGGAAAAATGGAAATTAAATGGGATTTTGGGCAGGAATTTTCTCCTGGAAAAGTGGAAATTCAATGGGATTTTATCTGGGATTTTGGGCAGGAATTTTATCCTGGAAAATGGGAATTAAATGGGATTTTAGGCAGGAATTTAATGAGAAATTGCAAAAATTTTCTCCTGGAAAAATGGAAATTAAATGGGATTTTAATGAGAAATTGCAGGAATTTTCCCCTCAAAAAATGGGAATTAAATGGAATTTTTGGCAGGAATTTTCTCCTGGAAAAGTGGAAATTCAATGGGATTTTGGGCAATAATTTCCCCCTGGAAAATGGGAATTAAATGGGATTTTTGGGCAGGAATTTAATAAGAAATTGCAGGAATTTTCTCCTGGAAAAATGGGAATTAAATGGATTTAATCTGGGATTTTTGGGCAGGAATTTAATAAGAAATTGCAGGAATTTTCTCCTGGAAAAGTGGAAATTCAATGGGATTTTAATGAGAAATTGCAGGAATTTTCCCTTGGAAAAAGAGGAATTAAATGGGATTTTTGGGATTTGCTGCCTTTGGGGTTTGGGGTCATTTTTAGGGTGCTGGGTTGATTTTAGGCTGTTTGGGGTCAATTCCTTGGGGGACTTGTGGTCAATTTTAGGGTTTTGGGGTCAATCTCAGAGGGTTTGGGGTCAATTTTAGGGTGTTTGGAACCAATTTCAAGGGGTTTGGGGTTGATTTTAGGATGTTTGGGGTCAATCTCAGGGGATTTGGGGTCAACTTTAGGGTGTTTGGGGTCAATTTTAGAGGGTCTGGGTCCCATTCAGAGCTTTAGGGTCACTCTCAAGAGGATTTGGGGTCGATTTCAGAGGGTTTGGGGTCCAGTTTAGAGGTTCAGGGTCACTCTCAGAGGGTTTGGGGTCACTCTTAGGATGGTTTGGGGTCAATTTGAGAGGGTTTGGGGTCATTCTCAGGGGGTTTGGAGTAAATTTTAGAGGGTTTGGGGTTGATTTTAGGATGTTTGGGGTCAATCTCAGGGGATGTGGGGTCAATTTTAGGGTGTTGGGGTCAATTTTAGAGGGTTTAGGGTCACTCTCAGGAGGATTTGGGGTCGATTTCAGAGGGTTTGGGACCAATTTCAGAGGGTTTGGGGTCAATTTTAGAGGCTCTGGGTCCCATCCAGAGCTTTAGGGTCACTCTCAGAGGGTTTGGGGTCACTCTTAGGATGGTTTGGGGTCAATTTGAGAGGGTTTAGGGTCAAGTTTAGGGTGTTTGGGACCAATTTCAGGGGGTCTGGTGTTGATTTTAGGATGTTTGGGGTCATTTTCAGGGGGTTTGGGGTCAATTTTAGGGTGTTTGGGGTCAATCTCAAGGGATTTGGGGTCAAATTTAGGGTGTTGGGTTGATTTTAGGGTGTTTGGGGTCACTATTAGAGGGTTTGGGACCAATTTCAGAGGATTTGGGCTCAATCTCAGGGGATTTGGGGTCAATTTTAGAGGCTCTGGGTCCCATTCAGAGGTTTGGGGTCAAGTTCAGAGGTTCAGGGTCACACTCAGGGGGTTTGGGGTCACTCTTAAGATGGTTTGGGGTCAATTTTAGGGTGTTTGGGACCAATCTCAGGGGGTCTGGGGTTGATTTTAGGATGTTTGGGGTCAATCTCAGGGGATTTGGGGTCAATTTTAGAGGCTCTGGGTCCCATTCAGAGGTTTGGGGTCACTCTCACAGGGTTTAGGGTCACTCTTAGGATGGTTTGGGGTCAATTTGAGAGGTTCAGGGTCACTCTCAGAGGGTTTGGGGTCACTCTCAGAGCCTTTCAAAGGGTTTTGGGTTCTTTCATTGGGGCTTTGAGCCCCCTCCGAGGGTTCTGTTCCCTCCCTGATGGATTCAGGGCCCTTCCCCAGGGATTTAGGGCCCTTCCTGAGGATTCAGGGCCATTTCTGAGGATTCAGGTTCCTTTCCCAGGGGTTCAGGTCCCTCCACTCCACCCTGGAACTCTCCCAGCCCTGATTTCCCTCCTGCCCACAGGAACTTTTCCATCCTGAAATTCCCCTGAAACGCTGATGGGAAACCTGAGCTGGGGAACGACCCCGAAACCGGCTGGGAATGGAACAGAACCGGGTGAGGAAAAGAACCCAAACTGGGCTGGGAAAGGAACAGAACTGGGTGAGGAAAGGAACAGAACCGGGTGAGGAAAAGAACCCAAACTGGGCTGGGAAAGGAACAGAACCGGGTGAGGAAAGGAACAGAACCGGGTGAGGAAAGGAACAGAACCGGGTGAGGAAAGGAACAGAACCGGGTGAGGAAAGGAACAGAACCGGGTGAGGAAAGGAACCAAACAGGGCTGGGAAATGATCCCAAACCTGGATGGAAAAGGAACAGAACCACGCAGAGAAAGGATCCCAAACCGGGCTGGAAAAGGAACAGAACCGGGTGAGGAAATGAACCCAAACCCAGCTGGGAAAGGATCCCAAAGCTGGATGGAAAAGGAACAGAACCAGGCAGGAAAAGGAACAGAATCAGGCTGGGAAATGACCCCAAACAGGGCTGGGAAATGACCCCAAACAGGGCTGGGAAAGGACCCCAAACAGGGCTGGGAAAGGAACTCAAACAGGGCAGAGAAATGACCCCAAACTGGGCTGGGAAAGGAACAGAACCGAGGAAGGAAAGGAACCCAAACAGGGCTGGGAAAGGATCCCAAACTGGACTCGGAAAGGAACAGAACCAGGCAAGGAAAGGATCCCAAACCCGGCTGGGAAAGGAACAGAACCAGGCAGGGAAATCATCCCAAACCCGGCTAGGAAATGATCCCAAACCCAGCTGGGAAAGGAACAGAACTGAGGAAGGAAAGGAACCTAAACGGGGCTGGGAAAGGATCCCAAAGTGGACTGGGAAAGGAACAGAACCAGGATGGGAAATGATCCCAAACAGGGCTGGGAAAGGAACAGAACCGGGCTGGGAAAGGAACTCAAACAGGGCAGAGAAATGATCCCAAACCTGGATGGAAAAGAAATAGAACCAGGATGGGAAATGACCCCAAACAGAGCAGAGAAATGATCCCAAACCTGGATGGAAAAGGAACAGAACCAGGCAAGGAAATGATCCCAAACCGGGCTGGGAAAGGAACAGAATCAGGATGGGAAATCATCCCAAACCCAGCTGGGAAAGAAATAGAACCGAAGAAGGAAAGGAACCCAAACGGAGCTGGGAAAGGATCCCAAACCCAGCTGGGAAAGGAACCAAACTGGGCTGGGAAAGGAACAGAACCAGGCAAGGAAAGGAATCCAAACAGGGCAGAGAAATGATCCCAAACCTGGATGGAAAAGGAACAGAACCAGGCAAGGAAATGATCCCAAACCTGGCTGGGAAATGACCCCAAATTCGTCTGGGAAAGGAACCCAAACAGGGCTGGGAAAGGATCCCAAAGCTGGGTAGAAAAGGAACAGAACCAGGCAGGGAAAGGAATCCAAACCTGGCTGGGAAAGGAACAAAACTGGGCTGGGAAATGATTCTAAACTGGACTCGGAAAGAAACAGAACCCGGCTGGGAAATGATCCCAAAGCCGGCCGGGAAATGACCCCAAACACGCCTGGAAAAGAAACAGAAGCGGGCAAGGAATTGACCCCAAACAGGGCTGGGAATTGACCCCAAACAGGGCTGGGAATGACCCGACCCGGGCCGGGAGTGCCGAGATCCCGCCAGCCGCGATCCCGGCCCGGATCCCGGAGCGGATCCCGGAGCGGATCCCGGTGCCAGCGGCGCGTTCGGGGCTGACAGCGGGGCCCGCCCGGCGCTCCCGAGGGGATAACGGGGATCCGAGCGAGCCCGGGCCGGGATCCCCGCAGCGGGCACGGAGCGGAGGGACGGGGGGACACGGCGGGCACGCGATGGGGCCGGGAGGAGCCGCGGGCAGCCGGGGGGAGCCCCGGAGAGGCCGCCGGGAGCCACGGGGGGAGCGCGGCCTGCGCGCCTGGGCCGCGCCGGGCCTGGCCGGGCCTGGCCGTGCGGGGCTCGGCCGCGCGGGCCGGGGGGGCGGCGCGGGGGTGCCGGGAGGGCGGCGGGCGGGCCCGGGCGAGCCCCGCGCTGCGGCCGGAGCTCACCTGCACATGATCCGCCATCTTGCCCCATTCATGCTCCGCTCGCGCCTCCGCCCCCGCCTGCGCCGGGCCCGGCGCCACCGCGTCCCCCCGCGCCGCCGCCCGCACCGCGCATGCGCCGCGCCGGGACCACGCCCCTCCCGCGCCTGCGCGCGCCGGAGGGACACGCCCCCTCCGCGCCCGCCCCGCCTATCCCGCGCCTGCGCGCGCCCAGGAGACACGCCCACAACGCGGAAACCACGCCTATCCCGGTGAGACCACGCCCCCGTGTTGGTGCGGGGCCTGCGCGCGGCGCCGGGACACGCCCACAGCGGTCTCGTCACGCCCCCATATGCGCGCGGCGCGCGGCGTCTGACGTCACGACGGCGGCGAGGGGCGGGGGGAGGAGGGAGGGGCGCGAGGCGGGTTTGTTGACACGGCCTTAAAGGGGCCGCGCACCCGGGGACAGCACGGGGACAGCACGGGGTCAACACGGGGACAGCACGGGGACAGAGCCGGGACAGCGGGAACAGCACGGGGACAACGCGGGAACAGCACTGTGATCACTGGCACCAGCACGCCCAGTGCCACCGGTGCCGCCAGTGTGACCTAACACCAGTATAACCAGTGCTCCCAGTGCCACCAGTGTCATCACGGTGAGCACGGACACCGGTATGAGCAGTGCCACCAGTGCCACCTGTTCCACCAGTGCTCCCAGTCCTCCCAGTGTCCTGTCCAGTGTCCGGTGTCCTCCACCTGTGCTCCCAGTGCCGGTCAACACCACAAGGTGGCACAGGGGCGTGTCCTCGGTGCCACACCCACAGTGCCACACCCACCTGCCCCAAGTGCCACACCCACAGTGTCACACCCAAATGTCCAGCTGTGCCACACCCACCTATCTGCAGTGCCACACCCACAGTGCCACACCCAGGTGTCCCCAGTGCCACACCCATGTATTCGGCAGTGCCACACCCACAGTGCCACACCCACCTGTCTGGCTGTGCCACACCCCAATGTCCCCAATGTCACACCCATGTGTGTGCTGTGCCACACCCCTGTGACCCCAGTGTCGCACCCACAGTGCCACACCCACCTGTCTGGCTGTGCCACACCCCAATGTCCCCAATGTCACACCCGTGTGTGTGCTGTGCCACACCCCTGTGACCCCAGTGTCGCACCCACAGTGCCACTCCCCCATGTCCCCAATGTCACACCCGTGTGTCAGCTGTGCCCCTCCCCCGTGTCCCCAGCGCCACCCCCGTGTCCCCGTGGGAACCCACAGGAAGTCGCCGCATGCAGGAAGCGGCAGAGCCCGGGCTGAGCGCGGCAGGGGTGGAACCCGCCTTGGTGACACCGCGGGGACACGGCTCCCAGGACCCCTGGGACACCTGGGGACACTCAGGGACACTCTGGACAGTTGGGGACGCTTGTGACCCCTGGGACACTGCGGGCACTGTGGTTACTCGAGACAGGCTGGACACTCCGGACCCTCTGGACACTTGGGACACTCTGGACACTTTGGGACACTTGGGACACTCCGGACACCAGATACTGTGGACACCTGGGGACACTCTGGACACTGTGGACACTCTGTGGACACTTGGGACACCTGGGGACACTCAGCACATTCTGGACACTTGAGGAAACTCAGGACATTTGGGACACGCCGGACACTTGGGACACTTGGGGACACCCGAGGACACTCGGGACACTCGGGAGAGGCCGGACACTCGAGGACACTCGGACAGGCCGGACACACGGCCAGCGGCGATGGAGGAGGCGGTGGTGAAGCAGGGCTGGCTGTACCTGCAGCTGCAGCAAACCTTCGGCAAGGTCAGCGGGACTGGGGCCTGGAGAGGGGAACCCACGGGAATGGGGTGAACCCCACAAAAATGGGGTGAATCCCTTGGGAATGGGGTGAATCCTGTGATATTGGGGTGAATCCTACAGGGATGGGGTGAATCCTGTGATATTGGGGTCAATCCCATGGGAATGGGGTGAATCCCACAGTAATGGGGTGACTCCTACAGGGATGGGGTGAATGCCATGGGAATGGGGAGAATCCTACAGAGATGGGGTCAGTCCCATGGGAATGGGGTGAATCCCATGGGAATGGGGTGAAGGCCACAGCAATGGGTTGAATCCTACAGGAATGGGGTGGATGCCATGGGAATGGGGTGATTCCATGTGTTGATGCTCTGCTGTCCCTCAGCCACCACGGGGGGACAGGAGGTGCTGGGGACACTTTGTACAGACCCCCCAAGAGAGGCGCTGCAGAGTTAGGGGGTGACAGATGTTACCTGAGGGAGATGGATGTGACCCCCAAGGCCACATCTGGGGACAGTTCCAGCCAGGGGTGACAGCTGCAGGCCCCAAAGCCGTGTTTTGGGACAGTGATGGCTGCAGGCCCCAAAACCTCATTTAAGGACAATGATGGCTGCAGGCCTCAAAGTTGCATTTGGGGACAGTTCCAGATGGGGGATGAGGGCTGCAGACCCCAAAGCCACGTTTGGGGACAGTTCCGACTGAGGGACAGTGACGGCTGCAGGCCCCAAAACCTCATTTAGGGACATTGAAGTCTGTAGGCCCCAAAGTTGCATTTGGGGACAGTTCCAGCTGGGAGGTGACGGCTGCAGGCCCCAAAGCCATATTTGGGAACAGTGATGGCTGCAGGCCCCAAAACCTCATTTAGGGAACAGTGACGGCTGCAGGCCCCAAAACCTCATTTAGGGAACAGTGACGGCTGCAGGCCCCAAAGCCATATTTGGGAACAGTGACAGTTGCAGGCCCCAAAGCTGCATTTGGGGACAGTTCCAGCCAGGGGATGACGGCTGCAGGCCCCAAAGCCACATTTGGGGACAGTGACGGCTGCAGGCCCCAAAGCCACATTTGGGGACAATGACGGCTGCAGGCCCCAAAACTTCATTTAGGGAACAGTGACAGTTGCAGGCCCCAAAGCTGCATTTGGGGACAGTTCCAGCCAGGGGATGACGGCTGCAGGCCCCAAAACCTCATTTAGGGAACAGTGACGGTTGCAGGCCCCAAAGCTGCATTTGGGAACAGGGACGGCTGCAGGCCCCAAAACCTCATTTAGGGAACAGTGACGGCTGCAGGCCCCAAAACTTCATTTAGGGAACAGTGACAGTTGCAGGCCCCAAAGCTGCATTTGGGGACAATGACGGCTGCAGGCCCCAAAACCTCATTTAGGGAAGAGTGACGGCTGCAGGCCCCAAAGCCGCGCGGCTTCCGCTGCTGATAAAGGGCCGGGGTTGGGCAATGGCTGCGAGGGAGAAGGAGCTGAGGGAAGGAGCTGAGGGGCCTCTCCTGCCCCTCTCCCTTCTCTCCCTCCCCACAGAGCCCATCTCGAGGGGATCCACCCACAGGAAGGGTGGGGATCCCATAACCCCATCCCAGGAAAAGGGAGCTGTGGGACTCTGAGCTGCCGGGGAGGTTTTGGGGACCCAGAGCTGCCGGGGAGGTTTTGGGGAGGTTTTGGAGCCGCTTTCCCGCCCCCACTTCCCCTCTGCCCTGGGGCCTCCTGCGCTCCCCAAACCCGGAACTGCTGCTGCTTTTGGGGCACAGCCTGAGAGATGAAAATTTGGGGGTTTTAGGGAAAATGTGACGAAAAAAGAGCTGGAAGTTGTTCATGCCTTGTGGGGTGGGTGAGGCTAGGGTGCTGGAAAGGCTTTGCTGAGTGTCAAGGGTTTATCCAGGGATTTAAATCCCAATTTATGTTGCCTCCATCTTCAGCCAGACCCTGCAGGGTTTTGCATCCTTGTCCTGCCTTGGGCAATCCTAAGCATGGTCCCAAGGGGATAAAAACTCCTGGGAAGGTAAAAACTCATGGGAAGGTAAAAATTCCTGTAGAGATGAAAGCTCCTGGAAAGAGAAAAAGTCCTGGAAAGATAAAAACTCCTGGGAAGGTAAAAACTCCTGGGAAAGTAAAAAACCCTGGAAAAGTACAAACCCCTGGAAAGGTGAAAACTCCTGGGAAGGTAAAATCCCCTGGGAAGGTACAAATTCCTGTAGAGATGAAAACTCCTGGAAAGGTAAAAACTCCTGGAGAGGTGAAAATGCTGGGAAAAGTAAAAACTCCTGGGAAGGTCGAACCCTTTTGGAAAAGTAAAAACCCTAGGGAAGGTAGAATCTCATGGAAGGTCGAACCCCTTTGGGAAGGTAGAACCCCAGTGAAGGTCGAACCCCATGGAAGGTCAAATCCCAGGGAAGGTTGAACTCCAGGGAAGGTAAAAACCCCATGAAAGGTTGAACCCCATGGAAGGACAAACCTTTTTGGGAAGGTAAAAACCCCATGGAAGGTCGGACCCTTTTGGGAAAGTTGAACCCTTCTGGGAAGGTAGAACCCCATGGAAGGTTGAATCCCTTTGGGAAGGTAGAACCCCAGTGAAGGTCAAACCCCATGGAAGGTCAAACCTTTTTGGGAAGGTTGAACCCTTCTGGGAAATAGAACCCCATGGAAGGTTGAACCCTTTTGGGAAAGTAAAAACCCCAGTGAAGGTCGAACCCCATGGAAGGTAGAACCCCATGGAAGGTCAAACCTTTTTGGGAAGGTTGAACCCTTCTGGGAAGGTAGAACCCCATGGAAGGTCAAACCTCATGGAAGGTCAAACCCCAGGAAAAGTTGAACCCTTTTGGGAAGGTCAAACCCCATGGATGGTTGAACTCTTTTGAGGAGGTAGAACCCCAGGGAAGGTACAAACCTTTTTGGGAAGATATAAACCCCATGGAAGGTAGAACCCTTTTGGGAAAGTCGAACCCTTCTGGGAAGGTAGAATCCCATGGAAGGTCAAACCCTTTTGGGAAGGTAAAAACCTCTGGGAAGGCTGAACCCTTTTGGGAAGGTGGAACCCCAGGGAAGGTTGAACCCCAGAGAAGGCTGAACCCTTTTGGGAAGGTAAAAACCCCATGGAAGGTCAAACCTTTTTGGGAAGGTAGAACTCCATGGAAGGTAGAAGCCCATGGAAGGTAAAAACCCCAGGGAATGTCGAACCCCAGGGAAGGTCAAACCCTTTTGGGAAGGCAGAGCCCCAGGTAAGGTTGAACCCCATGGAAGGTGGAACCCCAGGGAAGGATGAACCCTTTTGGGAAGGTCAAACCCTGCTGGGAAGGTAAAAACCCCATGAAAGGTAGAACCCCACAGAAGGCTGAACCCTTTTGGGAAGGCAGAACCCCTTTGGGAAGGCAGAACCCCTTTGGGAAGGTAGAAGCCTATGGAAGATCAAACCCCTTTGGGAAGGCAGACAGCCCGGTTGTCCCCCGGCAGAAGTGGAAGAAGCTGTGGGCCGTGCTGTACCGGGAGAGCCCGTGCTCCACGGCACGCCTGGAGCTGCAGGAGGGCCCCGAGCGGCCACGCAAGGCCGAGGGCGGCCGGCGCCTGGTGCGGCTCAGCGACTGCGTGCACGTGGCCGAGGCGGGCGGCGACGCCTCCTGCCCCAAGGACACCGCGCCCTTCCTGCTGGAGACCACGGAGCGGCGCTTCCTGCTGGCTGCTGATGGCGCTGAGGCGGCCGAATGGATCCAGCGGCTCTGCGAGCTGGCGTTCCCGGTACGGCCCTGTAGCGGCTGGAGAACGGGGGATCCACTGGGGGGGTGGGATCCATTGGGGTGGGTGGGATCTGCTGGGGTGGAGGGGATTTGCTGGGGTGGGTGGGATCCATTGGGGTGGGTGGGATCCACTGGGGTGGGTGGGATCTGCCAGGGTGGAGGGGATCTCATAGAATGGATGGGATCCATCAGGGTGGGTGGGATCCACTGGGATGGGTGGGATCTGCTGGAGTGGAGGGGATCCACCGAGATGGATGGGATCTGCCAGGGTGGAGGGGATCTGATAGAATGGATGGGATCCATCAGGCTGGGTGGGATCCACTGGGGTGGGTGGGATCCACTGGGGTGGGTGGGATCCACTGGGATGGGTGGGATCTGCTGGGGTGGAGGGGATCTGATAAAATGGACAGGATCCATCAGGCTGGGTGGGATCCATTGGGGCGGGTGGGATCCACTGGGATGGATAGGATCTGCCAGAATGGAGGGAATCCATCGAGGTGGATGAGATCCACCAGGCTGGATGGGATGCACCAGGATGGATGGGATCCACTGGGATGAATGGGATCTGATAGAATGGATGGGATCTATCAGGATGGGTGGGATCCACTGGGATGGGTGGGACCCACTGAGTTGAATGAGATCCACCAGAATGGATGGCTCTACCAGGATGGGTGGGATGTACTGGGATGGATGGGATCTGCTGAGTTGGATAGGATCCACTGGGATGGATGGGATCCTCCAGGATGGATGGGATGCACAGGGATGGATGGGATCCACTGGGTTGGATGGGATCCACGGGGATGGATGGGATCCTCCAGGATGGATGGGATGCACAGGGATGGATGGGATCCATGGGGATGGATGGGATCCACTGGGATGGATGGGATCCTCCAGGATGGGTGGGATCCACGGGGATGGATGGGATCCACGGGGATGGATGGGATCCCTCACCTGTCGCTCTTGCCCCGGGGCAGAGGAGCCGGGAGGATCCAGGAGCAGCCAAGGAGGGCACGGAGGGCGAGTTCTCCATGGAGGAAAATTCCCTGTACAGCTCTCGGGGCAAAGGTGGGAGCAGGGCTGGGGCGGGGTGGGGAAATCTCCTCCCCCAAAAGCCTCTTCCTGCCTGTGGGGCCGGCTGGGCTGCGCTATCGGCTGTGGTCAGCCTGGCCAGCCCTTATCAGCCGGACACTGCTGGCCTGGCTGGAGGGGTCACCCCCAGCCCTTCTGCAGGGTGGGATGCATGTTCAGTGCTGTGTCCGTCCCAGCTGGCCTGGAGCAGGCTGAACTGGTTTGGGGGTCACTCTGCAGGGTGGGACACACATCGAGTGTCCACCCTGTCCATCCCAGCTGGCCTGAACCCATCTGTCCTGGTTTGGGGGTCACTCTGCGGGGTGGGACCTGTGTCCAGTGCTGTGTCCATCCCAGCTGGCCTGAACCCATCTGTCCTGGTTTGGGGGTCACTCACAGCCCCTCTGTGGTGTGGGACACATGTCCAGTGTCCACTCTGTCCATTCCAGCTGGCCTGGAGCAGGCTGTCCTGGCTTGGGGGATCACTCAAAGTCCTTCTCCAGGGTGGGACCTTTGTCCAACACCGTGTCCATCCCTGGCTGGCCTGGACCCATCTGTCCTGGTTTGGGGGTCACCCACAACCCTTCTCCAGGGTGGGACATGTGTCCAGTGTCCACCCTGTCCATCCAGCTGGCCTGGGGCCATCTGTCCTGGTTTGGGGGTCACCCACAACTCTTCTCCAGGGTGGGACATGTGTCCAGTGTCCACCCTGTCCATCCCCAGCTGGCCTGAACCCCTCTGTCCTGGTTTGAGGGTCACTCTGTGGGGTGGGACATGTGTCCAGCACCAGCTGTGTCCAGGGCTCCAACCTTTGGGTCCCTCACAGCCCCTCTGCAGTGTCCAACACCGTGTCCAACACTGTGTCCATCCCAGCTGGCCTGGAGCCATCTGTCCTGGTTTGGGGGGTCACTGTGTGGTGTGGGACTCATGTCCAATGTTGCGTCCATCTCCAGCCTGCCTGGAGCCACCAGTCCTGGTTTGGGGGGTCACTGTGTGGTGTGGGACTCATGTCCAACGCCGTGTCCATACCCAGCCGGCCTGAAGCAGGCTGCCCTGGTTTGGGGATCACTCTGAGGGGTGGGACATGTGTCCAGCACTAGCTGTGCCTGGGGTCACTCGGTGGTGTGGGACCTGTGTCCAATGCCGTGTCCATCCCCAGCCGGCCTGGAGCAGGCTGCCCTGGTTTGGGGGTCACTCTGAGGGGTGGGACATGTGTCCAGCACCAGCTGTGTCTGGGGTTCTGGCCTGGGGGTCACTCGGTGGTGTGGGACTCATGTCCAACACTGTGTCCATCCCAGCTGGCCTGGACCACGCTGTCCCAATTTGGGGGTCACTCTGAGGGGTGGGACCCATGTCTTGTGCTGTGTCCATCCCAGCTGGCCTGGACCACGCTGTCCCAATTTGGCGGTCACTCTGTGGTGTGGGACCCGTGTCCATTGCCGTGTCCATCCTCAGCCTGGACTCTGAGGGTTGGGACATGTGTCCAGCACCAGCTGTGTCTGGGGTTCTGGCCTGGGGGTCACTCTGTGGTGTGGGACCCATGTCCAACGCCATGTCCATCCCCAGCCAGCCTGGAGCAGGCTGTCCTGGTTTGGGGGTCACTCTGAGGGGTGGGACCCGTGTCCAACGCCGTGTCCATCCCCAGCCGCCCTGGAGCAGGCTGTCCTGGTTTGGGGGTCACTCTGAGGGGTGGGACCCATGTCTTGTGCTGTGTCCATCCCAGCTGGCCTGGACCCATCTGTCCTGGTTTGGGGGGGGTCACTCTGTGGTATGGGACTCATGTCCAACACCGTGTCCATCCCCAGCCTGGACTCTGAGGGGTGGGACATATGTCCAGCACCAGCTGTGCCTGGGGTTCTGGTCTGGGGGTCACCCTGTGGTGTGGGACTCATGTCCAATGTTGTGTCCATCCCAGCTGGCCTGGACCCATCTGTCCTGGTTTGGGGGGGTCACTCGGTGGTGTGGGACTCATGTCCAATGCTGTGTCCATCCCCAGCCGGCCTGGAGCAGGCTGCCCTGGTTTGGGGGTCACTCTGAGGGGTGGGACATGTGTCCAGCACCAGCTGTGCCTGGGGGTCACTCTGTGGTGTGGGACCCGTGTCCAACGCCGTGTCCATCCCCAGCCGCCCTGGAGCAGGCTGTCCTGGTTTGGGGGGTCACCCTGTGGTGTGGGACTCATGTCCAATGTTGTGTCCATCTCCAGCCGGCCTGGAGCCACCAGTCCTGGTTTGGGGGGTCACTGTGTGGTGTGGGACCCGTGTCCAATGCCGTGTCCATCCCCAGCCGGCCTGGAGCAGGCTGCCCTGGTTTGGGGGTCACTCTGAGGGGTGGGACATGTGTCCAGCACCAGCTGTGTCTGGGGTTCTGGCCTGGGGGTCACTCTGTGGTGTGGGACTCATGTCCAACGCTATGTCCATCCCCAGCTGGCCTGGACCACGCTGTCCCAATTTGGGGGTCACTCTGAGGGGTGGGACCCATGTCTTGTGCTGTGTCCATCCCAGCTGGCCTGGAGCCACCAGTCCTGGTTTGGGGGTCACTCTGAGGGGTGGGACCTGTGTCCATTGCCGTGTCCATCCCCAGCCGGCCTGGAGCAGGCTGCCCTGGTTTGGGGGTCACTCTGTGGTGTGGGACCCGTGTCCAACACCGTGTCCATCCCCAGCCGCCCTGGAGCAGGCGTTTGAGGTGACCGTGCGGGCGACGCCGTCGTCGCAGCGCTGCCGCCTGCGGGGCCGCTGCATCCTGCGGGCGGGCGAGGAGGCGCTGGAGCTGTGGCACCCGCAGGGCCAGGAGCTGCTCTCCAGCTGGCCCTACCGCTTCCTGCGCCGCTTCGGCCGCGACAAGGTCAGTGTGTGCCACCAGGGCTGGGCTGGGCACGGCCTGGGCGCCGCGGGGACTGACCCTGCCTGTTGTGGGGAGATAATCTATGGGGATAAATCACAATATAACCACATGGAACGTGCCTGGGCTGGGCTGGCCTTGCTGCTTGGCCAAAGGTGGCAGCTGTGGTGGTTTCACCTCAGAGACACCTTTGGCTAAGCTGGCACTTGGGACAAATGCAGGCAAGCAGGAACTCAGTTTACCTCTGGTGGAAAGGCTTTAGGCGAGGTGAAGGAAAAGGAGATGGGTCTGCTGGAGGGTTTTGATCCAGAGCTTTATTCCTGGCACACAGACTCCAGCAGAACCAAGGAACCACATGGTCCCGTGTCTTTCAGGCCCAGGGGGAGGGAAGGGGTCGGGGTCCCACCAACCAGGTAGGAAGGGGGAAGTCTCAGGGGACAATGACACCTGGATGGCTCAATGTCCCCAGGGCTGAGAGGCACCTTTTGAACTTTGCCAATCACACAACGCCCTTGCTGGCACAACGAGACTGACGGACAGCACTCAGCAGGGGCAAGGGGAGGGGAAGGGAGAGGGTATTGGCACACCTGGGAAAGGAACTGGGATAGCTGGAACAGGCTATTACATCACACTGCAACAATAATCAAAACTCCACAACTTTGTGACAGTTGTAAAGCCGGGATGTTTGTTACAGCGCTGGATGTGGGAATCGTTCCCCTAAAATGACATGCATACTTCTGGGAACTTCAGGTCCCTTTTTATCCCCCTCTCAGATACACATGCACACAATTTCACAATAGGTTGTGAAAGGGACAAGATGGGCACCATGGTGCTGGTACCTGTGTTTTGCAGAGATAAACAAAACTCCACAACTTTGTGAAAGTTGTAAAGCCGGGATGTTTTTTACAGCGCTGGGAATTGTTCCCTCAAAATGATATGTGGGAACTTCAGGTCCCTTTTTATCCCCCTCTCAGATACACATGCATACAATTTCACAATAGGTTCATACATATTCATTTTGATGAATTTTGCGTGATATTTGCTGCTAGTTCTTCTTTATCAGAAAGAATTCCCAGGTCAGGTTGAGCTGCTCTCACAGCAGTGTCTGTCTGTCTCTATCACCCTCTGTCTCCTCCCCCTTATCTCTGTCCTTCACTGAAGCAGTTTCTCTGAGCCTGGGTTCTGCAGTCAGGTTAAATGGCTCTGTTTTCTAACCACAGACTCAACTCAAAAATGCACATTTCACCTAAATCAAAATGGATTCCCACCCTGGAAAATTTCCACCAAATTGCCCCATGCCCTCCACAGGTCACCTTCTCCTTCGAGGCCGGCCGGCGCTGCGCGTCCGGGGAGGGCAACTTCGAGTTCGACACCAGGCAGGGCAACGAGATCTTCCAGGCCATCGAGGCGGCCATCGAGCTCCAGCGGGGCCGGGGGGGCCCCTCGGACGAAGCCCCGCGGCCGCCGGAGCACGCCAGGACACCCAGCTGGGCACAGGGCCACGAGGAGCCCAAGGGGCCCTGCGGGGACGCCAAGGTGCCCAAAGGGGAGGGCAAGGTGCCCAAGGGCAGGTTGGTGATGCCGCCCGGGGCTGGGGAGGGCTCGGGGCCGTCGCAGGTGTCGCGGGCTGGGGATTGTCCCTACGCTGAGCCCCACGATTCGCTGCGCCCCCCGGACAAGGGCCGCAGGCTGGACAGCGCCAGGGTGGAGTCCGAGTACGCCGTCCCCTTCGACGCCATCGCCAAGGCCTTCCTGGCGCGCCAGTTTGGCGCCCTGGGCTGTGCCCAGGAGGGGCTCCCCGAGCCCCCCAGCGTCCCCAGGGATGCTCCGCAGCCCCCCGGCCGCCCCACGGCCCCCAAACCCGAGCACATCTATGACGAGCCCGAGGGGCTCTCGGGGCTCTCGCTGTATGACGAGCCCGAGGAGGTGAAGGGCGAGGCCTGGAGGCTGCAGGCGGCCCCCGAGGAGCCCCCCGGGCTCGGCTCTCCCTACAACGCCCAGCGCGACGACTACGCCGTCCCCAAGAGGCCCTTCCTGCTGCAGGGCAAGGAGTGGCTCGGCGACAGTGACTATGACAACGTGGCCCTCAGGGTGGCCAGGAAGAGGAACCTGCAGTGAGCGGCGGCGGCGGGGCAGAGGAGGAGGGGACGCCCCAAATCCTCCAGTCGGACTTTACCCCATCCCAGGGAGAGCTGAGACCCCCCGAGCTCGGAGCAGCCGGGGATGGGCAGGGGGCACAGCTGGGAGGTGGCAGGGGACAGCCAGAGGTGGCGGGGGACACCATGGAGGTGGCAGGGGACACCAGGAAGGTGGCAGGGGACAGCCAGGGGTGGCAGGGGACAGCTGGGAGGTGGCAGGGGACAGCCAGGGTGGCAGGGGACACCATGGGGGTGCCAGGGGACAGCCAGGGGTGGCAGGGGACACCATGGAGGTGCCAGGGGACACCAGGGAGGTGGCAGGGGACAGCTGGGAGGTGGCAGGGGACAGCTGGGGGTGGCAGGGGACAGCCAGGGGTTGGCAGGGG
Source organism: Zonotrichia leucophrys gambelii (assembly GCF_028769735.1). Classification (NCBI taxonomy): domain Eukaryota; kingdom Metazoa; phylum Chordata; class Aves; order Passeriformes; family Passerellidae; genus Zonotrichia; species Zonotrichia leucophrys. The sequence continues at coordinate 3,515,641 of NC_088191.1, read as the reverse complement.
ACACCATGGAGGTGGAGGGACACCATGGGGGTGGCAGGGACAGCCAGGGGTGGCAGGGGGCACAGCTGGGAGGTGGCAGGGGACAGCCAGGGGTGGCAGGGGACACCATGGGGGTGCCAGGGGACACCATGGGGGTGGCAGGGGACAGCTGGGAGGTGGCAGGGGACACCATGGAGGTGGCAGGGGACACCAGGGAGGTGCCAGGGGACACCATGGAGGTGGCAGGGGACAGCCAGGGTTGGCAGGGGACACCATGGGGGTGCCAGGGGACACCATGGAGGTGGCAGGGGACACCATGGAGGTGGCAGGGGACACCAGGGAGGTGGCAGGGGACAGCTGGGAGGTGGCAGGGGACACCATGGAGGTACCAGGGGACAGCCAGGGGTGGCAGGGGACACCATGGAGGTGCCAGGGGACACCATGGGGGTGGCAGGGGACAGCAGGGAGGTGGCAGGGGACACCATGGGGGTGGCAGGGGACAGCCAGGGGTGGCAGGGGACAGCCAGGGGTGGCAGGGGACACCATGGAGGTGGCAGGGGACACCATGGAGGTGGCAGGGGACACCATGGAGGTACCAGGGGACACCAGGATGGCAGAGGACACCATGGAGGTACCAGGGGACACCAGGGTGGCAGGGGACACCATGGAGGTGGCAGGGGACACCAGGGGTGGCAGGGGACACCATGGAGGTGCCAGGGGACAGCTGGAAGCGCTGGCTGTGCCCACTGGAGGGCAGTGCGAGCCCACCGGAGCAGCGGTGCTCGGGCAGCCGCAGCCCCGGGAACCCAAACGTGGCTCTGCCCCACTCATCCCCACGGGATGCGCTTCCAGGGGCGGCTGGAGAGGGAATGGGCTTGGGGGCTCAGCTGGGTGCGCTTCCCTAAGGATGGACATCTCAAATCTTCCCGAGATGGACATCCCGAATCGCACAGAATGGACATCCCAAATCCCACATGATGGACATCCCAAATCCCCCAGGATGGACATCCCAAATCCCCCAGCATGGACATCCCAAATCCCCCAGGATGGACATCCCAAATCCCCCAGGATGGACATCCCAAATCCTCAGGATGGACATCCCGAATCCCTCAGGATGGACATCCTAAATCCTCCAGGGATGGACATCCCAAATATTCCAGGGATGGACATATCAAATTCCTAGGATGGACATCCCAAATCCCACAGGATGGACATCCCGAATCCTCAGGATGGACATCCCAAATCCCCCAGCATGGACATTCCAAATCCTCAGGATGAACGTCCTAAATCCTCCAGGGATGGACATATCAAATTCCTAGGATGGACATCCCAAATCCCTCAGGATGGACATCCCAAATATTCCAGGGATGGACATCCCAAATATTCCAGGGATGGACATATCAAATTCCTAGGATGGACATCCCAAATCCCACAGGATGGACATCCCGAATCCCCCAGGATGGACATCCTGAATCCCCCAGGATGGACATCCCAAATCTCACAGGATGGACATCCCAAATCCCCCAGCATGGACATTCCAAATCCTCAGGATGAACATCCTAAATCCTCCAGGGATGGACATCCCAAATCTCCCAGGATGGACATCCCAAATCTAACAGGATGGACATCCCAAATCCTCAGGATGGACATCCTAAATCCTCCAGGGATGGACATCCCAAATATTCCAGGGATGAACATATCAAATTCCTAGGATGGACATCCCAAATCCCCCAGCATGAACATCCCAAATCCCTCAGGATGAACATCCCAAATATTCCAGGGATGGACATATCAAATTCCCAGGATGGACATCCCGAATCCCTCAGGATGGACATTCCAAATATTCCAGGGATGGACATCCCAAATCCCTCAGGATGAACATCCCGAATCCCCCAGGATGGACATCCTGAATCCCGAGATGCAGATCCCACCCCATGGGATGGGCAGTGCTCATTCCCAGGGGTGCAGATCCCACCCCAGGGCCCTCCCGTGCCCCCCCCCAGCTCCCAGTGCTCCCAGTATGTCCCAGTGCCACGGCAGCGCTGGGTCCTTCCCTGCCCAGAGGTTCCTCCCCGCCTTGCTCAGCAAACCCACAAATTCCGGCTGTTTCAGCCTCACTTTTGTTTTTAATTCTCTTTATAAATGAACTTTCCAACCCCTCTGAATTCCAGATGGAAAACTGGGCTTTATTTTCGTGGCTGGCTGCAGTCCTCCAGTGCAAACCAGTACACAGTCATGGGGTCCCTTTCCTTTCCCTTTCCTTTCCCTTTTCCCTTTCCTTCCCTTTCCTTTCCTCCCTTTCCTTCCTTTCCCTTTCCCTTTTTCCTTCCTTTCCTTCCTTCCCCTTTCCTTTCCCTTCCTTCCTTTCCTTTCCTTCCTTTCCTTTCCTTTCCCTTTTCCTTTCCCTTTCCCTTTCCTTCCCTTCCTTTCCCTTTCCCTTTCCTTTCCTTCCTTTCCTTCCCTTTCCCTTCCTTCCTTCCTTTCCTTCCTTCTCCTTCCCTTCCTTCCTCCTTTCCTTTCCTTCCTTTCCCTTTCCTTCCTTTCCTTTCCTTTCCTTTCCTTTCCTTTTCCTTTCCTTTCCTTCTTTCCTTTCCTTTCCTTTCCTTTCCTTCCTTTCCTTTTCCTTTTCCTTTCCTTCCTTCCTTCCTTCCTTTCCTTCCTTCCTTTCCTTTCCTTTCCTTTTCCTTTCCTTTCTCTTCCTTTCCTTTTCTTTCCTTTTCCTTTCCTTTTCCTTTCCTTTCCTTTCCTTTCCTCCTTTCCTCTCTTCCAACCTCTCCCCCCTCGCATCCCATTCCCAGGTTTTCCTTGGATCCTTCCTCCATGAATTCCCCCCTGAGACCCAAGCCCCTCCCCTCGACCTCCTCAGTTTCATGGAAAGCTCGCATCCTAATTTATAACCTCTCCCAATCAAAGGCGAGGCTCAGGTGCTGCAGTTCGTTTCCTGGATCCTGAGACTCCAATTAATGAGCCAAATTAAGTGGTTTTGATAAGAGACGCTGATTAAAGCTCCGGCTCCATCGCTGCATCCCAGGTTGGATGAGTTGGGGGGAATGGGAGGCACAGGTGGGATCCTGCTCCAGGTGGGATCCTGCTCCAGGTGGGATCACACAGGGAAAAACTCCTACAAGGGGTCCAAAATAAAGGGAAAAGTCTCCAGCAGGATTTTCCATGCGGGATTAAGGAAAATCATGGAGTGAGGCAGAGCTGGGAGGGTTTGGGATGCACTGAGGGGTGGGAGGTGCTTCCTGTCCTTTCCCAGCCCCATTCCTATGGAAAAATGGGATGACCCCTGTCCATGTCCAGGCTGGTTCCATCTCCAGAGCTGGGGAGATCAGGAGAATTCCCAAGATGGAAAAATTGAATGATCCCCACCCATGCCTGGGCTCCAAAGCCAGGGAAATCCAGAATTCCTGAGCTGGAAAAATGGGACCATCTCCATCCATCCCCAGCTGGTTCCTATCGCCAGAGCTGGGGGGATCCAGAAAATCCCAAGATGAAAAAAAATGGGATCATCCCTGTCCGTGCCTGGGCTCCAGAGCCAGGGAAATCCAGAAAATCCCAAACTGGAAAAATAGGATCATTCCCATTTTTCAAGCACATTCCCATCTCCAGAGCTGGGGAAATCCAGGAGAATTCCCAAGATGGGATAATGGGATCATCCCCATCCATGCCCAGGATACCGAATCAGGGAAATCCAGAATTCCCAAGCTGAAAAAATGGAATGATCCCCATTTTTCAAGCTGATTCCCATCTCCAGAGCTGGGGAGATCAGGAGAATTCCCAAGATGGGAAAATGGGATCATCCCATCCATGCCTGGGATACCGAATCAGGGAAGTCCAGAAAATCCCAAACTGGAAAAATTGGATCATCCTCATTTTTCAAGCGGATTCCCATCTCCAGAGCTGGGGAGATCCAGGAGAATTCCCAAGATGGGAAAATGGGATCATCCCTGTCCGTGCCTGGGCTCCAGAGCCAGGGAAATCCAGAAAATCCCAAACTGGAAAAATTGGATTATCCCCATCCACGCCCAGCTGGTTCCCATCTCCAGAGCTGGGGAGATCCAGGAGAATTCCCAAGATGGGAAAATGGGATCATCCCCATCCATGCCCGGGATACCGAATCAGGGAAATCCAGAAAATCCCAAGCTGGAAAAATTGGATCATCCTCATTTTTCAAGCTGATTCCCATCTCCAGAGCTGGGGAGATCCAGGAGAATTCCCAAGATGGGAAAATGGGATCATCCCTGTCCGTGCCTGGGCTCCAGAGCCAGGGAAATCCAGAAAATCCCAAACTGGAAAAATGGGATCATCCTCATTTTTCAAGCTGGTTCCCATCTCCAGAGCTGGGAAAATCCAGGAGAATTCCCAAGATGGGATAATGGGATCATCCCCATCCATGCCCGGGATACCGAATCAGGGAAATCCAGAAAATCCCAAACTGGAAAAATGGGATCATCCCCATTTTTCAAGCGGATTCCCATCTCCAGAGCAGGGGAGATCCAGGAGAATTCCCGGTCTGGAGCTGGGGACTCTTGGCAGCTCGGGGCCGTTCATCGGGAATCGATCGCTGGAGCACATGTTATTATTAATTAATTAGCGCTCATTAGCGGCTTATTCATTATTAATTGGTGTTAACACAACCCTCCCTGTTCCTTCCAGCTTCCCTTCCTTAGCCAAAGGAATGGAAACTCTGCCCAGACTTTGCTTCCCAATCCTGTGGGATTTGGGAAGATCCAAATCCAAATCCAAACACAATTCCCAAATTCCCAATCCTTTGGGAAGCCAGAGAATGCAGGATAGCTGGGAATGGGGCTGTAAAAATGAGGAAACACTTCCCAAAATTCCCAATGCTGGGAATGAGGGATCTCTGGGAATGGAGCTGTAAAAACACGGACACAATTCCCAGATTCCCCAATCCTGCGGGAAGCAAAGGGATGTGGAAATGGAGCTGTAAAAACATGGAAAGATTTCCTGGAGTCAGATTCCCAATCCTATGGGAAGCCAGGGAATGTGGGAATGGAGCTGTAAAAACGTGGAAAGATTTCCTGGAGTCAAATTCCCAATCCCGGGAATGTGGGATCACTGGGAATGGCACTGTAAAAACCGGGAAACACTTCCCAAATTCCCAATCCTTTGGGAAGCCAGAGAATGCAGGATAACTGGGAATGGGGCAGTAAAAATGAGGAAACACTTCCCAAAATTCCCAATCCTGGGAATGAGGGATCTCTGGGAATGGAGCTGTAAAAACACGGACACAATTCCCAGATTCCCCAATCCTGCGGGAAGCAAAGGGATGTGGAAATGGAGCTGTAAAAACATGGAAAATTCCTGGAGTCAGATTCCCAATCCTTGGGAAGCCAGGGAATGGGGATTCCTGGGAAATGGGCCCTGTCAAACCCGGGAAACATTCCAAAAATTTCCCAAACTATGGGATATCCTGGAATGCTGGATAGCTGGGAATGCACGTAAAAACCATGGAAACAATATCCAAATCCCAGTCCAATGGAACCAGGGATAGGGATTGCTTGGAATTCACTGGAAAATTCATCCTAAGTCCAATCCTGTGGAATCCAAGGAATGCAGAAATCGAGCTGTAAAAACATGGGAAATTCCTGAATCAACTTTCCCAATCCTGTGGGAAGCCAGGGAATGAGGATCATGGGAGTGGGCTCGTAAAAATCTGGGAAACCTTCCAAATTCCCAATCCTGGAGTTAAATTCCCAATCCTATGGGAACCAGAGATGGGGATAGTGGAATGGCACAAGTAAAAAATGGAAACAATTCCTAATTCCCAATCCTCGGAAGCCAGGAAATCGCAGGATGACTGGGAAACGGGCAGTAAAATGATGGAACACTTCCAAAATTCCCAATGCTGGTGTATTGGGATTCTGGGAATGGCACTGGAAAATCATGGGAATAATTCCAAATTCCCATCCATGGGATACCACGGGAAAAGGGATTGCTTGGAATGTCACTGGAAAATCTCCTAAGTTCCCAATCCTGAGTGGAATCCAGGAATTGCAAATGAGCTGTAAAAACACGGGAAGATTTCCTGGAGTCAACTCCCAATCCTGTGGAAGCCAAGGAATGAGGATTCTGTGAGTGGTGCTATAACACGGGAAAATTCCAAAATTCCCAATTGGATTGAATTCCCATCCATGGGAACCGAGAATGCAGGATAGCTGGAATGCACTGTAAAAAACATGGAAACCAATTCAAATTCCCATCTAATGGGAAGCCAGGGAATGGGTGGCTGGGATTGTGCGTAAATTGAGGAACCTTCCAAATTCCCAATCCTGAAGTTAAATTCCCAGTCTATGAGCCAGGATGCAGGTTAGCGGATGAGCTTAATAAATTGAGGTTAAACACTTCCCATCTTCCAGCTTTTGGTAAGCCAGGGAATGGGGAAGGAGCTGTAACAACGTGGAAGATTCTGGCGTCAAATTCCATCCAGGGAATGAGGGATCCCTGGGAATGGAGCTGTAAAAACATGGAAACACTTCCCAAATTCCCAATCCTTTGGGAAGCCAGAGAATGCAGGATAACTGGGAATGGGGCTGTAAAAATGAGGAAACACTTCCCAAAATTCCCAATGCTGGGAATGAGGGATCTCTGGGAATGGGGCTGTAAAAACACATGACACAATTCCCAGATTCCCCAATCCTGCGGGAAGCAAAGGGATGTGGAAATGGAGCTGTAAAAACATGGAAAGATTTCCTGGAGTCAGATTCCCAATCCTATGGGAAGCCAGGGAATGAGGATCTCTGGGAATGGGGCTGTAAAAACCGGGAAACACTTCCCAAAATTCCCAATCCTATGGGAAGCCAGAGAATGCAGGATAGCTGGGAATGAAGCTGTAAAAACAAGGAAACAATTCCCAAAATTCCATCTGGAGCCAGAATGCGGTAGCGGATAGCTGTGAACACAGAAATCAAATCAGTCAATGAAGCGGAATAAGGGATTGCTTGGAATGTCACTGGAAAAATTTTCCTAAAGTTCCCAATCCTGTGGGAATCCAAGGAATGCAGAAATGGAGCTGTAAAAAACATGGGAAGATTTCCTGGAATCAACTTCCCAATCCTGTGGGAAGCCAGGGAATGAGGGATGGCTGGGAATGATGCTGTAAAATTGAGGAAACACTTCCCAAAATTCCCAATCCTGAAGTTAAATTCCCAGTCCTGTGGGAGGCCAGAGAGTGCAGGATAGCCGGGAATGGAGCTGTAAAAATGAGGAAACACTTCCCAAACTTCCCAGTCTTTTGGGAAGCCAGGGAATGTGGGAATGGAGCTGTAAAAACGTGAGAAAGATTTCCTGGAGTCAAATTCCCAATCCTGGGAATGTGGGATCACTGGGAATGGAGCTGTAAAAACATGGAAACACTTCCCAAATTCCCAATCCTTCGGGAAGCCAGAGAATGCAGGATAACTGGGAATGGGGCAGTAAAAATGAGGAAACACTTCCCAAAATTCCCAATGCTGGGGAATGAGGGATCTCTGGGAATGGAGCTGTAAAACCATGGAAACAATTCCCAAAATTCCCAATCCTGCGGGATTTGCAGCAGGGGGATTGTTTGGAATGGCACCAATCAAATTTTAGCAAGGATTGGGGGAAATTTTGGGAATTTTGGTGCTGGAATTGCATCCCCTACCTAGGTGGGGTTTAGAGTGGAAAATTCTCCTGGCCTGGAGAATTCCAACTGGAAAAAACCTTGGAAAGGCTCAGCCAGGAGCTGGGCTGGGCTGGGGGAAAAAAAAATCAATGGAAAAAGGGGGAGGGAAGAGCTCAAAGCCCAAAGCTCCAGACAAATGGAGAGATTTAATCTGATTTGGGAGTTATTGTCCTGATGGAATTACGCTGGTTATGGATCATTTAGGAGCAGGGATAATCAAAACATGGATTTGTTCCCAGCTCCGAGGGGCAGGGCTGCATCCCAAGGGAAAACTGGGAATGGAGGGGCAGAGAGAGGAAAAAGGGGCCTGGGGATCCCTGGGATGGGAAAAAATGGGGCTGGGATGCAGAAAATGGGAAACGGTGGGAGCAGAGCGAGGAAAGTGGGATAAGGACGTGTCTGGGATGGGGAAGGGATCAGGAATGCAGCCCTGGGAAGGTAAAAACCCCTGGAAAGGTAAAAATTTTCTGGAAAGGTAAAAATTCCTGGGGAGGTAAAAAAATTCTGGAAAAGTAAAAAAAAAAATCCTGGGAGATAAAAAACTCCTGGAAAGGTAAAAATTCCTGGGGAGGTAAAAAATTCTGGAAAAGTAAAAAAAAAATCCTGGGAGATAAAAAGCTCCTGGAAAGGTAAAAACTCCTGAAAAGTAAAAATTCCTGGGAAGGTAAAAGTAAAAAATTCCTGGGAAGGTAACAGTTCCTGGAAAGGTGAAAATTCCTGGAAAGGTGAAAATGCCTGGGAAGGTCAAAAGTTTTGGGAAGGTAAAAATTCCTGGAGAGGTAAAAACATCTGGAAAGGTAAAAATTCCTGGGAAGGTAAAAATTCTGGAAAAGTAAAAAAAATTCCTGGGAGATAAAAAACTCCTGGAAAGGTAAAAACCCCTGAAAAGTAAAAATTCCTGGGAAGGTAACAGTTCCTGGAAAGGTGAAAATTCCTGGAAAGGTGAAAACACCTGGGAAGGTCAAAATTTTTGGGAAGGTAAAAATTCCTGGAGAGGTAAAAACTCCTGGGAAAGTAAAAATCCCTGGAAAAGTAAAAATTCCTTGGGAGAAAACTGGGATGATCCCAAGGGAAAGCAAGGCTCAGATGGTCAGATAATGGAAATAGGGGTGTGGTGATCGACAGGATGGAGAGAATGGAAAATTTGGATTGGGAACAGAACAGGAATGGAGAAAAACAGGATGATCCCAAAGAAACTGATCTGGAAAATGCTGGGATGGTCAGATAATGGAAATAGGGAAGTGGAGATCTTCAGGATGGAGAGGATGGGAAATTTGGATTGGGAACAAACCAGGAATGGAGAAAACTGGAATGATTCCAAGGGAAAGCTGGGCTGGCAAGGCTTGGATTGTCAGATAATGGAAATACAAAAGTGGGGATCTCCAGGATGGAGAGAATGGAAAATTAGGATTGGGAACAGACCAGGAGTGGAGAAAACCAAGATGATCCCAAAGGAAACTGCTCTGGAAAATGTTTAGATGGTCAGATAATGGAAATACAAAAGTGGGGATCTTCAGGATGGAAAGAATGGAAAATTTGAATTGGGAACAGAACAGGAGTGGAGAAAAGCAGGTGATGCAAGGGAAAGCCAGGCTGGCAGGTTTGGTGGTCAGATAATGGACAAGGGTGTGGAGATTTCCAGGATGGAGAGGATGGGAAATTTGGATTGGGAACAGACCAGGGGTGGAGAAAAACAGGATGATCCCAAGGAAACTGCTCTGGAAAAGGCTGGGATGGTCAGATAATGGAAATAGGGAAGTGGAGATCTTCAGGATGGAGAGGATGGGAAATTTGGATTGGGAACAATAGAGAAAAGTGGGGATCTCCAAGATGGAGAGGATGGGAAATTTCAATTTGGAACAGACTGGGAGTGGAGAAAACCAGGATGATCCCAAGGGAAAGCTGGGCTGGCAAGCCTTGGATTGTCAGATAATGGAATTATGGAATTGAGGATCTCCAGGATGGAAAGAATGGAAAATTTGGATTGGGAACAAACCAGGAGTGGAGAAAAAAAGGGTGATGCAAAGGGAAAGCCAGGCTGGCAAGGTTTGGTGGTCAGATAATGGAAATAGGAGTGGGATTTCCAGGATGGAGAGGATGGGAAATTTGGATTGGGAACAGAGCAGGAGTGGAGAAACCCAGGATGATCCCAAAGGAAACTGCTCTGGAAAATGTTTAGATGGTCAGATAATGGAATTATGGAAGTGGGGATCTCCAGGATGGAGAGAATGGAAAATTTGAATTGGGAACAAACCAGGAGTGGAGAAAAAAAGGGTGATGCAAAGGGAAAGCCGGGCTGGCAAGGTTTGGTGGTCAGATAATGGACAGAGGAAAGTGGGGATCTTCAGGATGGAGAGAATGGAAAATTTGGATTGGGAACAGAGCAGGAGTGGAGAAAACCAGGATGATCCCAAGGGAAAGCTGGGCTGGCAAGGCTCAGATGGTCAGATGATGGAAAGAGAGGTGTGGAGATTTCCAGGATGGAGAGAGAATGAGAAATTTGGTTTGGGAACAGACTAGAAATGGAGAAAACTGGAATGATTCCAAGGGGAAGCTGGGCTGGCAAGGCTTGGATTGTCAATGGAAAGAGGGAAGCGGGGATCTCCAGGATGGAGAGAATGGGAAATATGACTTGGGAAGAGACAAGGAATGGAGAAAAATAGGATTATCCTAAAAGAAGCTGCTCAGGAAAAGGCTGGGATGGTCAGGGCATGGAAAGAGGGGTGCAGGAATCTCCGAGATGAGGAGAACAGGGAACAAACCTGCTGCAAAGCGGGATGGGGACGCTCCCCGCGGGCCGGAGATGCCGCTCCCGTTTTTCCTGCGGCTCCTCACAGCTCGTTTTCCCATTAGTGTCTGCTCGGATTAGGGATGCGCTCGCTCTCCCGCTCCGGCCGAATCCCAGGCGCCAGCAGGAGCTGGAAACTGCATTAGGGCCGTGCCAAGGAGCCCCTGATGCCATTAGGGGCCAGCATTAGAGGTGCTAAGTGACAAGGAGCTCATCGGGCCGGGATTGATGGAAGGGCCGTTCCCGGAGCCGGCAGCAGCAGCAGCGCCCTTCGTTCTGCAGAAATTGTTTAATTGGGAGGGTCTGGATTGTCTCTGCCTGTCTCCTTCCTGGAGCTCTGGAGCTCCTTGGGATGTGGATGAGTGAGGAGAAGCTGGAGGTGGCAGAAGGGAGGAAAAACTCCCAAATCCATCCATCCTGCTCGTCCTTGCCTTCTTGGCAGCTTGAGGATTCCCAGATTGGTCATTCCTGGGAATTCCAGCGTTCCAGAGCTGGGAAAAGCCGGGTTTAGGCTGTCCCGAGGGAGCTGAGCCCTTCCCTGCCCCGGGCTGCTGCAGAATTAATTGGCAATCACGATTGGGAGTGCACAAAGCCGGGCTTTGTTGGGAAGGAAGCTGTAAAGCCGCGTGTCCACAGCCGTAATTCCTTCACCCTGCATTGATCCCGCGGCCTCTGCTGCCCACGGAGCGGCCGAGGGACGGGCTGGGCATCGATCCCGGCCGGGGGCACGGGCTGGGGCACCCCTGGGCATCGATCCCGGGCACCTCGGGCAGGCTGGGGCACCCCTGGGCATCGATCCCGGCCGGGGGCACGGGCTGGGGCACCCCTGGGCAAACCTGGGCATCGATCCCGGGCACCTCGGGCAGGCTGGGGCACCCCTGGGCATCCATCCAGCCGGGGCACGGCTGGGCACCCCTGGGCAAACCTGGGCATCGATCCTGGGCACCTCAGCAGGCCGGGGCAAACCTGGGCATCCATCCGGCGGGGGCACGGGCTGGGGCACCCCTGGCCATCGATCCCGGGCACCTCGGGCAGGCTGGGGCACCCCTGGGCATCGATCCCGGCCGGGGGCACGGGCTGGGGCACCCCTGGGCATCGATCCCGGGCACCTCGGGCAGGCTGGGGCACCCCTGGGCATCGATCCCGGGCACCTCAGGCAGGCTGGGGCAAACCTGGGCATCGATCCCGGGCACCTCGGGCAGGCTGGGGCACACCTGGGCATCGATCCCAGGCACCTTGGCAGGCTGGGGCACCCTGGCATCGATCCGCCGGGGCACAGGCTGGGGCACCCTGGGCAACCTGGGCATCGATCCCGGGCACCTCAGGCAGGCTGGGGCAAACCTGGGCATCCATCCTGGGCACCTCGGGCAGGCTGGGGCACCCCTGGGCATCGATCCCGGGCACCTCGGGCAGGCTGGGGCACCCCTGGGCATCCATCCCGGGCACCTCGGGCAGGCCGGGGCACCCCTGGGCATCGATCCCGGGCACCTCGGGCAGGCTGGGGCACCCCTGGGCATCCATCCCAGCCGGGGGCACAGGCTGGGGCACCCCTGGGCATCCATCCTGGGCACCTCGGGCAGGCTGGGGCACCCCTGGGCAAACTGGGCATCCATCCGGGCACCTCAGGCAGGCTGGGGCACCCCTGGGCATCGATCCCAGCCGGGGGCACAGGCTGGGGCACCCCTGGGCATCCATCCTGGGCACCTCGGGCAGGCTGGGGCACCCCTGGGCATCGATCCCGGGCACCTCGGGCAGGCTGGGGCACCCCTGACCCTGCCCGTGCTGGGAGGGAATTCCCAGGGTGGTTCCAGCCCGGAGCATCCTCAGCCCCTCTTCCTTACTGGAGTGAATTCTCAGGGTTATCCCAGCCTGGAGCATCCTTGATCCCTGCTTGTTCTGGGGGCAAACTCCAGATTAATCCCAGACTGATCCCAGCCTGGAGAATCCCTGATCCCTGCTTGTTCTGGGAGCAAATTCCCTCTCTGATCCCAGTTTGATTCCAGCCTGGAGCATCCCTGATCCCTGCTCATTCTGGGAGCAATTCCCACATTAATCTCAGCCTAGAACATTCCTGATCCCTGCTCATTCTGGGAGCAATTTCCAGATTAATCCCAGCCTGATCCCAGCCCGGAGAATTCCTGATCCCTGCTCATTCTGGGAGCAATTTCCAGATTAATCCCAGCCTGATCCCAGCCCGGAGAATTCCTGATCTCTGCTCATTCTTGGAGCAATTCCCAGATTAATCCCAGCCTGGAGAATCCTTTATCCTTACTTGTTCTGGGGGCAAATTCCAGCTTGATCCCAGCCTGATCTCAGTCTGGAGAATCCCTGATCCCATCCTGGAACATCCCTGACCTCTGCTCATTCTGGAACCAAATTCCCAGATTCATCCCAGTCTCTGTCTTCCCTCTCCTTCCCACCCATATAAATACCTGGCAATATTTACAATTATGGCTTTTTTGGGGGATAAAACCCTCCAGAGCTGCTGCTGCTGCAAGAAGCAAATCCCAAATCCCACAGCACCAAACTCCCTGCTGGGGGATGCAGGGATGAAGGGGAAATTTGGGATCTGTGAGATTGAGGGGGGCACGGATGAGACCCCAGTGTGAGATCCCATGGGATGGGAGAGGAGAATGGAAAACCTGGATCGAAGGAGCAGCCGGATTTACTGCTGAGGACACAAAGAACTCATTCCAAGGGTGTGGAAAAGCTTCTGGAAAGGCAATTTCCAGCTGGTTCTGGTCCAGGGAATCGCTGGTTTTTATGGGATTTTGCTGCCAGATCCGTGTTTTGTGTGGATTTCTGCAGCCTCGCTGGGCTGGGGGTTCATGGGACCCCCCCAAATCCCTCCGTGTCAAATTCCAGCGGGGAATATTTTATGGAGGCTACAACTCCCTGTCTGGAGCTGGAAAAACACTGGAGCGCTTTGGATCCAACGCCCCAATAATTAATTAATAATGGGAAACCCATTAACGGGATCATCCAGCCCCCATTAACGGGATCATCCAGACCCTAACGATGAGGAGAGGATGGATCCATATCCCCAATTTTCCGCCCTGCCCCTGCTCTGTTTAAAAGCCTCCCTGGAATCCTGGGATTTTTCCAAGCCTTCCTCCCTCCCAGGTCTCCATGGAAGTGAATGTTTCATGTGTTCCTTCGCCTCAATCCGCCGTGTTTGCACCAAAATAATGCTCCATGCGCTTCCCGGAGCTGCTCTGCGGGCGGATTTTGTCAGGAAATAAAAATATCCCAACTCCCACCTGGCCAGGCTGAGGCTGCAGAGCCGGAATTCGCAATTCCATCCTCGGCACCAACGGGAATTCTGCAGCGTGGAGAGGCCCTGAGAGGTGTCCAGGGCAGGGTGGGGATCATGGGGCAGTGGAGGTGACCCTGCCATGGCAGGGGTGGCACTGGGTGGGATTTCAGCTCTTTCCATTCTAAACCATTCCAGGGTTTTGTTTTCCCCATCCCTCTGTCCCTGGAAGTGTCCAAGGCCAGGTTGGGACAATCTGGGTTGGTGGGAGGTGTCAGAGGTGGATCTGGCTGCTCCTCCCAACCCAAACCACCCCAGGATTTTGTTTTCCCATCCCTCTGTACCTGCAGATGTCCACAGCCAGGCTGAGATGATCTGGGATAGTGAAATGTGTCAGAGTTTGGCTGATCCCCAAAGTCCCTCCCATCCCAAACCATCCCAGGATTTGGTTTTCCCAGCTCTCTGTGGGCGCTGCAGGAGCAGCCCTGGATGCCAGGATTTGCTGGACACAGGGAATGGATTCCCACTGCCAGAGGGTTAAATGGGATTTTGGGCAGGAATTCCTGCCTGGGAGAATTCCTAGAGGATTCCCAGAGGAGCTGTGGCTGCTCCAGGCCTCGAAGTGCCCAAGGCCAGGTTGGGATGATCTGGGACCATGGAATGTGTCCCTGCCCATGAAACGAGCTGGGGTTTAACATCCCCTGCTCCCCAGAGCATTCCAGGGCTGCTGCCCTTCCCATCCAGGTGTGCTCCAGGATGGATCCTCTCCCTCTGTGCCCCAAGGGCATCCCTGTGCCCATCCCTGTGCCCGGAGTCGCCTTTCCCGGGATCTCCTTGGAGCCTGGAAGTGGCGGAATTTCAGAATTTCCCCCTCTCCCGGCGGAGGGGGAGCCAATTACCGGCAGCTGGTGAGAGCTGAGGGTTGTTATTAATTTCCAGGCGAGCATATGCTGCGTGTTATCAATGCCCGAGCCGTGGCAGAAGGGCCCGGCCCGGCCAGATGGCTCAGCCTGCCTTGGGAATGGCTCCTGCCATCCACAGAATTCCCAGATTGATCCCTGCCTGATCCCAGCCTGATCCCAGGCTGGAGAATCCTTGATCCCAGCCCAGAGAGTTCCTGATCGCTGCTCATTCTAGGAGCAATTCCCAGCCTGATCCCAGCCCAGAGTATCCCTGACCACCCCTGCTCATTCTGGGAGCAATTCCCGCTCTGATCCCAGCCTGGACAATCCCTGGTCCCTGCTCGTTCTGGCACCAAATTCCCAGCCTGATTCCAGCCTAATCCCAGCACAGAGCATTCCTGATCCCTGCTCATTCTGAGAGCAATTCCCAGTCTGATCCCAGCCCAGAGCATCCCTGATCCCGGCTTGTTCTGGGAGCAATTCCCAGCCTGATCCCAGTCTGATCCCAACCCAGAGAATTCCTGACCCCTGCTCATTCTGTGACCAAATTCCCAGATTAATCCTACTCTGATCCCAGCCTGGAGCATCCCTGATCCATGCTCATGCTGGGACTGAATTCCCAGTCTGATCCCAAGCTGATCCCAGCCTGGAGAATTCCTAATCCCTGCTCATTCTGGGACAAAATTCCCAGCCTGATCCCAGCCCAGAGCAGCCGTGATCCCCGCTCATTCTAGGAGCAATTCCCAGATTAATCCCAGCCTGATCCCAGACTGGAGAATCCTTGATCCCAGCCCAGGGAATTCCAGATCCCTGCTCGTTCTGGGGCCAAATTTCCAGCCTGATCCCAGCCTAGAGAATCCCTGATCGCTGCTCATGCTGGGATTAAATTCCCAGTCTGATCCCAGCCTGATCCCAGCCCAGGGAATTCCAGATCCCTGCTTGTTCTGGGACCAATTTCCAGCCTGATCCCAGTCTGGAGAATCCATCATTCCTGCTCATGCTGGGACCAAATTCCCAGATTAATCCCAGCCTGGAGAATCCCTGATCCCTGCTCATGCTGAGACCAATTCTCACTCTGATCCCACCCTGATCCCAGCCTGATCCCAATCCAGAGAGTTCCTGATCCTTGCTTGTTCTTGGACCAATTCCCAGCCTGATCCCAGCCTGGAGAATCCCTGATCCCTCCTCATTCTAGATCCAAATTCCCACTCTGATCCCAGCCTGGACTTTCCTTTGCTCCTCTCCATCCCCAACTTCCAGCAAAACCCTTTTCCTTGGGAATTTTGCCCAGATTTCCCTGCACCTCACTTTTCTCCACCTTTTAGTGCCAGCAATGCTTGGAATTAATCCCTTTGGGGGGGCTCCAGAGGTAAACCCACAGGATTAACCCGGGATGTCGGGATTAACAACCCCACATCCTCCCGCCTCAGCCAAACTCCTGGATTTTAAGGAATCTCGGAGCCTTTTCCTCCCTCTGGAACTCCGGGAATGCAACGGCGGCATCGTCACCGTCGCTTTAAATCCCAGGGCTGGAATCGGGAGCGAAACCTCTCCAGGGAAGAGCGGTAAAAATAACTCGGAGTGCGCGGCCGCGGGAGCAGCCGGGCTCCGTCAAGGGCAGGGGCGAGCGCTCGTTAAAAATAGGAATAATTAATTATTCCAGCGGGGACAGACAGGGCGCTTAATGAGCGCTTGGGATGGAACATTCCCAGCGTGGAGCATCCAGGGCCCTGGGAAGGTCCTGGGAAGGAAAATCCAGGGCGGGATGGGAGGGCAGGAGGAGGAGGAGGATGAGGAGGAAGGAGCTGCTCCATGCCAGGGAAAGAAAATTCAGGGATGTGAATTCCAGCCCTGGAGCCGTTGGGTCCCCCGGGCAGCGCTTGGGTTTAATTCCCCGTTTTTAATGAAAATGGGAATTTTTGCGGGTCCGGCTGGGGCAGATCCACGGGGTGGGATGGGGCAGATCCATGGGGTGGGATGGGGCAGATCCAGGATGGGGCAGATCCATGGGGTGGGAAGGAGCAGATCCAGGAGTGGAATGGGGCAGATTTGTGGGGTGGGATGGGGCAGATCCATGATGGGGCAGATCAGCAGGGTGGGATGGGGCAGGTCCAGGGCTGGGATGGGGAAGATCCACGGGTGGAATGGGGCAGATCCATGGGGTGGGAAGGGGCAGATCCACAGGGTGGGATGGGGGAGATCCAGGGCTGGGATGGGGCAGATCCAGGGATGAGAAGGGGCAGGTCCAGGGAGTGGAAA
Source organism: Zonotrichia leucophrys gambelii (assembly GCF_028769735.1). Classification (NCBI taxonomy): domain Eukaryota; kingdom Metazoa; phylum Chordata; class Aves; order Passeriformes; family Passerellidae; genus Zonotrichia; species Zonotrichia leucophrys. Next base: position 3,498,791 of record NC_088191.1, on the reverse strand, counting down.
GGGGCAGATCCATGGGGTGGGATGGGGCAGTTCCAGGGGTAGAATGGGGCAGATCCACAACGGGGCAGCTCCAGGGGGTGGGGTGGGGCAGATCCAGGATGAGGAAGATCCATGGGGTGGGCAGGGCCAGATCTTGGGGCAGGAGGGGGCAGATCCACGATGGGGCAGATCCAGAAGTGGGACGGGGAAGATCCACAGGGGTGAGATGGGGCAGATCCAGGGGTGGGATGGGGCAGATTTTCAGGATGGGACAGATCCAGGGATGGGAAGGGGCAAATCCATGAGGTGGGATGGGGCAGATCCATGATGGGGCAGATCCATGGGGTGGGATGGGGCAGATCCATGATGGGGCAGATCCATGGGGTGGGATGGGGCAGATCCATGATGGGGCAGATCCAGGGGTGGGATGGATCATCTCCAGCTCCCTCCTGCCCCTCACCCTGGATTCATGCCAGGCAAACCTGGGCCAGCCGGGGTTGCAGCCCCATGAAATAAATCCCGGAGGGATAAAGGGGAGAGGGGCAGCTGAGCGCAGCCCCGGAGGAATATCAGAAATATCGGGCACTGAAGGAGCAGAAGGTTCGAGATGGAGCCTTTTCCTTGGATCTCCTCGGCTCCCAACCCTGCCAGGGGGATCCCGGGAGGAGCCTGAAGGATCCGATGTTCTGCCCCACTCATCGCACCAAATTCCCGAGGTGTGGGGCTCCAAACCCGCCCATCCCAGATTTCCCGAGCCCCGGGGGAGGGAAGGGAGGATCCATAGAGCAGCTCCCGATGGTGCTGACCCAGCCGGGAGATGATTCACGGCCCCGGCGCTGCCGAGCGTTTCTGCAGAAGGAAGCAATAATGGAGATGAAGCAGAGGCATCGTCTCCGCGGGATTTATGGAGTGCAGCCGCAGCTCCCGACCTTCCGGGCTCTGCCCCAGCTCCTCCCGCAGGGCCCAGCTCCGGGGAGGCGAAACCCGGGGAAAACGGGAGCTGAGATCCGGAGTGCCCTTTGCTGGGGATGGGGAGTGACCGGGAGGGGTGGGCAGCTCGGGGAATGCTGATCCCACTGGAAATGGGATGGAACAGGAAGGGTCAGGGAGAGGAATGGGGTGAGCAGCTCAGGGAATGCTGATCCCGCTGGAAATGGGATGGAACAGGAAGGGTCAGGGAGAGGAATGGGGTGGGCAGCTCGGGGAATGCTGATCCCACTGGAAATGGGATGGAACAGGAAGGGTCAGGGAGAGGAATGGGGTGAGCAGCTCGGGGAATGTTGATCCCACAAGAGCCAGGACCGGGGTGAGCCACTCATGGAATGCTGATCCCATTGGAACCGGGATGGAGGAGCCTGGCAGGGCGAGGGAGGAGAGCAGAGTGAGCAGCTCAGCTCAGGGAATGCTGATCCCGCTGGAAATGGGATGGAACAGGAAGGGTCAGGGAGAGGAATGGGGTGAGCCACTCATGGAATGCTGATCCCATTGGAACCGGGATGGAGGAGCCTGGCAGGGCGAGAAGGGTGAGGGAGGAGAGCAGAGTGAGCAGCTCAGCTCAGGGAATGCTGATCCCGCTGGAAATGGGATGGAACAGGAAGGGTTAAGGAGGGGAATGGGGTGGGCAGCTCAGGGAATGCTGATCCCATTGGAAATGGAGCAGCCTGGCAGGGCAGGAGTGCCCAGGGAGGAGAGCAGAGTGAGCAGCTCAGGGAATGCTGATCCCACTGGAACTGGGACCAGGATGGAACAGGAAGGGTCAGGGAGGGGAGTGGGGTGAGCAGCTCAGGGAATGCTGATCCCATTGGAAATGGAGCAGCCTGGCAGGGCAGGAGTGCCCAGGGAGGAGAGCAGAGTGAGCAGCTCAGGGAATGCTGATCCCATTGGAAATGGAGCAGCCTGGCAGGGCAGGAGTGCCCAGGGAAGGGAGCAGAGCGAGCAGCTCAGTTCATGGAATGCTGATCCCATTGGAACTGGGACCAGGATGGAGCAGCCTGGCAGGGTGGGAGTGCCCAGGGAAGGGAGCAGAGTGAGCAGCTCAGCTCAGGGAATGCCGATCCCATTGGAACTGGAGCAGCCTGGCAGGGCAGGAATGCCCAGGGAAGGGAGCAGAGTGAGCAGCTCAGGGAATGCTGATCCCATTGGAAATGGAGCAGCCTGGCAGGGCAGGATTGCCCAGGGAAGGGAGCAGAGTGAGCAGCTCAGGGAATGCTGATCCCACTGGAACTGGAGCAGCCTGGCAGGGTGGGAGTGCCCAGGGAAGGGAGCAGAGTGAGCAGCTCGTGCAATGCCGATCCCATTGGAATTAGGACCAGGATGGAGCAGCCTGGCCGGGAGGGAAGGGCAGCCCTGGGTTTATCCTGGCAGAGCTGCTGGGGCTGTGGGGATGAGCCTGTGCATCAGCACCAGCAGTAATCGAGTTACAAACTCCATCCCTGACTCACAGCTCCACTTTTCCATCATCCCAGCCTCATGGACACCCCAGACTCCCGCCTGTTTCCAATTAGTCCGGCTCTCCTGGCCCCGTGCCGAGGTGATTTGTGCGCTCATCATCCTCACCCCGTGCCCTGGGCACGCAGCGCCAGGGGAAAAGGGGGAATAGAATCCCAGAATCTCAGCATGGACATGAGATCCCATGGGCAGGGACCCCTCCTTGGGCAGGGACCCTCCCTCCATCCCAGCCGTGCCCAAGGTTTGGGTACCCCCTGGATGGAGCCCCTGGATCTCTGTGGGGATGAGGAGAGCCTGGAATGGGATCTGGAATGGGATCTGGTCCTGCAGGAACCGGCAGAGCTGCTCCAATATTCCCCTCCCTGCTGTTTTTCCCCTTCCAGGCCCATTCCCAAGGGCTGATTCCCATTTTTCCTGCAGAGTGCAGCGCTCCCTCATTGCACTTTAACCTTCATCCCATTATTGCAGCCCTCAGCCCTTTCCTGTCCCCAGAGCCCCATCAGGGCCAGGCCCAGCCCCTCCTCCTGCCCTGACCCCCCTCTCCAGGGCTCCTGGCTCTTTTCCTCCTCGATAATTTGGGATTATCGATCCCAAATCCCCCTCCAGGGGCTCTGCTCTGTTATGGCTCCATTTTTCCCACTGCTGTCATCCCAACAATCTCACAGCATTCCCCCTCCCCCTGCATCCAACAGGAGCATGGAGGGATTGGGAATTCCAAGATTTTTGTAAGCAAAGATTGAAGGGCCAGGATTGAGAATTCCAGGATTTTGTGAAAAAAAAAAATCAAAGGGCCAAGATTGGGAATTCCAGGATTTTGTGAAAAAAATCAAAGGGCCAGGATTGGGAATTTCAGGATTTTGTGAGCAAAGATCAAAGGGCCAGGATTGGGAATTTCAGGATTTTGTGGGCAAAGATCAAAGGGTGGGATATGGGGAGGGGCTGTGGGATCCAGGAATGGGGGAAAACGAGCCAGGGATGGGGTTTAGAGTGGGATTAGGGTGTTCATACCCTGGACATGGGGTGCAGGATCGAGGAATGGGGGGAAAACGAGCCAAGGATGAGGTTTGGAGCAGGATTAGGGTGTTCACACTGCAGACAGGGGATGTGGGATTGAGAAATGGGGGGAAAATGGGTTGGGAATGGGGTTTGGAAAAGGATTCGGGTGTTCCCACCACAGGGATGGGGTTTCAAGGAGGATTAGTGTGTTCATACTGTGGGGATGGAGTTTGGAACAGGATTTGGGTGCTCACACTGCGGACAGGAGATGTGGGAACAAGGAACGGGGGAAAAGCCAGCCAAGGATGGGATTTGGAGCAGGATTGGGGTGTTCACACCACGGACAGGGGATGCAGGATCGAGGAATGGGGGAAAATGAGTTGGGAATGGGGTTTGGAGTGGGATTAGGGTGCTCGTACCTCGGGGATGGGGTTTGGAGCAGAATAAACGCGTTCCCACCACAAGGATGGGGTCTGGAGCAGGATCAGGGCGTTCCCACCACAAGGATGGGGTCTGGAGCAGGATCAGGGTGCTCATACCACTGGGATGGGATGTGGGATCAAGGAATTGTGTGGCACTGGAGTTGGGGATGGGGTCTGGAGCAGATAAACGCGTTCACACCACAAGGATGGGATGTGGAGCAAATAAACCCGTTCACATCGTGGGGATGGGGTATGGGATCAAGGAATGGGGTGGCACTGGAGGCAGGGATGGGGTCTGGAGCAGAATAAACCTGTTCCCACCACAGGGATGGGGTCTGGAGCAGTATTAGGGTGTTCCCACCACAGGGATGGGGTCTGGAGCAGTATTAGGGTGTTCACACCACAGGGATGGGGTCTGGAGCAGTATTAGGGTGTTCCCACCACAGGGATGGGGTCTGGAGCAGTGTTAGGGTGTTCCCACCACAGGATGGGTTCTGGAGCAGTATGGGGGGTTCACACCACAGGGATGGGTCTGGAGCAGTGTTAGAGTGTTCCCACCACAAAGATGGGTTCTGGAGCAGTATTAGGGTGTTCCCACCACAGGATGGGGTCTGGAGCAGTATTAGGTGTTCACACCACAGGGATGGGGTCTGGAGCAGTATTAGGGTGTTCACACCACAAGGATGGGGTCTGGAGCAGTGTTAGGGTGTTCCCACCACAGGGATGGGGTCTGGAGCAGGATCAGGGTGTTCCCACCACAGGGATGGGGGTCTGGAGCAGGATCAGGGTGTTCCCACCACAGGGATGGGGTCTGGAGCAGTATTGGGGTGTTCCCACCACAGGGATGGGGTCTGGAGCAGTGTTAGGGTGTTCCCACCACAGGGATGGGGTCTGGAGCAGTATTAGGGTGTTCCCACCACAAGGATGGGGTCTGGAGCAGTATTAGGGTGTTCCCACCACAGGGATGGGTTCTGGAGCAGTATTAGGGTGTTCCCACCACAGGGATGGGGTCTGGAGCAGTATTAGGGTGTTCCCACCACAGGGATGGGGGTCTGGAGCAGTATTAGGGTGTTCCCACCACAGGGATGGGGTCTGGAGCAGAATAAACGTGTTCCCACCACAGGGATGGGGTCTGGAGCAGTATTAGGGTGTTCCCACCACAGGGATGGGGGTCTGGAGCAGTATTAGGGTGTTCCCACCACAAGGATGGGGTCTGGAGCAGGATCAGGGTGTTCCCACCACAGGGATGGGGTCTGGAGCAGCACAAACATGCTCACAGCACAGACGGGCAGCCCCTTGCACACTCACACCCCGCTCTCCCTCCAGCCCCGCAGCCGGCGCCGCTCCCGCAGCCCCAGGATGCGGCAGGGAAGATTAGCGCTGTTTCCTTTTGGCGTAATCCCCCCTTTGAAAGGCGCATCCCGGCGCTTGATGCTTCCTGACATTAATATTATCATCCCCGAGCAGCCGCAGAGCGCGGCTGTCGCCCGCGATTAGGGCACTGACACAGATCGGTGCAAGATTTCACAAGCGGCTCATTACGGCTGACTCGGGCTCGGCGCGGCTTATATAACTCATCCTGCATGGAGCTGTCACCCGCAGGAGCTGCTGCTGCCCCGCCGGGTGCTCGCCGAGGATGCTCCGGGGCGCTCCGAGGCCGCCGAGGCTCCTCCGTGCTGGCCCCGCATGGCTGAGCATCCCTGCGTGCTGAAACTGCAATTCCAGCATCGCGAAACCGCAAAAATTCCAGCATCCCAAAACCACAATTCCACCACCTCAGAGCAGGAATTCCTGCATCCCAAAACAGCAATTCATGCGTCCACAAAAGGCAAAAATTCTAGCATTACATTAAAACTATACTAAAAGAATAGAAGAAGGGATTTCATCAGAAGGCTGGCTAAGAATAGAAAAAGAAGGAATGATAACAAAGGTTTGTGGCTCTGACTCTCTGTCTGAGCCAGCTGCCTGTGATTGGCCATTAATTAGAAACAACCACATGAGACCAATCACAGATGCACCTGTTGCATTCCACAGCAGCAGATAACCATTGTTCACATTTTGTTCCTGAGGCTTCTCAGCTTCTCAGGAGGAAAAATCCTAAGGAAAGGATTTTCCATAAAAGATGTCTGTGACATGGCACCGGTTTGTGGCACGGCGGGTGACAATCCCATGGGTGCTCCATTGGGATCCCACAGGTGACAATCCCATGGGTGCTCCATAGGGATCCCATGGGTGACAATCCCATGGGTGCTCCATAGGGATCTCACGGGTGACAATCCCATGAGTGCTCCGTAGGGATCCCATTGGTGCCAATCCCATGGGTGCTCCATAGGGATCCCATGGGTGCTTGATTGGGATCCCAGTGGTGACAATCCCATGGGTGCTCCATAGGGATCCCACGGGTGCCAATCCCATGGGTGCTCCGCAGGGATCCCGCTGGCGCTGCCACCTGCATTCCTGCCCCACCCCTTTCCTGTGTCCCCTTTGTCCCTCCTGTCGCTGCTCCGCCACCGCTGTGACATCTCCGAGCCCCAGCCTTATCATTAAATGGAAATTACGGGCAATAATCGCAGCCGGCAGAGAGAAATCGGGATGGGGAAATGGAGAGTGAGGACAAAACCGGGATCATCAGGAGGAGGAGGAGGAGGAGGAGGAGGAGTAGGAGTGGCCGCTCCCGCTCCTCTCCCGGGGTAAATGAGCGGGAGAACAGGGATGGAGCGGTGCCCGCTCTTCCCGCTCCCTCCCAGATCCCAAATCCCCTTTTCCCCGCACCCACCGAGCCGCCAGCCTGGCCCCGGCTCAGCCCCTTTAATCTGCTCCTGTCGGCGGCTGCCGAAACCCCAAATCCGCCTCCCGAAATCCGAAATCCTGCAGGATAACGCCAGGCAGGGAGGGAGATGCTATCGGCTCCTCTCTGCCTCCTCTCCCCGCTCCCTCTTCCCTCCCCGTCCCTCCTGGGATGCAGGAATTCCTTTTCCAGGATGCAGGAATTGCTGTTTTGGGATGCAGGAATTGCTGGTTTTTCCAGGATGCAGGAATTGCTGTTTTGGGATGTAGGAATTGCTGCTCAGGTACAGGAATTGCTGATTTGAGATGCTGGAATTGCAGTTTTGGGGTGTAGGAATTCCTCTTTTGGGATGCAGGACTTGCTGTTTTGGGATGCAGGAATTGCAGTTTTGTGATGCTGGAATTCCTGTTTTAGGGTGCAGGAATTGCCCTTTTTTTGGGGATGCAGGAATTGCAGTTTTAGGATGCAGGAATTGATCTTCTGGTGTGCTGGAATTTCTGTTTTAGGATGCAGGAATTTCGGGATTTTTCAGGATGCAGGAACTGCAGTTTCGGGTCGCCTGAATTGCTGTTTCGGGATGCCTGAATTGCTGTTTCGGGATGCAGGAATTGCTGTTTCGGGATGCAGGAATTGCTGTTTTGGGATCGCTGTTTGGCAAGCAGAGCCCCAGGCTCCCACCTGAGCCACCTGCCATCCTCTGGATGCTGCAGCGCCAATCCCCGCGGAGCAGGGCCTGCTGTCAGGACAATTGTCACCCTGGCTGGTGACGGCAGCCGCTGTCACACACACACACACTGTCTCCAGCCAGCGCTGGCTTCGCTCCGCTCCCAATTCCAGCAATTCCTCTGGAATTCAGCCCAGCAGGGAAGGGAAAGGCCCCTCCAGGCCGCTCTGCCCCTGGGGTGGCAGTGTCACCTCCCTGGGGACAGCAGGGGCTGATGGCTCTGTCTCCTCTCGCTGCTCCACACTGGGAAAGAAAGGATCATTCTTTTTAATTTTAATTTTCAATTTTAATTTTCAATTTTAATTTTTAATTTTAATTTTTATTTTTATTTTTATTTTTATTTTTATTTTTAATCTTTATTTTTATTTTTATTTTAGTTTTCGTTTATTTTTATTATTTTAATTTTAATTTTAATTTTATTTTAAATTTTATTTCTAATTTTAATTTTAATTTTTATTCCTATTTTTTATGATTTTAATTTTTATTTTTAATGCCTCCTTCCACCTCTCCCAGCTTCCCTACCTGCGTGGAGGGGGATTTAAAGAGATTCCAGCCCCATCCCGGGTGTGCCAGGATTGGGAATTCCAGGACTTCGTGAGCAAAGATCAAAGGGCCAGGATTGGGAATTCCAGGATTTTGTCAGCAAAAATCAAAGGGCCAGGATTGGAAACTCCAGGATATTGTCAGCATCCCAAAACACCAATTCCTGCATCTCAAAACTGCAAAAATTCTAGCACCCCAAAGCAGGAATTCTTGCATCCTGAAACAGCAATTCCAGCACCCCAAAGCAGGAATTGCAGCATCTCAAAATAGCAATTCCAGCATCCTAAAGCAACAATTCCAGCACCCCAAAACAGAAATTCCTGCACCCCAAACCAGGAAATCCTGCATCCCTGGGGAGGGGAATCCATGGATTAGGAGGAAATCCATCCCAGCAGTGAAATCCCTCATCCCAAGCTGGATGGAATTCCCTGTGCCCGGGGGTGGGCAGGGGGTGCCAGGGCTGTCCCCTGCCCCAAGGGGACCAGGACACGGGGACAGAGGCTCAGTGACCCCCCTGTGTCTGGAATTCCGGAATTCCGGCTCCGGGAGCTGCCAGGCCGGGGCTGCTCCGGGATATTTTCCAGACCATTGGCGTGGGCATCTCCAGGTCATTTCGATCACTTTAAGCCACTTATCCGCCCATTTCCCTGCCCATAACATTCCCTAATTCGATTACGGCAGCGTCCGCGCGCGGCAGGGAAATCAGCGGGGATGGCACCGGAGCCGGCGGCTGCAGCCACCCCTGGGCTCCTGCTGGGGACACCGGGGACACCGGGGACAGTGGGGACAATGGGGACAATGGGGACACCGGGGACACCGGGGACAGTGGGGACAGTGGGGACACTGGGGACAATGGGGACACCGGGGACACCGGGGACATTGGGGACATTGGGGACACTGGGGACAATGGGACAATGGGGACACCAGGGACATTGGGGACAGTGGGGACAATGGGGACAATGGGGACACCAGGGACACCGGGGACATTGGGGACATTGGGGATACTGGGGACACTGGGGACATTGGGGGCACTGGGGACAATAGGGACACCAGGGACTTTGGGAACAATGGGGACAATGGGGACACCGGGGACACTGGGGACAATAGGACAATGGGGACACTGGGGACATTGGGGACAATGGGGACATTGAGGACAATGGGGACAATGGGGACAGTGGGGACACCAGGTACATTGGGGACAGTGGGAACAATGGGGACACCGGGGACAATGGGGACATTGGGGACACCGGGGACACCGGGGACATTGGGGACATTGGGGATACTGGGAACAATGGGGACAATGGGGACACCGGGGACACTGGGGACAATGGGACAATGGGACACCAGGGACATTGGGGATACTGGGAACAATGGGGACAATGGGGACACCGGGGACACTGGGGACAATGGGACAATGGGACACCAGGGACAATGGGGACAATGGGACAATGGGGACACCAGGGACATTGGGGACAGTGAGAACAATGGGGACAATGGGGACATTGGGGACACCGGGGACATTGGGGACACCGGGGACATTGGGGACATTGGGGACAATGGGGACACCGGGGACACTGGGAACAATGGGAACAATGGGGACACCGGAGACACTGGGGACAATGGGAACAATGGGGACAATGGGGACACCAGGGACACCGGAGACACTGGGGACAATGGGAACAATGGGGACACCGGCGACATTGGGGACATTGGGGACATTGGGGATACTGGGCACATTGGGGATATTAGGGACACTGGGGACACTGGGGACAGGGGGGACAATGGGGACAATGGGGACATTGGGGACACCAAGGGCACTGAGGACACTTGCTGGAATAGCCACCAAGACAACTCCCAAATTTCACGGGAATATTTTGATCCACGCTTGGAATTTGGGGTGGAATGAATGTACAACTCTCTGGGAATATGCGGCAAGGAAAACCCCAAATTTAATGGGAATATTTTAATCCACATTTGGAATGGGGACATTGGGGACACCCCTGGGGCCTGGACAGGGAGGTGCCAGCCCAGCATAGGGTGCAGCCACCCCCAGGTGGCTCCAATTTATCCATCCCAGGAAAACCAGGATTGGCATTGGGATTGAAATTCCAGTTTTGATCCCAAAGAGGGATGAAAGGGATGGATGGATGGATGGATGGATGGATGGATGGATGGATGGATGGATGGATGGGAGGGAGGGAGGAAGTGGCAGAAGGAAGTGGCGGAAGGAAGTGGCGGAAGGAAGTGGCGGAAGGAAGGAGGGAAGGAAGGAAGGAAGGAAGAAGGAAGGAAGGAAGGAAGGAAGGAAGGAAGGAAGGAAGGAAGGAAGGAAGGAAGGAAGGAAGGAAGGAAGGAAGGAAGGAAGGAAGGAAGGAAGGAAGGAAGTGGCGGAAGGAAGTGGCGGAAGGAAGTGGCGGAAGGAAGGAGGGAAGGAAGGAAGGAAGGAAGGAAGGAAGGAAGGAAGGAAGGAAGGAAGGAAGGAAGGAAGGAAGGAAGGAAGGAAGGAAGGAAGGAAGGAAGGAAGGAAGGAAGGAAGGAAGGAAGGAAGGAAGGAAGGAAGGAAGGAAGGAAGGAAGGAAGGAAGGAAGGAAGGAAGGAAGGAAGTGGCGGAAGGAAGTGGCGGAAGGAAGGAAGGAAGGAAGGAAGGAAGGAAGGAAGGAAGGAAGGAAGGAAGGAAGGAAGGAAGGAAGGAAGGAAGGAAGGAAGGAAGGAAGGGACGGAAGGAAGGAAGGAAGGAAGGAAGGAAGGAAGGAAGGAAGGAAGGAAGGAAGGAAGGAAGGAAGGAAGGAAGAAAGAAATGGCGGAAGGAAGTGGGGAAGAAGTGGCGGAAGGAGGAAGGAAGTGGCGGAAGGAAGGAGGAAGTGGCGATGGAAGGAAGTGGCGGAAGGAAGAAGTGCGGGAGAGGAGGAAGGAAGGAAGGAAGGAAGGAAGGAAGGAAGGGGAAGGAAGGAAGGAGAAGGAAGGAAAGAAGGAAAGGAGAGGAAGGAAGGAAGGAAGGAAGGAAGGAAGGAAGGAGGAAGGAAGTGGCGGAAGGAAGTGGCGGAAGGAAGGAAGTGGCGGAAGGAAGGAAGTGGCGGAAGGAAGGAAGGAAGGAAGGAAGTGGCGGAAGGAAGGAGGAAGTGGCAGAAGGAAGGGGAAGGAAGGAAGGAAGGAAGTGGCGGAAGGAAGGAAGGAAGGAAGGAAGTGGCAAGGAAGGAAGGAAGGAAGGAAGGAAGGAAGGAAGGAAGGAAGGAAGGAAGGAAGGAAGGAAGGAAGGAAGGAAGGAAGGAAGGAAGGAAGGAAGGAAGGAAGGAAGGAAGGAAGGAAGGGAGGAAGAGGTGGAAGGAATCAGGGATGAGTGGTTGGATCTGATTTTTCCCAACCTGCAGAATTCCCCGATCCCACAAGAACCGAGAGAGGAGACTCCGGCCCTGTCCATCCCAACCCCTGGACATGCTCGGAGCTGCAGGATCCAAACCCATCCCAGGCTCATTCCCGCGGCTCCAGGGGGAGCCCTGCAGGCCAATCAACGCCAGGGCGCTAATGAGATGCCCTGAGTTAATTGGCAGCTGCCTAAATGAATCTCCCGTATGCGCAGGAGGAGCCGGGATCGGTGCATTCGGAGCCGGGCACATCCAATTTGTGCCTGCAGCAGCCTCGGGAAGCTCAATTAAGCTGCTCTGGCTTTTCTAATCAATCCCACCCCGCTCCCCCTGGGCTGGTGAGGGCGTGAGGGCAGCAGGGCCGTGCCTGGATTCCGGTTCCAATGGAATTTCTATCCTGGGATCCACAGGCAGCAGGGAATTTGCTGTCCTTATTTGTATTTATTTTTTTTTTAATTATAAATCAACTCCCAAATTTTCCTTTGGAAAAGGTTTCCTGGAAAAGACAGGTTTGGTTTTTGGGTGGTGCTTGAAATTTCATTCCCAAGGGAGACTGGCTTTGAGCTGCAGGATCTGCTTTTTCCACAGGGTTTGGATAATTTGGAATATTCTTATCCTGCCCTCCTGGAATATTCCTCAGGGCTTTGGCAGGAAGATGTGAATTTTCCCACCTATGAGGACGTGGAAAGGAAGGAATTTTCCAAGGTTTCTCCAGCAGGGATTCCCTGCCCGGTGCCTCAGATGGAGACGGGAATGGGGAAGGATTTGGGATGAGGATGGAGGTGTGGATGGATTCCTTGGGCTCTTGGAGCATGCCCATGCTTGTGATTTTCCCCATGGATTCTTTTCCCTTGGGAATGGCCTAAGGGGCAGGAAAACCACCCCAGCCATGAGAATTTCCTCCCTGAGGAAGAGGATGGAGCAGCCCCACTCCGTGCCCATGCTGGGGATGGGATCAGCCTCTTTAAATCCCATTTTCCCCATAACCCAACCTATGCTGGGTTTTAATTAAATCAGCTTCATTAAATCCCATTTTCCCCATAACCCAGCTTGTGCTGGCCCTGTTTTAACTGGGGACGGAGTCGTGCAGGGTTGGCAGAGCTGCTGAACCCCCTCAGCTCCCTCCTGACTCCCAGCACCAAAAAATCCCAAATTGTAGGAGTGTTGGGGGCAGCACGGCAGGGATGGATGGAGATGAGAGATCTCTGAAGCCAGGGTGTGGAATTTGGGGTTTATTGCAAAGGGCCTGGGTGCAGGGCCCTGCTGGGAGCTGCAGCCACAGCTCAGAGCAGGCTGAGAGAGGAGAGGGGGAGAGAGGATGAGAGGGAAAGAGAGCAAAAGGGTAAGAGAGTGAAGTTCCCGTTCCAATACAATAAATCATCTTCTGTGCTGAGTATTCTGATTCTCACTAACCAATCTAGTCTGACATACAAATCCTACAGCATTTCCATACAGCCTATAAGAATCATTACATTGCCATACTCTGTTACATTTTAAACCCTAAAAACTCCTCTTTGGGCCCCTTCTGCCAAGCTGTAGGGTCTGCTCTGACCCTTGGGCCTGTCTGCAAGCAGAGGGTGTTGTTCCATCACAAGGGGATCACCTTCAGCCAGCCACACCATTGTTTTCCAGTTGTTCAGTAACTGAGGGATCTCAAAGCTTGCTTTCATTTCAATCTCGCCTATAGTTTCTACATTCTCAAAATCATGTTTATAAGGCATTCCTTTTCATCTTCCCCAACACCTAATTAAGCTGGAAAAGGAAAGCAGCAAATCCCAGATGGAGAGCCCCGACCCCGGGGTCCCGCCCGTGTTCCCGAGGGATTCCCGAGGGATTCCTGAGGAATTCCCGAGGGATTCCCGTCTCCAGAGCCGCTCCAGCCGCAGGAATGGGAACCCGGAGCTGCCTGGGGAGGAAAAGCAGCCGGGCTGGAGGAGCCCAGAGTGCCAGGTCAGGATCAGATGGCGGCAGAGCTGCTCCTGCAGCTATAAATAAATAAATATCGCTGCTGACACAGCAGGCTGGGCTGCAGGGCTGAGACAGCGCAGAGAGCCAAAGGGATTTGGGGACCTTGCCAAGGCCCCCGGGGCTGAGCGGTGCCAGCAGAGCCGGGAGTGGCTGTGGCGCCTCCTGGGTGGCATCTCCTGGGTGGCATTTCCCGAGTGGCACCTCCCAAGTGGCTTTCGCAAGTGGCATTTCCTAAATGGCATCTCCCGAGTGGCATTGCCTGGGTGGCATCTCCTGAGTGGCATTTCCTGAGTGGCATCTCCTGGGTGGCACCTCCTGAGTGGCATTTCCTGAGTGGCATCTCCTGGGTGGCTTCTCCCACGATGTTTTCCCACGTTCTGTCCCCTGCACGCCCCCGATGTCTCATCCCAGGCTGGCATCTCCCTCCTGAGCCTTTCCCAAGGCAGGGATCCCATCCCAGCTCCTGTTTGAGCCTTTCCCAAGGCAAGGTGGCCCTGGGAGGGGACACACCCAGTGCCACCATGGATGCTGCAGCCACCTCTCTCCTGTCACAGAATTTTTGGGAGCTCACAGTGACCTGCACGTGGCAGGTGGCCCTGTAAGGGGACACACCCAGTGCCACCATGAATGGTGCAGCCACTCCCTCCTGTCACCGAATTTTTGGGAGTTTGAGATGAGCTGCACACGGCAGAGCCACCACACTGGTGGCTCTGGGAGGGGACAGGCCCAGTGCCACCATGGATGCTGCAGCCACCCCCTCCTGTCTGTGAATTTTGGGAGCTCACAGTGACTTGCACACAGCAGAGCCACCACCCTGGTGGCATCCCAGTGCCACAGCCACCCCCTGCTCTCAGTGAATTTTTGGAGCTCTTGGCACCCTGCACATGGCAGATGGCCCCAGTTGGGGACACACCCAGTGCCACCATGAATGCTGCAGCCACTCCCTCCTGTCACCGAATTTTTGGGAGTTTGAGATGAGCTGCACACAGCAGAGCCACCACACTGGTGGCATCCCAGTGCCACCATGGATGCTGCAGCCACCTCCTGCTCTCAGTGAATTTTTGGGAGCTCTCTGTGACCTGAGGGTGGCCCCAGTTGGGGACAGACCCTGTGCCACCAGGGATGCTGTGGCCACCTCTCTCCTGTCACTGAACTTTTGGGAGCTCATGGTGACCTGCACATGGCAGAGCCACAATGCTGGTGGCATCCCAGTGCCACCATAGATGCCACAGCCACCCCCTGCTCTCAGTGAATTTTTGGGAGCTCTCGGCGCCCTGCACATGGCAGATGGCCCTAGTTGGGGACACAACCAGTGCCACCATGAATGGTGCAGCCACTCCCTCCTGTCACCGAATTTTTGGGAGTTTGAGATGACCTGCACAAGGCAGAGCCACCACATTGGTGGCATCCCAGTGCCACCATGAATGCTGCAGCCACCCCCCGCCCACAGTGAATTTTTGGAGCTCTCCATGCCCTGCACAGGGCAGATGGCCCCAGTTGGGGACAGACCCAGTGCCACCATGGATGCTGTAGCCACCTCCTGCTCTCAGTGAATTTTTGGGAGCTCTCTGTGACCTGAGGGTGGCCCCAGTTGGGGACAGACCCTGTGCCACCAGGGATGCTGTGGCCACCTCTCTCCTGTCACAGAACTTTTGGGAGCTCTCCATGACCTGCACAAGGCAGAGCCACCACACTGGTGGCATCCCAGTGCCACCATAGATGCCACAGCCACCCCCTGCTCTCAGTGAATTTTTGGGAGCTCTCGGCACCCTGCACATGGCAGGTGGCCCCAGTTGGGGACAGACCCTGTGCCACCATAGATGCCATAGCCATCCCCCGCTCTCAGTGCATTTTTGGATCTCTCCGTGCCCTGCACAGGGCAGATGGCCCCAGTTGGGGACAGACCCAGTGCCACCATGGATGCCACAGCCACCCCCTGCTCTCAGTGAATTTTTGGAGCTCTCGGCGCCCTGCACATGGCAGATGGCCCTAGTTGGGGTCAGACCCAGTGCCACCATAGATGCCACAGCCACCCCTTGCTCTTAGTGAATTTTTGGGAGCTCTCGGCACCCTGCACATGGCAGATGGCCCCAGTTGGGGACAGACCCTGTGCCACCAGGGATGCTGCAGCCACCCCCTCCTGTCAGTGAATTTTTGGATCTCTCCGTGCCCTGCACAGGGCAGTGCCACCTCGCTGGTGGTTGCAGGGACAGTCGCGGTCCCTCCCCGAGGAGCCGCTGTCACCTCCGCTGCTCTCTCGGCCGTCAGCCTCGGCGGCCCCGAATCGCTGCTGACATTTCCGTGCCAGCCCTCGGCACCTGAGCCAGACGCCGGCGCCGGGAGGGAAACGCTCGGGAATTTTCTGTGCCAAGGAACAGATCCCGGCCCATCCTCGCCCTGCCCCGGTGTGCGAGCGGGGCCGGGAGCACCGGGAGCACCGGGATCACCAGGAAAGGATCATCGGGAATGGCAAGGATCACCGGGAGGGGAACACCGGGAGGGATCACCAAGAGGGATCACCGGGAGGGACAGGGATCACTGGAAGGGACGGGGATCACCGGGAGGGGATTGCCAGGAAGGCAGGGATCACCGGGAGCAGCAGGGATCACTGGGAAGGGCCAGGAACACCGGGAGGGGTCACCAGGACAGGATCACTGGGAGGGATCACCGGGAGGTGGAGGGATCACTGGGAGTGATCATCAGGAGGGGCTGGAATCACCGGGATGGATCACTGGGAGGGATGGGGATCACTCAGAGCAGCAGGGATCACCAAGAGGGGCAGAGATCACCAGGAGGGATCACTGGGATGGGCAGGGATCACCGGGAGGGACCGGGATCACTGGGATGGGCAGGGATCACCAGGAGAAGCAGGGATCACTGGGAGGGATCACCGGGAAGGGCTGAGATTACTGGGAGGGGCAGGGATCACCGGGATGGGATCACTGGGAGGGACAGCATGGGAATGGCAGGGATTTGGGATCGGGACACTGCTGGGATGGGCTGGGATCTTCCGTGGGGGACCAGAGTGTTCCCATGGGATGGAGGGGGGAAAACGGAGGGAATTGTTCCCATTGGATGGAGGGAACAGGGATGATGGCAAAGGGAATTGTTCCCGTTGGATGGAGAAAACAGGGATGGGGGAAAAGAGAGGGAATGGTTCCCATTGGATTGAGGGAACAGGAATGGTGACAAAGGGAATTGTTCCTGTTGGATTGAGGGAACAGGTTTGGTGACAAAGGGAATGGTTCCCATGGGATGGAGAAAATAGGGATGGGGAAAAGGAGAGGGAATTGTTCCCGTGAAATGGAGGGAGCAGGGATGGAGGCAAAGGGAATGGTTCCATCGGGTGGAATGAACGAGAGTGGAGGCAAAGAAGGAATTGTTCCCTTTGGATGAGGGCACAGGGATGGTGACAAAGGGAATTGTTCCCATCAGATAAGGGCACAGGGAATCATTCCCATTGGATGAGGGCACAGGGAATTGTTCCCATAAGATGAAGGGCACAGGGAATTATTCCCATTGGATGAAGGGAAGGGTGACAAAGGGAATTGTTCCCATTGGATGAGGGCACAGGGATGGAGATGAAGGGAATTGTTCCCATGGGATGAGGGTGCAGGGAATTTTTCCCATGGGATGGAGGCACAGGGAATTGTTCCCATGGGATGAAGGGCACAGGAATGGTGACAAAGGGAATTGTTTCCATTGGATGGAGGCACAGGGAATTGTTCCCATCAGATGAAGGGCACAAGGAATTGTTCTCCTTGGATGAAGGACACAGGGATGGAGGATACAGGGATGGAGGATACAGGGAATTGTTCCCATGGGATGGAGGGCACAGGGATGGTGACAAAGGGAGTTGTTCCCATTGGATGAGGGAACAAGGAATTGTTTCCATGGGATGGTGACAAAGGGAATTGTTCCCATGGGATGAGGGAACAAGGAATTGTTTCCATGGGATGGTGACAAAGGGAATTGTACCCATTGGATGAGGGCACAGGGCAGGACACCCAGCGCAGGGAGAAGCCGCCCTCGCCGAGGCTCGGGAATGCCGCGGGAGCAGCCGGAGCGGGGCCGGCTCCCTCCTCACGCACTCCCGGGCAGGGAATGCAGCAAATCGAGTTTGGCCGAGAGCTGGGGCCGGGCCGGGCGGCCGCTCCCGCCCCCCATTCCCGGGAATGAGATTTCCAGGCACTCCCGGGATGGTAAATGAGTAATTGCAGCAGTGCTGGCCTGGACGTGGCTCCTTGGCTGGTGCTCCCCGAGCCTCCACGGCTCCAGGGGAACAGCAGGACTGGGAAACGTCTGGAAAAACACTGAAATCCTGTGCATCAGCAGAGGAGGCTGGAGTGGATGACTCCTCATTCCTTGGGGGAACAGGAGAGGATCCCCACGCCATGAAAAATGGGAATTCGGTGTTAGAAATCCTTCCCTGTGAGGGTGCTGGGATGGAATTCCCAGAACAGCCAGGGCTGCCCCATCCCTGGAAGTGTCCAAGGCCAGGCTGGACCTGTCAGGACCCAGGACAACCCTCTGTCTGTCCTGAGCAGCGCTGACCCCTGCCAGGGGGCTCAGAGACCCCGGCACCGAGCCCAAGACCCCTGAGACTTTGATTATGACCCATGGAAAAAATTACCAACCTGGTATGAGGATCTGCAAGCATGACAGTTTAAGTAGAATATTAGTGAAGTTATCACAGGGTGAAAAATAGATTTTTGGGGGATTTTAGAATGGGGGCACAGAGCTCAAGACCCCTGTGACTTTGATTATGACCTATGGAAAAAATTACCAACCTTATATGAGGATCTGCAAGCCACAACAGTTTAAGTAGAATATTAGTGAAGTTATCCCAGGGTGGAAAATAGATTTTTTTGGGGGGTTTTGGTATGGGGGTTCAGGGGACAAGATGGAGGGATCTGGGCGTGTCCAGCCTTTCTTCTTCTTCTTCTTGGCCTCCATCTCCTGCTGAAAATGGGGATGGGCGGGAGCTGGGATGGGATCCCTGCCTCAGAAAAGGCTCAGGATGGAGTTGGGATGGGATCCCTGCCTCAAACTCCCAAAAATTCGGTGACAGGTGGGGGTGGCTGCAGCATCCATGGTGGCACTGGGATGCCACCAGCATTGTGGCTCTGCCACATGCAGGTCATGGAGATCTCCCAAAAATTTGGTGACAGCAGGGCCTGGCTGTGACATCCATGGTGGCACTGGGTCTGTCCCCAACTGGGCCACCTGCCATGTCCAGGTCACCTCAAATTCCCAAAAATCTGTGACAGGAGGGAGTAGCCATGGCATTCATGGTGGCACTGGGTCTGTCCCCTCACAGGGCCACCAGTGGTGGCTCTGCTGGGTGCAGGTCACTGTGAGCTCCCAAAAATTCACTGAGAGCTTCCACTGGTGGCTGTGGCATCTATGGTGGCACTGGGTCTGTCCCCTCACAGGGCCACCTACCATGTCCAAGTTACCTCAAATTCCCAAAAATTCTGTGACAGGAGGGAGTAGCCATGGCATTCATGGTGGCACTGGGTCTGTCCCCAAACAGGCCCTCCTGCCATTTTCAGGTCACCTGAAACTCCCAAAAACCCGGTGCCAGGAGGAGCTGCCATTTCTCCCCGTGCCTCCCAATCCGTCAGGAAGCAGCAGGGAAGGGCTCGGATTTCCCGGCGGAGGTTAAAGAGGCAAAATCAGCTCGGCAACAGCAGCGAGGGCAAAAATAGCCTGAGCTTTGCGTGGAGCTGTCGGGGCCCATCAGCGTCGGGGTGCTCCAAGGACTCCCGTGGCCCGTGGGCACTGTCAGCAGCAGCCCTGGGAACGCCATTCCCGAGGAATTCCCTGCGGGAAGGGCGAGAGGCCGGGCCAGGCTGGGCTGAGCCCCGCGGGTTCGGGAGCAGCGAGCCCCGGCCGGCCCCGGGGCAGAGCGAGGATGCGGATGAGGATGCGGATGAGGATGAGGATGAAGGGCTTTCCCGGCTCTGGGAAGAGGGAAGGACGCGGAATGTCCCCGAGGGTGTCCTTGTGCCCGCACTGAACCCGCCGCGCTGCCCGGGCTGGGGGCAAACCTTGCCCCGAGTGAAAAATAATAAAAAATAGATAAAAAATCAGAGTCACATCGGCAAGGGCAGGAAATGAATTCCAGGCCGGGCTCGGAGCGAGCTGGGATGGTGGGAGGTGGCACTGGTGGCTTTAGGGTCCCTTGCAAGCAAAGCGGGCTGGGGGTCTGTAATGGGTGGGATTCCAGAGTTTGGGGAGGGAAATTAATCTGAGGATTTATTGGAGGAATTAATCAGAGGAATTAATCAGAGGGGCTCAGTTCGGTGCTCAAACCGGGAGGGGAAAAGCCCCGATTTGGGCATTCCCAGCCTCAAACTGGGCTCAGGGAGGTGATGCCCATGGCACGGATGGTGGGAGGTGGCTCTGGGTGGCTTCAGGGTCCCTTCCAAGCAAAGCAATCTGGGGATCTGTGACGGGCAGGATTCCAGAGTTTGGGAGCTGGAAGATTTAATCAGTTTGGTGCGCATCCAGGGAAGGGGAAAGCCCCGATTTGGGAATTCCCGGCCTCAAACCGGGCTCAGGGAGGTGATGCCTCACTGCTGCTCCATCGCTGGCATTCAGGAGCGCTGGGGCTGGGAGCAGAGGTGAGGTCCCGCCTTCCAGCCATCCCTGACACCCTAAAAACCGAATTTTGGGGCTCAGGTTGCTGCAGGCACCCGAAATGGGGCATTTCAGAGCAGAGCCAGGACTCGGCAGAAAGGGAAGCAGCGTCCAGGTGCGGATGTCCCCTCTCGTCACCCAGGTGTCCCCTCGGAGGACACACCCGAGCTGCTGAGGCTCCTCCCGGCGTTTTTAGGATGAGGAGCGGGCGGGGAGAGCGGCTCCGTCCCCAGGGATTACACCGCTAATGCCTAATCCATCACGGTAACAACCTTGACTCCCATTAATGTGATAACGCTCGGCGGAATTAAAGCCCGGAGCCGGGAGGGTGAGCAAATCCCACCCATATTAATGGGGCTTAAAGGGAGGGAGGGATCCGCCGGTCCCATCGATCAACTCCGGAGCGGGAACAAAGCCAAGGAGGGCTCTGCATCCCCAGGGGACGCTGGAACCGCCGGGATCCTCTGGAGCCATCGGGATCCTCTGGAACTGGGAGAGAGCAGCAAGCCATCATGATGCTGCTGGAGGAACTGGGAGCACTGGGAGCACTGGAGCTGCCTCCCTATAATCGGCTTTGCTGATTAACCTCGTCACCCCACAAATGATGGGAATAAAGTTGTGGAGTTTCTTGTGTTTTTAGAGGTTTTTTGCAGTTTTTTTTTTTTGGTGGGTTTTATTTTTTCTCCCCTTCCAGACCTGAGTATTTCTATCGGTGCTCGTTCCTGGCCTCCACCACGGTGAGGCCTTGCCGGTCTGCTCCGATCCCAAAAGCCGGATCTGCATCCCACCCTCACCCCTCCGAGCCTCCTTTTCCCTCTGGGCAGCTCCAGACAGAGCCCCCTTTGTGCAGGGATGGCCGAGCAGGGACTGTCCCCTGCGTGTCCCCTGCGTGTCCCCGGCGTGTCCCCTCCTGCCACTGATATGGGAGAATCCGAGCTCCCCTTCCCCAAAACCCGGCATGAGGAGGGACAATGAAATGTGGGGCAGAGGGAAAACGAACTGTGGGGCAGAGGGACAATGAAATGTGGGGCACAGGGACAGTGAAATGTGGGGCACAAGGACAATGAGCTGTGGGGCACAGGGACAATGAGCTGTGGGGCAGAGGGACAATGAAATGTGGGGCACAGGGACAATGAGCTGTGGGGCAGAGGGACAATGAACTGTGGGGCAGAGGGACAATGAGCTGTGGGGCACAGGGACAATGAACTGTGGGGCACAGGGACAATGAACTGTGGGGCACAGGGACAATGAGCTGTGGGGCACAGGGACAATGAACTGTGGGGCACAGGGACAATGAACTGTGGGGCAGAGGGACAATGAACTGTGGGGCACAGGGACAATGAACTGTGGGGCACAGGGACAGTGAAATGTGGGGCAGAGGGACAATGAGCTGTGGGGCACAGGGACAATGAAATGTGGGGCACAGGGACAATGAGCTGTGGGGCAGAGGGACAATGAACTGTGGGGCAGAGGGACAATGAAATGTGGGGCACAGGGACAATGAACTGTGGGGCACAGGGACAATGAGCTGCAAGGTGCTGCCTCCAATATGGGGAGCTCCCAGGCTGTAAATTGGGCTGGAATAAATAAATTTAATTTTTAATAAATGGAATAAATTTGGCCTCTCCCCAAATGAGAGGCTGGGGAGCTGCCAGTTGAACACTCTGGGATTGACCCCACACGATCCGTAACCCCGATGCCACCCTGAGCTAATTAACGCACTCAGCTAATTAGAGGGGGTGTTTCCCCACTGGATCCCAGCCCTGGAACCAGGGATCCAGGCAGGAATTATCCAGGTGGGATTTAGCCAGGGATCCAGGTGGGAATTATCCAGGTGGGATTTAGCCAGGGATCCAGGTGGGAATTATCCAGACAGGTGTTATCCATGGATCCAGACAGGAATTATCCAGACATGAATTAACCAGGTGGGATTTATCCAGGAATTGTCCAGGAGTTATCCAAGCACGATTTATTAATGTGGGATTTTTCCAGGGATCCAGGCAGGAATTACCCAGGTGGGATTTAGCCAGGGATCCAGGTGGGAATTATCCAGACAGGTGTTATCCATGGATCCAGACAGGAATTATCCAGACATGAATTAACCAGGGATCCAGGTGGGATTTACACAGGGATCCAGGCAGGAATTATTCAGGAGGGTGTTATCCAGGCATGAATTAACCAGGCAGGATTTATCCAGGAATTATCCAGGCATGATTTATCCATGTGAGATTTTCCCAGGGATCCAGGCAGGAATTATCCAGACATGAATTATCCATGTGGGATTTTTCCAGGGATCCAGGCAGGATTTAGCTGGGGATCCAGGCAGGAATTATTCAGGAAGGTGTTACCCAGGGATCCAGGTGGGATTTATCCAGGGATACAGGCAGGAATTATCCAGACATGAATTAACCAGGTGGGATTTACCCAGGGATCCAGGTGAGATTTATCCAGGGATCCAGGCAGGAATTAACCAGGTGGGATTTATCCAGGGATCCGTGCAGGATTTACCCAGGCAGGATTTTTTCAGGGATCCATGGGGGATTTTTTTCCAGGGATCCAGGCAGGAATTATCCATGTGGGATTTTTCCAGGGATCCAGGCAGGAATTAACCAGGTGGGATTTATCCAGGGATCCAGGCAGGATTTATCCAAGGTTCCAGGCAGGGAATGAGCAGGAGTTTGCCCTCCTGAGGGAGAGGCAGAGGGACCCGGCCATGGCCTGAAGCAGCTCCCGCTGCTGGGATCCCATCGGAGCAGGAAGGGGAGGAAGAGCAGCGGGATCTGTGTGCCGGGAATGGATTTGGGAAAATCCAGCTGCGGGGGGAACACCCAGAGTAACCCAAGTGAGAAATGTCCTGGTCACTGCTGGGGAACGGGGACACCTCCAGCACTGGGACCCCCTCCACTCCTGCTGCCCAGGGCCTTCATCGGGGTGAGCCCAGTGGAGCATCCTCCTCCTCCTCCTCCTCATTCCTGCTTCCCAGGGTGGGATCTTCATCCTTGGGGCTTGGAGGGGCCTGACCTCAAATCAGGGGTGGGGTGAGAGGTTCCAGCACCCTGCTGGGGCTGGGGGATGAGGATGAGGAGGATGAGGAAGGCTGCACCATGGCCCTGCAGGAGGTGGTGACCCCATTCCCACTCCCGGTGTGGGGCAGAGGGGTTGGACACTGGGAAGAGCAATGCCAGGAGTGTCCCACGGGAATTTGGGGCTCTCTGGGTGTGTGCTGGGGCTGGGGGAGGATGAGGATGAGGAGGAGGAAGGCTGCACTGTGGCCCTGCAGGGGTTGGTGACCCCAATCCCACTCCCAGTGTGGGGCAGAGGGGTCGGGCACTGGGAAGGATGGACAGTGCTGGGAGTGTCCCACAGGAATTTGGGGTTCCCTGGGTTGGAGGTGTGACCCCCCAAAACCCCTGCAGTGGGGAGGGCACAGCACCTGCTGGGTGCCCCTTTTGGGTGGGGTACCCTTGACACCGGGTGGCACCTTGTCCCCTTGTCACCCACCCACTCAGGAATGTGGCACCTTGTCCCTGCAGCCCCCCAGTGTCCTTCTGCCACCGCCAGGGTGTCCCCATTTCCCGTTCCCAAGGTCATCCCCCACCCAGGGACCCTTCCCCACCCCTCAGCGTCCCCCCTTCCCCATTCCCATGGCTGCCACCCATCCATGGATGTGGCACCTTGTCCCTGCCACCCCCATGGCTGTCACCCACCCAGGGATGTGGCACCTTGTCCCAGTGTCCCTCTGCCATTCTCATGGCTGTCACCCATCCAGGGATATGGCACCTTGTCCCTGCAGCCCCCTGGTGTCCCTCTCCCATTCCCACTGTTGTCACCCACCCAGGGATGTGCCACCTTGTCCCAGTGTCCCTCTGCCACCCCTGTGATTATCACCCACCCAGGGATGTGGCACCTTGTCCCTGTCGCCCCCCGGGTGTCCCCTCCTCTCCCCCCCTCGGCAGAAGCAGCTCGGGGGTCCAGGGGGTGGAATTTGGGGAGGGCTGGGGGGGTCTCGCCTTGGGCTCTGCGGCATCGCGGGAGCCGCGGGGGTCCCCGGAGGGGCCGGGCAGGTGCATCCCGGGATGGAGGGACGGACGGATGGATGGATGGATGGATGGGGACCCGGGGACGGATGGATGGGGACCCGGGGACGGAGGATAACGAGCACAGCCCCGCACCGAGCCCCCCCCGACCCCCGCCCCGGGCGGAAGGGCGGCCCCGGCGGAGGGGCGGGGAGGGGACGGCGGCCCCGCCGGCTCTGCCCCTTCGCCGGGGCTCGGCGGAGCGCAGCCGCCCCTCGCCGCGCCCCCTCCCCGGCAGCCGGAGCTCGGCAGAAGCCGGCGGGAGCCCGGCGGAGCCCGGAGCGCGCAGCGGAGCCCGCCGGGGATGCGGGAGGCGGCGAGCGGCTGAGGACCCGGCTCCGGCCGGGCGGAGCATCCCCCCTTCCTTCCCTCCGCTTCGGATTTGGGATCTACCTGACCGCCTTGGGAATTATTCATATTTTTTCTTACCTCCCCCCCCCCCCCCCTTTTATTTTTTTTTTTTTGCCTGATTTTTTTTAACATAATTTTTTCGCACACGTGGAGGAGCGCGTGGATTTCCTACCATGATCCTGGCAAACGCCTTCTGCATCGTCCTCCTCGTAGGTGAGTGAGTGGCCCCGGCGGGGGTGCCGGGGGCGGGGTGGTGGCGGCGGCTGTCGCCTGCCCGAGGTGGCGCGTCCCCAACCCATGGGCGAGGGGCTGGGGCGGGGGGCGAGCCCCTCCGAGCTGGCACCGGCGCTGCGGCACCAGAGAGAGGGGTTCAACTTCATCCCCCATTCCCCGGCAACTTGGAACGGGGAGGGGGATGCAGGGGACACTCGGGGGGCTCAGGGGACGCTGGGGACACGGGGGACACCAGCCCAGCCGCCCCCTCGGGGCCGGAGCGGGCAGGATCGCCCCGCAGCCCAGCCCTGCCCGTCTCCCATCCCCGCTCCCCTTGGCGAACCAGGATCTGCGTTTCGGCGGCGATCTCCGCTTCTCCCCCTCTCGCTGCCCTCCATCCTCCCCATGATCATTCCAGAGCTTGGGAACGCGGGGTGGACACTCAGCGGGCAAAGTTGGGCTCGTGGCTCCGGTTCCTGCGTGGGGGAATCGCCGTCCCTGTGCCCGGATCGCGCCGGAGCCGCGGGCTGGGCTCTGCTCGGAGCTTTGTGCCTGGAGATCGCTCCCGATCCCCGGCAGCCGCCGCTGGGAAGGGGAGAACCCGCAGACCGCCCTGTTTTTGGGGTGAAAATGAAAGGAAAGGGGCGATGTTGGGGGTTCGGGCGTGCCGCGATCCCGGAGCCGCTCCCGGGGCCGTTCCCGGTTCCCGCAGCCCCGCGGCTGCCGGGGATGCGATCCCGGCTCGCTGCAGCGCCCGGAGAACTTCGCGGAGCCAGCCTGGGCTCGGGGACAGGCACAGGGGACAAGGGACAGGGACAGGAGGCCGCTGGGGGACACGTGAAGGTTGGCACAGCCTCGTTCCGTGGGGCTCGGGGTCCCGGTGGAACGGGGGGCTCGGGCTGTGCCCGGCTCCCAGCCATGGAGGGGCGCCCCCCAAACCTTTGGGGAGCGGGAACCCAGCCCTGGCTTGGGGGAGCCCCTGCCCGGGGGGTGCCGGGGTCGGGGGGCTCGGGGGGAGCCCTCAGACACAGAGAAAGGGACACTGGGGGGACACGAGTGGGGACACCCCAGTGCAGAGGAGGGGACAGTGCTCCAGCCTGGCTGGGGGCACAGCTGCACAGCTGGACATGTGTCTGGGCACAGCTGGATGGCTCAGGGGAAAATCTGGGGCACAGGGACCCCCAGAGGGACAGAGGTGCCCCACCTCAGGCATCCAAAGCAGGACCCACCCGCCCTCACAGCGGGGCTGGCAGTGAAGCAGGATCTGCCCCCCATTTCTGGGTGTCCCCCCCACATCCCCGGGTTCCCCCAAGGCTCTGGGGACCCCGAGCAAGGACCCTGCACCCCCAGATCCGTGACCACGGTGTGGCTTCATGCTGATGATCCTGGAGCAGGGAACATCCAGCTCTGCCCAGCCAGAATCATTCTGCGGGGTTGGCATCTAAGCAGGACCCTGCTCCCCATTTCTGGGTGTCCTTCCCACATCCCTGGGTGTCCCCAAGGTTCTGGGGACCCCAGGTTCCTGCACCCCCAGATCCAGGAATGGGGTGACCACGGTGATCCTGAGGGTCCTGGAGCAGGGAACACCCAGCTCTTCCCAGATTCTGCGGGGTTGGCATCAAAGCAGGACCCTGCTCCCCATTTCTGGGTGTCCTTCCCACATCCCTGGGTGTCCCCAAGGTTCTGAGGATCCTGAGCACCCCCAGATCCGGGGATGGGGTGACCATGGTGATCCTGAAGATCCTGGAGCAGGGAACATCCAGCTCTTCCCAGCCGGGATCATTCTGTGGGGCTGGCATCGAAGCAGAACCCTGTCCCCCATTTCTGGGTGTCCTCAAGGCTCTGGGGACACCCAGCAGGGACCCTGCACCCCCAGATTAAGGGATGGGGTGGCCTTGCTCTGAGGATCCTGGAGATCCAGCTCTTCCCAGCCAGGATCATTCCCGGGAAGCCACAAAATCCCTGCCTGGTCCTGGCTGGGAATCTGCTCGTTCCAGCGTGATCCTGGCCAGGAGAAACATTTCCCTGTAAAGCTGCCGAGTGTCCGGAGCTCTCGGGCAGCAGCAGAGCAGGAGAACATGGATTAGAGCTGGGGAAGAGGCGGCTGGAGCCGGGAGGAGCGGCAGGAAAAGAGGCCAGAGCCTTGTGCAAAGCCTCGCTGTGCTCCCGAGCCTGCCGAGGATTAGCCGGGAATTCTCTGCAGATGTTTCAGCGCCGGGAGTTCGGCTCTGCCGGGAGGGGTTTTGGTTGTTGGGGAATAGAAAATCATCATCCCCCTCCTCAGTTTCCCCCTCCACCCAAACTCCTCGGTGGGAATGAGGAGCGGGGGGTTCCAGGGAAAGTGGCCAGGCTGGGAAAAGCCCCAATCCTGCGGGATTTGGGGGCAGCACAAAGGGCTGTGCCCGCCCTTCCCGCTCCCGGCTCCACCAGTGCCGCTGAGGGGGTGGCAGGACCCCGATCCCTGCAAAAAAGTGGGGAAAATGGCAAAAACCAGGAGGATTTGGGCCAGCTCGCCCCCACCCCTCATCCCTGCTGTTCCCCAAGCGTGGATTTCTTGTGGGGTTCCCAACCCATCCCAGCTGGCACCGGGAGGGCACCCGAGGATGTTCCAGCTGGTGCCAGGGCGAGGATGTGGCCCTGCCCTGCCCACGGGGACAGGAACGCGGCTGGAGGAGGGGATTTGTGGGGGAGAGGCTTCTGGAGAAGTGGGAGTTGGAGCTGGAGCTGAGCTGGGAGAGGTTGGAACGTGGTGGAGCTCTGGAACGGTTCTCCATGTCTGGTGGAGCTCAGGAATGGCTTTTCCACATCCACTGGAGCTCTGGAACGGTTCTCCATGTCTGGTGGAGCTCTGGAACAGTTCTCCACACCCACCGGAGCCCTGGAATGGCTTTGCACACCCATTGGAGTTCTGGAATGGTTCTCCAAGCCCAACAGATCTCTGGAACGGTTCTCCACACCCTCTGGAGCTCTGGAACGGTTCTCCACACCCACCAGAGCTCTGGAATGGCTTTTCACACCCAGTGGAGCTCTGGAACGGTTCTCCATGTCCAGTGGAGCTCAGGAACAGTTCTCCACACCCACTGGAGCCCTGGAATGGCTTTCCACACCCTCTGGAGCTCTGGAAGGTTTCTCCACACCCTCTGGAGCTCTGAAAGGTTTCTCCACACCCACCGGAGCTCTGGAATGGCTTTTCACACCCAGTGGAGATCTGGAATGGTTCTCCACGTCCAGTGGAGCTCTGGAACGGTTCTCCACACACCCTGGAGCTCTGGAATGATTGTCTACACCCACTGGAATTCTGGAATGGCTTTTCACACCCACTGGAGCTCTGGAATGGTTCTCCAAGCCCAGCAGATCTCAGGAATGGCTCTTCATGCCCAGTGGATCTGTGGAATAGCTCTCCACGCCTGGTGGAGCTCCGGGATGGTTCTCCATGGCCATGGACTTCTGGAATGGCTCCACACGCCCGGTGGAGCTGAGGGATGAATCTCCAGACCTGGTGGAGCTGTGGGATGGCTTTCCACACCCCATGGAGCTCTGGAATTGCTCTCCATGGAATTCTGGAATAGCCTCAGTGCCTGATGGAGCTCTGGAACATCTCTCCACACCCAGTGGAGCTCTGGAATGGCTCTCCATGGAATTCTGGGACAGCTCTCTGTGCCTGGTGGATCTCTGGAATGTCTCCAATGCCCTGGAGCTGTTTCCCTGTGGCCATGGCTGCAGCAGGATCAGTTTTTTCCCAGTTTCCCATTTTTTGGATGCCTCAGGATGGGATTTCCTGGTGTGGGAAGGCGCAGAGTCCCAAGGCATCATCCCAAAGGCACCATCCATGGTGTGTGGGGAGGCTCCGACATTCCCAGCCCCCGGATCAGCGCTTGGGGTCCTGTTTATCCTCCAGTCCCTCCATGGATCCTGTGTGGAATACAATCCTGCCTGGCCTGGCCTGGCCTGGCCTTCCCGAGGGGAATCTGCTGCTCCAGCCTGGATCTAAGGTGGCTTTTGGGGCTCCAGACCTGTCAGAACCCAGCAGGGTCCATCTGGGGACATCGACCAGACCTGTGGGATTTGTGGGATCTGTTCCTGGGAGTGACCACAGCCAGCGGAGCTGTGCCCACCTGGGCACTGCCCACCCTGCTCCTGCCCCTCCTCAGAGGCCCCCGAGGTGGGCAGAGCTGCCTGGAGACCCGCTCTAGTACCAGGGACCCGCTGTGGTGCCCACGTCAGTGCCGGGAACCCGCTCCAGTGCCCGCTCTGGTGCCAGGAACCTGCTCTGGTGCCCAGGGACCCTCTCGAGAGCCAGGGACCTGCTCCGGTGCCAGGGACCCTCCCCAGTGCCCAGGGACCCGCTCTGGTTTTGGGGACCTGCTCCAGTGCCCAGGGACCAGATCCAGTGCCAGGAACCGCTCCAGTGCCGGGGACCTGCTGCAGTGCCCACTCCGGTGCCCAGGGATCTGCCGCAGTGCCAGGGACCCGCTCCGGTTTTGGGGACCCGCTCCAGTGCCCGGGGACCCTCTCCAGAGCCAGGAACCAGCTCCGGTTTTGGGAACCCACTCCAGTGCCAGGGACCCGCTCAGGACCCGCTCCAGTGCCCGGGGACCCTCTCCGGTGCCCAGGGACCCGCTCCAGTTTTGGGGACCCGCTCTGGTTTTGGGGACCCGCTGCAGTGCCCGCCACTCCCGAGGGAGGGCCCCGTGCCCAGCCCCGGGGGTGTCAGGGGACAGGCCCCGCCCGCCGGGGGGGACACGCGGGTGGCCCCTGTCGCGTTCCTGTAGGTGTCACTGTCCCCCTGCCAGACCCGCGCTGGGAAGGGGCTGCCCGCGGTGCCAGGCGGGAGGGGACAGGGACGGGGGGTCACCCGTGCCCGCCACCCTCGGGGGGCACCGGGGCGGGCACAGAGAGGGGTCCCCTCCTCCAGAGTCCCCTCCAGGTCCTGCCATTCCCATTTTTCCCTGCTCCAGGGCTTTCCTTGGAGCTGGAGGGTGGAGGAAGGGCCGGGTGTGACAGCGGGTCCTGTCCCCATCACCCTGGGGACAGGGGGTGACCAGCGCTGCCTGTCCCCAACTCACCCGAGAGGGGACGAGCCAGGCTTTGCCTGGGCCGGATTTAGCAGCGATATTTTATTTCTAGGGGGAAAAGCAGGTGCGGAAATGCTGGGGATGGCTGTGGGAATGTGGGTCAGGGTCCGAGGGGGACAGTGACAGTGACAGCGACAGGAGCCGGTCAGGCTGGCACAGAGGAGGGGTCCCCTCCCCATCTCCGCCCGGAGCAGCCCAGGGTCCCCTCCAGGTCCTGCCATTCCCATTTTTCCCTGCTCCAAGGCTTTCCTCGGAGCTGGAGGGTGGAGGAAGGGCCGGGTGTGACAGCGGGTCCTGTCCCCATCACCCTGGGGACGGGGGGACACCAGCGCTGCCTGTCCCCAGCTCCCCCGAGAGGGGACGAGCCAGGCTGAGCCTGGGCCGGATTTAGCAGCGATATTTCCAAAAAGCAGATGCGGAAATGCTGGGGATGGCGGGGGAGCTGTGAGAATGCGGGGGCAGGGTCCGAGCGGGGACAGGGACAGCGACAGGGACAGGAGCAGGCCGGGCTGGCCCGGTGCCACCCCGGGAGGGGAAGCGCCTGTTGGGAGCCGCAGCTGCCCCGCGGCCCTGCCAAGGCTCCGAAATCCATGAGTCAGATGCCCTAAAAATCCCGTGACGGGGATGGGAAGGATGAGCAGCCAAAGGCAGGCTCGGGAGTCGGGATGGAGCCGCTGCTCCCTGGGAACACGATCCGGGAATGGATCGGGGTCATCGATCCCTTAGGATGGAACAAGGAACATCAGATCCCCCAGATAAAGTGTGAGGTTAACCCCGCACCTTCCAGGCAATCTCGGCTGCGGGGGGAGCAGGAGATTCCCGTTCCACTTCCCTGGAAGTGCTGCAGGACGGGCTGGAGGGGCCCCGCGGCCCTGCCAAGGCTCCGAAATCCATGAGTCAGATGCCCTAAAAATCCCGTGACGGGGTTGGGAAGGATGAGCAGCCAAAGGCAGGCTCGGGAGTCGGGATGGAGCCGCTGCTCCCCTGGCTCCGGAGAGCTCCGGGAACCCGATCCAGGAACGGATCGGGGTCATCGATCCCTTCGGATCGAGCAAGGAACATCAGATCCCGCAGCCCAGGTGTGGGGTTAACCCTGCACCTTCCCATCCCCGCCGGGCAATCTCGGCTGCGGGGGGAGCAGGAGATTCCCGTTCCGCTTCCCTGGAAGTGCTGCAGGACGGGCTGGAGGGGCCCCGCGGCCCTGCCAAGGCTCCAAAATCCATGAGTCAGATGCCCTAAAAATCCCGTGATGTGGCTGAGAGCGATAAGCAGCCAAAGGCAGGGCGTGCGCAGGGGCTCGGGATGGAGCCGCTGCTTCCTGGGCTCCAGTGAGCTCCGGGAATGCGATCCGGGAATGGATCGGGGTCATCGATCCCTCTGGATGGAACAGGGAACATCAGATCCCCCAGCTGAGGTGTGGGGTTAACCCCGCGCCTTCCCACCGCCACCAGTTTTTCCCAGTTTCCCATTTTTTGGGAATCTCGGCCGGGGGGCAGCAGGGACGTCCCTGGAATTGCTCCAGGCCAAGGTGGCCTCGGGCACTTCCAGGGATGAGGCAGCCAGAGCTCCTCTGGGAACTCCATCCCAGACCCTCCCAGAGAGGAATCCCTTTCCTCCCTTTCCTTTCCCCCCTTTCCTTTCCCGATGTTTTAATCTGAAATTCCTTGGGGTTTTCATCTGGGCTTTTAATCTGAATTTCCTGGGTTTTTAATCTGAATTCCCTGCTCATTTTCCTTCTCGGGCGTCCCCATCTGCCCTATCCGGGGGACTCCTTCGGAACCTTCCTCCCTATCAATTCCCTCCCTCACGGAGCTGGGCTGCTCACCTGGGGGTTTTAACCTGAATTTCCTGGGGGGTTTTAATGTGAATTCCCAGGGGGTTTTAATCTGAATTTCCCTGGGGGTTTTAATCTGAAGTCCCTAAAGTGTTAATCTGAATTTCCTGGTGGTTTTAACCTGAACTTCCTGGAACTTTCATCTGGGGTTTTAATCTGAATTTCCTGCCCATTTTCCCTCCCGGGGTCCCGATCTGCCCTATCTGGGGTGCTCACCTGGGAGTTCCATATGAACTTCCTGGGGGTTTTAACCTGAACTTCCTGGGGATTTCAATCTGAATTTCCTGGGGGTTTTAACCTGAACTTCCTGGAATTTTCATCTGGGGTTTTAACTTGAATTTCCTGGGGTTTTTAATCTTAATTTCCTGGAATTTTCACCTGAATTTTCTGGGGTTTTTATCTGAATTTCCTGGGGTTTAAATCTGAATTCCCTGGGCTTTCAATCTGAATTTCTCACCCATTTTCCCTCCTGGTGTCCCCATTTAGCCTATCTGGGGCTCTCCTTCATTTCAATGCTCGCCTTCCTCCCTAACCGTGCCCTCCTCTCCCTCCCTGTCCCAGATGAGATGCTGCGCTCTCTGGCCGGGCCGCCCCCCGCGCCCCCCGTGCCCCCCGTGCCCATGGACTGCGTTCGAGCCACCGAGCTGTGCGCGGCCGACCCGGGCTGCAGCTCGCGGTACCGGACCCTGCGGCAGTGCCTGGCCGGGCGCGACCGGAACACGCTGCTGGCCAACCGCGAGTGCCAGCTGGCCCTGGGCGTGCTGCAGGAGAGCCCCCTGGAGCGCTGCCGCTGCAAGAGGGGCATGAAGAAGGAGCTGCAGTGCCTGCAGATCTACTGGAGCATCCACCTGGGGCTGGCCGAAGGTATGGAGGGGGTAAAGGAGGGGTTTGGGGTGGGGGGGAGAGCCCAATGGATCAGCATGGGGTGATGGCGAGATCCCAAAGGAGAGTTTTGGGGTGGGGAGACCTCAAAGGAACGCCCCAGGGTGGTGGGGATGGGGAGATCCCACAGGAGCATCTTGGGGTGGTGGGAATGGGGAAACTCCAATGGATCGGCATGGGATGATGGGGAGACCCTAAAGGAGTGCCCTGGGGTTGGTGGGGATGGGGGGACCCCAAAGGAGCATTTTGGGGTGATAGGGATGGGGAGACTCCAATGGATCAGCGTGGGATTATGGGGAGATCCTAAAGGAGCACCTTGGGGTGGGGGAGATCCCAAAGGAGCATCTTGGGGTGGTGGGAATGGGGAAACTCCAATGGATCGGCATGGGGTGATGGGGAGACCCTAAAGGAGAGTTCTGGAGAGTAAAGGAGACCCTGGAGTGATGAGGAGACCCCAAAGGAGAGTTTTGGGGTGGAGGAGAACCCAAAAGAGCGGTTTGGGGTGGGGAGATCCCAATGAAGTGTTTTGGGGTGAGGGAGACCTCAAATGGATCAGTGCGGGGTGATGGGGATGAGGAGACCCCAAAGGAGTGCCCTGGGGTGGGGAGACCCTAAAGGAGCACCCTGGTGTGATGGGGAAGCCCCAGAGGAGCGTTTTGGGGTGGGAGAGACCCCAAACGAGCGTTTTGGGGTGGGGGACACCCCAATGGATCACCCTGGGGTGGTGGGGTTGGGGATGGGCATGAGGACACCCTAAGGGATCACCTGGGGTGATGGGAATGGGGAGACTCCAATGGACCAGCGTGAGGTGATGGGGAGACCCTAAAGGAGCGTTTTGGGGTGATGGGAATGGGGAGACTCCAATGGATCAGCGTGGGATGATGGGGAGATCCCCCAGGAGTGCCCTGGGGGTGATGGGGATGGGGGGACCCCAAAGGAGCATTTTGGGGTGATAGGGATGGGGAGACTCCAATGGATCAGCGTGGGATTATGGGGAGATCCCAAAGGAGCATCTTGGGATGGTGGGAATGGGGAAACTCCAATGGATCGGCATGGGGTGATGGGGAGAGCCTAAAGGAGAGTTCTGGAGAGTAAAGGAGACCCTGGAGTGATGAGGAGACCCCAAAGGAGAGTTTTGGGGTGGAGGAGAACCCAAAGGAGCGGTTTGGGGTGGGGAGATCCCAAAGAAGTGTTTTGGGGTGAGGGAGACCTCAAATGGATCAGTGCGGGGTGATGGGGATGAGGAGACCCCAAAGGAGTGCCCTGGGTGTGATGGGGAAGCCCCAGAGGAGCGTTTTGGGGTGGGGGAGATCCCAAAGGAGCATCTTGGGGTGGGGGACACCCCAATGGATCACCCTGGGGTGATGGGAATGGGGAGACTCCAATGGATTGGCGTGGGATGATGGAGAGGGGGAGAAGGATCCCTAAAGGATCACCCTGGGGTGATGGGGATGGGGAGACCCCAAAGGAGCATTTTGGGGTGATGGAGAAACCCCAATGGATCACCCTGGGGTGATGGGGATAGGAAGACCCCAAAGGAGTGCCCTGGGGGTGATAGGAAGGGGGAGACCCCAATGGATCAGCGTGGGATGATGGGGAGATGCCAAAGAAGTGCCCTGGAGTGATGGGGAGACCCTCAAGGAGAGTTTTGGGATGAGGGGTTCCCAAAGGAGTGTCTTGGGGTGGGAGGAATGGGAAGATCCCAATGGATCAGCATAGGGTGATGGGGAGACCCTAAAGGAGCGTTTTGGGGTGGGAGAGAGCCCATCTTGGGGTGACGGCAATGGGGAGACTCCAATGGATCAGCGTGGTGGCAATAAAAGAACCCAGAGACCCTAAAGAAGCACCCTGGGGGGATGGGGAGACCCCAAAGGAGAGTTTTGGGGTGGGGGAGACCCCAGTGGAGTGCTCTGGGGTGATGGGGAGGGGGTCGCTATCTCTAGATAGAACAGATGTGGAGCCCAGGGAGGAAAAATGGGCACCCCAGGAAATTCAGGTGAAAATCCCAAGAAATTAAAATTAAAACCCCAGGGGAGCAGCTCAGGTAGGGCAGATGAACAGCCCAGAAAAGAGGAATGGGCACCCCAGGAAATTCAGGTGAAACTCCTGGGAAATTCAGATTAAAACCCCAGGGAATCCAGACAGACACCTCAGCCTCAGCCCCCAAACCCACCCGTGTTTGTGCCCAAATCCCCTGGGCTGGTGGCAGAGCTCCCTGCCCGTGGGAGAGGGATTGGGATGAGATTTTTAAGGCTTTTTCCAGCCCAGATCAGGCTGGGAATTCTGGAATTCTGTGGGAAAGTTGTGGGAAAGCTGGAGCTGAGGATGGAGGAGTTGTACCCAAGGATGCGAGAAAAATCTTCCAGAGGATGGGAAAACTCTTCCAAAGGGTGGAAAATCTCTTCCAGAGGGTGGGAAAACTGGAAAAGCTCTTCCAGAGGATGGGAAAACCAGAAAAATTCTTCCAGAGGGTGGAAAATCTGTTCCAGAGGGTGGGAAAACTCATCCAGAGGGTGGGAAAACTGGGAAAACTCTTCCAGAGGGCGGAAAATCTATTCCAGAGGATGGGAAAACTCTTCCAGAGAATGTGAGGGAGCCGTACCCGAGCCCAGGGCCCCCTTGGGTGAAATTCCCTTCAAATCTGGGTCAGCGCAGGAATCAGGGCCCCAAACCCGGCCCAGAGCAGGAATTAAGCCTTAATTGTTTTCTCCCTCTCATTAGCTGCCCTCATTGAGCAGCTTCCTGGGGTTTTTTTTGGGAATGAATGAGGGAATTGGGATGGGAATTGCACCTGGAGGAGGAGGAGGAGGAGGGAAGAGCAGCGATTAAACCGAGGTTTGAAGAGACAGAAGCTTTGTGGCGATCCTTTACGGCGCTCAAAGGCAAATTTGTGGTTTTTAGCGGAGATTTTGGGGTTCCCCTCCTCCCCTCCGAGCTCTCCCTGCTATTAGGGAGGCTCCAGCCTCCTTCCCGGGGGTTAATTGCGGCTCCAGGCAGGTCCGGGGCCCCGGTAATGCTCGGTAATTTCCCCGGCGAGCAGCAGGAGTCAAGCGGGTGTTTAATTATTTATGGCAGCGCTGGAGTTGGCGGGGCCGCCGGAACGCGCTGGGTTCGAGCGGGAGAGGCGGGGAGGGGAGAGGGAATGGCCGGGAGCGGGTTTGGATCCCGATCCCGTTCCTGGGGAGGATCAGGGGGAGCCCTCGGGGCGTTGTCCCCAAATTTCATCATCCCCAGAGCAGCGGTGACATCGCTGGGAACCTGCAGGGAGCAGGGACATCCCAGTTCCCTCCCAAATTTCCCTTCCAGATTTCCAGGAATGGTCTGGAGCGGGTTTGGACCCTGTTCCCATTCCATGAGGTCTGGAGGACAGGACCTGCCCTTGGGTGTTGTCCCCAAATTTCATCACCCCGCAGGTGACATCGCTGAACTGCAGGAACAGGGACATCCCAGTTCCTTCCCAAATTTCCTTCCCAGTATTTCCAGGAATGGCCTGGAGAGGGTTTGGACCCTGTTCCCATTCTGGGGAGGATCAGGAGCCTGCCTTTAGGTGTCTGTCCCCAAATTTCATCACTCCGAGAGCCGTGGGAACTGGGAACCCAGTTCCTTCGGACAGTTCCTTCCCAAATTTCCTTCCCAAATTTCCCAGGAATGGGGCCAAGGAGCAGGATTTGGATCCTGTTCCCATTCTGGGTGAGGATCAGGAAGGGCCGGAGCTGCTCTCAGAGTGTTGTCCCCAAATTTCATCACCCCCAGAGCAGCGGTGACATCGCTGGGAACCTGCAGGGAGCAGGGACATCCCAGTTCCCTCCCAAATTTCCCTCCCAGATTTCCAGGAATGGTCTGGAGCGGGTTTGGACCCTGTTCCCATTCCTGGGGAGGATCAGAACCTGCCCCTTGGGTGCTGTCCCCAAATTCCATCACCCCGAGGGAGCCCGTGGGGAACAGGGACATCCCAGTTCCTTCCCAAATTTCATTTCCTTCCCAAATTTCCCAGGAATGGGGCCAAGGAGCAGGATTTGGATCCTGTTCCCATTCTGGTGAGATCAGGAGGCGGCCCTTGGTCTAGAGTGTTGTCCCCAAATTTCATCCCCCCAAGCAGCGGTGACATCGCTGGGAACCTGCAGGGAGCAGGGACATCCCAGTTCCCTCCCAAATTTCCCTTCCAGATTTCCAGGAATGGTCTGGAGCGGGTTTGGATCCTGTTCCCATTCCCAGTGAGGACCTGGAGGAGCCAGAGCCACCCTTGGGGTGTTGTCCCCAAATTCCATCACCCTGAGACCAGCGGTGGTAACCCACAGGGAGCAGGGACGTCCCAGTTCCTCCCAAATTCTCCCATTTCCCTCCCAAATTTCCTGGGAATGGTCTGGAGTGGGTTTGGATCCTGTTCCCATTCCCAGTGAGGATCAAGAGCTGCCCTTGGGGTGTTGTTCTCAAATCCTATCACCCTGAGAGCAGTGCTGGGAACCCAAAGAGAACAGGGACATCCCAAGTGGGGTCTTTCCCTCCCAGATTTCCTGGGAATGGCCTGGAGCAGGATTTGGATCCTGTTCCCATTCCTGGTGATGCTCAGGAGCGGCCCTTGGGGCATTGTCCCCAAATCCCGTTGCCCCAAGAGCAGCACTGGGAACCTTCAGGGAACAGGGACATCCCAGTTCCCTCCCAAATTTCCTGGGAATGTGGCTGAGGAGCAGGATTTCGATCCTGTTTCCATTCCCAGTGATGATCAGGAGCCGCCCTTGGGGTGTTGTCCCCAAATCCCATTGCCCTGGGGACAGGGACAACCCAGCCCAGCATCCCAACGGGGTCTTTCCCTCCCAAATTTTGGGATTTCCCTCCCAGATTTTGCAATTTCCCTCACAACTTTCCTGGGAATGTCACCAGGCTCAGAGCAAACCCTCCTGCTTTGCTCCCCACCTGGATTTCCACACAGGGGATTCCTGAATTTCATTCTTAGGGGAATTTGTACAATAAAAGAACGCAGAGTTGAGAACAGGCTTTTAGGGTTTTTTAGGTTTTTAAGGGAATTTGTCACAATAAAAGAACCCAGAGTTGAGAATAGGCTTTTAGGGGTTTTTTAAAGGTTTTTAGGGTGTTGTAGGTGGTTTTAGGGGATTTTGTAGCAATAAAAGAACCTAGAGTTGAGAACAGGCTTTTAGGGGTTTTTAGGTGTTTTTAGGGGAATTTGTAGCAATAAAAGAACCCAGAGCTGAGAACAGGTTTTTGGTTTTTTTTTTGGTTTTTTTTTTGGGTTTTTTTTTGAGTTTTTTTTTAGGTGTTTTTAGGGGAATTTGTCACAACCAAAGAACCCAGAGCCGAGTGGGGACCCCAAAACTTCCAGCCTTGAACTCAGTACCCACCCCCTGGCATATCCCAACCCCAATTCCCTCCACTCCTGGAATCCTTTGGGTTTGCCCACCACCACAACCAAAACTCCCAGAATCTCTCCCAAATCCCTTCTCCCTTAAATCCCAGTGCCTGGAACCCTTTTTGCTTTTCCCTCTCTGAACCAGGGTGGTGCCTGTGCCTGGAACTGCCTGAAATTATTCACCACAAGCTTTAATTTGCTTTTTTTCTCCTTTTTTTTTTTTTTCCTTGCCAAAGGAGAGGAGTTTTATGAAGCCTCCCCGTACGAGCCGGTCACCTCTCGTCTCTCTGATATATTCAGACTCGCTTCAATTTTCTCAGGTAATAAAAGCTCCGTGTTTTATCTCCTGCCTCGAGCACAGAGCTGCTCCCAGCCAGGGGAATCCTCCATCCCTGGCCTCCCTCATCCTTTGCTCCTCCCCTTCTCTTCCCCACAAATTTGGGCTCCTGAGCATCATTTTTGGGGTGGTTCTTTCTGTTTCTGATCATCCCAGGTTGGGTTTTAGGGTTTTAGATCTTTGCCTCCAGTATTTATTTATTGTAGGGTCTTCCCAAAACAGATCCTGGTGTTTATTCATTCTGGGGTCCCTCCAAACCAGATCCTGGTGTTGATTTATTGGAGGGTCATCCCAGGAGTTCGTTCCAGTTTGGGTTTTTATAAAATGGCTGGAAAATGTGGAATTCCTGGGATTCCCTGAATTTGTGTTGTCCTCAGCCTTTGCTCCTCCAGCCTCTCCTCCCCTTCTTTTCCCTCCAAATTTGGCGTCCTAAGCATAATTTTGATGCATTTTTGGGGTGGTTCTTTCTGTTTCTGATCATCGCAAGCTGGGGACCCCAAAGCTTCCAGCCTTGAACTCAGTGCCCACCCCCTGGAATATCCCAACCCAAATTCCCTCAGCTCCTGGAATCCTTTGGGATTGGCCACCGGGGTGGTGCCAGCACCGAGGTGACCTCGCTGCTGCTGCCACCCCTTCCCTGTCCCCTCCTCGGGGACATCTCTGAGCGGGGCTGTGACACCAATGCTGTCACCGCTGTCCCCCGCACCCCTGGGGGAATTTTCCAGCCTTTTCCAGGTGGATTCTCCCCAGGAGGAATTTTCCAGCCTTTTCCAGGTGGATTTTCCGCGGGTTTTTGGGGTGACACTGCCACCCCCGGCCCACGTTTTTTTGGATTATATTGGCGTCAGAAAAACCTTTGGAGCTGCAAAATCTGGAGCCTTTCCATCTGGAAATAGTCTGGAGCGGGGATTAGACACTGAATTATCCGGGAGGCACAGGAAAATCCGGGCGGGAGATTTTGGGGATGGGGAAAGGTGGGGAAGGGGCTGTGAGCACCAGGGTGGCCTCGCTGCTGCTGCCACCCCTTCCCTGTCCCCTCATCAGGGACATCGGAGCCATCGGCCCCGACCTGATGGCGAGCGCTGAAGCGAGCGCGTTCTTGGAGCTGTTCCTGGATCAGGAGCTGTTAATTACCCAGAGGGATAATTGGGAGCGGAGGAATGGCAAGGGCTGTGCAAGCCGCGCGTAACCTGCGCGTAACCGGCGCGTAAAGAGCGCGGAGCGCCCGCGGAGCCAGCGCTGCCCCCTCCCCGCGGGATGCTCATCCCTGCTGGATCCCGAGGAAATCACAGCCCGTGGAAAATGGGAGAGGCTCCAGCTGGGAATTCTCCAAATCCCCCAAACCCCATCCTCCTCATCCTCATCCTCCTTCTCCTCCCCTGTCCCCGGTGGGGACACGCAGAGGGGACAGCTGGTGGCCCCAGCCCCCGTGCCCAGCTCCTCGGCCCGCGTTTCCGTCTCTGCTCATGCAATTTTCATGCTCGTGCTTTATTAATGAGCTCCCCACAGGAGCGCGGCGCTTCCAAAGCCGCGGCTCCATTAAGATGCAGCCGCGGCCCCGCAGGTCTCGGGCAGGGCAGCAGCGAAGCTCCCGAGCAGGGGACGATCGGCTGCCGCTTCCCGCGGATCCCAAAATCCCGGCTTGGTGCCGGGAATCTGCTGGTCAGCCCCTCCAGGGCTCGGGGTGATCTGGGGTGCAGGGAGGGCTCGATGCATCCCCAAAACCAGGGGAGTAAAGAGACCCGGGTGTCCCCCGTCTCTTAAATCCTCCTTTTTCCCGTCTCTCCAATCCTCCCTTTCCCCACTTAAATCCTCCTTTTCCCCTTCTCTTGAATTCCCTTTTTCCCATCTAAATCCACCTTTTTCCTACCTCTCCAATCCCCCTTTTCCCACCTAAATCCTCTTTTTCCCACCTAAATCCTTATTTTTCCCACCTCTTCAGTCCTCCTTTTCCCCACCTCTCCAATCCCCCTTTTCCCACCTGAACCCCCTTTTCCCACCTAAATCCCCTTTTTCCCACCTCTTCAATCACCTTTTCCCCACCTAAATCCTTATTTTCCCCACCTCTCCAATCCACTTTTTCCCACCTAAATTCCCCTTTTCCCCACCTTTTCAACCCTCCTTTTCCCCACCTAAATCTTCCTTTTCTCCACCTCTCCAATCTCCTTTTTCCCACCTAAATCCCCTTTTCCCCACATCTCCAATCCCCTTTTTCCCACCTCTCTAATCCCCTTTTCCCACCTAAATCCCTTTTCCCCACCTCTTCAATCCCATTTGCCCCACCTAAATCCACCTTTTCCCCACCTTAATCCACCTTTCCCCCACCTCTCCAATCCCATTTCCCCCCTTGATGTGTCCATCCCCTGTCCTGTTAATTAGCAGCACCCTCCAATTAGGCCAATTAGGAGCCTTCCTTGGTGTCAGCAGAAGCTGGGAGGCAGTGGAGGAGAATCCATGGATTTGGCCGGGATGCGGAGGGGAGGGAATGAGGGATGAGGAGAATTCAGAAGCAGCACCTGGGCTGCGGAGGGTGATCCATCATTCCCAGCAAAAAAAAAAAAGAAAAAAAAAAAGAAAAGAAAATTCAGCGTTTGTTCCCAGGCTGGGGCTTGGCCTCGTCTGTCCTCTCCTGAAGGACGGGATTCCTGGGATGGATATGGATGGGATTCCCAGGATGGGACTCTCAGAATGGATTTGGGATGGGATTCCTAGGATGGGATTCAGGGTGGCATTCCCAGGATGGATTCTGGATGGGATTCCCAGGATGGGATTGCATAGATGGAATTCACAGGATGGATTCAGGGTGCCATTCCCAGGATGGGATTCCCAAGATGGGATTTCCAGGATGGATTCAGGGTGGCATTCCCAGGATGGATTCTGGATGGGATTCTTGGGATGGACGCAGGTTGGAATTCCCAGGATGGGATTCCCAGGATGGGATTCCCAGGATGGGATTCTGGATGGTATTCCCAGGATGGATGCAGGATGGGATTCCCAGGATGGATTCTGGATGGGATTGCATAGATGGAATTCACAGAATGGATTCAGGGTGGCATTCCCAGGATGGACACAGGATGGGATTCTTGGGATGGATGCAGGTTGGAATTCCCAGGATGGGATTCCCAGGATGGGATTCAGGGTGGCATTCCCAGGATGGATTCTGGATGGGATTCCCAGGATGGGATTCCTGGGATGGATTCAGGGTGGGATTCCCAGGATGGATTCAGAGTGTCATTCCCAGGATAGATTCTGGATGGGATTCCTGGGATGGGATCCCCAGGATGAATTCAGAGTGGCATTCCCAGGATGGATTCTGGATGGTATTCCCAGGATGGATGCAGGATGGGATTTCCAGGATGGATTCTGGATGGGATTCCCAAGATGGGATTCCCAGGATGGATTCAGAGTGGCATTCCCAGGATGGATACAGGATGGGATTCTTGGGATGGACACAGGTTGGAATTCCCAGGATGGGATTCCTAGGATGAACACAGGATGGGATTCTGGATGGTATTCCCAGGATGGATGCAGGATGGGATTCCCAAGATGGGATTCCCAGGATGGATTCAGAGTGGCATTCCCAGGATGGATTCTGGATGGGATTCCTGGGATGGGATTCCTGGGATGGGATTCCCAGGATGGATTCAGAGTGGCATTCCCAGGATGGATTCTGGATGGGATTCTTGGGATGGACGCAGGTTGGAATTCCCAGGATGGGATTCTCAGGATGGATTCTGGATGAGATTCTCATGATGGACACGGGATGGGATTCCCAGATGGATCCAGGATTGATCCTCTTGTCCCTCTCATCCCATCTGGAGCTGCCCCACTTTTGGGCAGCCCCACGAGGGGCTGTGGGGGCCACAGTGGAGTTGGGCTGATTATTCCACTTTTGGAGCTGAATAATCATTAATTAATTAATAATTAATAACTATTCTTTGAAGAATTGACAAAAGGAAAGGAATGTTGCAAATTCAAAATTCACAGCCTGGCTTCTGCCCAGAGGGCCCCGGGGTTGGGGAGTGTTGATCCTACGGATTGTGCCTGGAATGGGATGGGGTCAGCCCAGGAATGGGCTGTGCTGGAGATGCTGGGAGGTGACACCGATGCCACGGGGGTGACACAACATCTGTCACACCTTCCCCAGGTTGAGGGCACTTTCCCATCCTGATTTTGAGGCCATCTCCCCGGTTTTGAGGGATCTGCCTGGGTTTGAGGGCTTTTCCCAGTTTTGAGGACATCTCTCTAGCTCTGAAGGTTCCTCCCCATCCCAGGTCAACAGCACTTCTTCATCCCAGGTTTGAGGACATCTCCTCAATTTTGAGAAATTCTCCTCATGCCAGGGTCAAGGATATTTCACATTCCAGGTTTGAGGGCTTATTCACAGGTTTCAGGGCTTCTTCCCATCCCATGTTTGAGGGCATCTCCCAGTCCCAGTTTAAGGACATTTTTGAAGGCATCTCCCCAGCCTTGAGGGCATCTCCCAATCCAAATTTAAGGATGCTTTTGAAGGCATCTCCCAAGCTTTGATAGCATCTCCCAATCCCAGTTTAAGGATGCTTTTGAGGGCTTCTCCCAGTCCCAGTTTGAGGCTGTTTTTGAGGGCATCTCCCAGTACTGGTTTAAAGGTGTTTTTGAAGACATCTCCCCAACCTTGAGGTCATCTCCCAATCCTGTTTTAAGGGTGTTTTTGAGGGCACTTCCCAATCCCAGTTTAATGGTGGTTTTGAGGGCATCTCCCCAGCTTTGAGGGCATCTCCCAATCCCATCTTAAGGCTGTTTTTGAAGTCATGTCCCCAGCTTTGAGGGCATCTCCTGGGGTCACGACCAATTACCAATTCCCCCACCTCAACCCCATCTTCCCACACTCCACCTCCCCAGTTTTACGTGTCACCTCCCCACCTTCCTGACCCCAAATATCCTCTTCCCTGGGCAGGAATGGACCCGGCCACCACCTCCAAGAGCAACCACTGCCTGGACGCGGCCAAGGCCTGCAACCTCAACGACAACTGCAAGCGCCTGCGCTCGGGCTACATCTCCACCTGCAGCCGGGAGCTGTCGGCCACCGAGCCCTGCAGCCGCCGCAAGTGCCACAAGGCCCTGCGCCAGTTCTTCGACCGCGTGCCCGGCGAGTTCACCTTCCGCCTGCTCTTCTGCTCCTGCAGGGACCCGGCGTGCGCCGAGCGCCGCCGCCAGACCATCGTCCCCTCCTGCTCCTACGAGGACAAGGAGAAGCCCAACTGCCTGGACCTGCGCGGCGCCTGCCGGGCGGATCACCTGTGCAGGTAAAGGGGGTGCCATGGGGGGTTCTGGGGTGTGGGGCAGGTGGTGTGACACCTCCCTGGGGTTGGCGTCACGACCTGGTCATCAGTGTCACCTCCCTGGGGTTGGTATCACCCCTTGGCATCAGTGTCACCTTCCTGGGGTTGGTGTCACCCTCCTGGTCATCAGTGTCACCTCCCTGGCACTGGTGTCAGTTCCCAGCCATCAGTGTCATCTCCTCGGGGTTGGTGTCACTGCCCTGGTCATCAGCGTCACCTCCCTGGCACT
Organism: Zonotrichia leucophrys gambelii; assembly: GCF_028769735.1. Classification (NCBI taxonomy): domain Eukaryota; kingdom Metazoa; phylum Chordata; class Aves; order Passeriformes; family Passerellidae; genus Zonotrichia; species Zonotrichia leucophrys. The sequence goes on along the minus strand of NC_088191.1, from coordinate 3,455,233 downwards.
GGTGTCACAGTCCTGGCATCGGTGTCATTGCCCTAGTCATCAGTGCCACCTTCCTGGCATTGGTATCATCCCTTGGCATCAGTGTCACCTTCCTGGCATTGGTGTCACCCTCCTGGCCATCAGTGTCACCTCCCTAGCACTGGTGGCACTTTCCAGGTCATCAGTGTCAGCCCCCAGCCATCAGTGTCACCCTCCTGGCATTGGTGTCATTGCCCTGGTCATCAGTGCCACCTTCCTGGCATCGGTGTCATCCCTTGGCATCAGTGTCACCTTCCTGGCATTGGTGTCACAGTCCTGGCATTGGTGTCATTGCCCTGGTCATCAGTGTCACCTTCCTGGCATTGATGTCACCCCTTGGCATCAGTGTCACCCTCCAGGCATTGGTGTCACCCTCTGGCCATCAGTGTCACCTTCCTAGGACTGGTGTCACCTTCCTGGTTATCAGTGTCAGCCCCTGGCCATCAGTGTCGCCTCCCTGGCATTGGTGTCACCCTGTGGCCATCAGTGTCATGTCCCTAGCACTGGTGGCACCTTCCTGGCATTGGTGTCACCCCTTGGCATCAGTGTCACCCTCCAGGCATTGGTGTCACCCCGTGGCCATCAGTGTCATGTCCCTAGCACTGGTGGCACCTTCCTGGTCACCAGTGTCAGCCCCCGGCCATCAGTGTCACCTCCCTGGCATTGGTGTCACCTTCCTGGCATTGGTGTCACCACCTGGTCATCAGTGTCACCCTCTCAGCATCAATGTCACCTTCCTGGCATTGGTGCCACTCCCCACTATCAGTGTCACTGCCCTGGCATCAGTGTCACCCTCTCAGCATCAGTGTCACCCCCAGTATCAGTGCCACCCCTAGGGCTCTGTTTTCCTCACATCTGGCTCTGGAAGTGCCACTGGGACACTGCCCTGGGGACATCCAGGGGACAACTGGGACGCTGCCCTGGGGACATCCAGGGGACAAACCCCAGGGATGGAACTGCATCCCCCAAACCTTCCCTGGCTGCTGAATTCCCGCTGTTGCCTCCTTGGCAGCACAGAGCTGAGCACCAAGGCTCCTGCTCCTTCTGTCACCCCTTTGTCACCTGTTTGTCACCGGGCACGACCCCTCCTGTCCCCCTCGGGAGCCGGATCCGCTTCCCGATGGCTCCCACCCGGAGCAGGATCTTCTCCCGTCAAGGTGATGGAGCTCCCCGGCGCTCAGCAGGGAAATAAATGCGAGCTCCGGGTCTTCCTCGGGCTGCGAGCGGAGATGTTTGAAATGTGGGAATGTGGCTTTTTATCAAAAAGTAATCCGAGGAGCCGGCGGCCATGAATAAAAGATACCCGGGAATGGCAGCTCCTCTCCATCAGCGCGCTCCGAGGCGGATGCTGCCGACGGATCCGCGCTCCGAGAGGGATAACGGGGCTGGGAGAGCTGGGGGGGCTCTGCGAGCTTTAATTCCTGCATGGAATGAAATCCCCACACCAGGAGGGAAAGGGAAAGGGGAAAGGGGCAGCAGCTGCTGAGAGGATTTGTTTGCTCCAAAGTGGAAATGTGGTTTTTTGGGAGACGGGATGGGGGCTCTTGCTCTGGAAAATGTCCAGATCTGGGATTTTTTTGTGTTGGTTTTGCTGTGGGGTTTGGCTGGAAACTCAGGATTTTTTTCCTTGGGATGGGGCAGGGATGCGTTCCTTGGATCTGGGTTTTCAGGAGAAAATCTCAACCCGTCGGGTCCCCTCTGGCATCTCCAGCTGGGAATGATGGGACATGAAATCCCTGTGTCCCCTCACCCTGAGGAACGAGGCAGGGATTTCCCATTATCCAGGAGTTTATCCAGCCAAAACTCCCGATCCTGGAGGACAAGGACAGGGCCATGGGATTTCCCATTATCCAGGAATTTATCCGTCCAAAATTTCTCCATGTCCTTCATCCTGAAGGACAAGGCAGAGCCATGGGATTTCCCATTATCCAGGAATTTATCCATCCCAAACTCCTCCGTGTCCCTAATCCTGGAGGACAAGGCTGTGCCATGGGTTTTCCCAGGAGTTTATCCATCCCAAACACCTCCATGTTCCCTGATCCCAGAGGACAAGGCTGGGCCATGGCATTTCCCATTTTCCATGAGTTTATCCATCCAAAACTCCTCCTGATCCTGGAGGACAAAGCAGGGCTGGGCTGTGCCGTGGTGTTTCCCATTATCCAGGAATTCATCCAGCCAAAACTCCTCCATGTCCCCTGATCCTGAAGGACAAGGCGGGTCCATGGGATTTCCCATTTTCCATTAATTTCTCGATCCGACATCCCAGCCCGATGCTCATCCCGATCCGACAGCGGCCTGGCGAGTCTCTGGAGCCAGAGCAGATCCCAAGTGCTCCCAGAGCCAGAGGTGACAGGAGATGAGATAATTCTCCTGCCAGAGTAATTAACCTGCCAAGGTAATTAATTAACCCTCCTGGCTCAAAGCCTAACAAGGGAAAACCCTCTCTGGCGGGATAGGATTTTCCTGAGGGATTTTTCCTGCACGGAGATCGATCCAGGGGCTGCTGCTCCTGTAGGGCAAGAATTCCACACCACAAAAAAAGGCAGAATAATTGGAGGAGAGGAAAAAATGAATATTCCAGCATGGAAAACAGCCCTTCCAGAGCTTTTCCTGCCTCTCTGTGCTGCTTTCCAGCTGTGTGGGGCTGCTGGGGTTGGACACCAGCCCTGTCCCCTCGGTCACAAAGAAGCCACCAGCTGCTCCATCCTGCCGGGAATGGCTCTGCATGCGGAATGTTCTGGATGCAGGAGGGGTTTAACCCTTCCCTGCCGTCCTTCTGAAGGCACCGAGGGTCCGGGATGTCCCTCCTTGTGTCCCCTCAAGGACTCAGATCTGGACAAAGGGACAGGATCCTTGGAGTGCAGCATCTGGTTTATCCTGGGCTGAAATCCCAGGCTTTTTGCTCCACATAAATCCATTCCAGCGGCCTTGACCCAGCCTCAAATCCCAAGGGAGCTGCCCCAGGACTCCGGGAACAACTGAGCTGTGATTTGTGCAGCTTGGGATGCTTTTACCAGCTCTTCCCAGCTCGGGAAGCTTTCCCCATCTTTTCCCCCCTACCTTTTTCCCCAGCTTTTCCCAGCTTGGGAAGCGTTTCCCCACGATCTTTTCCCCATCATCTTTCCCCCCACATTTTATCCCCCCACATTTTCCCCCCCCCATCTTTTCCCCATCATTTTTCGCCCATCTTTCTCCATTTCTCCCCATCTTTTCCCTATTTTCCCCCCATCTTTTCCCCCACCTTTCCCCCCCATTTTTTTCCCCAGCTTGGGAACCTTTTCCCCATCATTTTTCCCCCATATTTCCCCATTTTCCCCCCATTTTTTCCCCATCTTTCCCCCACTTTTTCCCTATTTTCCCCCCTCACCTTTTTCCCCCCTCACCTTTTTTCCCCCCATCTTTTTTCCCCCATCTTTTCCCCCCCATCTTTTTCCCCCCATCTTTTTTCCCCATCTTTTCCCCATCTTTTCCCCATCTTTTCCCCATCTTTTCCCCACTTTTTCCCTATTTTCTCCCCTCACCTTTTTCCCCCATCTTTTTTCCCCCATCTTTTCCCCCCCATCTTTTCCCCCCATCTTTTCCCCCTCATCTTTTCCCCCCCATCTTTTCCCTATTTTTCCCCATCTTTCCCTCACTTTTTCCCTATTTTCTCCCCTCACCTTTTTCCCCCATCTTTTTTCCCCCCCATCTTTTCCTCCCATCTTTTCCCTATTTTTACCCCATCTTTCCCCCCATCTTTTCCTCCCATCTTTTTTCCCCCCCATCTTTTCCCCCCATCTTTTTTCCCCCATCTTTTCCCTATTTTTCCCCCATCTTTTCCCTATTTTTCCCCATCTTTTCCCTATTTTTACCCCATCTTTCCCCCCATCTTTTTCTCCCATCTTTTCCCTATTTCCCCCCATCTTTCCCAGCTCTCAGGAGCTGACAAAGTCCCGGAGTTTTTGCGGCTGATTGCAAGGGACAGGTTTTAGCTCCCGGAATACAAAAACCTTTGGCGAAGCACAAACCTCAGCGAAGGGGAAAGGGAAGGGAAGGGGAGAAAAGAGCTGATTTCAGCAGCTGCAGCTCGCTGGATTTTTCATCTTGCATCAGCAAGTTGGGAGCACAAATAATCTGCTCTTACACGCTCCAGTGGTGCCGGTGCCGGAGAAATTCCCAGCCTCCACTGGCTGGAGCTCCTCGGCATCCAAAGTTGGGTCATTTCCAGGATTTTTATCCCAGTTTTTGGTGTGTTTAAAGCCAGAGGAGGTCAGGGATGCTCCCCCTCCCAGGATATTTGTGTGCAAAGGATTTTGGCCAAAGTGGGGATGTTGGGTAATTTCCTGTATTTTTTATTACATTTTTTTGCTGTCTTTAAAGCCAAGGGGGTGAGGGATGCTCCCTCTTACAGGATATTTTTGTGAAGAGGATTTTGGCCAAGGTGGGGATGTTGGGTCATTTCCTGTATTTTTTATCCCACTTTTTGGTGTGTTTCAATCCAGGGGATTCAGGGATGCTCCCCCTCTCGGGATATTTGTGTGTACAGATTTTGGCCAAGGTTGCACTGGAGCTCCTCAGCATCCAATGTGGGGATGTTGGGTCATTTCCCAGATTTTTATGCCAGTTTTTGTTGTGTTTAAATCCAAGAGGGTGAGGGATGCTCCCTCTTACAGCATATTTTTGTGAAGAGGATTTTGGCTGGGTTTGGAGCATCCAAAGTGGGGATGTTGGGTCATTTCCCAGATTTTTATCTCTTGTTTTCACGTGTTTAAATTCAAGGAGGGGGGGTCAGGATTTTTGTCACGGATTTTGGCTGGGGTCGGAACATCCAAAGCGGAGGTGCTGGGTCATTTCTCAGATTTTTTTAATATCAATTTTGGTGTGTTTAAATCCAGGGGAATCAGGGATGCTCCCCCTCTCGGGATAGTTGTGCACCGAGCGTTTTGGCCAGGTTTGGGCTGGGGAAGGAGGGAGGGAGGGGATCCAGGCTGGCTGGGGATTGATGGAGCTCCAAACGCGGGAAGGGAACGCGGCGGATGCGGGCGCGGCCGTTGTTTGTAATGGATGTTCCCTTGATAAACAGCAGCTCAACTCCTCATTACTCCCCGTAATGAGAGCCTGTCTGGGGAGAAGAAGGATCAGGGAAAAATTGCTCCAGGATTTAATGGGAGCTGGGAGAGCTTGGGTTTGGAGGGGAGTGGAGGAGTCTCCAAACCCGGTTTGGGAAATCAGTGAAAATCCCCAAATCTGGTGGATTTAAAAGTGGAGGGGCAGGACCAGGGGGTCGCTCACATGAGGAGGTGCCTGGAGAAGAAGAGGAGAAGGAGCAGAGGAAGAAGGATCAGGGAAAAATTGCTCCAGGATTTAGTGGGAGCTGGGAGAGCTCGGGTTTGGAGGGGAGTGGAGGAGCCTCCAAACCTGGTTTGGGAAATCAGTGAAAATCCCCAAATCTGGTGGATTTAAGAGTGGAGGCGCAGGACCAGGGGGTCGCTCACATGTGGAGGAGGCTGGAGAAGGAGCAGGGAAAAATTTCTCCTGGATTTAACAGGAGCTGGGAGAGCTCGCAGAAATCTGGGAAAATCAGTGAAAATCCCCAAATCTGGTGGATTTTGAAGTGGAGGGGCAGCACTGAAGGGTCCCCCATGTATGGAGGTGGCTGGGGAAGAAGAGGAGAAGGAGCAGGGGAGGAAGGAGCAGGGAAAAATTGCTCCAGGATTTAGTGGGAACTGGGAGAGCTCGGGTTTGGAGGGGAGTGGAGGAGCCTCCAAACCTGGTTTGGGAAATCAGTGAAAATCCCCAAATCTGGTGGATTTAAGAGTGGAGAGGCAGCACCCGGGGGTCCTCCACATGAGGACAAGGCTGGGGAAGAAGAGGAGAAGGGAAAAATTTCTCCTGGATTTAACAGGAGCTGGGAGAGCTCGCAGAAATCTGGGAGAATCAGTGAAAATCCCCAAATCTGGTGGATTTAAAAGTGGAGGGACAGGACCAGGGGGTCCCTCACATGAGGAGGTGGCTGGAGAAGAAGAGGAGAAGGAGCAGGGAAAGAAGAAGGAGCAGGGAAAAATTTCTCCAGGATTTAATAGGATCTGGGAGAGCTCGGGCTTGGAGGGGAGTGGAGGAACCTCCAAATCTGGTTTGGGCTTGGGAAATCAGTGAAAATCCCCAAATCTGGTGGATTTTGAAGAGGAGGGGCAGCACTGGGAGCTCTCTCACATGAGGAGGTGCCTGGAGAAGAAGAGGAGAAGGAGCAGGGGAGGAAGAAGGAGCAGGGAAAAATTGCTCCAGGATTTAGCAGGAGCTGGGTGAGCTTGGAGAAATCTGTGAAAATCAGTGAAAATCCCCAAATCTGGTGGATTTCGAAGTGGAGGGGCAGCACTGGAGGGTCGCCCATGTATGGAGGTGGCTGGGGAAGCAGAAAAGAAGAAGGAGCAGGAGAGGAAGAAGGAGCAGGGAAAAATTTCTCATGTATTTAATGGGACCTGGGAGAGCTTGGAGAAATCTGTGAAAATCAGTGAAAATCAGTGAAAATCAGTGAAAATCCCCAAATCTGGTGGATTTCGAAGTGGAGGGGCAGCACTGGAGAGTCCCCCATGTATGGAGGTGGCTGGGGAAGAAGAGGAGAAGGAGCAGGGGAAGAAGGAGCAGGGAAAATTTTCTCATGGATTTAACTGGACCTGGGAGAGCTTGGAGAAATCTGTGAAAATCAGTGAAAATCAGTGAAAATCCCCAAATCTGGTGGATTTCCAAGCGGAGGGGCAGCACTGGGGGTGTTCCCCCGCATGAGGAGGAGGAGGCTGGGGGAGGGCTCGGCTCCCTGCGGGCTCTCACCACGAGAATCAGTCAATTCTCGCTGAATAATTAACTCGAGAGGCTTCCCAAGTATTGACTTAATGTGACAGCGAGTCTGTCTTGAGCCGGGCTTTGCTTGTGTAAACACAATCTCCTGTTGGGCTCACTTAGCGGCTCAATGGGACAGAACGGGCCCGCAATTAAAATCAAGCGGTGCCTGCGCTCCGTCCTCCCCTTCGCGGCTCGAGAATGAAACAAATCCACCCAAAAAAAGGCCTTGGAGTCACCGATCGCAGCGCTGGAGCAAAATTTGGTGGCCTGAAACGAGTGTGGAGAATTTAATTAATTAATTAGTTAATTAGGAGCTTTGAGGTTCTGCCCTGATTGTTTTGCCTCTTGCTGGGTTTTCTCCGCTTCGGGAGTTTCTCCCTCGGTTTGTTTGTGCGTTTGGGGTTTTCTTGCTGTGTCCATGGCCCTGAGCAAGGAATTGCAGAGGCTGGAAAAGTCCTCCAGGATCAGGAAAAGTCCTCCAGGATCAGGAAAAGTCCTCCAGGAGCAGAGTCCGGCCTTTGGTCCACACTTTGTCCCCATCCCAGAGCTCTGAGTGTCACCTCCATGTCACCCTTGGGCACCTCCAGGACATCCTTGGGCACCTCCAGTGGTTCCTTGGGCACCTCCAAGGGTTCCCTGGGCACCTCCAGGGGATCCTTGGGCATTTCCAAGGGTTCCCTGTGCACCTCCAGGTCATCCTTGGGCATCTCCAGTGGTTCCTTTGGTATCTCCAGGTCATCCTTGGGCATCTCTAGTGGTTCCTTTGGTATCTCCAGGTCATCCCTGGATGCCTCCAGGGGCTCCTTAAGCACCTCCAGGGGTTCATTGGATATCTCCAGGGGTTCCTTGGGCACCTTCAAGGGCTCCCTGTGCACCTCCAGGTCATCCTTGGCCGTCTCCAGGGGTTCCTTGGCTGTCTCCAGGCATTCCCTGGACACCTCCAGGTCATCCCTGAACACGTCAAGGGGAGCCTTGGCCACCTCCTGGCATTCCCTGGATGTCTTCAGGGGTTCCTTGGATACCTCCACGGATACCTTGGGCACCTTGAGGGGTTCCTTCGGCAGCTCTAGGCCATCCCTGGATACCTCAAGGGGTTCCTTGGGCATCTCCAGTGGTTCCTTTGGGTATCTCCAGGGGCTCCTTAAGCACCTCCAGGGGTTCCTTGGATATCTCCAGGGGTTCCTTGGGCACCTTCAAGGGCTCCCTGTGCACCTCCAGGTCATCCTTGGGCATCTCCAGTGGTTCCTTTGGTATCTCCAGGCATTCCCTGGATGCCTCCAGGGGTTCCTTGGGCACCTCCAGGGGTTCCTTGGATATCTCCAGGTGTTCCTTGGGCACCTTCAAGGGCTTCCTTGGACACCTCTAGGACATCCTTGGCCATCTCCAGGGGTTCCTTGGCTGTCTCCAGGCATTCCCTGGACACCTCCAGGGGTTCCTTGGATCTCTCCAGGGGTTCCTTGGATATCTCCAGGGGTTCCTTGGGCACCTCCAGGGGTTCCCTGTGCACCTCCAGGTCATCCTTGGCCATCTCCAGGGGTTCCTTGGCTGTCTCCAGGCATTCCCTGGACACCTCCAGGTCATCCCTGAACATGTCAAGGGGAGCCTTGGCCACCTCCTGGCATTCCCTGGATGTCTTCAGGGGTTCCTTGGATACCTCCACGGAGTCCTTGGGCACCTTGAGGGGTTCCTTGGGCACCTCTAGGCCATCCCTGGATACCTCCAGTGGTTCCTTGGGCACCTCCAGTGGTTCCTTGGGTATCTCCAGGCATTCCCTGGACACCTCCAGGTCATCTCTGGACACCTCCACGCGTTCCTTGGCCATCTCCAGTGATTCCCTGGGCACCTCCGGGGTTCCTTGGGCACCTTGAGGGGTTCCCTGGACACTTCCACCCATGGAGACTCCAAACCCCCCCCAGGCAGCCCCTTCCCAAGCCTTTCCATGCAGAAATTCCTCTGGAATCGAGGCCGAGAGCCTCAGAAACGGCAACAAAAAATTCCCTTTTTCCCTCCAGCCTCCCGCGGCTCAGCCCGGAACAGGTGACTCCTCTCCCCAGACAACTTCTCCTGGATAAAACAAATCCATCCATTGATCTTTCCTCCCTCCCCTGTGAACTCCTCGCTCGATTTGGCAGCGGGTCATCCACAAAAGCCGACTTTTATATTCCAGCTTCCCTCTTTCCTTCAGCTGCTCCCCCTCCCTGGGACTCTTTGAATTTACCTGGGAGCGTTTGGAGGGGAATTTTTTTTTTTTTTTTGTAATCGCAGCATCTTCCCAGCTTCAAAAGAATCCCTCTCCAGCAGGATGGGAATGTTGGGAGGGCGATGCCCAGCGGGATTTTCGTGTCTCGCCGAGTTTTTTCCGTGTTGTCGCAGCTTCCTGAACATCCCCAGCTGGGCAGGAGAGGGGAGGGAGCAGGTTTTTCCCAGCTTTTTTTTTATTTTTAATTCCCTCAGTCCCCATAAATTGCCCGTGAAAAAAAAAAAAAATCCACTTCAGGAGGAATCCCGGTGTCTTTTCCATGAAATATTCAGGAGCAGGATGCTGTTGGGTTTGATGTGTGCTGAGCTATCACCGCGGCTGGAGGGGGATGGGAGTATTTAACACTCAATTAAGCGCTTTAAAAAAATCACAAAAAAAACCCCCAAAACCTCCGTGTTTGGTAAATTTTTATGTCAGAGCCGGTGGGGTTTTGGTGGTGCTGAATTCCTGCAGAAAAACAGGGAATGGGAGAGGAGCTGGAGGCAGGTGGGCTCTGTAGGGATGATTGAAGTCCTCTAAATGGACAGGAACAAAAATTCCCTAAATTTGTGGTTTATGTACCTGGGACAAAGGAACAGGCACAAAATGTCCCATAAATTTGGGATATGTGTGCTGGGGGTGGGAGGACAGGAATAAAAATCCCTTAAATTTGGGATTTATGCACCTGGGATAAATGCACAGGTACCAAAAATCCCCTAAATTTGTGGTTTATGCACCTGGGATAAAAGTACAGGCACAAAACGTCCCCTAAATTTGGGATATGTGCACTGGGGGTGGGAGGACAGAAATAAAAATCCCCTAAATTTGGGATATCAACACAGGTGTTTGTGTAGGATTGCACAGAATCCCTTAACTTTGGGATTTAAGCACTTGGGATAAATGTACAGGTGCACAGAACTCCAGAAATTTGGGATTTATGCACTGGGAATTAAAGGTATGGGATTAAAAAGTCCCTTAAATCCGGGATATTTAAGGGGATCCAGGGATCCACGTCCTTGGGAAGTGCCTGGATTTGGGAGCAGGGCCTGTTCACCCCTGGGATCCTTTCCTGTCACTCTTCCTGCAGGAATCCAAGAGGAGCAGTTTGGAAGCCCTCGGATGGCAGATCTGAGTGCGTATCCAGAATTAATGTTTAAAATCCCTTTTCTTCCACTCCTTTGGGGTTTTTTTTTGGGAGGAGGAGGCAACTCTTAGGAAAATCCTCCTCCCTCCCTCACCCAGAGCCAGCCCAGCTCTTCCCAACTTTTCCAAGCCATCCCCACCTGCCTCCTCCAGCTGCCAGCAGCGATTTGGCACCGATCCCTCCTTGTTCCCGCTAAGATGGACTTGGCTCCTTCTCCTTTCCCTTGTTTTCATTCTCTTGGAGCTCCTGAAAGCCAAAACCCGCCAGGCTGGGGCCGAGCTTTTATTCCTGGCAGCGAATCCCATCCAGCGGCTTCCAAAGCCGCCGTGTCCAACGGGGAAGAGTGACATCTGGCTTGGATATTCCTGAAGGATTTCCCAGCTGCATCTTCATGGATTATGAAAGGAATAACATTTGCCTGGGAGGATGCTCCAGGCTGGGAGTGGAGCCCCGGGGAGCAGCGGTGACAAATTTTCCTGGCGCTCGGCGCTGAACTCGCCGCGCTTCCTGCAGGGGATTGACGTCCCTTCGCCTCGGATTTGGGAAGAGAGGGAAATGCTGTCGGAAAGTTTTATTCCTCTCCCGCGGAGAAGCTGAGGGAAGGAGCAGGTTTTTGGATTTCTGCCATTCCCACCCTGGAGCTGAGGTTTGGCTGCAGGGAGGGTGGAGCGTCCCCCCAAAAATAAAAACGCTGGAAAAGCTTTTTGGGGTTTTATGCGAGGAAAATTCCCTTCCAGGAGTTGAGGGTCTGCCCTGGGAATGGGAGTGGGATGGAGCCGCTCCGCTCTGTGGGGAGTTTTCCATGGACTGAGTCACAAGGAGGGAAAACAAACATGGAAAGGACGCTCCTGGTGGGGGAGTTTTATTTCCAGGAAGAAGGAGAAGGAGAACGTTTCCTCCTCGCCTCACTCACCACGGCAGAGCTGCAGAATCCTGGTGTCCCTGGAATTCCTGCTTCATCCCGGGCTCTTCCTCCTTTCCCATTCTCCCATCCCTATCACGGAGCAGCCCCTCAGACCACCCCAATTCCGTCCCTTCCCGAGGATGGTGGGGGAGTTTTATTTCCAGGAAGAAGGAGAAGGAGAACGTTTCCTCCTCGCCTCACTCACCACGGCAGAGCTGCAGAATCCTGGTTTTCCCTGGAATTCCTGCTTCATCCCCAGCTCTTCCTTTTTCCCCATCCACCCATCCCTATCACGGAGCAGCCCCTCAGACCACCCCAATTCCGTCCCTTCCCGAGGATGGTGGGGGAGTTTTATTTCCAGGAAGAAGGAGAAGCAGAAAGTTTCCTCCTTGCCTCACTCACCACAGCAGAGCTGCAGAATCCTGGTTTTCCCTGAAATCCCTGCTTCATCCTGAGCTCTTCCTCCTTTGCCATTCTCCCATCCCCATCACGGAGCAGCCCCTCAGACCACCCCAATTCCGTCCCTTCCCGAGGACATTCTTCTTGTGGTTTTGCTGTTCTTTGGGATCTGAGGCTTGGATGAGCATGGCCATTCCCAAGATCCTGTCTCCTCTTGGGACCACTTGGATAACCCAGCTGGAGAGCCTGAATTGCCCTGGAATTTCACAGCCCGTGTGGGGATGTTGGGAATGGGGCGCTTTTATTCCGTTCAAAAATTCCTGCTGGCTCCAGAGTCACTCTGGGATGGAATTGGCGCTGAAATCCCGCTGTTTTCCCACTTTTCCTCCTCTGCAGATCCCGGCTGGCCGATTTCCACACCAACTGCCAGGCCACCTTCCAGTCCATGACCAACTGTCCTGGTGACAACTTCCAGGCGTGCCTGGGCTCCTACGCAGGGCTCATCGGTGAGTGCCGCGAGTCGGGATTGGGAATGGATTTTCCCACTGGGATTTCACCCCCGTTCCCTCCTCCTCGCCAGGCTTTGACATCACCCCCAACTACGTGGACGCCAGCACCACCAGCATCACCATCTCGCCCTGGTGCTCCTGCAAAGGCAGCGGGAATATGGAGGAGGAGTGCGAGAAATTCCTGCGGGATTTCACGGAAAACCCCTGTCTCCGTAAGGCGCTTCCCCGCCCTGCCCCTTTTACCATTTTTTATCATTCCCACCCTTCCTAAATCTCTCCCGCTGCCAGGAAACGCCATCCAGGCTTTTGGGAACGGCACTGACGTGAACCTGGCTCCCAAAATTCCCAATCCTGCCGTGACGGAGAAGAGCCCGGTGCTGCCGGACGACGTCAACGACAGCAACACCGCCTACGACACGAGCGTCATCAGCACCTGCACCTCCCTCCAGGTGGGGCCCAGTCCCTGCCGCAAACTGGGAGCACTGGTGGGGTGTGGGACAGCGGCCGCATCCTGTGGGATTGGGGAAATGTCCTGCTGGGGCTCATCCAGGGGCTGGAGGGATCCGGGCACTGTTTGGGGAGGGAAAAGGGATTCCCTGCCCGTCTTACCCCTCACCTGCCCTCTGAGCCTGACTTCTCCTCGTTTGGGAGTTGGAATTCCAACTTTTTTTTGGGAAATCTGGAAATTGCAGATTTTTTTTGGGAAATCTGGAAAATCCATGTTGTCTTGCCGAGTGCTGGGCTTGGGCGTCCATGTTTTGTTCCATGGGTGGAAAAGGAGTAGGAGGGAAATGGGATTGGGGAATGGCTGGGGATGTTCCAGGAATGGGAGGGAAATGGGGTTGGGGAATGTCCCAGGAATTCAGGGAAATGGGGTTGGGGAATGTCCCAGGAATTCAGGGAAATGAGATTGGGGAATGGCTGGGGATGTTCCAGGAATGGGAGGGAAATGGGGTTGGGGAATGCGGATGTTCCAGATGTTCCAGGAATGATGTTCCATTTTCAGGAATGGGAGGGAAATGGGATTGGGGAATGTCCCAGGAATTCAGGGAAATGAGATTGGGGAATGGGACTGGGGAATGTCCCAGGAATGGGAGGGAAATGGGGTTGGGGAATGTCCCAGGAATTCAGGGAAATGGGATTGGGGAATGTCCCAGGAATGGGAGGGAAATGGGATTGGGGAATGGCTGGGGATGTTCCAGGAATGGGAGGGAAATGGGATTGGGGAATGTTCCAGGAATGGGAGGGAAATGGGGTTGGGAATTTTCCAGGAATGAGGGAAATGGGTTGGGGAAATGCCAGGAATTCAGGAATGAGATGGGGGAATGGCTGGGGATGTTCCAGGAATGGGAGGGAAATGGATTGGGAAATGTCCAGGAATTCAGGAAATGAGATTGGGGAATGGGACTGGGGAATGTCCCAGGAACGGGAGGGAAATGGGGTTGGGGAATGTCCCAGAAATTCAGGGAAATGGGATTGGGGAACGGCTGGAGATGTCCCAGGAATGCAGAGGAGTAGGATGGGGACTGGTGGCGTATCCCAGGATTCCAGGTGGGATTCCTGTCAGGATCACAGTGGCAGTGGGGCAGGATCCACAGAAGCCCCTGGGCTCCCTGTGGAGATGGGATGAGCCATTCCCAAATCTCCCTGTGCTCCATCACCTGCCCCAAACTAATTCCCAGAGGGAAATTCAGGATCCCAAACCAGCTCCAGGCCCACATTCCTCCCCTAACCATTCCCAATTTCTCCTGCCAGGAACAAGGCCTGAAGCCCAACCAATCCAAGGAGCAGAGCTTGTGCTACTCCCAGGTACTTGGGAATCCTCTCCCAGACCAAACATCTTGGGAATGCCACCCTGGTGGTGTCTCCCAACTTTGGGATGCTTTTCCCTAAACCCCCTCTCTTTTCCTTCCTCCCCAGGCCCAGCTGACCACGGATGTGATGCCGGACCAGAAGACTTTCATGGATCCCAAGGCGGGAAGCAGCCGGCAGCGGGAGAGCCGGATCCTGCTCCTCATTCCCATCCTGATCCCAGTTCTGGGGCTATAGAGGGGCGGGAAGGAGCGGCCGGTGGGACGGGGACGCTCGGACCAGTGCCCACCAGTGCCACCAGTGCCCACCAGTGCCCACCAGTGCCCACCGCTGCCGTGCTCGTGCCGGAGACTGGAATGCTCCCAAATCCCGGGAATGCCGAGTTCTGGAGAGGCAGGAGGAGCCTCCACCACGCTGGGAAACTTTGGTGGTTTTCTTCCTACTTTTCGTTTTTCCCGGTTTTTTGGGGGATTTTTTTTTTTTTCTTTGGTCTTTTCTGGGTTGGTTTTCCAGGAAAACTCCCTGGAATGGGCCTGGAATTGGGGGTCTAGAGCTGCCAGCGGTGCCGGGGAGGGGGAAAAAGTCGGAGAAAGGATTTGGGAAAGGCGAATTTCAGGATTCTTCGCACCGGGGTGGCCACAGGGACAACGAGGATTCCGCATGGGAACATCCTGGAGGACGAAGGCGCCATCGGGAGCCACCTGGAAGGGACTCCCACAGCTCTTCCCGTTGGATTTTGGGGGATTTCGGTTGGGATTTTTCCTCGGAGAGTTTCCGAATGGAAGAGAAAAGAAACTGGTGTGAAACGTGTGAGGTTGTGCTGATGTTTTCAATCATTCCAGGGGAAGAGGTTCCATTTTCTTAATTTTTTTTTTTTAATTTCTTTTTTTTATTTGGAATTTGGGTTGGGAGTGGAATTTGACCCATCCAGGGTCGGAATTCCCTATTTTCCCTCTCCACTTTATTTCCTACATATATATAACATACAGATATTCCCATATACATAACCCTACCCATGCTGTGGCTTTTTAATTCCCATTTTTCCCTTTATTTTCCCTCTTTTTTTTTTTAATTTTTTTTTTTAATTCCTCCGATTCCCACAACAACTTCCAAATGTATTCTTGGAAAATTTATTTTTTTTAACGATGTCTATAATGGAAAAAAAAGAAAAACCAAAATAAACCAAGGAGAACAAACCAAGGAATGAAACAGCCTTAAAATCCAAGATTCCATAAAAATCCCCATATCTGGGGGCAGGGGAAAAACAGGAACCCTTCAGCTGCAGGAATGCCAAGATTTGGGTTGGAATTCAACAATTCCCCGCCTTTTTTTTCCTGCAGGAGACAACAAACAGGAAAAAATTCCCAAGGAGCTGCCACATTCCCATTTTCTGGTGGTATTTTGGGAATTTTTATGTGCAAGAATTTCGGGTTTCAAATTCCAATCCCTCTCTTGATTGGATTTGGAAATTTTTTCTCCCAAGGCAACCTGGCAGTGCTGAAAATGTTGGGATTTGAGGCACAGGGAGAGTGAGGGGCTGGAAATTTTTATTTATTTGGGATTTTTATTTGGGGAGTGGAAATCTCAATTCCCATCCAGCTGTGCCCACGGAAAAAGGGATTTGGGGAATCTTGGGAGCCTGGGGATGGTAAAATTGTGGAATCACAGAATTCCTGACTGGGATGGAGTTTAAAATCATCTCATTCCAGCCTCTGCCGTGGACTGGGACAATTCCCATTATCCCAGGTTGTTCCAAGGAGGTCTTGGATGTTCCAGGGATGTGGAAAATGGGATGGAAGCATCCCAGAGCTGTTTGCCAGGAGCTGGAGCTGGCAGAGAGGGGAGGGAGGGATGAACATTCCCTTTTCCAGCATGGAAAATCCAACTGGGGGATGTGGGAGCTGGCACAGGAAACATAAACAGATCCTGTCCCTCCTGGAATTCCTGCCACAATCCCAGGCTGCTTTTTTCCAGGATGGGGCAGCTCTGAGCCGGAGCCGGGTGTGGAGCAGCCAAAAAAGGGGATTTGGGAGCTCCACAGCAAAATTTGGGATCCCTCCTGGGGGTGATTCCCAAATCTGGGCGTTCTCAGTTTGGGAGCCCTGAGTGCTCCTGGGTTTCCTTGGGAAAGAGGCTGGAAAATCCAGCAGGGATTTTTCCCTGGGAAAGCTGGGAGTGCTCTGAGGTTTTCCTGAAGGAGTAGGAGCTGCTTGGAAAGGTCGGGGAGCGTCTCCATCCAGCACCACTGGGCATTCCCAGTGTTCCCTGCCCAGGAATTGTGATCCATGGAGATCCTGGGGTTACTGGGAGCTACTGGGAATGGGGATTTGCTCCAGGATTCTCTCCAGGAATGGTGATCCCAGTGTTCCATCTAGGAATGGCAATTCCAGCACTGGGATTGGGGTCTTGATCCAGGATTCCCACCAGGAATGGCAATTCCAGCACTGGGAGCAGATCTTTCCCAATAATTCCTCCAGGAATTCCAGCAGTGGTATGGGAATTTGCTCCAGGATGCCCTCCAGGAATGGTGATTCCAGGATTCCCTCTGGGAATGGCAATTCCAGCACTGGGAATGGGGAATTGATGCAGGATTCCCTCTGGGAATGGTGATTCCAGAATTCCCTCTGGGAATGGCGGTTCCAGCACTGGGAATAGGGAATTGATGCAGGATTCCCTCTGGGAATGGTGATTCCAGAATTCCCTCTGGGAATGGCGGTTCCAACACTGGGAATGGGGTCTTGATCCAGTATTCCATTTAGGAATGGCAATTCCAGCACTGGGAATGGGGAATTGATCCAGGATTCCCTCCAGGATTTGTGATTCCAGATTTCCCTCTGGGAATGGCACTTCCAGCACTGGGATTGGGGTCTTGATCCAGGATTCCCACCAGGAATGGCAATTCCAGCACTGGGAGCAGATCTTTCCCAGTAATTCCTCCAGGAATTCCAGCACTGGTATGGGGATTTGCTCCAGGAATGGTGATTCCAGGATTCCCTCTGGGAATGGCAGTTCCAGTACTGGGAATGGGGAATTGATCCAGGATTCCCTCCGGGATTTGTGATTCCAGGATTCCCTCTGGGAATGGCAGTTCCAGCACTGGGAATGGGGAATTGATCCAGGATTCCCTCTGGGAATGGTGATTCCAAGATTCCCTCTGGGAATGGCGGTTCCAACACTGGGAATGGGGTCTTGATCCAGGATTCCCTCCAGGAATGGCAATTCCAGCACTGGGAGC
The DNA here is from genome assembly GCF_028769735.1 of Zonotrichia leucophrys gambelii. NCBI lineage: Eukaryota > Metazoa > Chordata > Aves > Passeriformes > Passerellidae > Zonotrichia > Zonotrichia leucophrys. The sequence goes on along the minus strand of NC_088191.1, from coordinate 3,438,154 downwards.
AGATCTTTCCCAATAATTCCTCCAGGAATTCCAGCAGTGGTATGGGAATTTGCTCCAGGATGCCCTCCAGGAATGGTGATTCCAGAATTCCCTCTGGGAATGGCGGTTCCAACACTGGGAATGGGGTCTTGATCCAGTATTCCATTTAGGAACGGCAATTTCAGCACTGGGAATGGGGAATTCATCCAGGATTCCCTCTGGGAATGGTGATTCCAGCACTGGGAATGGGGAATTGATCCAGGATTCCCTCCAGGATTTGTGATTCCAGGATTCCCTCTGGGAATGGCAGTTCCAGCACTGGGAATGGGGTCTTGATCCAGGATCCCTTCCATGAATGGTGATTCCAGCACTGGGAATGGCTTTTGCTCAAATATTCCCTCCAGGAATGGCAATTCCAGCACCGTTCTGTGCCCGGGTTTGGAGTCATTCCCATCCCCTCTCCGCTCAGATTCCCAAAATCTCCCCAAATCCACCCAAAACCCTGGAGCTTCCTCCACCACATTCCCAGCACTTTAATTACAGCAGAGGAGAATTCCCGTGCTTTGTGTGGAAGTGGAAAATGCTGGGATGTAAAACCCCGGCTGCCAGGATGGATAATTAACTCTGGAGATAATTCCCTCTTCATTTGGACTCAATTACTTTCCCGATAGGAGAAAGCGCTGAAAACACAATTTTATTTTTTTTTTGGGAGGATGTGGCATAAAATAATAATGGGAAAAATCCACTCAAGCTTTTCCCAGGAGAGCTTTTCCTTCCTGGGATAAAGCAGAGGATAAATCCCAGTTAATGCTCCAGAATTCCAGCTTGGCATCCCCCTCCTGTCCTTGGAATTGGGGGAATTTGAAGTTTGATTTGGGGGAATTTGGAGTTTGATTTGGGGAAAAAAAGAACATTTTGGGGGTTTTTAGGATGAATCAGCTGCGGTGGGAATGTCACGGGGTTTGCACCAAGGAGGAATTACTGGGAAATGAGGTTTTTTTGTGGGATATTTTGGAATTTTGGAGGAGTTTTAAGGAATATTTTGTGTCCCTGGGGTCACCTTGTGGTGCCCTCACAAAAACTCTACAAATCCTCAAATCCCAATGGATAATTCCATGAGGAATTCCCCCAGTTTCCCAGCTGGAATCTCCCATTCCCAGCCATTCCAAGGGGAATAAAAAGCCATTTAACCTCTTTGGAAAGCAAAGCATTTCCTGGAATATTCCACATGAATCCCCAAGCTTTTTCCTCCTGGCCGTGTCCAGATTTCGTGATGGGAATTTTTGGATCCTTAAGGAATTTTTGTCTCTCCAGGTGTTTTTATTCCTTCTCTCTGTGCCCGGGGCTGTAAATCCCAGCTGGGCCCTTCCAAAGGAAACATTCCAAGAGGGAGTTTTTTTTTTTGCATCCAGGTTTTTGGAGCAGTTAAAAAGTCCCCATGCTCCTCGGAGGAAATGCCAAGCAGTGGGAGCAGGGAGGAAAAAATAGACGGAAAAGGGTTTTAGGGAGGGTTTTAAAAATAGCGGATCTTTGGAGGAGAAATCTGGGAAGGCGTCAGGAGGGAGCCTCAAACCTGAGGGGGAAAGAATTTCCTGGAAAATTGGGATTTGTTCATTGCTGGATTGGGGCTGTCTTGGTGTTTTGGGGTTCCCTCCTGAAAATCCAAGGAAAAGGGGTGGAAATGTGGGATAGGGACGGGAGGATTTGCAAATATTTGGGATTGGAGGGGGAACGTTGCTGGGTTTTCATCCAGGGGATCCAGGAGAGCTGGAAAAGGGATGGAGGGACAGGACACAGGGAATGGATTCCCAGTCCCACAGGGCAGGGATGGATGGGATTTTGGGAAGGAATTCCAGGTTGGGGAGTTTGGGGAAGGGCTGGGATGGAATTCCCAGAGGAGCTGTGGCTGCCCCTGGATCCCTGGGAATGCCCAAGGCCAGGCTGGGATAATCTGGGGTAGGGAGAGGAGTCGGAGCTGGAACTGGCTGATCCCTAAAGTCCCTTCCAACCCAAAGCATTCCAGGATTCTCCCAAAAACTTTGCTGGAGAGACCAAACCTTCCAGTGGAAGTGCCCAGGGCCAGGTTGGGATAATCTGGGATAGTGGGAGGTGTTGGAGCTGGAATTGGCTGATCCCTAAAGTCTCTTCCAACCCGAAGCATTCCAGGATTCCATGATTGATTCTTCCAAAAGTTTTGCAGGAGAGACCAAACCTTCCAGTGGAGGAGGTTTCAATCCCAGTAAATTCCAGTAAAATGCCTGTCTGGAGGCTCCTTGGGGGAAAAAAATAAAAGATCCAAACCAGGATAAATGACAGCCATGGAAGCTCTCCTGTTTAACCTCTGGCCTCGGGAAGAAATCCATGAAAACGAGGAAAAGCTCCCGGGATTTACACGGGGTTAAAGACAGCAAATCCTGGGATGTGCCAGCAGTAATTCCCTGCCAGCTGGGAATCCCTAAATTCCCTTCCAACCCAAAGCATTCCAGCATTCCATGATTGGTTCTTCCAAAAACTTTGCAGAAGAGACCAAACCTTCCAGTGGAAGTGCCCAGGGCCAGGTTGGGATAATCTGGGATAATGGGAAGTGTAAGAGCTGGAACCGGCTGATCCCTAAGGTTCCTTCCAACCTGAAGCATTCCCGGATTCCATGATTGATTCTCCCAAAAACTTTGCAGAAGAGACCAAACCTTCCAGTGGAGGAGGTTTCAATCCCAGTAAATTCCAGTAAAATGCCAGTCTGGAGGCTCCTTGGGGGAAAAAAATAAAAGATCCAAACCAGGATAAATGACAGCCATGGAAGATCTCCTGTTTAACCTCTGGGCTCGGGAAGAAATCCATGAAAACGAGGAAAAGCTCCCGGGATTTACACGGGGTTAAAGACAGCAAATCCTGGGATGTGCCAGCAGTAATTCCCTGCCAGCTGGGAATCCCTAAATTCCCTTCCAACCCAAAGCATTCCAGCATTCCATGATTGATTCTCCCAAAAACTTTGCAGAAGAGACCAAACCTTCCAGTGGAAGTGCCCAGGGCCAGGTTGGGATAATCTGGGATAGTGGGAGGTGTTGGAGCTGGAATTGGCTGATCCCTAAAGACCCTTCCAACCTGAAGCATTCCAGCATTCCATGATTGATTCTCCCAAAAACTTTGCAGAAGAGACCAAACCTTCCAGTGGAAGTGCCCGAGACCAGGTTGGGATAACCTGGGATAATGGGAAGTGTCAGAGCTGGAACTGGCTGATCCCTAAGGTTCCTTCCAACCCAAAGCATTCCAGGATTCCATGATTGATTCTCCCAAAAATTTTGCAGGAGAGACCAAGCCTTCCAGTGGAAGAGGTTTCAATCCCAGTAAATTCCAGTAAAAAAAAAAGATCCGAACCAGGATAACTGACAGCCATGGAAGCTCTCCTGTTTATCCTCTGGCCTCGGGAAGAAATCCATGAAAATGAGGAAAAGCTCTCGGGATTTACACGGGGTTAAAGACAGCAAATCCTGGGATGTGCCAGCAGTAATTCCCTGCCAGCTGGGAATCCCTAAAGTCCCTTCCAACACAAAGCATTCCAGCATTCCATGATTGATTCTCCCAAAAACTTTGCAGAAGAGACCAAACCTTCCAGTGGAAGTGCCCGAGACCAGGTTGGGATAATCTGGGATAATGGGAAGTGTCAGAGCTGGAACTGGCTGATCCCTAAGGTTCCTTCCAACCCAAAGCATTCCAGGATTCCATGACTGATTCTCCCCAGAACTTTGCAGGACTGACCGAACCTTCCAGGGGAAGAGGTTTCAATCCCAGTAAATTCCAGTAAAAAAAAAAAGATCCGAACCAGGATAAATGACAGCCATGGGAGCTCTCCTGTTTAACCTCTGTCCTCGGGAAGAAATCCATGAAAATGAGGAAAAGCTCCCGGGATTTACACGGGGTTAAAGACAGCAAATCCTGGGATGTGCCAGCAGTAATTCCCTGCCAGCTGGGATGTTACCCTGCCGTGGGAGTGAGGGCACAACCAGCAGCCTTTTCCAGGAGAGGAATTCACAGAATCATGGGATGCTCCGGCTTGGGAGAGACCTTGAAGCTCCTCTCATCCCACCCCTGCCAGGGGCAGGGACACCTCCCACGATCCCAGGGCGCTCCAAGCCTTCCAATTCTTTGGATTTGGGTGCCTTTTAAAAGGGTTGGAAAACTGGGAAAAACTCTCCCAAGCCTCTGCAAGGGCAGATTTTGCTGTCGTGGCCGGGGCAAAGCCCGCGTGGAGCCTTTTCTGTGTCCTCCTGAATTATTCCGGAATTATCCAGGAATTATCCCTGCCTCCCGCTCCAGTGCTGCATCTTTGCATCCGTTAATTAGGCTCGGTGGGTGAAATGAATCCCGGCCCTAATTCCCTGTCTGGATATTCATTATGGAAGCAGCAGCAGCAGCCGGGATGTCAAGGAGGATTAAGGCAGGAGCTGGGAAGTCACAGGTGGCTCCAGCACGGATTTCTAACCCGTGCATGGAAAACCTGATGGATCCCGCTGGAATGAAAACCAAAATCATCCCGAATTCCCTGGGGCAGCATGTAAAACTCCTTCCCAGTGCTCCCATTTCCCCCCAGGCTGGCGCTGAACTGGTCACAGTGTCAATGATCAATGGGGTTGGATCCCTCAGGAATTCCTCCAGGAATTCTCCCGGCCCCATTCCCAGAGCTCGAGGCATAAAGGCCGCATTTTCCAGAGGATGCTCCAGCCCCTGGATGATCCCCGAGGAGCCCGGGCAGGAACAAGGGCTCCGCTGTCTCCATCAGCCCCGCGGCCCCGGGCTCCTCTGGATGACCCCGCGCGGTCACTCCTGGACAAAATCAAGTGCATAGGAAGCGGGAAGGGGGGGAAAAACTTGGAATTTCCCCGCTGGATCCGCTCCCAACCCCTCCCCGTGCCTTGATGGGGATGGGGGTCGAGCACCGACTGCACTCGGAGCGTTTGGAAATCAACCCCAGCGCTCATCCCGGGGTTTGGGATGAATTCCCAGCCCCATTCCCGGCGCGGCAGAGCGGAGGTGTCCCGAATTCCCGAATTCCCGAATTCCCGGTGTCCCGGGGAGGCAGCTCCGGGCCGGGCTTTAATTAAGCGCTGAACATGACGCCGGTTTTAATTCCGTGCGTTCGGAGCTGCCCACACACCCCCGGTTGCCGTGGCAACCTTAATTTGTTTTGGAGCCTTCGCTCGGGTGGATTTGGGAATTTTTTTTTTTTTGTTTGTTTGCTCATCGCCTTTTCCTTCCCCCTCCTTTCCTTCCCCCTCCTTTTCCTTCCCTCTCCTTTCCTTCCCCATCTCCCCTTTCCATTCCTCCCATTCCCTCTCTCCCGACTTTCCCCCCTTATTCTCTCTCTCCCCTCCAATTCCCTAAATGAAAAAGCATCAAAAATTCCTTGCATGGAATAAAAAAAATCCATCTGCATCCCACAGCCTCGGATTTCTCGGGATTTATCCCAAATTATCCCAGCTGCCTTCCCAAATCATGCTCAGAACCTGAAGAGATCCATGGTTTCCCTTTCCCACACCTTGTCTTGGGTGGAAAACCGGGAATGAATCTTTTGGAAGGCCTGGCTGTGGTGCCAGGATTCCTTGGAATGTTTGAAGGGAATTTCCAGGATTCCTTGGAATGTTTGGGAGGGATTTTCAGGATCCCTTGGAATGTTTGGAAGGGAACTTTCAGGATTCCTTGGAGTGTTGGAAAGGGATTTTCGGGATCCCTTGGAATGTTTGGAATGGGATTTTCCATCTGCTGAACTGGTGAGGGAGAGAAATTAAGGGAAAGAACCAAGGGATGTTCATTTCCCCCTCTCTCCATCCATAAAATCCAATGGCAATGGGATCAATCCACAAATTTCCTTGGGAATGATGGAAAAGCAGCGTTTGGGGCAGCTTCTCCTCTAATTAGGGTAATTAAGAGGAGCAGCTTCCAGAGCTGTCCATGCCTTATCCTGGGAGAAGCTGGGTTAGAATCCAATTCCCATTTTAGGATCCAATTCCCGGTTTAGGATCCATTTCCCATTTTAGGATCCCTTTCCTATTTTAGGATCCAATTCCCATTTTAGGATCCATTTCCTGGTTTAGGATCCAATTCCCATTTTAGGATCCATTTCCCATTTTAGGATCCATTTCCTATTTTAGGATCCAATTCCCATTTTAGGATCCATTTCCCAGTTTAGGATCCAATTCCCATTTTAGGATTTAATTCCTATTTTAGGACCCAATTCCCATTTTAGGATCCATTTCCCATTTTAGGATCGAATTCCTGATTTAGGATCCATCCCAGAATGGATTATGAGAGGTTTTCCTAAAAAGTGTTGAAGCACCAGGATTTTTGGGATTTTTGCTTCCCACTCCTGGCTGGAGCAGGATTGAGCCTGGAATTCTGTCATGCCCTATTTTTAGGAGTTAAGAGGATCCATGGACATCACAGGGAAGAGGAAAAACTGGGAATTTCTGTCCTTCCAGTGGGAACCACACATGACTTTTCTCCTCTCCAATGGAAAATTCCCATTTTTGAACCCCTGAGCTCACCTCAAATCCCAGGTTTTAAGCCAACACTCCTTCACCTCCCAGAAATCCGTGGATTTGCCCAGGCCGTGTTTTCATGTGGATTAATGATTCCAACACGGAATTTCTTGTTCCATAATGGATAAATTCCCTGTTCGGGGAGTGCCAGCCGTTATTAATTAAGCCCAGCCCAAGGATTTGTTTGCTTTGATGTCTAAAGCTGCAGCTTTTCTTTTTTTTTTCCTCCCTGCTTGTTAAACTTAATCAAAAGCAATCAAAAACGCTTCCCTAAATTAGAGCAAATTAATTCCCAACAAAAGGAGAAAGTCTCCGGTAGCACAAATGGAAAAGGAATTAAAAATAATTGGAGATGGGAGTAGGGGTAATCTAAATTTAAATATCAGCTTTGGCTCCTGGGCTGCATTTTGGAGGGGTGGGGCAGGGTTAGGAAAGGTTTAAATGCTGCTTTTGGTGCTGGGTTTAATTCTGGGTGGGATAGGAAAGGTTTAAATGCTGGATTTGGTTATTGGGGTTTATTTTGGATGGGTTAGAACAGGTTTAAATGCTGGGATTGGTGCTGGATTTAATAGGAAAGGTTTGAATCTGAGTTGGGTGCTGGGTTTAATTCTGGATGGGATAGGAAATGTTTAAATGCTGGATTTGGTTTTTGGGGTTTATTTTGGATGGGTTAGGACAGGTTTAAATGCTGGGATTGGTGCTGGATTTAATTCTGGATGGAATAGGAAAGGTTTTAATCTGAGTTGGGTGCTGAGTTTAATTCTGGATGGGATAGGAAAGGTTTAAATGCTGGATTTGGTTTTTGGGGTTTATTTTGGATGGGTTAGAACAGGTTCAAATGCTGGGATTGGTGCTGGATTTAATAGGAAAGGTTTGAATCTGAGTTGGGTGCTGGGTTTAATTCTGGATGGGATAGGAAAGGTTTAAATGCTGGATTTGGTTTTTGGGGTTTATTTTGGATGAGTTAGAACAGGTTTAAATGCTGGGATTGGTGCTGGATTTAATAGGAAAGGTTTGAATCTGAGTTGGGTGCTGGGTTTAATTCTGGATGGGATAGGAAAGGTTTAAATGCTGGATGTGGTTATTGGGGTTTATTTTGGATGGAATAGGCCAGATTTAAATGCTGGATTTGGTCACATTCCTGAGCCAGAGCTCCCAGATCCCAGTGAATTCCCGAGGCTCCTGTGTCCGTGTTTATCCCTGTTTATCCTTGATCCTCCCTGGCACCACCTGCTGCCGCGTGGGAAAAGCCGGGAAATCGCGGCTGCCCACGAAATCTGGGAGCAGGAACCGTGCCCAGGAGTTGTTCCCAGTGCCTGGAAAAACGGGATTTGGGGAGGAGGAGTGGCAGCCTGGATGTCAGCAGCTCGGGGAGAACCATGGAGTCGTGGAATTCCAGAGTGATCTGGGTGGGAAGGGACCATAAATCCCATCCACGTCCAACAACGACAGCTCCCACTGTCCCAGGTTATCCCAGCCTGGCCTTGGGCACTTCCAGGGATCCAGGGGCAGCCACAGCTTCCCTGGGAATTCCATCCCAGCCCCTCCCCACACTCATTCCTTCCAAAAATCCCACCCCAGTCTCACTTGTCCCAGTGGGAAGCCATTCCCTGTGTCCTGTCCCTCCATCCTTGTCCCCAATCCCTCTCCAGTTCTCCTGGAGCCCCTTCAGGCTCTGGAAGTGTCTCTGAGCTCTCCCTGGAGCTTCCCTTTTCCAACAACTCCAGGTCTTTGCTCATCCCAGGACTCTGTTGGATTTCTGGGTCAAATGGAGCTTCTCATCCCCCAGCATCCCAAATTCCTTATCCAACCTGTCCAGGTCCAAATTCCCAGGTCCAATCTGGGCCTGGAGCCACCTGGGATGGTGGGAAGTGTCCCTGCCCATGGGACTGGCTAGGATTTAAGGGTCCTTTCCAGCCCAAACCATTCCAAGACCCCGTTGTGACATAGACCTGTGAATTCCTGCTCCGAGACCAAGCTCTGGAGGATTTTGGTTAAAGGAAAAACAATTCCTGAAATTGAGGAACATTTAATGGGAGTTTAAATTTCCCCAGTTGTTCCATAAACACCCAGTGAGGAAACACCCCAAGTCCACCCCTTCCCCTTGGGATTCCTTTCTCCAAACCATGCTGGGGCCACACTTAAACCATTGGAATATTCTCCAGAGGGGTTTTTATTGGAATAATTACCAATATAGCAGGATGGGACCTGCCTGAGCTTGTGTGGCCCTTGGTGCTGAACCAAAGAGTGGCACTGTGGTGTTTCACCCCACAGACACTTTTGGCTGTGGTTGTGTGGTGTTTCACCCCACAGACACTTTTGGCTGTGGGTGTGTGGTGTTTCACCCCACAGACACTTTGGGCTGTGGGTGTGTGGTGTTTCACCCCACAGACACTTTGGGCTGTGGGTGTGTGGTGTTTCACCCCACAGACACTTTGGGCTGCCTGGGTGCTGCACTGGGCCCATGGGGACAATTCCAGGCCTGCAGGAGCTCTGGTGGTGCTGGGATGGAGCTTCCCCCAATAACAGGGGCTGCTCCTCAGGTTCCCCTCTGTGGAGAAGCTTTAAGGCGATGGTGAAGGAAAGGAGTCAGTTCTGACGGAGGGTTTGGATCCAGAGCTTTATTCTGGCCCACAGGCCTCTGAATGCAGCACCAGCTCCAACAGAACTCCCTGAGCCCGGGGTTGCTGCTCCTTTGAACCCCGGGGAGAGGGGCAGGGAAGGGGCAGGGAGCCACCAAGCAGGGACAGGAGGGGAGGGACAAAGGGACAAAGGACACCTGGATGGCCCAATGGCCCCCAGGGTAGAGGGCATCCTTTGGATCTGCCAATTCTGGAATTCCAGGATGGACAGACAGTGCTGGGAGAGGAAAGGAGAGGGGACTGACACACCTGGGAGGGAATTATCAGGGGAGGGACCCGAGCTTCTGGGGTAAATCCTGAAATCACAACGCAACAATTCCTGAGCCTGGGCAGAGCTGAGCTCGGGGTTTGCATTTTCAGGAGTCACAGGGAGCCGTAAATCAGCCCCAAATCCTCAAATCCAGCCACCCGCTGACCTCTCCCTGTCCCCAGTGAAGGTTTGGAGCACAAAGTGCAAAATTGAAAAATTGGAAGGTTTTTTTGCTGGATCGGAAGGAAAACCCAGGGGTAGAGGGCATCCTTTGGATCTGCCAATCACTCGATATCTTCTGGAATGCCAGGATTGACAGAGGAATTCCAGGATTGACAGTGCTGGGAGGGGAAGGGAGAGGTGATTGATACACCTGGGAGGGAAATGTCAGGGGTGGGACCGAAGGTTCTGGGGTAAACCCTGAAATCACAACGCAACACCCCAACACTTGGGGATGACAAAGCAGCCCTGGGTGGGTGCTAAGGAGCAGCCCCAGGCTGGAGGTGCCAGGAGCTGCCCAATGCCCCTCCAGGGGTAGAGGGCATCCTTTGGATCTGTCAATCTCTCGACGCCCGTCCGGAATTCCAGGACTGACAGACAGTGTTGGGAGGGGAAGGGAGATGGGATTGATACACCTGGGAGGGAAATATCAGGGGAGGGACCCAAGGTTCTGGGGTAAACCCTGAAATCACAACGCAACAGGGCTTCCCAGTGCCAGACACCCGGGATAATCCGTTCGGGCACCGCGGGAATTCGCTGCCACCAAGGGCCGTCCCCGGTGTCACCCGCGCTCAGCGTCAGGACCCGCTCCTCGTTAGCGCCAACGCCGAACACATCCCGCTGCTTTCCCGTCTCCGGGAGAGGGGAAGAAACCCTTCCTGACAGCTTGGATAACCTTTCCCTGCTCCCGTTCTCACTCGGGAAGCGCTGACGCTCCCGGCTCGGGGCAGCTGTGAAGAGCAGAGGGCGGCGAGCGGGGGGTGGGAAGTGTGGCTAAAAATACGGCGAGTCTGGCACGTTCTGCCTTTTCCTTGGAAATTCAGAATCCCTCCTGTGCTGCTCCAAGGGTGGCCCTAATTAGGGGTGTCAGAGCGCGAACAGATTTTTTGGGGTGTGGGGATTTTTTTATTCCCCTTTTCCCACCGCAGATTTTTTTTTATTTTTGGGGTGGGGGGTGTTGACAGCAAATCACACTCGGAAAGAGGAGAATGGCTTCCCACTGCCACAGGGGATTTTGGGAGATTCCCAGAGAAAACTGTTGCTGCCACATCCCTGGAAGTGTCCCAAGCCAGGTTGGAATCACCTGGGATAACGGAAGGTGGGACAGGATGGGATTTAACTCCATTCCCATCCCAACCACTCTGGAATTTCATTCCTGGTGCCGTTTCCTGCTCCAACAATTGACTGGCAGGAGGGCCAGCAGCCTTTGTGTCCCCTCCTGGTGCCGGTGACGTCCTTGTGGAGGAAAAGCCCCCAAACAAAGCCAGGAGTCGTCAGTTAATTGCGTTTTAACGGCAAAATAATTCTGTGAGTCAAAGCCATTGATTGACTCGATCCCGTCCTTCTGCGGGGGCTGAGGATTCGGGGGTTGTTTATTCCCATTAAATTCCTGCCAGGGAATTTATTCCCATTAATTCTCCCGCCAGGGGATGCAGGAGAAGGTGATGGGAGGCCCATAAAATCTGCTTGGTTTGGGGTGGATTTGGGGTTTTGGGGCTGTTTGGGGAGGAACCCAACAACTGCAGCATCCTTGATCCCCAAATCCATGCCCTTGTCCTTTTTCCACAGCCTCGGGATGGATCCCAGCTTTGGGGTCCTCCCTTGACCTCCCTGATCCCAGAGCAGCCAGTGGGAGGCGAGACCCTTCTGGAAGTGCCTCTTTTCCCCCTTTTTCCCCCCCGTTCTGACTCGGGTGACTCACACAGCTCCTCCACAGAAAGCTTTTCCTCGGGGGAGCCGCAAAATCCGCGGCGCTTGAGGAACAGCGGAGCTTCAAACCTCGCCTTGTGTTGGCAAACGCCAGGCTGCGAATCTGGCCCGGGATTTTTTCAATTAAGCTTTTCTTTTCGGGGTTGTTTTTTTTTTTTTTCTGTGTTTTGTGGGGTTTTTTTTTTTTCTTCTCCTCTCTGTGAGGCGAATTAATTGATATTTGCTCAGTGTGTCAAAATAGCTGCGGTGCGTTGGAGTGCCGCGCTCGGATCGGGGAGGGAAGGGAAGGGAAGGGAGGGTGACTCAGTGGGAAGGGAATTAAAAGCAGCAGCTCCTGCTCAAGGCCAGGCTCAATTCTGCTCCGAGGAACGGGAGGGGAGCACGTGGATTGCAGGGAAGCTGTTCCCAGGAAACCGGCCCCGAGCTGCTTTGGGGGGGATTCACCTCGTTTTGCCTCTTCCCAGGGTCTGATGGAAAAGTTGGAGTGCAGGGTTGGGGGCTGAGGCAAAGTGGGGTGGGATTCCTGGAGAAGCTGTGGCTGCTCCATCCCTGGAAGTGTCCAGGGCCAGGTTGAAGCCACCTGCAGTAGTGGTTGGAAATGGATGGGATTTAAGGTACTTCCAACCCAAAATATTCCAGGATTTTGTTTCCCCGTCCGTCTGTGGGTGCTGCAGTAGTGGTTGGAAGTGGATGGGATTTAAGGTACTTCCAACCCAAAATATTCCAGGATTTTGTTTCCCCGTCCGTCTGTGGGTGCTGCAGTGGGTGGTTGGAAATGGATGGGATTTAAGGTCCTTCCAACCCAAACCATTCCAGGGTTTTGTTCTCCCATCCCTCTGTGGGTGCTGCAGGAACAGCCCTGGACATTGGGAATCTGCTGGGAAGGAGAGCCTGGAGTGCCAGGACAACGGGAATTGCTTCCCACAGCCAGAGGGCACAGGGGGATGGGATTTTGGAAGGAATTCCTGGCTGGGAGGGTGATGAGGGGCTGGGCTGGAATCCCCAGAGCAGCTGTGGCTGCCCCTGGATCCCTGGAAGTGTCCAAGGCCAGGCTGGAGCAACCTGGGATAATGGGAAGTGTTGGGATTGGAACCGGCTGGGATTTAGGTCCCTTCCCAACCCACAGCATTCCATGATTCCCTGATCTTCATCATCCATAGAGGATGAGATGGGGCCAGGCTGCTAGATTTGGGAATGCCATGAATCCATTCTCATGGCTGGATAAACACATCCCGGGATTTGTTTGCTCTGGCAGAGACACTGTTCCTTGGGTAGGGGGTGAACCCTCTTAGAAATTTTAATTCTATCTAAGACAATAATTAAGAATCTATTAATTCCATCATTTTATCTCACCTGGATCACCCCAGGCCCCACCTGGCAGCAGGGAAAATCCATGGATGTGTTGAATTCCAGCTTTCCCAGCTCCCATTGCAGAAAACCAGAATCCCCAGTTCCATGGACTCTGACTTTCCCCATTAAATCCCATTTTTTCCGTGCCCTCCCTCCTCCTGCTCTGCTCCCATTTATCTGCCCTCATTTGTCACCTTGATCCATTCCCAATCTCCCACCGGGGCCGTGGAGTTGAGCGCGGGATTAGGGGGAGTTTAATTGGATCTCCCTCCCACCATCAGCTCCAATAAAACTTTATGGAAAGATAAAAATCTCCCAGGGCTTTCCGGAACAAAAGGGGCCGGGGAGGGGACTGGGATCACTTTTTCCACTTCCCATTTCATTTTTTATTTTTTTTTTTCCGGTTAAATTCTCTGCCAAGCCGCGTTTGAGGCTGATTAAGCAGGGGAGGGAGGATTTCTGGGAGCTGTGTTATCCCATTTTTCCGTGTGTAAGCACTCGCTGGCTGCTGCTCTCGCCCTCTCGCCGTGATTCCCCCTGACAGGAAGATGAATTGGGCTCCGGCCGGGGAGAAAATAACATTTATTTCACATGGAAAAAGTGCTGAGCCGCGGGAGAAGCGGGAGCAGGGAGGTCAGGATGGGGGAGCGGGGATGGGAAGGGAGGGATGCGCCTGGATTTGGGATCCTTGGATGTAGAACCCTCTGTTATCCCGGTTTGGGGGCTCAGGGTTAACATTCCATGCACTGGGAATGTGTTATCCCAGTTTATGGAACATCCCTGGTCATCTCCTGGCATTGGAAATGTGTTATCCTGGTTTAGTGAAATGTCTCTGATGATCTCCGGGCATTGGGAATGTGTTATCCTGGTTTTGGGAATGTGTGATCCCGGTTTGGTGGAACATTCCTGGTCATCTCCAGGCATTGGGAATGTGTTATCCCAGTTTGGTGGAACATTCTTGGTCATCTCCAGGTATTGGGAATGTCCCCAATGATCTCCAGGCACCTGGAATGTGTTATCCTGGTTTAGTGAAATGTCTCTGATGATCTCCGGGCATTGGGAATGTGTTATCCTGGTTTTGGGAATGTGTTATCCCGGTTCGGTGGAAAATTCCTGGTCATCTCCAGGCATTGGGAATGTGTTATTCCAGTTTATGGAATGTCCCTGGTGATCTCCAGGCACCAGGAATGTGTTATCCTGGTTTAGTGGAATGTCCCTGGTCATCTCCAGGCATTGGGAATGTTATCCCAGTCTATGGAACATTGTGGTAATCTCCAGGCACTGGGAATGGGTTATCCCAGTTTGGTGGAACATTCTTGGTCATCTCCAGGTATTGGGAATGTCCCCAATGATCTCCAGGCACTGGGAAGGTGTTATCAGGGTTTAGCAGCTCCTGTTGAACATTCCTGAGGATCTCCAGGCATTGGAATGTATTCCCAGCCTGGAATTTCCATGGGAAGACACAGTGTGGTTTTTGGGGACCTGTGGCCCCTCCAGCCTCTCCCATCCTGAATCCTCATCCCGTTGTGCTCATCCCATCCCATCCCATCCCATCCCATCCCATCCCATCCCATCCCATCCCATCCTCATCCTCATCCGATCCCATCCCATCCCATCCCATCCCATCCCATCCATCCATCCCATCCCATCCTATCCCATCCTCATCCTCATCCATCCCATCCATCCCATCCCATCCCATCCCATCCCATCCCATCCCATCCCATCCTCATCCCATCCCATCCCATCCTCATCCTCATCCCATCCCATCCCATCCCATCCCATCCCATCCCATCCCATCCCATCCCATCCATCCCATCCCATCCTATCCCATCCTCATCCTCATCCATCCCATCCCATCCCATCCCATCCCATCCCATCCCATCCCATCCCATCCCATCCCATCCCATCCCACCCAATTTTCCCAGCACACAGAGAAGACCCCGCTGTTCTCATCCCTCTCCTTTTCATCCAGGGATGATTGAGGCCTTCCAGATGGATCTGGGATGGGTGGGAGCTGATTGAGACTGCCTGGCTCTGGGAAAATCTGGGAATGATCCCAATTCCCTCGTCCTCCACCACGGAGCCCCAAATCTTCCTCTGCTGCGGGGTCTCCCAGCCCAAAGCAAAATTCCCAGGAAAAATGGGAAGTGCCACCACTCCCGAAGAACACGAGGAGCTGCTGGATCCTTGCAGAAAAATCCAATTAAAATCTGGGAAAAATCTGCCCTTTCCTTGCTGGTTTTGCTCCCCTCCCTTATCCCAGGAGCTGTTCCTGGTAGGGAAATAAATCCAAGCTAATCATTAGGGTGGGAATTGTTCCCATTCCTGTTAAAAATAATCCTGGTTGGTTTTGGTTTTTTTTTTTTTCCTGCTGCTTTTGAGTCTTTTGGGTTCTCGGCCCAACTTTTTCTTCTCCTGCAGTGACATTTGGAGGGGAAAGTGGGAGAAGTGTGAAAGGAGGAGGCGGAACAAAGGAAGGGCACGAAAATATGGAAAATTGGGGGTGGATGGCGGGGAAAGAAGGAGGGGAGAGCTTGAGGCTCTTGTGGAGTGAAATTCCCATCCCAAACCCCCCTAAAAAACAGGGAAAAGGCTGCAGGGAAGGTGCCTGACCCTGCAAAGAGGATCCTGCTGGGAATTGAGGGGTGGGGAATGGAGCTGGAGCATCCAAAGGGGGAGGTTGGGGTTGGAGAACCCCTTGGAGGTGGGAATGTTGGGGTTGGAGCATCCACAGGGGGAGGTCGGGGTTGGAGAACCCCTTGGAGCTGGGAATGTTGGGGTTGGAGCATCTTTGGAGCTGGGAATGTTGGGGTTGGAGAACCCCTTGGAGGTGGAAATGTTGGGGTTGGAGCATCCACAGGGGAATGTTGGGGTTGGAGCATCTTTGGAGCTGGGAATGTTGGGGTTGGAGAACCCCTTGGAGGTGGGAATGTTGGGGTTGGAGCATCCATGGGGACAGGGAATGTCGGGTTTGGAGCATCCTTTGGGGCACATTTCCCATGTTCTTCCCTTCCCTTCCCTTCCCTTCCCTTCCCTTCCCTTCCCTTCCCTTCCCTTCCCTTCCCTTCCCTTCCCTTTCCTTCCTTCCCCCCTTCCCTTCCCTTCCCTTCCCTTCCCTTCCCTTCCCTTCCCTTCCCTTCCCTTCCCTTCCCTTCCCTTCCCTTCCCTTCCCTTCCCTTCCCTTCCCGTGCCTGTCCCAGCCCACCCTGGAATTCCCTTCCCTCCAAACCCCTTTGGGAAGCATCAGGCTGGGAACTGGAGACAATTCCAGGCCGAGAGAAAATTCCTCTGCCGGAATCAGAGAGGACCTGGATTCACTGCCAGCTCCTCCAGGGACAGCAGCGGGGACAAAGGGACATTGTCCAGGCCCCAAATCCGGATTTTGTCAGAGATTTTTTTTTTGTCAGAGTTTTCCAGACCCCAGCTGGATCTGCTGCAGGCCGAATATCCCATTGTGGAACAGGGGCTGGAACTGCTCTGGTGGGATCAATTTTTACCAGACTTGAGCTTTTAAAATGTGTATTTCCACACAGAATTATTCCATGCCTCAGTTTCCCCTCTGCTGACCGCTCTGACTCTTTGTTTTCTTGTTCCCCTGCTCCCATAATTCCAATTTTTTGGGCTGACTGCTCCAACTCTGCTTCCCCTTTGTTTTCTTGTTCTCCTGCTCCCATAATTCCGATTTTTTGGGCCCAGACGGTGAAACTTTGGGGCTTTCACTGCCTTTGGTTGGGGTCTCTCTGAATCCCCTTTTTCCTGCTGATTTTGGGGCTGTCCTGCACAGCTTTTCCACCCCAGAGCTCATTCCAGAGGTTTTCCTGCCTGAAGAGGCCACTCCAAGGGAGCTCCGGAGCCTTCATTGCCCAATTCCTGTTTTCCAGAGAGAACGTGATGCTTTTCCCATCCAGCACCTCCACCTGCTCCCAGCAGCTGCTCCAGAGGGAAAATCCCAATTTCCTTCACTTCATGGTGCCTGATCTGAGCAGTCCTGGCCGTGCCAGGCTGGATCACCCCATCCCCGACCCTGGGGGTCTCCAGGCTCAGCTCTTGGAGCAAAAAACGAGGAAAAACCACGGAATTTTGGCTGATCAGTGCAAGGTTGGGGATGCAGGGCTGTGATCGGCGCTGATCTAAGGATGCAAATCACCCAGGAGCGACCCTGCAGCATCAAGAGATGAATTAATTGCCGGCGAATCGTTAATGAGGCGTCGTGAGTCAGCAGCGGTTTGATCTCGGGCACGCGAGGACGGAGCTGCTGCAGGAGGGCTTGGATTGAAGTTGTTGGGAAAGGTTTGGATTGATGTTGTTGGGAAAGGTTTTGGATTGATGTTGTTGGGAAAGGGTTTGGATTGAAGCTGTTGGGAAAGGGTTTGTATTGATGTTGTTGGAAAAGGTTTTGGATCGAATTTGTTGGGAAAGGTTTTGGATTGAAGCTGTTGGGAAAGGGTTTGGATTGAAGTTGTTGGGAAAGGTTTGGATTGAAGCTGTTGGGAAAGGTTTGGATTGAAGTTGTTGGGAAAGGGTTTGGATTGAAGCTGTTGGGAATGGGTTTGGATTGAAGCTGTTCCAGCCCCGCCATCCCAAGGGTGGGGACGGGCTGCAATTGCAAATGAGGCTCCTGGAGAATCCCCAAAACCTCAGGGTTTCCAAAGGAAGCATCCCAAACCTTTTGGTTGGTATTCCCAGCTCTGTAGGATGCTCGGGATGGTGCTGTCGCTGGCCCCAAACCATCCCATGCCACCATTCCCACCTGGAGCTGCTCCAGCTCCTTTGGAATCCACACCAGGAGAGTCCAGCCCAGGCCTGGTGTGGCTGTGAGGGCTTCTGGGTGTGAATCCCACATCAAATATTCCTGAAATTATCCCTAAAAATCCACTCCCAGCAGTGCCACGGGGCTCCCAGTGCTGCTCTGAGCCTCCCATGGGGTTGGAATGTGAACTCCATGGAGGGCTTGGTGGCACTGGGGACATCTCTGGGCATTGGTCCCCAGGGTTGGTAGTGCTGGGGAGACATCTCTGGGCACTGGGATCCTCCCCATGAAGGGCTTGGTGGCACTGGGGACACCTCTGGACACTGATCCTCCTTCCCACAGCGGGGTTGGTGGCACTGGGGACATCTCTGCACATTGGTCTTTTCCCCAAAAGAGGTTGGTGGCACTGGGGACATCTCTGGGGATTGGTCCCCTCCCTGTGGAGGAGTTGGTGGCACTGGGGACACCTCCAGGCACTGTTCCCTTCCCAATGGAGGGCTTGGTGACACTGGGGACATCTTTGGGCACTGATCCCCTCTCCATGTAGGGGTTGGTGGCACTTGGGGCATCTTTGGGAGTTGTTTCCCTCCCCATGGAGGGCTTGGTGACACTGGGGACATCTTTGGGCACTGAGATTCTCCTTCCCTCAGAGGGGTTGGTGGCACTGGGGACATCTCTGCACATTGGTCTTTTCCCCAAAAGGGGTTGGTGGCACTGGGGACACCTCTGGGCACCGATCCCCCTTTCCACAGTGGGGTTGGTGGCACTGAGGACGACTCTGGGCACCAATCCTCCTTCTCACAACAGGGTTGGTGGCACTGAGGACATCTCCGGGCATTGATCCCCTCCCCATGTAGGGGTTGGTGGCACTGGGGACATCTCCGGGCATTGATCCCCTCCCCATGTAGGGGTTGGTGGCACTGGGGACATCTCT
The DNA here is from genome assembly GCF_028769735.1 of Zonotrichia leucophrys gambelii. NCBI lineage: Eukaryota > Metazoa > Chordata > Aves > Passeriformes > Passerellidae > Zonotrichia > Zonotrichia leucophrys. The sequence goes on along the minus strand of NC_088191.1, from coordinate 3,419,787 downwards.
GGGCATTGGCCCCCTCCCTATGGACAGGTTGGTGGCACTGGGGACATCTCTGGGCACCAATCCTCCTTCTCACAGCAGGATTGGTGGCACTGGGGACACCTCCAGGCATTGGTCCCCCCTTCCCATTTAGGGGTTGGTGGTACCGGGGACACCTCTGAGCATTGGTCCCCTCCCCATGCAGGGGTTGGTGACACTGGAAACATCTCTGGGCACTGATCCCCTCCCGACGGTGGCACTGGGGACATCTCTGGGCATCGGTCCCCTCCCTACACAGGGGTTGGTGGCACTGGTCCCCTCTCCCCAGAGCCGCCTCTCCAGGCAGGGAAACCTCTGGAACGAGCAGAAAATCCAACATTTCCAAATCTCTCCAGCATTTCCGCAGCCCAGGGGCGGCGGGCGAGGGCGGGCGGCTCCTCTCAGCCGGGTAATGGCTCGTGGCTGACAAGGAGCCTCTGTTCTCCTCCTCGGAAAAGCTTTTAAGAGCCCCGGGAAGGAGGACGGGCAATTACGGGAAGGTTCTCGCTCTCCGCGGGGCGTTGCGGATCGCTCGTGGATGTTTTGTTGAGCAGCGATGTAAAAAAAAACTAAAAAAAAAAAAAAAAAAAAAAAAAAGGGATTTTTGGAGAGAGGAAAAAGCGGCGCGGTCAGAGGCGGCCCTGGCGCTGCTCCTGGGGTTAATGGAGCTCCGTAATTAGCGCTGTCATTAGCGCTGCTCATCAGGGCAGGGGGAGGGGCTCGTCGGCAAAAATCCTGGAGAGATCCAAAAGGTAAAGCCGGGGAAGAGGGAGAAGTGAGCCCAGGAATTTTGGGGTTGGCTCAAAGGGCGAATGCAGCCGGGTCTGTGGCCATTGCAAGGGGTTGGTGACACTGGGGACACCTCTGGGAGCCGGTCTCCTCCTTCCTAGGGGGTTGGTGGCACTGGGACATCTCCAGACGTTGGTCCCCTCCCCACAGAGGGGTTGGTGGCACTGGGGACATCTCTGGGAATTGGTATCCTCCTCCGTGGGGTGTTGGTGGCTCTGGGGACATCTCCGGGGGTTGGTCCCATCCCCATGTAGGGATTGGTGGCTCTGGGGACATCTCCAGGCCTTGGTTCTCTCCTAAAGTTGGGGTTGGTGGCTCTGGGGACACCTCTGGGCACTGATCCCCTCCCTGTGGAGGGGTTGGTGGCACTGGGGACATCTCCAGGCATTGGTCCCCTCCCAAAGTTGGGATTGGTGGCACTGGTCTCCTCCTCTTGGAAGAGTTGGTGGCACTGGGACATCTCCAGACGTTGGTCCCCTCCCCATAGAGGGGTTGGTGGCACTGGGGACATCTCTGGGAACTGGTATCCTCCTCCGTGGGGTGTTGGTGGCACTGGGGACATCTCCGGGCCTTGGTTCTCTCCCAAAGTTGGGGTTGGTGGCTCTGGGAACACCTCTGGGCACTGATCCCCTCCCTGTGGAGGGGTTGGTGGCACTGGGGACATCTCAGGGCATTGGTCCCCTCCCAAAGTTGGGATTGGTGGCACTGGGGACATCTCTGGGCCTGCAACCTTCACCAAGGGTTGATGGCACTGGGGACATCTCAGGCGATTTGTCCTCTCCCCATAGAGGGATCGGTGGCTCTGGGGAAACCTCTGGGAACTGATCTTTTCTTCCCTAGAGGGGTTGGTGGCACTGGGGACACCTGTAGGCATTGGTCCCCTCCCAAAGTTGGGATTGGTGGCACTGGGGACATCTCCAGGCATTGGTCCCCTCCCAAAGTTGGGATTGGTGGCACTGGGGACATCTCCAGGCATTGGTCCCCTCCCAAAGTTGGGGTTGGTGGCACTGGGGACATCTCCAGGCATTGGGCCCCTCCCAAAGTTGGGGTTGGTGGCACTGGGGACATCTCCAGGCATTGGGCCCCTCCCAAAGTCGGGGTTGGTGGCACTGGTCTCCTCCTCTTGGAAGGGTTGGTGGCACTGGGACATCTCTGGGGCCTCTCCCCACAGGGACAGCTGAAGTCTGGCAGGAATCCCAACCTCCCCCAAGCCTTTCCCGGGATTTTTCCCAGCTGGAATTGTGTCAGGAGCGGCCCCCAGAGCCGGGAGCTCAGCAGCAATTTCAATTTTCCCTGTGCAATTCCCACTGCCATCCTGATTTATTCCAGGGATTTCCAACCTGCTGGAGCCACTCCCGGGATCCCCAGGGAGCTGCACTGGAGGCTCCCATAAATCCCAGGAAATTCCAGGATTCCAGAGGCTGGAAAGCCCCAGTCCTTCCCAGGAAATTCTGGAATTCCAGAGGCTGGAAAGCCCCAGTCCTTCCCTGTCCATCACCCGGCATTGGCGTCATTCCCGATTTCCCGCTGAGCCACCAGTGGGGAAAGTGGCATTGGGGGATTTTTCCCCCTCCTCCCACGCTGTGGTTTTCCGCACGGCTGGGAATTGTGGCTGTTTCCATGTGTTTTCACTGGAATCCTAATTCTGGGGGAAAAAAAACCCCCTTCCATACGGAGCTGATTTAATTCCCTTTCCCTTGGCTCTGCTTTCCCTTCAATCTGGCACCGCTTTCACTTTTCCAGGGACAGAATTCCCTGTGAATCCCTGGAGAGGAAAAGTGGGAGCAAAGCAAAATTCCCGAAGCCTGGATGAGGATTTTTTTTTGGGGATCAAACCACTCGGATGCAGCCATCCCTGTTCCCTTTTCCAGGGGCAAAATTCCCTGTGAATCCCTGAGATTCCTCCTGGAGAGGAAAAGTGGGAACAAAGCAAAATTCTCAGAGCCTGGATGAGGCTTTTTTTGGGATCAAACCACTCAACTGCTGCCATCCCTGTGAATTCCATGTGCAAGCTGTTTTTCCAGGGAATTTCTTGGCTCTGCTTTCCCTTCAATCTTCCACCACTTTCCTTTTTCCAGGGGCAAAATTCCCTGTGAATCCCTGAGATTCCTCCTGGAGAGGAAAAGTGGGAACAAAGCAAAATTCCCAGAGCCTGGATGAGGCTTTTTTTTTTTTTTTTGGGATCAAACCACTCGGATGCTGTGGTTAATTCCGTGTGCAAGCTGCTTTTTCCAGGGAATTTCTTGCGTCACCGGCATCCCAGCAGGGCTCCATCCACCTCCTGTCGCTCGCCCTTCGCTTGGAAAAGGTGATGGATGCAGTTCCTGCTGCCAGCCCCTTCCCACACGGATCCTGTCGCTTCCCAGGAGCCGGAAAAATCCACAATAATTCCCTGCGTCACCTTCGCTGGGCTGCCAAGGCCCAGGAAAGGAAAAAAAAAATGGAAAAAAGCTGGATTTTATAAAAATCTTAAAGGTCAGGGCAGCTGTCAGGAAATCAATGGTGTGATGATTCCATAAATCAGCTGGAAAAACAAGGTTAGGGCAGAGGGAAAGCGGGAGCAACAGCAGCTTGTGGGGCCAGGGAGGAAAAAAAAAAATAAAATCCTGGGATGTGTTGGAGGACAAATTCCAGGAAAAAAGAATCGGATCCAGATGGCCAGGGCTGGATGTTGGGGATGGGAATTGTCCTTCTGGAGCCAGATCCAGCTGGAACGCGGGAATTCTGTGTTTGTCCCTGATTATTTCCATGCGCTGGGGATTGTTTTTCCCACCAGGAGAAGGTGGATGCTCGGCTGTGCTCTTTTCCAGGCGGGATCAGCCCTTCGCCCTCCTCACCCCATGGTGGGTGGGTAATGAATCCCTGCTGGGCTCTGGAATTCCTGCTCCCAGGAGGAATTGCAGGAGCAGGGCGGTTCCAAGCCCCAGGAATTTCTGAGCAAGGTGCAGTTTTCCAGTGGGAAATTTTCCAGCTCCTGCCTCTTCCAGCAGTGCCAGGATTTGGTGGAAGATCCGTCCAAATTTGCTGGAATTCCGTGGCAGATCCATCCAAATTTATGGGGATTCCACAGCAGATCCATCCAAATTTATGGGGATTCAGTGGCAGATCCATCCAAATTTATGGGGATTCCACAGCAGATCCATCCAAATTTACAGGGATTTAGTGGTGGATCCATCCAAATTTATGGGGATTCCATGGCAGATCCATCCAAATTCGCTGGGATTCCATGGCGGATCCATCCAAACTCACTGTAATTCTGTGGCAAATCCATCCAAATTTGCTGGGATTCAGTGGTGGATCCATCCAAATTTATGGGGATTCCGTGGCAGATCCATCCAAATTTGCTGGGATTTGGTAGCAGATCCATCCAAATTTACAGGGATTTGGTGGTGGATCCATCCAAATTTATGGGGATTCCATGGCAGATCCATCCAAATTCGCTGGGATTCCATGGCGGATCCATCCAAACTCACTGTAATTCTGTGGCAAATCCATCCAAATTTACTAGGATTCAGTGGTGGATCCATCCAAATTCTCTGGGATTTTTCCCACCAGGAGAAGGTGGATGCTCGGCTGTGCTCTTTTCCTGGTGGGATCAGCCCTTCGCCCTCCTCACCCCATGGTGGGTGGGTAATGAATCCCTGCTGGGCTCTGGAATTCCTGCTCCCAGGAGGAAGGAGCAGGGTGGTTCCAAGCCCCAGGAATTCCTGAGCAAGGTGCAGTTTTCCAGTGGGAAATTTTCCAGCTCCTGCCTCTTCCAGCAGTGCCAGGATTTGGTGGAAGATCCGTCCAAATTTGCTGGAATTCCATGGCAGATCCATCCAAATTTACAGGGATTTAGTGGTGGATCCATCCAAATTTATGGGGATTCCACAGCAGATCCATCCAAATTTACAGGGATTCAGTGGCAGATCCATCCAAATTTATGGGGATTCCACAGCAGATCCATCCAAATTTATGGGGATTCCACAGCAGATCCATCCAAATTTACAGGGATTTAGTGGTGGATCCATCCAAACTCACTGTAATTCTGTGGCAAATCCATCCAAATTTACTAGGATTCAGTGGTGGATCCATCCAAATTCTCTGGGATTTTTCCCACCAGGAGAAGGTGGATGCTCGGCTGTGCTCTTTTCCAGGCGGGATCAGCCCTTCACCCTCCTCACCCCATGGTGGGTGGGTAATGAATCCCTGCTGGGCTCTGGAATTCCTGCTCCCAGGAGGAATTGCAGGAGCAGGGCGGTTCCAAGCCCCAGGAATTCCTGAGCAAGGTGCAGTTTTCCAGTGGGAAATTTTCCAGCTCCTGCCTCTTCCAGCAGTGCCAGGATTTGGTGGAAGATCCGTCCAAATTTGCTGGAATTCCGTGGCAGATCCATCCAAATTTATGGGGATTCAGTGGTGGATCCATCCAAATTCTCTGGGATTCAGTGGCAGATTCATCCAAATTCTCTGGGGTTCAGTGGTGGATCCACCCAAATTCACAGGGATGTGATGGCAGATCCATCCAAATTTATGGGGATTCTGTGGTAGATCCATGGGATTTGGTGGCAGATCCATCCAAATTTGCTGGGATTCAGTGGTGGATCCATCCAAATCAGGCAGCCTGGCGTCTCCAGGAGAATTCCCAGATCCTGTGGAGCCATTCCCAGGAACCCACATGTGCTGCTCCCCTCCTGCTTTTCCTCACAGTCCCAGACTCCTCATGGGTTTGGAATTTTCACTGGGACTGGGATTCCCACTGGGATTAGAATTCCTACCGGGATTTGGATTCTTCTCTTCCCGCCCTCGGAGCCGGAGCTGGGATATCTCTGTCACCTGTGTGTGCCCCAAAATTTGGAGGATGCTGGATTTTGGCCTCAGAATTCCTACAAATCCCTGAGATCCCCTTGGAGCTGCATCCCACAGGCTCCAATCTCTGCTCCCCACTTCCCAAGGGATCCCATTGGAATCACCGTGGTCCTTGTGGGATTTTTCCCTGTTTAAGGAGCAGGGAATGGTGGCAGGATCTGGCTCTGGAGGGGGGGATGACAAAAGAGATGAGGGGCCAACAGAACTTTTCCAATCTTTTATTTTTTCCCCCTAAAAATCTGGATCTGATGCTCCCAGTTTGCTGGTTCTCATTATCCCTCCTGCTCATTAATTAATTATCTGTCCTGTTCCACATCCTAATCCCTCGCTAATCCCTGGATGGGGTTGCTGCCAGCTGGAAGTGCAGAATCCCAGAGGCGACATTGATTTCCCAGCCCTGAGGACCTTTCCATGTGTGAGCAGGGAGAAATTTTGGGAAAAACACGAAAAAAAAAGGAAAAATTTGGAGAGGAGGATCCCAAGCTGTGCCGGGAAGTGTCCAAGGCTCCTGAGGTTTCCCTCAGGTTTTTCTGAGTTTGGATTCATCCCTTCAGGGCTGCTGGTGAAATCCTGGAGCAGCCATGGATTTGTCCGAGCTTTTTTTCCCATGGATTTGCAAGCTCATTACACGGCCAGGCCTGACGGCGTTCCAGGGAGGAGCAGAGCGGGATAATCCCAGCACGATCCCCAAAATCCAGCCCGGAGCTCCACAGAGATGTGGCCGGGGGGAGCTCCGGGCAGGGGGATGTCCCCAAACCCCACATCCCAAACCACACATCCCAAACCCCACACCCCAAACCCACACCCCCCAAAACCCCACATCCCATACTCCACATCCCAAACACCCCACATCCCAAACCCTGCATCCCACACTCCAAACCCCACATCCCCTACTCCAAATCCCAACCGACCACATCCCCATAACCGCACATCCCAAACCCAACACCAATCCCAATCACCTGCATCCTGCATCCAAACCCCACATCCCATTCTCCCCAAACCCCACATCCCAACCCACATCCAAACCCCACATACATAACATCCAAACCCCACATCCCACATTCCAAACCCCAATCCAACTCCAAACCCCACATCCCACATTCCAAACCCCACATCCCACACCCCACATTCCAGACCCACATTCCATATCCCAAACCCCACATCCCACATCCCAAACCCCACATCCCACATTCCAAACCCCACATCCCACATCCAAACACCACATTCCAACCCCACATCCACATTCCAAACCCCACAACTCCAAACCCCACATCCCCTACTCCAAACCCCACACTCTAAACCCCACATCCCAAACCCCACATTCCAGACCCACATTCCATATCCCAAACCCCACATCCCACATTCCAAACCCCACATCCCACATCCCAAACCCTACGTTCCAAACCCCACATCCCATACTCCAAACCCCACATCCCATATCCCACATTCCAAACCCCACATCCCACATTCCAAACCCCACATCCCAAACCCCCATCCCCACATTCCAAATTGCAAAGTGTCTCCGAACACCTCAGGAGGCAGAATTCCCACTTAGCCATCGATTTGTGATTCTGATCCCTAAAAATGCTCCAGGATACCAGGATTACCAGGATTCCAGAATTTCCAAGATTTAAGGAGCAAGATGAGGGATCCTGGATAACCAAGGACACAGCGGGGGAGATCCTGGGAAAACAGCAGGTCCTGATTCCTGCTGCTGATTCCAGGGATTCCTGATCCCTGCAAGTGTCCCAGGCTGGGTTGGAGATCCTGGCATGGGGAAAGTGTCCCATTCCAGGGATGGGCTCTAAGATCCCTTCCCATTCCATGATTCCACAATTCCCAAACAGGCTTCAGGAAAGAGCTGCTGATTAGACCCCCCTGACCCTGTTCTGATGCTCCCAGGGCTGTGAGATCCATAAAAACCAGGGAATCAATAATTCCAAGGAGGGAGCAGGCAGTGCTTGGAGTGCTGAGGGCACATTCCCGTTCCGTGGAAGGATCCCGAGGGCTTCAGGAAAGGTTTTGGGAATTCTTTAATTAATGTGATTTATGTCCCTTCCCTTGATTGAATCCCTGGAGCCTCAGGAATCCATCAGAGGGAACAGGCGGTATCGATTCCATGTCCAGCCTGGAATCCAGGTGGATGTGGGGTAGTAATGAGGAAAAATCCCTCTGGAAAAGCAGTTGGAATGTGCCCGGATGGACCAAACTGGGAATGAGGGTCAGGGATTCAATAGGAGCTGGTTGGGCCATCCCTGATCCATCTGGGCGGATCCAAAGGATCCAAAGGAGCCAAAATCAGGGATGGGCAAACACCTAAGGAGCCAAAAACTGGGATTTGCTTAAAATCAGGGAATCAAAGCCAAGGCAGGTCCTTGGGAACTGAGGAAATGAGGGATTTGTACATGGGATGAGCTCTGGAAGCTCCTGGATGTTCGGGATCTCAGCCCCATTCCCACATCCTGCTGGAGCTCTTCCCTTCCTCAGGCTCCAACCCTATTCCAGAGCTCCCAGCTGGCTTTTCCCACTTATTTTTAGGGATTTGGGTGAGTTCCTCTTCCCTCTCAATCCCAATAAAAACAAAGTGGAATTTGGAGAGGGAGGATGGAATTAGGCAATCATTTTGTGCTTGGAAAGGATTCCCTAATTCTGCCAGGAGCTGTGTCCAAAGGGAACCAATAAAGGGATTTAATTGGATTTGGGAAGGGAAGGATTGAGGAACGAGCAGACTCATCCCTTGGGATGTGCTGGAGCTCCGAGTGTCCCAGCAGGAAAATTTGGGATTGAATCCATGGATTTGGGGAGTTTGGAGGAAATTCCCTGGGAATGCACTGCTGCCTTTTCCACAGGATCCTCCTGGGACGCAGGAGAAGCTTTGGAGCAGCCTGGAGCTCTTTTCCATGCAGGAATGGTGGCACCTGGATCCAGGGATCACTGGAAATTCTGAGGCCAAAATGATCGTGGAAGAGGAAATATCCATGGGAATATCCTTGTCTGGACAATGTGGGAATGAGACAGGAATCTGCCCCCACCCCCAGGCAGCTGTGGAGGGGATTTTGGTGCTGGATTTGGAAATTTTGGGAAGTTCTGAGGCTGGGAAATAGGGAGTGAAGCATTGCCAGAACATCCGAGGTCCTGCCTGGAATTTTCCCTCTGCTCCTCATGGAATAACCAACAGGAGTTGGGAATAACCAACAGGAACTGGGAATAACCAACAGGAATTGGGAATAACCAACAGGAGTTGGGAATAACCAACAGGAACTGGGAATAACCAACAGGAATTGGGAATAACCAACAGGAATTGGAAATAACCGACAGGAACTGGGAATAACCAACAGGAATTGGGAATAACCAACAGGAACTGGGAATAACCAACAGGAATTGGGAATAACCAACAGGAACTGGAAATAACCAACAGGAATTTGGAATATCCATGATTTTCCAGGACTCAGGAATTCCTACACGAGGTCTTTTCCTCTCTCATGGATCCCACCTGGATTTTCCACCACTTTGCCACCTCCACACCTGGATCCAGCATCCCTTGGAAAAATGGGAATTGCTCCTCTCCCCCACACAGCTCTCGGAGCAAGGAGTAAATCCAAGCCTTGCATAATTATTTTAATGAATTTGCGCCTTTCCAATTAATTCCTAACAGCTTCACTCGGAGCATGGAGTGATGGAGACTCCAGAGGTGGAGATTCCCTCCTATCCCAGGTTTTAAGGAGCAGGAAATCCGAGCAGGAAGCGGCTGCATTATTTAAAAATGTGCTGCTGAATAATTTATCCCAGGAGTCTGTGCACGTTGGACAATATTCCATTACAATATTCCATTAAAAAAGAAATCAATTACAATTTATGGAAGGAAAAAAATAAAAAATCCTCTCTTCCCTGGCTCGTGGAAAAATGCTGTGGAGGCAAAGATCCTGAGGTTTTTTGGGATCAGGGATGGTTTTTCCCCTAAAACTGATCCTTTTCCACCCAGACCCCGTTCCAGGGGAAAATTCAGGAGTTTTCCCAGGATCAGGGATGGTTTTCTGCTTAAAACTGCTCCTTTTCCATCCAACCCCCTGTTCCAGGGGAAAATCCCAAGATTTTTGGGATCAGGAATGGTTTCCCCCCACCTAAACCGGCTCCTTGTGCACACAACCCCTGTTCCAGAGGAAAATCCTGAGTTTTTTTGGGATCAGAGATGATTTTTCCCCTAAAACTCCTCCATTTCCACCCAGCCCTGTTCCAGGGAGCGATCCTGAAGTTTTCTGGGATTTTTTTCCCCCCCAAACCAGCTCCTTTTCCCTATAAATGCAGAGCAAAGCAGAAATTCCCAAGCGGCGGGAGCAGCTGGCAGCCGTGACCTGCAGCCCTGGGAATGTGTTCCCAATAATCACCCGTGTTTATTTAATGGACAATAATTCCGTGCCGAGCGCCGGCGGAACGCGGAGTTCATTAAAAATGGCTTTGGAATCCTCCTCCCGGGAGGAGATTTTGGGTTATTCAAGGATTTTTTTAATTCATATTTTTTTTTCCCTCTTCTCTTCCCTCTGGTTGGTTTTTCAAACCTGCTGCTGGTTTTATTTTTCCATGGAATTTTGGGGCAGGTTCCAGCTGGATTCCCATGGGAAGTGGGCACTGGAGGGGGTTTGGGTTTCATCTCCTGGGATTTGGGGGTTTTTTCCCTGTGGGAAATGGTGAAAATTCACCTCATTTTTCCTGGGATTTGGGGCTGGGATGGAGGGGTTGGGTGGGATCCCCAAAGGTTCCCCTGGGGGGGGGGGAATTCCAGCCCCTTCCCTGCATCCCTGCTGGGGTTTGGGAATGCTGATGGAGGCACATCCCAAAAGGCAGGAATGGGGTGAGATTTTGGGGAAACTGAGGCTCATGGAGCCCATCCAGGTCGGCACTGAGAAGATTCCAGTCGTGTCCCAAACCTTGGTGGGTCATTCCCATGGGGATCAGCATTCCCTATGGCACATCCCTGTCCCAGTCCCCCTTTATCCCATAAATCCCACTGGGATGTTTCCATGGGATCAGCATTCCCTGCTCCTCATTCCCAGACTTTCTTGGATGTGTTTGATCCCATAAATCCCCACCGCATTTCCTCCATGGCATTTGCTCCTCTTTTCCAAAGCCCCTTGGATGTTTTATCCCATCAATCCCACCAGGATGCCTCCATGGGATCAGCTCCTCATTCCCAGATTTCCTTGGATGTGTTTTATCCCATCAATCCCCACTGGGATGCCTCCATGAAATCAGAATTCCCTGCTCCTCTTTCCAGACCCCTTTGGATGTGTTTTATCCCATAAATCCCCTCCAGATGCCTCCATGGGATCTGCTCCTCTTTCCCGGCTTCCTTGGAAGTTTTATCCCATAAAACACTCTGGGTTGCCTCCATTGGATCTGCTCCTCTTTTCCAAAGCCCCTTGGATGTTTTATCCCATAAATCCTCACCAGATGCCTCCATGGGATCTGTTCCTCTTTCCAGGCTTCCTTGCATGTTTTATCCCATGAATCCCACCAGGATACCTCCATGGGATCTGCTCCTCATTCCCAGATTTCCTTGGATGTGTTTGATCCCATCAATCCCCACTGGATTCCTCCACGGGATCAGCATTCCCTGCTCCTCTTTCCCAGATTTCCTTGGATGTGTCTTATCCCATAAATCCCCACTGGATTCCTCCACGGGATCAGCATTCCCTGCTCCTCTTTCCCAGATTTCCTTGGATGTGTTTGATCCCATCAATCCCCACTGGATTCCTCCACGGGATCAGCATTCCCTGCTCCTCTTTCCCAGATTTCCTTGGATGTGTCTTATCCCATAAATCCCCACCGGGATGCCACCACGGCGTGTTCATCCATGGAATATTCCCCCATCCTCCTTCCCACCAAATCTCCAGGTGGGAACATCCTCCTCTGGAACATCCCCCTCTGGAATATCAGCACCTCCATCACCGCCGGGCCGTGAAATCGGAGCCAAGGAGGAGCAGCTGGGAATAATTCACCTCCAACCTGGCGGAATTCCCACGGGAAGGGGGCTCGGGATCATCCCGCTCCTGTTTCCTCGGAGCAGCCTCTTCATCCCTGCGGATCTGATCCCTCCTGATGCTCCCTAATGGCTCCTGTGGTTTTTCCCTCTTTTTTTTTTATTCCCGTCTCCTCTTGTTTGGATCAGGTGTTGTTTGCATTATCCCACTGGTTTTTGTTTTTCCTCAGGGATTTTCGTGGTGTTTTCGAGCGTCGGGTTGGGATTAAAAACAGAGGAACCGTGATTTTCTGGTTTTAATTTCTTTCCCAAGAAATCCAAGCAGCTCCAAATAAAAAATTTAGGGGAATGTTGACCCAAGATCCTGATGAATCCAAGTTTATCCCAAGAAAAATCAGCCCCCCCTTTGCTGCTTCCTGCCCTCCAAAGAATCCAGGAGGGAAAAAATCCCTTTTTTTCTCCTTTTTCCTCCACTCCAGGGAGAAGAAAAGGAACAAAAAACCAGTCCAGGCTTTTTTTATCCAAACACTTTCCAAGTTAATTTCCAAAAGCTCGGAGCACTCGATAGTTTTAATTAAGCTGCTGCCTGGGGAAATCTAATTTGTGCAGCCAAAGCCTCTCGCTTTCCTTGGATAGGGATCTCACTCCTGGGAATGCTGATGGTTCCAGCGGCAGTGACTCCAGGGATTTGATTTTATTCCACTTTATTCCATTTTATTCAATTTGATTCCATTTTATTTTACATTTTATTTCACCATGGAAATCCCGTGTTTCCCAGTTATTTCAGCCTGGCTGGCTTGTGCTGCTGGAAAGAGGAATCCAGATTTTTCCAGGGATCATCTGGAGTCCATGTGGGAACATCTCATTCCCCCAAACTTCAAATCAGTTCATCCTAAATTTGATTTTCCCCCTCAGCAACCATCCAGGTTTAATTCCTGATGGGAGCATGCAAAACACTCCAGGATCACTGGAAACACCAATGGGGTTGGGATTGGGGTTGTTCTTTCCTGGTGGGATTTGCTGATTCACTGGAATGAATTCAAGTGATCCAGGAGAAGAGAAAATCCTGGATTTGGGCAGCAATCCCATAAAAACTCCAACTCAGCTCCTTCCCAAGCCTCGTCCTGCTGCAGCTCCAGCTTTTCCAGAGGCTGCCAAGGAAAGGGGCATTTCTGGGAATATTTTCAGCCCTGGCACCTGCCCGTGGAGAGGGAAGGTGGGATTTGCCAGCTGACTCCGGGCGGGATTCGGGAGCAGATGGAGCTCCCTGGCTGCTGGCAGGGCTGGGAGAAGCAGCTTGAATTGGAATTTTGGGAGCCTTGGGTGCTTTTCCAGGCAGATTTCTCCTTCCTTTTCATGGAAGGGTTGGATTCTGTTCGTTTTCCCAGCCAGGAGCCTCCGGGCAGAGCCACAGGAATGGGAATTGTGATCTGGGAAAATTCCTCTCCCTGTTCACCCATTCCAAGTCCATTTCCTTGGTGCTTTTCCCATCCAAGGAAAATGCAGGAAAATGGGGTTTAAAGTCTCCTGCTGTGATTGGTTGGAGCTTTAGGATCGCCCTTTGCATGGAGTTTATTTTTTGGGAAAACAGGAGGTCTGGGAGTCCCTAAAATCAAATTTTGAGCCTGAAATAAATTGAAAAATCCTCAAAAACAGAGCCTGGAGCAGAACTGAGCATTCCTGCAAATTATCCGCGGCCAGGGAGAGCCGGAGACACCCTCAGGAGCGATCCCTCTTCCCGGAACATATCCAGTCCATAAATATTCCCCAAAAAAAGCAAGACAAAGCCTGATGGATAAAAGATTGGCTGGAGGATGTGTTATGGCACTCACAGCAATCCCGTCCGGGGGAATTTATGGCATCGATAAATTCCCTGCAAAAGGAGCTTGGAGGAGTTCAATCCATCTCGGATCCGTGGCAAATTCCCAATGTTATGGTTTGCCCGTTTAAAGGGGAATTGGGATCGAGTCCTTGGGGGATTTGGAATAAAAAAAATCCAAACAAGCCCTAAAAAACCTCGCTGAAAATCCCCATGGTGCTGTTTGTTCCGGGGTTATTCCGCTGGGATCCTTCCCGTTCCCACAGCAGGAATGAGGGTTTGGAGGGTGGGAAGATGTTGGGAAGGAGGGATTGGGGCGGTGACGGTGAAAATTCCTGGTTTTAGGGTGGCAGAATTCCCATGGGAGCAGCTTTTCCACTCCCACTGTGTGGGTTTTGGGTGGGATCATGGGGAAGCTGCTGCATCCATGTGGGATCTGCCTGTCCTTGGGATCAGAGCATTTCCCGTGGCATCCCCTCATGGATTCAGGGATCCCACACCCATTCTGCAGATGATTTTGGAATTTTCCAGAAGGTTTGGGACAGGGTTGGGAATGGGAATGGGAATGGGAATGGGGCTAGGAATGGGGATGGGAATGGGAGTAGGAATGGGAATAGGAATGGGAAGTGGAATGGGAATGGGAATGGGAATGAGAATGAGAACGGGAATGGGAACAGGAATAGGAATGGGAATGGGAAAGGGGAATGGAAACAGTAACGGGAATAGGAATGGGAATGGGGATGGGAGTGGAAACAGGAATGGGGATGGGAGTGGGAATGAGAGTGGGAATGGGAACGGGAATGGGGATGGGAATGGGAATGGGAATGGGAACGGGAATGGGAACGAGAATGGGAACGGAATGGGAATGGGGATGGGAATGGGAATGGGGCTCCTCTGAGCTGGAACAATTCCCATTTTATGAGCGAGGAAAGGTAAATCATGGATGAGGGATGAGGAGGAATCCCAGGATGGGACAGCAAGGTCCTCCCATTAGAATTCCAATGGAATTGGCTCCACTGCTCCCTTCCCACCAGCCCTGGATGCCCCATTCCCACCTCTCTCCTGGACTCATCCCAGTGGGAATGGGATGTGGGAATTGCCATCGTGGGATGCTCCAGGAGGATGGAGCTGGGCAGGGAGGGTGGCACTGCCACCACAGCCCCCGCTGCACATTGGGATGCTCCAAGGGTGACATTCCAGGGATAATGGCCAAAAAGAAGGGATGAGGGCTGGGAATTGCCACTGCTGGATGAGCTGGAGCTCCCCCACTCATGGATTCGGAGCTGATGGGAGCAGCAAGGCTTGGAGAGGGTTAAAGGAGCAGCTGGAGCACCAGGGAGCTCAAAACTATGGAAAAAATTGGGATTTGTTCCTAAACCCCACATATTCTGCAGCAATTCCAGCCTGGAGCCTGCGCTGAACTTCCCGGTTCTTTATGGAGGTGACATTTGCATGGAAATGGGATTGGAGAGCATTTTTAGGGGAGCGCATTCCCAGCTGCTCCTGCTGCTGGATGACCTGGAGGGATTGTCTGGGATGAGCTGCATCTGTGGGAGGTGGGATGGGGTGGGATGGGAACCTTCCCTTCCCAAGCCCCCTGGGAAACCCCAAACCCTGAGCTGAACCTGTTCCATGCATTCCAGCATCAAAATTTGTTTTAATTTCATATTTTCCCCTCATTCTTTCCCTCAATTTCTGCTCCAAAACAACCCTGGCCAAGTGCTGCTCTTCTGCTTCTGCTTCATCCCCTTCCCACCTCATTCCCAACCCCATTTTTCCCTCTTTTCCCCTTCATTTCTGCATTTTTAGCCTCCTCACATGGAAACTGCTGCATTCCCAGCTTTATTCCGAGGAAATTTGGCCTCGGCCCCGTTCGTGCTGAGCCATTTTTAAATCACATCCTCTCATTATTTACACTTTAGAGCCCGCTGTGTTTTTCCATGTCCTCTTCCCATCGATTTTTGGGGAGGCAGGAAAGGAGCTCAACTATTCCACACAAACCAACATTTTTTATCCGCAGCAGGTTTGGGGTTTTTATTTTTTTTTTTTAATTTTTTTTGTGTGTTTGACATTTTTAGAAAATCAATTCCTGGTGGTTGGGTTTGTTCAGACTCCGGGGCCGAAAGGAGCTGACACAAAGCTGATGTTTATTCCAAGAGTATCCATCCAAACCCTTATCCTGGATTTATCTCTGGCCCAAACATTCCCAAAATCTGTCTGAGTTTTGGATGCCTGAGAGTTTGGGAAGTGCTCCGGTTACTTAAGGAAAATAGGGAGTAAAAACTGAAGATTTTTAGGGCTAAAAAGTAAAAATTAAAACAAAAATAATGAGGAAAATGAGATGAGAATTGAAATCAAAATCAAAATCACAATGGAACTTGGAATAGAAATAGAAATAATAGAATTGAAATCAAAATTGAAAATGGAATCAAAATTAAAATTGAAATTAAACTAAACTTGAAATCAAAGGTATTAATTGGCTCCAAAGATTCCCAGTTTTCCTCTCTTGAAAGTTCCTGACTTCCAAGGGGAGGAAAATCCATTTTCAATAGGCAAGAATTCCCTAATTTATTGATTTTCCAGCTAGGATGAACCCCCAGCATGAATCATTCCCATCGCGGTGTTTTCCAGCACAAGCAGAGGGGGGAATCCATCATTAAAGCTGCTGAATGATTAATTACCATGCTGTTAATTAGCTAGGGGAGGTCAGAGCTTGAGCTGGGCTCGTTTCTGATGAGTCCAGCAATTCCCATTCTCCCAAAATCCTGACCTGTCCCAAGACTTCCCCAGGCAAAGGATTTTATGATTTCTCTTAATAATTCCCCTTTCTCCATTAATTAGAGCTAATTAGCGCTGATTAGGGTTGGATTTATGAGCGGGTGCAACACGGGGTCATTGGAGTTGTGCCCAATCCATGGGAGAGGTTTTCCGTCCCTTCCCAGGGACTCCTTGGTGAATCCATGTCCTCGTGCCCATTCCCAGCTCTTTGGGATCCCAGGAATGCCTGGGGTGGGTTCTCCCCATCCCTCTGGAAGGAGCCATCCATAAAATCCAGCGGGAATTCTCCTTCCACCCCTTCCCATGGTCAAAATGGCACCAGCAAATCAAAACAGCGGCTGGAGAATCCTTTTTTTGGGAATTCCAGAGGGGTTGGAGCAGGAGCCTGGATTGTTCTGATGCTGGGGGGGTTGCATTTGGATTTATCCTGAATTTTCCTAATTTTAGTGCTTCCATTTTCTCCCTCCCACAGGTGATGTCCCCATCACTGTCCAGTCCTGGAGGTGGCCCCAAACCCATCCCTGTCCAGTCTGGTGTGAAAAAGATTTAAAAAAAGAGGAAATGAAGCCAAATAACCCAAAATAAACAGAGGCCACAACCCCACAGAATTCAGGGCATTTTTCCCAAGCCTTTCCCACAGATTTAGGGGTTTTGGAGGATCCAGGAAGGGCAGGGACATCAGCAGGGACATCAGTGGGGACAAAGGACAGCCGGTGCTAAATAAAGTTCCCATTATCCCTGGGCAGAGGAGGGAGGGAGGGAGGGAGGGAGATCGACCAGGCTGTAAATTTTCGGAATTGCCCCCAAAAAGCTTCTCCAGGGAGAAAATCCGAGGGAGTGGCCGGGCCGGCTGCAGATAATGGATTCCTTATTAATTAATAATGCGCCGTGATGGAGGCTTTTATTGATCCTTCGATACAGAGCTGACCCCCCTCCATGAATAAAAGATGGATGAAAAATGGGATCGGAGCACAGAACGGGCTGAGTTACGGCCGTGATCCCGAAATGACCGGGATGGATTGCAGGGCTGCGGGAATCACTAATGGATGGCAGCCCCTGATCCCCTGGGATCCCCCAGCGCCAGCCTGGGTGTCCCCAAGGCCTGGGGACAGCGGGGTGGGGACAGCACTGCTCAGACCATGGAAAGGATTGGAATGATCCTCAAAAACTGGGATCATGTGGGAATGGCTGTCCCAGCTCGTTGGTGGCCTGGCAGCCACCTAAGTGCCACCATTGTCCCTTTAGGGGCTCCTTAGGGATGCTCAGGAGGTGCTGGGTCAGATCCATCCATCCCTGTCTCTCTGCTGGTTTCCATCCATCCATCCATCCATCCATCCATCCATCCATCCATCCATCCACCACCCATCCATCCATCCATCCATCCATCCATCCATCCATCCATCCATCATCCATCCATCATCCATCCATCTCCATCCATCCATCCATCCATCCATCCATCCATCCATCCATCCATCCATCATCCATCCATCCATCCATCCATCATCCATCCATCCATCATCCATCCATCCATCCATCATCCATCCATCCATCCATCCATCCATCATCCATCCATCCATCCATCCATCCATCCATCCATCATCCATCCATCCATCCATCATCCATCCATCCATCCATCCATCCATCCATCCATCCATCCATCCATCCATCCATCCTTCCCTCTCCGCTCTTCACTCGTCATGAAAATCCATCCTCACCACCCACAGTCCTGTTCATGGCAAAGTCTAAAGGACCAATCCTGATGCCTTCCTGTCCCCACAACCATCCATCCATCATCCATCCATCCATCCATCCATCCATCCATCCATTCCTGTTTTGGGGCAAAATGGGATCCAGGGGCAGGATGGGATCCAGGGGCAGGATGGGATCCAGCAGCAGGATGGGGACCAGCAGTGGGGTGGGATCCAGGAGAAGAAAGAGATCCAGGAGCAGGGTGTGAATGTTGAAATGCTGGGTGAAATTCCACAAAAAGAAAGGATTTAAATAAAACTCTTTGTTTTGCTGCTCCCTCCTCCCCCGCTCCAGCTCCTTCCTCCGCTTCCCAATTATTTCCGGAGATTAATTTGGGAGACAAGGTGAGGGAAGAGAGGAGGTGGGAGCATTTATTTGCCGGCAGAATGAAACTCTGGGATAAATATTTGGAGATGGGAAGGGAACGGGGGCGACAAGGGAGCCACGAAATCTGCCTGGAGTGAAAACTGCTCATGGTGGAATCCCGGGAAAAGGGTGGGGAAAAATGGGATACTGGGAAAAGGGGAAACAATGGGACACACAGGGGAAGGGGGAAATAATGGAATGCCAGAAAAGGGATTCTGGGATTCTCTGCAGCTCGGAGCAGGGAGCCCTCCCTTCCTCCAGCGGGATCCAGGCAGCTGTTGGAGTTAATTAAATGTCGGGGAGCATTAGGAGCTACAAGAGCAGCGGCTCTGGAGCTGCTGGAAAACTCTGGGAACGACAGGGAACAATATTTATTTGTCTGGTGTGGCTTTGATGGGTTTTTTTTGGGAATGTGGGGCAGCTCTGCCTCACCAGCTCGGCCTGAAATCCCAAATGATTTCCTTTATCCATACCACTAACATCATCCCCGATTCCAGGGATTTTCCTGGGATGGATCAAACCTGAGTGCTGGTATCGATCGAGATTCAGAGCCTTTATTCCCAGACAAGGACATCGATGGGAGCAATGGAGCGGAAAACGCCGTGGCCCGGCATTAAACTCCTTTTCAGGAATAAAATCCCGGTGTTTTCAGGAATGTTTGGCTCTCCTGGGATCCTCGTGCTGGGTGAACGCCCCTGGGAACCCGTGGCAGAATTTTTAGCTGCGTTCCCATGGAAAGTTTGGAGGATTGGGAAGGGCTTAGGAAGGGCCAACCCGGATGGTTTGGGTGGATCATGGAATTTTGGGGTTGGAAAAGCTTCCATGGCCATTGAGTCCCAGCTGTGCCCAATCCTTTGCCACATCTGGGCATTCCCTGGATGCACCAACAGCCTCTGGAAGAGGGATTGGGAATGGTCTTGGGGAAGGGAAAACCCCTGCATCACCAGGAGCACGATCCCAGCCCTGGGATCCACATCCCGAGCCCAGATCCTGGGATTTACAACCAGGAACTGCACCAACAAATCCTCCCCAAGAGCAAGGAATGGCTCCACGCAAAGCTTCCTTTCGGGTTGCTGCTGTTGGATTCCTGAATCCATTTCCCCGGGATTCTGGGAAGCTGCTCGGGATGCTGAGCACGGCCCGGCTGCCGCGAGGAGATGGCTCAGCCCCAACCCCGGCAGCTGCTAATCCCGACTGTTAATGAGGAGATTTGGGATGAGAATTCCGGCACCGAGGAGGCTCCGTTCAGCCCCAGCAGCTCCCGCATTTTCCATCCCCCAGAGCCTCCCAAACCCTGCCTGCCACAATTCCTGTCACAATTCCTGTCACAATTCCTGTCACAATTCCTGTCGCAATTCCTGCCACAATTCCTGTCACAATTTCTGTCACAATTCCTGCCACAATTCCTGCCATAATTCCTGCCACAACTCCTGTCACAATTCCTGTCACAATTCCTGTCACAATTCCTGCCATAATTCCTGTCACAATTCCTGTCACAATTCCTGCCATAATTCCTGCCACAATTCCTGCCATAATTCCTGCCACAATTCCTGTCACAATTCCTGTCACAATTCCTGTCATAATTCCTGCCATAATTCCTGTCACAATTCCTGTCACAATTCCTCCCATAATTCCTGCCACAATTCCTTCCGCAATTCCTGCCATAATTCCTGCCACAACTCCTGTCACAATTCCTGTCACAATTCCTGTCACAATTCCTGTCACAATTCCTGTCACAATTCCTCCCATAATTCCTGCCACAATTCCTTCCACAATTCCCAGTCACAATTCCCTGCCACAATTCCCAGTCACAATTCCCTTTCACATTTCCCTGTCATAATCCCTGTCACAATTCCCTTTCATAATTCCCTGTCATAATTCCCTGTCACAATTCCTGCCATAATTCCCAGTCAAAATTTCCTGCCACAATTCCCTGTCAAAATTCCTGTCACAATTCCCTCTCACAGTTCCTGCCACAATTCCCTCTCACAATTCCCTCCTACAATTCCCTGCCACAATTCCCTGCCACAATTTCTGCCACAATTCCCAGTCACAATTCCTGCCACACTTCATGCTACAATTCTGGTCACAATTCCCTGCCAAAATTCCCTGCCACAATTCCTGCCATAATTCCCAGTCAAAATTTCCTCCCATAACTGCCAGTCACAATTCCCTGTCACAATTCCTGCCACAATTCCCAGTCACAATCCCCCACAATTAACACCCAAAATCCTCATTTTAAATACCAAATTCCCTGCCAAAATTCCCATTGGGAGCACCACAATTAAAATCCAACATCCAGAGGTTTTTTCCCATATTTCCCTTTCCCAGCAGCCCCTCCAGGGATCTTTGAGTCACCCCTCAATCCCCAGAATCTGTGACCCCAAATTCCTCCATCCCCACATTGCTTTTAGGGTTTTTTATGGAAACTTTGGTTCTTTGGGCACTTTTCTAAACTGCGGAAGATTCAATTCCACACACCCAGGGTTGTTTTCCCTCCCTCCCATCCCGTGATTTGCATTCTGCTCGGGATTCACATCCCAGCAAGCGGAGCAGCCTCGTGCTCCTCATAAATTCATGAGCGCCGATTCCTGGGGGGAACGGCAGCAACTCCAGCCTGGAAAACTCCTGGAGCAGAAAAAGCTCTTCCCTGCTTCCCTTCCCTTCCAAAATACTCTCAGGCACTTCCAGGGATTCTCTGGGAATTCCATCCCAGCCCCTGTGGGCCCCCAGAGCTCCTGAGGGGATGCAGGGAATGCTCGAGATGGGAATCCAGGGAAAGGGCAGGGATGGAAGGAGGGACAGCTCAGGGGTTCTCCTTATGGAGCCTGGGATCATTTTCCTGCCCAGAGGTAATTTCCCTATCCAGGAAAAATTTCCCTGTCCTGGGATCCTTTTCCTGCCCAGGGATAATTTCCCTATCCAGGAAAAATTTTCCTGTCCAGTGATAAAATCTCTATCCAGGGATAATTTCCTTTTTCAGGAAAAATTTCCCTGCCCAGGAATAATTTTCCTGCCCAGGGATAATTCCCCAGTCCAGGAAAAATTTTCCTGCCCAGTGATAATTTCTCTATCCAGGGATAATTTCCCTCTCCAGGAATGATTTTCCTACCTAGGGACAATTTCCCTATCCTGAGATCATTTTCCTGCCCAGGGATAATTTCCTTATCCAGGAAAATTTTCCTATCCAGGTATAATTTCCCTATCCAGGGACAATTTCCCTGTCCTGGGATAATTTTCCTGCCCATTTCCCTATCCAGGAAAAATTTTCCTGTCCAGGGAAAATTTCCCTCTCCAGGGTTAATTTTCTTATTCAGGAATAATTTTCCTGCCCATCCAGGATTCAGTGGGAGCCTTGCCCTGGGAATGTGCCCTGGGATTTTCCCTGTTCTGCATACCAGGAATGCCAGGCAGCTTCTCGGGATGGGCATTCCCAGTTGGAATTGCAAAACATTCCAGCACCAGCCTGGAAAACCCCATCCCACAACTCCAGATCAAACCCCAAGAAAAATAAGTATAAAAACACCAAAGCACGGCTTATCCAAGGGTTCATTCCAAGGTTTCTTGTGGGATTTCTCATCTCTTGCCCTTCCCCAGCCTCGCTCACCTCTGGCATTCCCAGGGAGAGCTCAGATTCCCAAAAAACCCGGCCTGAATCCTCCCGTCCCTGCCCTGGCATTTGATTCCTTATCGGGGGCAGATCCACAGAGGGAAGGAATTTATTGTGGGAATGATTGGATGAGGCAGAGCCAGGCGGCTCCATGACCTCAAAATCCACCTGTGAGCAGGGAAAGGGGAAAAAAAAACAAAAAGGGAGAAGAGAAGAGTGGGGAAGACTTTGCTGGAAAAATGGGGTTTTTTTACCATTTCCAGGCTGCTTTAACTCTGTCCTCAGATCCCAGCAGGAATTTGAGATCAGGGGGCTCTCTCAGGGAAGTTCAATGCCAAGCAGCTGGAAAAATGAGGAATTTCTTAGTGGGATGCAGGGAGAGCCCCCAGGATGCTCCCGGGGCTTGGCACATGCAGGGAGCAGCCAGGATAAGCAGCTCCCTTTGCCAGGGTTTGTTTATCCCGATTTTCCCCGATTTTTCCCGGTTTATGAGCCACCCCCTCCTCCTGCTGGATCTCCCACCTCAGCGCCGGAGGTCAAAAAGGACGGGATGCGTTTCCATGGCAACAATTCCCTTCCAAAATCAGGGCTGCGGTCCCGGCCCCGCTCCCCAATGGCCCCATCCCGGCCCCGTCCCCATCCCGGCCAGGGCTGAGCCCCATTCCCGGCCGGGGTCGATCCCAGCTGGATCCTCCTCGAGGCATTCCCGGCCCCTTCCCACTGCTGCTGCCTCGGGCACCCTGCCCCAGGGCCTTGCGCCTGCTGGCTGTCCCCTGGGTGTCCCTTGATCCCCACCAGGTGTTCCCCGGGAGTCCCCTGTTTCCCCTGGTTGTCCCATGGGTGTCCCTTGATCCCCCTGAGTGTCCCCCGAGTGTCCCCTGTGTCCTCTGACTGTTCCCTGGCTGTCGCCTGTCCCCCCTGGGTGTCCCCTCAGTGTCCCCTGCTCTCTCTGGATGTCCCCTTGGTGTTTCCTGCTCACTCTAGCTGTGCCCTGTTCCTGTTGAGTGTCCCCTGAGTGTCCCCTGTTCTCCCCCTGTTTCCCTTGGGTGTCCCCCTAGGGTGCCCCCTGTCCCCCCCTGGGTGTCCCCTGACCCCTCTATGGTGGAACATTGGGGGGACCTTGGTGAGGACCTTGGGGGGACCTTGATGGGGACATTGGGGGGGGACATTATGGAGACCTGGGTGGGATCTTGAGGGGACCTTGGGGGAACATTGGGGGGACCTTGGGGGGACATTGGTGGGTACTCTGGCAGGGACATTAGGGGGACCTTTGGGGGATCTTGGGGAGACCTTGGAGGGGTCTTGGTGGGACCTTTTGGGGGACCTTGGTGGGACCTTGGGGGGGACCTTGGGGGGACACTGGGGGGACCTTGGGGAGACCTTGGGGGGGACCTTGGGGCTGGCATTAGGGGGGACCTTGATGGGGACATTGGTGGGACATTAGTGGGATCTTGGGGGATGAAACTTGGGGGGGCATTGGTGGGGACCTTGGTGGGACCTTGGGGGAGCCTTGGGGGGGACCTTGGTGGGACCCTGGCAGGGACCTTGGAGGGACCTTTGGGGGGACCTTGGGGCTGGCATTAGGGGGGACCTTGATGGGGACATTGGTGGGATATTGGTGGGATCTTGGGGGATGAAACTTGGGGGGACCTTGGTGGGGACACTGGGGGAACCTTGGTGGGAACCTTGGTGGGACCCTGGCAGGGACCTTGGAGGGACCTTGGCGGGTGCGGGTGATGGATCTGGCGCTCCCGGCAGCAGCGAGGCCCTGAGGTGACAGCGGTGACGGTGACGGATGGCCCCTGCCGCCACCCCCGCTGCTGATCACCGGCACGGCTCGGCAGCCTGTAAATATTCCCTGGGGACACAGCTGTCACCTCCTCCTCCTCCGGGAGGTCTGGTTTCACAAAGCCTGGCTTAGGGAAGGGATGGGGGTTTGGGAGGTCTGGTTTCACAGAGCCTGGCTTAGGGAAGGGATCGGGGTTTGGGAGGTGTTGGTTTAACAGAGCCTGGCTTAGGGAAGGGATGCACGGGGAGGGAACGGGGGCTTGGGAGCGTTTCCTGCTGGGGCAGGTGGGGACATCCCGGGGCAGGTGCTGCAGGGGCTGCTCTGCCTCAGCTCCCTGCAGCTGCTGACTCCTGCACGCCCTGGATCCTTCTGGATCCTTCTGCTTCCTCCTGCACCCCCCTGGATCCTTCTGGAACCTCCTGCATGCCCCTGGATCCTTCTGTTTCCTCCTGCACCCCCCTGGATCCTTCTGGAACCTCCTGCATGCCCCTGGATCCTACTGGATCCTATGGGATCATCCTGCATCCCTCTGGATCCTTCTGCTTCCTCCTGGATCTTTTTGGATGCTTCTGCTTCCTCCTCCATCCCCCTGGATCCTTCTGGAACCTTCTGCTCTCCCCTGCATCCTCCTGGATCCTCCTGCACTCCCCTGGATCCCTCTGGAATCTTCTGGATCCTCCTGCATCCCTTTGGATCCTTCTGCATTCCCCTGGACCATTCTGGATCCTCCTGCATCCCTCTGGATCCTTCTGGATCCTTCTGCATCCCTTTGGATCCTTCTGGACCATTCTGGATCCTTCTGGATCCTTCTGCACACTCCTGCATCCCTTTGGATCCTTCTGGATCCTTTTGATTCCTTCTGGATCCCCCTCCATCCCTCTGGATCCTCCTGAACCTCTCTGAATCCTTCTGATTCCTCCTACATCTCTCTGGATCCTTCTGCACACTCCTGCATCCCTTTGGATCCTTCTGGATCCTTTTGATTCCTTCTGGATCCCCCTGCATCCCTCTGGATCCTCCTGAACCTCTCTGAATCCTTCTGATTCCTCCTGCATCCCTCTGGATCCTTCTGGAACCTTCTGCACACTCCTGCATCCTTTTGGATACCTCTGGGTCCTTCTGGATCCTTCTGCTTCCTCCTGCATTCCTCTGGATCGTTCTGGAATGTTCTGGACACTCCTCCATCCCTTTGGATCCTTCTGGATCCTCCTGCATTCCTCTGGATCCTTCTGGATCCTTTTGATTCCTTCTGGATCCTCCTGCATCCTCCTGCATTCCTCTGGATCCTTCTGGAATGTTCTGGACATTCCTCCATCCCTTTGGACCCTTCTGGATCCTTCTGGATCTTTCTGCATCCCCCTGGATCCTTCTGGATCCTTTTGCTTTCTTTCTGGATCCCCCTGCATCCTCCTGAACCTCTCTGAATCCTTCAGCTTCCTCCTGCATCCCTCTGAATCCTTCCGGATCCTTCAGCATCCTCCTGTATCCTCCTGCACCCTCCTGCATCCTTCTGCTTCCTGCAGCATCTTCCTGGATTTCCCTGCACCCTCCAGAATCCTCCTGCACCCCTTGGAAAGTGAAATTCCCACCCAGGTCTGGAGGTCGGGGTGGGCAAATACCCCACAGATCTTCTCCAAGTGGGGAAATTCCTCAAAACCACCCCAAAAATCCCATCCTCGAGGTGATGGCGGGGCTGGGAGCGCGGCTGGATGGGAGGGAGCAGAGCCGAGAGGGGCCGGGCTGGAAGGGAGCCAGGGAAGGAGGAAAATTCCCTTATCTGCGGGTTTAAAGGGAAATAAATAAATTAAAAATCGGAAGGAACAAAAGAAAACTCCGCCGAGCAAATGGAGATCTCTGGGAGGGGAAGGGAATTGATAAACAGGAGCTTATCAGGAGGCAGAGCTGATAATGAAGAGCTCCTCAGATCCGGGCTGGAGCTGGCAGAGGACGGGGAAGGGAATGGGATCCTCGGGAAGTGGGAAGAGCTGATAAGGGCCGGCAGTGACTCAGAAAACTTCATTTAAATTTAAAAAAAGGGGGAGAAAAAAAATCCCCTTCTTTTGTCTTCAGCGCCTGAATTCCCCGGCTGCAGCTCGGGGGAACGGGAGAAGGAGAATCCACCCCTGGAGCTGCCCCGTGGGTTCCTCGGGAATTCTCTTTGAAGGCCGTTGCAAGGAGGGCCCGGCCAGGGCTGCGGCTTCCCAAAATCCCCGGGTCCCTCCCGGTTCCAAAACTCATCCTGGGGAGGCACAGAATGCTTCTCAAACCATCCTAAATCCCCAAAACCCATCCTAAATCCTCCAAAACCATCCTGCATCCCCAAAAATTATGCTAAATTCTCAAAACCAACCTAAATCCTCCAAAACCATCCTGCATCCTCAAAAATTTTCCTGAATTCTCAAAACCATCCTGCATCCCCCTCAATTCATTCTAAATCTTCCAAAACCATCCTGCATCCCCAAAACCCATCCTAAATCCTCCAAAACCATCCTGCATCCTCAAAAATTTTCCTGAATTCTCAAAACCATCCTGCATCCCCCAAAACCATCCTAAATCCTCCAAAATCATTCTACATCCCCCAAAACTGTCCTAAATCATCCAAACAATCCTGTGTTCCCAAAAAACATCCTAAATCCTCCAAAACCATCCTGCATTTCCAAAAATGATCCTAAATTCTCAAAACCATCCTGCATCCCCCTCAATCCATCCTAAATCTTCCAAAACCCTCCTGCATCCCCAAAACCTGTCCTAAATCCTCAAAAATCATTCTTAATCCTCCAAAACCATCCTGCATCCCTAAAAACCATCCTAAATCTTCCAAAACCTTCCTACATCCCCCCAAACCATCTTGAATCCTCCAAAATCATCCTGCATCCCCAAAAACAATCGTGCCTCCCCAAAAACCATCCTAAATCCCCCAAAACCATCCTAAATCCCCGAAACCATCCTAAATCCTCCAAAACCATCCTGCATCCCCAAAAATGATCCTAAATTCTCAAAACCATCCTGCACCCACCTCAATCCATCCTAAATCCTCCAAACCCATCCTGCCCCCTCAGAAATCCCTGTTCCCATCCCTCTCCCACCACATTTTGCCCACGGATTTTCTCCTCTTCCCTGATATCCCATTGTTAACCCTCTTTGGATGCTTCCAGAAGGAAAATGCAGTCGGGAAACCGCTCCCAAATTTTGATTTTTGGAAATTCTGTCCATTTATGGAATTTTCCTCCTTCCTTCCATAACTGTTGTAAACAACCTTCAAACAACAAACATTACGAGGGGAAGCGGAGGAAATTATGGAGATTCTGGAGCAGATAAGGAGAGCTCAGCGCTGATAAGGCCCCGGAGCTGCTTGGTTTGTTCCTTTGTTTTCCCAAAAATTGCAAAAATCGCCTCTTCCCTGTTTATCCCATAAATAAATAAACATTTCCCTGCTTGGGGTTTGTGGAAGCAGCGTCTCCAATTCCGCGTGGGAATGTCAGATGGGGAAATGGGGATGGTGAATGCAGGGATGAACCCTTTGGGGAAATTCCGGGTGTCCTGCTGCCCGCTGACTGCTCCAGGATTCCAGGGATCCTTCTCCCACCCTCCCCTGATCCCTGAGTGCTCCAGGATTCCAGGTGTCTCCACCTGGCCCTGGAGTTCTCCAGGATTCCCGGTGTCCTTCTCCAACTTTTCTTGGTCCTGGATTTCTCCAAGATTCCTGGTGTCCTTCTCCCACCTTCCCTTGATCCCTGAGTGCTCCAAAATTCCCAGTGTCCTTCTCTCACCTTCTCCTAATCCCAGAGTCCTCCTGGATTCCTGGTGTCCTTCTCCTGGCCCTGAAGTTCTCCAGAATTCCCAGTGTCTCCACCTTTTCCTGATCCCAGAGTTCTCCAGGATTCCCGGTATCATTCTCCCAACTTTTCCTGTCCCTGGTGTTCTCCAGGATTCCTGGTGTCCTTCTCCCACTTTTTGCTGGCTCTGAAGTTCTCCAGAATTCCAGGGGTCCTTCTCCCACCTTTTCCTAATTCTGGAAAGCCCCAGAATTCCAGGGGTCCTTATCCCACCTTTTCCTGATTCCTGAGGGCACCAGAATTCCAGGGGTCCTTATCCCACCTTTTCCTGATTCCTGAGGGCACCAGAATTCCAGGTGTCTTCATCTTTTCCTGCCTCTGCAATTCCCCAGGATTCCTGGTATCCTTCTCTCAACTTTTCCTGGCCCTGAAGTTCTCCAGAATTCCAGATGTTCTTCTCCCACCTTCCAATGTTCCCTGAGTGCTCCAGAATTCCAGGTGTCTCCACCTTTTCCTGATCCCAGAGTTCTCCAGAATTCCCAGCGTCCTCCCACCTTCCCCTGAGATCTCCAAGATTCCAGATGTCCTTCTCCCACCTTTTCCTGATCCCTGAATTCTCCAGAATTCCCAGTGTCTCCACCTTCTCCTGCCCCTGGAAAGGTCCAGGATTCCTGGAATTCTTCTCCCACCTTTTCCTTGCCCTGAAGTTCTCCAGGATTCTCAGTGTCCTTCTCCCAACTTTTCTTGGCCCTGGAGTCCTCCAAGACTCCAGATGTCTCCTCCCACCTTTCCCTGACCATGGAATGCTCTGGAATTCCACTTTCCCAAGGTTTATGACTCCACTGCTCCCAAAATTTATGGATTTGGGGACCCCTTGGAGCAGCCACTGCTTCGCCTCCACCTGGGGGATGAGGAATTTCCTCCCTCATGGATCAGGGAAGATTCCCTGGAATGAGCTGATTCCCTCCTGGTTTTTACGCAGATTCCCAAAAGTTTTACTTTTTCCCAGAGCTGGGAAAGGTCCAAATTCCGAGGAAAAAATGAGAGAGAAATGTCAAGGAAAAAAAACCTCCGTCGTGGGAGATTAATAATTCAGCTGCCAAGAGAACATTATCAGTTAATGATCTGTAATTATTAATTAATAATTGAGGCTCTAATAGGCAGGAAATGAAATGCTTAATTGCATCATAACATAATTAATGGAATTAGTGGCTGGGAATTCAAGGAGTCGCAGGGTTGGGGGTTTTTTAAGGAAAAATCTGATTTTTTTTCCAAGTGGTGGTTTTTGTTGCATTGGAACTTGGGAAGGTGTGGGAGAGGAGGAGGAGGAGGAAAAGGAGGAAGAGGAGGAAAATTTGGGAGCTGAAGGATGACAAAACTGGGATGATTCTTTCCAAAATCATGGGAAATCAGGACATGGATTTGCCAAAACTTTGAGACAGCACAGACCTGAAAATATTAAAATAATGGGAAAGTTAATTTTAAAAATCAATTTTTGGGCTAAAAATACAAATCCAGCCGAGTTTTCCTCCATGAGGATGGACAGAATTACGGATCCATGGATTCTCCTGCATGTTCACAAACCCAAGGCCACCCCCAGGCCCCATTCCAGGATTTTCACTGGAAAATCACAATTTTTCATTAATGATGGGGATGGGGTTTATGGGGTGGTTTTAGTGCTTCATTCCCCGGATCCCCTCCTGTCCCTGCTGCCATTCCAGAGGGACACGGATCATTGTCCCTTCCCAGGAAAAGGGGATTTTCCAGCAGCGGGATGCCCATAAAGGCAGCAGCTCCCATCTGCTGGCGCCGGGAAGGAGCCAATTAAATCCTGGGAATGCAATTCCAAACCTGTTTATAACTAATAAACCTTCAAAGGCTCCAAATAACCCCAAATGTTCCTCCAGGAGAATTGCTGGAGCAAGGGTGGGATGAGGCCTGGATGGGAATTTCACATCCTGCTGCGGGTTTGGCTCCAGCAAAGAATCCACACTGAATTCCTCCATCCCATGGATCCCATCCCATCCCTCACACTGATCCCATCCCATCCCATCCCATCCCATCCCATCCCATCCCATCCCATCCCATCCCATCCCATCCATCCCATCCCCATGGATCCCATCCCATCCCATCCCATCCCATGGTCCACCATCCCATGGATCCCATCCCATGGATCCCATCCCATTCATCCCATCCCTCCCATCTCCATCCCATCCCAATCCCATCCCATCCCATTCCATCGATCCCATCCATCCCATCTCATCCCATGGATCCCATCCCTCCCATCCATGGATCCCATCCCATCCCATCCCATCCCATCCCATCCCATCCCATCCCATCCCTCACCTTTCAGTCTGAAGGGATTTATTGATTCCCCAATTCCCTGTGGGAAAAGGGGACCCCAACCCCCAATTCCCAGCCCCTCCCTTCCTGGAAAAACGCTCCATGAATCCCAAACAAACAGATTTCACTCAGCCCTGAGCTGTTCAGGTTTTTTTTTGGTTTTTTTTTTTTTTTTTTTTTTTTTTTGGTTTGTTTTTTTTTTTTTTTTTTTGCTTTCCCTTTCATGGCAGATTTTCGGGAAGGCGGCAGCCAATGGGAGGGGAGGACAGGGATTGAAAAGGGATTCAAAGGAGCCTTATCAGAGCAGGGCCAGGAGCACATGGAGCCTTGGAGATAGGGGAGAGCGGGGCCGCAGATCCACAGGGGTCCCTTTGCTCTTTCCTTTGGGAAATTGCATTGCCTCTCCCTGTTTTAATGCATTTTGTGGAGGGGTGGCATTCCTGTCCAACCCGAATGTGCAGGAATTCCGCACATCCCTGGCTTAAAGGGTGGGGAAAAAAAATCCCAGAAATCGTGGAGGAGTTGTTAAAGGTGAACAGTCCTCGCCTGCATTCCCGGAAATACCAGGAAAACCTGGGAAAGGGATTTTAATGCTCAGCTGTTCATTTTGGGGCACAGGTCTGAGGTTTAAGGGGATAAAGGGATAAAGGGATCGAGTGATGGATGGATGGATGGATGGATGGATGGATGGATGGATGGATGGATGGATGGATGGATGGAGGGAGGATGGATGGATGGATGGAGGATGGATGGATGGATGGATGGATGATGGATGGATGGATGGATGGGTGGATGGATGGATGGATGGAGGATGGATGGGTGGATGGATGGATGGATGGATGGATGGATGGATGGATGGATGGATGGATGGATGGATGATGGAGGGATGAAGGATGGATGGATGGATGGATGGATGGATGGATGGATGGATGGATGGATGGATGGAATCTCAGATCAAGGAGCTGGAGTCCCTCTGGAGTCAGACTGGGAGAGCTGGGAATGGTCACCTGGAGAGGACAAGGATCCAGGGAGAGCTTCCAGCACATTCCAGGGACTAAAGGGGCTCCAGGAGAGCTGGAGAGAGACTGGGAACAAGGGATGGAGGGCCAGGACACAGGGAATGGCTTCCCACTGGAAAATGAGAGATTTGATGGGATATTGGGAAGGAATTCCTGTCTGTGACTGTGAGGAGGGGCTGGGCTGGAATTCCCAGAGAAGCTGTGGCAGCCCCTGGATCCCTGGCAGTGCCCAAGGCCAGGCTGGATGGGGCTTAGAGCACCCTGGGATAGTGGGAGGTGTCACTGCATGGATTTAAGGTCCTCTCCCACCCAACCCATTCCCACAGCTCCAATCCTGCTCCCAAGCCTCTTCCCATTCCTTCTTTCCCGCTCAGAGCTCTGGCACCAGGAGCTGAAGAGGAGCAAAAGGTTCCTGAGGAGAATCTGAGGAGGAAAACCCAGGAGAAAGGATGGATGAAGCCCTGGGAGCATTTGGGGGTTTTCCATTGGGATTTAAACCCAACTTTCCCTCTGGATGGAAATCCTGCAGGAGCAATGCAGGATGTTCATGGAGCATTTTTCCAGGAAGGGAGGGGGATGTTGGGAATGGGAGAATCAATAAATCAGACTGAACGTGAGGGATTGGGATGGGGTGGGATGAGATGGGATGGGGAAGGGCTGCACTGACCCAATCCATGCCCTGCCCCAAATCCATGCTCTCATCCCTGCTGGAAGGCGTGGGCAGGGTTTGGTTGGGGTTTTGGAGTTTTGCTCTGGGTTTTTGGAGCGTTTGTTTTCCCCGTTTCCCTGGGCTTGGCAGGATTTCAATCCTTCTCACCTCAATAAAAGCCGCGCACCGGGCTCCGGGTGTTTTGCTGGAATGACCTTTTCCACACGCACAAAACCCAAAGCTTCCCTTGCCTTCTGAGGGGGAGAGACTAAAGCTGGGTTTGATGAAAAACAAAGCCTCCGACGCCACGGGTGAGATCCCTCAGTGCCAAAAAAATGGGAATTGTGAGAGGTTTTAACTCTGTGGAATTACTCTGGGGTAATTTGCATTAAAGCCGGGATATTTGTGTGGGATGGGGCAGAGCGGAGCTGAGCTCCCCCTCAGTGCCCCCAGGATGCTCAGAGCCATCCCAGGACCACTCTTGGAGGATATTTGGGATATTCCAGCTTGAATCCAGGAGAACACATTCTGCCTGCTTTCCATCCCCACCTCCCAGTCTCCACAGGGCAGCCTGGGGATAAATAATCCTTCTGGAACCCGCTGGAATCCATGGAAGCTCCTCGTGTCCTGGTGCCTCCATCCCGTTTATTAGCACACTGTTGAGGTTCATTAATGGAGTGTAAAACTGTAATTAAAAATAATCCCCTTTTCTTGCAGGGAAATAAAAAAGAGGACATGGAAGGAGGGGAAATAAACATGGAGCCTGAATGGGCTTTAATTGCAGCTGTGGGAACACCACGGCAAAACAATTTGCTGCGTTTGTTTTTCCTCCCGCAGGGATGAGCCAGGAAAAGCTGGGGAAGAGCCCAGCCCCGGGGAGAAAGCTGCAAACATCCCCATCCCAGCTGGAATCTGTCTTTTCCCAACAACCCCGAGCCTGGCTGCTCCCTGCTCGCTCAGGTTGGGGTTTCTCTGATTTATCTCCCTGGGTGAAGATTTCATTTCAAGCTGGAGGATGCTCCAAGCAAAGCCAGGCCTGCTCCAGCCTTAATTGGGCCATATTTCAATCCCAGTTCATCTGTTCCGTGTGGATTCCTCGTCCTGGCTCCATAAAGTTTTATTAAGTGATATATCAAGGAATACACACGGAGAGGCTCGGCCCCGCTCACAGGTGGAGGGAATGAGGGAGGTGTTGGTGCCTGACTCTGCTCCAGGCACTCTGAGAATCCCTCCTGCCAGTGGGAACTGCTGGGAGTGTCGTCCCACAGGGAAAAACATCATTTGGAGGGGGATTTAGGAAAATAGGGGAGAACCAGTGTGGGTCCATGGGCATCACATCTCCCCAGATTTTGTCCTGGCTGCTTGGATGTTGTCTGTGGGTAATTCGGGATTTTGGGGGTTCCAAGGCTGGAGGAGGTGCAGGATGCCCTGGGAAGGTGGGAGCCAGGAGCAGCGGGATATCCTGGGATGATGGGAATCAGGAGGAGTGGATGTCCGGATGATGGAATCAAGGATTGGGATATCCTGAGGGAGCCAGAGCGTGGGATGTCCTGGGATGATGGGAATCAGGAGAGGGATTCCTGATGGGAGCGGGAGCAGCGGGATATCCTGGGATGATGGGAATCAGGAGGATTGGGATATCCTGATGGGAGCCAGGAGCAGTGGGATGTCCTGGGATGATGGGAATCAGGAGGAGTGGGATATCCTGATGGGAACCAGAAGGAGCAGAATGCCTGGGACAATGGGAGATGGGAGGATTGGGGTGTTCTGGGATGATGGGAGATGGGAGGATCAGGATATCCTCAGATGATGGAAGCCAGGAGGAAGCGGGATGACCCAATGGGAACCAGGAGAATTGGGGTGTTCTGGAATGATGGGAACCAGGAGGATTGGGATGTCCTAATGGGAACAAGAAGGAGCAGGATGTCCTGGGATGATGGGAGTGGGAGGATTGGGATGTCCTGATGGGAGCCAGAGGATTGGGGTGTTCTGGGATAATGGGAACCAGGAGGATTGGGATGTCCTGGGATGATGGGAGTGGGAGGAGCAAGATGTCCTGGAATGATGGGAATCAGGAGGATTGGGATGTGCTGATGGGAACCAGGAGGAGTGGGATGTCCTGGGATGATGGGAACCAGGATGAGCAGGATGTCCTGGGATGATGGGAATCAGGAGGATTGGGATGTCCTGGGATGATGGGAGTGGGAGGAGCAAGATGTCCTGGAATTATGGGAATCAGGAGGATTGGGATGTGCTGTGGGACCAGGAGAGTGGATGTCCTGGATGATGGGAACCAGGAGGAGTGGGATGTCCTGGGATGATGGGAACAAGGACAGCAGATGTCCTGGGATGATGGAACCAGGAGGATGGGATGTCCTGGATGATGGAGCTGGAGATTGGGTGTTCTGGGATGATGGGAGCTGGGAGGATCAGCTCACAGGATGGAAGCCAGGAGGAGCGGGATATCCTGATGGGAACCAGGAGGATCGGGATATTCTGGAATAATGAGAACCAGGAAGTTTGGGATGTCCTGCTGAGAATCAGGGGGATTGGGATATCCTGGGGTGACGCCATCACACAGGAGCCAGGGATTCCCCCTTCCCAGCCACTCCCCACCCTCCACGTGCTTTTCCCACACCTTTTCCCTGCTCTGCTCTTCCCTGCTCTCCACCAGCCAAGGTTATTTTGGAAAGCCACGGAATTACCCCTCGTTATCCACACTCAGCTGCGTGTCCCACCCCGGCAGCTGATAACTGGTCGTGTTTAAACTGATTGCTGCTGGAGATAAAAGATTCCCCGGGATCTCCGTTCTGACAGCAAAAGAAAAAAAAGAAATTATTATAAAAAAAAAGAGAACAAACAGCCGTTGGAAAGGGCTGGGCCTCCCCCTGATTCCCATTTCAGATTAGGATATCAGGAATGCTGCAGGAGATCCGTGAGGGCTGCCGGGGCTGCTGTTTGATATTCCAGGCTGGCACCGGATCATTCCTGAGGAGCTGCCTCAGTGTCCTTGAGGAGAGCTCCGTGAAACGCTGGAGCCGCTGCCTCTCCACACGGAGAGGGAGGAGCAGCAGGGCTGGGAGAGGGAATGCTGATCCAGAGGGGCTTCTCCAGGGAAAGGGAGGGGATGGGGGGATAAAACCCACTGGAGGTGGAGTGGCTGCAGGGCAGAGCAGGGAGAAGAGGGGCCTGAGGACCTGGAGGTGACAAAAAAGAGGCCTGGAGACAAGGACATTATAGAAGAGTGGCATGAGGGCCAGGAGGTGACAGAAAAGTGGCCTGAGGGACAAGAGGTGACAAAAAAAAAGGGCTTGGGGACCAGGAAGGGACAGAAAAGAGGCCTGGGACAGAAAAGAGAAGGGACAGTAAAGAGGTGACAGAAGAGTGGCCTGAGGGCCAGGAGGTGACAATTCCTTTGTGGAAAGGAGAAGAAATGAATCTGGAGGAGAAATTAATTTCAAAAACTCACTAAGGTTCAAAAATTCATCAAGCTTCAAAAACTCACCAAGGTTCAAAAACTCGTCAAGGTCTAAAAACTCATCAAGGTTCAAAACCTCCTTGGGAACCACGGGGAGGAGTGGATGCAGAAAGGCTGGAAGTTGGAAATGTGGGATTGCCGTGCTGGAAGGATGGGAAGGAGGGAGCAGAAGGCTCTGCCAAACCCCTGGCACCATCAGGATGATCCCAACGCTCCTCCAGGAAACCTTCGGTGTTGTCGCCGCCGCCGCAGTGGAGAGATCTTGGCGCTCATTAATGGCCCTTGATTTAACTCGAGTTCACGTTAGATCTCCATGTTGATTGCCGGAGTTAATTACGGAGTTAATTACCAGCTAATAACTTTGTTGCTAATGGCTGTGACGGATTTTTGGCAGGGCTGTCAGGAGGGTCTCCTGGGCAGGATCCTTGGTACGGAGCTGGAGACACTGAAGGCGAACAATTCCAATGTTTTTTTCCTTTGATGAGCAGTAAATTATCCTGATATCTCCCACTCTTGTGCTCGCTCGTTATCTGTGGGTAATTAGGAGTGAAGAGCTGCTGATAGGGGACCACGGCAATTTGATTTTTGATGTCACAGATTGGGGTTTGTCCCCTCCCCTGCATTCCCAGCCCTTCTACACCTCCACAGGTGCCACCCCAAAATCTCTGCCTCCGATTTTTGTGAGAATTCCAGGGCTCCTCAGGAAAATGAGCCATGATTTCCCAGGAGCAGCTCTGCCTTTTCCCAGCGGGTTCTGTCCCCTCCTCCTGGAACTCCTCAAGCACTTCCCTCACCCATCACATCCCAAGACAAACTGGGATAAACTGGGAGAAAATCTGTGCCTGAACATGGCCAAGAGCCCACATGGATGGGATGGGGATTCCCAGGCGGCACCCGGAGCTGGGAGAAGGAGGATTTGGAGATGATCAGGAAATGAAGGAAGGAGCAGTGAAGAGTCCCTGAGCCCCAAAGCCAACACAGGTGACACGTCTGAAAGCAGGGACAATGCACGGTGTGTCCCTGCCGGCTGCGCCACCGTTTTGGAGCCCTCAAAGCCCCTTTTCCACATCCCAGCAGCATTCCTGAGTGTGACGGTGTTCACGGGGGTCTCAGGTTGAGGGAAGAGACGAGGATCTGACTCCATGTTTCAGGAGGCTTGATTTATTATTTTATGATATATATTACAATATAACTATACTAAAAGAATAGAAGAAAAAGTTTCATCAGAAAGTTAGCTAAGAATAGAATAGGAAAGAATGATAAAAAATGTTTGTGGCTTGGCTCTCTGTCCGAGCCAGCTGACTGTGATTGGCCATTAATTAGAAACAACCACATGAGACCAATCCCAGATGCACCTGTTGCATTCCACAGCAGCAGATAACCATTGTTTACATTTTGTTCCTGAGGCCTCCCAGCTTCTCAGGAAGAAAAATCCTAAGGATTTTCCATAGAAGGTGTCTGCGACACCTGAGCTTTGCCAGCTCCCAGCAATCCTTGGGGACTGGTGGCACTCCCGGGGCTCTCCTGTTCTCGCAGCTCCTGGCTCCAAACTCGGGAAGAGCCGAGCCAAGGTTTTGTCACCTCCCTCAGCAGATGGATGGGAGCGTTCCAGGGAGCCCAGACAGCTCCTGCCTGGCAGCTCTTCCCAGCCCTTCCCAGCTCCCAGCGCTCCTGCAGAGCTGGAGATAAAGCTGCTCTGCTCGGGGACAAAACATCCCTGGAAAAATCAGTGTCACTGCCACATCCTGAGGTGGCACAGGGGCTTGGGTCATGTCCTGCTCCTGCTGGGAGATTGGAGAATCCCAGAATCCCATAATGATTTGGGTAGGAAACAACCTTAAAGATCAGCCAGTGTCACCCAGGGACACTTCCCACTATCCCAGGTTATCCCAGCCTGGCCTTGGACACCTCCAGGGGTCCAAGAGCAGTCACAGCTTCCATGGGAATTCCCTCCCAGCCCCTTTCCCACCCTCACAGCCAGGAATTCCTTCCCAAAATCCCATCTAGCCCTGCCCTCTGGCAGTGGGAGCCATTCCCTGTGTCCTGTCCCTCCATCCCTTGTCCTCAGCCCCTCTCCAGCTCCCCTGGAGCCCCTTCAGGCCCTGCAAGGGGCTCTGAGCTCTCCCTGGAGCTTTCTCTTCCCCTTTGGGCACTTCCAGGGATCCAGGGGCAGCCACAACTGCTCTGGAATTCCATCCCAGCCCCTCCCCATGCTCATTCCTCACAAAAATGCCACCCCAATCTCTGTGGGAAGCCATTCCCTGTGTCCTGTTCCTCCATCCCTTGTGCCCAGCTCTCCTGGAGTCCCTTCAGAACCTGGAAGCGGCTCCAAGGTCTCCCTGGAAGCTTCCCTTCTCCAGGTGAACATTCCCAGCTCTCCCAGCTTTTTCAGCCACCCCCCAACCCCCTCAATCCCTCGGCAGAGCTCTCCTGGCACCGATCCCTGGCTCGGGAAAGCCGCTCCCAACCCTTCCTTATCAACGAGGTGCACGCGCCGCCACCTCGGGGGAAAACCTGGGATCTGAGGGAGGCAGAGGGAGAACTCCCAACGCTGGCATCCCTGGCAGCCTGGGAGGTGTTGGGAGGGTTGGAGTGACGGGCATGGATGGCAGGATTTGCTTTCCTTTCCTGGAGCAAAACACAGGAGTGAGATCCCAGCCTGGAGCTGATTCCGTGGAGGAGGCGGCCAAGCCTGGGGGATCCCGGTGCCAGGGCGGCTGCAGCTGCTTTGGAGAGGTAAATCCCTTCCCAAAAAGCCCTGGAATGGGGTGGGATGAGGGGGAGGGAGGGGTTTCCACCCAGTTTTTACCAGAACTCACAGATTTCCCTGCGCTGGAGAACCAGAACCCTGACCCCCTTTGAATTCCTCACAGGAGCTGCCAAGGCCAGGAGGAAACAATTCCAAGGAGGAATTGTTTTCAAGGAGGAAACAATTCCATGCAGGAATTGTTTTCAAGGAGTGAACAATTCCAAGGAGAAATTGTTTTCATGGAGGAAACCATTCCTTCAAGGAGGAAACAATTCCATGCAGGAATTGTTTTCAAGGAGTGAACAATTCCAAGGAGAAATTGTTTTCAAGGAGGGAACAATTCCAAGGAGGAAGTGTTTTCAAGGAGGGAACAATTCCAAGGAGGAATTGTTTTCAAGGAGGAAACAATTCCAAGGAGGAAGTGTTTTCAAGGAGGAAACAATTCCAAGGAGGAAGTGTTTTCAAGGAGGAAACAATTCCTTCAAGGAGGAAACAATTCCAAGGAGGAATTGTTTTCAAGGAGGAAACAATTCCATGCAGGAATTGTTTTCAAGGAGTGAACAATTCCAAGGAGGAAGTGTTTTCAAGGAGGAAACAATTCCATGCAGGAATTGTTTTCAAGGAGTGAACAATTCCAAGGAGGAATTGTTTTCAAGGAGGGAACAATTCCA
The DNA here is from genome assembly GCF_028769735.1 of Zonotrichia leucophrys gambelii. Taxonomy (NCBI): domain Eukaryota; kingdom Metazoa; phylum Chordata; class Aves; order Passeriformes; family Passerellidae; genus Zonotrichia; species Zonotrichia leucophrys. The sequence goes on along the minus strand of NC_088191.1, from coordinate 3,381,362 downwards.
AGGAGGAAGTGTTTTCAAGGAGGGAACAATTCCAAGGAGGAAGTGTTTTCAAGGAGGAAACAATTCCTTCAAGGAGGAAACAATTCCAAGGAGGGATTTTTTCCAAGGAGGGAACAGTTCCATGCCGGGATGATGGAGAGGCAGGAAAACCCTTCCAGAACCATGAGTGAGGGGTGGGAATTCACATCCAGGATGAGGTGGAAGCCTCAAAACTCCAACAAACAGGAGCAGGAGGAGCTGGGCCTTGCTGGGCTGGGATTTATCCAGCAGGATGGGTAAGCCCGGGCTCTGGAGCAGTCCCTGACCTTGTTCACATGAGTAATTCCATGGATTGCAGTTGTCTGGATGCATCAGAAAATAATGATCTAGGAATCAATAAATACTCACAATTCTGCCCCACAAACACCACAAGCTCATCCCCACACCTAAACACCAAGAAATCTCCTCCAGAACCCGCTCCAGCTTTTTGTGAGCATCCCAGCATTGAGCTTTCCTGGAAATCCAGTGCAGGGGCAGCTCCTGACACCTGAAAAATCCTTTTATTTAATTTTTTTTTTCCCAGCTTCTTTTCAGGCTGCTGCAGGATTCGAGCTCCACGGATGGAGCTGAATGGATGCAGCTGCAATCAGCCTGCGGTGAATGATGCTCCAAATTGCAGCTCCCGGGATGCCGAGGGGGGAGAGCGGAGCCGGGAGCAGGTGACGGTGTTTGAATGTCACTTAAAGTTCATTTTCATTATTTTAATTGTCACCGGCAAAATCTCCCCATCCAGGCCTGATTATGCTGGGAGAGAAAATCAGGACTTAAATCCCAATCAATCAGAGCTGGAAGTGTTGCTGCAGAGCCGACGGTGGGGCCTGAGCTGTGATTAAAGCGAGGATTTGGTGATCCAGGGAAAGGCTGGGAATGCGCGGGGTTATCCAAAACTCCGGGATGAGCTTGGCAAGGACCGGGTACCATGGACAGCTCATTCCCGGCTTAATCCCGGTTCTCCACAAGGAAAAGGGGCAGCGTTTGGGGGTTTGGGGGGCTCGGGGGTCGTTATCAACTGGAGTTATCAGCCGGAATTATCAACTGGAGTTATCAGATGGAGTTATCAGCTGGAATTATCAGATAGAGTTATAAACTGGAATTATCAGATGGAGTTATCAGCTGGAATTATCAGATAGAGTTATAAACTGGAATTATCAGATAGAATTATCAACTGGAGTTATCAGCTAGAGTTATCGGCTGGAATAATAAAATAGAGTTGTCAACTGGAATTATCAGCTGGAGTTGTCAGATGGAGTTATCAGCTGGAATTACCAGATAGTTATAAACTGGAATTATCAGATGGAGCTATCAGATGGAATTATCAGATAGAGTTACAAACTGGAATTATCAGATGGAGTTATCAGCTGGAATTACCAGATAGTTATAAACTGGAATTATCAGATGGAGTTATCAGCTGGAATTATCAGAGGGAGTTATCAGCTGGAGTTATCAGCTGGAATTATCAGCTGGAATTATCAGATAGAATTATCAGCTGGAGTTATCAGCTGGAGTTATCAGCTGGAGTTATTAACTGGAATTATCAGCTGGAATTATCAGCTGGAGTTATCAGCTGGAGTTCCAGCCCGCAGCTCCACGGCCACCACCAGCAGAAGGCCCTGGAGCTGCTGGAGCAATCCAGAGGAGAACACGGAGCTGCTCCATGGTTGGAGCCCCTCTGGATTCTGGGAGGGCTGGGAATGTTCAGTTGGAGAAGGGAAGGATCCATGGAGAGCTCAGAGCCCCTCCCAGGGGCTCCAGGAGAGCTGCAGAGGGATTTGGGATAAGAGATGGAGGGACAGGACACAGGGAATGGATCTGGATTGGAAAAGGGGAGATTTGATGGGATTTTTGGAAGGAATTCCTGGCTGGGAGGGTGAGGAGGGGCTGGGATGGAGTTCCCAGAAATGCTGTGGATCCTTGGGAGTGTCCAAGGAAAGGGGAAGGGTCCAAGAATATCTTGGAGCCCCTTCCAGATCCTGGAGGGGCTCCAGGAGAGCTGGAGAAGATTTGGGACAAGGGATGGAGGGACAGGACACAGGGAATGGATTTAAACTGGGAAAGGGGAGATTGGGGTGGGATTTTTGGAAGGAACTTCTGGCTGGGAGGGTGGGAGGGGCTGGGATGGAATTCCCAGATGAGCCGAGGCTGCCCCTGGGTCCCTGGGAATGCCCAAGGCCAGCTTGGATCCATCCAGTCCCATGAAAGGTGTCAGGGCTGGAACTGGATGGGATTTAAATCCCTCTCAACCCAAACCATTCCAGGATTCTGGAATTCCACCAGGCAGAGGCAGATCCTGCTCCTTTAACGCCAGCAATTAAGGGGGGAAATATAAAAAGCCGCTCCATAAACTGCTGGAAAGTGGAAGCTCCTTCCAAACAAACCAATTTGAGGAAGATGGAGCCAGTGGGATCCGGCAATAATTTAATAACCAGCTCGGAAAAACAACAATGAATTTAAAAGCATTTTTGGTTTTGTTTTTTGTTGGGTTTTTTGTTGTTGTTTGTTGGGTTTTTTTCTAAGAGAGAAACATCAACTCTGCGGGGAAATAAATGGAATAAACGGAGCCCAATCTGCACAAACATTTGTTTTGTTATCTCTGGAAAATCAATAAACACGGGGCAATTATGGCCTCGATGAATCCCCCAACTTCAGATTCTCTCTCCAGGCTTCCTGCTCGATGGGAATTCATTACATTTCCCTTTCTTCATTCGGATAAATTCACCCTTTTCTCCCCCCCCTTTTTCAAACCCAAGTCGTGTTTTTCCCTTGAAATGTTTCATTTTTCTTTCCCTGGCATCGTGGAGGGAGAGGGAAGCTCCCCTCAGCTCTGATCTAATTCAATTAAATGTAATTTAATTGCTGGGCAGCCTCGGATTCGTCAAGAATTCCAGCAGAAAATAAATCAGAATAAAAAGCTCGGCCTGACATGGATCTTCCTGGTTTCTAGCTAAAATCTCCCAGTTTGGGTTTCAGCAGCTTGGCCAAGCTCGGCTTTGCAAAAACGGTGCCTATTCCTTCTCCCTCCCTTGATTTTGGAGCCGTCTGGATCAGATCTAAGGAGAAGGAGTGTCCGGTTTCCGGCTGTTTGGAGGGCCTGGAAAGGCCCGAGGTGGCCTTGGGGCAGCCGCGTTTCAAAGGACGAGAAGAGGCTTCAGTTCTTTTGTCGGTCTCGGTGTTTATTAATTGTTTATCTAAAAGATTTTCTTTCGCCCGACAGAGCTCTGCTCAGCAGCCAGCCATGAGCACACTGTCCCCCTCCGGCAGTCACCTATCTTTATACCATTGTTACGTGTACAATATTTATCATTTTTCCCATACCTTTCACCCTTATTGCCAGTGCACTTTTAGTAATGACCAATCCCAAAGTGCCACCATCACCACAGAAGATGGAGGAGAAGAAGAAGAAGAAGAAGAAGAAGAACAGGACACGCCCCAATTCCTCCATCTTACTTCTCTAAACCCCCTGTACAGAAATCCTAAACCTGTGTTTCCCTCTCTAATTAACTGATCCCTTCACCATTCACCCGGTGAAACCCTCCTATCCTCATACAGGTGTCGTCTCCTGTGTAGGGTCAAAGTCCAGCCCCAGACACTTCTGGAACATTCCAGGACTCCCGAGCCCCCCAAGGGTGCTCTCGGTGGCACCTCAGTCCTGAGGTGCTGAGATCCCACAAAGGAGGATCCCAAATTCTCCTCTGCCCCTTGTCCTGCCTGCAGAACCTTTGGGATGCTCGAACCTTTGGGATGCTCTTCCCTATTTTCTGCTGGAGCCATTCCCTTCCCTGCCCCAAAATCTGAAAATTCCCCACGGAGACAGCAATGGCCTCACCCACCCTTCCCAAATGCAGGAATAAACGAGGGCTATTATCACCCAGGGGTGCCTAATTATTGATTTTTAATGAAGGAAAATCACATTTCCAACCCATTGGAAAAGCCACTTCCCGGGGTGTCAACGCCCTCTGGGAATTCTGCTGCGCTTGGAGATTTTTCCTCTTCCCACAACATCTTTCATTTTCACACCAGGTTTTTGTTCTGCTTTTTTTTTCCATATTTGTTTGGGAAGCGATCATCAGGAATGAAATCTTGGGGGAAAAAACTTGGGAAAAACCCCAAGAACTTAAGGAAAAATCAACTCAATATTGACTAGAGATTGAAGATTTCCAGATTTATTTAGGTTAAGACCTTCCCATGGAAACATCTTTGGAAATGCTGTTTTTCCAACTTCTGGAAGAGCTCTGGGGCACCGGGAGAGAGCCCAGGAGAGCTCAGGTGTTGGAATTTATTTGGGATGTTCGGGGAGCTTGGAGGATCCCGTGTGCCCTTGGGAGCTGAGCCCGACCCCTCCTGTCAGGGACTTGTGGAGAGCCACAAATCCTCACTGCTCCCTTTTCCCAGCATCTCCTCATCCCAACCACGCTCCAAGCAAAATGGATCTTCCGGGCCTCAGAAACCAGACCCCAAAAAAACCGGTTAAAATGGGGGAAAAAAAAGAAGTTAAAATTAAAGAAAAGAACAATCCTGGGAGCAGGGAACGTTTCCCACTCTCGCTGAGGGTTTGGAGCCGCTCCCTCGCCACTTCCCCCAGGGATTGCTGCTTTTTCCCCGTAATTAGCAGCGAAGTGTGAGCGCTGCGAGGAGCCAAGAGTCTCCCTCGGATCCCACTCGGGCTTTTCCTCGCGTTTCTTCCCGGTGTTTTCTTCTCACCACATTCAATTAAATCCGGACCCGCTGCCAACAAATCCCTCGGAGCAGCCGAAGCCTCCCCAGGCGAGCTCCAGGTGCTCCCAAGCTCCGGAGCCTGCAGGGTGTCCCTGGCACCCCCAGAAGGAAAAATGATGGTCCTGGGAGTCTTTTCCAGCCCCCAAATTCCATTATTTTGGGGCAAAACAACCAGGACTGAACACAGGCAGGAGCAGCTTTAACCGTTTATAGCTCCTTTTTCCATTTGCTCCTTTTTAGATTCTTATTTAAAACAATTCACCTTCCATTTTAGAATCTTGAAGCAGAAAACATAATTCCTAGGGAGTAAATTTACATTTTAGAAACAATAAATAATAATAAATAAATATAATAAACAATGGATAAAACCATTAGTAATAAATACAATAAATAATAATAAATTTAAATTTCAGAAACAATAAATAATAATAAATATAATAAACAATAAAGAAATAATTAATAATAAACACAAAAATAATAATAATTTTAAATTTTAGAAACAATGATAAAATACAATAAACAATAAATAAAACAATTAAAAATAATTTTACATTTTATAAACAATACGTTATATTAGCAATAAATTTCATCATTCATAAATTCAATAAAATTAATTTAATTTTAAAAATATTTTTTACAGCTTTTTCAGCTTTTAACTTCACCAGCAGGACAAACTCAGAAGATTTATCCTCTCCAAGCCTCGCCCTGGTGCCATGAATCCCTTTTTATTTTTGGCCAAGGCTGAGGGAGATTTTGGGGAGCCTTTTCCCCTTTTCCTTGGCATTTTTCACTGCCAAATGCCGAATTTGAATTCCTCCACTCCGGACAGAAGCAGCAGAGAGCGTGTGAATAAAACATGAAGCAGAAAACAAATCCTCCCTGGCACCTGGATCCTTCCCTTCCCAGGGCAATCCCGAGGCTTTAATTGCTTGATTTACTGCAGGAGCCACTCTGCCAGCAGCGATAAATAAAGTTAATTAATATTGGGAAACCCCCTGCCAGAGGCTGGGAATTCACAGGGAACGGAGGGATGGGATTTGTGGAGCTGCTGGAGAAGGGAAGAGCCCAATTCCCTCTCCTCCCTTTCCTTATCCATCATCCTTTCCTGGTTTGGCTGCTGGCGCCAATTCTGGGTTGTTTTCCTTCTCTTTTTCACTCCCTCCTTCCCCAAGGACCCCAAACGTTAATCAGGGAAGAGTTTCTGTGATTAAATACATGGAAATAATGGGATTTTCTCCTGGAGGAAGGAAATCTGGTGCCAAACGTGGAGTGGGAACACCCTGGTGTGCCAAAAGACGGGAGGAAAACGGGGAATTATTGATTCCAACAGGACAGGGGCCCTCATCCATCAGATTTCAGCTTTTCCATGGATGTTTTTGTTGGGATGAAGTTACACATCCTCCACAAATCCAGGAAATTTCTTGGGGTGGTTTTCACATTGGATTTAACTCTGGAATGACTTGGAGCACCTTGGGATAGTGGAAGATGGTCCTGTCCAAAGAATGGGGTGGAACAAGATGAACTTAAAATTTTTGGGATTTAACAGTAAGAAGAAAATTTGGGATGAAAAAGTTCCAGGTGGGATGAAGTTACACGTCCTCCACAAATCCAGGAAATTTCTTGGGGTGGTTTTCACATTGGATTTAACTCTGGAATGACTTGGAGCACCTTGGGATAGTGGAAGATGGTCCTGTCCAAAGAATGGGGTGGAACAAGACGAACTTAAAATTTTTGGGATTTAACAGTAAGAAGAAAATTTCAGGATGAAAAAGTTCCAGGTGGGATGAAGTTACATGTCCTCCACAAATCCAGGAAATTTCTTGGGATGGTTTTCACATTGGATTTAACTCTGGAATGACTTGGAGCACCTTGGGATAGTGGGAGGTGTTCCTGTCCAAGGAATGGCGTGGAACAGGATGAACTTGGAATTTTGGGGATTTAACAGTAAGAAGAAAATTCGGGATGAAAAAGTTCCAGGTGGGATGAAGTTACACGTCCTCCACAAATCCAGGAAATTTCTTGGGGTGGTTTTCATGTTGGATTTTACCAAGGAAGGGTTTGGGGCAATCTGGGATGGTGGGAGATGTCCCTGTCCATAGCAGGGCGTGGAATGAGATGAATTTTAAGGTCCTTCCCACCCAAATCATTCCACGATCCAGTCGCTCATCCTGGGTCATTTCCAAGGTTGGTAGGAACCCAAGCAGCTCACTCTGCACCAAATCCTCCCACGTTTTGCTGGAATTTTGCTGATTTACCCAGTCAGACCCTTTGACCTGGCCACATTCCCAGAGATTTTTCCCCATTTTCCGTCTCCACCAGGGAAGAGCTTCCAGTGCATCCTCCTGCAGCTCCTCGGAAATCTGCTCCAACATCTGCCAGCCTGACTCTCCCAGGGCCTTTGGGATCATTTGTGTGCTCTGGAGTGACACAGAATTCCTTGGCCAGATGGAAACTTCTCCCTGGATCATGGGAAAAGGACGAAGTGGAGCTGGAATCTCTCAGTTTTACATCCCAAAGCCCTCCCTGCCTGAGCCTCCCTCCCTGACTGAATTAACTCCTGATTTATCCTTCTAAACAATTCCCAAATGATTTCCTGAGGAAAAGGAGGGTTTGGGATCGTTTGGAAGCAGCCCTCAAGTGCAAGGAGTTGTTTTTATCCCTAATTGTGTCCAAGACGCCCAAACCAACATTCTATTATTCATTTTTCCCAGCATATGGAAAAAAATCTGGGAGCACCCAGTGCTTGGAGCAACAAAACCCTGCCTGAACTGTGCTGTGAAAAGCTGGATTTTAATCTGAGCCTTGCCAGGGAGGAGCTGAGCCCCTCCTTGTGTCCCTGAGCTCATCCCGGCTCTGTGGGATGTTCTGTTCCCTCTTGGTTGCTGGGCTGTCCCCGCTCTGCCACTGACACAATTTTCCCATCTTTCCACTTTTTCCATCCTTTCCCTCCCTGGAACTGGGAGGGACAAAGAGCTGCAGTGCCTGGAGTTGGAACAGGTCAGGTTTCAGAGCAGAATTGGTTGAAATTGCCCAAATTTGTCATTTTTAAGGCCAGAAGTTGCCGCTTCCCACGCTGAACCTGACATTTTACCTAATGATGGCCATGGAAATTCCCCCAGGAATTCCCAACTGCCCGGGGATGGAGCGAGGTTGTTTTTAAATCAGCACCTGACCTTTGGAAATGGATCCCAGGATTAATGACCAGGTCAGGTTTTATTTCAACCAGAGCTTGGTTGGTTTAATTTTCCAGACATCCAGGTTGGGCACTGCTCCTTTTGCTTTAAAATCCACCAAAACTGGTCCAGGTGCTCCAAATTCCCTCACCGGGCAGAGTTTTCTCTCCAAGGAATTAAGCTGAGCTTTTCCCACCCCATATTTCTATAAAATAAATAGATTTAATCCCATAAAGCTGCAATTTAATTTGAGAAAAGCCTCAGAGTGAAGCTGGAGTTCAATCATCCCAAAGCAGGGCCTGGAGGAGAATCCCAAAGAATGGTTGGGAATGGATTTCAGGGAGATTTAAATCCAACGTGGTCTGGAGCTGATCATCCCAAAGCAGAGCCTGGAGAATCCCAAAAATGCTTGAAATGGATTTCAGGGAGATTAAAATCCAGATGCTCTGGAGCTGATCATCCCAAAGCAGAGCCTGGAGGAGAATCCCAAAGAATGGCTGGGAATGGATTTCAGGGAGATTTAAATCCAACGTGCTCTGGAGCTGATCATCCCAAAGCAGAGCCTGGAGGAGAATCCCAAAGAATGGTTGGGAATGGATTTCAGGGATATTTAAATCCAACGTGGTCTGGAGCTGGAGAGCCTCAGGGCCATGGAGATGGGATTGTTGGGAACAGGGATGAGAGTTGCTTTGGGAAATCCCATGTTGTGGTTGTGAATGTTGGGATTTCCACCCCTCCCAGCCTCTGCACTGATCTCATCTCTTGATTCCCAAACAAGGATCCAAACCCTGTCCTGAAGGAGAAGGATCTGCCTTGGAATTGGGAGCAGGATGTCTCCAATGGTTGGAGCCACATTCCCGGTTTGTGGGACCAGGGAAAGGAGAATTTTCCGTTCCCAGAGGATGCCAAACCCTGCCTGGGGCTGGCAGGGATGGGAGGAGGAGCTCAGCCTCAGCTCCTGCAGATCCCACTGATGGGAAAGGATGGAAGGAAGGTCCTGTTCCATTGGAAAAGGCTGGAAGGAAGGTCCTGTTCCATTGGAAAAGGCTGGACTGGCCCCAAAATTCACTTTGGATTGTGCTGCTGCTGGATCCCATCCCGGGAAGGAGCTGGAGATGTTGGATTGAGGCATCAGAGGGATGGAGCAGCTCTGGAGCCAGGCTGGGAGAGCTGGGAATATTCACCTGGAGAGGAGGAGGATCCAGGGAGAGCTTCCAGAACATTCCAGGGCTTGAAAGGAGCTCCAGGAGAGCTGGAGAGGGACTGGGGACAAGGATGGAGGGCCAGGACACAGGGAATGGCTTCCCACTGGAAAAGGGGAGATTGGGGTGGGATTTTGGGAAGGAATTCTTGGCTATGAGGATGGGGAGGGGCTGGGCTGGAATTCCCAGAGAAGCCGTGGCTGCCCCTGGATCCCTGGGAGTGTTGAAGGAAAGGTGGGGAAAGGGAAGGATCCAAGGAAATCTTGGAGTGCCTTCCAGAGCCTGGAGGGGCTCCAGGAGAGCTGGAGAGGATTTGGGAACAAGGGAAGGAGGGACAGGACACAGGGAATGGCTTTGGATTGGAGAAGGGCAGATTTGATAAGATTTGGGAAGGAATTCCTGGCTGGCAGGGTGAGGAGGGGCTGGGCTGGAATTCCCAGGGAATCTGTGGCTGCCCCTGGATCCCTGGAAGTGCCCAAGGCCGGGCTGGGATAACCCAGGATGGTGGAAGGTGTCCCCACGGCAGGGGTGGGATGAGCTGAAGATCCCTCCCAGCCCGTTCCATCCCGGAATTCTGTTTGCCGGCAGGATTCCCCTGCTCGGAGAGGCGATGGCTTTTCCATGTAAATGTGTTTTCCATGCAAATGCTCTTGGAGGGCTGTTTAGCAGGAAGTGACAGCGGTGACAGCTCCGATCCTCCCGGGAATCGCTGCAGTCACTGTTGGTTTTCTCCTAAAATGACGGATCTTGATCTCTCTGCCTTTCAACTTCTGTGGATTTTGGAATTTTTTTTTTTCCCCTAAACCACAGTGTCCTTGATAAACAAACACAAACAAAAGAACGCCTTGGAGCCAGGGAGGGAATTCCAGCCTGCAGAGGGTAAAAAAGGGAAATAAAGCAGGGAAAAAAGGGAAATAAAGCAGGGAAAAAAAGGGAAATAAAGCAGGGAAAAAAAGGGAAATAAAGCAGGGAAAAAAGGGAAATAAAGCAGGGAAAAAAAGGGAAATAAAGCAGGGAAAAAAGGGAAATAAACCGAACCAGCCGGATCCCAAGGATTGGGAATCCCAAATTCTTGCTCAGTGGGAATAATCCTGGGCATGTCACATCCACTTGAGCACCCCCTCCCAACCCAGTGCACCAGCTTGGCTTTTCCTTGCTTTTAAAATGGAATTTCTGTTTTCCTTGCTTTTTTTATGGAATTTCTGTCCCTTTCACCCCCACCCTGGGAGGTCCAAACATCTCTCCCAGGCTCCAGCACTGCCCTCATTTTTCTGGAAGGGCCCTCAGGGCTGAGGGGTTTGGAATTGAAATCCATTAGCAAAATTCCTCCTTTCCCCCCCACTCTTTTTGCATTAAGTGTTCCATTAATCCAACATCCCAATCCACCAAAGCAGGGGGGGTGTTAAAACATAAAAACCATCACCCCCTATTGCTCCTCAGATCTTCCCAAGGCAAGAATTTAATTTCTGGCTGAACACCAGAGAGAAAATGAGAGGAAGAGAGGAAGGATGGAGGAGGAAGTAAAAAAAAAAAGCCCCCACCCAAACAGAAATTGATGAATTAAATGCAATCGGAGCGGTCAGGGAGAGGAGATGGAAACGGGGAAAGCTCCTGTTGGGAACGGGAACGGGATCTCTCCATCATTTCCATTTCCCAGCACGCCGGGACTCAGGACAAGCTATTAAGGAGCTGACATTTAGAAGAGTATTTAAACCCTTCTTGGATTAAAGATTTTTATTCCCTCCAACTCCCAGCCCTTCCCCATCCCCTAACGTTTGCCCCCTCCTTGGTGGATTTATTCCCGGAGTTCCTCGGTGCCTCCATCCCTGTTTTTTTTTTCCCTGTATTTACCACGGAGCTAATGGGGAATAAACGAGGAGCAAAACGAAGCCGTTCCTGCTATAAATAATTGATGGACACCGCGGCTCCTCACGGATCCCACACAGGTCCCGCGCACGTGGGCACGCAACGAGCGCGAGCTGAGAAATTCCGGCTCCTCGACACAGACGGCAGATATATATAAATATATATAAAATAAAATTAAAAATAAAAAAAAAAAAAAGCAAGAAAAAGGAGAAATATTCCTGCCTGACCCATCCCAGCTGGAAAAATCCAGGTATTACAGCCTGGGAGGTGCCATCTGTGGCTGTCCCAGCCCCTGTCACCGCCGCTGTCCCCGCGCGGGCACGGCCACAATGCGGCGGAACAGCCGCGGATAATTAAACTTTGCGGTGAGGAGATAAAGCCGAGATGGGCTTTTTTTCCTCGGAGCTTTTCACATCCCAGCTGGAGGCAGCAGATAAGGTGGAAATTGGCCTATTTTCCAGCCCGGAGTGGCTTTGCAGCGGCAACGCGGCGAAATTTCAGATTTTTTTCGCCGGCCTTTCTTTGAAATCGAAATTTGAGGGGTTGGATGGTGACATCCCCACTCCAGGAATGCGGCTTCTCCTGGGATGGGTTTCCTGGTGGGAATGAGGGGAAAAGCCTGGGGATGATCCTGAATCCTCATCCCAGGATGTTTTCTTGGCATGCTGAGGGTTTTTGTACCCAGTACTGGGATCCAGGAATCAGCTCTAAATCCCAAATCTGGTGGGTTCTGTTCAAATTCCTGCCCTGCCTGGGTGGGAATGAGTTCCATGAGCATGGGGTGAAAATTTCAGATTTTTTTTGCCAGCCTTTCTTTGAAATCGAAATGTGAGCAATTGTACGGTGATACCCTCATACCGGGAATGCGGCTTCTCCTGGGATGGGTTTCCTGGTGGGAATGAGGGGAAAAGCCTGAGGATGATCCTGAATCCTCATCCCAGGATGTTTTCTTGGCATGCTGAGGGTTTTTGTACCAGTACTGGATCCAGGAATCAGCTCTAAATCCCAAATCTGGTGGGTTCTGTTCAAATTCCTGCCCTGCCTGGGTGGGAATGAGTTCCATGAGCATGGGTGGAAAATTTCAGATTTTATTTGCCAGCTTTCTTTGAAATCGAAATGTGAGCGATTGTACGGTGATACCCTCATACCGGGAATGCGGCTTCTCCTGGGATGGGTTTCCTGGTGGGAATGAGGGGAAAAGCCTGAGGATGATCCTGAATCCTCATCCCAGGATGTTTTCTTGGCATGCTGAGGGTCTTGTACCCAGTACCAGATCCATGAGATCACCAGGAATCAGCTCTAAATCCCAAATCTGGTGGGATCTGTTCAAATTCCTGCCCTGCCTGGGTGGGAATGAGTTCCATGAACACGGGGTGCCAGGAAGAGCCAGGAGGGACACAAGAGTGATGAACCCAAATCTCCCCAAATGCATAAAAACATTAAGGAAAACGGGAACTGGAGGGAGAAGGAGCTGGGAGCTGCTGGGATGGATCCATGGATGGGCCCCACTTTTCCCAGAGCTGGAATCATCCCACAGGGCAGCAGCGATGGAGCATCCTGACAAAATCCGGGTGAAAATTCCTGCTTTTCCTGGCTGCCTCTGCAGGGATGGAATGGCTGAGAGGGGAGAGGAGCCGAGTTCAGCTCCTGGCACATCCCAATCTCGTTTGCCTTCCTGCTGGATCGGAGCCTTCATCTCCAAAATTGCAGGGCCGGGAGCTCCTCTGAGGCCTCATTAATGGACGTTTGCCGAGCGCTCCGGGATCCTGCGGGAAGCGAGGCCGCGCTATCGGGGCACGGAATCTTTTCCCGAGTTTTATCCACATCCACCGCTCAATCCAGAGGGGCTTTGTGGGTGATAAAACTGCTCTGCCATCCCCTCCCCGGCCCCAACCAAGGTGCCGAGGGCTCCAAAATAAATACAAAAAAAAAAACACGGATAAACCCCAACCCCTTGGAAGAATCCGTCTGTGCCGAGATAATTCTGCTTATATAACGCATTATCTGCCTTTCTCTTCGCCGGGATTTCATTTCTCAGGGATATTTGCATGAAAACGGGAGCTTTGTTGCTTAGGAAATTCAGCTGCCGCCGCTTGCTGGCCCCATTCTGCTGCGGTCGAGTGACAGCCTTTGTGCTCTGCTCCTTCCCCGCGCCGTGTCCGCCTCCTCGGGAATGATATCCCTGCTTTGAAAGGGAAAAACGGAGCTGGGAAAGCTCCTCCTGGTCCCACTGGGCTGGAGGGGCAATGAGGAGGGAGATCAGAACAACTCCAGAAGATCAGAGATGGGATTTTGGGGGAAAAAGCGTTTTTTGGGGAGTGGGAATGGTTGGGGGTTGTTAGGAGAGTTTTGTCCCTCTGTACTCCAGCTTTGGATTCCCAAGGATTTCCCATTGGGAATCCAAGGCCTGAGCAAGGGATGTTGAGGGATTGGGGATTTGGGGGGAAAAAAGGGGATATTTTAGGGGAATAAATAGGAATGGTTGGGGGTAGTTTGGAAGGATTGAGAGTCGAGTGTTCTTCTTCCCCAGCCTCACATCTTCCAATGATTCCCATTGGGAATCCAAGGTGTGAGAAAGAGATACTCAGGGGTTGGGATTTTGGGGGAAAAAGGGATATTTTGGGGGAGTAAATGGGAATGGTTGGGAGTATTTGGGAGGGTTTGGGAGCAGAGTATCCCTCTGCACACCAGCCTTGGGTTTTCCAAGGATTCCCACTGGGAATCCAAGGCCTGAGTGAGGGAATGCTGAAGCATTGGGGGTTTGGAGAAAAAAAGGGATATTTTAGGGGAATAAATAGGAATGGTTGAGGGTATTTAGGAGGGTTTGTGAGCAGAGTTATCCCTCTGTACTCCAGCCTTGGATTTTCCAAGGATTCCCATTGGGAATCCCAGGCCTGAGCAAGGGATGCTCAGGGGTTGGAGTTTTTGGGGGAAAAAGGGACATTTTAGGGGAATAAATGGGAATGGTTGAGGGTATTTAGGAGGGTTTTAGAGCCGAGTGTCCCTCTGTACACCTGCCTTGGGTTTTCCAAGGATTCCCATTGGGAATCCAAGGCCTGAGTAAGGGAATGCTGAAGCATTGGGGGTTTGGAGAAAAAAAGGGATATTTTAGGGGAATAAATGGGAATGATTGAGGGTATTTAGGAGGGTTTTAGAGCTGTGTCCCTCTGTACACCAGCCTTGGGTTTTCCAAGGATTCCCATTGGGAATCCCAGGCCTGAGCAAGGGATGTTGAGGGATTGGGGATTTGGGGGGAAAAAAAGGGATATTTTAGGGGAATAAATAGGAATGGTTGGGGGTAGTTTGGAAGGATTGAGCATGGAGTGTTCTTCTTCCCCAGCCTCACATCTTCCAATGATTCCCATTGAGAATCCAAGGTGTGAGAAAGAGATACTCAGGGGTTGGGATTTTGGGGGAAAAGGGATATTTTGGGGAGTAAATGGGAATGGTTGGGAGTATTTGGGAGGGTTTGAGAGCGGAGTGTCCCTCTGCACTCCAGCCTTGGATTTTCCAAGGATTCCCACTGGGAATCCAAGGCCTGAGTAAAGGAATGCTGAAGCATTGGGGGTTTGGGGAAAAAAAGGGATATTTTGGGGGAATAAATGGGAAGGGTTGGGGGTAGTTTGGAAGGATTGAGCATGGAGTGTTCTTCTTCCCCAGTCTCACATTTTCCCATGATTCCCATTGGGAATCCAAGGTGTGAGAAAGAGATACTCAGGGGTTGGGATTTTGGGGGGAAAAGGGATATTTTGGGGGAGTAAATGGGAATGGTTGGGAGTATTTAGGAGGGCTTGGGAGAGGAGTGTCCCTCTGCACTCCAGCCTTGGATTTTCTAAGGATTCCCATTGGGAATCCCAGGCCTGAGCAAGGGATGCTCAGGGGTTGGGATTTTGGGGGAAAAAGGGATATTTTAGGGGAATAAATGGGAATGGTTGAGGGTATTTAGGAGGGTTTTAGAGCTGAGTGTCCCTCTGTACACCAGCCTTGGGTTTTCCAAGGATTCCCACTGGGAATCCAAGGCCTGAGTGAGGGAATGCTGAAGAATTGGAGGTTTGGGGAAAAAAAGGGATATTTTGGGGGAATAAATGGGAATGATTGAGGGTATTTAGGAGGGTTTTAGAGCTGTGTCCCTCTGTACACCAGCCTTGGGTTTTCCAAGGATTCCCATTGGGAATCCCAGGCCTGAGCAAGGGATGCTCAGGAAGCCACCAAAGGCCTCAGGATTCCTTTGGGTATCCATGGATTTTCTCTCTGAAATGCGATTGGTCCCTGCAGGAAACATCCATGGAAAATATGAGGGGAAATTCCACTTTGGAATGTCTCAAATTAGAAATGCTCCCAGCCTGAAATAGAGGTGGAGACGGTTTTGTGGGTTACAAATCCCTGATTTCCCACCTTTCACTCCCTGGTGCTGCCTGGGCTTTTGTGGATCCCAAACAAGGGGAAAAGCGTGGAAATGATTCCAAGGGGGAGAGGGAGGACCGGAGAACATGGAGGAGATCCGGGATGTTCCAAACCAGAGGGATCCTCCCCTGCCCTTCCTGCCCGCGCTCTGCCTTTCTCCAGATGTATAAATCATCCAGAACAGGCAGAGGGATCCTTCCAGCTGATCCTTCTGGCTCTGGGCGTTCCAGCAGAGATAAAAGATAAAGATAAACCCCCCCCGACACCGGTCCTGCCACCTTTGATGAAAAATTCACCCTGTGCCTCCTCAGGCTCTGCATCCCTGGGATGCTCCTGGCCCAGCCCTGCCCTTCCTCACCTGGTTGATTTTGCAGGTTGAAGATGTATTTTTGATTCCTCGCGTGTTATTTTTAATTCCTGCTATTTTTTTTTTTTAATTCCAAGCCTGATCAGGGCTGGCTCCTGTTCCTGACACTGGATGAGATGGGGAAACCCCATAAAACCTCATAAAAACCCGAATTTTGAGCTGTGTTGATGCCAAAGGGTTCAGGGAGGGTTCATCCCACTTCAGCTCCTCAAAACAGGGGAATTAGTGCCTTTAATGACTTGGAATTCCACAAAAAAAAAAAAAAAAAAGAAAAAAACAGTGGGAGGCAGGGAGGTTGTGTATGGATCAGCAGGGTCAGGAACTTTAATTGCTTTTTATTCACACACTTGGTGTAATCCCAGAGCCCTGGAGCCACTTCCTGCCTTCACAAACACCAAATTAACATCACCGATGGATAATTGACCTCACCTCTGGGGTAATTCCATTGCTCCAAAGCCTGAGGACTGCAAATTTCTACTGGAGAAGGCAGAGATCCCAAGCAGGGCTCAGGGAAGGCAAAGGGCTCAAAATCCCACCCAGCATTCCCTGGGATTTTCATGGAGCCGGGGAGGCCTGGAATGAGTGACAGAGACCCCTTCCCACCTTTTTTCCAGTCCTGAGCCCCTCTGGGATTTTTATTTTCTGTCCAAATCTGCTTCTTTCCCCTGGGAAAAGCTTCCTTTCCCTTCCCTCCTTGTTATTTGCTCCTGAATGTTTGATATTCCCGGGATCCAGGGCTTGGTGCTGCTCCATCACCCCGGGATCAGGAGAGGAACATCATTAGAGGGAAGGAGGGATAAAAATACCCAAATTTCTTAGCTGGAGGAGGTTTGTTTTGGCTTTCCCTGCTTTTGGAAGCCCTGGAAAATCAGCCCTTGGAGAAATCATGGAATCCTTTCCTCCCAAAGGGTTTTGGGATGGGAGTGAGGATGTGCCCGGGGTCAGCTGGGTCCAAGGAACTCCAGAGCTCATCCCAGATGGAAGCTCAGGATGGGTCTGTGAGGGGCAGAGAGAAAATTCTTCCTTTCACAGCCAATAAATCCCAAAATTCCGAGATAATCAGGAATGAATAACTTGATATTCCTGCTGTCCCTTCTCCAGCTGTTCCTTTAATGCACATCAGGAAGTTTATTCCAAAACCATCCCATTTAAAGACTTTCATTTAGGAACTAAAGAGAGGAGTTAAAATGTCGCCGTTTCACCCTCTGCCTCCCAGAGCTTTTATGACAACGCTTGGAATTAAAAAAAAAAAGGAGATAAAAAAATCCCTCCAGGCTTCCAAATGTGCTGGGAAATCTCCTGGAAACATCTGCCTGATTCTGAAGGGCTGCTGGATTGAAAAGCTGAGGTTGGCACAGATTTTTGGGAGCTCAGAGTTGTCCCTTTTTGTCACCAACAGCACCCCCAGGTTCTTCCATCCAGGATTTTTTCCATGGTTAAAAGGGGAAACTGGACTGGGAATGGGGCGTCCATCTCATTCCACCCTGCCACTGGATACACGCTGGAAAAATAGATATATGCTCAAAAAATGGATATATGCTCAAAAAATGTGTATACACCAATAAAATACACTGGATACATGCTGGGAAAATAGATATATGCTCAAAAAAATCGATATATATGCTCAAAAATAGATATACGCTGGGAAAATATATATACACTGGAAAAATGGATATACACTGGAAAAACACATGGATATATGCTCAAAAATGGATATACACTGGAAAATTGATATAGACTGGGAAAATACACTGGATACATGCTGGAAAAATAGAAACACACTGGGAAAATATATATTTGCTCAAAAAATGGATATACACTGGAAAATGGATGCAGACTGGGAAAATACACTGGATACATGCTGGAAAAATAGATATATGCTCAAAAACCAGATATATGCTCCAAAATTGGATACAGACTGGGAAAATGCACTGGATACATGCTGAGAAAATAGATATATGCTCAAAAAAAGGGATATACACTGGGAAAATATACTGGATATATGCTGGGAAAATAGATACACACTGGAAAAAATATATACACTGGAAAAATGGATATACACTGGAAAAACCCATGGATACACACTAGAAAAGTGGATGTACAGTGGAAAAATAAATGGATATGCACGTAAAATGGATATACAGTGGAAAAATAAATCTACATGCATTGGAAAAACTCATGGATGCACACTAGAAAAGTGGATATACATTGGAAAAATACATGGATGCACACTGGAAAATGGATATACAGTGGAAAAATGAATGGATATACACTGGAAAAACCCATGGATGCGCACTGGAAAATGGATGTACATTGGAAAACCCCACTGGATTTGCCCCCAAAACCCCACGGAAGCCCCAGGGTGGCAGCAGTGGCATCACCCGCTGGGGGTGGCACTCCCAGCCTTGTCCCCAGGCCTTTTCCCAGGATAAACCTTGGATTCCCTCTGGAACGACTTCCTGGCACTTTCCCATTTGAATAAAAATTATAGAGGGGAAGAGCGATGACGTGGCACTTGAAACTGAAACCCAGCTATTTCTTCCATCTTTATCATCCCGGGAAATGCAATATTTTGACATTTCCAAGGAGCTGCAGTATTGTGGGGTTTTTTTTTCTTTTTTGGTTGGGTTTGTTGGTTTTTTTTTCCCCAACATATTTTATCTTTCCCTGTAGGATATCAGCCCGGCTCGTCTCCATTTTCTAATTTCATTAACTGGCACCGAGAACAAACCCCTTTATTTCCCCCAGAATCCACCCACTCCACATCTTCCATTCTCCCATTCCATGAAGATTTCCATGTAAGATGTTTTTCCAATCTGGTTGCTCCAGGAAAAAATTGCAGTGGAGACAAATTCCAAGTGATGTGGGAATTTGCTTTTGTTCCAGGGCAAAGCTGAGGAATCTTGAAGGAAAAATGGGAATATGGGTCCCACCCATGGATTTGCTCAGGGAGTGCTTTTGTTCCAGGGCAAAGTGAGGAATCCCCATGGGAAATTTGGAATATGGATCCAACAGGGAGCTGAGGGCTCTCTGAGCACCCCAACATTCCAAAAAAACCCCCAAGCATCCCAAATCCCAGCTCAACAATCCCACTCCAGCTCCTCCAGCAGCATGGGGTGAAATAATCCTGGAAAAGGCATCTTCCTCCATGAAGATTTTTCCATGTAAGACGTTTTTCTAGCCTGGTTACTCCAGGAAAAAATTACAGGGGAGACAAACTCCAGGTGATGTGGGAACTTGGTTTTGTTCCAGGGCGAAGCTGAGGAATCTTGAAGGAAAAATGGGAATATGGGTCCCACCCATGGATTTGCTCAGGGAGTGCTTTTGTTCCAGGGCAAAGTGAGGAATCCCCATGGGAAATTTGGAATATGGATCCAACAGGCAGCTGAGAGCTTTCTGAGCACCCCAACATTCCAAAAAAAACCCCGGAGAATCCCAAACCCCATCTCAACAACCCCATCCCAGCTCCTCCAGCAGCATGGGGTGAAATAATCCTGGAAAAGGCATCTTCCTCCATGAAGATTTTTCCATGTAAGACCTTTTTCCAGCCTGGTTACTCCAGGAAAAAATTACAGGGGAGACAAACTCCAGGTGATTGGGAACTTGGTTTTGTTCCAGCGGAAGCTGGGATGCTTGAAGGAAAAATGGAATATGGGCCACCCATGGAAATTTGGCTCAGGGAGTGCTTTTGTCCAGGGCAAAGTGAGGAAATCCAATGGAAATTTGGAATATGATCCAACAGGCAGCTAGGGCTCTCTGAGCACCCCAACATTAAAAAAACCCCGGAGAATCCCAAACCCCATCTCAACAACCCCATCCCAGCTCCTCCAGCAGCATGGGGTGAAATAATCCTGGAAAAGCCAGAAGTTGATGGATTTAGGGAGAGATGCTCCTCACTCCCAGCTCTCCATGCCCTCCCCAGGTGTTCCCAGCCTTTCCCAGCACTGGGAAAACGCAGGGAATCCTTTATCCAGCTGGAGCAACGTCCCCATTAAACATGCCTTGTAAGCTAATGAACATTTTAATTCCGTGTTTCCCCCTCCTGCCATCCCCCCTCTCCTTCTCCTTTAAATAAATATTTCAGCATCTCCGAGTGAGCGCAGGGAGCGGGGCCGAGCAGGTTGATTTAATCTCTCATCCCTGCTCTGTGCCGAGCAGGAATTCTCTCATCTGCCTCCCGCACATCACAAATCCGCGCCGGGGGAAGGAGGGGGATCAGAGCCCTTCCAGCGCTTCCCTCCTTCCCTTTGGAAGTCCTTCAAGGATTTCGAGGAAGACGCGATGCACGGTTTTTAATCGCTCGGCTCGTTAACTCTTTGGGATGAGAATGCGCTGGAGATTCCCTCCATTCCCGTGGCAACGGATTTCCCAGGGAATGAGGCCACCCGTGCATCCCACAGAGGCAAATTCCCTCTGGTCTTTCCAGAACTTTCCCACAGCTTGGATTTGTTTGGGTCCATTTATCCCAGAATTACCACAAAATCTCTGGGAACGCAAAGAAATTCAATCTCTCCACCAAGTCCTGAGGTGAATCCCTGGATCCAGGAAGCTCCCACCTCTGCCAGGGGATGTTTGATGGGGCAAATAATTCCTGATTTCTCACAAAATGTCCAGGAATGCAAGGAAATTCAATTTCTGCAGCACCACCAAGCCCTGAGGTGAATCCCTGGATTCAGGCAGGTCCCACCTCTGCGAGGGGGTGTTTGATGTGGATCCTGGGGTAAATAATTCCCGATTTCCCACAAAATCCCTGGAAATGCAAAGAAATTCAATCTCTCCACCAAGTCCTGAAGTGAATCCCTGGATCCAGGCAGGTCCCATCTCTGCCAGGGGATGTTCGATGTGGATCTTGGAGCAAATAATTCCTGATTTCCCTAAATCCTGATTTCCCAGCCCCAGCTCTGTCCTGGAGCAGGGATGGAAGGATGGAGGGATGGGATTGATTCCCTTTTCCTGGCCTGGAAAAGAGCCCCAGCTGAGCTCAGCACCGAGGTCAGCGTCCAGGCAGGGAGGAAGCACAAAAGGAGAATTATTTCTGTTTAATCCTTGCAGTATTAAGGGAAAAATATCCACAGCAATGGTGAGGTTTTTTAGAGGAAAAAAAAAAAAAAAAGTTAAAAAAGCCTGGAGTCTGCACAGAGAAAACAGCACCGGAAAATCTGAATAATGACCATGGAGCTGGAAAAGAGCTCCTGGAAAATCCTGACTCGGCACAGACCTTGGAGCAGTTGTCTGGAGCCGAGTGATTCCTCTGGCTCCTCATCTCCTGGAAGCTCCTCTGTGGCTGAGGCCAAGCCGGGATCAAGGAGTTTTCCTGAGGATGGGAGTGCAGCGTTCCACACATCTCCTGGAAACCCTCCAGGGGCTTCCTTCCCATCCAGCAAAAAACCTTCCAATTTTTCAATTCTACACTTTGTGCTCTGAACCTTCGCTGGGGACAGGGAGAGGTCAGCGGGTGGCTGGATTTGAGGATTTGGGGCTGATTTGTGGCTCCCTGTGACTCCAGAAAATGCAAACCCTGAGCTCAGCTCTGCCCAGGCTCGGGAATTGCGTTGTGATTTCAGGGTTTGCCTCAGAACCTCGGGTCCCTCCCTGATAATTCCCACGGAATGAGGAGCGAATCCCCCTCCTGCTGCCATTGTTTACCTCCCAGGCTGACGATGCAGATTTATGCAAATGAGAGCCCGGCTGCTGTTTGTCTGCCGGTTAATTAGCAGCGCGTTCCGGCCAGGGGAGCCAGGCTGGGAGAATTCCTCTGGTTCCATCTCTTCCCTGTGTTCCTCTCCCACTTCTGGGGGCTTTGCCAAGGTTTTAGGGAACCAAAACTGACATGGACATCGTGGGGCTCCTGGGCTTGGGAAGAGGGAAAGAGGGATCTGGGAAATGGGGGAAAAGTGGGGTCTGGGAAATGGGGGAAAATGGGATTTGGGGTGAGGTGAGCGGCAGCCTTGCATAAATATTTCCCTTCCAGTTTCTTCATGCAGTCACAGAATTATGGAATTGTTTTGGGGGAAAAGACCCTTCAGAGAACCATGGAATCATTGGGATAAAAAAAGCCTTTCATAGAGCCATGGAATTTTTGGGATAAAAAAACCTTCCATAGAGCCATGGAATTACTGGGATACAAGACCTTCCATAGAACCATGGAATCATTGGGATAAAAAAAGCCTTTCATAGAGCCATGGAATCGTTTGGATTAAAAACCTTCCATAGAACCATGGAATTGTTGGGATTAAAAAAACCTTTCATAGAGCCATGGAATTGTTGGGATACAAGATCTTCCATAAAGTCATGGAAATGTTTGGGTTGGAAAAGTCTTCTCAGAGAATCATGGAAATATTTGGGTGGAAAAGACGTTTCATAGGATCATGGAATTGGTTGGGTTGGAAAAGGCCTTTCATCATGGAATAATTAAAAATGGGTGGGGAAAGCACCAAGACCTTCTTGCTCTCCCTGAGGTGCACCAACAATACCAACAGGCAAAATTTGGGATAAATTCCTGGGAGAAATGTACAAACCATCAGTGGGCAAGCACATAAACAACCCCTGGGATGTTTTATTCCCAAAAAGACGCCGCCGGATCAGCTCCAAGCGTTGAGGACAACCACAGCCCTGCCCAAACTGAGCTTCCTCTGGGAATGCTGTGGGATCAGCCACAGCCTCCCAGGGCTCCCCCTCCCCTCCCATCCCCTTTTCCCAATTTTTCCCTGCCCTCTGCTTCCCTCAGGGCCAATTTCTTTGCCTGGATTTACACGTTTATTTACAAATCCAGAACACCCTGGGGACATCCCGGCACCCGCAGGATTCCAGTGCCTGTTTCCAAGCTGGCCTCCTCCAGTGTTTTCCTCTGCAATTTCTGCACACACACAGCCCAGCAAAATGGGCCTAAACACTGCAATTTTCCAACCATTTTCATCCAAATTGTCGGCAATTTCCCAATGGTCCCAGCACCAAATTATAACTGAGTGCTCGGAAACGCTGCGAGGCTGCCCAGGCGTCCGCGGGCACGCGAGGGAGGGGGGAATGTTGGGATGAGGTGGCAGCAGCTGGACACAAACCCTCCAAAAATGGGTTTTTAGGTTATTACAGGCCACGTCTCGGGCCTGGAGTCATCGTGGGGGGAGGATGAAGCCATTCCCGTGACGGATTTGTGATTCAAGGTTGTAAATCTCTGGGAAAGGAGTTGTTTTTTAACAGGATATTTGTGGCTCCAGGATGGCAAAATAGAAATGGAGCCCAAAATAAATGGGGGCAATGGTTCAGACTGAGAGGTCGCAGTAGTTCAGGCACTTGGGAAGCAATTCCAGATGGAAGAGGGGATGGGCCCTGGGATACTCTGAGAGGGGGATCCAGGGAGGCTTTGGATGGCTCCAAAAATGCCCAATCCCACCATTTTTGGGCGATGCCACATCCCTGGGAGTGTTGAAATCCAGGCTGGAAGGGGCTGGGAGCAGCCTGGGATTGGGGAAGGTGTCCCTGGCCATGGGAAATCCCACCCTGAGGTAGGATGGCTGGAATGGGATGGATCCCATCCTGAGGTGGGATTTCAGGTGTCTCCAACCCCAAACCATTCCAGGTGTGGATGGGGGCACTCCAGGGTCAATGCCACAGGAAAAGCTGGATATTTGGGATTGAATCTGGGTGTGGATAGGGGCACTCCAAGGTCAATGCCACAGGAAAACCTGGATATTTGGGATTGGATTTCCTTGATATTTTGGATTGGATTTGGGTATGGATAGGGGTGCTCCAAGGTCAATGCTGTAGGAAAACCTGGATATTTGGGATTGGATTTGGATATGGATAGGGGCGCTCCAAGGTTGATGGTGCAGGAAAACCTGGATATTTGGGATTGGATTTGGGTGTGGATAGGGGCATTGCAAGGTCAATGCCACAGGAAAACCTGGATATTTGGGATTGGATATGGATATGGATATGGATATGGATATGGATATGGATATGGATGCTCCAAGGTTGATGGTGCAGGAAAAGCTGGATATTTGGGATTGGATTTGGATGTGGATTGGGGCATTCCAAGGTCAATGCTGCAGGAAAACCTGGATATTTGGCATTGGATTTGGGTATGGATAGGGGCATTGCAAGGTCAATGCCACCGGAAAACCTGGATATTTGGGATTGGATTTGGATATGGATAGGGACGCTCCAAGGTTGATGGTGCAGGAAAAGCTGGATATTTGGGATTGGATTTGGATGTGGATTGGGGCATTCCAAGGTCAATGCTGCAGGAAAACCTGGATATTTGGGAAGGAAAGGCCAAGATTTGAGGCAGAACATCCCCACCCCAGCAGCAGCTCCTGGACCACCATCCCCACATCATCGGGGTCATCCCATCCCTTCTCTGCTGTGGAAATGCAGGGGGAATTCGGGATTTGGAAATTTGGGATTTGGGAATTTGGGATTTGGGGATTTGGGGATTTGGGAATTTGGGAATTGGGAATTAATTTGGGATTTGGAATTTCCCCCTGGAGCTCTGTCACTCCCGGTCCCTCTCCGTGCTGTGCTGTTCTCCTGCTGCTTCCCACACGGATTTCACACTCCCTGCTCCCCCCCCAGTGCCAGGAACCCGTCAGATATTTTTGTTCTTCTCACAGATGGCCTCGGTTTCAAACCCAACCACGCTGCAGGCACGGGGAATGTATTAATAATTACACAAGGTGTTAATTGCTTCCCAGGCAGGGCTTTTGTCTCTCCTTCCTCTGCTGAGGCAGCGACAGGGAAAGTCAACAAGTGTCAAGAGCAGTGCTTCAATCCCGAGCCGAGAGCATTTATTAAAATTGCTAATGAATCTAATAATTAAACACATAAATATACGTTACCTCAGGTATTAAATCTCATTATTGGGCCGTCCAAAATCAATTTGGGGGCGTATGCATATTAACACATGGGCAAAGTTAATTAGAAATGTCCAGATCAATATTTGAGTAATTCTTAACCGGTGGAATCCCTGTCTGCAGAGCTGTGAATAAGTTATATCCCAGAAATTAATGCCTTCTCCTAATGGAGTTTATCCTGGGAAATTAATAATACTCCAGGAAATCTGTGGAAATAAATGACAAACCTGTTTGCCTGAGCTCTGCCCTGGGGGAAATCATTAAATATCCACTGTCAGAGCCCGGGCTCTGCTCCAGCTCCTCTTGGAGAGGCGGGATGGAGCTGGGATGGAGGCTGGAGGGTTCTGACCCTCATTCCCAGCTCCAGGGGTTCCAGATCAATCCTGGTTTTCCAAGAGATGGAGCTTGGGCAGAGCTCATCCCACAGCTTATTCCACATCTCCAGCTCATCCCATTTCTCGTCCCACAGATCCAGCAGAGCTTGTCCCACAGATCCAGAAGAGCTCATCCCACATCTCCCACAGCTCATCCTACATCAGACAGATCTCATCCCACATCTCCAACTCATCCCACAGCTCACCCACAGATCCAGCAGAGCCCATCCCACATCTCATTCCACCTCCAGTGAAACCCCCTCCAAGGGATTGTCCCACTCCTCTTGGACACTTGATCTGGATGAAGGTCCCAAACTTCTGTTGACACAAATCAGGGTTGTGATGGATCCCACCTCATATCCTGACCCAAAACCCATGAAATACAGCAGCTCTGGCTCTCCTGGTGCTCTCCCATCCTAAATCCTCCCCTCTGCATCCCAAATTGTTCCCTTCGCATCCCAAATCATCCTCTCCACATCCCAAATTATCTTCTCCATGTGGGATGTGTCTGACACATACCAAATCCTCCCTCCACCTGGGATTTGTTCAACACATCCCAAATCCTCCCCTCCACATCCCAAATTGTTCCCTCCACATCCTAAATCATCCCTCCACCTGGGACATGTCCAACACATCCCAAATCATCTTCTCCATGTGGGATGTGTCAGACACATCCCAAATCATTCCCTCCAGATTGCAAATCCTCCCTCCACCTGGGATTTGTTCAACACATCCCAAATCCTCCCCTCCACATCCCAAATCATCCCCTCCACATGGGATGTGTCTGACACATCCCAAATCCTCCCCTCCACATCCCAAATCCTCCCCTCCACATCCCAAATTGTTCCCTCCACATCCTAAATCATCCCCTCCACGTGGGATGTGTCCAACACATCCCAAATCATTCCCTCCACATGGGATGTGTCTGATACATCCCAAATCCTCCCCTCCACATCCCAAATCCTCCTCTCCAGGTGGGATGTGTCTGACACATCCCAAATCATTCCCTCCAGATTGCAGATCCTCCCTCCACCTGGGATTTGTCCAACACATCCCAAATCCTCCCCTCCACATCCCAAATCATGCCCTCCACATGAGATGTGTCTGACACATCCCAAATCGTTCCCTCCACATCCCAAATCCTCCCATCCACCTGGGATTTGTTCAACACATCCCAAATCCTGATCTCCACATCCCAAATCCTCCCCTCCACATCCCAAATTGTTCCCTCCACATCCCAAATTATCCCCTCCACCTGGGATGTGTCCAACACATCCCAAATCCTCCCCTCCACATCCCAAATCATCCCCTCCACATGAGATGTGTCTGACACATCCCAAATAATCCCCTCCACATCCCAAACCTTTCCCTCCACCTGGGATTTGTTCAACGCATCCCAAATCCTGATCTCCACATCCCAAATCCTCCCCTCTACCTGAGATTTGTTCAACACATCCCAAATCCTCCCCTCCACATCCCAAATCCTCCCTCCACTGGAGTTGGAAAAGGGAAAAGCAGCTCTCAGAAAGTTGCTGATTTCAGGGCTGCCTCATCCCCCAGTGATTTATAGGGAATATTTGCCCTCCCTGGGCACCTGGAGGACATTGGGGTCAGGATGGGGGCGCAGGGCTGGGGGACAGGGGCTGTCACACCCCCGTGAGCGGTGACAAATCAAAGCCCAGCCCTGGGGACAGCCCAGCAGCGCTTTATGGCGCCGTGGGGCTCTCCCGCAATTAATCCTCCCCTCATTAACCTCCTCTTTGTCATTTATCCTCCCTGCTCGTGCCGTTTGGGGTTTTATTGCTCATAAAGGGCACCGGGGTCTCTGCGGAGGGGAGGGGGGAGCAGAGGAGGATCCCGGGGGTCTCCCTCGGTTTTCAGCAGCTTTTCCTGCCGGGATTTGTTTCCGTCTGCGCTGCCTCCCCTGGGATGACACCATCCCTCAATCTGCTCTGACACGTTCCTTTCCCGAGGGCAATTTGCGCCGAGAATGATTCCCCGATTGCTCACTTTGCCTCCTCCTCTCTTCTTCTGCCGCCTTGGGGTTTAGTTGGGTTTATTCTGTTTTTTTGACTTTTTTAAAATTATTTTTTGGGGGTTTTTCGTTTTTTTTGGTTTTTTTTAAAATTTTTTTTCCTTTTTGTATTTCTTTTTTTTTCTGAAGGATCATAAAATCCTGGTGGGTGATAGTTGCATGCTGGGGGTGTTCTGCTGCTCCTTTCCTCCCAGCACGGGTGGTTTTGGGGTTCCCCTGCACCAGGAGGGGCTGCTGCCACCTCAGGGGGGGACATTTGGGACCTCCCCACCCCAAGGAGAGGTCCCACAGCCCAGGCAGGGCTGGGATGGAGATTTGGGATCGGTTTGGAGCCCTTTAACTCCAAAACCAGAATCATCCCAAGGTGATTGAGGTGGGAACAGACCATGAATCCCATCCATGGGCACCCCCCATGATCCCAGTGTGCCCCAAACCCTCCAGCCTCGGACACTTCCAGGGGTTAAAAACATCCAAATCCTTGAATTCCTAGGAATTCCTAGCGGGAGCAGGGAGCTACCAGCACGTTCCCAAATCCAATGGGATTCCTGGAAGTTCCTCCCACCATATTCCCAATCCAATGGGATTCCTGGAAGTTCCTCCCACCATATTCCCAATCCAATGGGATTCCTGGAAGTTCCTCCCACCATATTCCCAATCCAATGGGATTCCTGGAAGTTCCTCCCACCATATTCCCAATCTAATGGGATTCCTGGAAGTGCTGTCCCAGTCCCAGCACATTCCCAATCCAATGGGATTCCTGGAAAACCCACAGAGCTCCCCAAGCTTTCAGCCCCTGCTCCCTTGTTTCTCCACCTTTTCCCTCCACTTTTTCCCTCTCCAGCACCACCCCAGAATGTTTCTATTTATTGTAAATCTATCATTTATTGTAAATTTATCTGTATTGGATTATCCACTGCAAGAGAAAACAAATTCCCCGAATTTCCCAAACACACTCCATTCAATAACGAGCAGGGGCAATTCCCAAGCTCAGAATCAGGAATTATCTTAAAGGCTCTGATTTCCCTGGGCCTTTTTCTTTTAATTTTAACCTTTTCCAGGCCACCTGGATCCCAGCAGATCTCAAAAATCCCCCCTGGCCCAGCCGGTGTGGGGCTCCTTGTGGGATCCACACCGGGGGAACCTGTGGATGGTGTTCAGGTGGCTGGGAAGGTGTTTATGGAGATATTTATGAGGGTGTTTATGAGGATATTTACGAGGATATTTATGGCAGGTCCTGCTGTTCCTGGGCGAAATATTGATTTGTAAACAAAGGAATGTCCCTGAGACCGTTAAATCAGCCTGAGCCACGGTGAGGGCTGGAATTACCAAAAAAAATCGGCTTTTTTAACATTTCTGTGTCTGTTTTATTGGTAAAGTGGGGGAAAGGGGCAGAGAACATCCACGGGGTTGCTCTGTGCTCACCCCAGGCCTGCCCATGGTTCCTGATTATTTTGTTCCTTCATCCAGGAGTGTCCCCAGTTGGGCTGGGAATGGTGGCACCGGGACAGCCCCTGGAGCATCCCTGATTTCCTGGGATCCCACCATGGGCAGAGATGTTATTCCAGATTTATGGCACGAACCTGGAGTGATTCCCGAGCTGGGAATGGCAGCAGCATCCCAGGATCTCAGAGCTGCCAAAAATGGGGTTGGCAGCTCCTGATCCCGGCACTGCAGCCGTGGGAAGCAGCTGCGGTTGGGGTTTTTATTGGAAGAAATACAACTTTTCTCCTTTTATCGGTGCCTCGCTCTTGGTTTTATATCCTTTGCCTTTGCCTGAAAGGAGAAAAACGAGGCTCTAAACTTTGCACGCCCTCGCTATCGCCCCCCTTATCTAAAGGCAGCGCTGCAGATTGTGCCGTAAACCTGAGATAAGGGCAGGGAGCGGGATGGGGGCTGGGAGATGCATCCCTCCCTTCCTCCTGCCTTCCTTCCCTATTTCCTTCTTTCCCTCCCTCCCTGACTCCCACCTTCCCTCCCGCCTTCCCTCCCTCTCTCCTGCCTTCCCTCCCTCGTTCTCTCCCTCCTTCAGGTCCTTTCCCTGATAATTCCCTCCCCAGGTGTGTCAGAGTCACCTCTCCTTTCCCCTCCCCGCACTGTCAGTCCTGGAATTCCATTCCTGGGCATTGCCACTGTTGAAGATCGCAATGCAAGATGTTTTCCATTACCATCTGTATGGCAGATTACCCTTGTCAAGTGGGCAGTTTGCCTTATCTCTCTCTTTGAGTGACCACAATCACACCTCCCTCGGGAGGGGACATTGCTGATAACAGCTATTGAATGTCCCTGCATGGCTGATAAGAACTACAGCATCCCATTGGGAGATGTGAGCCCAGAGGGAGGAGCTAAACATTCCTACCTGGATATAATCTGGAGATTCTGGAACACCAGCCAAGCATTCCTGCCTGGATATAATCTGGAGATTCTGGAACACCAGCCAAGCATTCCTACCCAGATATAATCCAGAGGTTTTGAGACACCAGAGGCTTTCTCCACTGGATTCCCCAGAGGAACAGCAGCTGCCTCTTCTTCCACTGGATCTTCAGAGGAAGAATCCATCCTTCTCTACAGGATCCCAACAGAACCACCCCTGACACTGCAGGAGGGCTGAGCCACAATTCCAATGGCACTGCTGCCAACACCCTGACCCACAGAGTGTCAGGTTGGGTTCTGACTCTGGCAGTGTTGTTCTAGTGCACTGCATTGTTTATTTTATCCTTTTATATTTTTTTCCTTTCCCTATTAAAGAACTGTTATTTCCTGCTCCCATATTTTTTCCTGAGAGCCCCTTAATTTAAAATTTATAGCAATTGGGAGGGGTGGGGAGGGTTTACATTTTCCATTTCAGGGGAGGCTCCTGCCTTCCTTAGCAGAGTCCTGGCTTTCCAAACCAAGACAGCCACCTAGTGGGGTGCCCTCTGCCCGGCCTCCCTGTCCCTGCCACCACAGTGCCACCACCATGGCATGACTCCCAAGGGATTTACTGGAGCAGGGACAAATCTGGGAACGCTGCTGCTCCCTCTCCGCCTGGAGCGAGCCCTCAGAGGGTTTTTTTGTTCTTTCCATCGCCCCTCACAAGTTGTTTTCTGTTCAAAAATCCCCTTTATTTTCCCCGAGCAGCAAAGGTCAGGCTTGGCCCCGGGCGCTGGGGCCGAGCAGAGCGCGCAGACACCTTCGGATTCCGGGGAACAAAAGGAAGCACTGAGTGAAATTGGGGATGGTGAGACAGGAACTGCCCTGTCAAAGGGTCCCTGTGATCAGGGAACAAAGGGCTCGTGCAGCGGGGAGGGATCCTGGAGATGAGGCTGGGGAAAATGGGAATAATGCATCCAAGGGCACAGAAATGGGAATAGTCTGTCCAAGGGCTTAAAAAATGGGAATAACCCATACCAGGGAACAGAAAAAGGGAATAACCCATCCAAGGCTACAAGAAAATGGGAATAATCTGTCCAAGGGCATAAAAAATGGGAATAACCCACGGAGAGGCTCAAAAATTGGGAATAATCCATCCAAGGGCACAGAAATGGAAATAGTCTGTCCAAGGGCTTAAAAAACGGGAATAACCCATACCAGGGAACAGAAAAAGGGAATAACCCATCCAAGGCTACAAGAAAATGGGAATAATCTGTCCAAGGGCATAAAAAATGGGAATAACCCACGGAGGGGCTCAAAAATTGGGAATAATCCATCCAAGGGCACAGAAAATGGGAATAAGCTGTCCAAGGGCACAAAAAAATGGGAATGACCCATCGAGGGGCTCAAAAAGTGGGAATAACCTGTGCAAGGGTTCAAAAAATAGGAATAAACTGTTCAAGGGCTCAAAAAATGGGAATAACCCATCCAAGGGCATGAAAAAAGGGAAGAACCTGTCCAAGGGCACAAAAAATGGGAATAACTCTTCCAAGGGCTCAAGAAAAGGGAATAACCAATCCAGGGGAACAAAAATAAAGGGAATCACCTATCCAAGGGCATAAAAAATGAGAATAACCCATCCAGGGGAACAAAAAAAAGGAATAACTCGTCCAGGGCCACAACAAAATGAGAATAACCATCCAAAGGCTCAAAATAAAGGGAATAATCCATCCAAGAGCACAAAAATGGGAATAACCCATCCCAGGGCCCAAGTGACAAGGCCACCCCTTGCCCTGCCACCACTCCAACCCAAAACCCCACGAGCTGCAAGGCTGAGACAAAACCACCCCAAATCCTGGATCCAGATGTCTCTGGGAAGTTTTCCCTCCCCCAGCCCAGATTTTGGGGTGGATAAACACTTTTTCCTCAGAGATCAGCACAAACAAAGCCCGGCCCAGCTCGAGGAAGGCGCAATAAATGTTTCAGCAGCACAAGAGAAATCTCTGATCCAGCTCCCTCTAAATCATTCATGGCCCTCCCTGCCTGCTCCAGGAAGACCCAATTATCCCCATTTTCTGCTAAACATTGAGATTCCTGGAGTTTTTTTTTTTTGTTGGGAAAGAAGGGAGGTGCTTGCAGCGTCTCCAAGTGAGGGTTTGGAGAGGGCAGAGCTGAAGCTTTGGAGGTCCCAGCCCTGCTTGGATCATCCAGGAGAAAATTCCAGCAGGAAAATCCCAGCAGATCTTCCCCAGAGCCAGCTGGAACGCGGCACCACCAGCGCTGGGAATAGAGATTTTCCAAAACGTTCACTTCCAAATGTTCATTTCCAAATGTTCATTTAATTCAGAATTAATGGGATGATTTCCCCCCACCACGATAATTGAAAAAGGGAAAATAAAAATTTGTTATTAAACACAGCTTTGTGTCTGAGCCCCGACAACGAGGTGGGAAGCATCCACCCGGCACATGGCTGCTAATTCCCAATAAATATGTTTCTTTCAATAAGCAGCTGGTTTTAATTGAACAAACAAAGAGCTGGCTGCTCAAATCAGAATTAATTGAGGATTTCGAGGCCTAGATGGGAAGAAGCAGCTGGGGCTCAGTCCCCACCCCTGACTGTGAAATGTCCCAATCCTGGAGTGGGGGAAGGTGGAGATGGGAATGATCCATGGCACCTAAATCCCAAATTTCTGGCTGCTTTATTTATAAATAATTAATATAAATATCAATATTAAATCATTAAATTAATATTTAAAAAATAATAATTACTTTTCTGTATTGTATTATATGTTATGTTATGTTATGTTATGTTATGTTATGTTATGTTATGTTATGTTATATTGTATTGTATTATATTATATTATATTATATTATATTATATTATATTATATTATATTATATTAATTATATTATAGTAATTACATTATATTAATTTCTCAGGTGATGCCCTCAGGTGACGCCCTCAAGTTGCAAAGTCCCCGAGATGTCCCCTCCACCCCAGCCCAAATTCCTCACCCAAAATTCAAATAAAAACCCCAAATTCCCATCACAACTTCACCCTAAAATCCTGGGAAAAAGGACCCAAAAAGGGGGCAAAAATGACAGCAAAAATGACGTCATTCCAGGGAAAAATTCTTTTTTTTTTACAGACGGATTTGTCCTCTCCATACCAGAGAAATCCTGTGAAAAAGGTGGGAAAAATAACGGAGTTTCAGGAAAAAAATTCATTTTTTACAGCTGGATTTCTCCTGTCTGTGCCACACAAATCCTGGGAAAAAGGTGGGGAAAGTGATGACATTCCAGGGAAAAAAAATTATTTTTTTCAGCTGGATTTCTCCTGTCCAAGCCAGACAAAGCACCAGCTCCTCTCCCAGGTATTTCTTGGAAGCTGGAAATGCTCCCAGCTGCCAGATTGGGCTCTTTGGCCCCAAAAAATTCCCTCATCCACAATTTGGAAAGGCGAAAACTGGGAGAGGCCCCTGGATTTTAATTTTAATTCTAATTCTAATTTTAATTTTAATTTCCTCTCATTTTGCAGCTTAATGAACAGGTTGCATGAGAACATATTTTAATTTATTTTCCCGGGGAAAATTGAGTTTTCCCAACCTTCTTTTTTTGGCAGGAATGCTCGTCAGGATAATTCCAACAAATTGGGGAGAAATTGAAAACATCTGCAGTGAAAAAAACCCAACTTTGGGACAAAAGGACAGCAAGTCCAAAATGTGAATTTTCAGCAGTGGGAGGTGCCCCAAAATTGGGGTTTTTTCTCCTCAAAATAAACACTGGATGAAGGTGGCTCCTAATGGGTTCATTTTAAATGGATTTAAGTGGATGGAAATCAGCTTTTCTTTCCATTTGGGTGCATTGACAGTCAAGGAGCCAGGGAATTATTTAGAATAGGAAAGGGGAAAAAAAAACCCTTAAAAGGGTAAAAATGCATTTCTGTTAGAAATAACACACTGAGCAAAAACTGAATTTAATTCCTGTTTAATGTGGGACAGCATCCTTGGGGAAAATAATTCCAACACGCTCCAAATTAGGTGAATTTTTTTTCATAAAACTTGAGTTTTCCTCTTTTTTTTTTTCCCATAAAACTTGAGTTTTCCTCTTTTTTTTTTTCCCATAAAACTTGAGTTTTCCTCCTTTTTTCCTCCATGAAACTTGAGTTGTAGCAATGGGATTTCCACCATTTCTCCATGAGAATCAGGATATTAGAGAAAAAAGTTTCAATTCTACCTCAAAATATGAAATGCCTTCATAAAAATGCAGTTTTGGTGGGATTCCCATGGGATTTCCTGCAGTTCTGTTCTGGTTCCTGAAGATCCTGTTGGCACAGCTTTGGGGTCATGGCATTTTGGGGTTGGGCACAGCATCCCAAATCCCAAATCCTGCATCCCAAATCCCAAATCCTGCACCCCAAATCACTCATCCTGAATCCCTTATCCCTCATCCCAAATCCTAAATCCCGCATTCCAAATCTCACATCCCCAAATCCTGCGTCCCAAATTCCACATCCCTTTTCCTGCATTCTGCCTCCTGCACCCCAAATCCCATATACCAAGTCCCAAATCCCTCACAACAAATCCCTGATTCCAAATCCCAAATCCCCCATCCCTCACCGCAAATCCCAAATCCTTCACCCCAAACCCCAAATCCTGCATCTCACATCCCAAATCCCAAATCCCTCACCCCAAATCCCTGATTCCAAATCCCAAATCCCCCATCTCTCACCCCAAATCCCAAATCCTTCACCTCAAACCCCAAATCCTGCATCTCACATCCCAAATCACTCATCCTACACCCCAAATCCCAAATCCCACATCCCGCTCCTGCCGCTCCCGCTCCCACAGCCGCGCTCATTAGCGGCTCCTCATTTCCATGAATCCCAGGAATGGGACTCAAACCAGCCCCGGCTCACAGCGATCAAAACAAATCCGCGCGACATGAAAGCGGCGGGTTGAGGCAGAGGTGAGCAGCTCCAGGAGCGATTTCCACACTTTCATCCCTTTCTCTCCCCGTCCTCTCCATCATTTCTCGCTGAGCGGGGAAGCTCAGGCGGGGATTTGATGGCTCGGAGATCTGAGGGCTCAGCTGTCAGGGGATGCTCCGCGTTTAGCATCGGTAATCAACCCCAGCGCCGCCGCGTTTCCCATCGCTGAGTCCCCGAAATCCCTCCCAAGGCAAGCACAAAATCCCTCCCAAAGCAAACCCTAAATGCCTCCCAAAGAAAACCCAAAATTTTTCCCAAAGCAAACGCAAAATCTATCCCAATGCAATCCCAAAACTGGTCCCAAAGTAAATACAGAATCCCTCCCAAAGCAAACCCAAAATCCCTCCCAAAGCAATCCCAAAGGTATCCCAAAATCCATCCCAAAATCCATCCCAAACCCAACCCCAAAATTCCTCCCAAATCCATCCTAAAGTAACCCCAAAATTCATCCCAAAACAATCCCTAAATGGGCCCCAAAGCAAACCCAAAACCCCTCCCAAAGAAAACTCAAAATCCCTCCCAAAGCAACCCCAAAACTGGTCCCAAAGCAATCCCTAAATTGGTCCCAAGGCAATTCCAAAATCCCTCCCAGGGCAATCCCAAAATCCCAAAGCAAGCCCAAAACGGGTCCCAAATGAAACCCAAAATCCCTCCCAAAGCAATCCCAAAATTCCTCCAAAAGTAATCCCAAAATGGGTCCCAACTCAAACCCAAAATCCCTCCCAAAACAATCCCAAAATCCAACCCAAAGTAAACCCAAAATTCCTCCCAAAACCACGGTAAAAGGAAAAAGGGTTGGGTTGGAATTTGGGATTTGCCAGATCCCGGGAAAAACCAAAGTGAGATGCTGACTCAGCAGGGATTGGCTTCTTTTAGGTGGGAATTCCATGCTGGGAAAAGCCAAATATTCCCTGTAATTTTTATTTCCCTGGTGGTCAAACCTTTCTCCAGTGGTCTAAATCCCAGGAAGAGATTTTTAAACATTTCTAACGATTAAAAAAATTCCATTTTCCTCTCTGCTGCTTGGATTGTTTCCTGAGCTACACCCACGGAAGTTTTTCCCTCCAGGAGCTCTGTTGGGACAGAAAAGCAGCTTAAGGGAAAGAAGGAACAGCAGGAATATTTCATTACAGAATTCCAGATGGGTTTGGGTGGGAAGGGACCTTAAAATCCCCTCATTCCATCCCTGCCATGGGCAGCCACACCTTCTGCATCCCAGGGATACTTCCAGGGATGGGGCAGCCACAGCTCCCCTGGGAATTCCATCCCAGCCAGGAATTCCACCCCAATATCCCAGTGAAATCTCCCATATTCCAGCTCAAACCCATTAAAGCTGGAATTTTAAACTCAAATCCTTCCCCCATCCCAGGGACACTTCCAGGGATGGGGCAGCCACAGCTCCCTTGGGAATTCCATCCCAGCCAGGAATTTCATCCCAGCCAGGAATTCCACTCCAAAATCCCTGCAAAATTTCCTGTTTTCCAGCTCAAACCCATTAAAGCTGGAATTTTAAACTCAAATCCTTCCCCCATCCTAGGGACACTTCCAGGGATGGGGCAGCCACAGCTCCCTTGGGAATTCCATCCCAGCCAGGAATTCCACCCCAATATCCCAGTGAAATCTCCCATATTCCAGCTCAAACCCATTAAAGCTGGAATTTTAAACTCAAATCCTTCCCCCATCCCAGGGACACTTCCAGGGATGGGGCAGCCACAGCTCCCTTGGGAATTCCATCCCAGCCAGGAATTTCATCCCAGCCAGGAATTCCACTCCCAAATCCCTGCAAAATTTCCTGTTTTCCAGCTCAAACCCATTAAAGCTGGAATTTTAAACTCAAATCCTTCCCCCATCCCAGGGACACTTCCAGGGATGGGGCAGCCACAGCTCCCTTGGGAATTCCATCCCAGCCAGGAATTTCATCCCAGCCAGGAATTCCACTCCCAAATCCCTGCAAAATTTCCTGTTTTCCAGCTCAAACCCATTAAAGCTGGAATTTTAAACTCAAATCCTTCCCCCATCCCAGGGACACTTCCAGGGATGGGGCAGCCACAGCTCCCTTGGGAATTCCATCCCAGCCAGGAATTTCATCCCAGCCAGGAATTCCACTCCAAAATCCCTGCAAAATTTCCTGTTTTCCAGCTCAAACCCATTAAAGCTGGAATTTTAAGCTCAAATCCTTCCCTGCCTGCGCCTCGGAGATCCCAAAACGCCTCTTGGAGTTTTACGGAGCTGGAATCCCGTTTATGGCTGGAATTGCCACAGAGGTTTTAACGAGGACACCTGACAGACGGGGGCCTTTCCTTAATTTCCTTAATTGTGCTTAATTAGCCGTGGCTCCATTGTGCCCTGTGCAGCGAGAACTCGTTAGGGCGGCACTAAAACAGGCGGGGAGCGAAGGAAGGGACACGTGGAGAGGCTCTGGGAGCCGAGATTGGCACCTGGGCGCTCATTCCCACTCGGAAAACGCCGGGAATGATGGATGGAGGCACTTAGGAGCACCCTGACAGCAATCAAGGGGGTGATCCATCCTGGCGCTGGCGGAATTCCAGCGGCTCGGCCTCGCTCCGCGCCGCGGGAAAGGCTCGGAGGGATCTGGGAAATGAGGTGGGAATTGGGAGCCTGGATTCTGCTCCTGGTAGAGCCATTCCGTGGGATGGAAGTTCTGGATTCTGCTCCCGTTAGAGCCGTTTTATGGGATGGAAGTTCTGGGAAGCAGCGTGGATTCTGTTCCTGTTGGAGCCATTCCAGGGGATGGAAATTCTGGATTCTGCTCCTGTTAAAGCCATTCCATGGGATGGAAGTTCTGGATTCTGCTCCTGTTAAAGCCATTCCATGGGATGAAAGTTCTGGATTCTGCTTCCATTGGAGCCCTTCCATGGGATGGAAGTTCTGGATTCCGCTCCTGTTAAAGCCATTCCATGGGATGGAAGTTCTGGATTCTGCTTCCATTGGAGCCCTTCCATGGGATGGAAGTTCTGGATTCTGCTCCCGTTAGAGCCGTTTTATGGGATGGAAGTTCTGGGAAGCAGCGTGGATTCTGTTCCTGTTGGAGCCATTCCAGGGGATGGAAATTCTGGATTCTGCTCCTGGTAAAGCCATTCCATGAGATGGAAGTTCTGGGAAGCAACATGGATTCTACTCCTGTTAAAGCCCTTCCATGGGATGGAAGTTCTGGATTCCGCTCCTGTTAAAGCCATTCCATGGGATGAAAGTTCTGGATTCTGCTTCCATTGGAGCCATTCCATGGGATGGAAGTTCTGGATTCTGCTTCCTTTGGAGCCCTTCCATGGGATGGAAGTTCTGGATTCTGCTCCCATTGGAGCCATTCCATGGGATGGAAGTTCTGGATTCTGCTCCTGTTAAAGCCATTCCGTGGGATGGAAGTTCTGGATTCTGCTTCCTTTGGAGCCCTTCCATGGGATGGAAGTTCGGGATTCCGCTCCTGTTAAAGCCATTCCATGGGATGAAAGTTCTGGATTCTGCTCCTGGTAAAGTGATTCCATGGGATGGACATTCTGGGAAGCAGATTCCGCTCCCATTGGAGCCCTTCCGTGGGATGGAAGCTCTGGGAAGCAGCAGCGCCTCGGCACAGCCAAACCCGAGCCAGGAGCTCCTCAGGGTGGGGAACAAATGTCGCC
This sequence comes from Zonotrichia leucophrys gambelii, assembly GCF_028769735.1. NCBI lineage: Eukaryota > Metazoa > Chordata > Aves > Passeriformes > Passerellidae > Zonotrichia > Zonotrichia leucophrys. Next base: position 3,343,363 of record NC_088191.1, on the reverse strand, counting down.
CTGACATCATTCCAGGGGCAAACACCGGATCCCAGCCTCTGGAAAAGCTTGGGAAAGGCTCAGAGGGAGGTCACAGGGACTGGCAGGGGATCCAGGGGGGTAAAATTGCAGCTCAGCACCTCCATTTGGGGCTGGATCTGCTGATTTCTGCCAGGATGAGAGGGAACGGCCTCAGCTGTGCCATCCATGGGATTTCTCCATGGAAAAGGTTTTTAAGCACCACCCAAGGAGTTTTGGGAGTCCCCATCCCCGGAGGTGTCCCAGGAACGCCTGCAGCATTCAGAGCTCAGGGCTGGGGACAAGGCTGGACATGGTTGTCTGGTTTATTTCGGCTGTTTGAGGGGCCTGGAAAGGCCCGGGGTGGCCTTGGGGCAGCCCGCGTATCGAAGGACGAGAAGAGGCTTCAGTTCTTCTTTCGATTTTTATGTTTATTAATTGTTTATCTAAAAGATGTTCTTTCAGCTGAACAGAGATCTGCTCAGCAGTCAGCCATGAGCACACTGTGCCATCCTCCGGACTGCCACGTATCTTTATACTCATTGTTACGTGTACAATATTTATCATTTTTCTCCAATACTATTTATTCTCATTGCTGGGTGCACTCTCAGTAATAACTAATCTAAGAGTGCCACCATGGCCAAAGAAGATGGAGGAGAAGAGGAAGAAGAAGGAGGACAGGACACACTCCAATTCCTCCATCTTACTCTTCTAAACCCCCCTGTACATAAATCTTAAACCCTGTGTCTCACCCTCTAATTAGCTAATTTTTTCGCCATTCACCCCGGTGAAGTCTTTTTATCTTCATACAGGTGTCGTCTCTCGTGTAGGATCAAAGTCCAGCCACCAGACACTTCTGGCAACATTCTAGGACTCCCGGGCCCCCCAAGGGTGGTCTCGGAGGCCCGGCATCTCAGGACTCAGATCCTGAGATCCCACACATGGTGACCTTGGGGAGTTTTCCAACCTCAACAATTCCACGATTCCCTTCCATGATCCCACAATCCCACTCTCCTGGAGCCGTGCAGGGCCAGGAGTGGAACCATTGGAGTGTCACAGCCCCAGCTCAGCCACGGCCACCCCGGCAGGGACATTTCCAGCGTCCCCTCCTTGGCTCTGGATCTCAGCTCAGCCGTTCCCTCCCCGCCTCCCATCTGCCACCAAACCCCACCTGCTCCTCTCCTCCGGCTCTCAGGTACAAAGCAGCACAAGCACTTTGTAATTTAGTTGAAAGAAAAGAGGTATTTTCTTTTTAATCCCCTAAACGCCACCTTTATTTTTCCTGCAAAGCGCCGAATCTCGCGGATTTTTTTATTTTTTTTTTTAGTAATTTTTTTTTTTTTAAACTTTAGAGGAGAAATTAATGCACGGAACGGAACAGCAGAGAGAACAAAGAGGAGAGGGTTTGTTTGTCCCCAGCAAAGGCTGCAGATGACAGGCACACGCCCGGCCACCGCAGGTACGGCTCCAGATTCGCACGGCTTTGTCTCCTGCCTTTGATGCCTCAAATTAAAACGCGCCGGAGGACGGTAATTAAAAAAAAATAAAAAATTTAAAAAAAAACTTTAAAAAAACCCCAAATCCTGAGAACCACTTGGCTTTTTGCATTTGGATCCTTCCTGCCTTAAGGTTTAACCCTGTGAGGGATCTCTCTGGGATCTCTCTGTGGCTGCTCCGTCCCTGGAATGTCCAAGGCCAGGTTGGAGCAGCCTGAGGTGTCCTTGGGGGTGGCTTTGAGGTCCCTCCCAACCCAAACCATTCCAGGATTCCATGATCAGGGAACAGGGCATGGACTGAGCCCATTTCCAGCAGAATTCCCACTCTCCAGTCACCCCACGGCCATGGGGGTGTGACCCCTCCCAGCATCACCTCTGCTCCTCTCCTCCTCCGGGACCAAGATAAGGATGCAGAGAGTCCCTGTTTGGGATTTCTCCAGGAATTGCACCAGGAGATCAAAGCACGCAGATTTTGGGGCTCTGGCGGTGCTGCAGGAGGGATGGGGGTGCAGGAGCAGGTCCAGTTCACAGGGAGAGGACCCCAAAGGGCTCCTTAAAGCCCCTCTGACTTGTGGGAACATTGGCATCCATTCCCAGCCCCTATTCCTGCTCAGAGCAAACTGCTCCAGCCCTGATCCCATTCCTGCCATCCCTGATCCCAATTCCAGCTCAGAACAGAGAACAGCCTTGATCCCAATTCCTGCTCAGGGCCAAGTGCTCCTGCCTTGATCCCAATTCCTGCTCACATCAAATGATTCCAGCCCTGATTCCAATTCCTGCTCAGAGAAAGTGATTCCAGCTTTGATCCCAATTCCTGCTCACAGCAAAGTGCTCCAGCCTGGATCCCAATTCCTGCCATCCCTGATCCTAATTTCTGATCAGAGCAAACTTCTCTAGCCTTGATCCCCATTCCTGCTCAGATCAAACTATTCCAGCCCTGATCCCAATTCCTGCCACCCCTGATCCTGATTCCTGCTCAGAACAAACTGTTCCAGCCTGGATCCCAATTCCTGCCACCCCTGATCCCAATTCCTGCCACCCCTGATCCCAATTCCTGCCACCCCTGATCCTGATTCCTGCTCAGAACAAACTGTTCCAGCCTGGATCCCAATTCCCACCACCCCTGATCCCAATTCCTGCCACCCCTGATCCCAGTTCCTGATCAGATCAAATTATTCCAGCCCTGATCTCAATTCCTGCCACCCCTGATCCCAATTCCTGCTCAGGGCCAAGTGCTCCAGCCTTGATCCCAATTCCTGCTCAGAGCAAATGATTCCAGCCCTGATCCCTGACCCCTGATCCCAATTCCTGCTCAGAACAAACTGCTCCACCCCAATCCCAATTCCTGCTCTGCCCCTGCTCACGGGCACTAATTGGGATCTCAGCTAACGAGGATCATCCCACCCAGGAACCCCCAAACTCAGAGCACTTCAGGAATCTCTCCCTGCTCTCCCCTGGCCGATCCCCTCTCAGATCCGGGGGGTCCGGCCGAGCTCGGGGACTTGGCAGCATCCCCCGGTGCCTCCTGGAACTCGGATCCAGCCTCTTCCCTAATTATCCCCCGCGGGAATGCGCTGGAGTAAACACAGCTCCGCTCGGTAATTTATGCCGGCTGCTGCCTTTGTGTTTCAGAACAAGCTGGGCCCTTTCTTGTCGGTTTTTTTTTGGGTTTTTTTTTTCGATTTAATTGCTTGATGAAAAGTCCCATCAGTGCTGTCAGCACGAATAATGTCCCCAAATACGGGATGCCCACCTGGCACCAAATGGCACAGCGGGAATCAGAGCTCACAAAGAGGCAGGGGGAGGGATGGAGGGAGGGGGGCATGAGGTGACCCCAAAGCCACTCCCAGGGCTGGAAGAGGGCTGGGCTGGTGGCAGCGATGCCATCCCTGCCCTTGGCAGCAATTCCGAGAGCTTCCCAGCTCCCTCGGTGTAGGATTGATGGGGGTAGCACGGTTGGGATGGATGGAGATGAGAGAGCTCTGCAGCCAGGTCATGGAATTTGGGGTTTATTGCAAAGGCCCGAGTGCAGGCCTTGTTTGGAGCTGCAGCCACAGCTCAGAGCAGGCCCCACAGAAGTAAAGACAGTGGTAAACATGATGAGAAAGCAAGGTTCCCGTTACAACAAAATAAATCTTCTTCTGGTCTTGGAACTTGGGGTTTATTGCAAAGGCCCAAGTGCAGGCCTTGTTTGGAGCTGCAGCCACAGCTCAGAGCAGGCCTGAGAGAAGAGAGGGGGAGAGAGGATGAGAGGGAAAGAGAGTAAAAGCATAAGAGAGTAAAAGGCAAGAGGTAGAGTAAGAGCACAAAGTTCCCGTTCCAATACAATAAATCATCTTGTGTGTTGAATATTCTGATTCTCACTAACCAATCCAGTACAAGACACAAATCCTACAGCATTTACATACAGCCCATAAGAATCATTACATTGCCATACTCTGTTACATTTTAAATCCTAAAAACTCCTCTTTGGGCCCTTTTGCCAAGCTGCAGGGTCTGCTCTGACCCTTGGAGCTGTCTGCAAGCAGAGGGTGTTGTTCCATCAAAAGGGGATCACCTTCAGCCAGCCACACCATTGTTTTCCAGTTGTTCAGTAACCGAGGGATCTCAAAGCTTGCTTTCATTTCAATCTCGCTTATAGTTTCCATATTCTCCAAATCTTTTGCCAGAAAATCATATTTGTAAAGCTTTCCTGTTTCATCTCCCCCAATACCTCGGGATCTGTTTCAGCCCAGCCATGGGACAGGGTGTCCTGCCAGGATGTCACAAATGTCACACAAATGTCAGAGCAGCCTCCCAGCCCCTCCCCAGCTCCCCAGAATCAAACCCCAGCTCTGGAACAGTTCCCAGCCCAAGCCTCCCTTCCCAGCCAGGCTCATGGCAAAAAAAAGGCAGAAAAAAAGATGTGAAGAAAAGCAAAATCTCTTCATCAAATCTCTTAATAAACCCCAAGAAGGATTCTGGGTGTGTTTCCCTTTTGTGCTGCACCAGCAGCAGATGAGGATTCATTAATTCCCTGGCTCTGTGCTGGGATTATTCCCGAGGCTTTTGGCTGCATTGCCACAGGTGATTTTTGGAGCAGGTGCACCCATAATTGATTTGTCATTATTAGGGAGATAATTTACCTAAATTCGGTATCAGGCCCCGATTCCAGCCTGGGATTAGTGCAGCCTGATCAGATTAGCAGGGACTCTGCCAGGCCTGGCTGCTCCCAGCCCAGGAGCCTTGGAGCAAACGGGTTTTGTGTAAAAAAATCTTAAAAAATATCTTTAAAATCATCCTGGAGTGTGGGACGATTCCCCAGCTCCTCCCTGGGTGAATCCTGGCAGGAGTCCTCCTTGAACTGAGCACCCAATGCTCCAAATCCCAAAGGAGCGACCCCAAATTGGGTTTTGGGGAGTTTTGCTGAATTCTCATCATTTTGGGGGTTTGCTGGATTCTCGTAATTTTGGGGTTTTGCTGGATTCTCATCATTTTGCAGCTCACTGACAGAACTGTGAGTGCCTGCAGCTCCTCCCATTCACCACAGCCCCCAGGCAGCTCCAGCTCCATCCCAGCCCCATTTCCACCCCTCAGCCTTTTCCAAATCCCTGGAAGGGCCGGGAGGGGCAGGAGGGGCTGCTCGGGAGAGGCAGCAGGGGGAGAGGGGGATGCTCAGAGGAACAACCTCCTCTTCCTTCTTCTCCTTCTCCTCCTCTCCCTCCTTCCTTCTCCCTCTCCCTATTCCTCTCCTTCTCCTCCTCCTTCCCTTTCTCCTCCTCCTTTTCCTCTTCTCCCTCCTCCTTCTCTCTCTCCCTATCCCTCTCCTTCTCCTTTTTCTCCTTCTCCATCCCCTTCTCCCTCTCCTCCTGCTTCCCGCCCTCCTTCCCCTCCTCCTCTTCCTTCTTCCTTCTCATCCCCCTTCTCCTCCTTCCTCTCCTCCTCCTTTTCCTTCTCCTTCCCCTCCTCCTCTTCCTCCTCCTTTTCCTTTTCTCCCTCCTCCTTCTCTCTCTCTTTATCCCTCTTCTCCTTCCCCTCCTCCTCTTCCTCCTTTCTCTCCCTTTTACTTCTCCTTCTCCTTCTCTTTCCCCTTCTTCCCCTCCTCCTCTTCCTTCTCATTTCTCCTTCTCCTCCCTCTCGCTCTACTTCTATTCTTCCTCCTCCTCTTCCTCTTCCTCCTTCTCCTCTTTCTCTTTCTCTTTCTCTTCCTCCTCCTCCTCCTCCTCCTCCTCCTCACCTGCGCCTCCCCCGCCACCCGCGGCGGTCCCGGTGCCGCCGGGCTCTGACAGAGACGTTGTTTAGCAGCTTGTCAGAGCTGTAAATTGGCCGAGCAGCGGAGCCGTTCGCATTCTCCACGGGGCTTGAACTGAGAATTAAACAGTGCCAGCAACCGCTGCTGCTGCCTGATGGAGCAAATCAATTCTCCCTCCTCCTCCTCCTCCTCCTCCTCCTCCTCCTCCTGCTCCTGCTCCTGCTCCTGCTCGCGGCCCGGATTCGGGAGGGCAGGATTTGCCAGGCAGTCCTTGAGGGCCGGCGCAAAAAGGCAGAGAGAGATCAGGGCAATTAACCTGAGAGGCCCCTGGGGAGCGCGAGAGGAGGAGATCGGGGGGGAGAGCTCAGGATCCGAGCGCTCCATCTGCCCGCGCTGCTTTAATTGATCCCGAGTCAATCACAGCAGCGGCGGCTCAAAGCAAACACGGGCAGGGCAGGGGATCCGGCCCGGCTGAGGGGGACACGGGGACACCTGGATCCCCACCCATCCCTGGATCCCCACCCTGGATCCCCACCCCTGGATCCCCACCCTAGATCCTCATCCTTGGATCCCCACCCTGGATCCCCATCCCTGAGATTCCCACCCTTGGATCCCCACCCTAGATCCTCATCCTTGGATCCCCATCCATTGATTCCACATCCCTGGATCCCACATCCCTGGATCCCCATCCTTGGATCCCCACCCCTGGATCCCCACCCCTGGATCCCCACCCCTGGATCCCCATCCTTGGATCCCTACCCCTGGATCCCCACCCTGGATCCCCATCCCTGATATTCCCACACCCTCAATATTCCCACATTATCCAGGGGTTCATCCCACATCCTCAATATTCCCACATTATCCAGTTCATCCCCAGTATTCCCGATATTCCCACATCCCCAATATTACTACATTATCCAAGATTCATCCCACATCCCTAATATTCCCACTTTTTCCCGGAGTTCATCCCACATCCCTGATATTCCCCTGATTCCCAGGGCTGGGAGCAGAGCCTGGATCAAATCCCAAGGTTTGGAGCACTGGGATATCTGCCCTCATTCCCGGGCTGGCAGGAGAGGTTGGATCCCATCCCAGGTGATTGGGAGCACTGGGATATCTCGCTTCATTCTGAGGCTGGAAGCAGATTCTGAGGGATTGGGAGCACTGGGATATCTCTCAATTCCTGGGACTTGGAGGAGAGGATGGATCAGATCCCGAGGGATTGAAGCACTGGGATATCTCGCCCCATTCCCGGGCTGGCAGGAGAGGCCGGATCCCATCCCAGGCCATTGTGCGGCGATGAAAGGAGCAATCAGCGGCTGAAAGGAGCAATCACCGCCCGCCGCCTCCTCTGCGCCAACCCCGAGGGGTCTCGGCCTCCCGGAGCAGCTCCGCGGGGTTTGCTCTGCCCAGATCCCGCTCCCATCCCTCTCCCTCTTTCCTTTATCCTCCAATTACTCATCTCCATCCCAGCAGAGATTCCCAGGGCGAGGAACCCGAGCGGGAATCGTTCCTTTTGTTGTCGCTACAACGCTCGGCACCGATCTCCTCTGTCCTTCGGGTGTTCCGGGGATTGATTTTGCATCAGCTGCCTCTGCCTCCGATAAAATCACACAGAACCTCGGAGATGCCGCCGGCCGGGGGCTTTTTACAGATCACAAAAGGGACGGGACTGCTGGGAACGTGTCTTGAGCTGGTTTATTTTCCAGCATCAGTCTCACTCCATGGTTATGACAATGGGAAGATGCCACCAGCTCACATCCCAGGCAGCAGATGAAGAATTTAATATTACAACTCACTTTATAAGTTTTTTGACCAATCACACAAAGCAAAAGCACATTGACAGTAGTTCTATACAATCACTATAAGCACAGGCACCTTTGGTTAAGCAATGCTTGCTTATTTCAAATACAACACCTGCTTGTAAGCCTTAAAACACAATGCACACAACTTTTATTAAGCTTAAAATTTCCTAATATCTCACTAGATAAACTTTTCTGTAGCTTAGGGAGTTATTCTAGACAAGCATTAATACACGGCCCATTGTTCTATTTGTCCTTGCTTTTCTACAGTTTAAATAATTTTTCTGCTGACCAATCTCATGGCTGCTGCTTAGCTCTAATCACAGTTCTGCTGCCTCTGAGGCCTTTTGCAGCTTTCCCAAAACCCTCTGATTTTGTGGATTCCCACAGGAGAGCTCTGGAGTGGCAGCTCCGACTCCAGGGCAGCACTTCAGGGTCGGGAGAAGTGACAGCGGCCCTAAAAGCCGAGCCCCAGGCAGATAAAAGTTGTAAAAAGACTCAGTGAGATGGGAATATTTCTCTCAAAGGGGTGCTTGGCTAAGCCAGGGAGCTGGGGAGGAAAGGGAAGGGCTGGAGAAGCACTCAGCCCCTCTGGCTCCAGGATTTTCTCCCTCTTGGAGTGGGGATGTTGATTCCCCAAATTTATGGGGTGGTTACGGAATGATGGCTTGAGGTTGGGTGTGAAAATCTGTGTGATTCCATTCCTGAGGCTCTGCGGGGATCCCCAGCCACAGATCTTGAGTAAAACACCCCTCAGAGGAGGGTTTGGGGCTGTGTGTGAGAATTCCTGTTATTCCAGCCCTCAGGAATGCCTGGGCGAGGCTCTGCAGGGATCCTCAGCCACAGGTCTCGACTAAAACACCCCCCAGAGAAACCCCACAGAGCCCGAACCCCACAAATCCCAAACCCCACGATCCCCACCCCAAGCTACAGCCTGAGCACATCCCAGACCCGAGCCTGGATTCTCTGCGCGGATCCAAGTCCAGCTTGCAAAACCTCCCAAATCCCCACTCTGGAGCAGGAAGAACCTCCCAAATCCCCATCCTGGAGCAGGAGGTTCCCAAATCCCCCATCATGCAGCAGAACTGTCCCAAATCCCCATCCTGGAGTAGCAGGAACTTCCCAAATCCCCATCGTGAAGTGGGACCCTCTCAAATCCCCATCGTGGAGCAGGACTGTCCCAAATCCCCACCCTGGAGCAGGACTGTCCCAAATCCCCATCCTGGAGTGGGAACCTCCCAAATGCCCATCCTGGAGCAGGAGGTTCCCAAATCCCCATCCTGGAGTGGGAACCTCCCAAATCCCCATCCTGGAGCAGGACCGTCCCAAATCCCCATCCTGGAGTGGGAACCTCCCAAATGCCCATCCTGGAGCAGGAGGTTCCCAAATCCTCCTCCCTGTTCCCCGGGCCGGAGGAAATGCGGGTGCGGGTTTGGGATCGGGCTGCCAGGGCCAGAATTCCAGCCCGGAGCGATTCCAGGGCCACAGGAGCTCCCGAATCCCTTCCCTGGATTTCTGCCCGCATCCTTCCCCGTGCGCGACTGACTCCTGCCACCTAGCGCTGCTGCCGGCCCCAAAACCTGCAATTCCCTCAAATCCCGCAATTCCCTCAATTCTCCCAATTCCCTCAATTCCCGCAATCCCAAATCCAATGGGGGGACCCCAAAACCACCTGGGTGACCCCCAAACCCAGCTGGGTAACCCCAAACCCCAAACCCAGTTGGGTGCCCCTCAGACTCCATCTGCTTGACCCCAAAACCACCTGGTTGACCCCAAATCCATCTGGGTGATCCCAGATCCATCTGGGCGGTCCCAAATCGAGCTGGGTGACCCCAAACCCATCTGAGTGATCCCAAACCCATCTGGGTGACCCCAAACCCACCTGGTTAACCCCAAACCTACCTGGGTGCCCCCAAGTCCATCTGGGCGCCTCCAAATCCACCTGGGTGACCCCAAACCCATCTGGTTGACCCCTAGTCCATCTAGGTGACCCCAAACTCACCTGTTTGGTCCCAAACCCACCTGGGTGACCCCAAATCCATCTGGGTGACCCCAAACCCATCTGGCTGACCCCAAACCTACCTCGGTGACCCCAAATCCATCTGATTCACCCCAACCCACGTGCGTGACCCCCAACGCACCTGGGTGACACCTAATTCCACGTCTTCGAGCCCAAACCCACCTGGTTGACCCCAAACCCACCTGGGTGACCCCAAACCCACCTGGTTGACCCCAAACCCACATAGCTGACTCCAAACCCCCCTGGTTGACCCCAAACCCATCTGGATGATCCCAAATCCATCTGGGTGATCCCAAATCCAGCTGGGTGACCCCCACTGCCACCCCCACCCTCGGGATGCTCCCCTCCCATCCCAACCCATCCCTTTCCAGGTGCTTTTCCAGGAAAATTGGGACCATCAGGTAAATTTGTTATTGGCTGCACCACATTTAGGGCACGGGTTTTTTTTTTTTTCAGACTTTGATGGCAACGGGAATAATAAAAATGCACTTTGTGCTGCAGGATTGATGGGTTTGTAAAGCAGCTTTGGTGCCCCCCTGGGAGCGCGGGGATTAGAGGGGCATTAAACACCTCCAGCGAAAATCCCACTCAGGTGAAAAGGGTGGAATTCAAGGGCGAGGAGTGAAAATTGGAGTTTAATTTATTATCAAAGGAGTAAAAACCTCATAAAAAATAAAGAAAAAAATAAAATCTTCTTGCCAGTCAGGAGGAATCCATAATCCCACTGCTTGTGGATTCTGGCCAGGAAGTCCTGGAGACAGCAGGCAGGAAGGAAAAGCAGGATGAAAATGTGAGGGAAGGGTGGAAAATTTGGGAGAAAACTCAAGAGCACCAAACCCTCCTCCCTCCCGGCAGAGCCGATCTTCTCCCGGAGTGGGGCAGAATTCCAGGGGGAAATTCCTGGAGTTCCAACACTGGGATGCAGCTCTGGGCTGTGCCAGGAGGGCCAGCGGTGACAAACGGCCCCGGGTGTCACCAGGTGTCACCAGGTGTCACCAGGTGTGCTCAGGTGTGCTCAGGTGTGCCCCAGTGGCCTCAGGTGTGTTTAGGTGTGCCCAGGTGTGTGCTCAGGTGTGTCCTGAAGTGTCTCCAGCTGTCCCCAAGTGTCCCCAGGTATCTCCAGCTGTCCCCAGGTGTCCCCAGATGTGTCCCCAAGTACCCTCAGATGTGTCCCCAGCTGTCCCCAGGTGTCCCCAGATGTGTCCCCAAGTATCCTCAGATGTGTCCCCAGCTGTCCCCAGGTGCCACCACAGCCACACTTCACTTCCCTCTGACTCTCTGTCTGGCCTTGGCATCACTCTGCTGTTACAAACCATCCCAATTTTGGGCAATTTGGGGTGAAAATTTCAGGGTGACACCAAACCTGCGAGACCAAACCTTTCCTTTCCTTCCCATAAGGAATCGCTTTCCATGGGAGTTAAACCACAAATCCCATAAATCCCATAAATTCCCACGGAGCCTCTGCTCGGGGCTGAAATCCCACCCCAATCCCGAGGAGTTATTTGGGATTTTGGAGCAGCCAGAGGCGAATCCCCAGCGCTCCTCACAAAGCCCTTCAGAATCTGCCGTTCCCACCTGAGCCCGGGTGTTCAATTCCGCTTTTCCACAGATTTCAGCAAAAGGAGAAATTTACGGGGTGGTTTTTCCCACCCATCCTGACTCCAGCTGCTGCCACAGCCTGGGATTCCTCCCTCATTCCCCCTGCAGCGTTTTGATGCCGTTTTCCCCTCTCCTCGGAGCAGTTTTCCCAGGACAAACCCGTGCCTGCTTTACAAACCCCTGGCTCGAGCCCTAATGAATCCTCGGAGGGCACTCATGGCACGGGGAGCCTCCGGAACAGCTTGAGTTATCCAAGGAGGAGCCAACAAACACCCCCGGGGATGGGCAGAGCTGGTAAACATCCTGTAAATCTCCTGGCAGGAACATTCCCAGCTCCTCCTGAACCCAGCTTGGCTTGGGAATCCCCTCCAGGATTCCTTCCCTTCTCCCTTCCCTTCTCCCTTCCCTTCCCTTCCCTTCCCTTCCCTTCCCTTCCCTTCCCTCTTTCCCTTCCCTTCCCTTCCCTTCCCTTCCCTTCCCTTCCCTTCCCTTCCCTTTCCCTTCCCTTCCCTTCCCTTCCCTTCCCTTCCCTTCCCTCCAGGATGAATCCTTGGCAGGATGAATCCCTCCAGAGTAAATCCCTGGATGAATTCCTAGCAGGATGAATCCAGCAATTCCCAGCTCTGAATTTCCATGGGCAGGGGAACAAGCCCGGGGAGCAGACAGTAACTATGGCAATGCCTCAATCACAGCCCGCTAATTACAGCCCGCTAATTACAGCCCTGTAATCACAGCCCGGCCTGCCCGGGCCCTACCTGGCAGAAACAGCATCAAAGCAGCCCCGATACAGCCCAGAATGGCTGGGAATTCTGCAGGAATGTGGCTGGGAATTCTCTGGGAATCTGGTTGGGAATTCTCTGGGAATACTCCAGGAATGTCGCTGGCAATTCTCTGGGAATGTGGCTGGGAATTCTCTGGGAATGTGGCTGGAAATTCTCCAGGCTCCCGTTCCCAGTTTGCCCAATGCCCATCCATGGTTGCCATGGTGAGCCCTGACCTGGGGAATTTCAGGGGTTTTACCTGCGGGGGTTCAGAATTTTCAGAATTCCCCCCACTCCCATGCCTAGGTGGGGTTTGGGATCTTCCCAGGAAGAGGAGAAGCCACAAAATCCCAAATTTGTGCCGTGGCCACCAAATCACTCCAGGTTCACTCCCAAAAGAGGACGAGGGGTGTCAGAGCCACAAAATCCCAAACTGGGGTCTCACCGGGCAGTGATAAAGCCACAAAATCCCAAATTTGTGCCATGGCCACCAAAGCCCTCCAGATTTGCTCCCCAAAAAAGGCAGAGGGGTCACAGAGGCACAAAATGCCCATGGAAGGAGCAGAGGGGTCCCAGGAAGGAGCAGGACACGGTTTGGGGGCTGGGAAGGGACAGCAGGGGACATTGCTGAGGTCACTGCTCCAAAACTGCCCTGGAAAGGGACTGGGGGTCCTGGAAAGGGATTGGGGGGTCCTGGAAAGGGATTGGGGGATTCTGGAATCAAAGCGATTCTGGAAAGGGATTGGGGGATTCTGGGATCAAAGGGATCCTGGAAAGGACTCAGGGAGATCCTGGAAAGGGATCAGGGAGATCCTGGAATTTGGGAGATGACGGGGCTGCAGTTTGGGAGAGGATGAGGCTGAAATTCAGAAGGGGATGGGGCAGGAATTCAGGAGAGGATGGGGCTGGGATTTGGGAGAGGATGGAGCTGGAATTCAGAGGGGATGAAGCTGGAACTCAGGAGAAGATGATGCTGGAATTCGGGAGAGGATGGGGCTGGAATTTGTGAGGATGGAGCTGGAATTCAGGACGGTTCCAAACGGCACCAGCAGCCTCTGGCGGGCGAGGCGGGCCCTGCAGCCGAGTCCGGGTTTATTTAATAAAGCTCCAGGTGAGCGCTGGGACTGGGCTGGGATGGGAAATTCTGGAGCATCCCTGCTTCCCCAGGGACGGGAATTTCAGCTCTCCTGCCTCCCCCGGCCCAGGCTGGGCTTAAATCAACCCGAAACCGGCTTAAAGGGCTCTGGAGAATCAGCAGAGAGGAAAATCTGATTTAGTGAGCCCGGCTCAAAGCCGTGTTTACGCAGCCCCGGGCTCAATAAATCCCGGAATTACTGCTCCTCTTTAGGAGTGATTTAAGTCACTTTAAGGGCTTCGAATTTGCAGCAGAGCAGCCAAAAGGGTTTTTCACAGCTGGGTGAGGGAAATGAACAAACCCCAAAGTGTCCCAGCCCCCCAAAATCGGGATGTTCCCTCTCCAGCCCCTAAATCACTCCTGTGGGACATTTTAACCCAATTCCAGCATCCTGTGTTGTAAATCCTCATTTCCAGTGGAAAAATGATTTCATCCAGCATGGAGAGGGCTGGGAATCATGGAATGGGCCTCAAAACTCATCCAGCTCCTGCTGTCCCAGGGTGGTGTGGGCACATCTCCCCCCTCCAGCTCCAGGATGAATTATTCAACCCCGGAGTGCAGCAGCTCTGCTGAATTATTGAGGAGGATTTGGATCTGGAGGCCAACGGAGCAGAAGCACTGAGCACCCAGGGGGAAATCCAGGCCCTTTTCCTGCTGTTTTTTTTTTTTCCCTGGAAAGCAGCAGGAGAAGGGCCTGAGGTGTCCTGGGGTGAATCCGGGCAGGCAGAGCCGGGCAGGCTCAGCAGAATGGAGATAAGGATTGCGTAAGTGGTGAGTAATGAGGGGAGGGAGGAGGAGGAAAAGGCTGAGAAGGAAAAGGAGAGAAAAGTTTTCTTCTGAAGAGGAGAGAAAAGTTCTGCTCCAGAGCCCCTGGAGTGGGATGACACTGGGGTGGGGATATCACACCCACTGATATTCCCATTTCTGACCCTAAACCCCTGGGTTGGGATGAAAAGTTTGGGATATTTCATCCACTGATATTCCCAGATGTGACACCGGGATTGGGATGACAGATTTTGGGTGATCTCACCCACTGATATTCCCATTTCTGACCCAGCTGTGACACCTGGATTGGGATGAAGAATTAGGGATATCCAACTACTGATATTCCCAGATGTGACACCAGAATTGGGACAAAAAGTTTGGGTTATCTCACCCACTGATATTCCCATTTCTGACCCAAATGTAACACCTGGATTGGGACGAAATTTTGGGATATCTCACCTACAGATATTCCCATTTCTCACCCTGAATGTGACACCTGGATTGGGATGAGAGTTTGGGATATCTCAGCCATGGATATTCCCTTTTGTCACCCCAGCTGTGACACCTGCATTGAGATTAAAAGTTTGGGATATCTCACCCACTGATATTCCCATTTCTGACCCCAAATGTGACACCTGACTCCAGCTCCCTCCTTTGGATCAGGATTTTGGGATCTCCCTTTGCCTTACCACCTTCCTCCCCTGAGATTCCACCCCTCAGCTCCCTCCCCAGACCAGGAGCAGGATCTGGAGCAGGATTCTGGAGCAGGATTTTGAAGGAGGATTTTGGAGCAGGATTTTCTGGAGCAGGATTTTTTTTGAGCAGGATTTAGAGCAGGATTTCAGAGCAGAAATTTTGGAGAAGGATTTTTTGGAGCAGGATTTGAAGCAGGGGTTTTTTGGAGCAGGATTTGGAGTAGGATTTTTTTGAGCATGATTTTGAAGCAGAATTTTGGAGCAGTTTTTCAAACAGGATTTAGAGCAGGATTTTTTGGAGCAAGATTTTTTTGGAGCAGGATTTGGAGCAGGATTTTGGAGCAGGATTTGCAGCTGAGGGTCTGCCCAGGAGCTCACTTTAATTCTAATTGCCCAGCTCTCACTTTAATTCTAATGACAAAGGCAGGGATGAATCCCAGAAGTGGAACAGGAAACATCAATCTGCCTCTGAGCAGGGGACGGGACTGGATTTTCTCTGGATTTTTTCTCACGACCTTTTGAGGGTTTTGTTTGGTTTTTTTTTTTTTGCTGGGATTGGAGTCAGAGCTGCTTCTCAGGGCTCCAGGAATGGGAGCTGGGAGCAAAGCCTGGCCTAAGCAGGCTGGAGCTCCCTGGGAACGCTGCAGGATTTCCCAAAGCAGCTGTGGCTGCCCCTGGACCCCTGGAAGTGGGAGGTGTCCCTGCCCATGGAATTGGATATTTCAGGTCCCTTCCAGCCCAAACCATTCTGGGATTGCTCTGGGTCAGGTTTTACCCCAAATTACAGAGAAGCTGGTGGGAGTCACCATTTCTGCTGGGAAGGACACACAGGGGAGGATTGGGATAGGTTGGGATCAGTTGGGATGGATTGGGATGAGTTGGGATGGATTGGGATGGGTTGGGATGGATTGGGATGGGTTGGGATGGATTGGGATGGGTTGGGATGGGTTGGGATGGATTGGGATGGGTTGGGATGAGTTGGGATGGGTTGGGATGGGTTGGGATGGATTGGGATGGTTTGGGATGAATTGGGATGAGTTGGGATGGATTGGGATGGTTTGGGATGAGTTGGGATGGGTTGGGACGGGTTCAGATGGATTGGGATGGATTGGGATGGGTTGGGATGGATTGGGATGGATTGGGATGAGTTGGGATGGATTGGGATGAGTTGGGATGGGTTGGGATGGGTTGGGATGGGTTGGGATGGGTTGGGATGGGTTGGGAATGGGTTGGGATGGGTTGGGATGGGTTGGGATGGATTGGGATGCGTTGGGATGGATTGGGATGGGTTGGGATGGGTTCGGATGGATTGGGATGCGTTGGGATGAGTTGGGATGGGTTCGGATGGATTGGGATGGATTCCCTCCTCCACCCCACCAGAACAAGAATTATCAGAATTATCCCTGGGCCTGGCTGGAAATCTCTTTGTGCAGCACAATGGGGACAAAATCCCGGGACAGCAGCTGGGGAAGAGCTCATGAATATTCCCAGCCCCAAAGCAGAGCCCAAAGCTGAGCCCTCAGCAATCCCACAGCCATATCCCAGTCATGACGTTCCAAATCCCTGCTCTGACACCTCCGGAAGGGCTCAGGCTTTGGGATCAGGCTGTGAGATCAAACTTTAGGATCAGCCTTTAGACTCAGGCTTGGGCTCATGTTTTGGGGTTATCCTTTGGTCTCAGCCTTTGGGCTCAGACTTTAGGATCAGCTTTTGGATCAGCCTTTGGGATCAGCCTTTGGATCAGGTTTTGGGATTACCCTTTGGGCTCAGACTTGGGGATGGGGTTTGGGATCAGGTTTTGGATCAGCCTTTGGGATCACCCTTTGGATCAGGCTTTGGGATCAGGTTTTGGGACCACCTTTTGAGATCACTCTTTGGGATCACCCTTTGGATCAGCCTTTGGGATCAGATTTTGGGATCAGCCTTTGGGATCATCCTTTGGGTCAGATTTTGGATCACCCTTTGGGATCACCATTTGAATCAGGTTTTGGGATCACACTTTGTGCAGCCCCACAGCCTCTTTCTCCCCCCTTGGAAGGGAAATTCCCGTTGCTGTGGTTTTGGGAAGCAAACCCCGTCCTCCAAACCAGGAGAGCTGGGACAGCCCTGTGGGATGTCCCTTCCCCATCCCCTGACCTCCCCACCCCACATTCCCTGCCTGGATCTGTTGAAAATCCAGGTGGAAAAACCAAGGTAGAATTTCTTCCCCTACTAGCCCCGGGTTCGGAGCCTTTGAAGGTTTTGTTTTGTTTCCTTTTCCAGCTTTTTCCTCACTCCTCCAATCCTCCCTCATGGCTCTGTGGGGGAAAAAGTCATTAAATACACACCTACTTCTTGCTTTTATCACTGATCTGATTATCTTGTAATTCCCTCCCCGAGCAGCAAACGAGTGTGAACCGAGTTCTATCCAATTTCAAGGGATTTGTAAATAATCTGGGAGTAGTAAAAAAATGGGGAAAAAAAAAAAAGGGAGGGGGGGAAAATCCTGTCTTTGTCATTTCTGCTTTTCCTTTGTACTAAAATTTAAGGGATTTTATTCCATGTAGCCATGCAAATCCACTTAGGGCTGCGTCCAGGGAGGAAGGAGGGGTGGGAGGGGAGAGGGAGGGACTCGCTGCCCACCTGAGCCACTCCCGGCACTGCCAAACCTGAGTCAGCCCCAGGAACTTTTCCACTTTTCCCTGCCCAAATTCCCTGCAGGGAAATAAATCACCCGTGGTTCACCCCCCAAAGGACAAAAAGTGGATTATTGTGATTTTTTTTTTTTTCTTTTTTGTGGTTGGGTTTTGCTGGAGGAATTTTTAAACTTAAAACGTGGAATGTTTGCGGGGGGGATTTTCACAACAGCTCAGGTCCCACCGCGGGGAAATCCAGGTGGATTCAGGGAGGCATTTCAGGACCTGGCCTTCACCCCACGCTCCTCAGGAGCCCAAAGCTCCACCGGGATCCGTTCCAGCTCCTCTCCGGGGCTCCCTTGCCCTGGGAAGGTTTCCAGGTGACTCCGCAGTGAAGCAACCGCGGCTCCGAGGCGGCTGCGGGGGAGGCGGCGGCACCGGGGCGAGTTCTGACAGGACTGGGATGGAATGGGATGGGATGGGATGGAATGGGATGGAATGGGATGGGATCCATGGGGTGGGATGGGATCCATTGGATGGGATGGGATTCATGGGTGGATCCATGGGGAGGATGGGATCCATGGGATAGGGATGGGGATCATGGGATCCATGGGATGGATGGGCAGCATGGAGGGATCCAATGGATGGAATCCACGCATAGGCGGGATGGACGAGGATGTTTGAGGGATTTCAGGATTCCTTTGGGAAGGAGCACCCATGGATGGGTTGAATTCTGCCATGGAGTCCATGGGTGGTGGTGGCAAGGATGGATGGGATCCTCCAAGGAGCAACCACGCCATAGGGAGGGATGCACAGAGTGATGGCTCCTCTCTGCAGGGATTTTCCAGGCCAATTCCTTTGGGAAGGAGCCCTCACCCCATGGCTGGGTTGAAATTCCTGCACAGCCAGGTCCATGGGGCTGGTGGTGCCAAGGATGGGATTGGGATCCATGGGATGGGATTGGGATGGGATAGGACAGGACAGGATGGGATTGGATGGGCAGCCAGACAGGGCAAGGTCCAGCCCAAGAACAGCTGGGCAGGATGAGTTCCAGCCTGGGAGGAGCCAGGCAGGTCAAGGTCCAGCCCAGGAGGAGCCGAGCATGCCCTCGGGGACAGCCCAGGGACAGCCCAGGGACACCGCGGGGCTCTTTCCCCCGCAATCCCCCCACGGTGTTGGAATTGCTGAGCTCCCAGCCCAGAGAATTCCTGGCAGCTCCAGCCTCTGGCCCAGCTGGAGCAGATCCCTCCTGTTTGTGGTTTGCTATAGAAACACGGAGCTCGCTGACAATGAATCATCACCATTTTCCTGGGCCTTTTCCCTCGTGGAATCCTGCTGAACCCTCTCTGTGCTCACGTGAACTTGCTTTCTCGTTCCTCTCCTTCTCCTTGTCCTCCTGTTTCTACTTCTATTTTTACCTCTCCCTCTTCTTCTCTTCCTTCTCCTTCTCCTCCCTCTCCTCTTTCTTCACCTCCTCCTTCTCCTCCTTCTCTTCCTCCTCCTCGTTCTCTTCCTTCCCCTCCTCCTCCTCTTCCATCTCCTCCTCCCCCTCTCTCTTCTCCCTCCCTTCTCCTCCTCCTCCTCCTTCTTTTTCCTTTTCCTCCTTCTCCTTCTCTCTCTTCCTCTCCTTCTCCCCTCTCCCTCTCTTCTTCCTCCTCGTTCTCTTCCTCCTCCTCCTCCCCCTCTCTCTTCTCCCTCCCTTCTCCTCCTCCTTCTCCTTCATTTTTCTCCTCTTCCTCCTCCTCCTCCTCCTCCTCCTCCTTCTTTCTCCTCCTCCTTCTCTCCCTCCTCCCTCACTCCGGAGCTCCCAGAGTATCGGATTCCATCCCTGCTCTCGGGGCTGTGGGAGCTGCTCAGCCCAGCAGAGACACCGAGGGAGCTGCCAGGAAACGGCGTCAGGAGAAGGCAGGGGGTGGATCTCGTCTGCCATAAATCACCTCAATCCCATAAATCCCCTAAATCCCATCAATGGCAGCCCCGCTCTCTGTTCCTGCTCCTGTCAAAGCCCGGGAGGGCAGGGCCGGGATTGGGGTCGCGCTTCCCGCCCAGTCCTGGGGTGCTGGGCCGGCCCCCACTGGGAAATGGAGCAAATCCTGGGGCTGAGATCCCCGGGCCGTGCCAGAGGATGGAGATCCAGCCACGGGACACCATCCCAACCCTGTGGGACACGATGAACCCATTCCCACGGGACACCATCCCAATCCCATGGGACACAATGATCCCAATCCCATGGGACACCATCCCAACCCTGTGGGATGCGATGGTCCCAATCCCATGGGACACAATGATCCCAATGGTCATGGGACACCATCCCCAACCCCACGAAACACAATCCCAATCCCATAGGGCACCATCCCAACCCCATGGGTCACGATGATCCCAAGGCCATGAGACACAACAATCCCAATCCCAATCCCATGGGACATGATGATCCCAATTCCAGCAGACACCATCCCAGCCCCATGGGGCACAATGATCCCAATACCATGGGACACCATCCCAACCCCATGGGACACCATCCCAACCCCATGGGACACAATGATCCCAGTGCCATGGGAAACCATCCCAATCCCATGAAACAAAATGCCAGGCCTATAGGGCACCATCCCAACCCCATGGGACACGATGATCCCAATCCCACAGGACACGATCCCAACCCCACGGGACACGATGATCCCAATCCCATGGGACACCATTCCAACCCTATGGGATGTGATGGTCCCAATGCCATGGGACACAATGATCCCAATGCCACGGAACACAATGATCCTAAGGTCATGGGACACCATCCCCAACCCCACAAAACATAATCCCAATCCCATAGGGCACCATCCCAACCCCATGGGTCACGATGATCCCAAGGCCATGAGACACAACAATCCCAATCCCAATCCCATGGGACATGATGATCCCAATCCCAGTGGACACCATCCCAGCCCCATGGGTCACGATGATCCCAATTCCAGTGGACACCATCCCAGCCCCATGGGGCACAATGATCCCAATCCCATGGGACACCATCCCAACCCTGTGGGACACAATGATCCCAGTGCCATGGGAAACCATCCCAACCCCATGAAACAAAATGCCAAGCCTATAGGGCACCATCCCAACCCCATGGGACACGATGATCCCAATCCCATGGGACACCATTCCAACCCTATGGGATGCGATGGTCCCAATCCCATGGGACATGATGATCCCAATCCCACAGGACACGATCCCACGGGATACAATGATCCCAATACCATGAGCACCCAGCAGCCCAATGTGAGACTGAACAGGGATCCTGGACTGAAATGGGGGATCCCGGGCTGGAATGGGGGATCCTGGGCTGGAATGGGGGATCCCGGGCTGGAACTGGGGATCCTGTTCTGAAATTGGGAATCCTGTGCTGGAATGGGGAATCCTATTCTGGAATGGGATCCTGTCCTGACTCGGGCGATCCCCCCCTCCCCGCATACCTGACCAGGCCACTGGACAAGCCCAGATGTGTCCAGGACAAGCCCAGATGTGGCTCCAGCTGCCCGGGGGATTCCTGAGCGCTGCGTCAGCGCCCCGGCCCAGCACGGGGCAGGCGGAAAACTCCGGGCAGGAAAACCCAGGCAGGAAAATGCGGGCAGGGAGCGGCTCCCCAGGTGAGGAGAGCAGGAGGCAAACCCCCCCAGGGGCCGGTGGGCAGGGACGGAAGGGACGTGGCAATGTCGCTGCACCTCCAGCCCTGCTCCAGGCTGCCAGCGAGCAACGGGAAGGACACAGAGCTGGAAAATCAGAAGCAGGACCAACCTCACCTGGTTGGGCTCCAGAAATCGGGGCCCACCTGAGCGGATTTAGCAGAGACGTTCGCGGGTCAAACCAGGGCAAACCTCACCTGCGGCCACGCACAACCTGGAACTGGGGATCCTGGGCTTGGTTACCTGCTTGGGCTACGGAAACTGGGGCCCACCTGAGTGGATTTAGCAGAGACCTTCGGGGTTTCCTTTAGGGCGTCCCTCACACTCCGGCGAGCCCAGGAGGGGTCAGGAGGGCTCAGGTCCCCCCTGGCCCAGCAGCTCCAGCCCCCTGAGCGGGTTGAGGGTGGTCAGAGGTGCCGGGATCGTGTCCCTGCTGGTGCCACCAGGCTGTGGCGTGAGCCGGGCACAGCCCAGGCCGGGATTTTGGAGCTCAAAGTCCTCGCTGCGAATGCAGCAGAACAGGAACTTCAGCCCGGACATTTCCCGGCCGGGCGGGCTCCTGGCTGCTCCCCCGCGCCCTCGGCTCCGTTCCCACAGCACCGAACCCAACCCCAGCTCCGGCGAGCCCGGATCCACCCGCGGGCCCTTCTCGCTCAGCATCCGAGCAGAAAACGCCGCTCCTGCCGCATCCCCAGCCCGGGGAGCGGAGGAGGGGCCGGGGGCGCGGAGGAGGGGCCGGGGGCCGGCGCACAAAGGCGGGGGCTGCGCTGGGGCGGGCCCGGTGCGCGGGCGCGGGGTCCGGGCTCCTCCTCCGCCGCCGCCTCGCCGGGGATGCTGCGGCCGGGCCGGCTCCGGGAGCCCCGCGGAGCCCCGCGCCGCGCCGAGGAGCCAGCGGCCACCCGAGGTGGGCACGGGGGACACCGGGGGGACACCGGGGGGCTCCGGGCAGGGAACGCGCGGGGGAAGCGCTGGTGGCACCGGGGGACGCTGATGGGACACCGAGGGACTGAGATGCGCGGTGGGGGTTCCCTGCAGTGCGATGGTTTTAGGGTGACCCCCTCGCCGGGCACGATGCCCCCGCACCGCCCCTCTCCCGGTCCAGCCCCGGGACAGGGCTCGGGCTCGGTCACAAAGAGCCGGGATGGCCCCGGGAGAGCGGCCGGACTCGCCCCCGCTGCCGGCTCCCATCCCTTCGGCCGCTCGCAGCCTCCCCCGCAGCTCAGCCCTGGCTCTTTTCGCTTCCCTCTGAAGTCTGGCAAACTTCTTTTCACACGGCAGCGAGAAAATTCTGCCTGTTCAGCAGCACCTCGGTGCGGGCTGCCTCGGGTTACAGAGCCCCGGAGCGCCCGGCAAGGAGGGGAAGGAGCGGATGGATGCCTTTGGTTTGTTGTCACCAGCTCGGAGCCACCCCGGCTGAGGGGCTGCCTGCTCCACGATTCCTCCTGCAGGAATTTTTCGCCGCTGGAGCTGCGCGGGGGCAGCGCCGGGTGCGTGGGAGGGGAGGAAGGAGCGCGGGGGCCCCTGCGGGAAACGCCGAGCGCACCTGGATGGTTGCGGCAGCTCCGGCCCTGCCAGGGCCTTTCCCGGGGCTGCCCCCGCTCCAGGCCGGGCTCTGCAGCCCGGGCAAGGCGGGGGAGGGAGGGCAGAGCCGCCCCGAGGCCGCGCAGCTCCTCCTGGAAAGCCGGGGAGGAATCGCGCCTGGAAAAGCGGCGCTGGAGCGCTGCCACGGCCGGGCTGTCACCGCTCACTCGGTGACACCGAGCGCTCGCTGGAGACACATCCAGGTGCTCCCTGGGGGGACCGAGAGCGGGGACACGTCCTGGCCGGCGGCGTTCCCGTCCTGGCCCGCGACATTCCCGTCCCTGCTGAGCCCCCCGAGCCGTGTTCGCTCAGTGACATCTCCCGAGGGACCTGGGGTCCCCCCTTGGTGTGGCAGGAGGGTCTCACCCCCATGAGAGGGTCCGGGGGTCGTGTGGGACCCCCCCAGTGCTGATTCCCCCCTCCATCCCCAGGGATGTGTCCCCATCCCTCGGTCCCGCTGCTGCAGGGGTGGCACAGCTGCATCTGGGGGAGCTGGGGTTGCTTTCCTGCTGTCCCCTCCTGCCACCACCCACCCCCTGTGGCACCAGCAGTGCCCGAGGGGTTTCTGTCTGTACCCTGTGCTCACAGTGGGGTCTGTGACCTTCTCCTCCCTCGGGCAGCCAGGAAGGACCAGTGTGGGCCCCATTTTTGGGAGCCGGGTCCCATTTTTGGGAGCAGGGCCCCGTTTTTGGGAGTAGCCCCGTGGGTTTCCACAGGAGCCCCCATGGCTGCCCAAACCCTCTCCAGAGCGCCTCTTCCACGAGCAGGGAAAAAAAAATTCCATCACCATCAACCATCAAGCAGCAAAACTGATTTACCTGACCTGGGAAGCTCTGCCAGGGATTCAGCCCAGCCTCCCAAGACAGTCCTGGTCAGTGTCACCCTCTGTCCCTTCTGTGTGTCCAGCTCACCCCTCTGCACCGAGCCAGGCTTTTCCAGTGTCACACTCTGCCCCCTGTGTGTGTCCCTGTGTCACCCTGTCCCTTGTGTATGTCCCTCTGTCCCCAGACAGGTTTTCCAGTGTCACCCTCTGTCCCTTCTGTGTGTCCAGCTCACCTTTGTGCACCCAGTCAGGCCCTTCCTGTGTCCCACTCTGCCCCCTGTGTGTGTCCAGCTCACCTCTGTGTCCCCAGCCACATTTTCCAGTGTCACTCTGTCCCCTGTGTATGTCCCTGTGTCCCCATCCAGGCTTTTCCAATGTCACACTGTCCCCTGTGTCCCCAGCCAGGTTTTCCAGTGCCACACCGTCCTCCGTCCAGCTCCCTCTGTGTCCCAGCCATTTTCCAGTGTCACTCTGTCCCTGATGTCCCTGTGCCCCATCAGCTTTCCAAGTCACATGTCCCTGTGTCCCCAGCCAGACTTTTCCAGTGCCACCCTCTGTCCCCTGTGTCCTCAGCCAGGCCCTTCCAGTGTCACACTCTGTCCCCTGAGTGTGTCCCTGTGTCCCCAGCCAGGCTTTTCCAGTGTCACTCTGTCCCTCCCCTGTGTCCAGCTCACCCCCGCTCCCCCATCCAGCTTTTCCCGGGGGCGCTGCCGAGCCGCTCCTCTCGGCCCATTAATTAATTACCAGCCCCATTAATGAGCGCCACAAAGAGCTGCGAGTGCGAAACCCTCTCCATCAGCGCTGGGGGCAATTAATGGCAGCTGCAAAAGCGCATTCGGCGGCACAGCCGCGGCTCGGGGGATGCTCGGGAGCCGGCGGGGTCGGGAACGGGAACGGGGCCGCTCCGTCCCTCCCACCCCGTTTGTCACCGCTGCCGAAGGGGGAGGAGAAGGCAGGAGAGGTTCAAACAGTAAAATGAGAGCTCTGGTGGAGCTCAGAGACCCTGCAGAGCCCCCTGGGCATGAGGGATGCCAGGGCTCTGCGGTGCCAAGCCCGGGTGTGCAGGGCAGGACGGGCAGCGGGGATGCTCTAAGGCCGTGCTCACTGGGGCCTCAGGTTGAGGGAAGAGACGAGGATCTGACTCCATGTTTCAGAAGGCTTGATTTTTTTATTTTGTGATGGATATTGCATTAAAACTATACTAAAAGAACAGAAGAAAGGATTTCATCAGAAGGCTGGCTAAGAATAGAAAAAGAATGAAATGATAACAAAGGCTTGTGGCTCGGGCTCTCTGTCCAAGCCAGCTGACTGTGATTGGCCATTAATTAGAAACAACCACATGAGACCAATCACAGATGCACCTGTTGCATTCCACAGCAGCAGATAACCATTGCTTACATGTTGTTCCTGAGGCCTCTCAGCTTCTCAGGAGGAAAAATCCTAAGGAAAGGATTTTCCATAAAAGATGTCTGCGACATTGCTCCGCTGTGGAGGGGACAGGGATCCGTCCCAGGGGTCTGTCCCTGTCCCAGGGGTCTGTCCCAGCTCCTGCTGCCCCCCTCGCTCTCTCCTCAGCCCCAAATCCCTTTTCCCTCCCTCGGCAAGGCTCAGGCTGCAGCGGGCAGGCCCCGTCATGCTCAGGTGAGGCATCCCCGGCACGCAGAGAGGGGCAGCACGGAGCAGCAGGGCCGGGAATCCGATCCTTGGGAGCATCACAGAAACCCCTGAGAACCCAAGCGCAGCTCCAGGGGCCCTTCCTGGGACAGAAGCCCAATTCCCCAATTCCAGCTCTTTTTCGCTCTTCCCGGGCTGGAGGAAAAATCCCCAATTCCAGCCCAATTCCAGCCCTTGTCCCCCATTCCTGGCCGTAGGAAAAAGCCCCAAACCAGCCCAATTCCAGCTCTTGTCCTCCCTTTCCTTCACTGTAGCAAAAATCCCCAAACCAGCCCAATTCCAGCCCCTTGTCCCCCATTTCTTGGCTGGAATAAAAATCCCCAAACCAGCCCAATTCCAGCCCCTTGTCCTTGGCTGGATGAAAAAATCCCCAAACCAACCCAATTCCAGCCCAATTCAGGCTCCTTATCCCCTATTCCTTGGCTGGAATAAAAAGCCCCAAACCAGCCCAATTCCAGCCCAATTCCAGCCCCTTGTCCCCCATTCCTTGGCTGTAGAAAAAAGCCTACAGTCACCCAGGGCTGGGAATTTGATCCTTTTGAGCATCCCAGAGATCCCTGAGCACCTGAGCTGAGCTCCAGGGGCCCTTCCCGGGACAGAAGCCCAATTCCCCAATTCCAGCCTTTTGTCCCCCATTCCTTGGCTGTAGAAAAGCTGGAGTCACCCAGGCGAATTGATCCTTTGAGATCCAAGATCCTAGACCTTGCACAGAGTCACCCAGGGCCGGGAATTTGATCCTTCTGAGCATCCCAGAGATCCCTGAGAGCCCTTTTGGGACACAGAGTCACCCAGGGCCGGGAATTTGATCCTTTTGAGCATCCCAGAGATCCCTGAGAGCCCTTTTGGGACACAGAGTCACCCGGGGCCGCCGGCAGAGCTCGGTGCTGCGTGGCCAAGTGTGAATCCGTAGTAGCACCGCAGCTATTCCTGGAGCTGCTGCTGCTGGAAAAAAGAAAACTGCTCCTAAAGCTGCTAAACCTGCTGCTAAAACTGCTCCTAAAGCTGCTCCTGGAGCAGCCCAGCCTGGCTGTGGCTCCTTGGCAGCTCCATCCTGCAGGAATCAGGGAACGCTCAACCCCGACAGGAAATTTGGAGAGGATTTTTCCTGTCCCCCCTCCTTGAGCATTGCCTGCCATGTTTATAAATCCCCTCTCTCTTGGGAGGCCCCAAACCCACCCCTTGCCTGATTTATTCGCTTTTCCTCGGCCCCAAACCCACGCCCTGCCTGATTTATTCGCTGTTCCTCGCTGGCCAGCTGCCCTTTGGGGGGGATTTTTTCCAGGAGCAGCAGCAGCAGCAGCCCCAGGCAGGGTTTTCCATTCGGGATTAGTTAAAAATAGCAGGGAATGCACAAAGATCCGGCACGTGGGGCTTTCCCTGCTGCCTGCCCTGGTTTTTGTGCTGCTCCCGTGGCTGGGAGAAACCCATGTGAGCACCAAGGGATTCCTGGGTTTTTGTGGGAAGCTCCAAATGGGGTCATTCCCTGGGTTTGGGGAGCCAAATCCTGCATGAGCTGCACTGGGGTTCCTGCAGCAGCAAATGTGAAATCCCTGCAGAATTCCCAGCCAGCTCTTCCTCCTCTTTCCCCTCTTTCTTTCCCCCTCTTTCTTTCCCCCTCTTTCTTTCCCCCTCTTTCCTCCTCTTCCTCACAGCCAGGGCTGAAATATTCCCATTTATCCCCTCAGCAAAACAGCAGCTCCTGCCTGAAGGGAATTTTTATCATTTTTATCATTCCCCTGAAAGGAATTTTTATCATTTTATCATTTTTCATCATTTTGGGGAGGATCCTCCCAGGCCTGAGAGAGGGAGAGGATGGAGCTGGGAGATGCTGGGGAGGGAAAAACCTCCCAAAAATCCCTGCTGCCACATTCTCTGAGTTCTCCCAATTCCAGCTCTTGTTCCCCATTTTTTGGCTGTAGGAAAAATCCCCAAACCAGCCCAATTCCAGCTTTTGTCCCCCATTTTTTGGCTGTAGGAAAAATCCCCAATTCCAGCCAATTCCAGCTCTTGTTCCCCATTTTTTGGCTGTAGGAAAAATCCCCAAACCAGCCCAATTCCAGCCCAATTCCAGCCCAATTCCAGCCCAATTCCAGCCCAATTCCAGCTTTTGTCCCCCATTTTTTGGCTGTAGGAAAAATCCCAAATTCCAGCCCAATTCCAGCCCTTGTCCCCCATTCCTTGGCTGTAGGAAAAAGCCCCAAACCAACCCAATTCCAGCCCAATTCCGGCTCTTTCCCCCATTCTTGGCTGTAGGAAAAATCCCCAATTCCAGCCCAATTCAGGCTCCTTATCCCTCCTTCCTTGGCTGTAGGAAAAAAGTCCCAAACCCACCCAATTCCGGCCCTTTGTCCCCCATTCCTTGCCTGTAGGAAAAATCCCCAGACCAACCCAATTCCAGCCCAATTCCAGCTCTTTCCCCCATTCTTGGCCATAGAAAAAATCCCCAAACCAACCCAATTCCAGCCCCTTTTCCCCCATTCTTGGCTGTAGAAAAAAAAAATCCCCAAATTAACCCAATTCCGGCCCTTTCCCCTCTTCTTTGGCTGCAGGAAAAATCCCCAAACCAACCCAATTCCCCCTGGGTGCAGGACTGTGCATTTGGCCCCTTGCCCAAGCCAAAATCAGAGATTCCAGCTCAGCATCCAGGAACATTTTGGATCTTTAACTTCCTCCTTTTTCCCCTCCTGATTTTCAGCACAATTCGGCGACATCTCCCTGAGCCACTTAGGGAAGAGCTCCTTTAAAGGTTAATTAAATATTCCCTGCAACTTTGATGCACATTTCCCTGTTGGGAGAGCTGCTCCGTTTGGCAGCCAGGCATTAAAGGGGTGGAATTCACCACGGGCCAAGTCTGGAAAAGGAAAATAGGAAGCGAGAACTGAATTTGCCTCTTTTTTGGGGTTTTTTGGGGGGTTTTTTGGGGGGTTTTTGGGGGTTTTTTGGGGGTTTTTTGGGGTTTTTTGGGGTTTTTTGGGGGGTTTTTTGGTTTTGTTTTTTTTCCCCCCTTCTGCTGCTGCACTGGAGCTTTGGGATGGGATGTGACACTCTGGGAAGCAGGAGAGGAGCTGGGGATGAGGAGACAGCAGCAGCAGATGCTCCTCGCAGCGAGGATTGAGCTTGGCTCCTCACCAACGAGCAGGAGCTGAGCTCCGAGCGCCAGGCAGGCACAAAAATCCCCAAATTTAGACAAAACTGGGTGGAACCGGTGCCACAGACAGGGAAGGGCAGCGCAGGAGGAACCACAGCAAAGCCCAGCCTGGGCCTGGCGCTGGGTTGGGTTGGAGGAGGATCTTTAGGCTCTGCCTGGGAGAGGTTTTCCCTCTGGCTCTCATTTTCCTCTGGCTGGGGCAGAGATTTGGGGTTTGCTGCTGCTGCCAGGGCCAGTGACTCCCCCTCTCCTGTTTCTCAGGCAGTTCCAGCCCTTGGTGGAGGAAAAAGCCCCAAACCAGCCCAATTCCAGCCCAATTCCAGCCCCTTGTTCCCCATTCCTTGGCTGTAGGAAAAAAACCCAAACCAACCCAATTCCAGCTCTTGTCCCCCATTCCCAGGCTGTAAGAAAAATCCCCAAACCAACCCAATTCTAGCCCAGTTCCAACTCTTGTCCCCCAATATTTGGCTGGAGGAAAAATCCCCAAACCAGCCCAATTCCAGCCCAGTTCCAACTCTTGTTCCAGCCCTTCCTTGGCTGGAATAAAAATCCCCAATTCCAGCCCAATTCCAGCTCTTGTCCCCCATTCCTTGGCTGTAAGAAAAAGCCCCAAACCAACCCAATTCCAGCCCAATTCCGGCTCTTTCCCCCATTCTTGGCTGTAGGAAAAATCCCCAATTCCAGCCCAATTCCAGCCCCTTGTCCCTCCTTCCTTGGCTGTAGGAAAAAAGTCCCAAACCCACCCAATTCCAGCCCTTTGTCCCCCATTCCTTGCCTGTAGGAAAAATCCCCAAAGCAGCCCAATTCCAGCCCCTTGTCCTCCCTTCCTTGGCTGGAGGAAAAAGCCCCAAACCAACCCAATTCCAGCCCAATTCCGGCTCTTTCCCCCATTCTTGGCTGTAGGAAAAATCCCCAATTGCAGCCCCTTGTGTCTCCTTCCTTGGCTGGAGGAAAAAGCCCCAAACCAACCCAATTCCAGCCTTTCCTGGCTGTCCCCAGGGCACAGGGAAGAGGGGACAGCAGAGGGTGCCCCTCATGGTGCCCACCTGAGCCCAGCAACCCCAAATTTGCTTTGTGGTCCCCAGACAGGCCAGGAAGTGCCTGAAGTGGCCCTAAAAGGGGGAGAAGGAGCAGAGAGGGCACCCAGGGAGGGCTGGGCTGGCTGCTGTGCCCACCAGGAGCAGGGTGGCAATGCCAGGGGTGGCAATGCCAGCGAGGCAATGCCAGCCCTGCCGCTCCTGGCTGCTTTTCAGAGAGGGGGAGAGAGAGACAATAAAAGGTGCAGGGATTGCAAACAAAAATAATAAAAAAAAAATCCCCAAACCAGCCCAATTCCAGCCCCTTGTCCTCTCTTCCTTGGCTGGAGGAAAAAGCCCCAAACCAACCCAATTCCAGCCCAATTCCGGCTCTTTCTCCCATTCTTGGCTGTAGGAAAAATCTCCAATTCCAGCCCAATTCCAGCCCCTTGTCCCTCCTTCCTTGGCTGTAGGAAAAAAGTCCCAAACCCACCCAATTCCAGCCCTTTGTCCCCCATTCCTTGCCTGTAGGAAAAATCCCCAAACCAGCCCAATTCCAGCCCCTTGTCCTCCCTTCCTTGGCTGTAGGAAAAAGCCCCAAACCAACCCAATTCCAGCCTTTCCTGGCTGTCCCCAGGGCACAGGGAAGAGGGGACAGCAGAGGGTGCCCCTCATGGTGCCCACCTGAGCCCAGCAACCCCAAATTTGCTTTGTGGTCCCCAGACAGGCCGGGAAGTGCCTGAAGTGGCCCTAAAAGGGGGAGAAGGAGCAGAGAGGGCACCCAGGGAGGGCTGGGCTGGCTGCTGTGCCCACCAGGAGCAGGGTGGCAATGCCAGGGGTGGCAATGCCAGCATTGCAATGCCAGCCCTGCCGCTCCTGGCTGCTTTTCAGAGAGGGGGAGAGAGAGAGAGACAATAAAAGGCGCGGGGATTGCAAACACAGCCCGGTCTCCATGGCAGCCCGAGCACCGCTGCTAAATTTTGCCTGTACATGGAGAGGATGCTGCTGCTCCCCTCCTGTGCCCGGGGGAGTCGTGCGGCACAAAGAGCCTCGGCCCAGGTGTTCCCCGCAGGTTTTTTGGGGTTTGGGCAAGGAGGCCTCGGTGCCAGCACCTGGAGGGGAATGGGTTTGGTGCCCCTCGTCGTATTTATCCATAATTCAGGGGTGAAGCCACGTGAGCTGGGAGGATGGAGAAGTATTTCGGGCTCATGGTGAGTTACAGCAAGTCCCAGCTATTTTTAGCAGGACAGACAAAGCCCTCCCAGCAGGCAGAGAATGGGGGAGGCTGCGGGACCCCCAGCCCGGGCAGGAATTCAGGGATCCATCCCCGAACCCTCCTGGAGCAGACCAGCCCCTGGAACTGGGAATCTCAGCTCCCTGGGCCGGGAATTTCAGGCCCCTGGACCAGGAATTTCAGCTCCCATGTGCCCGGAATTTCAGCTCCTTGACCTCGGGAGTTTGAGCTCCTGGAGCCGGGAATTTCAGCTCCCATGTGCCTGGAATTTCAGCTCCTTGACCTCGGGAATTTCAGCTCCTGGAGTTGGGAATTTCAGCTCCCTGGGGCCGGGAATTTCAGCTCCTTGGACCAGGAATTTGAGCTCCCTTGTGCCAGGAATTTCAGCTCCTGGAGTTGGGAATTTCAGCTCCTTGACCTCGGGAATTTCAGCTCCCTGGAGCCAGGAATTTCAGCACCTTGGAGTGGGAATTTCAGGCCCCCGGAGCTGGGAATTTCAGCTCCCTGGAGCCCGGGAATTTCAGGCCCTGGAGTTGGGAATTTTAGCTCCTTGGAGTGGGAATTTCAGGCCCGTGGAGCCGGGAATTTCACCTCTCTGGAGCCGGGAATTTCAGCTCCCTGGATCAGGAATTTCAGCTCCTTGAAACTGGGAATTTCAGGTCCCTGGAGCCGGGAGTTTCAGCTCCCTGTACCAGGAATTTCAGCTCCCCCCGCGGCAGATTGTGCGGGAAGGGAAGTGTGAGCAGGGGCCTGGCGGCTCCAGGCTCAGCTGTCACCACCCCGGCACCACCTGCCAGCCGCAGACGGCTCCCAAAATATCCCAAATTATCCCCAAAATATCCCAAATTATCCCGGCCAGTGCAGGGATGGCACCTCCAGCGAGGTGTCCCCCACAGCATCCCCGGGAGGCCAAATTGTCCCCGAATTGTCCCCAAATTTGGCGCCTGGCACGGGATGGGGGTGCCACCCCCAGGTGCCACTGTCACCCTTCAGGTGTCCCCAAACCAAAGCGGGGAGCGGGCGTTGCTGCCTTGCCAATTAGCAGGGCTCTAATTGCCGTCTCAGGCGCTCATTAGCGCGCAAAGCCAGATGCTGGGAGGAATTAGAGGAGCTGAAAGGATCTTTCTCTCCGCCCCAGGAATATTTAACGGTGTCTCACACGCGTTGCCTTTGTAGCCGAGCATGACTGATGTGGCTCGTGTGGGTGCTCGGTGAATCACCGAGCTCCCAGAGCCCGGCGGGGACAGAACCGGGGGGCTCCGGGTGGCACCGGGGGGCTCTGGCACGTGGTGGAGCCGGGAGTGGATTTAACCCAAAAATAAGGGAGGGAGAATTTGGGTTTTGCTTTCCACAGGCAGGACTGGGGGTTGTTCACACAAATGTTGGTGTTGGGAGGATGGAAAGGGCAAAACCAGCAGAGTTTGGGGAGCCAAAAGCAGAATTTGGAGGGCAAAAGGAGCAGGGTTTAGGGAGCAATAAGGGCAGGGTTTGGAGAGAAGAAATAGCAAGGTTTGGAGGGCAAAACCAGCAGGGTTTGAAGACCCAAAAGCAGAATTTGGAGGGCAAAAGGAGCAGGGTTTAGGGAGCAATAAGGGCAGGGTTTGGAGAGGAAAAAGAGCAGGGTTTGGAGGGCAAAAAGAGCATGACTGATGTGGCTCGTGTGGGTGCTCGGTCATTCACGGAAATGACCGAGCGGGACAGAACCGGGGGGCTCCGGGTGGCACCGGGGGGCTCTGGCACGTGGTGGAGCCAGGGCTGACAGCTGAGGGGGGTTTGGAGTGGATTTAACCCAAAAATGAGGGAGGAAAAATTCGGGTTTTGCTCTCACCAGGCAGGAATGGGAGCTGCTCACATAAGTGTTGGGAGGATGGAAAGGGCAAAAGGTTTGGAGGGCAAAAGCAGCAGGGTTTGGGGAGCAAAAAGCAGAATTTGGAGGGCAAAAGGAGCAGGGTTTAGGGAGCAAAAAGGGCAGGGTTTGGAGAGTAAAAATGGCAGAGTTTGGAGAGAAAAAAGAACAAGGTTTGGAGGGCAAAACCAGCAGGGCTTGAAGAGCCAAAAGCAGAATTTGGAGGGCAAAAGGAGCAGGGTTTGGAGAGTCTGGCCCCAGGTGGGTGCAGGGAGAGCTGGAGGCTGAGACCAGGTGGGTGGAGCAGGGATCTCCAAGCTGCTGGGGTGTTCCCAGGCTGGCCTGAGTCCAGCAGGGAGTGTCCATCCATCCATCCATTGCCATCCATCCATTGCCATCCATCCATCCATTGCCATCCATCCATCCATCCATCCATCCATCCATCCATCCATCCATCCATCCATCCATCCATCCATCCATCCATCCATCCATCCATCCATCCATCCTCCATCCATCCATCCATCCATCCATCCATCCATCCATCCATCCATCCATCCATCCATCCATCCATCCATCCATCCATCCATCCATCCATCCATCCATCCATCCATCCATCCATCCATCCATCCATCCATCCATCCATCCATCCATTGCCATCCATCCACCCCTCCATCCATCCATCTGATCCCTGCGGGTCCCTCCCAGCTTCAGGGCTGGCCTGGTAGCAGCAGATTCCCAAAGTGACTTTTGGGCACCGGCAGGGCTGGCATGAGGGATGGGATGAAGATGTTCAGTCCCTCATCATCTCCATCTGGTGCCATCCCAATTAATTCTGGGATCACAGCATGTCCTGACCTGGGAGGGACCTACAGGGATCAGAGTCCCAGCCTTGCACAGACCCACAAAAATCCCATCCCTGGAGCTCTGGCAGCCTTTTGGGGCAGAGCCTTTTCCAGCCCCGTTCCCTCAGCCCGGCTTTCCCAGGGGCTGTGACCCTGCAGGATCTCAGGGGGTTCCATCCCATGGAATTCTGGCATTGCCTGGAGCCCCTCAGGGTTTTTGTCACCCCTGCGTCCCTCAGGGCCTGCGGGGCAGAGGGGAGAGGGACAAATCCCCCCTCTAGGCCGGGGATTTGCTGGGCACAAGGCTTAAATCCAACAATGTTTGGAACCCTTTTGGCCTTGTACGTAGCTTAGGATTTTGCGCTCCACTAACGTTTAGGAGGGATGTTGAGATGCTTGAGTGTGTCCAAAGGAGAGCAACGAGGCTGGTGAGGGGCTGGGAGCACAAGCCCTATGAAGAACATCTGAGGGAGCTGGGGTTGTTCAGCCTGGAGAAAAGGAGACTCAGGGGTGACCTTATCACCCTCTTCAACTCCCTGAAGGGTGGCTGTTGTGAATTAGGGGTCGGTCTCTTTCTCCGGGCAACAACAGACAGAACAAGAGGGCACAGTCTCAAGCCGCACCAAGGGAGATACAGGCTGGAATTAAGGAGGAAGATTTTCACAGAAGGAATGGTCAAATACTGGAATCATCTACCCAGGGAGGTGGTGGAGTCACCATCCCTCGATGTGTTTAAAAAAGACTGGATGTGGCACTTGGTGCCATGATCTAGTTGAGGTGTTAGAACATGGGTTGGACTCGATGATCTTAAAGGTCTCTTCCAACCTAGAAATTCTGTGATTCTGTGATTAAGATTGGGAGGGCATATGAGAGAGCTGTGATGAGGTTGATTAAGAGAGGCTAGTTAGTCATGGGAGATGGTTTGGGTTAAGCTTGGGAGAGGATTTGAACCTCGGAGTTAAAGGACTGAAGCAGAGAGCAAACAGGAGCAGCGGGAAGTCAGGGGACGCTGCTGACACCGATTTTCTGCGCGTTGAGCAATCCCGGGCAGGGTGGGGTGGCACCCCCGGAGCTGGGCCTGGCTGTGAATCACCGGGAACCGCAGGAACCCCCCCTGCTCTGCCCCAAACGCGGCTCGGGGCCGCCCACAGGGCTGGTCCCACCCGGGCTGGTCCCACCCGGGACGGTCCCACCCGGGCTGGTCCCACCCGGGACGGTCCCACCCGGGCTGGTCCCACCCTGCTCCTCCGGCGCGGCCGCTTTGGGCACATCCCGGGCGGGACCCGCGCCCCGGCCCCTCCCGGGGTGTCCGCGGCTCCTGCAGAGCCCTTCCCAAAGCTGCTGCTCAATTCAGCCGTGATTTTTGGCTTTCTAAGTGACCTTGATCCGAGCCACCCTCCCGCAGGAACTGCTGTGATGTAGATTGCCATTTTTATTTTGGCCTTTCCCACCCCCCTCCCCTTTTTTTTTTTCCCCTTTTTCCCCCCTTTCCCCACCCTTTTCTCTCCCTTTTTTCCTTACCCCTTTTTTTTTTTCTTTTTCCTCTTTTTTCCCCCCGTTTTTCCTCCTTTTCCGCTCCCTTTTCCTCCTTTTTTCCCCCTTTTTTTCCTTCTCCCCTTTCATTTTTTCCCTTTTCCCCCGCTTTCCCCCCATTGTTTTTTCTCCTTTTTTTCCTCCCCCTCTTTGATTTTCATTTTTCCCCTTTTTTCCCCTTTTTTTCCTTCCCCCCTTTTTTTCTACATTTCCCCCCCTTTGTTT
This sequence comes from Zonotrichia leucophrys gambelii, assembly GCF_028769735.1. NCBI lineage: Eukaryota > Metazoa > Chordata > Aves > Passeriformes > Passerellidae > Zonotrichia > Zonotrichia leucophrys. Next base: position 3,308,651 of record NC_088191.1, on the reverse strand, counting down.
TTACTTTTTCCCCGTTTCCCCCCGTTTTTCCTACTTTTTTCCCTTTTTTTCCTTCCCCCATTTTCCTTTTTTTTTTCTTACCCCCTTTTTTTCCCCTTCCCCCCCCACCTTTTTTCCTCTCTTTTTTTTCCTTCCCCCTCTTTTTTTCCTATTTTCCCCCTTTTTCCTACTTTTTTCCCTTTTTTTTCCTTCCCCCATTTTCCCTTTTTTTTTTCTTCCCCCTTTTTTTCCCCTTCCCCCCCACCTTTTTTCCTCTCTTTTTTTTCTTTCCCCCTCTTTTTTTCCTATTTCCCCCCGTTTTTCCTACTTTTTTCCCTTTTTTTTCCTTCCCCCCATTTTCCCTTTTTTTTTTTTCTTCCCCCCTTTTTTTTTCCCTTCCCCCCCCCCCACCTTTTTTCCTCTCTTTTTTTTCCTTCCCCCTCTTTTTCTCCTCTTTCCCCCCCTTTTTTTTCTTTTGCTATTGAGCAATCACACCCCCACCCGCAGTGCCCAGCTGCCAGGGGGGGACAGCGGCAGTGCCACCCTTGGCACGGAGCCCACCCAGCCCCTGGCACCGGCTCCCCTTAACGAATCCTGCCGGTGCCCATTGCCAGAGCTCCGAGCGCGTGTGATGGACTCCGGGGCCACTCGAGTGCCTGGAACGTGTCACCGAGCCCGGGTTTATTCTTCTCCACGAGTGTCCCCCCCCCTTCCCCTCCTCGCTAATGGCAAATCGGGGCGGAACGCGCGGGGAGCGCTTTGTGCCGGCCCGCGGTCACAAGCAGCGCGGTGCATGTCGCTGAATGAGCGGGGACAATGGGTGGCAGTGAATGAAATCCGTGTTGTGGGGCCCCCAGGCACAAAGGAGCGACGAGAGGCCGGCGCCTGCCCGGGCAGGGGATGAATTGAGCCCCGGCAGGGCCGGGAGGGGCTCGGGCACGGGGCTCGGCAAGCGCGGGGTGCCGGTGTTGGTTTGGGGGGCAAAAAGAGCAGGGGTTGGAGGGTAAAACCAGCGGGGTTTGGAGGGTAAAACTAGCAGGGTTTGGAGGGCAAAAAGAGCAGGGTTGGGAGAGTAAAAGCAACAGGGTTTGGAGAGTAAAAAGAGTAAGGTTTGGAGAATAAAGAGAGGAGGGTTAGGGGAGCAAAAAGAGCAGGGTTTGGAGGGGGAAAAGGACAGGGTTTGGAGGGTAAAACCAGCGGGGTTTGGAGAGTAAACCCAGCAGGGACTGGGGAGCAAAAGGAGCAGGGTTTGGGGATCAAAAAAGCAGAATTTGGAGGGCAAAATGAGCAGGGTATGGAGAGTAAAAAGAGCTGGGTTTGGAGAGTAAAACTAGCAGGGTTAGGGGAGAAAAAGAGCAGGGTTTGGAGGGCAAAAAGAACTGGGTTTGGAGGGTAAAACCAGCAGGGTTTGGACGGTAAAAAGAGCAGAGTTTGGATGGCAAAAGGAGCAGGGTGTGGAGAGTAAACCCAGCAGGGTTTGGGGAGTAAAAAGAGCAGGGTTTGGGGAGCAAAAGGAGAAGGGTTTGGATGGCAAAAAGAGCTGGGTTGGGGAGCAAAAAGGGCAGGGTTTGGAGAGAAAAAAAGAGCTGGGTTTGGAGAGTAAAACCAGCAGGGTTTGGGGAGCAAAGGGAGAAGGGTTTGGAGGGCAAACCCAGCAGGGTTTGGAGACCCAAAAGTAGAATTTGGAAGGCAAAAGGAGCAGAGTTTAGAGAGTAAAACCAGCAGGGTTGGGAGGGTAAAACCAGTGGACTTTGGGGAGCAAAAGGAACAGGTTTGGGAGGGTAAAAAGAGCAGGGTTTGGAGAGTAAAAAGAGCAGGGTTTGGAGAGTAAAAGCAGCAGGGTTTGAGGAGCAAAAGGAGCGGGGTTTGGATGGCAAAAAGGACAGGGTTGGGAGGGCAGAAAGAGCAAGGTTGGGAGGGTAAAAAGATCAAGGTTTGGAGAGAAAAACCAGGAGGGTTTGGAGAGTAAAATGAGCAGGGTTAGGGGAGCAAAATGAGCAGGGTTAGGGGAGCAAAATGAGCAGGGTTTGAAGGGCTTAAGGAGCAGGATTTGGAGAGTAAAAACAGCAGGGTTGGGAGGGGAAAAAGAGCAGGGTTGGGAGGGGAAAAAGAGTAAGGCTTGGAGAGAAAAAAGGGCAGGGTTTGGGGAGCAAAAGGAGAATCTGGAGGGCAAAAAAGCAGGGTTTGGAGGGCAAGAAGAGCAGGGTTTGGAGAGAAAAACCAGCAGGGTTTGTAAAGTAAAACCAGGAGGGTTTGGGAGCAAGACCAGCAGGGTTTAGAGAGTAAAATGAGCTGGGTTTGGAGGGCTAAAAGAGCAGGATTTGGAGAGCAAAACCAGGAGGGTTTGGAGAGTAAAACCAGCACGGTTTGGAGGGTAAAAAGAGCAGAGTTAGGGGAGCAAAAGGAGCAGGGTTTGGAGAGTAAAACCAGAAATTTGGAGAGTTAAAAAGAGCAGGGTTTGGAGGGTAAGTCCAGCAGGATTTGGGGAGCAAAAGGAGCAGGGTTTGCAGGGCTAAAAGAGCGGGGTTTGGGGAGGAAAAGCAGAATTTGGAGGGCAAAAGGAGCAGGGTTAAGGGAGCAAAAAGGGCAGGGTTTGGAGAGTAAACCCAGCAGGGTTTGGAGGGTAAAAAGAGCAGGGTTAGGAGAGCAAAAGGAGGAGGGTTGGGAGAGTAAAACCAGCAGGGTTTGGAGAGAAAAAAAAGCAGGGTTTGGAAGGCTAAAAGACAAGAGTTTGGAGAGTAAAACCAGCAGGGTTTGGAGAGCAGGCCCAGCTCAGGGGGTTCAGCAGCCTTTGGGGGTCCTGGAGGCTCAGTCTGGGTTTGGTGCAGCTCCCAGGCCCAGCTCAGAGCAAATCTGCCCTCCAAGCTCTGCTCTGAACCATTCCCTTCACTAAATCCCACCTCAGGTGCTCAGGTAGCACTTTCCACCACGGAAATTTCGAGTTTTTTACCCCAGGGCCACATTCCCGGTGTCCCCAAGGCCCAGATGGCCGGGTGGGACAGGGGTGAAATAAACACAGCGCTCAGAACAGGGGCACAGCACCTGGCAGTGCTGGAGAGGAAGAGGAGGGCTCAGGCTGAGCCCCAGCTGCTCCGTGCCATCCCAGCATCTCCCAACAAACACCCAAATGTGTGGGAGCATCTGCACGGCGAGGATGAATAATAATCCAGGAGGGAAAAGGCGGGGGCGAGGCGAGAAGGAAGCGCTGGCATTCCAGAGATGGAGCGGGGTGCGGGGGGAAGAACAGGATCGGCAGGGAGCGGAGCAGCAAAACCGCGGCTCCTGCCGGGGAAACCTGCTCGGGAAGGAGCAGGGAAAGGGGGGAAAGCTTCAAAGGCTGCGGGAGATAAGATTGAGGGAGATAAGGCTGGATTGCGGGGGGAGAGCGGCGCTCCCACGTGCGGGGTAGGCATGACTGCGCTGGTTGCCATTCATTCTTTATCCGCGTTCTCTCCGCACAAGCCCGAGTGGGTGAATCCACGTGTTTTCCCCCAATCCCGGGGTTCAGCCCGCGCTGTTTGTGGGGATCAGTCCCTCCCAGGACCCCCACGCTCCCAGGAGTGATCTGGAATTCCATGATTCTGGAATTCCCTGAGCCAGGGGGAGCTGGAAGGGTCACGGAGCTGCTCGGGGAGGGGACACGGGGCTGGAGCCAAAAGATCCTGGAAAGGTTCGTTTGCTGCGGGCACAGAGCGACAGGGACACGCTGGAGCCTTCTGTGGCTCTCCGTGCTCGCTAATTGAGCTAATTGAGCTAATTGATCGGGGTAATGACCTAATCGGTGACATCACCGAGGACATCTTGACCCCCACCCGCAGGTCCTGTCACCCCTCTCCCTTTTACAGCTTGGACTCGATCTCCAAGATCTTTTTAATTTTAAGATTTTAATTTGAATTTGAATTTTAAAAATTAATTTGAATTTTTAAAATTAGATTTAATTTTCATTCTGTGGTTTTGTGACCTCTGGCCGTGTCGCACCCCCAGCCCCCAGTGCTGTCCAGCTGTGCTCCCCCTTTTCCAGCTGTGCTCCCCCTTTTCCAGCTGTGCTCCCTTTTCCAGCTGTGCTCCTCCTCTTCAGCTGTGCACCCGCAGCTGCCCACAGGGCACCCCCACTTTCACTCTCAGCATTTATTTTTTATTTACACTTATTTTAAAAATTATTTGTTTATTTCTTTTCAAATTATATTTTTATGGTTTATTTATCTATTATTTATTTATTTATGTTTACTTTTAATTATTATTTATTTTATTGTGTTTTTATTACTTTAAAATTTGTTTATTTTAATTTACATTTATTGTCATTATTTATTTAATTAATTCTATTATACATTTATTATTTATTTATTATTTATTAATCTCTGTTTTCTTATTCATTTATTTACATACATTTTGTTGCGTTTTTATTATTTATTTAATATTTTAATTATGTTTTAATTATTTTAAAATTCATTTAGTTTTTATTTACATGTATTGCTATTATTTATTTATTTTAATTTAATATTTAATTAAATATGGGATGGGCTGTGGGTGCATGTAAACCCCCCTGTGTGGAAAATAAATGTACAAGGAGGGGCTGTGGGTGCGTGTAAACCCCTCTGGGGGGATAATAAATGTATAGGGATGGGATGTAGGTGAGTGTAAACCCTCTAGGGGGAAAATGAATGTATAGGAATGGGCTGTGCGTGCGTGTAAACCTCCCCAGGAGGAAAATGAATGTATAGGATGGGCTATGGATGAGTATAAACCCCTGCAGGAGAAAAATAAATGTACAAGGAGGGGCTGTGGGTGCATGTAACCCCCCTGGGTGGAAAATGAATGTATAGGGACTATGGGGACGGGCTGTGGGTGTGTGTAAACCCATCTGGGTGGAAAATAAATGTATAGGGATGGGAGGTAGGTGAGTGTAAATCCCCCTGGGGAGAAAAGAAATGTATAGGACGGCTGTGGGTGAGTGTAAACCCCCTCAAGTGGAAAATAAATGTATAGGGATGGGCTGTGAGTGTGTGTAACCCCCCTATGTGAAAAATAAATGTATGGGGATGGGCTGTGAGTGTGTGTAACCCCCCCTATGTGAAAAATAAATGTATAGGGACGGGCTGTGGGTGCGTGTAAACCCCTCTGGATGGAAAATAAATGTCACAGCCCGGGACTGAGCTGGGCGCTGCCCGGGGACAGCACAGGTGGCACCTGTGTCATTGTCACAGCGCCTTCCGCACCCCACAGGCACCGGCAGGCGCTGTGTGGGGACAATTATAGGGAGAATTGTGGGGACAATTATGGGGACAAATGGGAGGACAATTGTGGGGACAATTGTGGCGTCCCCCACAGCGATCCCTCCCCTGCTTGTCCTGTATCCGCTCGGGCCTTTCTCGCCTCTCTTAATCTCCCAGAAATGGATTTGGGGATTAGGCCGGCAGTCTGTCTGTCCTCCCTCTGCCCTTCAGCCATCCCGGGCCTCGGGCACGGGGAGAGGAAAAGAAATAAAGGGAGGGAGGAGAGTGGTGGGGCAGGGAGCGGCCAGGAGCCAGGAATGGGAAAAGGGGAGTAGGAATAGGAATAGGAATAGGAAGGGGAATAGGAATAGGAATAGGAATAGGAATAGGAATAGGAATAGGAATAGGAATAGGAATAGGAATAAAGGGGTGGGGAAAGAGAGAAGGGAGGAAAGAGGAATAGGAAAAGAGGGGTGGGAAAACAGGAAGGGGAAAAGAGAGGAGTAGGAAAAGAAGATTGGGAAAACAGAGGAGAGGGGAAAGAGGAGTAGGAAAAGAGAGTGGGAAACAGGAATGGGAAAAGAGGAGTGGGAAAAGAGGGGTAGGAAAACAGGAATAGAGGGGTGGGAAAAGAGAGGAGTGGGAAAAGAGAAATAGGAAAATAGAGGATTGGGGAAAGAGGAATGGGAAAACGGGAAGGGGAAAAGAGAGAGGTAGGAAAAGAAGAATGGGAAAAGAGAGCAGTGTGAAAAGAGAGGAGTGGGAAAAGAGGAATGGGAAAGCAGAGGCCTGACTCTGGGATTGAGGATGGGGCAGTGAGGGGGCCCTGGCACAGCCTTCCTGCACCCCATCCACCCCGAACCCTCTCCCACCCCCAGATTCCCGCTTGGAACCCCAGAACTCGGCCTGGGGAGCTCTGTAGAGGGTCGGAGCACACAGTGGGAGCTCTGAGCTGCTCAAACACAGCACGGAGCAGAAACCTTCTCTCCCTCCTCCTCCAGTGCAGTCATCACCCTGATAATTTTATTTACGTGCTTTCCCCTCTTCTTACCACTAATTACCAAGCTGGATCCGCGTCCCCATTAGAGCTGAGTGTCGCGGAGGCCACCAGGAGCTGGGGGTTTATTTTATTTACATTTTTCCCCTCACAACAAAGCGGAGGAGCCCTGCGTGCCTCTGATGGCAGCGCTCAGCACTCCCCTCGAGTGCCGCACAGCCATTAACGCTAATTAAGCCTAACGCTAATTAAGGCTCTCGGAGCCCCTTTTCAGGCGGGTTAAGAGGAGCGCTGGGAAGTGGAGAGGGATGCGGGAGAGGCTGTGGAGCCGGGATCTGGCCAGGAACGGGCAGGAGATGCGGGAGTCTGTTGGGATAGCAGATAATTGTTGTTTACATTTTGTTCTTGAGGCCTCTCAGGAGGAAAAATCTTAAAGAAAAGATTTTTCATAAAAGATGTCTGCGACAATGGGTTAAAATCAAAGGCACAGGTGTTTTTGACTCTGTGCCAAGGTCTCTGAGCCCCCTGCCAGGGTCTCGAGTCTTCCAGGGCAGCCAGAAGAATGTCCTGGGTTCCAACACCTTTTAAACCCCTTTTACAATATAATAACCAAACCAACAGCACATGCTTAACAATCTATCAACTATTTTACCCTTTCTAACTGATTTTCAACACTCACCCCCCAAAGTGGGGAGCTCTGCCACCCCTGGGTGGCCTCTCCTGGCTCACACCGTGTCCCCGTGTCCCCAGGCTCGGCGCTCCCGGCCGCACCGCGGGCTCTGCTATGATCTGGCGGCGCTGGGAGCAGCATGGGCAGCGTCAGCAGCCTCATCTCCGGCCACAGCTTCCACAGCAAGCACTGCCGCGCCTCCCAGTACAAGCTCCGCAAGTCCTCGCACCTGAAGAAGCTCAACCGCTACTCGGACGGGCTGCTCCGCTTCGGCTTCTCGCAGGACTCCGGCCACAAGTCCGGCTCCAAGAGCAGCAAGAATGAGGATTTCTTTTACATCAAGGTCAGCCAGAAGGCGCATGGCGCCCAGCGGCCGGACTACACCGCGCTGGGCGGCGGCGAGCTGGCCGTGCCCGCCGGGAGCGGCTCGCTGGACTTCGGGACGCCCACGCCGCAGAAGCTGATGCCCTTCCCCAGCCAGCTGGAAGTGGTGAGTGGGGAAAAGCGGCCCTGGAAGCAGGGGGGATGTCCCATTGTTGTTGTCATTATAGTGCAAGAGTTGTATTGTCATTACATTGCAAGGGTTCCATATCGCATAGTTATCTTCCAAATCTTTTATACTCATATTTAACAAGCTGCAATTGATATATTTTACCAATAGTTTAGCATTCAAGTCCTTTTCCCCAAATCCACGGGGTTATATAGTCGAATCCTGTTTCCCCGAATCCATGGGTTCATATAGTCAAGTGCTTTTTCCTGAATCACGTTCGGGTCGCCGTTTTTTGTCACTCTATTACAAGAGTTCGATTGTCAGTACATTGCAAGGGTTCCATGTCACCAGAATTTCGTATTTCCTTGATGTTTCTTGTAGGCATCTCCTCTAGGCACCGACTCTTCCTTGTCCTCACAGCAGCCAACTGACTCCAGTTCCCCTCAACCAACCAATCCACTCCTTTATAACACTCTTCTTATTGGCTACAGCTGCAGCCTGTTAAAATCAGGCCTGCTCCTAATCCTTAATAATTGGCTCATCTGCAACTCTTTAGGGGATAAGATTACATTCTATACCACCTTATTTACTTATATTTTATCCCCCTACACACTGTCAGGTGCCACCACGGGGTTGTGTTGGTTGTGGTCGCTGAGGAAGCTCAGGGAGAGCAGGGGCAGCTCTGCCGTCTCACCTTTTGGGAGTTTGGATCAGCAACACAGCCTGAAGGATTCGGATCCTTTAATTTCCAAACCCAGCAGTTGTAGCCAGCAGCTTCCCCTGAGTCTCTCTGAGCCTTGGGGGGACTGTGGGGTGGGAGGACACACGCGGGGCTCCCTCGGTGCTGACGGGCTCTGCTCTCCCTGCAGGGCGGGGAGAAGCCGCTGCCTCGTCCCACGGCCTTCAAGCCGGTGCTGCCGCGCTCCGGGGCCATCCTGCACTCGTCCCCCGAGAGCGGGGGGCCCCTGGCCCAGCAGCTGCACCCCCCGGAGAAGGCCAAGGAGCAGGAGCTGCGGCCGCTGCCCTGCTCGGGGGGCCTGTCCGACTCCGGCCGCAACTCCATGTCCAGCCTGCCCACGCACAGCACCAGCAGCAGCTACCAGCTGGAGCCCCTGGTCACCCCCATGGGCCCCATCAGCCGCTTCGGGGGCTCTGCCCACAACATCCTGCAGTGTGCCATCATCCAGGACAGCAACATGATGAGCCTCAAGGCCATGTCCTTCTCTGACGGCGGCAACAAGATCCTGAACCCCGGCAAGGCGTCCCAGCACCGCGCCGCCGCTGAGAAGAGCGCCTGCGTGCGCTCACCCATCGCCACGGATGAATCCACCATCCAGGAGCTGGAGCAGAAGCTGCTGGAGAGGGAGGGCGAGCTGCAGGAGCTGCAGTCGAGCTTCGAGGAGAAGGAAATCAGCTCCTGCCAGGCCTACGAGGAGAAGCAGCGGCGCTGCAAGGAGGAGCTGGAGGGGCTGAAGCAGAAATGCAACAGCAAACTCAAGCAAACCTCGCAGAAGACGCAGCGGACGCAGCAGGTGCTGCACCTGCAGGTGTTCCAGCTGCAGCAGGAGAAGCAGCAGCTGCGGGAGGAGCTGGAGAAACTCATGAAGGAGCAGAACCTGCTGGAGACCAAGCTGAGGTCCTACGAGAAGGAGAAGACCAGCTTTGCCCCGGCGCTGGAGGAGACGCAGTGGGAGGTGAGAGGCAAAGGGGGGATCAAGGAGAGCTCCAATCCCCCCATCCCATCCCATCCCATCCCATCCCATCCCATCCCATCCCATCCCATCCCATCCCATCCCATCCCATCCCATCCCATCCCATCCCATCCCATCCCATCCCATCCCATCCCATCCCATCCCATCCCATCCCATCCCATCCCATCCCATGCTGCAGGAAATGGATGTGAATCCCAGCAGAGCCCCCTGGCAGTGGGATTGAGGCTCTCACTGCCCCCCTGGACCCTTCCCCTCACCCAAGGGAACGAGCACAGCACAATCCCCTCAGGCATTGAATTAACTCAGCATTCCCGGCCTCCAGCTCCAGGTTTTCCTGCCCCACAGGAGCTGTAAAACTGCCTTGCCACAAGGAAATAGGAACTCCTTGGGCTTGCCATTTGTTAGGGAGCAGTAAAACCTTCCACTCGCTGCTTAAGCTTAATTTACTCACTGCTTGGTATTGCCGAGCAAACACCGTGAATCTGCTGGAAATTCTAACGTTTAGGAAGAGGTAATTATAAATTATTACATAATATTTAATATATACAATAAATAGTAGTAATATTTAATATACAATACATAACATTATTATTTAATATATAATATTAATATTTACAATTAATACCACATTAAATAATAGACAATATTAAATAATAGACACATATTATACACAATATTTAATAATATATACATATTATAAATAATAGACACTTTAAATAATATACAATATTATTTAATGTAGCATTGATTATAAATAATAATTGTAATTAAATTAGAATTCTAAAAAATAATGGTAAGAAAGTTAAATTCGGGGTCTCCACGTTCTGCACCCCAGCTGTGCCTGGGTCACACATGTCACCCTGTTCTTCTAAGTTCTTCTGATGTTTACATTCTTGTAACAAACCTTCTCACGCACTTTTCTGTAAATAATTATTTGTTTACATTCTTTTCCAGAGGAAGATAAATTTAATAGACTGTTAGTTTGTCCAGTGTCATTGGAGAGGCGGCACTGTCATCCTCCAATCCACTGTCACTTTTGAAACTCTATAAATGTTAGAGTCAGAAATTAAACTGCCCTTTTTTTTACCTTGGAGGTTCCAGCATGTGTGTGGTTTTAAAGCGTGTCCTAGAGCGACACACACGATCCAGCCCTAACTCAGGTGTTCACCGAAGGATTTGGATCCTTTAATTTCCAAACCCAGCAGTTTTAGCCAACAGGTTCCCCTGAGCATGCCTCCGAGCCCTGGTCCAGCCCTAACTCATGGTCCAGCCCTAACTCAGGTGTTCACCGAAGGATTTGGATCCTTTAATTTCCAAACCCAGCAGTTTTAGCCAACAGGTTCCCCCCGAACCCTGCTCCAGCCCTAACTCAGGTGTTCACCGAAGGATTTGGATCCTTTAATTTCCAAATACAGAAATTTTATCCAGCAGCTTTCCCCTGAGCATGCCTCCGAGCCCTGGTCCAGCCCTAACTCATGGTCCAGCCCTAACTCAGGTGTTCACCGAAGGATTTGGATCCTTTACTTTCCAAACCCAGCAGCTTCCCCCTGACCCTGCTCCAGCCCTAACTCAGGTGTTCACCGAAGGATTTGGATCCTTTAATTTCCAAACCCAGCAGCTTCCCCCTGACCCTGCTCCAGCCCTAACTCAGACGTTCACCCCCTCCAGGTGTGCCAGAAATCCGGGGAGATCTCACTGCTGAAGCAGCAGCTGAAGGAGTCGCAGACCGAGCTCACCACCAAGACCACGGAGATCCTGAGCCTGAAGGCGCAGCTGAAGGAGGTGAGGCTGAAGATGGAGGGGCTGGAGATGAAGAGCCAGGAGCTGGAGGTGTCGCTGCGCACCAAGGCCATGGAGCTGGAGGTGTGCGAGAACGAGCTGCAGCGCAAGAAGAACGAGTCGGAGCTGCTGCGCGAGAAGGTGAACCTGCTGGAGCAGGAGATCCTGGAGCTGCGCTCCGAGCTGGCCGCGCTGCGGGAGCAGCTCCAGGGGCTCCCCAGGCCGGGCGGGGACGATGCCCAGGCCCTGCAGGGGCAGCTGGAGCGGCTGCGGGCCGAGCTGAAGGCGGAACGCGACAGCAACGAGCAGATGAGCTGCAGCTTCCAGCACGAGCGGCAGACGTGGAAGGAGGAGAAGGAGAAGGTGATCCACTACCAGAAGCAGCTGCAGCAGAGCTACCTGCACATGTACAAGAGGAACCAGAGCCTGGAGAAGATGCTGCAGCAGCTGGCGGCGGGCGAGGACGGCAAGGAGCCCATCGAGCTGGAGATCCCCGGCGGCACCGACGTCCCCTACGAGGACATCATCGCCACCGAGATCTGAGCCGCCGGGGGAGCTGTCCCCTCCCCGCCGTGCAGTGTCCCCCTGTCCTTGCGCCGCCCGTCGTGTTCCAGAGGTGACCAAGCCACTCGTGCCAATGGTGACGTGCCCGCAGCTCCCCCAGCCTGGCACTGCCCCCTCTGCCCCCGGGCAGGGATCAGGACTCCAGGGAATTCTCTGCCATCCGTGCCCAGCGCCCAGGGGATGCTCTGCTCCAGGCTGGGGGGACACAGCCTGGCCCTGCTCCGGGGATGGCACAGCTCCGGAGATGGCACAGCACAGTCCTGCCCGCTGATGGTGGCAGAAATCAGCCCAAATTTGTGCCCAATTCCAGGGATGGCACAGCTCCGGGGATGGCACAGCACTGTCCTGCCCACTGCCCGTGGCAGGAACCAGCCCAAATTTGTGCCCAGCTCCAAGGATGTCACAGCACCATCCTGCCCGCTGATGGTGGCAGGAATCAGCCCCAGTGTGTGCCCAACTCCAAGGATGGCACAGTACCATCCTGCCCATGGTGGGCAGGAACCAGCCCCAGTTTGTGCCCAGGAATCAGCCCCAGTGTGTGCCCAACTCCAAGGATGGCACAGTATCATCCTGCCCATGGTGCCCAGGAATCAGCCCCAGTGTGTGCCCATCTCCAAGGATGGCACAGCACAGTCCTGCCCGCTGATGGTGGCAGGAATCAGCCCCAGTGTGTGCCCATCTCCAAGGATGGCACAGCACAGTCCTGCCCGCTGATGGTGGCAGGAATCAGCCCCAGTGTGTGCCCAGCTCTGGGAATGGCACAGTTCAAGGGATGGCATCTCCAGGGATGGCACAGCACAGTTCTGCCCACTGCCCATGGCAGGAATCAGCCCCAATTTGTGCCCAGATCCAAGGGTGGCACAACACAGTCCTGCCCATTGATGGTGGCAGGAATCAGCCCCAGCTCCCTGGAGGAAGCTCCCATTCCTCTTCACCCTCCTTCAGCACCATGGGAGCACAGAGCCACCTCCTGCCACTGCCACATCCACCCCTGCCAGCCCGTGAGGGCCTCGGGAAGGTCCCCAGCTGCTCACACACCCCAGTATGGCCCAACTCACTGAAATCACCCTGGCATCATGCTGAAATCACCCCAAGATCACCCTGAAATCACCCTGAAATCACCCTGAGATCACCCTGAGATCACCCTGAACTCGCCATTCAGTCCGAGCGCAGCCCCCTTCCCTGCACCCACAGCCCCCACAGCCCTCCCTCTGGCATTCCCAGCTCCCACAGACAAGGACCCCGTCCCTTCTCCCGGCTGCCAGGCAGCAGCTGGATCTGAGGATTCACAGGAATGTCCCAGCCACATTCTGAGCAGGGGTTGGGGTTTGTGCTCACCCCACAGCCCCTGCACTCTCTGGGGCTGTCCCTCCCGGCTGCCTTATCTCCTCCCGTGCCCTGATCCCGCAGGACCCGGCCCAGGGGAGCTGGATAAACACCCCAAACCAACCACTGCCACCTTAATTTCTACCCCAGCCTTTAAAAGCTCCTCCTGCCACCAGTGAGTGGCTCCACAGACACCGAGGTGACCCCGCTGGTGACCCTGGTGTCCCCCTGGCTGGGGAGGGAACCAGCAGGACCCAGGGAACCCCTCTGTGCCAGTGCAATGATATTTTTGCTGCAATTATTTATCCACTGCCCCATTCCAGGGCTCTTGGGAGGAGGTTCTTGCACGATCCCAACGCCGCCAATTCGGCCACGGGCTCCGAGCTGTGCGAAACTCCGCGCCCCTGGCGCCACTGCAGCCTGGAAAGGTGACACACAGGAACCAGTCTGTGCCTTCTGCACCCGGCCCTGAGCACCCCAAACCACTGCCCCAGCATTCCTGGCTGGGCCTGGCACTGCCCAGATGGTCCTGGCACTGCCCAGTCAGGTCTGGCACTGCCTAGTTGCTCCTGGCACTGTCCAGCTGAGCCTAGTGCTACCCAGCTGGGTCTGGCACTGCCCAGCTGGCTCTGGCACTGCCCAGCCTTTCTTGGGACTGCCTGGCCAGTCCTGGTACTGCCCATCCATTCCTGGCACTGCCCAGCCAGGTCTGGTAGTGCCCATCTATTCCTAGCCACTCCTGGCACTGCCATTCCATCACTTCCCAGCCACTCCTGGCACTGCCCAGCTGAGCCTACTACTGCCCAGCCAATCCTGGCACTGCCCAGCCTTTCTTGGCACTGCCCAGCCACTCCTAGCACTGACCAGCTGGTCCTGGCACTGCCCAGCTGCATCTGGTACTGACCAGCTGGGTCTGGCATTGCCTAGTTGGGCCTGGCACTGACCAGCTGGTCCTGGCACTGTCCAGCTAAGCCTAGTACTGCCCAGCCATACCTGGTACTACCCAGACAGTCCTGGCACTGCCCAGCCGGGCCTGGCACTGCCCAGCCTTTCTTGGCACTGCCTGGCCAGTCCTAGCTCTGCCCAGCCAGGTCTGGTAGTGTCCATCCAGTTCTGGCACTGTCCAGTTGGTCCTGGCACTGTCCAGCTGAGCCTAGTACTACCCAGCCATACCCGGCACTGCCCAGCCGGTCCTGGCATTGCCCAGCCAGTCCTGGCATTGCCTAGTTGGGCCTGGCACTGTCCAGCTGGGCCTGGCACTGCCCAGCCACTCCTGGCACTGCCCAGCCTTTCTTGGCACTTCCCAGCCACTCCTGGCACTGACCAGCTGGTCCTGGCACTGCTCAGCCAGTTCTGGCACTGCCCAGCTGGTCCTGGCACTGTCCAGCTGAGCCTAGTGCTACCCAGCCGTACCTGGCACTGCCCAGCCACTCCTGGCACTGCCCAGCTGGATCTGGCACTGCCCAGCTTGGTCTGGCACTGCCCAGCCAGTCCTGGCATTGCCTAGTTGGGCCTGGCACTGCCCAGCTGAGCCTTGTGCTACCCAGCCGTACCTGGCACTGCCCAGCCAGTCCTGGCACTGACCAGATAGTTCTGGCAGTGTCCAGCTGAGCCTGGTACTGCCCAGCCTTTCTTGGCACTGCCCAGCCGTACCTGGCACTGCCCAGCCAGTCCTGGTACTGCCCAGACAGTTCTGGCAGTGCCCAGCCAGGTCTGGCACTGCCCAGCCAGTCCTGGCACTGTCCAGCTGGGTCTGGAATTGTCCAGCTGAGCCTGGTACTTCACAGCCATACCTGGCACTGCCTAGCCAGTCCTGGCACTGCCCATCCACTCCTGGTACTGCCCAGCCACTCCTAGCACTGACCAGCTGGTCCTGGCACTGCCCAGCCGGGTCTGGCACTGCCCAGCCCACCCTGGCACCGTCACAAGCGATGCTCACCCCGGCCCGATGGAAAAGCCAACCTCAGGCTCCTGCTGGGGCCAGCCCTGCCCATTCCCTGCCCTGCCCATCCCTGCCCATCCCTTGCCCTGTCCCATTCCCTGCCCTTGCCCATCCCTGCCCATCCCTTGCCCATGCCCAGCCCTGCCCTTGCCCAGCCCCTGCCCACCCCCTGCCCTGTCCCATTCCCTGCCCATTCCCTGCCCTGCCCATCCCCTGCCCTGTCCCATTCCCTGCCCTTGCCCATCCCTGCCCATCCCTTGCCCTGTCCCATTCCCTGCCCTTGCCCATCCCCTGCCCATTCCCTGCCCTTGCCCAGCCCCTGCCCATTCCCTGCCCTGCCCATCCCTGCCCATCCCTTGCCCTGTCCCATTCCCTGCCCTTGCCCAGCCCCTGCCCATCCCCTGCCCATGCCCAGCCCTGCCCAGCCGAAGGATGTTTGCAAAGCTGAAGGATCGGGGGCACAGCGAGGCCGGCAGGGATTTTGTGCCTCCCCCAGATCAGCACAGCCCCGCCGGGAGGGAGCAGAGCCCGTCCTGGCAATTCCCGCTCCTGTCCCTGTCCCTGTCCCCGTCCCCAGGCGTGTCCCGGCCCCGTGTCCCCCCAGCTCTGTGATGTGATCTCCAGAGGCCTCGCCGTGCTGCCTTTGCACAACCGCGCTGTGTGTGCCCGTCGCATTCCAGGTGTGTCGCTCCAGGCCCCGGCCTGGACAAGAGAATTATTTTTCTGCAGGTTTTTTTTTTTTGTTGTTGTTTTGTTGATATTTTTTTGGATGTTCTTTCTGGTGACTGATGTAAACTACTGGTTAATTTTATGTTTTTTATTTATAAATAAATTTTTTAAAACTTCTCCAGCCTCTCTCTGCAGGTGATTGTGGTGTTCGGAGGGGTCTTAGGATGAGGGAAGAGACGAGGATCTGACTCCATGTTTCAGAAGGCTTGATTTATTATTTTATGATATATATTCTATTTAAACTATACTAAAAGAATAGAAGAAAGGATTTCATCAGAAGGCTTGAAAGGAATAGAAAGGAATGATAATAAAATCTTGTGTCTGACCAGAGTCTGAGACAGCCAAACTGTGATTGGCCATTAATTAGAAACAACCACATGAGACCAATCCCAGATGCACCTGTTGCATTCCACAGCAGCAGATAACCATTGCTTACATTTTGTTCCTGAGGCTTCTCAGCTTCTGAGGAGGAAAAATCCTAAGGAAAGGATTTTCCATAAAAGATGTCTGTGACAGGTGCTCGTTGGTGTTCTGGGCATTCTCCATGCCCGAGCCACCAGAAGAGGACACAGGGAAGGGATAGGTTGGATATCAGGAATAAATTTTTCACCAAAAGAATAATAAAGCACTGGAATGCTCTTCCCAGGGAGGTGGAGGAATCACCATCTCTGGATGGGTTCAAAAAAAGCCTGGACATGGCACTGGGTGCTATGGTCTGGGTGAGGTGCTGGGGCACAGGTTGGACTGGATGATCTCAGAGGTCTCTTCCAACCTCATCATTCTGGGATTCTGAGATTCTGGGATTCTGGGGTTCCTTGTGACCTCCAAACCCCTGGGGCTGGGAAAGCCCTCCAAGATCATTGGATCCAACTTGTGACCCGTCCCCACCTTGCCAACCCAGAGCCCTGAGTGCCACATCCAGTTGTTCCTTGGGCACCTCCAGGGATGGGGATTTTACAGGGGCCTGGATCTTACAGGGGCCCTGGCTGGCACCCAAATATCCCTGTTGAGAGGTGTTGGGGCACAGGTTGGACTCGATGATCTCAGAGGTCTCTTCCAACCTCATCATTCTGGGATTCTGTGAATTTATCACAGCCCACCAGAGCCCCCTCTGGGGACATCCCTGCACCTGGCCCTGGAGTTATCTCTGCTCTGCAGCTGGGATAACCCGAGCATGGAGAAAAGCAGGGATTGGGCTCAGGATAATCCTCCCAGTCTGAGCCCCCAGCCCCTGCAGGGGGGCCTGGATTTCACCCCCCGCCCATCCCTGAGCAGGCAGGTCCCGACCCTGAGGGGATCCAGGGAAAACAATTCCCGAGGGAGAGGTGGAGCCTGGCTGCCGGAACAAACCCGAGGCCGGATTTTGACTGTTTCAGCTGTTTTGCTCCAAACCAAATCAAAACAGCATGGAGGGGAGGGCCAGGGGGGAGGTTGGGGAGCAGAAAATTGGGAAAACTCTCCAATTTCAGGAATTTCCAGTTTTTAATTTCAGGAAACTCTGCTCATCCTGGCTGCACCCACGGGGCAGGGGGTGGATCTGGGCACCCCAAAAAGGCACCTGCTGCTGCTTTCCAAGCAAAATTTCCAAGGAAATTTGGCTGTGCTCCCGCTGTCCCAGGAGTGAGGGAAGTAGATTTTCAGAGTTTATTTATTTTTAGTTTATTTTGGAACTTCTTGGGAGGGAAAGGACAGGAATTCGCCGTGAGGGCTCTGTGCCCTGAGGGTCCCTCCTGTCACGGCCGCCCCAACCTGGCTGGGGGTGCAGCCCAGCCCTTCCCAGCCCTTTTTTGCCAGGAATGCAGCCAAGAGAGAGCAGCAAGGAGAGCCCTGAGCCTCATGGGGATGTCGCTGTCCCTCGGAGGTCACAGCGAGGGCAGGGCCGGGAGGGACAGCAGCATCCCTGAGGGCACAAACATCCCCCCAGGAAGCCAAAACCTCATCCCTGGAGACCCAAAATCCCAGCCCTGAGAACCTTGGGCTGCTTCTCCTGAAAGGCAGGTGATGATCCTGCCCCTGTTCCAGCAAACCCCTCCTGGAGCTGGGGCTGAGCTCGGCACAAACCTGGCACAAACCTGGCAGGGGAGAGCACCAGGATGTGAGCTCCTCCTGTCCTGGGAGAGCTCCAGGATGTGAAATGCTCCTGGGAGAACCTCAGGATGTGAGCTGGTCCTAGGAGAGCTCCAGGATGTGAACTGGTCCTGGGAGAGCTCCAGGATGTGAGCTGGTCCTAGGAGAGCCCCAGGACAGCTGGGACCTTGCTCCTGTCCTGGGAGAGCCTCAGGATGTGAAATGCTCCTGGGAGAACCTCAAGATGTGAACTTCTCCTAGGAGAGCCTCAGGATCTGAGCTCCTCCTGTCCTGAGAGAGCTCCAGGATGTGAATTTCTCCCGGGAGAGCCCCAGGACAGCTGGGACCTGCAGGACACAGAGCAGGGAGGAGCAGCAAGGCCGGATAATCCCAGGGGAAAATCATTCTGAGCACTCTCAGGGTCAGGTTCAGCACGAGCAGGGCCTGAG
This sequence comes from Zonotrichia leucophrys gambelii, assembly GCF_028769735.1. Taxonomy (NCBI): domain Eukaryota; kingdom Metazoa; phylum Chordata; class Aves; order Passeriformes; family Passerellidae; genus Zonotrichia; species Zonotrichia leucophrys. The sequence goes on along the minus strand of NC_088191.1, from coordinate 3,290,734 downwards.
GCAGCCAGGCCGGATTTTGGGGGGCAAAAGGGAGAACGAGCCCTTCTCGGGGGTCCCTGCTCTGCTCCAGCCCCGCTGCAGCTGCCGCGGGAGCAGCGCGGTCGTTGGGCTAATGAGCGTATGCAAATGAGGGTATGCAAATGAGCCCCGGCACGGAGAAAAGCCGATTTGCATCTGCTTAAAACGCGCCGGTGGCACCGCACGCGTGTCTGGCTGTGTGCGGGGCAGAGACAGCCCCAAACTGAACCCAAACCTAAAATCAAACCCGAACCCAAACTCGAACCCAACCCCAGCCCCAAGCCTGAACTCGAACCCAAACCCTGACCTAAACTCAAACCTAAACCCAATCCTGACCCCAAACCCAACCCCAAACACAATTCCAACCCCAAACCTGAACCCTGAACCCAAACCCGAACCCAACTCTGAACTCAAACTCAAGCCTGAACTCGAACCCAAACCTAAACCTAAACTCAAATCCAAACCTAAACTCAAATCCAAACCCAGCCCCAAGCCCGAACCCAGCCCCAAACCTAAACTTGAAACTAAACCCAAATGTAAACCCAAACACAAACCCGAATCCAGCCCCAAACCCGAACCCAAACCAAACCTAAACCCAAAACTAAACTCGAATCCAAACCTAAACCCGAACCCAGCCCCAAACCTAAACCTGAACCTAACCCCAAACCTAAACACAAATCCAACCCCAAACCTAAACATGAACCCAACCCCAAACCTAAAGCCGAACCCAAACCTGAATCCGAACTCGAACCCAAACCTAAAGTCAAACCCAAACCCAATCCCAAGCCCAAACCTAAACACGAATCCAACCGCAAACCCGAACCCAAACCTAAACCCAAACCTGAACCCAAACCTGAGCCCTGAAGCCAATCCCAACCCTAAACCCGAACCCAGACCCGAATCCAGCCCCAAACCCGAACCCAACCCCGAACCTAAACCCAAACCTGAGCCCTGAAGCCAACCCTAACCCTAAACCCGAACCCAGACCCGAACCCACCCCACCGCAGCCCCTCCGCGGCGCTGCCCGGCCCGGGGGCCCGGCCGGAGCCCCCCGCTCTCTCAGGGCCGGCTTTGGGGAGCAAACGCCGCTTTTGATGTGCAAATGAGCCCCGGCCGCTCCGCGCACCCGCCCGGTGCCGGCCCTGCCTCGCATCTGCCACGGGCCCCGAGCCCCCGGGGCACGGGGACCGCCCGGGCTGTCCCCTCCCCTCCCGGGCCAGGCACGGACAGCTGGCGTGTGCCCGCGCACGGACCGGCTGCCATCCCCCGGGCGCTGCTCGTTACTCATTATGGGATCAAAAATCTGAATTCAAAAAGCGGCCGGGGTTGGAAACGCCCGGCAGCGGCAGCTGGGAGAGCAGCACGGCCCTTTGAGCCGGTACCTGCTGTCCCCAGCCGTGCCAGGAGCTGTCACAGCGCTGCCAGGGACAGACGGACAGACGGACAGCCCCAGAGCCTTTTGTTCATCCCACAGCGCTGAGCAGCTCGGGGGAAACGCTGGGCTGGGGTGAGAGGAAACCTGCGGGGGTTTGCAATTCCTGGGTTTGGGTTGTTCATTCCTGGGTTTGTTCATTCCCAGGTTTTCCATTCCCAGGTTCAATTTGTTCATTCCCGGGTTTGTTCATTCCTGGGTTTGGGTTGTTCATTCCTGGGTTTGTTCATTCCCAGGTTTGGTTTGGTCATTGCTGGGTTTGCCACTCCTGGGTTTGGGTTGTTGATTCCTGGGTTTGTTCATTCCCACGTTTTCCATTCCCAGGTTTGATTTGTTCATTCCTGGGTTTGGTTTGGTCATTCCTGGGTTTGCCATTCCCAGGTTTGGTTTGGCTATTTCCTGGGTTTAGGTTGTTCATTCCTGGGTTTGTTCATTCCCACGTTTTCCATTCCCAGGTTCAATTGTTCATTCCCGGGTTTGTTCATTCCTGGGTTTGGGTTGTTCATTCCTGGGTTTGCCATTCCCAAGTTTGGTTTGGTCATTGCTGGGTTTGCCACTCCTGGGTTTGGGTTGTTCATTCCTGGGTTTGTTCATTCCCACGTTTTCCATTCCCAGGTTCAATTTGTTCATTCCTGGGTTTGTTCATTCCTGTGTTTGGTTTGGTCATTCCTGGGTTTGCCATTCCCAGGTTTGGTTTGGTCATTCCTGGGTTTGCCACTCCTGGGTTTGGGTTGTTGATTCCCGGGTTTGTTCATTCCAACATTTTCCATTCCCAGGTTCAATTTGTTCATTCCCGGGTTTGTTCATTCCTGGGTTTGGGTTGTTCATTCCCGGGTTTGGTTTGGTCATTCCTGGGTTTGCCATTCCCAAGTTTGGTTTGGTTTGGTCATTGCTGGGTTTGCCACTCCTGGGTTTGGGTTGTTCATTCCTGGGTTTGTTCATTCCCACGTTTTCCATTCCCAGGTTTGATTTGGTCATTCCTGGGTTTGCCATTCCCAGGTTTGGTTTGGCTATTTCCTGGGTTTAGGTTGTTCATTCCTGGGTTTGTTCATTCCCACGTTTTCCATTCCCAGGTTCAATTTGTTCATTCCTGGGTTTGTTCATTCCTGGATTTGTTCATTCCTGGGTTTGGTTTGGTCATTGCTGGGTTTGCCATTCCCAGGTTTGGTTTGGCTATTTCCTGGGTTTAGGTTGTTCATTCCTGGGTTTGGTTTGGTCATTCTTGATTTTGCCCGTTCCTGGGTTTGTTCATTCCAGGTTTGATTTGTTCATTCCTGGGTTTGCAATTCCCAGGTTTGGTTTAGCCATTCCTGGTTTTGTTCATTCCTGGGTTTGGGTTGTTTTTTCTTGGCTTTGTCACTCCTGGGCTTCCCATTCCCAGGCTTGGTTTGGGCATTCCTGGTTTTATTTCTGGGCTTGCCCATTCCCAGATTCGCCATCCTTGGCTTTACTTTGGCCATTCCTGGTTTCACCCATTCTCGGGTTTGTTCATTTCTACATTTGCCATCCCTGGGTTTGGTTTGCTCATTCATGGTTTTGTTCATTTCCAGGTTTGACTTGGTCATTCCTGGTTTGCTCATTCCTACTTTTGTTCATTCTTGGGTTTGCCCAGGCCATTCCTGGTTTTGATTTGCCCATTCCTGGTGTGGTCATTCCTATGTTTGCCCATGCCTGGGTTTGGTTTGCCCATTCCAGGTTTGCCCATTCCTGGGTTTGGTTTGTTCATTCCTAGGTCTGGTTTGGTGATTCCTGGGTTTGATTTGCCCATTCCTGGGTTTGGTTTGCCCATTCCTGGGTTTGATTTGCCCATTCCTGGGTTTGGTTTGGTGATTCTTGGGTTTGATTTACCCATTCCAGGTTTGCTCATTCCTGGGTTTGATTTGCCCATTCCAGGTTTGCCCATTCCAGGGTTTGATTTGCCCATTCCAGGTTTGCTCATTCCTGGGTCTGATTTGCCCATTCCAGGCTTTGCTTTGCCCATTCCTGGCTTTGCAGGGCCCTGTGCAGGCTCAGTCTGTCCCCCCCTGGGCCGGGGTCTCTCCTAACCCTGCCCAGGGTGATGAAGGGGTGGGCTCCCTGACTGACCCCCACACCCAAACCCCCAGCCCAAATGGGGCCTGAGCTCATTTTCCAGGAGTTTGAGGTTCCCAAGCCTCCCCCAGCAGAGGGAGGGAGGGAGGTGAGCACAGAGGGATCACATTCCCTGCACATTCCTGCAAAGCCTTTCCCCGTGACTGGGGCTGAAGGTCAAACCCTCCTCCTCCTCCTCCTCAGGGACAGTGTGGGGGTGGCTCCAGTGACCCTGAATCCACACTGGAGCTGCTCCATTCCCATTCCCAGCAACACCCCAAGTGAATTTTCACCACCAAAGCTCCCGTTTGTTTAACACCTTCCATATTTAATTTATTTAGAGATTTCTCTACATTAAAGTGTTTTCATGCCAAGGCTTCTGCCCTCCCATCCTGACCTCAGGAAAAAGAGACTGGACACAGCTTTGGGTGGAATGCACTGGAATCAGGTCGCTGCTGCAGCCACAGAGAACACGGGACAAACCAGAGAACTGCACAGGGGACGTCAGGGAAAGCTGGAATTTGCACATTCCAGTCATGTTAGCACCTTCCCAGACACTGCAGGGAGGTGCAACATGCTCTGCTGAGCCAGCCCAGGGCTCAGACTACAGGAAAGCCTGGAAAAAGCAAGGAATTGATGGAATTGTGCCAGCAGCAGCAGCAGCAGGCCCAGAGCCTCGGCTGAACCCGTTGGAAAAGGAACAACACGGAATTGCCCAGCCAGGACTGCAGAGTTTGGGAATGCTGAGGCAAATCTGTGCCTGGAGTGCAAACCACAACAGCTCCAGCCATGGCACACCTGGAGCAGGTTGGAAATATCCCTTCTCACATTAAAAGCTGCCTTTTCTATCAACTCCTGTTGCCTTGTGTGTGCAGGCCATGGTTTAAAAGCTGAGCTCACACCAGCAGACCTAGGCCAGGTTTTAGGTTGGTTTTCAGCTCTCAGGATTCCCCTCAGCAGCAGCACAAAGCCTTGAGCCACCAACAGCTGTGGTGACAATTCTGAGCCCAAACTGAGCTGCTGGTTCTGTTTGGCATCTCCAGAATCCAACCAAAAGAGGGCGAAGGAGGAAATTTACTCTGCAAACTTCAATTTAAAACCTGCAGTTCAATAATTAAGCTTTACCCTGCTAGTTTCAGGTAGCACCTCAGTGGCTTTTGTCCTCTGAAAGGACAAGGACTTTGCCACCTTTGCTGGAAGTGTCACCTCCACATCCTTTCAGAATGTGCAGCCCTGGTTACAAACCTGCATTTTTCACCAAGGAATGTTGTCACATTTGTTGCCACCAAGGAATGCAAGTCACATTTCTTCTTTTATGTTTTCTAACCCACAGTTTCAAAGTGAAGATTTGCAATTTCTGGTCACGCTCAGAGCCTTGAGAACCCCACAAAAAGCTCATTTCAAAGCCCAAACCTCATGGTGGCTATTGCACATTTTCACAGCATCCTCCTGGAGATGCAGCCTGTTGGGAGAAGGGATAATTTTCCAAACTGCTCTCAGTTGGGAACACCGCCACAAGTGTCACCTGCTGCTGGGTGGAGCTGGGAGGGCGACAGGGAAACACCAACACATGGAAAAGGAAACCAAACCACAGAGCAGGGGCACGAGGAGCCGGGCTAGTGCTTGGCATCCCGAGGGTAGAACTCAGCCAGGGTGCTCTGGGGGATCCTCTTGAGCATCTCCTTGGGGAAGATCCTGAGCAGCTGCCAGCCGATGTCCAGCGTCTCGAACACCGTGCGGTTCTCGTAGGGCCCTGCGGGGACATGTTGGGAATTTAGCTGCTAGAAAATGGAAAAGTACAAAACCATGGCTAATTCCAAGTCCTGCACCTGTGTTGATAGCATGTCCTTGGGCCTAGCTGTAGTGTGATAACAAACAGTGAAAGAGACATTAAAAAAGAGAGATGTAATCCCTAAGGAATGAAGATGAGTTAATGCTATAGTTTAACCAACAGATTGCTTGGCTTACAAAATATTCATAAGCTTATTATTTGCTGTACAAGTGTTTGATACTTTCTTTAATAAACTGGACCAGAAAGACCTGAGGGACCGGACCAGACCTGAAAGGCATGTGATGAACCAAGTGGTGTCCTGGTCCCCTTCCTTTGACAGGGACACGAGGGGCAGGAGTGCAGAAGGAGGCATATGTGGCTCGAAGTTTAGAGTCTGACTAGCTGAGGGCGAAAGGCCGACGCCCCTCTGCAATTCCTGGCCAGCGCCCTTCGGCGTCTGAGGGCCTCGGGCTGTGCTGGCTGCGGACTGGCTCACACCGCTGGTATAGGGGAGGAACGGAGCTGACCATTTCCCGGGGGTTAAACATCGGAGCTGACCATTTCCCGGGGGTTAAACATCGGTTTATTGAAGGTGTTGCGGGATCCAAACGCGGGGAAACCAACCGGGAAAAAGTTCTTTCATAGGGGGTGAAACAGGATTATAAAGAAGGGGGGTGGGTACAGGCGGAACCAATCGGGAAAGGTGAGGGGATGAACTTTACAGAACTGACACTCCATGGAGGCCAATAATCAAAAGGTAAAGGAGGTGTCCTGGGACCCCAGCCAGCCACCATCTCCAGAGAGGAGAAGGTTCTCGAAACCTGGGAGGAGAAAGGGGGTGATTGACTGGGCCCAGGGAGGAAACAACTTTCACTTATAAGGGAAACCAGGGGAGGAGCAATTACATATGGGCAACTATGAATAGCGGTTACCATAGCAACTTAGCTGACGGGCTAGCAGTGGCGGGAAAAACTGGGGGAACGAAACCATTTTACACATAATAGGGGAGAACAATACATAAATTGGGGGAATAACACAAGAAACTTAACAACACACTACAACACAGGAGTGGCACAAGGAACACCCTGGCGTGGTCCCTGCCCTGCTGGGAGCTGCTGCCAGCCTTACCCTGAGCGATGAAGTTCTTCTCAAACTTCTGCAGGAACTCCAGGTACAGGAGATCATCAGAGGTCAGCGCTTCCTCGCCCACCACGGCCTTCATGGCCTGCACGTCCTTGCCGATGGCGTAGCAGGCGTACTGGGGGGAAAGGGGGCTCAGGGAGCCTGGCAGGGCCCTCAAACATCATCATCATCATCATCACCTCATGCCACCCCTGCCACGCCAGGGACACCTCCCTCTGCCCCAGATTACCCTAACCTGGCACTGCAGGGATCCAGGAGCAGCCAGGGATTCCCAATTCCCAATATCCCATCCATTCCCTGTGTCCTGTCCCTCCATCCCTCATCCCAGCTCTCCTGGTGCTCCTCTGGGAATTCCAGCCCAGGAATTCCTTCCCAATATCCCATCCATTCCTGTCCTCTGGCATTCCCTGTGCTCCACTCCCTCCGTCACTCATCCCCAGCTCTCCTTGTGCTCCTCTGGGAATTCCAGCCCAGCAATTCCCAATATCCCATCCATCCCTGCCCTCTGGGAGTGGGTTCCATTCCCTGTGTCCTGTCCTTCCATCCCTTACCCCAGACCCTTCCCAGCTCCCCTGGTGCTCCTCTGGGAATTCCAGCCAGGAATTCTTTCCCAATATCCCATCCATTCCTGTCCTCTGGCAGTGGGTTCCATTCCCTGTGTCCTGCCCCTCCATCTCTCACATCCCCAGTCCCTCCCCAGCTCTCCTGGTTCTCCTCTGGGAATTCCAGCCAGGAATTCCCAATATCCCATCCATTCCTGTCCTCTGGAAATGGATTCCACTCCCCATGTCCTGTCCCTCCATCCCTCATCCCAGCTCTCCTGGTGCTCCTCTGTGTCCCCACCCAGCCAGGAACTCCCAATTCCCAATATCCCATCCATTCCTGTCCTCTGGCATTCCCTGTGCTCCACTCCCTCCATCACTCATCCCCAGCTCTCCTGGTGCTGCTCTGGGAATTCCAGCCCAGGAATTCTTTCCCAATATCCCATCCATTCCTGTCCTCTGGCAGTGGGTTGGAAGCCATTCCCTGTGTCCTGTCCCTCCATCCTTTGTCCCCAATCCTTCCCCAGCTCTCCTGGTGCTCCTCTGGGAATTCCAGCCCAGGAATTCCTTCCCAACATCCCATCCATTCCTACCTTCTTTAGTGGAAGCCATTCCCCCTGTGTTCTGTCCCTCAAACCTTCATCTCCAGTCCCTCATCCCAGCTCTCCTTGTGCTCCTCTGGGAATTCCAGCCCAGCAATTCCTTCCCAATATCCCATCCATCCCTACCCTCTGGCAGTGAGTGGGAAGCCATTTCCAGTGTCCTGTCCCTCCATCCCTCATCCCAGCTCTCCTTGTGCTCCTCTGGGAATTCCAGCCCAGCAATTCCCAATATCCCATCCATCCCTGCCCTCTGGCAGTGGGTTCCATTCCCTGTGTCCTGTCCCCAATCCCCTCCCCAGCTCTCCTGGATCCCCTTCAGTCCCTGGAATTTGCTCTGAGCTCTCTCCATGTGAACGCCCCCAGCCTGGCTGTCCCCTCCTCTGGAATCATCCACAATTCCCCTTCAAACCCAAACCCTCTCACTCAACACTCAGCCAAGGCTTAGTGAAAGCAGCCTCAGGAATGTTCTGGATGCCTCAGCTGGGCAGCCCAGGGGGTTTGGTACCCACCAGCTGGTTGGACACATCAGCGTGGTCCTTCCTGGTCATCCCCTCGCCGATGGCCGACTTCATCAGCCGGGACAGGGAGGGCAGGACGTTGATGGGAGGGTAAATCTGGGGGAGAACACCCAGAATTAACAGGAATCCTTCAAATTCAGAATAACCCAAAGCACCTTGAGAGCAGCAGGGCACACACCTGCCTGTTGTGCAGCTGTCTGTCCACGTAGATCTGTCCCTCAGTGATGTAGCCAGTCAAGTCAGGGATGGGATGAGTAATATCTGTGAAAAAAAAAAAAAAAAAAAGAAGTTTTGAAAATTTTCAGCCTTTTTATATCCATTTTAGCACTGAGCTGCAGCTTTTGGTTGCCAGGTGACTTCAGCAATTATTCCCTCCACAAATCCCAAGTGTTCATGGATCAGCACCAAAGGGCAGAACATTTTTAGCAGAAAGCACCAAAACCTGGAACAGGAAGGAAACCTAAAGGCCCCAGGATTGCTGTGCTGCTGGGTGACCCCAAAGCAGCTCTTGGAGATTTATTTCACACCCAGGATAGCTCAGCTACCTCAGAAGGCATAAAATCAGCAGGATGGCTTCTGTGGTGGTGTTAGAAACAAAAAGATTTTAATAAAAGGCAAAATAATAAAACTCTGCATTTACAGAGAAAAACTGAGCCAGGTGCCAGAGGTTCTTCCTCCTGGCAAAGCACCTCACAAAAACAATTTGTTTCCATGTTCTCTTCTTTTTCTGTAAATTGCCCAGGTGGGACTTTTTGGCTTTGTCCAATTGGGAATCTTAAATTTGAGGTGAAGTCCCCTAGGTCCTATAAGATGCCTTTTTCACCTAAACTTTTAAACTTCTTTCCTTTTTGAGGGGACAAAGGACAGTTCTGTCACTCTGTCAACAAGAGGCACATTCCCACAGGGACTCAGCAATTAGCTCTCCTTAAATTTGAGGTGAAGTCCTGAGACTTCAGAACAAACCCAGGTCCTATGAGAGGCCTTTTTCACTTAAACCTCTAAACTTCTTTCCTTTCTAAGTGGACAAAGGAGAATTCTGTCACTCTGTCAACAAGAGGCACATTCCTACAGTGAATTCCTACAACCAATTAGCTATCCTTAATTCTGAGCTGAAATCCCCCAAGCCTATGAGATGCCTTTTTAAACTCATCGAGGAAAGAAACTTCTGAGCTTCTTTCCTTTTTGAGGGGACATGGGACAGTTTTGACACTCCATCAACAAGACCCACATTCCCACAGTGAATCCAGGCACAATCCTACAGTGACTGAGCAATTTGCTCTCCTTAAGTTTGAGGTGAAATCCTGAGACTTCAGAACAAACCCAGATCCTATGAGAGGCCTTTTTCACTTAAACCTCTAAACTTCTTTCCTTTTTAGGGGACCAAGGACAGTTTTGACACTCCATCAACAAGAAGCACATTCCCACAGTGACTCAAGGCACATTCCCACAGGGACTCACCAATTTGCTCTCCTTAAATTTGAGGTGAAGTCCTGAGACTTCAGAACAAACCCAGATCCTATGAGAGGCCTTTTTCACTTAAACCTCTCAACTTCTTTCCTTTTGAGGGGTCAAAGGACAGTTTTGTCACTCAGTCAACAGGAGCCATATTCCTACAGTGACTGAGCAATTTGCTCTCCCTAAATTTCAGGTGAAATCCCCCAAGCCTATGAGAGGCCTTTTCCACCTAAACCTCTCAACTTCTTTCCTTTTTAAGGGCAAAAAAGACAGTTTTGACACTGCATCAACAAGAGGCACATTCCCACAGTGACTCAAGGCACAATCCTACAGTGAGTTCCTACACCAATGTGCTCTCCTTAAGTTTGAAGTGAAATCCTGTGACTTCAGAACAAACCCAGGTCCTGTCAGAGGCTTTTATCACCTAAACCTCTAAACTTCTTTCCTTTTGAGGGGTCAAAGGACAGTTTTGTCACTTAGTCAACAGGAGCCACATTCCTACAACCAATTAGCTATCCTTAATTCTGAGCTGAAATCCCCCAAGCCTATGAGATGCCTTTTTGACCTAATTGAGGAAAGAAACTTCTGGGCTTCTTTCTTTTTTAAGAGGACAAAGGACAGTTTTGTCATTCTGTCAACAAGAGACACATCCCCACAGTGAATTCCTACACCAATTTGCTACCTTTAAGTTTGAGGTGAAATCCTGTGACTTCAGAACAAACCCAGGTCCTATGAGAGGCCTTTTTCATGGAGGAAAGAAATTTCTGGACTTCTTTCCTTTGTGAGGGCAGAAAGAACAGTCACTCCATCAACAGGAGCCACATTCCTACAGTGAATTCCTACACCAATTTGCTCTCCCTAAATTTGAGGTGAAATCCCCCAAGCCTATGAGAGGCCTTTTCCACCTAAACCTCTCAACTTCTTTCCTTTTTAAGGGCACAAAGGACAATTTTGTCACTCAGTCAACAAGACCCACATTCCCACAGGGACTCGAGGCACAATCCTACAGTGAGTTCCTACACCAATTTGCTCTCCTTAAGTTTGAGGTGAAATCCTGAGACTTCAGAACAAACCCAGGTCCTATGAGAGGCCTTTTTCACTTAAACCTCTAAACTTCTTTCCTTTTTAAGGGGACAAAGGACAGTTTTGTCACTCCATCAACAGGAGGCACATTCCCACAGGGACTCCAGGTACTATCCTACAGTGAATTCCTACACCAATTTGCTCTCCCTAAATTTGAGGTGAAATCCCCCAAGCCTATGAGAGGCCTTTTTCACCTAAACCTCTAAACTTCTTTCCTTTTTAAGGGCACAAAGGACAATTTTGTCACTCTGTCAACACGAGGCACATTGCTACATTGAATTCCTACACCAATTTGCTATCTTTAAGAGTGAGATGAAATCCTGAGACCTCAGAACAAACCCAGGTCCTATGAGAGGCCTTTTTCACCTAAACCTCTAAACTTCTTTCCTTTTTAGGGGACAAAGGACAGTTTTGTCACTCTGTCAACAGGAGGCACATTGCTACATTGAATTCCTACACCAATTTGCTATCTTTAAGTGTGAGATGAAATCCTGAGACCTCAGAACAAACCCAGATTCTATGAGATGCCTTTTTCACCTAAACCTCTAAACTTCTTTCCTTTCTAAGGGCACAAAGGACAATTTTGTCACTCCATCAACAGGTGGCACATTCCTACAGTGACTCAAGGCACATTCCTAGAGGGACTCACCAATTTGCTCTTCCTAAATTTGAGGTGAAATCCCCCAAGCCTATGAGAGGCTTTTTTCACCTAAACTTCTAAACTTCTCTCCTTTTTGAGGGACAAAGGACAGTTCTGTGACTCTGTCAACAAGAGGTACAATCCTACAGTGACTCACCAATTTGCTCTCCTTAAGTTTGAGGTGAAATCCTGAGACTTCAGAACAAACCCAGGTCCTATGAGAGGCCTTTTTCACCTAAACCTCTAAACTTCTTTCCTTTCTAAGGGCACAAAGGACAATTTTGTCACTCCATCAACAGGTGGCACATTGCCCCAGTGACTCCAGGCCCATTTTCCCAAGGCCTCACCGTCGTTGGGCATGGTGAGGATGGGGATCTGGGTGATGGAGCCGTTCCTGCCCTCCACACGCCCGGCGCGCTCGTAGATGGTGGCCAGGTCGGTGTACATGTAGCCAGGGAAACCTCGGCGCCCAGGCACCTCCTCCCGAGCTGCTGACACCTGCAGGAGCCACAAAAATGTGAAAAAAAATGAGGATTTAATTATTAGCTTTTGGGAAATATTCAAATGAATATTATATGTGTTGGGTTAGAAAGTTATGCTGTATTAATTCTCTTAAAAATATAGTTTTAGGTGAAGAGAGGAATGGTGGGTTTGTCTTTGCAAACAAGTTGTTTGGGAGATAAAACCAGCACTGGGAAATAAAAGAAACAATGGGAAGGATTCCACTGATTGATGAATGGAAAAAGAGATTTGCTTTTATAAATGAACTTTAGGTTTGCTGATAAATGAAATTAGACATTGAAAGATGAAAGAAACAATGGAGAAGAAAAAGTCTGTAAATTCTGAAAGAATTAAAAATTAAAAGGGAGAAAGAAATCTTCAAGAAATCTTCAGTATCAGGTGTATTGAGGAGTCTGAACCTCTCAAGTGCCTCAGCTAATGGGGAAAAACCCCTAAATTCATTAAGAATTAAAAATGAAAAGGGAGGGTTATGCATTAGAGGGGAATCTTTGGGATCAGGTGTTCTGGGGAGTCTGAACCTCTCAAGTACCTCAGAAATGGGGAAAGAGAGAAGGGAAATGTGGCTGGAAATTGGGATGAAAAGGGAGGCTGCATCCCAGGTTGCTCCAACCCCCATTAATTAACACCTTAAGGGTGGCTTTGTGACAGGACAAGGCAAATCCAGAATTAGGGTATCAAACTCCAGATTCATGGAATTATGGGGTGCTTTGGGTTGGAAAAAAACTTAAATGTCATCCAGTGCCACTCCTGCCATGGCAGGAACACCTCCCACTGTCCCAGGCTGCTCCAAGCCCTGTGTCCAACCTGGCCTTGGACACTTCCAGGGTTGGAATCACCACCAGTGAAATAAATCCCAGCCAAGCAAGGATCAGCTAAAATCCTCACCGGCTGCTCCCAACCATCCCAATGAACAGTTTGGATCCTCACTTCCCAGCACCCCTTTCTGCCATCACCCCCATTAATTAACACCTTAATGAGCACGCACACACCTCTCGGAGAGCTTCAGCATAGGAGCTCATGTCTGTCAGGATGACCAGCACGTGTTTCTCACACTGGTAGGCCAGGAACTCGGCCGTGGTCAGCGCCAGCCGGGGCGTGATGATGCGCTCGATGCTGCAACACAAAGCTGCTGTCACCTGCAGGGACACCTGAGCCACACCTGGGGCTGCCAGGCACCACTGCAGCTCCAGTGCTGCCCCTGCAGCTCCAGCATTGCACCTGCAGCAGCTCCAGTGCTGCCCCTGCATGTACAAGTGTTGGGGGGTAGCACGGTTGGGATGGATGGAGATGAGAGATCTCTGAGGCCAGGTCAGGAATTTGGGGTTATTGCAAAGGGCCCTGCTGGGAGCTGCCAGGCACAGCTCAGAGGAGGCCCGAGAGATAGAGAGGTGAAGAGGATGAGAAAGAAATTTCCCATTACAATAGAATAAACCTTCTTCTGGTCATCAAATTTGGGGTTATTGCAAAGGGCCTGGGTGCAGGGGCCTTGTTTGGAGCTGCAGCCACAGCTCAGAGCAGACCAGAAAGAGAGAAAGAGAGGTAAAGAGAGTGGTAAAGAGGATGAGAGAGAAAATTTCCCATTACAATAGAATAAATCTTCTTCTGGTCATCAAATTTGGGGTTATTGCAAAGGGCCTGGGTGCAAGGGCCTTGTTTAGAGCTGCCAGGCAAGCTCAGAGCAGCCCCAACGAGGGAGAGAGATAGAGTGTGGTAAAGAGAGAATGAGACAGTAAAAGAGAGGATCAGAGGGTGAGGTTCCTGTTACAGTACAATAAATCTTCTTCTGGTCATGGAATTTGGGGTTATTGCAAAGGGCCTGGGTGCAGGGGCCTGCTGGGAGCTGCCAGGCACAGCTGAGAGCAGGCCTGAGAGAAGGGTTGAGAGGATGAGAGGGTGAGAGAGTAGAAGGGGTAAGAGCTAAGAGAGCGAAGTTCCCATTCCAATACAATAAATCTTCTGTGTTGAATATTCTCATTCTCACTCACCAATCCAGTACAAGACACAAATCCTACAGCATTTCCATACAGCCTATAAGAATCATTACATTACCATATTGTGTTACATTTTAAACCCTAAAAACTCCTCTTTGGGCCACTTCTGCCAAGCTGTAGGGTCTGCTCTGACCCTTGGAGCTGTCTGCAAGCAGAGGGTGTTGTTCCATCAAAAGGGGATCACCTTCAGCCAGCCACACCATTGTTTCCCAGTTGTTCAGTAACTGAGGGATCTCAAAGCTTGCTTTCATTTCAATCTCACTTATAGTTTCCATATTCTCCAAATCTTTTGCCAGGCAATCATATTGATGAGGCTTTTATATTTCATCTTCTTCAACACCTGCAGCAGCTCCAGCACCATTGCACCTGGAGCTCCATCAGAATTTCACTTCCAGTGCTGCTGCCACAAACCCCCACCCCACAAGTGGCACCTGCACAACCCCCCCAGAAGGCTCCAAGCCCCCCAGAAGGCTCTGTGCCCCCCAGGTGTCTGTGTGCCCCCTCAGGGGGTGCCACTCACGTGGGGTCGTTGGCCAGGTTCAGGAACAGGCACACGTTGTCCATGGAGCCGTTCTCCTCAAAGTCCGACTTGAAGAACCGGGCGGTTTCCATGTTCACCTAAAGCACAGCTCTGGGTTGGACCTGGCACATTCCCCAGCCAATTAAGGGTTGATGAGCTCATTAATAACCCACAGCAAAGATCTCCAGCCATCAGGTTCCTCTACACTGCCAGAGTGAGCAATTCCAGGCTGCAGATCAAGTCTGAGGTGTTTTATCCTGACCAGCCAGGCTTTGTTGGGATCATGGGATGGTTTGGGTGGGAAGGGACCCCAAAAACCCCTCTGTGGGAATCCACAAAATCAGAGGGTTCTGGGAAAGCTGCAAAGGCCTCAGAGGGAGCAGAACTGTGATTAGAGCTAAGCAGCAGCCATGAGATTGGTCAGCAGAAAAATTATTAAACTGCAGAAAAGCAAGGACAAATAGAACAATGGGCTGTGTATTAATGCTTGGCTAGAATAACTCTCTAAGGTACAGAAAAGTTTATCTAGAGAGATATTAGGAAGGTTAAAGATTAATAATGGAGCTCTGTGTGCTGAGGCTCACAAGCAGGGATTGTATTTGAAATAAGCAAACATTGTTTAACCAAAGGTACCTGTGCTGATAGTGGTTGGATAGAACTACTGTCAATGTGCTTTTGCTTTGTGTGATTGGTCAAAAAACTTATAAAGTGAGTTGTAACATTAAATTCTGGGTCTGCTGGCTGGGATGTGAGCTGGTGGCATCTTCCCATTGTCATAACCATGGAATGGGAGTGATGCAGGAAAATCAAACAGCTCAAGGCTCGTTCCACAGCAGCCCTGTCCCTTTTGTGATCAGCCACCCTGCAGTGCCATGGGCAGGGACACCTCCCAGCACCCCAGGGTGCTCCAAGCCTCACCCAGCCCTGGGGCAGCCACAGCTCCTCTGGGCAGCCTGGCCAGAGGCAGATCCAGCCCCTTTGGGGATTTTCACCCATTCTTTAATTCCGCACACACAAAAGCTGCTCAGGCCTCAGCCAGGCTCAGAATGTCTCTGGTTCCTGCAGCCCCAGCTTCCCCCAGCTCTGTGGGCTCACCCCCATGGCAGCAAAGACGATGGCAAAGTTCTCCTCGCTGTAATCCATCACATCTTTGGATTTCTTCACCAAGCCGGCCTGGCGACAGATCTGAGCCGCGATCTAGGCAAGAAACACCCCAAGGTTTGCACCTGATGCTGTCCCACAGCCCTGAATTTCATTTATTTTGGCTCCCAGCGGGTTTAGAGCAGCTCTGAGGGTCTCACCTCGTTGTGGGGCAGCCCAGCAGCTGAGAAAATGGGGATTTTCTGGCCCCTGGCAATGCTGTTCATGCCATCGATGGCAGAAATGCCAGTCTGGATCATTTCCTCCGGGTAGATCCGGCACTGGGGGTTGATGGGCTGCCCTGTGGGATGGTGGAGAGAACACAGAGTTACTCCCTGGACACTCAAAAAGCATCTTTCAAATCTTCTGCTCCCTCATCTCCCTGCACTTGGGTAATTTAATTAGAATTTGGTCCTACATTTACTCAAAAATGAGATTAAACCCCAATATGACACCAACAGATCTTCACCTGCACCTGCTCACACCTTTCAAGACACTCATGTCAGTGGTAAAAATTATTTAAAACTCTGCCAGGTTATCAGAATTTTACCTTTAGGTGTTGTAGAATTAAGTCTACAAATAACAAAGAGTATCTTTAAAGTACTGCAGAAAATTTCTTGGATAATTTAATTAGAATTTGGTGCCATACTCAAAAATGGGTACAAACCCCACTGTGACACCAACAGATCTTCATCTGCACCGGTCACACCTGACCTTTCAAAATTCTGCTCTTAAATGTTCATTTCAGTGGTAAAAATTATTTAAAACTCTGCCAGGTTATCAGCATTTCACCTCAAATAACAAAGAGAATCTTTTAAACATTGCAGGAAATTTTCTGCTCCCTCATCTCCCTGCACTTGGGTAATTTAATTAGAATTTGGTGCCATACACATACTCAAAAATGAGATTAAACCCCAATATGACACCAACAGATCTTCACCTGCACCTGGTCACACCTTTCAAGACACTCATGTCAGTGGTAAAAATTATTTAAAACTCTGCCAGGTTATCAGAATTTCACCTTTAGGTGCTGTAAATTAAGTTTACAAATAACAAAGAACATCTTTCAAATATTGCAGGAAATTTTCTGCTCCCTCATCTCCCTGCACTTGCATAATTTAATTAGAATTTGGTCATACATATACTCAAAAATGAGATTAAACCCCACTGTGACACCAACAGATCTCAGCTGCACCGGTCACACCTGATCTTTCAAAATTTTGCTGTTAAATGTTCATGTCAGTGGTAAAAATTATTTAAAATTCTGTCAGGTTATCAGAATTTTACCTTTAGGTGTTGTAGAATTAAGTCTACAAATAACAAAGAGTATCTTTAAAGTACTGCAGAAAATTTCTTGGATAATTTAATTAGAATTTGGTGCCACACACAAACTCAAAAATGAGATTAAACCCCACTGTGACACCAACAGATCTCAGCTGCACCGGTCACACCTGACCTTTCAAAATTTTGCTGTTAAATGTTCATGTCAGTGGTAAAAATGATTTAAAACTCTGCCAGGTTATCAGAATTTCACCTTTAGGTGTTGTAAATTAAGTTTAGAAATAACAAAGAACATCTTTCAAATACTGCAGAAAATTTTCTGCTCCCTCATCTCCCTGCACTTAGGTAATTTAATTAGAATTTGGTCATACATATACTCAAAAATGAGATTAAACCCCACTGTGACACCAACAAATCTCAGCTGCACCAGTCACACCTGATCTTTCAAAATTTTGCTGTTAAATGTTCATGTCAGTGGTAAAAATTATTTAAAATTCTGTCAGGTTATCAGAATTTTACCTTTAGGTTGTAGATAACAATAGTAATCTTTCAAAAATTGCAGGAAATTTTCTGCTCCCTCATCTCCCTGCACTTGGGTAATTTAATTAGAATTTGGTGCCACACACAAACCCAAAAATGAGATTAAACCCCACTGTGACACCAACAGATCTCAGCTGCACCGGTCACACCTGACCTTTCAAAATTCTGCTCTTAAATGTTCATGTCAGTGGTAAAAATTATTTAAAACTCTGCCAGGTTATCAGCATTTCACCTCAAATAACAAAGAGAATCTTTTAAACATTGCAGGAAATTTTCTGCTCCTTCATCTCCTTGCACTTGGGTAATTTAATTAGAATTTGGTCCTACATATACTCAAAAATGAGATTAAACCCCAATATGACACCAACAGATCTTCACCTGCACCTGGTCACACCTTTCAAGACACTGCTGTTAAATGCTCATTTCAGTGGTAAAAATTATTTAAAACTCTGCCAGGTTATCAGAATTTCACCTTTAGGTGCTGTAAATATTAAAAAAGAACTTAAAATGCAGAAATTTTGTCCTATCTCGCCTTGATAATTTAATTAGATTATGAAAATAACAAAGATCTGCACACATCCTTTCAAATTTTAATGCAGTGGAAAATTTTCTCTGCTCCCTCAATCTCACCATGCACTTGGGTAATTTAATTAGAATTTGGTGCCATTCACATACTCAAAAATGAGAATAAGCTCCTCCCAAGTTAGATCTTGTGTTGTAATATATAACAATAGTTATATATTAGTTATATATTATAAATAGTCATATATTATACAATAGTTATAGTATTATATTAAATAGTTTATTATACATAGTTATATATTAGTTATATATTATAAATAGTCATATATTATACAATAGTTATATATTAGTTATATATTATAAATAGTTATATATTATACAATAGTTATATATTAGTTATATATTATAAATAGTAATATATTATACAATAGTTATATATTAGTTATATATTATAAATAGTTATATATTATACAACAGTTATATATTAGTTATATATTATAAATAGTTAATTCTTGTGTTCAAAGATATAAATTCAGCTGGAACACACCAGGTTTGATTTTATTCCCCCTCAGAAAAAATAATTAAGAACAAACCCATAATGTCCAGGAAATCCTCAGCCAAGACAATGGGACCTCTGTCTATGGGTTTTCCTGACCCATTGAACACTCTGCCTATAGGAAAGAGCAAGAAAAATGAGAATTTTTGTGAAAAGCAGCTGATTTTGGATAAATCTGTTCAGTGCTGACATGCACAGGTAAATGCTCACCAAGCATGTCCTCTGACACCGGGGTTCTCAGGATGTCCCCAGTGAACTCACAGGAGGTTTTCTTGGCATCAATCCCTGAAGTGCCTTCAAATACCTGCAAATGCAGCAGAAAAAATAAAAATAAAAATAAAAATAAACCACAGGACAGGAGTTTTGTGCTTCACCAAGTAAATCCTGAGTGCTGCTTCACCTCAGGGCACAAAGCAGGAGCTGCTCTGAAAGAGTTGGTGGAAAACACCACAAAAAAATCTTGGTTTAAAACAAAAAATCCTGAATTTTATCAGCAACAACCACCAAACCTGGTGCAATTCCTTGGAGGTCAAGTGGCAAGTTCTTCAGATTCAATAATGTGAAAAAGAAACAGATTTTTAGGAGAAATATTTAAAATATCAGCATGGGGATGAACTGGAATGCAACAGTGCAAATTCCAGGGGATTCCTTTAATCCAGCAGCAAAGGAATCCAGAAGGGGTGGAAATAAATGGAAATAAATCCAATGGGGGTGGAAATAAATGGAAATAAATCCAGTGGGGTGGAAATAAATGGAAATAAATCCAGTGGGGGTGGAAATAAATGGAAATAAATCCAGTGGGGTGGAAATAAATGGAAATAAATCCAGTGGGGGTGGAAATAAATCAAAGGGGGATAGAAATAAATAAAGGGGAAGTGGAAACAAAAATGTCATTGTGCATGAAATTTCCTCAAATTATCAATGCCACCTGCACTGGAACAAGGAGGTGATTTTTGGTTTCCATTGAAAAAGAACAAATCTCCAGCCAGGTTTGATTTGGGGCTTATCTTGATTAATTAATGATGGGAAAGAGCTTCCTAAAAAATGCTAAATTCTATCAGCAACAGCCACCAAACCTGGTGCAATTCCTTGGATCTCAAGTGTTTCTCCCTGCCAAACTCTTCAGAATCAATTATGTAAAGATTTTTAGGAGAAATATTTAAAATATCAGCACGGGGCTGATCTGGAATCCAACACTGCAAATTCCAGGGGATTCCTTTAATCCTGGAGCAAAGGAATTCAGTGGGGATGGAAATAAATGGAAATAAATCCAGGGGAGATGGAAACAAAAATGTCACTGTGCATGGTCAGAAATTTCCTCAAATTATCAATGCCACCTGCACTGGAACAAGGAGGTGATTTTTGGTTTCCATTGAAAAAGAACAAATCTCCAGGCAGGTTTGGGGCTTATCTTTTAAAGGGATTCCTTTAATCCAGCAGCAAAGGAATTCAGGGGGTTGGAATAAATACAGGGGGGATGGAAATAAATCCAGAGGGGTAGAAATAAATGCAGTGGGGTGGAATTAAATCCAGGAAGGTAGAAAGAAATCCAGTGGGGATGGAAAATAAATCCAGTGAAGATGGAAACAAAAATGTCACTGTGCATGGTCAGAAATCTCAAATTATCCACCTGCACTGGAACAAGGAGGTGATTTTTGGTTTCCATTGAAAAAGAACAAATCTCCAGGCAGGTTTGGTTTGGTTTGGGGCTCATCCTGATGAATTAATGATGGGAAAGAGCTTCCTAAAAAATCCTAAATTCTATCAGCAACAAGCACCAAACCTGGTGCAATTCCTTGGATCTCAAGTGTTTCTCCCTGCCAAGTTCTTCAGATTCAATCATGTGAAAAAGAAACAGATTTTTAGGAGAAATATTTAAAATATCAGCATGGGGCTGATCTGGAATCCAACACTGCAAATTCCAGGGGGTTCCTTTAATCCAGCAGCAAAGGAATTCAGTGAGGATGGAAATAAATCCAGTGGGGTAGAAATAAATGCAGTGGGGTGGAAATAAATCCAGGGGAGTGGAAATAAATCCAGTGGGGATGGAAACAAAACTGTCACTGTGCATTTCCTCAAATTATCCTGATATTTAAAATATCAGCACGGGGCTGATCTGGAATCCAACACTGCAAATTCCAGGGGATTCCTTTAAACCAGCAGCAAAGGAATTCAGGGGGTTGGAATAAATACAGGGGGGATGGAAATAAATCCAGAGGGGTGGAAATAAATGGAAATAAATCCAGGGGAGATGGAAACAAAACTGTCACTGTGCATGGTCAGAAATCTCAAATTTTCCACCTGCACTGGAACAAGGAGGCGATTTTTTGTTTCCATTGAAAAAGAACAAATCTCCAGCCAGGTTTGGTTTGGTTTGGGGCTCATGCTGATGAATTAATGATGGGAAAGAGCTTCCTGCTCCTACCTGAACCACAGCTTTGGAGCCGCTGACTTCCAGCACCTGCCCGCTCCTCCTGGTGCCGTCGGGCAGGGTCAGGTGCACGATCTCGGCGTACCTGGGGAACTGAGGGGGCACAGAGAGCAGGAAGGGGTGAAACTCCAGCCAGAAAACAAAAATCAGCACCCTCCCAACCTGGTTTCTTCAAAATTACTCTGTTTTTATGAATAATTTTATCATCTGAATCAAACTCCTGCTCAGGATGGGAAATTTCTAAAGTTAAAGGGATTTTTATGGGAATATTTGGATGGTTGGAGATGCCAGGATCAGGTCTAAAATCTCCAAATTGTGGCCTCTGCACAAAAGGAAAAACCTGCACAGCTCTGCCTGAAAAGAAGCCAGGAGTGTGCACAGCTTCCTTTTCCAGATGTGGAAACAGCAGGGTTGGGAGCAAAGCAAACAGCTTTAATTCAGCTTGGGAATTCACCAGCATTCCTGGTTTGGGAAAACCAAACTCTGCTTCCTTTCCTTCCCCAAGAAAGAAAAACTCAAACTCTGCTTCCTTTCTTTCCCCAAGAAAGGAAAGAAAAACCCAAATTCTGCTTCCTTTCCTTCCCCAAGAAAGAAAAACTCAAACTCTGCTTCAAAAACTCAAACTCTGCTTCCTTTCTTCCTCCAAGAAAGAAAACCTCAAACTCTGCTTCCTTTCTTTCCCCAAGAAAGGAAAGAAAAACTCAAACTCTGCTTCCTTTCTTTCCCCAGGAAAGGAAAGAAAAACTCAAACTCTGCTTCCTTTCTTTCCCCATAAAGGAAAGAAAAACCCAAACTCTGCTTCCTTCCTTCCCCAAGAAAGAAAAACCCAAACTCTGCTTCCTTTTTTTCCCCAGGAAAGGAAAGAAAAACTCAAACTCTGCTTCCTTTCTCCCTTTCCTCCTGCCTCAGATGAATTTCCCACTCCCCTTGATCCCAGTGGTCAGAAATGCACCAAAGTGGCTCTGGGGAGCTTCCCAGCAGGTGGATTTTACCTTTCCCAGCTTTTCCTGGCAATTCTCCCTCCAAAATCTCCATCAACAGCTGAGAATTTACCTTAACCTGGTCCAGGATAACCAGGGGCCCGTTCACACCCGACACGGTTTTGTACGCTGCAAAAACAACAGGGCAGGGTCAGGAACGGGAACTTGCTCAGGAACAGCCCAGACTTTGGGATCTGGATGATCCCAAATCCCAGTGGGATCATCCAGAGCCCAGCCAGGACCCCAAATCCCAGTGGGGCCACCCAGAGCCCAGCCAGGATCCCAAATCCCAGTGGGATCATCCAGAGCCCAGCCAGGATCCCAAACCCCAGGACCCCAAATCCCAGTGGGATCATCCAGAGCCCAGCCAGAACCCCAAATTCGAGGATCCCAAACCCCAGTGGGGCCACCCAGGACCCCAAATCCCAGCATCCCAAATCCCAGTGGGATCATCCAGAGCCCAGCCAGGATCCCAAATTC
Source organism: Zonotrichia leucophrys gambelii (assembly GCF_028769735.1). Classification (NCBI taxonomy): domain Eukaryota; kingdom Metazoa; phylum Chordata; class Aves; order Passeriformes; family Passerellidae; genus Zonotrichia; species Zonotrichia leucophrys. Next base: position 3,268,497 of record NC_088191.1, on the reverse strand, counting down.
CAGGATCCCAAATCCCAGTGGGATCATCCAGAGCCCAGCCAGGATCCCAAATCCCAGTGGGATCATCCAGAGCCCAGCCAGGATCCCAAATCCCAGGACCCCAAATCCCAGTGAGGCCACCCAGAGCCCAGGCAGGATCCCCAATTCCAGGATCCCAAATCCCAGTGGGATCATCCAGAGCCCAGCCAGGACCCCAAATCCCAGGATCCCAAATCCCAGCAGACAGGAATGGGGAATAGGATTGGGAACAGGGAATGGGAACAGGACATAGGGAATGGAATTGGGAACAGGACATGGAGAAACAGGGAATGGGATTTGGAACAGGGAATGGGGACAGGACTGGAAACCAGGATATAGGGAATGGGATTGGGAACTGGGAACAAGACTGGGACCAGCACTGGGATCAGGAACAGGGAACCAGGATATAGGGAATGGGAACTGGGAAAGGGATTGGGATACAGGACACAGGGAATGGGGTTGGTAACAGGGAGTGGTATTGGGATATAGGGAATGGGATTAGAAACAGGGAATGGGGCTGAGATATAGGGAATGGGAACTGGGATAATCAAGAATGGGATTGGGAACTGGGATATAGGGAATGGGATAGGGAACAGGGAGTGGGGCTGGGATATAAGGAATGGGGCTGGGAACTGGGATATAGGGAATGGCATTGGGAAAATCAGGAATGGAACTGGGAATGGGAACTCAGATATAGGGAATGGGGTTAGTAACAGGGAACTGTATTGGGATATTAGGAATGGGACTGGGAACTGGGATATAGGGAACAGGATTAGTAACAGGAATGGGATATTGGGATATAGAGAACGGGGCTGGGATAGCCAAGAACGCGATTGGGAACCAGGATTGAGACACAGGAAACGGGGCCGGGAATGGGGCCAGGATTGGGGAATAAGAACAGGGAATAGGGCAATAGGAATCGGGAATGGGACCAAGATACAGGGAATGGGATTGGCAACAGAGAATGGGATATAAGGGAACGGGATAATCAGGAAGGAAGCAGGAATAGGGAATGGAAAAGCTGACCCTGGGTGAGGCATTTGATGTGGAAAGGCTGACCCTGAGTGTATTGTACCCCGTGACTGTCCCATGAGCTCTCCTTCCTCAATCGGCCTCTCAAGCAGACCCAGGGCAAACCAAAAGCAGCCCGGAACACTTCCCATTTTCCCAGTTCAGGGAAAATCCAAATCTCCACGGAAAATCCTGCAGTGCCCCTGGCCCCAGCCCTGCCAGCAGCCTCTGCTCCAGGCAAAGCCCTGAACTGCAGCGATGGGTTTGGCTCCCAAACGTGGCGGAGATTGCCAAGGATCCGTGACCCAGGAGCTGCTGGGCAGCCCCTGCAGCTCCCGGCGCTATTCAGGGCACAGGCAAAGCCATTTTATGTAATTGCAGCCACAAAAACTCATTCGCGTACTCTGATTTCTCCCCACTGCGCTGCCATAGAGCGATTTCACCAAAGCTCCGCATTTCCCCTTTTTCACCCGATTTCTCAATTTAGCGTTAAATACAGACTCCATCCCACCGCCAGCACTTCCAGTTCCCGGAACAAACCCCGGCTTTCGGGAGGGACACGGGCCGGGTTAATTACAGTGTTAATTACGGTGTTAATTAACCCGGGCTGTACTGAGGAGGTGGGCGAGCCGGCGCTGCGGCCTGCCCGGGCCCGGCGCTGCGGCCCCCGAGACGGGCGGATCCCCCCTCCCGCAGCCCCCCGGGTCTCCCCGCACTCACTGAGGCGCGGCTGGGACAGGAAATCGCGGGTCAGAGCCGCCGCCTGCTCGCGGGGCCCGCCGGGCCCGGCGCCGTTCACGGCCCCGCGCAGCGCCCGCACCGCCGCCATGTTGAACCGGCTGTTAAGGGGGGTGGCCGCGCATGCGCTGTTATAGCGGGCGCAGGGACACGCCCAGTGACGCACGGGACACGCCCACCGGCGGCGAGGGGCGGGGCCGGAGCTGTCCCAGGTCCTGAAAGGGGAAAAGGAAAAGGAAAGACAAAAAGGGAAGACAGAAAGGGAAAGGGAAAAAGGGAAAAGGAAGAGAAAGAGCAAGAGGAAGAGGAGGAGAGGAAGAGGGAAAAGAGAAAAGTAAAAGGAAAAGTACAAGGAAATAGGAAAGGGAAGGTGAAGAGAAAAAGGAAGAGGAATAGGAAAAGGGAAAGGGAAAAGGAAAATGAAAAGGACAAGGAAATTGGAAAGGGAAGAGAAAGAGGAAAAGGAAGAGGGAAAAGTAAAAGTAAGAGGAAGAGGGAAAAGGGAAAGGGAAAAGGAAAAAGACAAGGAAAATGAAAAGAAAATGGGAAGAGGAAGAAAGAGGAAGAGGGAAGAGGAAGGAAAAAGGTTAATAGATAAGAATAAAAAAATTGCAAAGTCAAAAGGGGAAAGGTATGAGTAAAAAAGGCAAGAGAAAAGAGGAAGAGGAAAATAAGGAAAAGGAATGAAGAAAAATTTAAAGACCATTTAAATAATAAGAGATAGAAAAATAGCAAAAAAAAAGAATAAAAAGCCCAAGGAAGGAAAAGGGAAGTAAAGTAAGGAAGATGGAGCAGTGAGACAGAACAGGTTGGGGTTTTAAATCAATTCCTCCCTCCTGCTGGCTCAGAACTGGAAATATTTGGGGAAAACATCTGCAAAGAGACCTGGGTGATCCTGCCTGGGGCAGCAAGGAGGCAGAGAGACAGAAAGCTCCCGAGGGGGCTGCAAGCAGAACAGATAACGCCACAGAAAGGGTTAGAGGCAGAAAAACAGGAGGGGAAAGGAAAAAAGGGGAAGGTGAAGGAGAATCGGGAGCCTTCTGTTGAGTTTGCAGGATCCCGAAGGAGGAACTGAGAATCTGACTCCATGTTCTTAGAAGGCTAATTTATTATTATATGGTATTTGTGGGGGCCTGAATATATGTTGTGTTGTAAGACCTGTGTGGGTCTGAGTTGCTCCAAACGAGCTGCAGCTGCAGGGTCCTTAGTTGGGCAGCAGCTGTAGCTCATGAAGGTAACTGAAATAAATAGGGGCTTGTGACTGTGGGTCCAAATCCAGAGCTGATGAACTAAAATAAAGAGATTGAGTTTCCATGTGTGTCTTGTGAAATCTCTGTGTCTGCTCAAGGTCAACTCACATAAATTGCTCTTACATTCAGAGGTTGTGTGTGGCTCTGAGCAACCTGGCCTTGAGGAAGGAATTCCTGCCCATGGCAGATGAGCTTTATGGTCCCTTCCAACCCAAACCATTCTGGGATTCTCAATTGAAATCTGTCATGACCCTTACCCAAGCGTGGCACAAAAGGCATTCTCATTATTGCTTCTGTTCCTTTGTAAATGAATCCCAGGATCAGTGTGGGTTTAGGATTAGAGCCTATTTATGGGGTTTTTTTTGGGATTTGCTAGTAAAGCAAACTCTCCCAAGACAGTAACAGTGAGGATTCAGCATTGAGGCAGTTTTACTTTCTGTAAAACTCTAAGTGAGACTGATTGCATGAGCATGAACTTTGCCCAATAAGTGTTTGTATTTGGGCCCATGTCAACAGAAATATGTCATGAAAAATAACAGCTGGATAAATTAGGCTCCAATAAAGTTAATTTTTATTCTCAAGTCAGTGTTTGTACCATGGGATCCACAGGACATACATGCTAACGTCTGACCTCAAACCTTCTTTGTAGTGACTGACAGCCTGGGGACAAGGAGAGATGGCACTTTGTGGGCAAACCATGACTTGGATTTTGTCCAGTTCAATGGATAAAACACTGGTTTAAGTTACTGAGCTTTCAGAGAGCAGGCGACTTTGGAATGAACACTGAATACATGACTGAAGACATGATCAGCATGGACAGGAATGAAGCCCACCAGCTCCAACGCTCACCTACAGCCACCAGTGCCTTGACAGAAGAGGTGGAGCATGAACTGTACCGGATGTGCTCTCTCAGCTGGGCGTCCTCAGGGCTGGTCCCGGGATCCGCTGGCAGAATGATTTTAAATGCAGAAAATGGAGAAAATGGAGGAAGCCTTAAGGATGATTTAACAGCGGAAGACTGCGACTTTTTCTTTGCGCCGCCGGAACCCACAGGGAGACCTTCTATTCTCCGCCTGTCCCAGAAAGAAAACTTGCCGCCAAAAAGTGGGGGAAAAGCGATGAAGGTAACCTTTCAAACTCCTCAAAGAGATCCTCACGCTAGAAAAATCCTGAGTCCTGCAATGACAGACAAACTTCAGACTTCTTTTGCACTGGACGACTGCCGTGAAGATGTGGCAGATGATGTTTTATTTGCACCCTCTGATAATGAGGAAATTGTTGAGTGGAGTGTGGTAGAAGATGGACCAAAAGTTCAAGAAGAGAAGCTGGGAGGTCAAGCAGAAACTAAACTTCCAGGGAAAAGAAAAAGAGAAGTGGAGAAGCAAATGAGCCCATCTAAAAGATCTCCAGCTAAGGTTGCTTCATCTCAAGATAATTTGGTCTCTACTGACAGCGGAAAAAAGTCAATGTCTGCAGAAGAAATTAAACCTAGTTGCCCTGGAATTGAAGGAACAGCAGCTGTTGCTGAACTTGAAGAGCTCTTCAGACTATCAGCAGAAGAGTTTGGAACGGTCCTAGACAACTATCTGGAACAGTTTGGGTCTTCATCATTCAAAGAATCAGCCTGGATGAGACAGTTGCTGTATTTGAAGCTTGACCCTCTGTTGAGAGACAGTCCAAGCAAACCACGGTACTATGATGGCACTATTGAATTAAGTAAGAGTATCATCACAGCTCCATCTCAACCTGGGCCTGTTGCTGATTTAAGTACAGTGCCTGAGGAAGCTGGAAAGCCTCTAGTGAGTCTTGAGAGTGACGAAAAACCAAAAGGACTAGATCTTCTGGGGACATTTACAACTTCTGCTGATCCCCTAATTTCAGACCCCCACATTTCCCCCCTTTTCTTTTAACAATTATACAATGACAATATACATACAGTCCCAGCTCTCAGCTGTCTTTAGATGTTCCAAGGCTCTTTTCCTTAAAGGTCATATTCTTACAGCTTTCTGCTGCTACAGCTCCTTAATTCAAAGGCCATATTATATTCTACAGTCCCAGCTCTCAGGCTGCCACAGCTCTCAGCTGTCCTATCTTCTATAGTCCCAGCTCTCTGGCTGATATTCCAAAGTCCCAGCTCTCAGGCTGCCACAGCTCTCGGCTGTCTGGGGGATTCCATACCTTCTTTCAAAGTTTGGTTGTGGGTTCTTCATCACACAGGGTCACCAGTTGTTGTAATCCTCACTGCAGTGTTGTTCTTGCCTCTCTGCTGGGGCTCTTCTCCATTCTCTGCAGCACAGTCCTTCCTGTCTTCTCAGGGGCTCCTCCTGGGCTCTCAACCCACCCCTATTTATCTGAGTTACCCTCATGAGCTACAGCTGCTGCCCAACTAAGGACCCACAGCTGCAGCTCATTTGGAGCAACTCAGACCCACACAGGTCTTACAATACAACATATATTCAGGCCCCCACAGGTATTATCTTATCTTACATTATATTATATTACATTATAATATATTAATTATGCTATACTAAAGAATAGAGAAAGGATACAGACAGAAGGCTAAAAGATAATAATGAAAACTATTGACTTTCTCCAGAGCCCTGACACAGCCTGACCATGGTTGATCATTAACGAAAAACGATTCACCTGTTGGAGAAACAATCTCCAACCACATTCCAAAGCAGCAAAACACAGGAGAAGCAATCAGATAATTATTGTTTTCATTTTTCTCTGAGGCTTCTCAGCTTTCCAAAGAGGATTTTTCCACAAAAAATGACAGTGGCAGCTCCACGCTCCCTCAGCAGATGGTGCTGCTGCCCTGCTGTGAAAAGTGCAGATTAAATTGCTCTGTGCAGATATTTACTATCTGTATTGATTATTAGTGCTGTGTTAACATTTTACTAGGATGATAAATGTAGTTTTGTGGTTTAAATGGAACTTTTGTAGTTAAAATAGGAACTATGTACATGGGATATTTTTTAAATGGAGGAATGTGGTACTTGCACCAGATAGCAGCCACAGGACACCTGAATCTTTCAGAGAAAATGAATTTATTGCTCCATTATCAGAAGAAATTAACTTCTTCCATTAACTCAGCTTTGCTTGCAGGCCAGCTGCCAAGCCCGTCCATATCGGAGGAAAGGTGAATATATTTAGGATTTATTCCCCCTCCCTGCAGTAAATCTCCGTGTCCTGCATGAAGGATGGCGTCTTCCTCTGAGGGAATGGCAGGGAATCTGCGTTTTCTCCCACAGCCCCAGAGAGTAGATTTAAACTACCCGAACACATCGCTGAGGGCGCCTCAGCGCCTCTTTGAGCGACGCTTTCGGGGCTCTCGGCCCTGAGGGGACGCGGTCGCCATGACAGCGCTCCCGCCCTCCTTCCCGCCCTCTTCCCCTCCCTCAGGGCCGCCGCTCTCGCGAGACTTCGCGCGCTCCGCCCTTTCCTGTAATGGCGGCGCCCTAGACCGCGCGGCCGGTACCGTCAGCACCGTCAGTGCCCGCTGTCACCGCCACCGCGGTCACCTCCGTCACCGCCGTCACCGCCGTCTGTGCCATCTCTGTCACCGCCACCATGCATTCCGACGATGTGAGTCTTACCGTTCTTTCGGCCCTGTGTCCAACGTCTGCTCCGCGGCCGGGCCCGCCTCACGTGGCCGGGGGTCCCCTGTGTGTCCCCAGCGCGGCTCTGAGGGGACCGGGGCACCGGGGGTCCCCTGTGTGTCCGCAACGCGGCTGTGGCTCTGAGGGGACCGTGGGTCCCCTGTGTATGCCCAGTGCGGCTCTGAGGGGACTGGGAATCCCTGTGTGTCCCCAGCGCGGCTGTGGCTCTGAGGGGACCGTGGGTCCCCTGTGTGTCCCCACCACGGCTGTGGCTCTGAGGGGACCGGGAGTCCCCTGTGTGTCCCCAGCGCGGCTGTGGCTCCGGGGCACCGGGGATCCCCTGTGTGTCTCCTGTGTCCTCAGCGTGGCTGTGGCTCTGAGGGCACCGGGGGTCCCCTGTGTGTCCCCATGCGACTCTGAGGGGACCGGGGCACCAGGGGTGTGAATGGGGACTTGGCAGCAGCACTCGTGCTGTGTCCTTGCGCTCTCCGTGCCAGGGACATCGAGCAAACCCCAATGTTTGTGGGGTGTCCCCCAAGAGCTGCCACAGCCAGTGGGGACATGCAGGTGAGATGTGTCACCTGCTGTTTGTGTCCCCTGCAGGTTGTCTGGAGTATGCTGGGGAACAGGCAGTTCTGCTCCTACAAGATGACGTGAGTCTGGGGGACACGGTGGGCTGGGGGCTTTGGGGGATCCAGCGGGGACATCCTCTAAAGTGTCGCCTCTGTGCCACAACATGTAACAGTCACAGAGCATGGGGTGAGCTGTGGGAGCTGTGGGATCTTCCTGTCCACCCCTCATGAATTCCCTGTCCCGTTTGTTTTTTTGCAGCACCAAAACACAGAATTTCTGCAGGAACGAGTACAACCTGACAGGGCTGTGCAACCGCTCCTCCTGCCCGCTGGCCAACAGCCAGTACGCCACGGTCCGGGAGGAGAAAGGTGGGAGCAGGGAAAGGGAGCAGGGATTCCTGCAGGGAAAAGGGATCAGGGAAAGGGAGCAGGGATTCCTGCTTGGAAAGGGAGCAGGGAAAGGGAGCAGGGATTCCTGCTTGGAAAAGGGAGCAGGGATTCCTGCAGGGAAAAGGAGCAGTGATTCCTGCTTGGAAAAGGGATCAGGGATTCCTGCAGGGAAAAGGGATCAGGGAAAGGGAGCAGGGATTCCTGCTTGGAAAAGGGATCAGGGATTCCTGCAGGGAAAGGGGATCAGGGAAAGGGAGCAGTGATTCCTGCTTGGAAAAGGGATCAGGCCTTAGAAAGGGCCCCCAGGGGGGTTTGGAGTCCCCAGTCCTTGAGGTGCTGTGACCGTGCTCACAGGGGTCTGAGGATGAGGGAAGAGATGAGGATCTGACTCCATGTTTCAGAAGGCTTGATTTATTATTTTATGATATATATTACATTAAAACTATACTAAAAGAATAGCAGGAAAGGTTTCATCTCAGAAGGCTAGCTAAGCTAAGAATAGAAAGAGAAAGAATGATAACAAAGGTTTGTGGCTCGGATTCTCTGTCCAAGCCAGCTGACTGTGATTGGCCATTAATTAGAAACAACCCCATGAGACCAATCACAGATGCACCTGTTGCATTCCACAGCAGCAGATAACCATTGTTTGCATTTTGTCCCTGAGGCCTCTCAGCTTCTCAGGAGGAAAACATTCTAAGGAAAGGATTTTCATAAAAAGATGTCTGTAACCAGGTGCTGTGGGAATGCCAGGATGTGGCACTGGGGATCAAAGGTTTGGTTTGATCTTGGAAGGTTTTTCCAGCCTGGATGGGTCTGGGGTGCAGTGGGCAGAGAGGGGTGGGTGGTGCTGCCTGAGGGCAGCTCTGGGGAGGGGCTCAGGGGGTTTGTTCCCTGTGAAAAACGCCAATCACTTGTTTTTAAAATTTTCAAAGTTTGATAGTAATAAAATTGTTGTAAAAATAGTAATATAATTGGAGTAATAATAATTTGGACAATTTGAATTAGGACAATATGAGACAATAGAGACAAAGAGTTATGGATGTCCGGGTACCTCTTTCTGGGCAAAATAACCCCATAAAAGAGTACCCACGTTAACAGAGGATTAACCCTTAAAAACAACAGCCTGTTGCATATTCATACACCTCATCCATGATGCATAAATTCCATTCAAACACAGGATTCTGTCTGCTCAGAATCCTTCCCCTTAATCCTGATGGCCTTTCCAGGGCTGAGCAAGGCAGGAACAAGTTAATTTCTTCTGATAATGGAGCACTAAGTTCTCTTTCTCTGAAAGATTTAGGTGTCCTGTGGCTGCTATCTCAGTGCAAGTCCTTTCTTTAAAAAAGTATCTTATATAGCATAGTTTCTATTTTAACATTATGTTATAACCTAAAGCCATATTTAACACAGTACTTAAGCAAATTAATACAACACATAAAATATTCATTTGAATATTTGTCACAACACATAAAATATTCTAACACAACACATAACATATCCATTTGAATATTTGTGAAAAGCCAATTATAAAATACACATTTTTCCACCTTCCCTGTTGTTCCCAGGTCGCTGTTACCTCTACATGAAGACCATCGAGCGGGCGGCGTTTCCGCGGCGCCTCTGGGAGCGGGTGAGCTCAGGGACACGGCAGGGACAGCAGCCCTGCTTCCAGGGCAGGGACAGGGTGGACAGCAGCAGGAATTTCCCCATGGAAAGGCTGCTCAGGCCTCGGAGCTGCCCAGAGAGGTTTGGAATCCCCGTCCTGGAGGTGGCACTGAGTGCTCGGGGATGGGGACAAGATGGGGACCACCTTGGAGGGCTTTTCCTTAATGATTCCGTGACTCTGGGGGCCATGGAGCCCCTCCCAAATTGTCGGATCTCAGGATCTCAGTCCTGAGGTGCCGAGCCACCGAGACCACCCTTGGGGGGCTCGGGAGTCCTGGAATGTTCCAGAAGTGTCTGGTGGCTGGACTTTGATCCTACACGGGAGACGACAAGGATGAGGGCTTCACCGGGGTGAATGGTGAAGGGATGAGTTAATTAGAGAGTGAGACACAAGGTTTAGGATTTCTGTACAGGGGGGTTTAGAGGAGTAAGATGGAGGAATTGGGGCGTGTCCTGTCCTTCTTCTTCTTCTTCTTCTTCTCCTCCATCTTCTGTGGTGATGGTGGCACTTTTGGATTGGTTATTACTGAAAGTGCACCGGGTAATAAGAATAAATGGTATTGGGGAAAAATGATAAATATTGTACTCGTAACAATGGGTATAAAGATACGTGGCTGCCCCGGAGGGCAGACAGTGTGCTCATGGCTGGCTGCTGAGCAGAGCTCTGTCGGGCCGAGAGAAAATCTTTTAGATAAACAATTAATAAACATAAAAACCGAAAGAAGAACTGAAGCCTCTTCTCGTCCTTCGATACGCGGGCTGCCCCAAGGCCACTCCGGGCCTTTCCAGGCCCTTCAAACAGCCGAAAACCCGACACCAAATGTCCCTTTTTTGTCCTGCTCTGTCACCCAGCCCTTCCCCTGTCCCTGCAGGTGCTGCTGAGCAAGAACTACGAGAAGGCTCTGGAGGAGATCGACGAGAACCTCATCTACTGGCCCCGCTTCATCCGGCACAAGTGCAAGCAGAGATTCACCAAGATCACGCAGTACCTGATCCGCATCCGCAAGCTGACCCTCAAGAGACAGTAAGGGACACAGGGGTGACCATGGCAGTGACCTCTGGTGGCTTCTGGAGCCTCTCCTGAGCTGCTGGTGCTGCTGGGGACATGGAGCTGGTCCTGTTTTCATGAGGGGTTTAGATGGAGCTGACATGGATGAGCCACAGGGATGCAGTGTAGAAATGCACTGAGGGAATGTCCTGAGCTGGAGGGACCCACAAGGCCTCCAACAACCCCACCTGTGCATCCCTGGCTGCAGGAATGCAGTGTAGAAATGCACTGAGGGATGTCCTGAGCTCGAGGGACCCTCAGGGATCACTGATCCCAACTCCTGGCCTTGCACAGACTCCACCTGTGCATCCCTGGCTGCAGAAATGCAGTGCATAAATGCACTGAGGGATGTCCTGAGCTCGAGGGACCCACAAGGCCTCCAACAACCCCACCTATGCATCCTTGGCTGCAGAAATGCAGTGTAGAAATGCACTGAGGGAATGTCCTGAGCTGGAGGGAACCACAGGATCACTGATCCCAACTCCTGACCTTGCACAGACTCCACCTGTGCATCCTTGGCTGCAGGAATGCAGTGTAGAAATGCACTGAGGGATGTCCTGAGCTCGAGGGACCCACAAGGCCTCCAACAACCCCACCTGTGCATCCTTGGCTGCAGGAATGCAGTGTAGAAATGCACTGAGGGATGTCCTGAGCTGGGAGGGAACCACAGGGATCACTGATCCCAACTCCTGACCCTGCACTGACCCCACCTGTGCATCCCTGGCTGCAGGAATGCAGTGTAGAAATGCACTGAGGGATGTCCTGAGCTCGAGGGACCCACAAGGCCTCCAACAACCCCACCTGTGCATCCCTGGCTGCAGGAATGCAGTGCATAAATGCACTTGCAGTGTAGAAATGCACTGAGGGAATGTCCTGAGCTGGAGGGACCCACAAGGCCTCCAACAACCCCACCTGTGCATCCTTGGCTGCAGGAATGCAGTGTAGAAATGCACTGAGGGATGTCCTGAGCTCGAGGGACCCACAGGGATCATGATCCCAACTCCTGACCTTGCACAGACTCCACCTGTGCATCCCTTGGCTGCAGGAATGCAGTGCATAATGCCTTGCGTGTAAAATGCACTGAGGGAATGTACTGAGCTGGAGGGACCCACAAGGCCCCAAACAACCCCACCTGTGCATCCCTGGCTGCAGGAATGCAGTGCATAAATGCACTTGCAGTGTAGAAATGCACTGAGGGATTGTCCTGAGCTGGGAGGGAACCACAGGGGTCATTGATCCCAACTCCTGACCCTGCACTGACCCCACCTGTGCATCCCTGGGAGCAGTGTCCAGCTCTGGCAGCCTCAGGGCAGTGCCCAGCACCCTCTGGGGGAAGAATCTTCCCCTAAAATCCACCCTGACCCTGCCCTGCCACAGCTCCAGCCATTCCCTGTCACACAGAGCTGAGATCAGAGCTGTCCCTCGGGAGGAGCTGCTCCTCCTGTGGCCCCTCCAGACCCTTCCCCATCCTTTAGATCTTCCTTCTCCTGAGGCACCCACACCTCAGGAGGTTTGGAATGTGCAGCTGCTGCCTGGAGCTGCCTGCCAGGGCTGTGACATTCCCTGTTCCCTGCAGGAGGAAGCTCGTCCCGCTGCGCAGGAAGATCGAGCGGCGCGAGAACAGGCGGGAGGTAACGAGTGCCCCGTGTCACTGCCCCTGTGCCACCTCCTGTGCCACCTTGTGTCACTGCCCCTGTGCCACCTCCTGTGCCCTGTGCCACCTTGTGCCACTGCCCCTGTGCCACCTCCTGTGCCACCTCCTGTGCCCCGTGCCACCTCCTGTGCCCTGTGCCACCTTGTGCCACTGCCCCTGTGCCACCTCCTGTGCCCTGCGCCACCTCCTGTGCCCTGTGTCACCTTGTGCCACTGCCCCTGTGCCACCTCCTGTGCCCTGTGCCACCTTGTGTCACTGCCTCTTTGTCACCTCCTGTGCCCTGTGCCACCTTGTGCCACTGCCCCCGTGTCACCTCCTGTGCCCTGTGCCACCTCCTGTGCCCTGTGCCACCTTGTGCCACTGCCCCCGTGTCACCTCCTGTGCCCTGTGCCACCTCCTGTGCCCTGTGCCACCTCCTGTGCCACTTGTGTCCGCCCCTGGTCACCTCCTTCCTGTGCCACCTTGTGCCACTGCCCCCGTGTCACCTCCTGTGCCCTGTGCCACCTCCTGTGCCCTGTGCCACCCTGTTGTGCCACTGCCCCCGTGTCACCTCCTGTGCCCGTGCCACCTCCTGTGCCCTGTGCCACCTTCCTGTGCCACCTTGTGCACTGCCCCTGTGTCACCTCCTGTGCCTCCGTTGTGCACCTCCTTGCCCTGTGCCACCTCTGTGCCCTGTGCCACCTTGTGCCACTGCCCCCTGTGCCACCTCCTGTGCCCTGTGTCACCTCCTGTGCCCTGTGCCACCTTGTGCCACTGCCCCTGTGCCACCTCCTGTGCCCTGTGCCACCTTGTGCCACTGCCCTGTGTCACCTCCCGTGCCACCTGTGTCACCTGCCTGTGCCCTGTGCCACCTTGTGTCACTGCCTGTCCACCTCCTGTGCCCTGTGCCCCTGTGCACTTGCCCCTGTCCACCTCCTGTGCCCTGTGCCACCTTGTGTCACTGCCCCCTGTGTCACCCCTTGCCCCTGTGCCACCTGCCTGTCCCGTGTCACCTCCTTGTGCCCTGTGCCACCTTGTGTCACTCCCCTGTCACCTCTGTGCCCTGTGCCACCTCTGCCTGTGTCACCTTGCCTGTGCCCCTGTGCACCTTGTGCCACTGCCCCTGTGTCACCTCCTGTGCCCTGTGCCACCTTGTGCCACTGCCCCTGTGTCACCTCCTGTGCCCTGTGCCACCTCCTGTGCCCTGTGTCACCTTGTGCCACTGCCCCTGTGTCACCTCCTGTGCCCTGTGCCACCTTGTGCCACTGTCCCCGTGTCACCTCGTGTCCCTGCTGCTGTCCCCTCTGCCCCTGGGGCTCAGCCAGCTGCTCTGTGCTCCCTAGGAGAAAGCCCTGATCGCTGCCCAGCTGGACAACGCCATCGAGAAGGAGCTGCTGGAAAGGCTCAAGCAGGACACGGTGAGGGCTCACAGTGGGAGCTGCCCTGGGGAATGGGGCTGCCTGCTCCCCAAAACACAGGGAGCCCCAAACACAGGGAGCCCCAAACACAGGGAACCCCAAACATAGGGAGCCCCAAACACAGGGAACCCCAAACACAGGAGCCCCAAAATACCAGGGAGCCCAAACACAGGGAACTCCCCAAACACAGGGAGCCCCAAACACAGGGAGCCCCAGAATACAGGGAATCCCAAACACAGGGAATCCCAAACACAGGGAGCCCCAAACACGGGAATCCCAAAACACAGGGAATCCCAAACACGGGAATCCCAAAAACAGGGAATCCCACAAAACAGTGTAGAATCCAAAATACAGGGAGCCCCAAACACAGGGAGCCCCAAACACAGGGAGCCCTAAACACAGGGAATCCCAAACACAGGGAACCCCAAAATACAGGGAGCCCCAAACACAGGGAACCCCAAACACAGGGAGCCCTAAACACAGGGAACCCCAAACACAGGGAACCCAAACACAGGGAGCCCCAAAATACAGGGAGCCCAAAACACAGGGAACCTCCAATCAGGGAGCCCCAAAACACAGGGAACCCCAAAATACAGGGAACCCCAAAATACAGGGAGCCCCAAACACAGGGAATCCCTAAACACAGGGAACCCCAAACACAGGGAACCCCAAAACACAGGGAACCCCAAACACAGGGAACCCCAAAATACAGGGAGCCCCAAACACAGGGAGCCCCAAACACAGGGAATCCCAAACACAGGGAGCCCCAAAACACAGGGAATCCCAAACACAGGGAGCCCCAAAACACAGGGAGCCCCAAAACACAGGGAACCCCAAACACAGGGAACCCCAAACACAGGGAACCCCAAAACACAGGGAATCCCAAACACAGGGAATCCCAAACACAGGGAGCCCCAAAACACAGGGAGCCCCAAAACACAGGGAACCCCAAAACACAGGGAATCCCAAACACAGGGAATCCCAAAACACAGGGAACCCCAAACACAGGGAGCCCCAAACACAGGGAACCCCAAACACAGGGAACCCCAAACACAGGGAACCCCAAACACAGGGAGCCCCAAAATACAGGGAACCCCAAACACAGGGAGCCCCAAAACACAGGGAGCCCCAAAACACAGGGAACCCCAAAACACAGGGAACCCCAAAACACAGGGAGCCCCAAACACAGGGAATCCCAAACACAGGAAGCCCCAAACACAGGGAACCCCAAACACAGGGAACCCCAAACACAGGGAACCCCAAACACAGGGAATCCCAAACACAGGGAGCCCCAAACACAGGGAACCCCAAACACAGGGAATCCCAAACACAGGGAACCCCAAACACAGGGAGCCCCAAAATACAGGGAACCCCAAACACAGGGAACCCCAAAATACAGGGAGCCCCAAAACACAAGGGCTGCCCTCCAGTTCTGTGCACAGGGAGCCCCAAAACATGAGGGCTGTCCTCCTGCTTGAGCCCAAAACATGAGGGCTCCACAAAAAACAGGGAGCCCCAAAACATGAAGACTGCCATCTTGTGCCCAGGGCTCCCCAAAACATGAGGGCTCCCCAAAACACAAGGGCTGCCCTCCTGTCCTGTTTCTGTGCACAGAGAGCCCCAAAACACAAGGGCTCCCCAAAACACAGGGAGCCCCAAAACATGAAGACTGCCCTCTTGTGCACGTGGAGCCCCAAAACACGAGGGCTCCCCAAAACATGAGGGCTCCCCAAAACATGAGGGCTCCCTAAAACATGGGGAACCCATTTCAAAACACAAGAACTCCCTGCCTGTGCACGTGGAGCCCCAAAACACGAGGGCTCCCCAAAATGCAGGGGTTCCCCTCCTGCTCTGTGCAGGAGCGTGGGCTCAGAGCTGGAAGGGGCTGATCCACTCCTCAGTCTGATGCTGCCCCATCAGGCTGTCAGTGCCCCCCCAGCCCAAAATCCATCTTCCTCCTGCTGTGGCTCATGGCAAATCCCAATTTTCCTTTCAGTATGGAGACATCTACAACTTCCCCATCCACGCCTTTGACAAGGCCCTGCAGCAGCAAGACGCGGAGAGCGAGAGCGAGTCGGATGCTGAGAGGGAAGAAGATGAGGATGATGATGAGGTAAAGCCTCCTGGTGCTGAGCTGGTTTGAGAACAACTCAGAACAGCTCAGAAAAACCTTTGGGTGGCTCTTCCATGGCACTGCCGTGCTCAGTCCCTGCCTGTGTTCCTTGCAGGACGTGGATAAGAGGGAGTTTGTGGAGGCAGAGGACAGCGAGCTCAGCGACTTTGAGGTGGGTGAAGCACCCAGTGCCAACTGAGGCTGAGCTGCAGGGGCACCTCCACCCCTGGGTGCCTCTGGGGAGGGGTGAGAGGCAGCAAAATCAGCTCTGGAAGAGAATTGTGCAGTGGGAGCCCAGCCCAGATCCAAGTGGGATCATAACAAGGTGATTTTGGGGAAAAGAGGAGGTTTAGTTACACAACCTGCCCTGACATCACTCAATTCTTCCTCAGGACATGGACAAGCTGGAGACAAGCAGTGAAGAGGAGCAGGAAGAGGAGGAAGAAGAGGAGAAAGCCTCCCACTCCAAATCTAAAGGGAAAACGCCCCTGAAGGGCCCAGCCAGGAGAAAACGTCCCCACATCGAGATCGAGTACGAGGAGGAGACAGAGCCCAGCGCCAAGACAAAAGCAGCCTGAGCCCTCCTGGTGCCATTTTGTACTGACTGAACTCCAGAGGTGCCACCAGAGGGTGACTCCAGCATCTGTCACCCACCTCCACCCCTCACAGGACCCTGCTTTGATACTCCATGCGTTTTCTGGGGTTTGTGTCCCGAGCCCAGGCACTTGCAGTGAGTTTGTACAACGCTCAAAGGAACATCTCCCACCTCCCCTGCAACCCCAAAAAGCTGAGCCCAGGAAGGGCCCTGGCCTGGGGGGCTCTGCTGCTCCCTGAAAGCTCAGCTGTGCCTGGGGGAGGTGTGGGGCTCACAGGTGGGAGAAGAACGACAGAACTTTAAATAAAAACAAGAATTTTATTGTACAAAAGGGGCTGAGCAGTGTCAGGCACCTCAGGTGCTCTCCTGTACCTGCAGCGAGCAGAGCAGCACTGCAGTGCCCTGGCACAGTGCCCGAGCCAACACTTGGATACCAAACCCAGGGCCCATTCCTGTGCTCACCCCCTCAGACAGGTGGGCACAGCCCCAGGTGCCCCTGTCCCCCCTGGGGAAGGTGGGCACAGCCCCAGGTGCCCCTGTCCCCCCTGGGGAAGGTGGGCACAGCCCCAGGTGCAGCTCCCACCCCTGGGGAAGGTGGGCACAGCCCCAGGTGCCCCTGTCCCCCCTTGGGAAGGTGGGCACAGCCCCAGGTGCAGCTCCCACCCCTGGGGAAGGTGGGCAGTGCCCCAGGTGCCCCTGTCCCCCCTGGGGAAGGTGGGCACAGCCCCAGGTGCCCCTGTCCCCTCTGGTGTAGGGCTGAGGTGGGACAAGAACGACAGAACTTTAAATAAACACAATATTTTTTATTGTACAAAAGGGGCTGAGCGGTGTCAGGTGCTCTCAGGCACCTCAGGAGCTCTCCTGAGAGGAGCAGAGCAGTGCTGCCAGTGCCCTGGCACAGTGCCCGAGCCAACCCTTGGATACCAAGCCCAGGGCCCATTCCTGTGCTGCCACCCCCTCAGGAAGGTGGGCAGTGCCCCAGGTGCAGCTCTCACCCCTCAGGAAGGTGGGCACGGGACAAGAACGACAGAACTTTAAATAAACACAACAATTTTATTGTACAAAAGGGGCTGAGCAGTGTCAGGAGCTCTCCTGCACCTTCCTGAAGCACTCCTGCAGCCTCTTCTCCTCACAGCTGCTGTGCAGCCCTGCCAGCAGCACCTGCAGGGAGCAGAGCAGCATGGCAGTGCCCTGTGACACTGATGGTGCCACCCACCCTGCCCAGGTGACACTGAGCCCACCAACAGCAGAGCAGCATGGCAGTGCCCTGTGACACTGATGGTGCCACCCACCCTGCCCAGGTGACACTGAGCCCACCAACAGCCACCGAGTCACTCAGCACTGGGGAGGGGGCATCCAAAATCCTGCTGGGCTCAGGGGGGAGAGGGGCCTGGCAGCCACCAGGGAACCCTGAGAGCCACCAAGGAGCCCTGACTCACCTTGACCTGGCCCTGAGAGCCACCAAGGGACCCTGGGAGCCACTAAGGAGCCCTGGGAGCCAGCAGAGAGTCCTGACTCACCTTCACCCAGCCCTGGCAGCCAGCAGAGCTCTGGCAGCCACCAGGGAGCCCTGAGAGCCACCAAGGAGCTCTGAGAGCCACCAGGGAGCCCTGAGAGCCACCAAGGAGCTCTAAATCACCTTGCCCTGGCCCTGGCAGCCACCAAGGAGCCCTGGAAGCCACCAAGGAGCTCTGACAGCCCCCAGGGAGCCCTGATTCATTTTGACCTGGCCCTGGTAGCCCCCAAGGAGCCTTGGCAGTCACCAAGGGGCCCTGGCTCACCTTGACCTTACCCTGGCACCCCCAGGGATCCCTGACCCACCTTGACCTGGCCCTGGCACCCCCAGGGATCCCTGACCCACCTTGACCTTACCCTGGCACCCCCAGGGATCCCTGACCCACCTTGACCTGGCCCTGGCACCCCCAGAGAACCCTCACCCACCTTGACCTGGCCCTGGCAGCCCCCAGGGATCCCTGACCCACCTTGACCTGGCCCTGGCACCCCCAGGGATCCCTGACCCACCTTGACCTGGCCCTGGCACCCCCAGAGAACCCTGACCCACCTAGCCATGGCCCTGGCACCCCCAGGGATCCCTGGCTCACCTTCACCTTACCCTGGCACCCCCAGGCATCCCTGACCCACACCTTGACCTGACCCTGGCACCCCCAGAGAACCCTGACCCACCTTGCCATGGCCCTGGCACCCCCAGGGATCCCTGACCCACCTTGCCATGGCCCTGGCACCCCCAGGGATCCCTGGCTCACCTTGACCTGGCCCTGGCACCCCCAGAGAACCCTGACCCACCTTGACCTGGCCCTGGCACCCCCAGGGATCCCTGACTCATCTTCACCTTACCCTGGCACCCCCAGGGATCCCTGACCCACCTTGACCTGGCCCTGGCAGCTCCAGAGAACCCTGACCCACCTTGACCTGTCCCCAGCAGCCCCCAGGGATCCCTGGCTCACCTTGACCTGGCCCTGACAGCTCCACGGAGCCCTGGCACCTCCAGAGAACCCTCACCCACCTTGCCATGGCCCTGGCACCCCCTGGCACCCCTGACCCACCTTGACCTGGCCCTGGCAGCAGCGGTCCAGCAGGATCAGGCACTGCGTGCCCTCCTGCAGCAGGGCAGCCCTGACGGGCTCGGGGGTCGGGCCCCGCTCGCTGTGAACGTCCCAGAGCAGCCTCAGCAGGGCCTTGAGCAGCACGGGGAGCCTGCAGGGCATCCTGCAAGGGAAACAGCTCATGCCAACCCTGCCCAGGCAGGGACAGCACAGGATGGCTGCCAGGACAGCCCCAGACTGGCAGGAACCTGGGGATGCTGGCACTGCCCAACCACAGCACAGGGTTTATTCACTCCATGCTGGTTCAATTTATGCACAAGTTTGGACAAAATGAGGGCCCAGTTTAAGTTTGGAGCCAGGTTTTTCAATAATGCCAGTGGGACAAATTTCCCTTAGGATTTCAGGGCTTTTTCTCAAGAAAAAGTAAGTTTGGGTCTTAAAGTGGGAATATAGGAATGTTTGGGTCTTATAGTAAGTTTGGGTCTTAAAGTGGGAATATAGGAATGAAACATTAATGTCAGGACAGGGATGAAATTATTTCAGGGCTTTTTCTCAAGAAAAAGTAACTTTGGGTCTTAAAGTGGGAAGATTCAGGATAAGAATGAAACACTAATGTAATGACAGGAATGAAATTATTTCAGGGCTTTTCCTCAAGAAAAAGTAACTTTGGATTTTAAAGTGGGAAGATTCAGGATAGGAATGAGCCATTCATGTCAGGACAGGGATGAAATGATTTCAGGGCTTTTTCTCAAGAAAAAGTAACTTTGGGTCTTAAGGTGGGAATATTCAGGATAGGAATGAGCCATTCATGTAAGGACAGGGATGAAATGATTTCAGGGCTTTTTCTCAAGAAAAAGTAACCTCAGGTTTTAAAGTGGGAATATAGGAATGAACCATTCATGCCAGGGAAGGAATGAAATTATTTCAGGGCTTTTCCACAAGAAAAAGTAACTTTGGGTCTTAAAGTGGGAAGATTCAGGATAAGAATGAAACACTAATGTCAGGACAGGGATGAAATGATTTCAGGGCTTTTTCTCAAGAAAAAAGAACTTTGGGTCTTAAGGTGGGAAGATTCAGGATAGGCATGAAACATTCATGTAATGACAGGAATGAAATTATTTCAGGGCTTTTTCTCAAGAAAAAGTAACTTTGGGTTTTAAAGTGGGAAGATTCAGGATAAGAATGAAACATTAATGTCAGGACAGGGATGAAATGATTTCAGGGCTTTTCCTCAAGAAAAAGTAACTTTGGGTCTTAAGGTGGGAAGATTCAGGATAGGAATGAGCCATTCATGCCAGGACAGGAATGAAATTATTTCAGGGCTTTTCCTCATTTAAGTGGGAAGATTCAGGATAAGAATGAAACATTAATGTCAGGACAGGGATGAAATGATTTCAGGGCTTTTTCTCAAGAAAAAGTAACCTCAGGTTTTAAAGTGGGAATATAGGAATGAACCATTCATGCCAGGGAAGGAATGAAATTATTTCAGGGCTTTTCCTCATTTAAGTGGGAAGATTCAGGATAGGAATGAAACATTCATGTAAGGACAGGAATGAAATTATTTCAGGGCTTTTCCTCAAGAAAAAGTAACTTTGGGTCTTAAAGTGGGAAGATTCAGGATAAGAATGAAACACTAATGTCAGGACAGGAATGAAATGATTTCAGGGCTTTTCCTCAAGAAAAAAGAACTTTGGGTCTTAAGGTGGGAAGATTCAGGATAAGAATGAAACATTAATGTCAGGACAGGGATGAAATGATTTCAGGGCTTTTTCTCAAGAAAAAAGAACTTTGGGTCTTAAGGTGGGAAGATTCAGGATAGGCATGAAACATTCATGTAATGACAGGAATGAAATTATTTCAGGGCTTTTCCTCAAGAAAAAGTAACTTTGGGTCTTAAAGTGGGAATATTCAGGATAAGAATGAAACATTAATGTCAGGACAGGGATGAAATTATTTCAGGGCTTTTCCTCATTTAAGTGGGAAGATTCAGGATAAGAATGAAACATTAATGTCAGGACAGGGATGAAATGATTTCAGGACTTTTCCTCAAGACTTTGGGTTTCAAGGTGGGAAGATTCAGGATAGCAATGAGCCATTCATGCCAGGAGAGAAATGAAATTATTTCAGGGCTTTTCCTCAAGAAAAAGTAACTTTGGGTTTCAAAGTGGGAATGTTCAGGACAGCAATGAGCCATTCATGCCAGAGAGCTGCTCTGTACCTGGGCCAGGCGTGCTCCATGGTGCACTGCAGGGTCTGCAGCATTGCCAGCCTGGCCTCTTCCCCAGGGCCATCAGACACCTCCAGGTAGCCCAGGATGACTCGTTCCAGCCTCTTCAGGTGCCTCACGATGAGGATGCCGAGTCTGGGAGCACAAACACACCCTGAGGGGGGGGATAGATCCCCATAATCCCAAAAACAGCCTGAAGAGAAAGTATACCCTGGGTCCCAAAAAACAGGGATTTTATACTATATATATTTATATATATACTATTATATACTATTTTATATATAATATACTTTATATAGTATATATAAAATAGTATATAATAGTATATATAAATATATATTTTATATAATATTTATATAAAATATTATATAAATATATTATATATAAATACATTATATAAAATATAATATATTTAATATATTTTTATATATTATAAATATATTTTTATTATATAATAATTATATAATAACATATTAAAATACATTATTAATATATTTTATAATATATAAAATATATATTTATATAATATATAAATATATTATATAAATATATAGTATTATATAAATATATTATATATAATATTTATATAAAATATTATATACTATTTTATACTATATATATTTATAATAGGAGAAAGCATAGCCTTGGATCCCAAAAATACACCCTGAGGAAGGAGGATAAATCCCTCGGATCCCAAAAACATGGAGAGAGATGAGATCCCTTGGATCCCAAAACCACACCCTGAGGTGTGTTTAGGATCCACCAGGGGTGTTTAGGATCCCCTGGATCCTAAAAATACTCTGAGGAGGGATGATATAGATCCCTTGGACCCCAAAAACACACCCTGAGGAGAGAGGACAGATTCCCTGGATCCCAAAATCATGGAGGGAGGATGAATCCCCTGGATCCCAAACACACACCAAGGGGGGAGGACAGATCCCTTGGACCCCAAAAACAGCCTGAGGAGGGAGCCAACCCTTGGATACCAAGCCCAGGTCCCATCCCTGTGCTCTCATCCCCTCAGGAAGGTGGGCACGGCCCAAAGTGCAGCTCTCATCCCTCAGGAAGGTGAGCACGGCCCAAAGTACAGCTCCCACCCCTCAGGAAAGTGTGCAGGGCCCAAAGTGCAACTCCCACCCCTCAGGAAGGTGTGCAGGGCCCAAAGTGCAGCTCCCACCCCTCAGGAAGGTGAGCACGGCCCAAAGTGCAGCTCCCACCCCTCAGGAGGGTGAGCACGGCCCAAAGTGCAGCTCCCACCCCTCAGGAAGGTGAGCATAGCCCAAAGTACAGCTCTCATCCCCTCAGGAAGGTGGGCACGGCCCCAGGTGCAGCTCCCACCCCTCAGGAAGGTGGGCATGGCCCAAAGTGCAGCTCCCACCCCTCAGGAAGGTGAGCACGGCCCAAAGTACAGCTCCCACCCCTCAGGAAGGTGGGCACGGCCCAAAGTACAGCTCCCACCCCTCAGGAAGGTGGGCACGGCCCCAGGTGCAGCTCCCACCCCTCAGGAAGGTGGGTATGGCCCAAAGTACAGCTCCCACCCCTCAGGAAGGTGGGCACGGCCCAAAGTGCAGCTCCCACCCCTCAGGAAGGTGAGCACGGCCCAAAGTGCAGCTCCCACCCCTCAGGAAGGTGGGCAGGGCCCAAAGTGCAGCTCCCACCCCTCAGGAAGGTGGGCACGGCCCAAAGTGCAGCTCCCACCCCTCAGGAAGGTGGGCACGGCCCAAAGTGCAGCTCCCACCCCTCAGGAAGGTGGGCACGGCCCAAAGTGCAGCTCCCACCCCTCAGGCAGGTGTGCAGGTGTCCCCTGTGTCTCACCTGGTGACAAAGGCAGGCAGTGTCCCTGCGTACACCCTGCGCAGCGCCAGCCGGTGCTCGGCCTCCATGTGTGCCAGCAGCAGCTGCAGCACCTGGTCCCAGGGGGAGCTGGCCCTGGCCTGGCCCTGGCGCCGCTGGCACCGCTCCAGCACGGGCAGCAGGTCCAGCAGGCACAGCAGCACCGCCTGGTTTGGGGACAATGGGGACTCTGAGCTCCTGTTCGCTCCAAAACACAACAAATCCCAACCCCGTGGCTGAGCTGAGGGCTTCAAAGCTGCTCCCTGCCCGCCTGGAATGGGGCAGGAGGGAACAGCTCCTCCCTCTGTGGTGTTTTCATGGAATCTATTTCCTGGTTGAGATCCTCCTGCCTGAACCTGAGGGGCTCCCTGCACCCCAGGGCACCCCAAAAGTGCCACCAACCCAGGGCAGCCCTGTCCTACCTGGATGAGAGGAGCCTCCCGTGAGTACAGGTGGTTGTAGAGGGCATGGAAAACCACCTGGGCCCTGTTGAACTGGCACAGATCCGCTCCTGGCTGCAACAACAGAGAGCAGGATGTCACTCCTGGGCAGCACAGGGAGCTAAACCCAGTGAGGAACTGCTGGAAATGCAGGTTAAACTTCCCAAAGCCTGGGGGAGTGTGAGGAACTGCAGGTTACACCCTGCCATGGCCTTCCCAGAGTCTGGGGAGTGTGAGAACTGCTGGAAATGCAGGTTAAACCCTGCCATGGCTTTCCCAAAGCCTGGAGAGTGTGAGGAACTGCAGGTTAAACTTCCCAAAGCCTGAGGAGTGTGAGGAACTGCAGGTTAAACCCTGCCATGGCCTTCCCAGAGTCTGAGGAACTGCTGAAAATGGAGGTTAAACCCTGCCATGGCCTTGCCAAAGCCTGGGGAGTGTGAGGAACTGCAGGTTAAACCCTGCCATGGCTTTCCAGAATCTGGGGAACTGCAGAAAATGCAGGTTAAACCCTGCCATTCACCAGGAAGAGAAGTTGGGAATCTGACCCACAGCTGGAGCTGTGTCAGGCTGGATTTTGGGGACAGGTTCTTTCCCCACAGGGTGCTGGGCACTGCCCAGGGAACGGGCACAGCCCCGAGGTTGCCAGAGCTCCAGGAAACTCTCATGGATGAGATTGCTGGGGATCTGTGCAGGGCCAGGGCTGGGACTCGATCCCTGTGGGTCCCTCCCAGCTCAGGACATCCCGTGATTGCCCCTCCCTCGCTCACCACGTTGAGGACGATGTGGTGCAGGCAGCGCACGCCCAGCACTTTGTTCTCCTCCTGGAAGTCGTCGGAGAGGAGCAGCGCGGGCGGCAGGACCCGCTCCAGGTGCGGGCACAGCCAGGGCCGGCTGACACGGAGCAGGGACCAGGAGAACACGTCCTTGGAGGCTGGGTTACACTTCCAGGTGTCTCTGGAGAGACAGGACAGCTCAGGGAACTCACAGGGCTCATTTTCCTTCCACTTGAGGCTCTCAGCTGGCAGCAAACCCTGACAATCATCCCCCAACACCTTCCATTTGGAAAACTCCTGGTTTCATACTTATCATCTCGAGTGCCAAATTTCCCAGTACTTCCCATAGAGACCCTCCAACCACTCTGCTCCTCACTCACTTGGTTAACTCCTGCTTCAGGAGCCCCATCACCTCTCCGAATCTTCCATCCTCATCCCCCTCCTTTCCCTGCAGGAATTCCTCCACGGACCCGCAGCCCGCAGTCCGGAGCAGCCGCTCCAGCACCTCCTGAGCCACCGCCCGACTCCTCGCCGTGGTCCAGGGCCTCTCCTCTTTGTGCGTGACAGCAAAGATGAACGCGTGTCCCAGCACCCGTTTCGGGATGGGCTTCACCGGTGACTCCTGGCTCCGGGCATCTTCCAGCTTCTGCAGGAGCAGCAGGAACGCGGCGCCAACGCGCTCCGCCCGCTCCGCCACGGCCGCTAACGCCGTGTCCCGGCCGGGCGGCTCGGCCCCGTCCTGCTCCCGGCGTGGCGGAGCCGCCAGCCCGCCCAGCGCTGCCGCCAGCCGGGCCAGAGCCGCGGGATCCGCCGCCTCCAGCAGCGCGCCCAGCTCCCGCAGCGCCCCGGGCCGCTCGCACAGCGCCTGCCCGGCCTGCAGCAGCGCCTGCTCGGCTGAGGGAGCGCCGGGGCCCCGCTCCGGGCTCGGGCTGCGGGTGGTGCTGCTCCCGGCCATTGCCTCACACGGGAACCGCGGGACCGGCCCGCCCCTGAACCCTGTTAGGGACACATCGATGGGGGCAGCGGCGCTCGGAGGGGAGCGGGGACTCCCTCAGAGACCCCCGGGACACCCCAGACACCTCCCGGATCTCCGGGACCCCTCAGAGACCTCCGAGCACCCGGGGGACTCCCTCAGAGATCCCCAGGATCTCTCAGAGACCCCTGAGCACCCCCAGAACCCCCTCAGAGACCCCCGAGCACCCCCAAGATCTCTCAGAGACCCCCGCGCAACCCGGGATCTCCTCACAGACTCCCCCGAGCACCCCAGGATCTCTCAGAGACCCCTGGGATCCCTCAGAGACCCCCGAGCACCCCGGGATCTCCTCTTAGACCCCCGGAATCTCCTCACAGATCCCTGAGCACCCCAGGATCCCTCACAGACACCCGAGCACCCCCGGACCCGTCACGGCGGCGCCGCCGCCACCCGCACCACGCACGCGAACTGTCGCAAAACCCCTCGCTTGCCGTAAAGCCGATGGCGGGGCGGGCGTGGTTTGTGCGCATAAATTAGCATAGCTAATTTCAGACGGCGGAGCGCGGCAGGGCGGCCGTGCGGCGGTACGGAGCGGAAAAAACGGGAACAAAAGGGACAGAAAGAACAGCTCAAAGGGAATAAACGAAAAATCGGGGAGAGCTGAGTAAGGCAGTGATGTCGCCGTGACCGAGAGAGCAGTGGCGCAGCAGTAGGTTCGGGCGCGGCGGCCATTTTGGTGATCCTTCCGGTTCATGGAAATGATGAATGGGAGTGGCACGCGGCTGCGTGACGTGTGCGCCCTGCGTTACGACATTGCACAATCCCATCTGACCGCCGGGGGGTCCTGACGTCATCCTGACGTCATTTTTTACAGTTATGGTGTCAAGAACAGAAAAATTGAAGAGCTATAAAGCTGTTGTGGATGATGTCATCTGTGTACTGTGTGAGGTGGCTGGTAATCGGTTTTGTGATGTCACTGCTGTCACTGACGTCATTCCCTTACATCAAAACCAGCGAAATTCAATAGCTAGGAGGATGTTATGGGTTGTATGATGTCACTGCTGACATCATTCCCACATATTAAAGCAAGTGAAATTCAATAGTTAGGAGATATTATTGGGTGTATGGTATCACTGCTGACATCATCCCCTTGGTGTGTAAGTGCCTGGTGATTGGCTCTGTGACATCACTGCTACGTCATTCCCTTATGTCAAAACCACAAAATTCAATAGCTAGGAGGATGTTATGGGGTGTATGACGTCACTGCTGATGTCATCCCCGCGGCGTGTAAGTGCCTGGTGATTGGCTCTGTGATGTCACTGCTGCATCATCTCCTCCCTGTGTCAATAATCAGTGGAAATTAGCAAATTAGGGGGATGTGCTCAGCCCCTGGGCTCTCTGTGATGTCACTGCTGATGTCACATTCTCTGGGACAAAAATCACTGGGAATGGGCAAATTGGTGGGTCCGCCCTGATGTGGGCACAGCCTGGGGGGTGGCCGGTCCTGGAGGGTTCAGTGATGTCACTACTGATGTCATCATCTCTCAGATGTGTGAAAGCGGGGAAATTGGGAAGATTCGGGGTGGTGGTGGTGGGGGGGGGGGGTCCTGCCCTGATTTGGGCACAGTTTGGGGGCAGTTTGGTGTATTTTGGGCAGCTTGTCACCCCGTTACAGTGTCCCCTCCTTGGGGGCTCAGCACCCCTCTGGGGTCCCCTGACAGCACCCACAGCTCAGATGGGTTAAAAATCATCCATTTAATCATTTTTTTGGACACAAAACTGTACAATCCTGTCGGAATTCAGGACATCCCTCTGTCTGTCCTGGATTGCCACAACCCCTGCCAGGGGGCTCAGAGACGCTGGCACAGAGCCCAAGACCCCTGCGGGCAGGAATGCGGGAATGCCACCGGGAATTGGGGAATGCCGATTCCCGCCCGGTATTCCCGCAATTCCTGTGGGCAGAAATTCGGGAATGCCGATTCCTGCTGGGAATTCCCGCAATTCCTGCGGGCAGAAATTTCGGAATGCCAATTCCAGCCAGGAGTTCCCGGCACCTGCGGGCAGAAATTTGGGAATTCTGATTCCCACCGGGAATTCCTGCAATTCCTGCGGGCAGAAATTCGGGAATGCCGATTCCTGCTGGGAATTCCCGCAATTCCTGCGGGCAGAAATTCCGGAATTCTGATACCCACCGGGAATTCTTCCAATTCCTGCGGGCAGAAATTCAGGAATGCCGATTCCCACCGGGAATTGCAGCCACCTGCGGGCAGGAACGTGGGAATGCTGATTCCCACTAAGAATTCCCAGCAAATACGGGCAGGAATTCGGGAATTCTGATTCCCGCCGGCAATTCCCGCAATTCCTGCGGGCAGAAATTCGGGAATGCGGATTCCCGCCGGGAACTGGCCGCTCCCCGCACTCGCTGTCTGTGCAAGCCGGGAGCGCTCCCCGCTCCTCCCGCAGCCGAGAATCCTCCGGGCAGACGGCGCCGCTCCGCCGTGGGAGGTGAGACCGCGGCCGAGGGCGGGTGTGAAACGGCGCGGATCGGGAAATCCCGGGAAATTCCAGCCCGGAGCTCAGCCCCGTCCCCAGAGCACCCGCGGGGACGGGGATTCCCTCCCGAAACGGGGCCACGCATCCCGGGACAGCGTCCCCGGCCTGTCCCGTGTCCCCAGGGTTATCCCGGGGCGTCCCAGGCTGTCCCTGAGCACAGGGAACGTGTCCCGAGAGTTATCCTGGTTCACCCCAGCTCCATTTCCAGCCTTTCCGTGTTCCCAGGGTTATCCCGGTTCATCCAGGCTCCATCCCCAGCCTGTCCCGTGTCCCCTCTGTCCCGAGGGTTATCCCGGTACATCCAAGCCTGGCCCTGAGCACAGGGAATGTATTCCCAGGATTATCCCGGTTCATCCCAGCTCCATCCCCAGCCTGTCCAGTGTCCCCAGAGTTATCCCGTATCGCTCATCCCACCTGTCCAGGTCCCCAGTTATCCCAGTTCTCCCAGCCTCCCGCCTGTCCAGTGTTCCAATTATCCCAGTTCCTCATCCCAGTGTCATTCCCAGGTTCCCATCCCCCCAGCTCTCCCCCGCTGTCTCTGTCCCTGAGCACAGGGAATGTGTCCCGAGGGTTATCCCGATTCACCCCAGCTCCATCCCCAGCCTGTCCCGTGGGTTATCCCGGTTCACCTCAGCCTGCGGGCGTCGCCTTTCAGAACCACCAGAGGGGGAGAAAGAGGGGCCGGATTTCACACCGGGATCGCCCCGGGAGGAGCTGAACAGGAGCCAAGCAGGGCCGGGATGGGCCCGGGGTGACACTGGGAGTGCCAGCCCAGCTGGGGGACACTGGCACTGCCAGCCTGGCTCTGCCTCCCACCAGGAGCCCCCTTTGTCCCCACTGCTGGGAAAAAGAGGGGACAACCCCAGGACAGGCCCTGAGCAGGATCTCAGGTTTGGGCAGGATCTCAGGTTTGGGCATGATCTCAGGTTTGGGCATTGAGCTGCATCTCAAGTTTGGGCAGGATCTCAGGTTTGGGCACTGAGTGGGATCTTTGGGTTTAGGTGGGATCTCAGGTCTGGGCAGGATCTCAGATTTGGGTGAGATCTCAGGTTTGGCCACTGATCAGGATCTCAGACTTGGGCAGGATCTTAGATTTGAGCAGGATCTCGGGTTTGGGCACTGAGTGGGATCTCAGATTTGGGCAGGATCTCAGATTTGGGTGCTGAGCAGGATCTCAGGTTTGGGTGGGATCTCAGGTTTTGGGCAGGGTTTGGGCACTGAGCAGGATCTGAGATTCTGGAAGGATCTGAAGTTTAGGCACTGAGCAGGATCTCAGGTTTGGACAGGACCTCAGGTTTGGGCACTGAGTGGGATCTCGGGTTTAGGTGGGATCTCAGATTTGGGTGGGATCTCAGGTTTGGGCACTGAGTGGGATCTCGGGTTTAGGTGGGATCTCAGGTTTGGGCAGGGGCTCAGGTTTAGGCACTGAGCGGGATCTGAACTTGAGCAGGATCCCAGGTTTGATCCCTGGACTGAGTTTGGGGGCACTCGGGTCCATCTCAACCCCGAGCACTCAGGTGACGCTCTGTCCCCCAGTCCCATGCCTGATGCCACCCCGAGCTGTCCCCAGCCCCACCAGGCGTGTCCAGGCCGTTC
This sequence comes from Zonotrichia leucophrys gambelii, assembly GCF_028769735.1. Taxonomy (NCBI): domain Eukaryota; kingdom Metazoa; phylum Chordata; class Aves; order Passeriformes; family Passerellidae; genus Zonotrichia; species Zonotrichia leucophrys. Next base: position 3,239,485 of record NC_088191.1, on the reverse strand, counting down.
CTTAGCTCTGCCTTTATTGTCACAGGGTGGCACGAGGCACGGAGAACACCCAAACACCCGCACACCACGCCTGACATCACCACAAACACAGACACGGAGCTGTCCTGGCAGCTGGGGACACAAACGCCAGGGGGGACAACAAAGCCTTGGAGGCTCCCTGGAGGCCACGGGGATGGAACAGCCGGTGAGGTGGGGCTGGGAAGGAAACCATGGCCAGGAGTGCAGGTGGAGGGTCTGGGCTGGACCATGGGGGACCCCCCGAGCTTGGGGGGGTTTGTGGGGGAGCCACGGGCAGAGCTCACACAGTGGCAGCCCCTCAGGAGCTCCTCTGGAGGCGCAGGGCGTTGTCCAGGGCCACCAGCTGGCGCAGGAAGCCGCGGTTGGGGATGATGCCGCGGTGGTCCTTGACCGTCTTTATGGCTTCCACCAGGGGCATGTGGTGGCGGATCATGAGGTAGGCGAGGACCAGGGTGGCCGACCTGCTGACCCCGACGGCACAGTGCACGAGGATCCTCCCTGCGGGGACACGGTGGCTGAGTCACGGCACGGCCAGGAACATCCCTCATTTTCAGCCCCAAAATCTCACATTTTCAGCCCATGAATCCCACATTTTCAGCCCATGAGGGGACATCATTGAGGTGATCCCATGAGGGGACACCATTGGGGTGATCCCATGAGGGGACACCATCAAAGTCATCCCATCCAAGGGACACCATCAAGGTCATCCCATGGGGAGACACCATTGAGATGATCCCATCCAGGGGACACCGTTGGGGTGATCCCATGAGGAGACACCATTGGAATTATCCCATGAGGGATCACCATTGGGATTATCCCATGAGGAGACACAATTGAGATGATCCCATCCAGGGGACACCATTGAGGTCATCCCATGAGAAGACAGTATCAGGGTGATCCCACGAGGAGACATCATTGGGATGATCCCATGCAGGGCACACCATTGAGGTGATCCCATGAGGAAACACCATCAGCGTTATCCCATCCAGGGGACACCATCAAGGTCATCTCATGAGGGGACACCATTGAGGTGATCCCATCTAGGGGACACCATCTAGGTGATCCCATGAGGAGACACCACTGGGATTACTCCATGAGGAGACACCATCAAGGTGATCCCATCCAGGGGACACCATTGGGGTGATCCCACAAGGAAACACCATTGGGATTATCCCATGAGGGATCACCATTGGGATTATCCCATGAGGAAACACCATTAAAGTGATCCCATGAGGAGACATCATTGGGATTATCCCATGAGGGGACACCATTTGGGCTATCCCATGAGGAGACACCATTGAGGTGATCCCATCCAGGGGACACCATCAAGATCATCCCATGAGGACACACCATTAGGATGACCCCACGAGGAGACACCATCCCAGCCTCAAAACCCCTTTGTTTCCCATCACCCTTAACAACAACCACCACCAGACCACCACCCCCTCTCCTCCCTTTCCCTTCAGGAACCTTCGTTGAGGGCCTGGTGGATGAAGTCGGCGGCGGGGTAGAAGTAGGGGCTCATGTCGAAGGAGGGCGAGTCGTGGGCCTCGATGCCCAGGTAGCGGATGCCCGTGCCCTCGTAGTAGTCGGCGCCGCCGCGCCAGCGGCAGTGGGAGGCGTTCAGCACGTGGGTGATGCGCAGCTGCAGCAGCTCCCGGCGGTTGGACGCGATGTCTCTGCAGGGACAGCACGCACGGGACACCTCAGAGCAGTAAAAGTGTCCCAGCGTGGTGGAAAGGCTGTTCTGGATAAATGTTTCTGGCTAAGAGAGGTGGATGTAAAAACCTGGCACATTTTTGAGATCATTGGGTTTTGTAGCACTCTCATGGCCCTGGCTCTGTGGACACCCTCCCTGCCACCTCCTTCCTCCTTTGTCCCATCTAGATCTCTGCAGGCACAGCAGGCAGGGGACACCTCAGAGCAGTAAAAGTGTCCCAGCATGGTGGAAAGGCTGTTCTGGATAAATGTTTTTGGGTGAGGGAGCTGGTTGTAAAAACCTGGTGGATTTTTGAGATTCTTGGGTTTACAGTGATCTCACGGCCCTGGCTTCATGGACACCCTGCCTTGCACAGCGCTCTTAGCTCCTTCCTCCTTTGTCCCAGCTAAATCTCTGCAAGAACAGCAGGCAGGGGACAGCTCAGAGCAGTAAAAGTGTCCCAGCATGGTGGAAAGGCTGTTCTGGATAAATGTTTTTGGGTGAGGGAGCTGGATGTAAAAACCTGGCGGATTTTTGAGATTATTGGGTTTTGTAGCGCTCTCACAGCCATGGCTCTGTTGATACCCTCCCTGCACAGCTCTGCCAGCTCCTTCCTCCTTTGTCCCAGCTCAATCTCTGCAGGGACAGCAGGGAGGGGACAGCTCAGAGCAGTAAAAGTGTCCCAGCATGGTGGAAAGGCTGTTCTGGATAAATGTTTTTGGGTGAGGGAGCTGGATGTAAAAACCTGGCGGATTTTTGAGATTATTGGGTTTTAAGGTGCTCTCATGGCCCTGGCTCCATGGACAACCCATCTGTGACCTCCCTGCACAGCTCTGCCACCTCTTCCTCCTTTGTCCCAGCTCAATCTCTGCAAGGACAGCAGGCAGGGGACAGCTCAGAGCAGTAAAAGTGTCCCAGCATGGTGGAAAGGCTGTTCTGGATAAATGTTTTTGGGTGAGAGAGCTGGTTGTAAAAACCTGGTGGATTTTTGAGATTCTTGGGTTTACAGTGATCTCACGGCCCTGGCTTCATGGACACCCTGCCTTGCACAGCGCTCTTAACTCCTTCCTCCTTTGTCCCAGCTCAATCTCTGCAAGGACAGCAGGGAGAGACAGCTCAGAGCAGTAAAAGTGTCCCAGCATGGTGGAAAGGCTGTTCTGGATAAATGTTTTTGGGTGAGGGAGCTGGTTGTAAAAACCCCCTGGTGGATTTTTGAGATTCTTGGGTTTACAGTGATCTCACGGCCCTGGCTTCATGGACACCCTGCTTTGCACAGTGCTCTTAGCTCCTTCCTCCTTTGTCCCAACTAAATCTCTGCAAGAACAGCAGGCAGGGGACACCTCAGAGCAGTAACAGTGTCACAGCATGGTGGAAAGGCTGTTCTGGATAAATGTTTTTGGGTGAGGGAGCTGGATGTAAAAACCTGGCGGATTTTTGAGATCATTGGGTTTTGTAGCGCTCTCACAGCCATGGCTCTGTTGATACCCTCCCTGCACAGACCCGTCAGCTCCTTCCTCCTTTGTCCCAGCTAAATCTCTGCAAGGACAGCAGGCAGAGACAGCTCAGAGCAGTAAAAGTGTCCCAGCATGGTGGAAAGGCTGTTCTGGATAAATGTTTTTGGATGAGGGAGCTGGATGTAAAAACCTGGTCCTTTGACTCCTCCTCACCATTCCTCCCCGCCAACACCCCCCCAGGCCGTGCCGCTGGCCACACTCACTGGTCGCCCAGGTAGAGGCCAGGCCACACCTCGTCGGCGTGGTTGCAGGCGGTTTTGCCGGTGTAGAGCAGCCGCTCCAGCTCGAAGACGCTGAGGATGGGGTGGGCGCCGCGCTCGTCCCGCGGGGCGCGGCTCGGGGAGCGGCTGCTGCTCCTGTAGAGCCTGGACAGGAAAGCCATGGGCGCTGCCCAGCCCCACCTGGCATGCCGGAGGGCACGGCGAGGCCGGACGGGGGCCTGGGGGTCACTGCTGCTGCTGCTGCCACCCACGGTCCTGTCGGGGAGCAGAGGGGGAATTAATAATTCATATTAATAATAAAAAACATTATTAATAATTAATTAACAAGAATAAATATTATTAATAATTAATAATCATTAATAATAGTCGATATTATATATTATTATATTGTTTGTATATGACATTATTATATATAAATATATCATTATCTATTTATATTTTATATATTTTATATATATTTTATATATATTTTATATATATTTTATATATATTTTATATATATTTTATATATATTATATATATTTTATATATTTTATATATATTTTATATATATTTTATATATAATATATTTTATATTATTATATAAAATTATGTATATTCTTATATATTTATATTATGTATTATTATATTATTTTTATAACATACTATTAATTAATAAAATTAATAAATAGTAATTATTTATAATAATTAATTATTAATAGCTATTATTAATTATTAATAATTATCTACTGCTGTAGAGTGCAACAGGTGGATCTCTGGTTGGTCTCATGTGGTTGTTTTTAATTAATGGCCAATCACATTCAGCTGCCTTGGACTCTGTGGTCAGTCACAAGATTTTATTATCGTTCCATTCTTCCTTCTTTCCTTTCAAGCCTTCTGATGAAATCCTTTCTTCTATTCTTTAGTGTAGTGGGTTCCATTCCCTCTGTCCTGTCCCTCCATCCCTCATCCCCATTCCTTCCCTGTCGCCCTGATTTTTGAACATTTTCTAAGCCTTCTGCTGTTTCCATTCTTGTAGCAAACTTTCTCACACACTTTCTGTAAACAACTCATTATTTTGCATTCTTTTCTGGAGGAGGGGAAATTGGATTGATTGTCCAGTGTCATTGGAGAGGTGGCACTTTCATCCTCCAATCCACTGTCACTTTTGGAAAAACTATAAATGCTGGAGTCAGAAAATAAACTTCCTTTTCTTCACCTTGAGAGCAGCGGTGTGTGTTTGTGTTGTTTCGTGTCCTACAGTGACACCGCGCTTTGGGCTGAGGCTGCCTTGGCAGGCGCTGCCCTGCCCAGGCGCCCGTCCCGTGGCTCTGCTGCCAGGGGACGCTGCCAGCTCGGGGCTGGCACTGCCAACCCGCGCTGGGAGGCGAGGAAAGGCGGCCAGGGCTGGGCACGGCACCAGGAAAAGCCCCGAGCAGGTGGAGGATTCCTCACGGCACCGACCAGCCTGGCCGGGACACAAAACCCCGCGGGGCGGCGTTAACCTGGGACCGTGTTCACTGCCTGAGGTTGAGGGAAGAGGTGAGGATCTGACTCCATGCTTCAGAAGGCTTGATTAATTATTTTATGATATATATTATATTAAAACTATACTACAAGAATAGAAGAAAGGATTTCATCAGAAGGCTAGCTAAGAATAGAAAAAGAAAGAATGATTGTCGCAGACATCTTTTTATGAAAAATCCTTTCCTTAGGATTTTCCCTCCTGAGAAGCTGGGAGGCCTCAGGAACAAAATGTAAACAATGGTTATCTGCTGCTGTGGAATGCAACAGGTGCATCTGTGATTGGTCTCATGTGGTTGTTTCTAATTAATGGCCAATCACAGTCAGCTGGCTCGGACAGAGAGCCTGAGCCACAAACCTTTGTTATCATTTGTGACCGTGCTCACAGGGGTCTGAGGATGAGGGAAGAGACGAGGATCTGACTCCATGTTTCAGAAGGCTTGATTTAATATTTTATGATATATATTACATTAAAACTATACTAAAAGAATAGAAGAAAAGGTTCTCATCAGAAGGCTGGCTAAGAATAGAAAGGAATGAAAACAAAGGTTTGTGGCTCGGACAGAGAGCTCAAGCCAGCTGACTGTGATTGGCCATTAATTAGAAACAACCACATGAGACCAATCACAGATGCACCTGTTGCATTCCACAGCAGCAGATAACCATTGTTTACATTTTGTTCCTGAGGCCTCTCAGCTTCTCAGGAGGAAAAATCCTAAGGAAAGGATTTTCCATACAAGATGTCTGTGACAATTAACCCTCCACGGGCACGGCCCCGCAGCTGCTCAGGAGCACGCGGGGCTGCTCCGGGCTGGGAAGGGTTAACTGCAGGCATGAGCAAGCTGCTTTCAGCCAGCAGCTCCTGCAGGGCACGGATCCGCATCATTGGATGCTGTCACACATCTGCAAGGACCCTGCCCGCTGCCAGGGGCGGTCAGAGCGGCGTTTTTGTGTTCCCCGCGCTGCTGCCCCTCCCTCAGGAGGAGAAATGAGAAATTCTCCTTTTTCACACCGATGCTGATGCCCTGGAGCTGCCCTGGGGCCGACCTGAGCCTCGCAGCCCTGCCCGGCTGGGCAGACCTCGGTCCCTCCTCTGTGACATTCCCGGTCCCTCCTCCGTCCCTTCTCTATGACATTCCCAGTCCCTCGTCTGTGACATTCCCGATCCCTCCTCGTTCTCTTCTCTGTGACATTCCCGGTCCCTTTCTGTGACATTCCCGGGACCTCCTTTGTGACATTCCCGGGACCTCCTCTATGACATTCCCGGTCCCTCCTGTGTGACATTCCCGGTCCCTTCCCTGTGACCTTCCCGGTCCCTCCTTGGTCTTTGTGACATTTCCAGTCTCTCCTCTGTGACATTCCCGATCCCTCCTCTGTGACATTCCCGGGGCTCCAGCCAGCCGAGGAGGAGGAGGAGGAGGAGGATGAAGGAGCCCCCAGAGCCTCCAGCCATGTCTTGGCAACTCAGAGAGAAACGCGCCAAGGGCAGGGGGGAGCTCGGAGGGAGCCCAGGGATGTCCCCACGTCCCTTCCCTGTGCCCGGGGTGTGCCAGCCCTGCCCAGGTGTCACCCCAGGGCCGGCTCCTCCTGCTCTGACCCAGGCTGGCAATCCGGGCTGGGACAGCTCCGGGAACCTTGGGTGACCTTGGTGGCAGCGCGTCCCCAGCCCCGGAATCAGCGGCTGGATCACGGGGAGGGCTGGGGCGGCGGAATTCCAGCTGCAGCAACGGCCACAGCTGGCTGGAAAAACAGCTGGCTGGAAAAACAGCCATGGGAAAGCAGCCATGGAAAAACAGCCGTGCCCAGCCAGGCCGGGCTGCCAACCGCCCCCCGAGCCCCCGCAGCCCCCCAGGGTCGGGAGAGGCTCCGGGCACCGCACGGGCAGGGCGGGCCCCGGGCTGGGAGCGGAACCGGGGATCGCCCGCTCTGCCAGGGCCCTGTGCCCGGCGGGCAGGGGGCACCGAGCCCTGGGATGGGGGGATGGAGCCCTGGGATGGGGGGGATGAGGGGGATGGACTCATAGGGGGGATTGGGGGGTGGGGGTGGATGGTCCTATGGGGTGCAGGAAGGATCCTGTGGGGTGCAGGGGGGTTCAGGATTCAGGAATGAATGAGATCATTCCCGTGGGGTGCAGGAATGATCTCATGGGGTGCAGGAATCATTCTGTGGGGTGCAGGGAGAGGCGCAGGATTCAGGAATCATCCCATGGGATGTAGGAACCATTCTGTGGGGTTCAGGATGCAGCAATGATCCCGAGGGGCGCAGGAATGATCCAGTGGGGTGCAGGAATGGTCCCATGGGATTTAAGAATCACTCTGTGCAGGGAAGGGTTCACGATTCAGGAACAATCCCGAGGGGTGCAGGGGGGTTCAGGATTCAGGAACAATCCCGAGGGGCGCAGGGGGGTTCAGGATTCAGGAACAATCCCGAGGGGCTCAGGGGGGGTTCAGGATTCAGGAACGCTCCCTCAGGACGCAGCCCCCCTCCCGCAGGGAGCCGTGCGGGGGCTCCGCTCCGCGCTTTCCCCCCGGGGAGCGTTCGGGCCCCCCGCGCGTACCTGGGCGAGCGCCGGGAGCCGCGGCAGGAGCGGGAGCAGCGGGATCAGCTCCGGTCGGCCATGTCTGGCTGCCGAGGGAGGGAGGGAGGGAGGCGGATGGAGGAGCTGCTATTTTAAGGCATGACATGGCCGGAGGCAGCGCGGCTCGGGCCGGGCCGGCCGCGGAGGGGACGCGCGGACCCCGCGCAGCAGCGACAGCGACAGCGGCGATGTCCCCAAAGCCTCCGCGGAGCCTCCCCCGCACCCCGCCGGAGCCACGGCTGGAGGGAATGGTGATGGGTTTGGTGGTTTTTTGGGGTTTTTTTTGTATTTTTTGGGGTATTTTTTTGTAATTTTTTGAGGTATTTTTCCTTCCAAGGTGATTTTTTGGGGTATTTTAAATTATTTTTATGTATTTTTCCTTCCCAGGCAATATTTTTGTATTTGTTTTTGTATTTTTCCTTCCCAGACAATGCTTATTTGTATTTTTTAATTATTTTTTTTGTATTTTTCTTTCCTAGGCAATGGAGTTTTTGGTGGTTTTTTAAAATATTTTTTTATTTTTCCTTCGAAGGCTTTTATTATTATAATTTTTATTTTTATTTTTATTTTTATTTGGTATTTTTTGAGGTATTTTTCCTTCCAAGGTGATTTTTTGGGGTATTTTAAATTATTTTTATGTATTTTTCCTTCCCAGGCAATATTTTTGTAATTTTTTTTGTATTTTTCCTTCCCAGGCAATGTTTATTTGTATTTTTTAATTATTTTTTTGTATTTTTCTTTCCCAGGCAATGGATTTTTTGGTGTTTTTTTAATATTTTTTTTCCTTCGAAGGCATTTATTTTTTTATTTTATTTTTATTTTTATTTTAATTTTTATTTTTATTTTTATTTTTATTTTTATTTTTATTTTTATTTTTTATTTTTATTTGGTATTTTTTGTATTTTTCCTTCCAAGGTGATTTTTTTGGGTTATTTTAAAATTATTTTTATGTATTATTCCTTCCAAGGCAATTTTTTTTGTATTTGTTTTTGTATTTTTTTTTCCTTCCCAGGCAATGCTTATTTGCATTTTTTAATTTTTTTTTGTATTTTTCCCTCCAAGGCGATTATTTTTTGTATTTTTTTATTATTTTTTGTATTTTTCCCTCCAAGGCGATTATTTTGTTGTATTTATTATTTTTTTTTTGTATTTTTCCTTCCCAGGCGATTTTTTGTGTATTTTTTAAATTATTTTTTTCTATTTTTCCATGCCAGGCAATGTTTTTTTATATTTTTAAATTTTTTTTAAATTTTTCCTTCCCAGGCAATATTTTTTGTATTTTTGGGATATTTTTTCTGCTATTTTTTGTATTTTCCTTCCCAGGCAATTTTTTTTGTATTTTTTTCCCATCTGACCTCATCCCTCCCCTCCCTTTTTGCACATCCAGGCCTCAGTGATTTTTTTTCTCCTTGTGTAAAGAAAATAAACCTTGGATTTATGTGGGCATAGCAAAGCAGGGAATGGCTTGGCTTGGGCAGGACCTTAAACATCACCTCCTTCCATGGTCCTGTGCTTCCATTCCAAATTAAAACAATTTACAAAATCCTGCCAAGGGCAGGGAATATTTATTTTTCCAGAAGGGGGAAAATAAAAAATAATTTTTAAAAAATTTAAAAATTAAAAAAGAAAGAAAAACTAAAATAAACAAAAAGAAGAAAAAAAAGAAAAATGTAAAAAATACAGAAAATTTTAAAGAAATAAAGAAAAAATTAAAAAAAAAAAGAGGGAGTGATTGAAGCAGAGTTTTTTTGTTGCTTTGACAGCTTCTAAATGCCACCATTGATTTCACAAGAGCTGCAATGTTTCAGTTAAACATTTTCCAGGCTGGATTTGCTCCCTTTCCCTCGGAATTGCTGCTTTCCCCACAAAAAGTTTGACTCAGATCGGGAAGTGAGAGGGTGGTGGGAAAAACAAACCCAGGAGAGATGGAAATGAGCTGGTGCAGGCTGGATTCCCTCACTCGGGATGGAATCCATGGGATCCATGGGGTGGGATGGGATGGGATCCATGGGGTGGGATAGGATCAATGGGATCAATTGAATCAATAGGATCCATGGGATCAATGGGATCCATGGGATGGGATGGATCAGTGGGATGGGATCCATGGGATGGCTGGGATAGGATCCATGGGATGGGATCCATGGATAGGATGGTGGATCCAATGGGATGGGATGGGATCAATGGATCAATGGGATCCATGGGATGGGATGGATCAGTGGGATGGGATCCATGGGATGGGATCCATGGGATGGGCTAGGATAGGATCCATGGAATGGGATCAGTGGGATAGGATGGGGTGGGATCAATGGGATGGGATGGGATCAATGGAATCAATGGGATCCATGGGATGGGATGGGATCAGTAGGATGGGATCCATGGGATGGATCAATGGATCAATGGGATCCATGGATGGGATAGGATGGATGGAATCAGTGGATGGGATCCATGGGATGGGATGGAGATCAGTGGGATGGGACAATGGGATCATGGAATGGTCAGTGGGATGGGATGGGATGGGGGGATCCATAGGATGGGATCAGTAGGATGGGATGGGATGGAATCAGTGGGATGGGATCCATGGGATGGGATGGATGGATGGATCGGATGGGATGGGATGGGATGGGATGGATGGGATGGGACGGGACGGGATGGGATGGGACGGGATGGGATCGATGGGATCCATGAGATGGGATGGGATCAGTGGGATGGGATCAATGAGATGGGATGGGGTGGGATCCATAGGATGGGATCAGTGGGGTGGGATGGGATGGGTTGGGATCAATGAGATCAGTGGGATGGGATGGGATCAGTGATGGGATCAATGAGATGTGATGGGATGGGATGAGTTGAATGGGATCAATGGGGTGGGATGGGATCAGTGAATGCAGATCAGTGGGATGGGATGGGATCAGTGAGATGGGATGAGATGCTATCCATGGGATGGGATCTATGGGATCTATGGGATCTATGGGATGGGATGGGATGAGATGCTATCCATGGGATGGGATCTATGGGATGGAATCCATGGGATGGGATGGAAGCCCAGCTGGAAAAGTTCACGGCTGCAGCCACTGGAGGCTGCTCTGGCCATACATAAATCACCTTCCTCATCCTTCACCAAAACCACCCAAACAACCTCTGCCAGCCCCTTCCTCCCCCAAACTGTGGATAAATCCAGAAATCCCCTCTTGGAGAGGGATCCCTGAGCTTCCAGCCCCATTTCCCTGGGATTCATGGCCCTGACCTTCACCCTGTCCCGTCTGGGTGCCTCCCTCTCCCTCCAGGGACATTCCCATTGTTATTCCTGCCAGGTTCCTGCAGGATTCACTCTCAAATCTCCTCTTCAAGCAGATAATTAAAACGTAATGGTGTTTATATTGCAGAGAAAAATAATAATAATAGTAATAATAATCACAATAAACACGACTTTGTTGCTCAGGAGAGTTTGTCAAACGGCTCCTGGAGAAGCTGGGCACACTTTAATGAGTTTAAAGATGAGGATTTACAGGATTTACAAACTTATTCAATTGTTCACAGGTGACTGCTGAGGTGAGGCTGCTTTCAGGGGCAGCTAGGGCCATGGCTGCAGCAGGACAAAATAAAAATAAAATAAAATAATAATAAAAAAAGAGCATTAAAATCCCATCACTTTTACAGCAGAATGGAATTGCAGCTCTGCAGAGTCCAGGAGCGATTCTGGATTAATGGCTTGGCTTCTCCAGGCCGCTCTCACTGCTCATTTCATGCAAGATAAATTACAGGAGCTGTAACTGCCCTGGGAGCTGAGAGAGCGTGGGGTAACTCGGGGGTAACTCAGGGGTAACTCAGGGGTAACTCAGGGGTAACTCAGGGGTAACTCAGGGGTTACTCAGGGATAACTCAGGGATAACTTGGGGGTAACTTGGGGGTAACTCGTGGGTAACTTAAGGGTAACTCGGGAGTAACTCAGGGATAACACAGGGGTAACTCAGTGGTAACTCATGGGTAACTCAGGGATAACTTGGGGAGAGCTCATGGGTAACTCAAGGGTCATTCAGGGGTTACTCTGGAGAAACTCAGAGATAACTCTTGGATAACTCAAGTAACTTGGGGATAACTCAGGGGTAACTCGGGGATAACTCGGGGATAGCTCATATAACTGAGGGGTTACTCAGGGGTAACTGAGGGATAGCTCATGGGTAACTCAGGGATAACTCGAGGATAACTCTGGGGTTACTCAGGGGTAAATCAGGGACAACTCAGGGATACCTCAGTGGTTACTCATGGGTAACTCTGGGGTAACTCGGGAGTAACTCAGGGATAACACAGGGGTAACTCAGGGATAACTCATGGGTAACTCAGTGGTAACTCATGGGTAACTCAGGGCTAACTCGAGGATAACTCTGGGGTTACTCAGGGGTAAATCAGGGACAACGCAGGGGTACCTCAGTGGTTACTCATGGGTAACTCTGGGGTTACTCAGGGGTCACTCAGGGTCACAGCTGGGGCTGGGTCCCATCCCTGGCCCAGGGCCCTGCTCTGGGGGCTGCTCCCAGCCCCAGCTGGAATTAAAATTCCTGTAAAAGCAAAAAGCACCGAAGGCAAACCCCAGTGAGCCCCAGAGCAGAACTGAACCTTGCGCTGCACAAATGTCCCATAAAGCCGGGTCTGCCTTGGGTCTGCCTCCTTTGTGGGACAAAAAAACCTTTGTGTGGCTGTGGAGTCCTGGAAGGGGAGGTGGCTGCAGGTCTGAGCTTAACCCTGCTGCAAACAGAGGCGGCCCAGCCTAACAAAGCTGAGAAATCCAATGCTGGGAGCCCAAATCCTGATTTCCTGCTGGTAAAATCGGCTGCACTCACCCCCACAGAGCTCAGGGCTCAGCCACAGCCCTGCTCCCCTTGGAAGCAATTGGAAATGGGAAAAACGCCAATCACCTGTTTTTAAAACTTTAAACGTTTAATAGTAATAAAATGGTTATACAAAAATAGTAATACAGTTAGAGTAATAATAATTTGGACAAATTAAATTAGGACAATATGAGACAACAAATACAAAGAGTTACAGACAGTTCAGGTACCTCTTTCTGGGCAAAATAAGCCCAAAAAGGACCCACGTTCACAGAGGATTAACCCTTAAAAGCAACAGCCTGTTGCATATTCATAAACCTCATCCATGATGCATAAATTCCATTCAAACACAGGATTCTGTCTGGGCAGTGTCAGCTTCTTCCTCTGAATCCTGACTGAGCCTTCGAGGTGGGAAGAAGTTTGTTTCTTCTGATAATGGAGCAATAAATTATCTTTCTTCGAAAGATTCAGGTGTCCTGTGGCTGCTAGGGGAGTCCTTTCTTTAAAAAAAATATCCTACATAGCATTGTTTCTATTTTAACAATTTTTATAACCTAAACCTATATTTAACACAGTACTTAAGAGAATTAACACAGCATCACTTTCCAACACAACACATATAATATTCATTTTAATATTTGCAAAAAGCCAATCATAAAATACATGCATTTTTCACAGGAAATATCCAGGATTTGGCCTCTGTTCCCCTCCTGCCCCTCCTCTACTGGGTTTTGTCACCCACTTGGGCACTTCATCACCATTCTCCTTCCTTTTGGAAAGCGCTGACGTGTAATTATTGCCGTGATTAACGCTCTTGTGCAGCTAATTGTAATTACACCTTCCCATCCCCAGCCTCAATTACTCATCCTCGCCTCAGCCCAATGTTTTGCTCTCCCCGAGTTTCTGGAAGTTGTCTGGCCTGGATAAACACTCCCAGCAAACCATGCCAGCATTCCAAACTCCTCCGTTTTCCCCAGGGGATTAATTTTGGCTGATAATAATGAATAAAAGCCGGATCATGGGCTGGTGTAAATCAGAGCAGCCACCACGCTGTTACTGTGATATTTTATGAAAAATCTCTTCGCCAGGATTTCTTCTCCTGGAAAGCTTCAGCTTCTCCCTGTTTTGCTGCTATGGAATGTGATTTGGAGAATTGTTTACCCAGAATATGAATTGTTTTAATTTAATGACCAATCCCAGTCCAGCTGCGTCGGACTCTGTGTCTTGGTTTGGAAAGCCAGGAGTCTGCTAAGGAAGGCAGGAGCCTCCCATGAAATGGAAAATGTGAACCCCTTCCCTCTGAATTGCTATAAATTTTAAATTAAAGGGCTCTCAGCCAACAAAAATTATGGGAGCAGGAATAACAGTTCTTTATTAGGGAAGAAAATAAAAAAATAAAATAAACAATGCAGTGAACTAAACCAACATTGCCAGAGTCAGAACCCAGCCTGACACCCTGTGGGTCAGGGTGTTGGCAGCAGTGCCATTGGAATTGTGGCTCAGCCCTCCTGCAGTGCCAGGGCTGGTTCTGCTGGAGCAGGATCCTGGACAAGGGTGGAGTCTCCTCTGGAGATCCAGGGGCAGAGGCAGCTGCTGCTCCTCTGGGGAATCCAGCGAGAAAGCCGTGCTGGTGTTCCAGAACCCAGATTATATCCAGGCAGGAATGCTTGGTGTGTTCCAGATCCCAGATTATCAGGCAGGAGCCGTGCTGGTGTTCCAGAATCCCCAGATTATATCCAGGCAGGAATGCTTGGCTGGTGTTCCAGAATCCCCAGATTATATCCAGGCAGGAATGCTTGGCTGGTGTTCCAGGATCCCCAGATTATATCCAGGCAGGAATGCTCGGCTCCTCCCACTGCCAGGAATAGGACACACAGAGCAAGGACAGCCTGGTGCCACCCTGCCAGAGTCAGGGACACAAAACAAGGCCAGCCTGGTGCCACCCTGCCAGCTCCTAGTCCTGATTTGAGCTGTGACTACAGTAAAATGCCCCCCACCCCGCCCCTGCCTGCAGTGAGAGCTGACAGGAAGCTTTTTCCTTTTTGGAAAAATATCAATTTTCAATGTCTTTCAAAGGCTCTGTAGCTCAGCTGCTGTTCCTGGCAACAAACTCTGCTGTGTGGTTTCCCTCAGCTGGAACTCACCTGAAAAACGCCACCAATGATCCCCCTGCCCTTTTTCCAGCCTTGGTGCCCACCCTGCACCCTCTGAGACCAGAGCATGAACCCCTCCTCCCCCAGAGATGGAAAGTGAGGCAAAATAAATGAAATTCAAATCAAAATGATTCCATTGTCGTCTGGGTGCCTTCCAAATGAACCCATCAAAGTCTGGAGGATTATTGGAGTTGATGGCTGTGGATCCAGAACCAGATAAATGGAGAGATTGGGAAGCTGCTGTTCCACCCAGCTGGGGCTGCAGGAAGCTCCCAGCCCTGGCTAATTGCTCCGTTTGGCAGCTTTAATTAAGTGCAGCCTCCTGAACGAGCTGCTCCAGACAGAGCTCCCAAAGCTCCTGGGATGTGCCCTGAACTCCCTGGAGCAGCTCCTGGCCCAGGATTGGGAACAGGGGAATGATGGATTTCATGGAAAACCTGCAGATTTGGGTCCTCCTGAAATAAGGGATGGGAAAAGGGAAACAATGGATTTAATGGAAAATCCTCAGATTTGGGTTCTCCTGAAACCAGGGATGGTCACAGACTGGTCTGGGAGCTCATCATGGCACAGAGAACAGGCAAGTGATGGATTTAATGGAAAATCCTCAGATTTGGGTTGATGGAATATCCACGGGATTGGGTTCTCCAGCTTCCAGGGATGGGAACAGGGGAACAATGGATTTAATGGAAAATCCTCAGATTTGGGTTCTCCTGACCCCAGGGATGGTCACAGACAGCTCTGAGTTCATCATGGCACAGAGACCAGGGAAACGATGGATTTCATGGAAAATCCACAGATTTGGGTTCATGGAATATCCATGGGATTGGGTTCTCCTGAAATAAGATGGAAGGGAACATGGATTTAACGAAATCGAGATGGTTCATGAATATCAGGTTTGGGTTCTCTGAATAAGGGATGGAACAGGGAAAAATGATTAGAAATCCGCAGATTTGGGTTCTCCTGCCCCAGGGATGGCCATGGACTGGTCTGGGAACTCATCACAGCACACAGAACAGGGAAATGTTTGATTTAATGGAGAATCTTCAGATTTGGGTTCATGGAAAGTCCACAGGATTTGGTTCTCCTGCCTCGGGGATGGGAACAGAGAAATGATGGATTTAATGGGAAATCCACAGATTTAGGTTCTCCTGGCCCCAGGGATGGCCATGGACAGCTCTGGGAGCTCATCATGGCATACAGAACACGGAAATGATGGATTTAATGTAAAATCCTCAAATTTTGGTTCTCCTGCCCCCAGGGATGCCCACAGCTCTGGGACAGGACAGCTCCAGGCTCTACAGCTGTGGGAAATCCCATTCCAGCTGTTGAGAGGGTTTATTCCCACAGGGAATGAGGAGCAGAAATTCCTGTGGCCACACTTCAGCCCCCAGAACCTTCCAGCCCGGGCAGCTCAGGCCAAGCTTCCCCTCAATCCTAAAAAGAACGGATTAACCTTTTCCAGTTAATTTCTCCAAACCCCAAACTAATTATCTTTTCATTCTTCTCCCATCCTTTCCCTGCCAAGGGACGGAAATCAGGACAGGACTCCGGGGCTTTCTAAACCCTGCAATATTTATCACCGGGAGCCTTGCTCCTGACAGGAGCACTGGAGCTTTTGTGCTGAGATAAAACCAGGCAGGGACACGGGGACAGCGCTGGGAGCATCATCCCGAGGCCGGCCCTGAAGGGAAAAAGCCATTCCATCCAGGAAAAACCCAAAAACTCTCTGAAATGTCAGAGTTTTGTTGTTGTTTCTGGGCTTTTTTATGAACAAGGACCCAAAAGAGGGAGAGAGCAGCAGGAGGGAGGAGGGAGAAAAGGAGACGGAACAAGGAAAAGCTTGAATAAACAAAAATAAGGGAAAGATTTGGGGAGGGAAAAAGAGGGATTGGGATTCAGGCCAGCTCCGTCTGCAGCCTTCCAAAGCATACGATACATCCAAGGAGAAGGCAGGCAACACATCTGAGCAGAAATTACAGGTGGCTGAATTAATTAGCTCCAAATCCCAACACCCCCAAACAGCAGGCGCTGGGATTACAGACCCTGAGCTGGTTTGCTGCCGGATCCCAAAGCCCAGAGATTATTTGGATTCAAATTGGAAGTGTTGCAGATGGGTTTGTTTAGGGAAGGGGAGAGCTGTCTGTTCCTGTTCTGCCTTCAGCTAAAGCAAAAGGGCTGCTTTCCATTTTCCATTTTCCTTTCCTTTCCTTTCCTTTCCTTTCCTTTCCTTTCCTTTCCTTTCCTTTCCTTTCCTTTCCTTTCCTTTCCTTTCCTTTCCTTTCCTTTCCTTTCCTTTCCTTTCCTTTCCTTTCCTTTCCTTTCCTTTCCTTTCCTTTCCTTTCCTTTCCTTTCCTTTCCTTTCCTTCCTTTCCTTTCCTTTCCCTTTCCTTTCCTTCCTTTCCTTTCCCTTTCCCCTTTCCTTTCCTTTCCTTTCCTTCCTTTCCCTTCCTTTCCTTCTTCCTTTCCTTTCCTTTCCTTCCTTCCTTTCCTTTCCTTTCCTTCCTTCCTTCCTTCCTTTCCTTTCCTTCCTTTCCTTTCCTCCTTTCCCTTTCCCTTCCCTTCCTTCTTCCTTTCCTTTCCTTCCTTCCTTTCCTTCCTTTCCCTTCCTTCCTTTCCCTTTCCCTTTCCTTTCCCTTTCCTTCCTTCCTTCTTCCTTCCTTTCTTTCCCTTCCCTTCTTCCTTCCCTTCCCTTCCCTTCCCTTCCCTTTCCCTTTCCCTTTCCCTTTCACTTTCCCTTCCCCTTTCATTTCCCTTTCATTTCCCTTTTCCTTAAATTTCCTTTTTTCTTTCCTTCCCTTTCCCTTCCCTGATTCCCTTCCCTTTCCTCCTTCCATTCCTTCCCATTTTCCTTAAATTTCCTTTCTTCCTTCCCTTTCCCGCTGGATCCTGCGTTCCATCCATGATGCTGATCCCATGATGGATTAATTCTCCAACCCCCAGGGGAATTCACTTCTGCATTTGAGCATCTTCAAAGAAAACTCCGCCAGTTTTTTCCTGGCAAGGGCAAGTCCTGCAGAAAAGAATCCTCGTGGAGAAAAAATTCCTGGCAGAGAGAGCTGGGAACTCCTGTTATTCCTGGTGGTGAGAGCCAGGAATTCCCGTTATTCCCAGCTGAGCATCCTTGGGTGTTCCCGGGTGGTTCTGGGGGAAGCCCATCTCTGCTGTGGCCACATTCTTTTGCTTGTTAAGGAGATATTCTTTACCTTAAGAATTAAGAATTCTTAATTCTGCCACCAGGAGTTTTGCAACTCTGTGTGGCAATCTGTCTTTGGGCTGTCCGTGGTCTGAGGCTTGTGGATTTTTGTTACATGCATAATTTATTTTACAATTTTCATTTTTTTACATTTTCCACACGAGCATGAATTACTTTACATCACAATGTTACAGACATTTCCAAAAAAAGCCATTTCCAAAAAGTGCCATTTCCAAAAAGCAACATTTCCAAAAAGGGGCCATTTCAAAGCATTCCAGGCTGCGGGCGCTGCAAATTGGAACAGGCACAGCTCCTGTGCAGCGGAGTGCAGGCAATTACCCGCTGAGAGAAAAGGTGATTTCCGTCCCTCTCGCCTCTGATGCTTTCAGGATCCATCAGGTCCTTATTTGTGGGGACCTTGGGGGTTTGGGGAAGGAGGAAATTGCTTTGCTTTGGCTTCGTTTTCACGCTGGTTAAATGAAAGTCTTTGAGAGCAGTGGGGGCTGAGTTTCTTCCTCTCCTGCAAAGTTTCCTCCTCCTTCAGGCCTGAACTGCCGCAGCTTTGTGCTGATGGTTGTGCACAGAACGGGGGATTTATTATTATATTATATTATATTAATATATATTTATTATATTATATTATATTATATTATATTATATTATATTATATTATATTATATTATATTAATTATATATTTAGAGATATATTTATTTATTCATATGTATTATTTAACTTATATAAATTATTCATATAACATATTATTTATATATCATATTATATAAGTATTTTATATATTATATAATATAAAATATATAATATATAGTAAATATATATTGTATTCTATATTTGACCTATATATTATATAATGCAATTTATTTTTAATTATAAATGTATTTTAAAATAAATTTATATATACAAATTTGTTTATACATTATATATAAATAAAATTGTAGATATAAATTTATAAATTTATAAATATAAACCTGTATATATATATACAATTTATATATATAATATATTATATACTATATTGTATAATTCACTTATACATTATGTTATATTAATTATATAATATTATTAATATAATATATAGTATGTAATATGTAATATATATTATATATTTTACTTATATATTATATAATTTATATATTATATTATATTATATTATATTATATTATATTATATTATATTATATTATATTATGTTATGTTATGTTATGTTATGTTATGTTATGTTATGTTATGTTATATTATATTTTTATATATAAATACCTACACACCCCTCAGACCTTGCTTAGCAAATTCTCCGTGCAGGAAAACACCATGAAATAATTTGGAATAACATTTCCCCCTCTGGTTCTGTCAGGATCAGCTTTTTCTCAGCCGCCCTTTCTCCTGTAATATTTGCAGAATATTCCAATAAATTTCTCCTCCCTTTGCTCCCCCTTCCTCGCTCCATCTGGGGCTGGAGCAGCTCTCCACCAGCAGCATCTGTGTTTAATCAACTTTAATACTTCCACGGGCTATATATAAGTAAGGGAAATGTTTTGGACAGAGGATAATTATCCCTTTAATTACCCAGGAGAAGCTGGATCCGCTGCTGGGGCTCAGGGAGAGCAGGGGGCGCTTCCAGGACGTGGATTTGCCCTAAATCCCATCCCATGGGATTTGCCACCATCCCAGGCTGCTCCAGCCTGGCCTGGGACACTGCCAGGGATGGAGCAGCCACGGATTCCCTGGGAATTCCACCCCACCAATTTCACAATGAGGAATTCCTTCCCAAAATCCCATCTTATCACTTCCCTCTGCCACTCTAAAGCAGCTTTCATTCCATCTGGAGAAAATGGATTCCCTGGGAATTCCACCCAACCAAACTCACAGGGAGAAATTCCTTCCCAAAATCCCACCTTATCCCTGCCCTCTGCCACTTAAAAACAATTTAATTCCATCTGGAGAAAACGGATTCCCTGGGAATTCCATCCCACCATCCTCATATAGAGGAATTCCTTCCCAAAATCCCATCTTATCCATGCCCTCTGCTGCTTTAAATCAGCTTTAATTCCACCCGGAGAAAATGGGGGTTTTTGAGAGCAAATAAAAGTCACCAAAAATGAAAAATATGGTTCCTACCAGACTGGACCTGCCTGTGGGTGGTCAGTGCAGAAAAATCTCTGGTTTTTTTGCTGGGATTTGGTTTTGCAGCCAGGCCTGGCTGTGGGTTGGATGTGAAAATGCCTGGTTTGAATTCCAACAGGTGCTGCCTTCACACCCGTAATGATCAATGGGAGCCCTGCAGATGGGCTGGCGGAGCAGCTGCGCTCCTGCAAAGTTCAATTTCGCATTCCTGAATTAAAGCAGGTCATCATTGGAGATTTGCTGTGCTCCTCTGAAGCCTCTGATCCCAGAACTCCATTGTTAAAGGCATTTATCACACACACACACCAACACAGCAGCGAAATTCACCAAATCCTTCCTTCCTTCCTTCCTTCCTTCCTTCCTTCCTTCCTTCCTTCCTTCCTTCCTTCCTTCCTTCCTTCCTTCCTTCCCTTCCTTCCCCTTCCTTCCTTCCTTCCTTCCTTCTCTTCCTTCCTTCTTCCTTCCTTCCTTCCTTCCTTCTTCCTTCCTTCCTTCCTTCCTTCCTTCCTTCCTTCCTTCCTTCCTTCCTTCCTCCTTCCTTCCTTCCCTTCCTTCCTTCCTCCACTTCCTTCCTTCCGCCATTCCTTCCTTCCTTCCTTCCTTGCCACTTCCTTCCTCCTTCCTTCCTCCTTCCTTCCTTCCTTCCATTCCTTCCTTCCGCCACTTCCTTCCTTCCGCCATTCCTTCCTTCCTTCTCTTCCGCTTCTTCCTTCCTTCCTTCCTTCCTTCCTTCCGCACTTCCTTCCCACTTCCTTCCTTCCTTCCTTCCTTCCTTCCCTCCCTTCCTTCCTTCCTTCCGCCACTTCCTTCCTTCCGCCACTTCCTTCCTTCCCACTTCCTTCCTCCCTTCCTTCCGCCACTTCCTTCCTTCCTTCCTTCCTTCCTTCCTCTTCCTTCCTTCCTTCGCCACTTCCTTCCTTCCTTCCTTCCTTCCTTCCCCTCTTCCTTCCCCCTTCCTTCCTTCCTTCCTTCCTTCCCTCCTCCTTCCTTCCCTCCTCCTCTCCTTCCTTCCTTCCTTCCTTCCTTCCTTCCTTCCTTCCTTCCTTCCTTCCTCTTCCTTCCTTCCTCCTTCCTTCCTTGCCACTTCCTTCCGCACTTCCTTCCGCTTCCTTCCTTCCTCGCCACTTCCTTCCCCTTCCTTCCGCCACTTCCTTCCTTCCGCACTTCCTTCCTTCCTTCCGCCACTTCCTTCCTTCCTTCCTTTTCCTCCCTCCCTTTTCCTCCCTCCCTCTCTTTCTCTCCCCTCAGGACATCCCTCTGTCTGTCCTGGATTGCTCAAACCCCTGCCAGGAATTCCTGTTATTCCCAGTTGCATTCCTGGTGGTAAGAGCCAGAAATTCCCCTTATTCTACACACACCCCTCAGTCCTTGCTTAGCAAATTCGTCGTGCAGGAAAACTCCAGGAAATAATTTGGAATAACATTTCCCCCTCTGCTTCTGTCAGGATCAGCTTGATTCAGAAAATATGACCGTGACAGATTGCTTTGTAACTGGATTGGAGGGCAGGTGTTGCCTCCACACCCCCTGAGCACCCCCAAGCTTTTCCATTCCCACCTTCCCCCCGGTAAGGGACACACGTGCACACCTTCTTTTTGTCACCATCATATTCTCTGGAAAAATCCCTTTGCCAGGATTTCTCTCCTGGGAAGCTGAGAAGCCTCAGAGAAAAATGAAAACAATAATTATCTGATTTGCTTCTCCTGTGTTTTGCTGCTTTGGAATGTGGTTTGGACATTGTTTACCAACAGGTGATTGTTTCATTGGTTTCTGTGAATTGTTTTTACTTAATGACCAATCACTGTCCAGCTGTGTTGGGGCTCTGGAGAGAGTCATGAGTTTTTCATTATTATCTTTTAGCCTTCTGTCTGTATCCTTTCTCTATTCTTTAGTATAGTTTAGTATAGCATTCTTTAATATAATATAGATCATAAAATAATAAATCGGCCTTCTGAGAACATGGAGTCAGATTCTCATTTCCTCCTCCATCTGGGGAACCCCAAAAATCCCACACTTTGTACCTGTCCCAGACACCCCAGGCTGTCTGATGGTCACAATACAGGGGGGAAAGGGAACTATGGGGAGAACAGAGGACATCAAAACCAAAATAACACAACTGTACATCACTAAAGCTTTTATTGATATTCACACAATAGTTATCTTTTAATTGCAAGAGCAAATAATCTCATTATCCATCCCCAACACTCCCTCTCTGTCCTCTCTGGCTGCGTGATCATCACGGAGCCTTCGGACAGGACCTTCAGCTCTGCTTCAGGGCACGCAGAAAATAAAATAACCGCCCCCAAAAACAATTTCCCCGTGATTAAAGATCCGCTGCTGCTAAAAATATTGAGAGCAGGAATCAGGGCGAATAATAGACTTGGCAGTGTGCAGCAGAGCTGACAGAAACTGCTGGCACCGTGCAGAAAACAAACAGCACAAGGCAAAATAGCATCAGACGCTCTGAAGCGCTGCAGTTTGGGGGTTTTTTTCCCCTATCCCCTTTTGCCTTTGCTCACGCTGTTTGGCCAAGGTTGTTTGTGCATCCCTGTGGAATTTCAGGTAATTCCTTGGGTCAGGATATTCCCTGAAATGTCCCTGGGATGGCTCCTGTGCTTGTGTGTGCTTTTGAGTGGGAGCAGAGCTGTCAGGGCTGTCCTGAAGCTTTTGTTCTGCTTCATTTCCTGCCTCTTTTCCTGAAAATGTCTGGAAGCAGTTTGTCCCTCCTTCCCTGCCCTGGGAGGGAGATCTCAAGGTGTGTGCTGTCCCCAGTCTGGGAGGGAGGAAGGACAGAGGAGCAGTGATGGAATAGTGTGGAATAGTGTCAGAGCCATGGAAGGAAGGAGGGAAGGAAGGAAGGAAGGAAGTGGCGGAAGGAAGGAAGGAAGGAAGGGAAGGAAGGAAGGAAGGAAGGAAGGAAGGAAGGAAGGAAGGAAGGAAGGAAGGAAGGAAGGAAGGAAGGAAGGAAAGGAAGGAAGAAGGAAGGAAGGAAGGAAGGAAGGAAGGAAGGAAGGAAGTGGCGGAAGGAAGTGGCGGAAGGAAGTGGCGGAAGGAAGTGGCGGAAGGAAGGAAGTGGCGGAAGGAAGGAAGTGGCGGAAGGAAGGAAGTGGCGGAAGGAAGGAAGGAAGTGGCGGAAGGAAGGAAGGAAGTGGCGGAAGGAAGGAAGGAAGGAAGGAAGGAAGGAAGGAAGGAAGGAAGGAAGGAAGGAAGGAAGGAAGGAAGGAAGGAAGGAAGGAAGGAAGGAAGGAAGGAAGGAAGGAAGGAAGGAAGTGGCGGAAGGAAGTGGCGGAAGGAAGTGGCGGAAGGAAGGAAGGAAGGAAGGAAGGAAGGAAGGAAGGAAGGAAGGAAGGAAGGAAGGAAGGAAGGAAGGAAGGAAGTGGCGGAAGGAAGTGGCGGAAGGAAGTGGCGGAAGGAAGGAAGGAAGTGGCGAAGGAAGGAAGGAAGGGCGGAAGGAAGGAAGTGGCGGAAGGAAGGAAGGAAGGAAGGAAGGAAGGAAGGAAGGAAGGAAGGAAGGAAGGAAGGAAGGAAGGAAGGAAGAAGGAAGGAAGGAAGGAAGGAAGGAAGGAAGGAAGGAAGGAAGGAGGAAGGAAAGGAAGGAAGGAAGGAAGGAAGTGGCGGAAGGAAGTGGCGGAAGGAAGGAAGTGGCGGAAGGAAGGAAGTGGCGGAAGGAAGTGGCGGAAGGAAGGAAGGAAGGAAGTGGCGGAAGGAAGGAAGGAAGGAAGTGGCGGAAGGAAGGAAGTGGCGGAAGGAAGGAAGGAAGGAAGGAAGGAAGGAAGGAAGGAAGGAAGGAAGGAAGGAAGGAAGGAAGGAAGGAAGGAAGGAAGGAAGGAAGGAAGGAAGGAAGGAAGAGGAAGGAAGGAAGGAAGGAAGGAAGGAAGGAAGGAAGGAAGGAAGGAAGGAAGGAAGGAAGGAAGGAAGGAAGGAAGGAAGGAAGGAAGGAAGGAAGGGGCGGAAGGAAGGAAGTGGCGGAAGGAAGTGGCGGAAGGAAGTGGCGGAAGGAAGTGGCGGAAGGAAGGAAGGAAGGAAGGAAGGAAGGAAGGAAGGAAGGAAGGAAGGAAGGAAGGAAGGAAGGAAGGAAGGAAGGAGGAAGGAAGGAAGGAAGGAAGGAAGGAAGGAAGGAAGGAAGGAAGGAAGGAAGGAAGGAAGGAAGGAAGGAAGGAAGGAAGGAAGGAAGGAAGGAAGGAAGGAAGGAAGGAAGGAAGGAAGGAAGGAAGGAAGGAAGGAAGGAAGGAAGGAAGGAGCAGAGATGGAATCAAGTCAGAGCCACTCTGGGGAGAAGGAAGGACAGAGAAGCTGTGATGGAATTTTGTCAGAGTCAGTCTGGGAGGAAGGAAGGAAGGATGCAGGAATAGAGATGGAATCCAGAGCCACTCTGGATAAAGGAAGGACAGAGGAGCAGAGATGGAATTGTGTCAGATCCACTATGGGAAGGACAGAGGAGCAGAGATGGAATCAAGGATGGAGGAGCTGAAGGACTGGAATATCCTGAACATGAAGGGAGCAGCTCCCAGGGCTGGGTGTCACCCTGAGGAGTTCTGGGGGGCTGCAGATCCCTGCAGATCCTGTGGACATCAGCACAGAGCCCCAAGGCTGGGCTGGGTTTATTACACCCAAACAAACACCCACAGGGATCCAGCAGGGCCTGGGCCAGGCTTGGAGCTCAGGGGAGATTTTGGAGCAGCACCCAGGGGTTGGTGTAGGGGTGACACCACCCTGGACACAAAACTGCTCTGTTCTGGGAAAAAAGAGCAGCACAAATGTCGCAGACATCTTTTATGAAAAATCCTTTCCTTAGGATTTTCCTCCTGAGAAGCTGGGAGGCCTCAGGAACAAAATGTAAACAATTTTGTTATCTGCTGCTGTGAAATGCAACAGGTGCATCTGGGATTGGTCTCATGTGGTTGTTTCTAATTAATGGCCAATCACAGCCCAACTGGCTTGGACAGAGAGTCCGAGTCACCAACCTTTGTTATCATTCTTTTCTATTCTTAGCCTAGCCTTCTAATGAGAACATTTTCTTCTATTATTTTAGTATAGATTTAATGTAATATTATACCATAAAATAACAAATCAAGCCTTCTGAAACACGGAGTCAGATCCTTATCTCTTCCCTCATCCTCAGACCCCTCTGAACACCATCACACACAAACAATGAGAACCACCAGGGCCCATCCACCCTGCCCAGCCCTGCTGCTCCTCACACCCCAAATGTGCAATCAGCACTGAGGGCTGGCCAGCAGCTCCCGTGGATGGTTTTTCCCAAGGTCAGGGGATAATGACCCCAAAAGTTTGAAGCCTTTGAGGCCGGTGGAGCAGCAGCCCTGCCAAATCCTGCTGTCAGTGTGGAGCTTGTTAGCAACGCTCCTGTGCCTGGGCTCGGGGTTATTAGTGAGCTTCCAGCCCGTGTGGAGGAGCCAGGGCTAACAAGGTTTGGATTCCACCTTCCCCCAATAAAAGCAGCAGCGTTTCCCTTCATTTATTTGGAGTTTTGTTGTGTTTCTTAGGGGGGAAAATTGGTGTGGGCAGGAATCTCCCTCCCTGAGTGCACTGACAGTAATAAATGTGTCCAATTACTTCTGCTGGAGTTTTAAAAACTCACTGGTGTTTGTGCAAACACTCCCACGTACACGGGGAGCTCTGCAGGGATTAGATCCTTAACCAAGCATGAGAGCTGTGCAGGATAAATCCACACGAAGACATCCACCCCTGGGAGCACAGGAACAGAACCAGCTCTGGATGAGCTGCGGGATCTATGTTCATCCATCCTTGGTGCAGAATTCCAGACACAGGAAGAGAAAAAGCTCTGGATGAGCTGCGGGATCTATGTTCATCCATCCTTGGTGCAGAATTCCAGACACAGGAGCAGAAAAAGCTCTGGATGAGGTGCGGGATCCATGTTCATCCATCCTTGGTGCAGAATTCCAGACACAGGAACAGAAAAACTCTGGATGAGCTGCGGGATCTATGTTCATCCATCCTTGGTGCAGAATTCCAGACACAGGAACACAACCAGCTCTGGATGAGCCACAGGGATCTGTGTTCATCCAGTCCCACATGAACCACGTGGGTTTGTGTTTGTCCAGCTCCTGGGGCAGAAATTCCAGACACAGGAACAGGATCTCCACCCTGTATCAGCCACACGTTCATCCAGCCCCACATGAACCATGAGGATTTGTGTTCATCCATACCTGGTACAGAATTCTTGGACACAGGAACACAACCAGCCCTGGATGAGCTGCAGGATCTGTGTCC
Source organism: Zonotrichia leucophrys gambelii (assembly GCF_028769735.1). Lineage (NCBI taxonomy): Eukaryota > Metazoa > Chordata > Aves > Passeriformes > Passerellidae > Zonotrichia > Zonotrichia leucophrys. The sequence continues at coordinate 3,213,395 of NC_088191.1, read as the reverse complement.
ATCCCAGCTCCTGGGGCAGAAATTCCAGACACAGGAACAGAACCAGCCCTGGATGAGCTGCAGGGTCTGTGTTCATCCATCCCTGGATGAGCCAGGTGGATCTGGGTTCCATCAGTCCCTGGGGCAGAAATTCCTGGACACAGGAACAGAACCAGCCCTGGATGAACCATGGGGATGTGGGTACATCCAGCCCACATAAATCAGGAGGATTTGTGTCCATCCAGTCCCTTGGTGCAGAAATCCTGGACACAGGAGCAGAACCAGCCCTGTATCAGCCACGTGTTCATCCAGCCCCGCATGAACCATGAGGATTTGTGTTCATCCATACCTGGAACAGAATTCTTGGACACAGGAAGACAACCAGCCCTGGATGAGCTTCAGGTTCTGTGTTCATCCAGCTCCGGGGGCAGAAATTGCAGACACAGGAAGACAACCAGCTCTGGATGAGCTTCAGGTTCTGTGTCCATCCATCCCTGGATGAGCCACGTGGATCTGTGTCCATCCAGCCCCTGATACAGAATTCCTGGACACAGGAACAGAACCAGCCCTGGATGAACCATGTGGATCTGGGTTCATCCAGCTCTACGTGTACCATGAGGATTTGTGCCCATCCAGCTCCTGGGGCAGAATTCCTGGACACAGGAACAGAACAAGCCCTGGATCAACCACGTGGATCTGTGTTCATCCAGCCCGGGATGAACCATGTGGATCTGGGTTCATGCAGCTCCTGGGGCAGAAATTCCAGTCACAGGAACAGAACCAGCCCTGGAGGAACTGCAGCCTCTGTGTTCATCCAGTCCCTTGGTGCAGAATTCCCGGACACAGGAACAGAACCAGCCCTGGATGAACCATGTGGATCTGTTTCCATCCAGCCCTGGATAAATCAGGTGGATCTGTGCTCATCCAGCTCCTGGGGCAGCTCCTGGGACAGAAATTCCAACACAGGGACACATCCAGCCCTGGAGGAACTGCAGGTTCTGTGTTCATCCAGCCCCACATGTACCAGGAGGATTTGTGTTCATCCAGCCCTTGGTGCAGAAATCCTGGACACAGGAACAGAACCAGCCCCACATGAGCAATGTGGATCTGTGTTCATCCAGCTCCGGGGGCAGATATTGCAGACACAGGAACAGAACCAGCTCTGGATGAACCACGGGGATGTGGCTACATCCAGCCCACATAAATCAGGAGGATTTGTGTTCATCCATACCTGGTACAGAATTCCTGGACACAGGAGCAGAACCTCAGCCCTGGATGAGCCACGTGGATTTGGGTTCATCCAGCTCCTGGGGCAGAAATTCCAGACACAGGAACAGAACCAGCCCTGGATGAGCTGCAGGGTCTGTGTCCATCCATCCCTGGATGAGCCACGTGGATCTGTGTCCATCCATACCTGATACAGAATTCCTGGACACAGGAACAGAACCAGCCCTGGATGAACCATGTGGATCTGGGTTCATCCAGCTCCACATGTACCATGAGGATTTGTGCTCATCCAGCTCCTGGGGCAGAATTCCTGGACACAGGAACAGAACAAGCCCTGGATCAACCGCGTGGATCTGTGTTCATCCAGCCCGGGATGAACCATGTGGATCTGGGTTCATGCAGCTCCTGGGGCAGAAATTCCAGTCACAGGAACACAATCAGCCCTGGAGGAACTGCAGGGTCTGTGTTCATCCACATTCTGGGGCAGAATTCCTGGACACAGGAACAGAACCAGCCCTGGATCAACCATGTGGATCTGTTTCCATCCAGCCCTGGATAAATCAAGTGGATCTGTGCTCATCCAGCTCCTGGAGCAGCTCCTGGGACAGAAATTCCAACACAGGAACACATCCAGCCCTGGAGGAACTGCAGGTTCTGTGTTCATCCAGCCCCACATGTACCAGGAGGATTTGTGTTCATCCAGCCCCTGGTACAGAATTCCTGGACACAGGAACAGGATCCCAGAGCTCTGCAGGGCAGGATCCCACAGCCAAAGGCAGGATCCCAGCGCTGTGATTGCTGATCCCACAGCTGAGGGTGTGATCAGGGCAGGATCCCACAGCCGAGGGTGCTGATCCCATAGTTCTGCACAGCACGATCCCGCAGCTCTGCGGGAATTAATTTTTTAACGAAATCATTACCAATCTCCCCCCGCGGTCCCTGGGTGGCGCTGCGCGGCCGTCCCAAACTCCGCCGAATCCCGATTTTTGGGGAAGGAAAACTTCAATGGGATCGGCCCGATATAAACCCGGGCCTTGCTGAGCTCCAGCAGCCAAACCAGACACAGGGTGGGGGCCTTGGGCACACCCGGGTGTGACACTGCCGGGGCTGGGGGGACATTGGGGTGACATCCCTGGGATTGGGGGGACATTCCCAGGATCGGGATGACATTCACGGGGTTGAGGTGATATTCCTAGGATTGGGGTGCCATCCCAAGGACTGGGGGTGACATTTCCTGGCCTGGGGGGGAAAATTGGGGTGACATCCCTGGGATTGGAGGGACATTCCCAGGACCGGGATGACATTCATGGGGTTGAGGTGATATTCCTAGGATTGGGAATGCCATCCCAAGGACTGGGGGTGACATTTCCGGGCCTGGGGGGGGAAAATTGGAGTGACATCCCTGGGATTGGAGGGACATTCCCAGGACCGGGATGACATTCACGGGGTTGAGGTGATATTCCTAGGATTGGGAATGCCATCCCAAGGACTGGGGGTGACATTTCCGGGCCTGGGGGGGGAAATTGGAGTGACATCCCTGGGATTGGAGGGACATTCCCAGGACCGGGATGACATTCACGGGGTTGAGGTGATATTCCTAGGATTGGGAATGCCATCCCAAGGACTGGGGGTGACATTTCCGGGCCTGGGGGGGGAAAATTGGAGTGACATCCCTGGGATTGGAGGGACATTCCCAGGACCGGGATGACATTCACGGGGTTGAGGTGATATTCCTAGGATTGGGAATGCCATCCCAAAGACTGGGGGTGACATTTCCGGGCCTGGGGGGGACATTGGGGTGACATCCCTGGGACTGGGGGGGACATTCCCAGGACCGGGATGACATTCACGGGGTTGAGGTGATATTCCTAGGATTGAGATGCCATCCCAAGGACTGGGGGTGACATTTCCTGGCCTGGGGGGGAAAATTGGGGTGACATCCCTGGGATTGGGGGGGACATTGAGGTGACATTCCCAGGACTGGGGGTGACATTCCTGGCGTTGGGGATGACCTTCCTGGGATTGGGGGTGACATTCCTGAGGCTGGGGGGACACTGTGGTGACATCCCCAAGACTGGGGGGGGCATTCCAGGAGAGGGGAGGACATTGAGGTGACGACATTGAGGGGATTGGGGGTGACATTCCCAAGGTTGTGACATTCCTGAGGCTGGAGGTGACATTGCCAAGGATTGGGGGTGACATTCCTGAGGCTGGAGGTGACATTGCCAGGGTTGGGGTGCCATATCAAGGATTGGGGGTGACATTCCTGAGGCTGGGGGTGACATTGGGGTGACATCCCTGTGATAGGGGTGACATTCCCGGGCCTGGGGGTGACATCCCAAGGATTGGGGGTGACATCCCAAGGACTGGGGGTGACATTCCTGGGACTGAGGTGACATTCCCGAGGTTGGAGGTGACATTCCCAGAACTGGGTGTGGCATTCTCAGAACTGGGTGTGACATTGCCAGGGATTGGGGGTGACATTCTTGGGCTGGGTAGGACATTCCTGGGATTGAGAGTGACATTCCCAAGATTGGGGGAGACATCTTAAGAACTGGGGGTGACATTCCCGGGGCTGGAGTGACATTCCTGAGGTTGGGGTGACATTCCTGAGGTTGGGGTGATATTCCCAGGGATTGGGGTGACATTCCTGGGGCTGGGGTGACATTCCCAAGGTTGGAGATGACATTCCCGAGGCTGGGGGTGACATTGCAGTGACATCCCAGTGATAGGGGGTGACAATTCTCAGGAGTGGGTGTGGCATTCCCAGGATTGGGGGTGACATCCCGGGAATTGGGGTGACATTCCCGATGCTGGGGTGACATTGCAGTGACATCCCAGTGATAGGGGGTGACAATTCTCAGTACTTGGTGTGACATTCCCAGGATTTGGGGTGACATTCCCAGGATTCGGGGTGACATCCCGGGGATGGGGGTGACATTCCCGATGCTGGGGTGACATTCCCATCTCCCCACCTCAATCCCAAATCCCACAAGCAGGATAAACCCTCCGGACCCTGCTGAGGTCACCAAGGAACCCCAAACTCCCAAACCCACTTTGCAGGGGGTCTGGAATAAAAAATGTAAAAAAAAAAAACTTTTAAAAGGACTCGGAAAAAACCATGAAAAGTGAAAAAACCCCCACTCTGTATTTCTATTTCCTCCTCCAAAAGCAGGAGCTGCTTTAGTTTTTAAATCATCAGCTCGTGCTGTGACGCCCATGAGAATTTGCTGATGGAGCTCATCTTTAAAATTTTTTTTCTTTTTTTTTTTTTCTATTTTTTTCCTCATTTATTTCAGGATTTTGGCTGCTGAAGGGATGGACTGCAGGGCTCGGTAGGGGAGGAGGGACAAGGACATCAGAGGAGGAGCAGGGAAATGTCACAGGATGAAAGGGGACTCTGCACAGGGAGATGGGGAAAGATTTTATGTATTCAGCATTAAAATAAATATCTTTATTATTACTATATTATCTTAATAAGAAAATATTATATAAAAATTAATATTCATATATATAATGTAATGTAATGTAATGTAATGTAATGTAATATAATATAATATAATATAATATAATATAATATAATATAATATAATATAATATCCTTCTAAGAACATGGAGTCAGATTCATCATTTCCTCCCCTCAGTGGGGGACCCTGAAAATACCACACTCCTCCTCCTCCTCCTCCTCTTCCTCCTCCTCCTCTTCCTCCCCATTCCCCCATTTCCGTGGCATTCCCAGGGGATCAGGAAAGCTCCAAGCACCCTCAGCTCCTGTTCACTGTTCCTTAAACATGAAGGAATGATATAAACAGTTTTTTAATAATAAATAATCACAGTTCCTGTCCACTGTTCTTTAATTAAACCCATTTTCCATGACCTGCCAGGCAGTGGTCAAGGAGAACCAGGAATTTCCTCTCCTTGGCCATTCCAAGGCCATTCAGCCTCTCTTAAAGGACACAAAGGCAAGCAAAAAAAAAAAAAAATACAAAATTATATAGTCAGTCTTGCTAAATTAGTTTACCTAAAATTGTATGTGTGAGTGATTTTAATCAAAATCTAATTTCCCCTCTTTTTTAGAGTAACCGAAATGAGATTTTTCTAATTTACTTTTCGCGGTTCAAGTTTCTCATAATTCTTCTGTGGTCGTGACAGCCCCGTGAAAAGCGTCTGCTGCTACAAAGCATTAAAAAAAATTAGATTTTCAAATTGATGTGCTAAATTAAAAATGTTTAATGTTTCTCATCAAAGGCACAGGAGTGTGCACGGGGCCCTTGGTACAGTTAGAGGCAGCAGACTTTTTTCATCTGTTTCTTTAATTCACGTTGCAAAGGCAGCTCTGCTGTGAAAATTAACGAGCTACAAGCGAAAAGTGTTGTAAAATGGTGTCTTCAGAGGAAATACCTTTTAATTCCTCCCCCTCCCCGTTGCTGCTGTGACCTCAAGGATGTCGCCACAAAAATAGATGTTGTGCTCTGCTCCTCACTGATTTGGGTCCTGCACAATCCTGACAGGGAATTTATTTATTTATTCTTTTAATTCCTTGGGCTTTGCTCGCTAATTGTGGTTTAAATTGACTTAAAATTATGAATTCAGCCAGATCTGGGCTCCTGGTTTCAGCAGCTGCTTGGGAGGTGGCTCTGAGCTCTGGCCTGGGGGTGTTTTAGGAGTTCCAGTTTCTGCTAAAACTGAGTTTTCCCAATTGGAAATTGAATTTTTTTCTTGGTTTAATTTAAAGGAAAGTCCTCGGGAGCTGCGAGCTGGGCTGGGCCTGGCAGGACGAGAAGCTGGGAAAGGTGGAGCAGCTTTGGGGGGTTTGGGTTTGTGGTGGGCTTAAAGGGGAAAAAGGGAGAAGATCCTCGAGGAAACCGAGAAAATCCTCAAGGAAATGGAAAAAATCCTCAGGAAATGGAGAGGACATTCAGGAAATGCAGAATGTCCTTGAGGAAATGCAGAAGGTCCTTGAGGAAATAGAAAAAAATCCTTGAGGAAAAAATCCTCCAAGAAATGGAAAAGATCCTCAAGGAAATGGAAAATATCCCTGAGGAAATGGAAAAGATCCCTGGTGTTTTAGGAGTTCCAGTTTCTGCTAAAACGGAGTTTTCCCTGCTGGAAATTGAATTTTTTTTCTTGGTTTAATTTAAAGGAAAGTCCTCGGGAGCTGCGAGCTGGGCTGGGCCTGGCAGGACGAGGAGCTGGGAAAGGTGGAGCAGCTTTGGTGGGTTTGGGTTTGTGGTGGGCTTAAAGGGGAAAAAGGGAGAAGATCCTCGAGGAAACCGAGAAAATCCTCAAGGAAATGGAAAAAATCCTCGAGGAAATGGAGAAGATCCAAAAGGAAATGGAGAAAATCCTCAAGGAAATTGAGAAGATCCTCAAGGAGTTTGAGAAGATCCTCAAGGGAATGGAGAGGATGCTCAGGAAATGCAGAAGGTCCTTGAGGAAACAGAAAAAATCCTTGAGGAAAAAATCCTCCAAGAAATGGAAAAGATCCTCAAGGAAATGGAAAATATCCCTGAGGAAATGGAAAATATCCCTGAGGAAATGGAGAAGGTCCTTGAGGAAACATAAAATGTCCTTGAGGAAATGGAGAAAATTCTCAAAGAAATGGAGAAGATCCTTGAGAAAACCGAGAAGATCCTCAAGGAAATTGAGAGGGTGCTCAGGAAATGGAGAATGTCCTTGAGGAAATGGAAAACATCCCTGAGGAAATGGAGAAGGTCCTTGAGGAAACAGAAAAGAGCCTTGAGGAAACGGAGAAAATCCTCAAAGAAATGGAGAAAATCCTTGAGGAAATTGAGAAGATCGTTGAGAAAACTGAGAAGATCTCAAGGAAGTGGAAAAGATCCTTGAGGAAAAAAAATCCGCCAAGAAATGGAGGATAGGAAAAATGGTAAATGGTGATGAAAAAAAGGAAATAGAAAAAATCCTCAGGAGATGGAGAAGGCCCTTGAGGAAACAGAAAAAATCCTTGAGATAATAGAGAAGATCCTTAAAGAAATTGAGAAAATTCTCAAGGAAACGGAAAAGATCCTTGAGGAAATGGAGAAAATCCTGGAGGAAATTGAGAAGATCCTTGAGAAAACTGAGAAGATCCTCAAGGAAATGCAGAATGCCCTTGAGGAAATTGAGAAGATCCTTGAGGAAATGGAGAAGGTCCTCAAAGAAATGGAGAAAATCCTGGAGGAAATTGAGAAGATCGTTGAGAAAACTGAGAAGATCCTCAAGGAAATGCAGAATGCCCTTGAGGAAATTGAGAAGATCCTCCAGGAAATAGAGAAATCCTCAGGAAATGGAAAAGATTCTTGAAGAAATAGAGAGGATCCTTGAAGAAATGGAGAAAATCCTGGAGGAAATTGAGAAGATCATTGAGAAAACTGAGAAGATCCTCAAGGAAATGGAGAGGACCTTCAGGAAATGCAGAATGTCCTTGAGGAAATGGAGAAGGTCCTTGAGGAAACAGAAAAGAGCCTTGAGGAAACGGAGAAGATCCTCAAAGAAATGGAGAAAATCCTTGAGGAAATTGAGAAGATCCTTGAGAAAACTGAGAAGATCCTCAAGGAAATGCAGAATGCCCTTGAGGAAATTGAGAAGATCCTCAAGGAAATAGAGAAATCCTCAGGAAATGGAAAAGATTCTTGAAGAAATAGAGAAAATCCTTGAGGAAATTGAGAAGATCATTGAGAAAACTGAGAAGATCCTCAAGGAAATGGAGAGGGTGCTCAGGAAATGGAGAAGGTCCTTGAGGAAACATAAAATGTCCTTGAGGAAATGGAGAAGATCCTCAAAGAAATGGAGAAAATCCTTGAGGAAATTGAGAAGATCCTTGAGAAAACTGAGAAGATCTCAAGGAAGTGGAAAAGATCCTTGAGGAAAAAAATCCTCCAAGAAATGGAGGATAGGAGAAATGGTAAATGGTGATGAAAAAAAGGAAATAGAAAAAATCCTCAGGAAATGGAGAAGGTCCTTGAGGAAACAGAAAAGGTCCTTGAGGAAATGGGGAAAATCCAGCATGGGACTCGTGGTGTGGAGAGCAGCAGAGCAGCTCCACAGCCAGCCTGGAAAAGCTGAAAAACCCCGATTTTGGTGGCACGGGGACAAACTGGAGCCCCTTTTATTGGCCAGGACCATCCCTGCCCCGTCCCGCCCCACCAGGACCCCCTGACATTCCATGGGGGCCACGTTCAGCACGGAGGTAATTCCAGAATAAACATTCCAAACAGCACCCGAGGATAATTGGAGAGGTGGAGAGGCAGAAAATGAATCCCTGTAAAATCCTGCCTGGCAAATTAAAAGACATCATCGATTCTATTAGCTAATTTTCCAAATTAAGTGTTGCTAATTGCCCGAGCTAGTGTTTGTTTGGAGCAGGGCTGAGTTTTGCAGATTGACAGGCAAAGTTGTTAAATTAATTTGTTTTTCCTTCTCCTGGGCCCAGGATTTGATTTTGGGGCACCTCAGGCCATCCCTGAGCTCTTCAGCACCTGGACTGGATTTATTTGTGTGCAGAGATGGCAAAAACTTCAAGAAAACTTCCCAGAATTTCTGGAGAATCCCCCCAATAAATATTTTCATAATTAATATATTTATATTATTTTAATATTACAATATCATATAATAAATTATATTAATATATTATATATAATATTTTCCATTATTTTAATAATACATAATACTGGATTTTATTAATTATTATATATTATTGATATATAAGAATATATTTATTATTATTTATATACAACATGTTTATATATTTTTATATAATATATAAGAATATATATTATTTATATATAATAAATATATTTAATAATATATAATAAATTATTTCTATAATATAATATGATATAATATAATATGATATAATATAATATAATATAATATAATATGATATAATATAATATGATATAATATAATAGTATAGTATAGTATAGTAATAATATAATTTCAGAATTATATTAATATAATAATAATAATAATAATAATAATAATAATAATAATAATAATAATAATAATAATAATAATAATAATAATAATAATAATAATAATATAATTGCAGAATTATTCAGCATTCAGGGGATGGATCTTGCCCAGAGCTGTTCTTGGAGGGTCCCAAACTCAAACTGCTCCTTCAGTTCTGCTCCTCTCCTTCCAAACCGTCCAGGAGCTGCTCTGTAAATAAATGTATTTATTTACACTTTATATAAATTAAGCGGGAACCAGAGCACTTCAACATTCCATGAGTTTTCTGCCATTAGGAAGAAATTAATTCAGTTTTGCTGTGCCTGATCCTGATGTCTGGGTCAAGTTTCCAAAAATAATGGTCCGAAAAATGGTCAGAGCTTCACCTGGTGCAGGAGGCTTCACTCACACCAAAAAAAGGAATTTCTCCATCCATTCTGCCTTTTTTCCAACACAAATAACGTTTTCCAAGTGCTGGACTCACAAATTAATAATATTTTGACCTGGTTCCATTGAGTAGGACATAAGGAAAGGGAAACAAATTCCTGGAGCTGGTGGACCAGGATCTGCTCCCATGGAAAAGTCTCTGCAGCTTCTCCTGGAACCAGAAATGAGCTGGTGACACATGAGGAGAAGCATGGACTGAATTTAGAGCACTGGGGATGAATTACCCTAATTGGTGTATCAGTCTAAGTTACACAAAGTAATCACCCAAAAAATAAGGAATTTCTCCATCCATTGTGCCTTTTTTCCAAGTGCTGGACTCACAAATTAATAATATTTTGACCTGGTTCCATTGAGTAGGACATAAGGAAAGGGAAACAAATTCCTGGAGCTGGTGGACCAGGATCTGCTCCTGTGGAAAAGTCTCTGCAGCCTCCCTTGGCCACCCCAGGAGCCAGAAATTGAATTTCGAGCCGTGTTTAGAGCAGTAGAGGACGAATTGCCCTAATTGGTGTATCAGTCTCACTTACACAGAGTAATCATCCCAAAAATAAGGAATTTCTCCATCCATTGTGCCTTTTTTCCAAGTGCTGGACTCACAAATTAATAATATTTTGACCTGGTTTCATTGAGCGTGGGAGATGAAGGAAGGGAAACAAATTCTGGAGCTGATGGACCAGGATCTGCTCCCATGGAAAAGTCTCTGCAGCTTCTCCTGGAACCAGAAATGGGCTGGTGACACATGAGGAGAATCTTGGATTGAATTTAGAGCTGTGTTTAGAGCACCAGGGATGAAATACCCTAATTGGTGTATTAGTTTCAGTTAGACAGAGTAATCATCCCCCCAAAAAAAGGAATTTCTCCATCCATTCTGCCTTTTTTCCAAGTGCTGGACTCACAAATTAATAATATTTTGACCTGGTTTCATTGAGTATGGGACAACAAATTCCTGGAGCTGATGGACCAGGATCTGCTCCCATGGAAAAGTCTCTGCAGCTTCTCCTGGAGACAGAAATGGGCTGGTGACACATGAGGAGAAGCATGGACTGAATTTAGAGCACCGGGGGATGAATTACCCTAATTGGTGTATCAGTCTAAGCTACACAAAGTAATCACCCAAAAAATAAGGAATTTCTCCATCCATTGTGCTTTTTTCTCCAGCACAAATAACATTTTCCAAGTGCTGGACTCAAAAATTAATAATATTTTGACCTGGTTTCATTGAGTAGGACATAAGGAAAGGGAAACAAATTCCTGGAGCTGATGGACCAGGATCTGCTCCCATGGAAAAGTCTCTGCAGCTTCTCCTGGAACCAGAAATGGGCTGGTGACACATGAGGAGAATCTTGGATTGAATTTCGAGCACCAGGGGATGAATTACCCTAATTGGTGTATCAGTCTAAGTTACACAAAATAATCACCCAAAAAATAAGGAATTTCTCCATCCATTGTGCTTTTTTCTCCAGCACAGGTAACATTTTCCAAGTGCTGGACTCACAAATTAATAATATTTTGACCTGGTTCCATTGAGTGCTGGAGATGAAGGAAGGGAAATAAATTCCTGGAGCTGGTGGACCAGGATCTGCTCCCATGGAAAAGTCTCTGCAGCTTCCCCTGGAACCAGAAATGGGCTGGTGACACATGAGGAGAAGCATGGACTGAATTTCGAGCTGTGTTTAGAGCACCAGGGATGAAATACCCTAATTAGTGTATTAGTTTCAGTCAAACAGAGTAATCACCCCCAAAAATAAGGAATTTCTCCATCCATTCTGCCTTTTTTCCAAGTGCTGGACTCACAAATTAATAATATTTTGTCCTGGTTTCATTGAGTAGGACATAAGGAAAGGGAAACAAATTCTGGAGCTGGTGGACCAGGATCTGCTCCTGTGGAAAAGTCTCTGCAGCTTCTCCTGGAACCAGAAATGGGCTGGTGACACATGAGGAGAATCTTGGATTGAATTTAGAGCACCGGGGATGAATTATCCTAATTGGTGTATGAGTCTAAGTTACACAAAGTAATCACCCAAAAAAAAAAATTTCTCCATCCATTGTGCCTTTTTTCCAAGTTCTGGACTCACAAATTAATAATATTTTGACCTGGTTTCATTCAGTGTGGGACAACAAATTCTGGAGTTGGTGGAACATGATCTGCTCCTGTGGAAAAGTCTCTGCAGCTTCTCCTGGAGACAGAAATGGGCTGGTGACACATGAGGAGAATCTTGGATTGAATTTAGAGCACCGGGGATGAATTATCCTAACTGGTGTATGAGTCTAAGTTACACAAAGTAATCACCCAATAAATAAGGAATTTCTCCATCCATTGAGCCTTTTTCCAAGTGCTGGACTCACAAATTAATAATATTTTGACCTGGTTTCATTGAGTAGGACATAAGGAAAGGGAAACAAATTCCTGGAGCTGGTGGACCAGGATCTGCTCCCATGGAAAAGTCTCTGTAGCCTCCCTTGGCCACCCCAGGAGCCAGAAATTGAATTTAGAGCTGTGTTTAGAGCACTAGAGGACGAATTGCCCTAATTGGTGTATCAGTCTCACTTACACAGAGTAATCATCCCAAAAATAAGGAATTTCTCCATCCATTGAGCCTTTTTCCAAGTTCTGGACTCACAAATTAATAATATTTTGATCTGGTTTCATTGAGTAGGGGACAACAAATTCTGGAGCTGGTGGACCAGGATCTGCTCCCATGGAAAAGTCTCTGCAGCTTCCCCAGGAACCAGAAACGGGCTGGTGACACATGAGGAGAATCTTGGATTGAATTTAGAGCACGGGGGATGAATTATCCTAACTGGTGTATGAGTCTAAGTTACACAAAGTAATCACCCAATAAATAAGGAATTTCTGCATCCATTGTGCCTTTTTTTCCAGCACAAATAACGTTTTCCAAGTTCTGGACTCACAAATCAATAATATTTTGATCTGGTTTCATTGAGTAGGACATAAGGAAAGGGAAACAAATTCCTGGAGCTGGTGGACCAGGATCTGCTCCTGTGGAAAAGTCTCTGCAGCTTCTCCTGGAACCAGAAATGGGCTGGTGACACATGAGGAGAAGCATGGACTGAATTTCGAGCCGTGTTTAGAGCACCAGGGGATGAATTACCCTAATTGGTGTATCAGTCTCACTTACACAGAGTAATCACCCAAAAAAAAAAATTTCTCCATCCATTGTGCCTTTTTTCCAAGTTCTGGACTCACAAATTAATAATATTTTGACCTGGTTTCATTGAGTATGGGACAACAAATTCCTGGAGCTGGTGGACCAGGATCTGCTTCCATGGAAAAGTCTCTGCATCTTCCCCTGGACACCTCAGGAGACAGAAATGGGCTGGTGACACATGAGGAGAAGCATGGACTGAATTTCGAGCTGTGTTTAGAGCACCAGGGGATGAATTACCCTAATTGGTGTATCAGTCTCACTTACACAGAGTAATCACCACAGGCTGCCTCGGTTTTCATTAGAAATTTAATTAAGTTTATCAATGTTTAGCTTCTTTGGCCTTGTTTTTCCACCACCTTCCGCAGGCTCTGCTTGGTTTAATCAATATTTTTAGTGAGGTGGGAGGGAAATGTTCTTCCAGTGCACCTTGGGTTTCATTTTTCCATTTTTTTTTCCTCTCCTGACACAAATCTGTTGGAAGCAGAGGAAGTCAGGGATTCGCTTTTGAGTCAAATAAAGAAAAGAAAATTTATCTTCTTTATTTGACTCAAATAAAGAAGTTTTCTCACTCCAGCAGCCACCAAACCATCCCCACCACATTTCTGACCACATGAGGAACTTCAGGACCCCAGAAAAAAACACAAACCACAAAAATCAGAAACTTCTGGACAATTTTATGCCAGCCAACAATTCCTGGGGTGTTCAGGAGCCAAAGAGCTCCCTATGAGTGCTGGGCCCTGGTGTTTAAAGCTGATTTGTTGGAAAAATGGTAAATGGTGATGAAAATATTGAGGTTAAAGCTGGATCCTGCTTGGAAGCTCCCATATCTGGATGTTTTGAAGGGAAATGAAAATTAAAGGAGATTTTTGTCTGGGGAGAAGAGGTGAGAGGGGTTTGGTGATTCTCTACTGGAAAAAGGGGAAATGGTGATAAAAATATTGAGGTTAAAGCTGGATCCTGCTTGGAAGCTTCAATATCTGGATGTTTGGAATGGAAATGAAAATTGAAGGAGATTTTTGGATGGGGAGAAGACATGTATAACACAAAGCTGCCCATCACACCAAAACACATTTTATAACACCAAAACACATTTTATAACACCAAAACACATTTTATAACACCAAAACACATTTTATAACACCAAAACACATTTTATAACGCCAAACCTGCCCTTCCCACCAGATTTTATAACACAAATCTGCCCTTCCTGCCATATTTGATAACACCAGAGCTGCTCTTCATACCAAAACCCATTTTTTAACACCAAAAAACCACACTTTTAACACCAAACCAGATGTGATAACACCAAACCTGCCCTTCAAACCAAACCACACTTTATAACACCAAACCTGCCCTTCAAACCGGACCAGATTTGATAATACAAACCTGCTCTTCACACCAAAAAAAAAATTTATATAACACCAAAACAGATTTTATAACACTAAACCACATTTTGTAATTGCCAGAGGTGGATCCAGCCCTCTGCCCCCACAGAGTTCTGCAGCACCCAGGAGTGTCAGGGAATTATAAATATATATATATTATATAAATAAAGGGAATTTCTGCTCCAGACAGACCCCACAAGATGCACCCCTGGCTCTGACCAAGGGGATGACGATGAATTTCCAGATTCCTCTGGAAATCTGTTGCTTTTTGTGTTAAGAAATAGCCGGAGAAAGCCAAGGGCTTTGGGGAAGGGGTTTGGGAGCCCCAGTTCCTCTCTCTGTTGAGGAAATTGGAAATTTCCTGGTGAATTCTGAATTCTCCCTTTGCTTCTGCCCTGCTGCATCAATCTGAGGGAAAAATTGTTTCCAGTCCATTTAAGGTTTGTTTTTAATGCATCCAGAGAGGTGTAAAATAACTCTGGACTAAACAGAAATCGATTCCTGCCTGTCAAGAGATCAGAAATCCACCTGGGCTCTGGGCCTGGCGTTTGTGGGGCTCAGGATCTCCTCGTTAATGATAATTAGGGGGAACTGAAGAGATTTTAAATCAGGGAATGTTCTGGAGTGAACGTTCTGAAGAGATTTTAAACCAGGGAATGTTCTAGAGTGAATTTTGTCATGGTATTTTTTTATTTTAAAAGCTTTTCGTGTGTTCAAGCAGGACAAAACCACTTCAGGTTTCCTTTTGCTTTTTTTCCTCCTCCAAAAAGACCTTTTTAAGCCCAATGATTTTTGTGGTGTTTGTGGGGCTCAGGATCTCCTCGTTAATGATAATTAGGGGGAACTGAAGAGATTTTAAATCAGGGAATGTTCTGAAGAGATTTTAAACCAGAGAACGTTCTGGAGTGAATTTTGTCATGGTATTTTTTTATTTTAAAAGCTTTTCGTGTGTTCAAGCAGGACAAAACCACTTCAGGTTTCCTTTTGCTTTTTTTTCCTCCTCCAAAAAGACCTTTTTAAACCCAATGAACCTTTCTGCTGGAAGCAGCCTCAGTGCTTTGAACAGAACATCCCAACAGGCCTGACATCCTCCAGCCTCTGGAACCCAGTGAAAATCTCTTTATTCTGCCTCTAAACACCTCTTTATTCTGCCTCCACCTCAAAGATTCACCATTAATTTTTGGCAAATTAATTCTGTCCCTTCATTGCAGCGGTGATTTATTCCCAGCTCCAAAAAGGAGAAGTTTCTGGAAGCTCAAATGGGCCCGGCCAGGCCAGGCCCTGCTCCTTTCCTTGTGCTTTATTTGCATTTTGAGTTTTTCCTTGGAAATCAGGGAGGGGATCTCTGCTGGCCGCTGCAGAGAAATCACAATTTATTTTCCTTAAGTTGCCCATTGCAATGCAGGATGGGGCCTCTTTACTTCTGTATTTCTTGAGAACACTGAAAAATAAAAACTCTTCAGCCACAGCTCCAGAGAGAAGCAGGGAATTTTTATTTAGCAGGGTGTTTTTATTTAGCAAGGATTTTTTATTTGGAAGAATGAAAAACACGAAGATTTCACTCAGGTTTTAGTTTTGTATCTTTACCTCCACCCAGTATCAAGCATTTATTTAGTAGGGAATTTTTATTTGGAAGAATGAAAACCACAAAGATTTCCCTCAAGTTTTAGTTTTATATCTGTCATGGTTTGAGCCTGGCACAGAGCCAGTGCCCCCATGAAAATGCCTCACCCTGGTGTCTGCTGTGAGATGTGACCAGGAATAAGCAAAACAGGCTCCAACTTAAACATAAGGAACACTTTATTACCTAAAACTACAGGAAAAATAGGAAAGACTATAAGGAAAAGAAAAAAAATTGAAAACCTTACAAAAACCACTTTTCCTCCTCCCCACTCCCTGACTTTCCCAATCCAATACATTCTCTCAAAAAACACCAACTGCCCAGCCCGGCACGACACTTTAGTATACTCAAACTGCAGTTTATGAAGAGGAACGGAGTCCTTCTTGTTCCATAGGCTTCTGGAAACACACTGAAATCCCGGATGCTTCCTTGTCACTTCGGCACCGCCCAGGGAGAAAAAAAGTCCTTTTGCCGCTTGTGACATGTTCCTTCCATGCCCAGTGCTCTCACCACTGACGGCATGGACCAGAGCTGCTTTTAGGGTTGTCTTTCAAGGATGCCTTGTCTCACTCCAAAAAGGCACAGTCTCTGCTTTTGGGACAACTGTCCCCCCCATATTTTTCCAACCCCCTGGGGCCGGGGGGTCCTCACGAATGAACCCTCCTGGTTTTGAGGCACTGCCTCCCCCTAAATGCAGTCTGTGTCACAGGAACAACTGAGTCCATGGCTACAAGAAAAAGTCCAGCCAAAAGGCCACTCCAAATCATCTCTCCCCATCCAATCATCTCCACAATCTCCGGGCCAAAAGTCCTTATCTCATCTCATCTCTCATTTCCCTTCTTATTCAGCTTCGAGGAGGATTAGCATTTTTGCATTTTGCAAGGCCCCAATCATGCAAGAAAGGGTTAAAAGTTTTCAGTCTCTGCTGTCGGTCCCGGAGCGACTCCCACGCACGCTGCCCACACGCTGCCGCTCCGGCCGGGCAGTCTCCCTCCTTCTCCTCCTGGCTGGCTGCTCTCCTGGGGGGAGGGGGGGGGGGCTGGCTGCCCGATGTCTCGATGTCTCTTGGGGCTCCCCCACCCTTCCATCCTTGAAAGCCCCCCCAACCCCCACCTCTTTCCAGGCCCCAGGCCTACAGCATGGCGGTCCCTCCCCCGCCCAGCAGCAGCGGGCCGGGCGGGGGAGAGAGATCTGACCTCTTCGCCCGACGATGTCCAAAAGAGGAAGTGCCAGGGCAGTGCCCTGCTTTTAACCCCTGTGTATTCTCGGAGGTGTGTCCAAACCCCACTGGCTACACCAGGTGTCAGTATGAAACCCAAAACCTTCATTGGTTTGACCACAGCTTCCCAGAATTCTCACTCTTTCCTGGTCAAACCATGACCTCCACCCAGTATCAAGCATTTATTTAGTAGGGATTTTTTATTTAGCAGGGTGTTTTTATTTAGCAGGGATTTTTTATTTGGAAGAAAGAAACCCGCAAAGATTTCACTCAAGTTTTAGTTTTATATCTTTACCTCCACCCTGTACCAAGCACTAATTGCCACCTGCTGGACTCTTGGTGATTATAAATTATTTATAAACCATAATCACTGACCTGCTCTGAGTTTTGGGGAGTTTTCAGCTGTTTCTGGCTGGGCTGTGCCAATTCCTCAGTTGTTTTTTTTGACATTGTTTATTCTTGTTTTAGTTGGGGAGTTTGGGACAGAAAGCTGAGCTGAGCCTGGAGGAAAAAAACTGGAAAAAACTGAAATGAGGATCTGTGTGTGGTGGGACCTCACAGCATCAAAAATTCATCCTGTGGTGGAGATGCAGCAGGACCAGGAGCTGTTCAAGGCAGGAGCTGTCACGGAGGGGTTCCCTGAGCATCCGCAGCTCTTCAGCCGTGTCTGGAGTGAGGAATGAGCGCTGCAAAACCAGGGAGAAGGGTGAGAGCCTAAATGAGAGATGCAGCACTCCAGGCTGTGGGATCTCAGCACCTCAGGACTGAGGTGCCACCGAGAGCACCCTTGGGGGGCTCGGGAGTCCTGGAATGTTCCAGAAGTGTCTGGTGGCTGGACTTTGATCCTACACAGGAGACGACACCTGTATGAGGACAGGAGGGTTTCACCGGGGTGAATGGTGAAGGGATTGGTTAATTAGAGAGTGAAACACAGGGTTTAGGATTTCTGTACAGGGGGGTTTAGAGAAGTAAGATGGAGGAATTGGGGTGTGTCCTGTCCTTCTTCTTCTTCTTCTTCTCCTCCATCTTCTGTGGTGATGGTGGCACTTTGGGATTGGTCATTACTGAAAGTGCACCGGGCAATAAGGGTGAAAGGTATTGGGGAAAAATGATAAATATTGTACACGTAACCATGGGTATAAAGATAGGTGACCGCCCGGAGGGAGGGGAGTGTGCTCATGGCTGGCTGCTGAGCAGAGCTCTGTCGGGCCGAGAGAAAATCTTTTAGATAAACAATTAATAAACATAAAAACCGAAAGAAGAACTGAAGCCTCTTCTCGTCCTTTGATACGCGGGCTGCCCCAAGGCCACCCCGGGCCTTTCCAGGCCCTCCAAACAGCCGAAAACCAGCCACCAGGCGGCTCCTCAAAATGCAGTTTATTGTACACAAAATGCAGATTATTCTATATGAAATGTAGAATAAATCATTTATTAAAATAAGAATAAAGGATTTATTAAAAAGGTCTCCTCTGTGGATACCAGCACCTGAGCCCAGCCAGGGCTGCACCCAAGATGAACCAAAATCGTCCCAGAATGAACCCAAAATAGTCACAAAATGAACCAAAACGGTCACAAAGTGCACGACCATGTGCTGGGAGATAAAAGAAACAATGGGAAGGATTCCAATGATTGATAAATGGAAAAAGAGATTTGCTTTTACAAATAAACTTTAGGGTTGCTGAGAAATGGAATTAGACATTGAAAGATGAAAGAAACAATGGGGGAAACTCCTAAATTCTGTAAGAATTCAAAACTAAAAGGGAGGGTTATGCATTAGAGGGGAATCTTTGGGATCAGGTGTTCTGGGGAGCCTGAACCTCTCAGGTACCTCAGAAATGGGGAAAGAGAGAAGGGAAATGTGGCTGGAAATTGGGATAAAAGGGGAGGCTGCGTCCTCTAAAAATCTGAGAGACCCCAGGGGATGCCCCATGGCCTCTGCCTTGATTGGAATAAAGCCAAAGGACTCCTCTGTCTCCTTTTTGGACACAAACCTCTGGTGTTTGTGGGTTAATTTACCCGACAGGTAGTAATTAAAAGTTTCTCTGTGGCAACGGAGTGGCAGCTGTTGAAATTGGAGTTTTTGCCTCCTGGGGAGGGTTTGGTGCAGAGCAAGGGGCTCTGGTGGAAACCTGCTTCTCCTTGAGGATCTCTCTCAGTTCTTCCCTTGCAGCATCTCCATAATAAAAAACTCCAACTCTCCCCTCAGCTGCTCCCTCTTGCAATCAGGAGCAGAAGCAAGTGAGACTCTGAATTTACAAACTATTGTACAGGACTGCATGGAAAACCAGGGGGATTCACACCACGAAAATCCCATTGGCCGAGTTTAATTCTTTTGAGAATTAAATTTTAAAATTAAAATGTTGAAATGAATTTAAATTCAAATTCAAACAAATTTAAATTAAAATTCCAATAAATTTAAATTAAAATTCAAATAAATGTAAATTTAAATTAATTGAAATGAAATTGAAAATATTCTTTAAATTAAAATTTTAAGAAAAATTAATTTTAATTTTTTTTTTTTTATCCTGAGGACTTCAAACTTGTGCAGAAGTTGAGCTGCACCATCCCGGGTGGAAAGCTGGAGGGGGTCCCTGCAGCCAGGGCTGGTTCAGCTCCCTCTCCCCACCCTGCTCAGGAATGTTTTCCCATTTCCCTTTTTCCCTGTAAGGAGCACTAATTGAAATTCATGCTCGCGTGCCTCACGAGCTGTGAGTCAGAGGAATAAAAGCACTTAATCACTTAATGAAATTATTGCTCTGCCAGTGCGGGGGAAGGGGGAGCAGGGGCTGTTCCATGGCAGGGGCTGGGATAAAACAAATCCCCCAAATTTCCTGAGGGGTGGAAGGACCGGGGGACTGGGTGTCCCCAGGGGGGCCAGGAATGTCCCCAGTGGTGCCAGGGCAGACCAAGATGGGACTGGATGTCCCCAGTGGGGTCAAGACAAACCAAGGGGGACTGGATGTCCCCAGTGGAGCCAGGAATGTCCCCAGTGGTGCCAGGACAGACCATGGGGGGACTGGATGTCCCACTGGTGCCAGGGCAGACCAAGATGGGACTGGATGTCCTCAGGGTATCCAGGACAAGCCAGGGAGGGATTGGATGTCCCCAGTGGTGCGAGGGATGTCCCCAATGATGCCAGGACAGACCAAGATGGGACTGGATGTCCCCAGTGGAGCCAGAAACTTCCCAGTGGGGCCTGGACATCCTCAGTGGGGCCAGGAATGTCCCCAGTGGGGTCACGACAAGCCAGGGAGGGACTGGATGTCCCCAGTGGTGCCAGAACAAGCCAAGATGGGACTGGATGTCCCCAGAGGTGCCAGGAATGTCCCAGCGGTACAAGGACAGACCAAGGTGGGACTGGATGTCCCCAGTGGGGTCAAGACAAACCAGGGGGACTGGATGTCCCCAGTGGGGCCAGGAATGTCCCCAGTGGTGCCAGGACAGACCAAGATGGGACTGGATGTCCCCAGTGGGGTCAAGACAAACCAGGGGACTGGATGTCCCCAGTGGGGCCAGGAACGTCCCAGCGGTACAAGGACAGACCAAGGTGGGACTGGATGTCCCCAGTGGGGTCAAGACAAACCAGGGGACTGGATGTCCCCAGTGGTGTCAGGAACGTCCCCAATGGTGCCAGGATAGACCAAGATGGGACTGGATGTCCCCAGTGGGGTCAAGACAAACCAAGGGGGACTGGATGTCCCCAGTGGGGCCAGGAATGTCCCCAGTGGTGCCAGGACAGACCAAGATGGGACTAAATGTCCTCAGGGGATCCAGGACAAGCCAGGGAGGGACTGGATGTCCCCAGAGGTGCCAGGAACGTCCCCAATGGTGCCAGGACAGACCATGGGGGGACTGGATGTCCCACTGGTGCCAGGACAGACCAAGATGGGACTGGATGTCCTCAGGGGATCCAGGACAAGCCAAGATGGGACTGGATGTCCCCAGAGGTGCCAGGAATGTCCCAGCGGTACAAGGACAGACCAGGGTGGGACTGGATGTCCCACTGGTGCCAGGGCAGACCAAGATGGGACTGGATGTCCCCAGTGGGGCCAGGAATGTCCCCAGTGGTCCCAGGACAGACCAAGATGGGACCAAATGTCCTCAAGGGATTCAGGACAAGCCAGGGAAAGACTGGATGTCCCCAGAGGTGCCAGGAACGTCCCAGTGGTACAAGGACAGACCATGGGGGGACTGGATGTCCCACTGGTGCCAGGGCAGACCAAGATGGGACTGGATGTCCTCAGGGTATCCAGGACAAGCCAGGGGGGGACCGGACGTCCCCAGTGGTGTCAGGAACATCCCCAATGGTGCCAGGATAGACCAAGATGGGACTGGATGTCCCCAGTGGAGCCAGGAATGTCCCCAGTAGGGCCAAGAGTGTCCTCAGTGGGGCCTGGACATCCCCAGAGGTGCCAGGGCAGACCAAGATGGGACTGGATGTCCCCAGTGGTGCCAGAGATGTCCCAGTGGTGCCAGGATAGACCAGAGTGGGACTGGGTGTCCCCAGGGGGCCAGGAACGTCCCCAGTGGGGTCAGGACAAACCATGGTGGGACTGGATGTCCCCAGTGGAGCCAGGAACGTCCCCAGTGGGGTCAGGACAAGCCAGGGAGGAACCCAATGTCCCCAGTGGAGCCAGGGATGTCCCCAGTGATGCCAGGACAGACCAGGGTGGGACTGGATCTAACAAGTGATCTCACCTTTATCTTTCCCTACAATGGAGAGCAGTAGAGGATGGAAAATTTTTTTACTTTATCACAAAGCTTCTAAATTTAAGCTTTCTTCGTTTTTTTTTTTGGTAAAATCTGCAAGCAATGCAATTCCCAATTTAGCCGGTTTTCCAGGAGAACCTGACAAGTGCTCCTTGACAAAGGGCTTTGAGCCTTAAGGAGAATAAATGTGAGGCTAATCCCAATTAATGTGTGCAAACAGCAGCCTTAAAACACCAGGTTAAATTGGCCCTGTCCTCCTTCTGTGCTGCACTAAACCCAGCCTGGGAATTTGTGGGAATCCAGGAAATTCCTCTGGCTGCTCTGGATGGCTCCAGACCCTGCCAGGGGGCTCAGAGACCTTGGCACGGAGTCACAAACACCTGTGCCTTTGATTTCAGCCCATGGAAACAATTACCAACTTTGGGTGAAGATTTACAAGCCACAAGAGTTTGAGTAGAATGACAGTGAATTTGTCACAGGGTGAAAAAGTAGAATTTTGGGGATTTAGAATGGGGGTTCAAGGGGCAAGATGGAGGAATCTGGGTGTGTCCTGTCCCTTTTCTTCTTGTTGTTCTTGCTCTTCTTCTCCTTCTTCTCCTTCTCCTCCTTCTCCTCCTTCTCCTTCTCCTTCTCCTTCTCCTTCTCCTTCTCCTTCTCCTTCTCCTTCTCCTTCTCCTTCTCCTTCTCCTTCTCCTTCTCCTTCTCCTTCTCCTTCTCCTTCTCCTTCTCCTTCTCCTTCTCCATCCTCTGCTGTGATGGTGAAACTTTTGGATTGGTTTACAGTAGAGACAGACTGTCTAACACAGGTGATAGGTATTGGAAAATTATTGTAAATAAAGCACACTTAGATCTCAGTATAAAAAGCCAACAGCATCCCAAGGGCAGGGACTGTGCCACAACCCGACCTGCTGGACAGATCTCAGCAGGTCAGGGAAAGAATGGAATAGATGAGAGAAAATAAACGACTTGAAAAGCAAAACCGGTGAATCTCGGCTTCTTCTTCCATCACAGGGCTGGGAAAAAAAAAAGACTCTAATACCTCGGGAGCCATTCCAGCAACACCAAACCTGAGAGGAATTTTGGAGTTTATCAGCTCAAAACCAGCACGAGCAAAGTGGTCAGACACGATTTCTGAGCCCAGCAGAGCCGGCCTGTCAAATCACCAGCACTGGGGCAGGAGGCTGGGAAATCAATCCAAGCTCCCCGAGCAGCCAGGCAGCTCCGCAAGAAACACAGATTTGTGTAAATACATTTTCAGGGGGGTCAAAACATTTTTTTTTGCTCCTTGCAATGCGTCTGTCTGGCTTCAAGCTGTTCTCCACTCTGAGGAAACATCGATTTCTTCTTTTTTTAAA
This sequence comes from Zonotrichia leucophrys gambelii, assembly GCF_028769735.1. NCBI lineage: Eukaryota > Metazoa > Chordata > Aves > Passeriformes > Passerellidae > Zonotrichia > Zonotrichia leucophrys. The sequence goes on along the minus strand of NC_088191.1, from coordinate 3,190,329 downwards.
TTATTTTATTTTATTTTTTTTGTTGTTGTTGTGGTGGCTGATTCTTTAGCTGAAAAGGGCCCAGCTTTGCTGGGCTTGGCCTCGTCCAGAATTCTGTGCCACGAGCTGTGGGTTTGGGCTGCAAGCTGAGCTTTAATTACCACAAACCTGCGGGTTTGACAGGAATACATCAGCGATGTTTCACGGGGCAGTGCTGCTGATTGTCTCCGCAGCCTGGAATCCAATCACTGACAAACAAACAGGGGGTTTCAAACCCTTTTTTTCCCCCCTCAAAACAGCATCGATTTTTCAGCTCTGCCTCCGCTCTGGAGCTGGGAATGCGCTGAGTGGAAGAGGGAAGGGGTTGGGGAGGGGATTTTCTGTGAAAAGAAGCAAAAAATGGGTCATGGTGAAGGCTGAGAGGACAAGAGGCTGCCAGGGAGGTGAATTTTTATGGAACAGCAACAGCTGGGTGACAAAAGTGCCTGGGGACTCTTTTCCACTCTCCTGATTGCAGTTCCCAGTTATTGGAGTGAATTCCTCCCCAGAGGGGCTCTAATGAGAGGGAGCAGGGGCTGGATTTAGGGAGCAATTTATAGATAAATTTATATGTATTAATTTATATTTACCACTGGGATATTATAATTATATTATATTTCATTAATAATATTATAATATTAATTATTATATATTAATTATTAGATAGTATACACAAATTGTTATACATACCTTATTTCACATTATTACATGTTATACTATATAATATTATAATAATTCTTATAATGATGATACATTAATTCTGCAGTTTCTTTTTTTGGGCCTCAGGGGAATGCTGGGTGGCTGCTCCTGCTCCACCTCCAGCTCAAATGGGGTTTTCAAAACCTGAAATTCAGATTGGATTTTAAAAGCCTGAGATCCAAGGGGAGAGGAAGGGGTTTCTCAGCTTGTGGCAGCTGGAATAAGGATGTTTTTGGGGAAAGAGGCACCCTGGTGCTCATCCCGAGGCGTTTTTTGGAAAAAGAAGGTTTGAGGGCAGCTCTCACAGCAATTATTGTAAGCCAGCTGCCGGAGAGGTTCCTTTGAGAGTTGTCCGAAATAACAGGCAGAGCTGAGCAGTGCTGGGGAATTTTGGACAGGAGTTTTGTACAGAAAACAACCCCGGAAACTTGTTGGGGAATGGCTCGGTGGAGAAAAGCTCCAGCTGGTTTTTTCATTCCTTGTCAGGGTTTTGGAAGGTGAATTTCCTTCAGGCTTGAAGCAGCCTGGCCCCCGAGCTCCACGTGCAGGGATTTGAGATCATTCACATTTCTCCTGCTCGCTGTCCTTCGCTGTTTTTAGCAGAATAAATCACTCCTGCTTGTAGGAAAAAAACCCCCAAAACCAGGAATTAATTGTGCCTTTAAAACCAAACGAGGAGGCAGATTGACAAAAAGCGCTGGTCCAAGTTTCCCCTGCCTGTCACAGAGCCCTGTTTCTCCTGGTGGCCTGTCTCGGGCTCAGCTCTCCCATCTGTTAATCCTGCCTATAATTAGCCCGTCTTTCACAACTTTTCAGCGTTTGGCACTCCTGCTCCTGCTCCTGCTGTATTTTCATTCCTGGGGAATAGATGTGAGAACAAAACAAATTACCAGCCATCCCAATTCCTGTTTTTCTTTTTTGCTTTTCCTCTTTTGCTTTTCCCTTTCCCTCTGTCCTGGCCTGGAGCTGGAGGATCTCAGTGCCTCCCCATGGGTGAGGTGACCTTGGGGACATTTCCAGCAGTTCCTGCAGGGAGCTGGGGGAGGATTGATCCCCTCAGCACTGAAATTATGGTTTAGGAACGCAAGGGATTTCTCCTGGATACCCCATCCCACAAATCCCCATCCCCACCCCACAAAGGAATTTCTCCTGTCTGAACCCATCCACATCCCACAGGGAATTTCTCCTGGATATCCCATCCCATCCCATCCCATCCCATCCCATCCCATCCCATCCCATCCCATCCCATCCCATCCCCACAGGGAATTTCTCCTGGATATCCCATCCCCACCCCACATGGAATTTCTCCTGGATATCCCATCCCATCCCCACAGGGAATTTCTCCTGGATATCCCATCCCCATCCCACATGGAATTTCTCCTGGCTGACCCCATCCCCATCCCAAAAGGAATTTGCCCTGGATACCCCATCCCAACCCCACAAGGGATTTGTCCTGGCTGACCCCATCCCTCCACAAGGAATTTCTCCTGGATACCCCGATTCCCACCCCACAGGGAATTTCTCCTGGATATCCCATCCCATCCCATCCCATCCCCACAGGGAATTTCTCCTGGATATCCCATCCCATCCCACAGGGAATTTCTCCTGGCTGACCCCATCCCCACCCCACAACCCCAGCAGCTGCCCCGCTCAGAGGATGTCAGATTTTGCCCTTTCCTGACCCACAGGTGGGACAACTGAGAGGGGTTTTAAAAACTTTTATTCCATTTTCAGCCCCTGTGAAGGCTGAGACAGATTCATAAAAAATTATTATATCTGTCTAAAAATACAGATTTATAAAAAATTATATCTGTATAAAAATGCAGATTTATAATTCGATCCAGCACCACCCCAAGCCAACTGTTTAAGGCAACTCTATGGGGCAATTTAGGCAGCTCTATAGGGCATGGGTTGGACTCAATGGTCTTTAGGGTCTCTTCCAACTCAATCTTTCTGTGGATTTCCCAATTCCCACCCATTTCCCACCAGAGGATGCTCCTGAGAACCCAGGGAGAAGCACAGATTGTCATTCCCTACGTCACTGTCGTATTTTCTGGAAAGATCCCTTTGCCAAGATTTCTTCTGCTGGGAAGTAGAGAAGCCTCAGAGAAAAATGAAAACAAGAATTATCTGATTCCTTCTCCTTGTTTTGCTGCTTTGGAATGTGGCTGGAGATTGTCTGCTGTTAGGAAAATTAATCCACAAACACCAGAAGTTTATGTCCAAAAAGGAGGCAGAGGAGTCCTTTGGCTTTATTCCAATCAAGGCAGAGGCTATAGGGAATTACACTGGGATCTCTCCAATTTTTGGAGGATGCTGCCTCCCCTTTTTATCCCAATTTCCAGCCACATTTCCCTTCTCTCTTTCCCCATTTCTGAGGTACTTGAGAGGTTCAGACTTCCCAGAACACCTGATCCCAAAGATTGCCCTCTAATATATAACCCTCCCTTTTCCTTTTTAATTCCTACAGAATTTAGGAGTTTTTCCCATTGTTTCTTTCATCTTTCAGTGTCCAATTTAATTGATCAGCAAACCTAAAGTTGATTTGTAAAGGCAAATCTCTTTCCATTCATCAATCAGTGGAATCCTTCCCATGGTTTCTTTTCTCTCCCCGTGCTGGTTTTATCTCCCAGCAGACCCACAGCTTGTTTGGAAACACAAATCCACCATTCCTCTCATTTACCAACAGGTGAATGCTTGATTGGTTCCACGTGAATTGTTTTTAATTGATGACCAATCACCATCAGCTGTGTCAGACTCTCAGGAGTCAGTCACGAGTTTTTATTACTCATTCTTGTTAAGCTTTCTGATGCATCCTTTCTCTTCCTTTAGCAGAGTGTTAGTAGAGCATTCTTTATTATAACATAATGGATAAAATAATAAATCAGCCTTGTGGAGTCAGATTCTCATCTCTCACCTCACAAACCTGACACTGCTGCCTTTTCAGTGAATCAGAGGCTCCTCGGTGCCGGCCCTGGGTGATTCACTCCCAGCTCCTCCTCCCGAAAGGGATCCAGGCAGGGCCGGCCAGGCTGGAGCCAGAGCCCATCAACGCTCTGACCTTGGGGCTGCAGGGAGAATTCACAGCCCGAGCTCTGAAACACGGCCAAAGCGGGTGTGAGGCATGGGCAGCTGGAATTAAATGGAATAAAATTGAATTAAGTTGAATTTTGGTTGAAAAGAGGGTATATTCATTAAATTCTATATGTATATATTAATATATATATACAATATATATATATAATATATATAATTATATTAATATATATTATAATTAATATATGTATCAATGAATGGTTATTTATATTATATCATATAATAGAGCTATTTATATTATTATAATATTATTATATATTATAATATTATTATATTCTATACCATAATAGGCCTATTTATATAATGTAATACAGAGTTATTTATATTTATATAATATTTTAAAAATTATTTTTATTATTTCTTTACCAGTAGGATATTATAATATTATATCATTTATAATATAATGTTATATAATATTATAATATTATAATATTATAATATTATAATATTATATATTATTATTAATACTATAATATTATTATATATTAATTACTTAATAGTATATATAGTAGTATATACAAATTATTACATATACCTTATTTTACAGTATTACATTATAATACAGAATATTATAATAATTTTTATAATGATGATACATTAAGATGCATTCATTATTATATGTTATCATATATATGATAATAAATACAACAGTTATTATATCTATATAATATCTAATTATATCTATATAATAATAAATTATTATGCATTATTTATGATATATCAAAATAGATAATATTATACTAACTAGTATAATAATATTACAGCAGGATAGTTTCCAAAGCAATCCTCTCTGCAATTTGATTCTTAACAGGGTAAAAGCACAAATGGGGGGAAAAAAGGGCCAGAAAGGGGTTTTTATGCAGATAAAAATAACATTTTTTGAAGCAAGCTGTCTTCTTTCATTGTGGTTCCGGTTTTTTAGGGAGGATTAATGAAATCATCAGCCAGTGCTCCCCTCGTGGTGAACTCATCCTTCAGTGATTCATTCTGCCTTTATTAGACTGGAAAGAAAGTTATTGTCAAATTAATTCATCCCTTCGATGGTATTTGGAATCAATTTATGTCCTCCAGAAGTCAGGCCCTGAGAAACTGCAGAGCTCCTCAAGATTTGTGTCTGAAAACGTCGCAGAGCAGTCGTGGAAGGGCAGAATTGTTTATTCAGGCCCAAAAAAACGCACTCAAAGGGAGCTGGAGTTAATTTTTAATTTTTTGCTGTGTCCAAATGGAATAATTGAGGTTTTTCCCCCTTCCTGAGCACTGTGGGGTTGAGCAGATAATTCTGTAATCCCAGCTGAGAGGAGTTATGATGGTGGGGTGCCAAAGTTCTTCCCACACAAAATTTATTTTTATTTCATTATGGTCCCGAGCCGAAGATCTTCCTGGTTCTATTTCCCCATACAAATTATTTTTTTTCAATTACTATTTTTATTTTATTATGGTATTTACTTTTATTTCAATATTTATTATTTTATTATGGCAATCACACTATTTTTAGGGAAATCACTCTGTTTTTAGGGAAATCACTCTGTTTTTAGCTGGAATCTCTGTTTTTAGGGGGTTTCATTTAGGGCTTCGTGCCCTAAATCCAAAATCCCCAATTCCTGCCGTGGAGGGTTCAGATTCTGAACCTCTGCCTGCTTTTCCCTTGGGAGCTCAGATCCCTTCAGGACTTTCAGCCACTTCAAGTCTTTAATCCTGAAATATTTACCTCTCTGGGAGAGGTAAGGCTCATTATTCCTAATAAATTGATATTTTCCTCTAGCTGACTTCCTTTAATATGCTAATTAGCCAAGACAATAGGCTCGGAATTAACGTTTCTATCAACAGTTATTTGAAGCGTGGGGGGAAAAAACAATCAGCTGGTTTGTCTGGCTTTGATGGCAGACTAATGAAAAGAGAAATCCGTGTGGACAAACCCGCCCAGGGACTGTGAGCAGTCCAAAACTGCTTTATGACAGGCAGGAAAAAACATCCTCAATCGATTCATCCTGCTGGCTTCAGCCCAGAAAGGTGTTCCATCTGCTGAGGGAGAAATCAATAGCCCCAGTGATAAATACTCGGGCCTGCAAATGAGTGAGGCATCTCTGAAAAGAGGCTCTTGATGATGGAGAAATAATGATGAAAAATAAAATATAAAATATAAAATAAAAATATAAAATATAAAATATAAAATAAAAATATAAAATATAAAATAAAAATATAAAATATAAAATATTATTATTATTATTATTATTATTATTATTATTATTATTATTATTATTATTATTATTATTATTATTATTATTATTATTATCCACAGTGTTTTGAATTCTGCTTGGTTTGGAATCCTGGATCTCTTTACAAAATATTTTTCCCTGCCTTGTGTCCTTTAGGGTTTCTGTCCATGCCAAGGGCACTGGGTGCCAATCAGAGCCTGATTTGGGTTCATTATTGGATATTTTAAAGGATTTTTGGGTAATGGTTTTGTGTGGGGCACTCGGAGTTTTTCCACCACCCTGCAACCCTTTTGCTGTCTGTGTTTAATACCCACAAACCCCAATTCCACCTGTTAATTGCACCCCCTAATTGGGCTCCTGGCACCCTCTGGGGCAGAGCAGAGCAGTTCCCAGTGCGGTCCCATCCCTGAGCTCCTTGTTCCTGTTTTTATCAAACTCCCCAAAATGTGATCCCATGTTTCCTCTGTTTTTATCAAATACCCAAAAATGTGTTCCCCATCCCCTGAGCTCCTTGTTCCTGTTTTTGTCAAACACCCCCAAAGTGTGATCCTTATCCCCTGAACTGTTATTCCTCTGTTTTCATCAAACTCCCCCAAAATGTGATCCCCATCCCCTGAGCTGCTTCTCCTCTGTTTTTATCAAACTCCCCAAAATGTGATCCCCATCCCCTGAACTGTTATTCCTCTGTTTTTATCAAATACCCAAAACTGTGTTCCCCATCCCCTGAGCCTGTTGTTCCCCTGTTTTTATCAAACACCCCCAAAGTGTCACCCCCATCCCCTGAGCTGCTGGTCCCTTTTTTTATCAAACTCCCCAAAATGTGATCCCCATCCCCTGAGCTGTTGTTCCCCTGTTTTTATCAACCTGCTGAAATTCCTCTTCCTTCCTCATTCCTCCCTGCCAAAGTGCCCCCACACCTCGTTTGGGTTGTGCCTGTCCGGTTTTCGGCTGTTTGAAGGGCCTGGAAAGGCCCAGAGTGGCCTTGGGGCAGCCCGCGTTTCAAAGGATGAGAAGAGGCTTCAGTTCTTCTTTCGGTCTCGGTGTTTATTAATTGTTTATCTAAAAGATTTTCTTTCAGCCTGACAGAGCTCTGCTCAGCAGCCAGCCATGAGCACACTGTGCTGCCCTCCGGGCGGTCACCTATCTTTGTACCCATTGTTACGTGTACAATATTTATCATTTTTCCCCAATACCTTTTACCCTTATTGCCCAGTGCACTTTCAGTAATGACCAATCCCAAAGTGCCACCATGGCCAAAGAAGATGGAGGAGGAGAAGAAGAAGAAGAAGAAGAAGAAGGACAGGACACGCCCCAATTCCTCCATCTTACTTCTCCTACAGAAATCCTAAACCCTGTGTTTCACTCTCTAATTAACCAATCCCTTCACCATTCACCCCGGTGAAACCCTCCTATCCTCATACAGGTGTCGTCTCCTGTGTAGGATCAAAGTCCAGCCACCAGACACTTCTGGAACATCCCAGGACTCCCGAGCCTCCCAAGGGTGGTCTCGGTGGCTCAGCACCTCAGGACTGAGGTGCTGAGATCCCACAGTGCCTTGTGAGGAATTAAAAACGATGCCAGGGATTGGAGCTCCTGCCCCAAAATGTTCCTGAACTGAGGGAACAACAGGCACAGAACCTGTTGGATTTGGGATTCCTGGGATTTGGGGTTCCTGGGATTTGGATTTGGGGTTTCTGAGCTCTCCCCTGTTGTATTTGATGGGAAATGTCTTGATGAAGGCAGGAATGATGAATCTGGCTCCATGCTCTCAGAAAGCTAATTTATTATTTTATGATCTATATTATATTAAAGAATGCTAAACTATACTAACTAAAGAATACAGAAAGGATACAGACAGAAGGCTAAAAAGATAATAACAAAAACTCGTGACTCTTTCCAGAATCTTGACACAGCTTGGCACTGATTGGCCAATGTGTCAAAACAATTCACATGACACCAATGAAACCGTCACCTGTGGGTAAACAATCTCCAAACACATTCCAAAGCAGCAAAACACAAGAGAAGCAAATGAGATAAGATGGAACTTCTGACTTTTCCATTATTACCTGATTTCCAGTAGTTTATTTCACCAAAATCTCCCAGGTTTTGGGAGAACACTTCCCTTTAGGTTGTTGCCATGGATCAGGCAGGTAAAGCTCTGCTTTATTGCTGAACTTTGGGTTAGACCACGCTTCTGAGAGGGCTTGTGGAGGGTCTCATTAACATTTTAATCAGCTGGAAGTTGGTTTTAAGAGCTTCAGGAGGGGACAGATGAGCGTGGCTGGCAGGGTGAGCAATGTTTATTCCAAAATGTCCCATTTAGCCGCTATTCCAGCCTTTAAACACCTCACAGGATGGAAATGAGGGCTCCAATAATAACAGCAGTAAAACTGAGAAATTTCTCATCTGTTTTACGGGGCTTTTCTAATTAGTCTGGGATTCTGTGGCTGCTGATGGACAGAGCAGGTCAAACCCAGCATCACTGCAGGCAATAATTTGGTTTTCACTTGCAACCAGCCTGGAATGTGGAAGGGGGAGCAGGCAGGGAGGATCTGGTGGTGGCAGCAGGGATGGGGAAGGGCTGGGCACCTGGAGTCACTAAAATGTCACTAAAAAGAGGCCGCTTTGGTTGGGTTTGGGTCTGGGCTTGGTCTGCGCGGGGGCGTGAACGGCCCTGGAATCCGGCTATCTGGTGAGGGGCGAAGGCCAGGGCTCCTGCACGTCTGAAGCCAGCCCCCCTCGGCGTCTTTGGCCTCGGGCTGAGCTGGGGGATAGCTCGGAGCAGCGCGGTGAGAGACGAATTAGGAGGCGACCACTTGCTGGGGGTAAACTGTCGGTTTATTACAGAAGAACCAACAAGGAGGGGAAACACCCAGCAAATGGCCCCGAACAAGGGGCAGGAGAGGGTTTTAAGGGAAAAGGGGGGAAGAAGGCTATCCAATAGAAATACATATTTGGAGGTACGAAACATAACTGATATACCAAAGTAACCAACTGTTATAAATCATAGGAGGGGCTCCGGGGCTACAGCCAACCATAACTCCCAGAGAAAAGAAAATTCTCGAAACCTGGGAGGAGAAAAAGAGTGATTGACTGACTCCAAGGAGGAAACAACTTTCACTTTATAAGAGAAACTAAGGGAGGAGCAGTTTCATTTCTATAGCAACCTAACTGGCAGGGTAGCAGCAGGAAGTAATACAGAAAATGGGGGGAGCAAACTAACGAACTTAAGAACACACCACAGCAGCTTGGTCCTGCCCCCAGGTTTTGCTGCTGATGTCGGTTTTAAGGACCAGCAAGTGCAGCCTGGCCCTGGCTGGGAGTGCAGAGCTCAGGGTTTTGGGCAGGAATGGGATTTTCAGCCTGGCCAGAGGGGCTGGGGGGTCCCTGGGGGTGTTCCCAGGTGAGCTGGGCTCCTTTGTGGGTGAAATCTGAATCTGGCTGAAGGAATTGTGCCCCTTCAGCCTGTAGAGAAATCACAGCAAGGTGTTCTCAGCCCCATGGGGCTTCTCAGGGAGGAGAATCCATGGGATGGAATCATTTCCCAAATCCTCTCAGCAGCTTTGGGTGCCCCAACCTGGGGATTCCTCACAGCCCCACCTCCAAACAGGAATTTCCTGGCGTTTGTAAAAACCCTGCCATTTCCAGGATGGGAATAACGAGGGAATTCCCTCATCATTCCCCATCCCCCTGCTGGCCCAGGGCTGCCTTCAATCCATGAAAATGTGCAAAGCTGCATTTTACACCCCGGCCCCACAGGGAGAGCAAATCACTCACCCATTTATCTATTGAGACTCAGACCTATTAAAAATTGGAGGGAAGTTCTGCAACCTTTAAATCCTGTCACAGCCCTTTGTGTTCCTGCTGTTAAGCTTTTTTTTTTTTTTTTTTTTTTTTTCTTGCTGTGCTCGTGTCATTCGGGGTTGGGGATATTTACAGCACCTAAATCAATGTTGAGGACATGCAGAATATTGAGGGATCAACTCTACTTATTTCTAATGCACTTTAATATTTGGACTGCCCGAGCAGAGTTGGGGAAATCGCTGTGCTGGAATGATAATGAGGAGTTTAACAGTTTTATGATGGTTGGAGAGAACTTTATGGAAGTTGATAAATCTCATCTTGTAGGTTTCAATTTCTCATTCCCTACAGAGAGATGGGCAGAATGCATTGATACTGCATTTCAAATTGGCCAGATCAGGAGGAACAGCAGCTAAAATCCATTACAACCCAATTACATCCATCAGCTGAAGCTGTGTGCATTCACTCGTGAACATCAGCATTTAATCCATAAAGAGGAACTAATGAGAAATTTGAAAATGGAATCCATGCATCAGTGGCTTTGGAGAGATTTTGCTGGGATTAATGAACTGCCAGAACGTTGTCAACACACTGCAAACCCATTCTCTCCAGGTTTGTTTACTGACCAAAGAAAGATTGCTCTGCTTTGTTCTGCCCGTCCCTCAGCCCTGCTTCTCTCCTGCTTTGGGGCTGTTGCTTTTCCCAGGGCAGGAGGGGCCGTTTCATGCACGTGGAGGATCAGACACTCGCTCCTTTTCCATCCTGCTCTCGTGGACATCTGGCAGCTTGGCTGCCCCGGCATCCCTGCAGAGATCTCAGGCACCGGGAGCCGAGGCCAGAGGATCAAAGCGCATTTCAGAGCAGGGCAGGGAGGGCACGGTGCCACAGGTGATTTTGGGATGGTCCGGAGCAGGAGGCTGGCTGGGGAATTGCAGATTGTGGGGTCCCCTGTGGTGGCTTTGCTGATTCTCTGGAGGTGTTTGTGCTGCCCAGGTGTCTCGGTTTGGAAAGAAAGGTGCTTGCTAAGGAAAGCAGGAGCCTCCTCTGAAATGAAAAATGTAAATTGTAAAAAATGGAAAATGTCGTCTTTCATTAACAAGACACAAAATAGTTAACTATCTGGAATCTAATTATATTGGAATATAACTATGTAACTATCTGGAATATAACTTTATAACTATTTGGGATATAACCATATTCCAAACCTCTGCTTGCCAGGCAACTGTTGGAGTTCTGGATACTGAAAATTTCAGACTTTGTGTACAGACAGACCCTGACTCCCAGGAGAGACTCTGACTCCTCATTTGACCTGAGGCTGTGGTAAAGGCTTCCAAAATTGACTGATAACACTGGGATTATGAGTGTGTAGTTAGTTAGAAGTGTGTGATATCACAGGGTGGGAAATTTAGCGTTTGGGGTTTTAGAATACAGTAATGTATGTGGAGCGAGATGGAGGATTTAGGGTGGAAGCAGCTTGTTCTTCTTCAGGTGTCATTTCTTAATTGGGTAGTTTAGCCTTAAAAGACCTTGTACCAAGAGATAGTTAACCATTTCGTGCCTGGCTAATGAAAGGCTGCAGAACAAAACTCACTGCTGTGAGACTGTAACACTGATAGGAAATAATAATAATGAGAAATAACCTGAGTGTGAATGGGAACCATCCTCCCAAGCGCCTCCAATCCTGACCTCGACAGAGGTAGGAAAAGGCAGCTGAAAACCAGCAGATATCCATCCCCACCCCTTAACGACCCAGCACCCTAATTGTGGGTAAAATGCACATTAATTCCCCCTGCAGCTGCCTTAGGAACACCTTGGTACTTCAGCTCCAAGAAAACCCCTCTGAGCTTTTTTTTCCCCCTGCTTCTATCTGTTAAAAAATAATTCTCCTTTTCATTCCCAGCCTTGTTCTCCCCTGCTACCCGCGCGGTCTGGCAAGGTTTGATGGCTCAATATTTATTCCTTATTGCTTTTGAAGGATCCCTGCCATATCCAGCAGCTGGATGGAGCTGCTGTGCTCATTCCCTGGCAGGAATGGTCCTTCCCACGTTTCCCAGCTGAGCTCCAGCAGCTCCAAGGTCCCAATCGCTCTCCTGGCGTGGGCAGGACGAGGGAGGGCAGAGCTCACCCAGAATCAGCAGTGGGAGAGGCTGGGAAATGATGGTATCAGGAAAATTCATCCACAAACCCCAGAGGTTTGTGCCCAAAAAGGAGACAGAGGAGTCCTGGAACTTTATTGGAATCAAGGGGGAGCCCATGGGGCATTTCCCATGGGGTGTCACAGATTTTTAGAGGACTCAACCTCCTTTTTATCCTAATTTCCCTCTCTCTTTCCCCTTGGCTGAGGTATTGGAGAGGTTCAGACTTCCCAAATCCCCTAATCCAGACCCCCTTCTAATTTATCCCCCTTTGTCTTTTCCTTGCGTCCATCAGTGGAATTCCCATGGAATTTCTGGTTCCCACCAGTGTTCCCCTCTTTGTATTTTCCTGTGGAATTTATGGTTCCTCCCAGTGTTCCTTTCATCTCTCAGTATCCAATTCTATTTATCAGCAGACCCACAGTTTGTTTGTAAAGACTGTGAGGAAAATTCATCCACAAACCCCAGAGGTCTGTGCCCAAAAAGGAGACAGAGGAGTCCTGGGATTTCATTGGAATAAAGGGAGAGGCCATGGGGCATTTCCCAATTTTCAGGGGTCTCAGCCTCCTTCTTATCATCCCAATTTCCCTCTCTCTGGCTGAGGTATTGGAGAGGTTCAGGCTTCCCAAACCCCCTAATCCAGACCCCCTTCTAATTTATCCCCCTTTGTCTTTTCCTTGCGTCCATCAGTGGAATTCCCATGGAATTTCTGGTTCCCACCAGTGTTCCCTTCATGAATTCCTGTGGAATTTATGGTTTCTTTCTTCCATTCATTATAGCTAATTTCATTATGGTTCTTCCCATTCCTTCTCTCATATATTCCTATGGAATTTATGGTTCTTCCCATTCTTTCTTCCATTCATTATAGTAAATTTCATTATGATTCTTCCCATTCTTTCTTTGATAAATTCCTATGGAATTTGTGGTTCCTCACACTGTTTCTTTCACCTCCCAGTATCCAGTTTTATTTCTCAGCACTCCCACAGTTTGTGAGGACAAATCTCCCTCATTCCTTTTGATGGCGAGGGGAGAACCTGGGGGTGCACAGGGGGAGAAGCTCGAGTGGGGATTCACTCAAACTTGGTGAGTTTTGGGTCTCAACAGCAGCAAAAATCCCCATTTTTCATTCTTGAGCAGCTTTTGCAGCCCCTGACAATCACCTGCCCCCCCTTGATCTGCACCGTGTTTTACCAAGAGCAGCTGACCCCTGGGTCAGAGTGAACAGCTGCTTAAATTGCCTTAAATTGGAGAGGAAACCTCTCAAAAGCTGCATTAAAGGCCGATTTAAAATCAGCAAATTGACCCCACTTGCTGCAACTCAAATAAGCAGAACCCCCTGGTGATGCTGGGACAAAGAGGGGATGAAAAACGAGGGGAAATGGTTGCAAGCTGCTTCGGAAATCCATCCCAGAGGATCCTTTCCCTAAATCCCATGAGGTTTTGAGCACAGGGGTTTTTCCTTTTGGGGTTTTGAGCACTGGGGTTCTTTCTTTTGGGGTTTTGAGCGCTGGGGTTCCTCCTCACAGAGTTTTGAGCACTGGGGTTCATTTTTCACACTCCTCCTGGGGTTTTGAGCTCAGGGGGTTCTTTCTTTTGGGGTTTTGAGCACAGAGGTTCTTCCTTTGGGGATTTGGAGCACTGGGGCTCTTCCTCCTGGGGTTTTGAGCACTGGGGTTCTTCTTTTCAGGGTTTTGAGCACTGGGGGCTCTTCCTTTAGGGGTTTTGAGCACTGGGGTTCCTCCTCTCATCCATCCCCTTTTAATGCGTAACAAAATGCAAAGTGAGAAAATCTCAGGGGATCCTTCCCATTGAGCTGGGCTTGCAGAGAGCCCCAGGGATGGGCAAAATGTTAAAACTGGGGATGTTCCTGCACCCAGGAGCACCTGGAGGTCTCCAGCCAGGCTGGGGCAACTTCATGGTTGGAGACTCAGGAAAGAACTTTAAAAAGGAAGCAAAACCCTGAGAACCAATCCTTGAGCAGTGATGGCCTTGGGGGGTTCCACTTAACCCATCCTGCTCTGCCTGGGAATGAGTTTCCCTCAGTGCTGTCAATTATTTCTGTTTTACCCCTGAATGCTGGGAATTATTTCCTGTCTTCCAGTCATACTCAATACTGTGAATTATTTAGGTTTTACCCCTCAGTGCCATGAATTATTTCTGTTTTACCCTTCAATGCTGTCAATTACTTCTGTTTTACCCCTCAGTTCTGTGAATTGTTTGTTTTACCCCTCAATACTGTAAATTATTGCTGTTTTATCCCTCAGTGCTGTGAATTTTTTCTGTTTTACCCCTCAGCGCTGTGCATGATTTGCTGTTCCACCAGGAACAGGCTGATGTGGAATATCTGGGATTTGGGTTTCCCCTGCTGTCCCTTATCTTTAAGAGATCCAATTTTCTTCATCATTTCTCACTGATTTTAACCAACTCTGCAAAACAAAAGAATCTTGAAGCCAAACCAAATCCGCTCCGCCCTCCTTTCAGATTTCTGAGCGTGGTTCTGTCAGAAAACACCTCCATAAATCATATTCTGAGAGCAAGTCTTAACTACCTCCTGTTTTCTTTTCAAATTCCTCTTGTTAATCATCCTGACAGCCCCGACACGCTGAATATTGCTGGGGCTTTGAGAGCCACGTGCTGCAAGCTGCGTGTGAAAGGGAAATATGGCACAGAAATAAATAAAAAAATTAAAAATAAAATAAATAACTAAAAAAATAAAATAATTAAATAAATGTGCAGGTTAATTGCTAATTAAAATATTTAATTATTCTTAAAATATTTAATTATTTATATATTATTATAAAATAATTTATATTATTTTATTATTATATATTATTTAATTATTTATAAATAATATAATATATTATATTATTTAATATATTATATTATTTAATTATTATATATTAATAATTATTATATTTATTAATTATTAATATATTATTATTGTTATAATAGTCATTAATGAAATAAAACGTGCAGGTTAATTCCTAATTAAAATATTTAGTTACTTTAAAAATATTTAATTAAATACGTAATCAATTTTAAAATATTATTGAAATAGTTATTAGTTAAATAAGATGTGCAGGTTTATGGTGTGCACACTTCAGATGCAGATTGCTCCAAGTGCGACGCAGCCTGAGTGCAGCCAGCCTAAACATTTTGAAAGGTTGGAAAAAGGGAAGTTGGTTGAAAAAAGGATGAAAAAAGGTTGAAAAAAGGCAGAATCTCGGTGCATTCACCTTTTTTAGTACACGCAGCCTTGCCATGGATATTTTCAGAGCAGGATCTGCAGGTGGAGTTCCAGCCAAGGTCCAGGCTCAGCTCACCCTGAGAGATTCTGATCACAAACCTGAGCTGGCCTGGGCTGCCCAGAGCTGGCTCCCATTTATTCCTCTCAAAAAATATTTTATTTTTCCACTCCTGGAATTAAAGGAGTGGTGGGGTCAGTGGCTGGGGAGCTCAGGGAGGCTCAAAGGAGAATTTTTGGGGTTGATTTGGTGTCGCAGAGCATTCAGATCGAAAGGAATGGTGGATTTGTGTTTCCAAACAAGCTGTGGGGCTGCTGGGAGATAAAACCAGCACTGGGAGAGAAAAGAAACCATGGGAAGGATTCTGCTGATTGATGAATGGAAAAAGAGATTTGCTTTTACAAATCAACTTTAGGGATGCTGATCAATGAAATTAGACATTGAAAGATGAAAGAAACAATGGGGAAAACCCCCTAAATTCTGTAAGAATTAAAAAGGAAAAGGGAGGGTTATACATTAGAGGGGAATCTTTGGGATCAGGTGTTCTGGGGAGTCTGAACCTCTCAGGTACCTCAGAAATGGGGAAAGAGAGAAGGGAAATGTGGCTGGAAATTGGGATAAAAAGGGAGGCAGCATCCTCTAAAAATCTGAGACCCCAGGGGATGCCCCATGGACTCTGCCGTGATTGGAATAAAGCCAAAGGACTCCTCTGTCTCCTTTTTGGGCATAAACCCCTGGTGTTTGTGGGTTAATTTTCCTAACAAGGTTGTTCTGAAGTCTCTCAAAATTGGCAAAATCTTTGTCCTTCTGGGGCTGTGCAGGGTTTTTTTCTGAGTATGAACAGCACCAGCCCCACAAATCCAACCACATCCTCATTTCCCTGTCTTCTTAATTTCTCAATTCTATGGCCTGAAATAAACGGAGTTTGGAGCCTCGGTTGTGGTGTGGGGGATGTTTTAACATCCTCAGTCTAACTTTGAGTTTTTCCTGTGTTTATTGCTCCTCCTGAGCCCCCATAGCTGAATTCCCAGAATCTGCACCAAAAGCACCAAGAGATGGAGAATTCTCCATTTTTTAAAATTTTTAACAGCACCTGGCCTGGGAAAACTCTGATTTATTTCTGTTTCAATGTGTATAAATCAAGTTTTAATTTTCCCCTCTTACAGGGAAATTGGGAGTGACTCCTTTTTCCCTCAGAGATGTTTCCACTGCTGGGATGTTTGCATAGGAAAAAAGCTTTTTTTCCTCATTTCCTCTCCTTTCAGAGGTCACCAGCTGGAATTTTACTCCTCCAGTAGCTGAGCAGCAGAAATGCTGTGGAAAGGCTGGAAAAGCTGGCCTAAAAGCTGAGAAAATAGACCAGAATTTAAAAAAAAATTGGTTTAATTCATCCAACTTCCCCATGTGGCTGGGAAATCCAGAAATGCTCTGGGTTTAAAGGTCCTGTTAACACCTAAAAAAACCCCATTTATAAATCAACTCTGCACAGGAGAATGGCTTTAGACCCTTCAGTTTGGAAAAGTTCTTTGTGGGAGCGAGGAATGGGATGGAAATGAGCAGCCCCAGGGCTGAGGAGGAGATTTTTGCACTCCAGAACCGCGGGGAACAGGAGATGAAAACTCAATTTTAAGGACACGTTTTAAGTAATGAATGCAGTGGAGTGGAACAGCGACATGAAGTAAGTGGGATGTCCTGTAAATTGATCTGAAAATCGCTGCTGGTTCTGCCTGCTCTGGCAGAATAATTCACAATAATTCCAAGAAAACCAGCTTTTTCCTGGGAACAGCCTGAGAGCAGAGGGAAGGGGAGGTGCCCGGCTGGGAGAAGGAAAAAGAGCCCTGGAAATGCAGATTTTTGTGGGTTTTAATTCATTTCTTTGTGCTGGTGAGACTGGGCTGGCTCCCAGCGAGGAGAAAATTCACCTGGCAGGGATTTGTGCTAAATGAGCTTTTAGGCAGCACCGGGTCCATCCCTGCACTGATAATTAGCAGTGATTTCATGGAGGAGGGGCAGGAATTGTGTGATCGTGGTCAGGGTTAAGTAGAAATCTTTATGGGGGGAAAAAACGTCTCAAATCGTGGCAACTGTGCCACTTATCTCAGTAAAAGAGAAGGGAAAATTGATTTGAAAACTGCAAGCGGCTGTGTTGTTATTGTTGTGAGGAAAAAATTGGTTGTAATTTTACCATGAAGTCAAATTTTACCCCGTGAGTTTTCAATTTGCCTTCACAGAAGGCTGAGAAGAAATGAATGTGTTCCAGAGATAAGGTTTTCTTCTAAGAAAAATCACTTTAATTGGAAAGCAGTGAATGAAAACAGGTCGTGATCACCGCATTCTTGTCTTGTTTTTTTTTATTTTTTCTTTCTTTTTTCCCTCCCTGCTGGACTCCTTTGCACTTCCCAGCTCCACTTGCTTTCGTTGCCACTTCAATTTCTCATTGCTCTCATTGGTGAAGGAACATTTTCGTCTGGCAGGGCTGGGTGGGTAAGAAATGAGCCCAATGTGAGTGGTGAAGGCTCTGATTGCACCCCCTGCAGTTCTGTGCTTAAAAAAACCCCACAAACAACAAAACCAGGCTGAACAAACAAGGAAATGCCCATTTTGGACTTTTCCCGAAGTTTCAAGACAGATTAAGTCCATTTTCATTTCTGACTCACAACTGAACTCTTCGCATTCCTTCTGCTCTTGCTGCCTCCCTGAGTTTTGTCTGGAGATATTTTTGTTATTGCTGAGGAAATTCGTGGTGGGGAAGGAACTTTTGTTGCTGAAGAGCTTTGGGAATCGCCTGAGAGGAGGTGTTTGTGCAGGGTGGGGAGGATCTGATGGCAGCAGCTCCTCACGGCCACTTTGGGGGGCTGGAGTTTGGGATTGGCAGTTTGGGATTGGGAGTTTGGGGTCGGCAATTTGGGATTGGCAGTTTGGGGTTGGCAGTTTGGGGTTGGGAGTTTGGGGTTGGCAATTTGGGATTGGCAGTTTGGGGTTTTCCCATTTGGGATTTGCCATTTGAGATTGGGAGTTTGGGATTGGCCGTTTTACATTGGCAGTTTGGGGTTTTCCCATTTGGGGTTGGAAGTTTGGGGCTGGCAGATTAGGGTGACCAGTTTGGGGTTGGGAGTTTGGGGTTGGCAATTTGGGATTGGCAGTTTGGGGTTTGCCGTTTGGGATTTGCCATTTGGGATTGGGAGTTTGGGGTTTGCCATTTGGGATTTGCCATTTGAGATTGGGAGTTTGGGACTGGCCATTTTACATTGGCAGTTTGGGGTTTTTGAATTTGGGGTTGGAAGTTTGGGGCTGGCAGATTAGGGTGACCAGTTTGGGGTTGGGAGTTTGGGATTGGCCATTTGACATCGGCAGTTTGGGCCTTGCTATTTGGGGTTGGTAGTTTGGGTTTGACGGTTTGGGACTGGCAGTTTAGGATGGCCAGTTTGGGGTTTCCAGTTTGGCGTTTCCAGTTTGGGGTTTCCCCATTCAGGGTGGTCAGTTTGGGGCTGTGAGTTTGGGGTTGTGAGTTTGGGGTGGCCAGTTTGGGGCTGGCAGTTTAGGATGGCCAGTTTGGGGTTAGCAATTTGGGATTGGCCATTTTACATTGCCATTTTGGGGTTGGGAGTTTGGACTTGGCCATTTGACATTGGCAATTTGGGATTGGCCATCTTACATTGCCATTTTGGGGTTGGGAGTTTGGGATTGGCCATTTTACATTGGCAATTTGGGATTGGCCATTTGGGGTTGCCAGTTTGGGGTGTTCAGTTTGGGGTTTGCCATTTGGGGTTTGCAGTTTTGAGCTGGCCGTTTGGGGCTGGCGGTTTGGGATTGCCCATTTTCCATTGGCAGTTTGGGATTGGCCATTTTACATTGCCATTTTGGGGTTGGGAGTTTGGGATTGACCATTTTACATTGGCAGTTTGGGGTTGACCATTTGGGGTTGTGAGTTTGGGGTGTTCAGTTTGGGGTTTGCCATTTGGGGTTGTGAGTTTTGAGCTGGCAGTTTGGGGCTGGGAGTTTGGGATTGACCATTTGACATTGGCAATTTGGGGTTCTCTGTTTGGGGTTGGCAGTTTGGGGTTTGCCATTTGGGGTTGTGAGTTTGGGGCGGCCAGTTTGGGGCTGGCAGTTTGGAGCTGGGAGGTTGGGGTTGGGAGTTTGGGCTTGGCCATTTGACATTGGCAATTTGGGATTGGCCGTTTTACATTGCCATTTTGGGGCTGGGAGTTTGGGATTGACCATTTTACATTGGCAGTTTGGGGTTTGCCATTTGGGGTTGTGAGTTTGGGGCGGCCAGTTTGGGGCTGGCAGATTAGGGTGACCAGTTTGGGGTTTCCAGTTTGGAGTTTCCCCAGTTAGGGTGGTCAGCTTGGGGCTGCGAGTTTGGGGTTGGGAGTTTGGGGTGTTCAGTTTGGGGCTGGCAGTTTAGGATAGCCAGTTTGGGGTTAGCCATTTGGGATTGGCCATCTTACATTGCCATTTTGGGATTGGGAGTTTGGGATTGACCATTTGACATTGGCAATTTGGGGTTCTCTGTTTGGGGTTGGCAGTTTGGGGTTTGCCATTTGGGGTTGTGAGTTTGGGGCTGGCAGTTTGGAGTTGGGAGGTTGGGGTTGGGAGTTTGGGCTTGGCCATTTGACATTGGCAATTTGGGATTGGCCATTTGGGGTTGCCAGTTTGGGGTGATCAGTTTGGGGTTTGCCATTTGGGGTTGGCAGTTTTGAGTTGGCAGTTTGGGGCTGGCAGTTTGGGATTGGCCATTTTACATTGGCAGTTTGGGGTTCTCTGTTTGGGGTTGGCAGTTTGGGGTTTGCCATTTGGGGTTGTGAGTTTGGGTTTGACAGTTTGGGACTGGCAGTTTAGGATGGCCAGTTTGGGGTTTCCAGTTTGGAGTTTCCCCATTTAGGGTGGTCAGCTTGGGGCTGCGAGTTTGGGGTTGGGAGTTTGGGGTGTTCAGTTTGGGGCTGGCAGTTTAGGATGGCCAGTTTTGAGTTAGCAATTTGGGATTGGCCGTTTTACATTGCCATTTTGGGATTGGGAGTTTGGGATTGACCATTTTACATTGGCAGTTTGGGGTTCTCTGTTTGGGGTTGGCAGTTTGGGGTTTGCCATTTGGGGTTGTGAGTTTGGGGTGTTCAGTTTGGGGTTTGCCATTTGGGGTTTGCAGTTTTGAGTTGGCAGTTTGGGGTTGGCAGTTTGGGATTGGCCATTTTCCATTGGCAATTTGGGATTGGCCATTTTACATTGCCATTTTGGGGCTGGCAGTTTGGGATTGACCATTTTACATTGGCAGTTTGGGCCTTGCTATTTGGGGTTGGGAGTTTGGGGTTTTCAGTTTGGGGCTGGCAGTTTAGGATGGCCAGTTTGGGGTTTGCCATTTGGGATTGGCCGTTTTACATTGCCATTTTGGGGTTGGGAGTTTGGGATTGACCATTTTACATTGGCAGTTTGGGGTTCTCTGTTTGGGGTTGGCAGTTTGGGGTTTGCCATTTGGGTAGTGAGTTTGGGATTGCCAGTTTGGGCTGGCAGTTTGGAGCTGGGAGGTTGGGGTTGGGAGTTTGGGCTTGGCCATTTGACACTGGCAATTTGGGATTGGCCATTTGGGGTTGCCAGTTTGGGGTGTTCAGTCTGGGGTTTGCAGTTTTGAGTTGGCAGTTTGGGGCTGGCGGTTTGGGATTGACCATTTTACATTGGCAGTTTGGGGTTCTCTGCTTGGGGCTGGCAGTTTGGGGTGTTCAGTTTGGGGTTTGCCATTTGGGGTTTGCAGGTTTGAGTTGGCAGTTTGGGGCTGGCAGTTTGGGGTGTTCAGTTTGGGGTTTGCCATTTGGGATTTGCAGTTTTGAGTTGGCAGTTTGGGGCTGGCAGTTTGGGGTTTGCCATTTTACATTGCCATTTTGGGATTGGGAGTTTGGGATTGACCATTTTACATTGGCAGTTTGGGGTTCTCAGTTTGGGGTTGGCAGTTTGGGGTTTGCCATTTGGGGTTGGCAGTTTTGAGCTGGCAGTTTGGGGCTGGCAGTTTGGGATTTGCCATTTAGGGTCTGCCATTTGGGGTTTGCAGTTTTGAGTTGGCAGTTTGGGGCTGGCAGTGACCTCCTCCACGTCCCTGCTGGATTCCTGCTGGTGGTAGCGCCCAGCTGGAGGAGTTAATAGGTGGGAAAAGTGCACGGAATTCATCAAAGGTGCTAAAGACAGATTTCCTTCTGTTTATGGAGGAAAAAGCAGAAATGGAGCTTTTCAAACACCAACCCACCAGGTGCAAATTGCAACATCTGGTGCGAGCGCTGGGCAGGAGCCAGGAAGGATCAAACGAGGAGCTCTGATGGAAAAAGTGAATTTAAATCATATTTAAATAAATGAATTCCAGCTTTACCTGATGTGCGAAACCTACAGAGGAAAAGAACCCCTAAAATCAGCTGGGTTGAACCCAGACTGGCCTTTTTAGGGAACATTGTAGGATTTAATGAAGGACAGGGGGCTGTGGGGTTTTTCTGAGGCAGGGCCTTATGGCCATTCCAAATTCTGATTTTCATGGAGGAATTGATCATTGCTGCCTCTGCCCGGGCTCAGAGGGAGCAGGACTGAGGGGCTGCAGGATCCCAGGAGCTGTGGGAGGGATGGGATTGCCTGGAGAGCTCAGCATTAAACTCTCCCCATTGAACCTTCCTTGGGTTTGGGATTTTGGGATAATTCAGTGATAATTCACCAAGTTAATTCAGTGAAATTCCTCCTTCCCAGGTGTTCCCACCTGGCACCTCCCATTTCCTGGGCAGTGATTGCCCCAAACTCTGCCCAAACCCCACAGCTCTCCCCAAATGAGATTTTCCCTCAGGAAAAACCCCATGGATGTCACCTCCCCTGAGGGAACCGCCTGATTATTTTGGTGCTTGAAACTCACCGGGAAACCGCTGATTCCATCAAACCCATTTTATTTTAATTCCTTTCCCTTTCCCTCAGAAAAGCGGATCAATGCTGACACATTTTTTTTTTTTTTCCCTCCCCCATGGATAAAATATCCACAAACCTCTTGTTCTGGGTTAATTACTGCAAATTGAGCTGCCCAGACCCTGCGTTTCCCCTCAGGGTTGATTTGCTGGAACAAACTGGACTCCAATTATTTCCCCTCCTTTCCCTGGGTGGAAATCACAATTTCTGGGCGGTTTTTTTTTTCTGCCCTGTTGTTATTTCCCATCTCTGGAGCTCTCGTTTGCACGTTGTTTCCCATTTCCTGGGCTGGTTTTTGTTTGGCTTTTGGGAACCACTCGAGGGTTTTTTTCGGGGCTGTTGGATGTTTGATCTCTGGCAGGTGGAAGTGAGGAGTCAAATCCAATGTGCTCAAAGCAGCATCACTGAGAGGGAAATGAGGGCCCTTGGTAAAAGGAGGAAAACACAGGAATAGCAATGAGCTCCTGCCCAGGATCTGCGTTTTCCACCCCAATTCCCCGACTCCTGCCAGCGCTAAATGCTCAGAGCAGAGGCACAAACCTCTGAAGGCGCAGGGTGAAGGTTTGTGCTGATTTTTGAGGGATCAAAATTGCTAAAATGAGGTGAAAGCTCAAGCACTCCACTGAGAAACCCTGGTGGGGCACCTGCAGGGCTCCAGGATTTGCTGCTGCGATTAATGGGCGAAAAAAGTTGGGAAAATTCCTTTAGTGGCTGGCTGTGCCTCTAATTGTCTAAATGCAAAAATACAGAAAAAATACAGAAAAATATACAGAAAAAATAAAAAATTAAAAAAAAAACAGAAAAAAAGTTGGGAAAATTCCTTTAGTGGCTGGCTGTGCCTCTAATTGTCTAAATGCAAAAAATACAGAAAAAAAACAGAAAAAAATAAAGAAAAAAAAAAAAAAAAAAAAAAAACAGAAAAAAGTTGGGAAAATTCCTTTAGTGGCTGGCTGTGCCTCTAATTATCTAAATGCAAAATACAGAAAAAATACAGAAAAAAATACAGAAAAAAAAAAAAAACCAGAAAAAAGTTGGGAAAATTCCTTTAGTGGCTGGCTGTGCCTCTAATTGTCTAAATGAAAAATTACAAACATACAGAAAAAGTATACAGAAAAAATGCAGAAAAAAATGCAGAAAAAAGTTGAGAAAATTCCTTTAGTGGCTGGCTGTGCCTCTAATTGTCTAAATGCAAAATACAGAAAAAATACAGAAAAAAATATAGAAAAAAGACATTAAAAATATAGAAAAATACAGAAAAATATACAGAAAAAATACAGAAAAAATACAGAAAAATGCAGAAAAAAATACAGAAAAATATACAGAAAAAAAAAATAAAAAAAACAAAACCAGAAAAAAGTTGGGAAAATTCCTTTAGTGTCTGGCTGTGCCTCTAATTGTCTAAATGCAAAATACAGAAAAGATACAGAAAAAAATATAGAAAAAAGACATTAAAATATAGAAAAATACAGAAAAATTTACAGAAAAAATACAGAAAAATATACAGAAAAAATACAGAAAAATATTCAGAAAAAAATAAAAAAATAAAAAAAAATAAAAAAAAAAACAGAAAAAAGTTGGGAAAATTCCTTTAGTGGCTGGCTGTGCCTCTAATTGTCTAAATGCAAAATACAGAAAAAATACAGAAAAAAATATAGAAAAAAGACATTAAAAATATAGAAAAATGCAGAAAAATATGCAGAAAAAATACAGAAAAATACAGAAAAAATTACAGAAAAAATTACAGAAAAAATACAGAAAAATATACAGAAAAAAATAAAAAAAACAAAACCAGAAAAAAGTTGGGAAAATTCCTTTAGTGGCTGGCTGTGCCTCTAATTGTCTAAATGCAAAAATACAGAAAAAATACAGAAAAATATACAGAAAAATATACAGAAAAAAAATTAAAAAAAACCAGAAAAAAGTTGGGAAAATTCCTTTAGTGGCAGGCTGTGCCTCTAATTGTCTAAATGCAAAAATACAGAAAAAATACAGAAAAATATACAGAAAAAAAATAAAAAAACCCAAAAACATAAAAAAGTTGGGAAAATTCCTTTAGTGGCTGGCTGTGCCTCTAATTGTCTAAATGCAAAATACAGAAAAAATACAGAAAAAATACAGAAAAATATACAGAAAAAAAAAAAAAACAGAAAAAAGTTGGGAAAATTCCTTTAGTGGCAGGCTGTGCCTCTAATTGTCTCAATGCAAAAATACAGAAAAAATACAGAAAAAAATACAGAAAAATATACAGAAAAAAAAAAAAAACCAGAAAAAAGTTGGGAAAATTCCTTTAGTGGCTGGCTGTGCCTCTAATTGTCTAAATGCAAAATACAGAAAAAATACAGAAAAAAATACAGAAAAAAATACAGAAAAATATACAGAAAAAAAATAAAAAAACCCAAAAACATAAAAAAGTTGGGAAAATTCCTTTAGTGGCTGGCTGTGCCTCTAATTGTCTAAATGAAAAATACAGAAAAAATACAGAAAAAAATATAGAAAAAAGACATTAAAATACAGAAAAATACAGAAAAATATACCGAAAAAATACAGAAAAATGCAGAAAAAATACAGAAAAAATTACAGAAAAAATACAGAAAAATATACAGAAAAAAAAAAAAAAAAAAAAAAAAAAAACAAAACCAGAAAAAAGTTGGGAAAATTCCTTTAGTGGCTGGCTGTGCCTCTAATTGTCTAAATGCAAAATACAGAAAAAATACAGAAAAAACAGAAAAAAGACATTAAAAATATAGAAAAATACAGAAAAATATACAGAAAAAATACAGAAAAATTACAGAAAAATACAGAAAAAATTACAGAAAAAATTACAGAAAAAATTACAGAAAAATTACAGAAAAATACAGAAAAAATATACAGAAAAATACACAGAAAACTATATGGAGAAAATGCAAAAATGCAGGAAAAAAAAGAATAAAAGAATAAAATAAAGTCTCCCTGGCCTGCAAGCCTGGGCTGCAGGAGGCTCTGGGGGGACTGAGGAGATTTGGGGTTTGGATCCAGCAGGATTCATCCCCCTGCCTTTGGGAATTTGGGTTTATTGCCCATAACTCGCCCTCAGCTCTCCCAAACATTTCCTGTTTGCTCAGTCCTGAGGTGCAGCCGGCAGTGAATGGTGATGAACAGAACAATCCCCAGCTCTTTGCGTTTCCTGCATCCCAAACCTGCTCAATTCAGCCTCAGCTCAGCTCCTCTCCCAGCGCTGATTCATCTGTCCCGACTGGGGGAAGATAAATCCAATTTCAATCCCCATTTCCTGAGAAAAGAGCGGAGTTTAAAGCTCTCCAATAACTTCATTCCCTTCAGCGCTGCTGATGAGTCTTCCTTTTGCTGCAGAATCATCTGCTCAGTGCCCGAGGCCCTGCATTATCTGTCTCACATCTGGAGCACCTCTGGAAATGCAAATTAGCAGCAACTGGAAGCGTCGTATTTCCCTCTTTCTGCTGTGCTCCGTTGTCTGAATATTTTTTATTTACACCAGCCTTTCACCTTGGAGTAAATAATGGAGTTTTGGAGGGGTTCCTGTTGATTCAAGCATTAAACCTCCCCCTGTTATTCAAAAATATTCTCTCAGGTCAGGTTTGCAGCTGCTATAAATTATTGTCCAGTTCCAAGGGCCTGCACAAAGAATTATGGACAATTTCTGGCCTATTTTTAAATCTTACAGAGGGCTGCAACAGCCCATAAACGTATGTAAAATCCATAATGTGCCCAGGGCTTTGTGTTTTTAACTCCAGCTGCCTGAATTTTTCAGTCAGAACTTTGCCAGTGAGTTTTCATTTACAGGCAGAACTCCTGCAGGAAAAAAAAAGGTAAAAAAAAAAGAGCTTTTAGAAATGAAAACAAAAGAATAATGAACATTGGTGCTCACTTCTTGCATTCTAACAACCCATTAACCAGAATGTTAGGCTAAGTATCGTTTTATTGTGCAGATTAAATAAGGTTTTGACAGGATTTTGCCAGCTGAGGGAGGAAAGGAATTTTTGGGGTGTTGTTGGGGGGTTTAAACAACCTCACCCTGAGTTCTGCAGGACCACCAGGTTTCAGTTCATTTGCTGCATTATTTGGGAAGATTTTAAAACCCTGCAAAGCCCAGATCTCCAGTGGATTGGGGGTGGTGGCCCTGAGCCCTGCAAGAGCTGGGTTTGGGAGCAAAATCGTCGGGTTTGGATGATGCAGAAGGATGTGGGTGAGGAGAGGAGAGCCACAGCTCCTCCTTGAACCGGGAGCACTGGTGTGGAGAGCCTGGTTTAAGCATGGCTTAAAGAAAGAGGCCATGAAGGTATTCAGCAAAGGGAAAAAGCAGCCTTTCCCAGGCTTGATCCTGTAAATAATTAAGGTTCTCAGCCACCTTTTATATAAACAACAAGATTCTCAGACCGTTCTGTCCTTGGCTGCTACTGGGAACAGACGGCCAGTCTGGGAATAGATATGAAGGTTTTGAGAACCTTTCATATCATGGTGGGAACACTGATCTTGGTTTCAGTAAACTAACTTCAGGTATTGTAAACAAAAGGAGGAGCTGAAGTTTTCTCTACAGCCTGTCAGGGGGAGATGTTAGGAATTTAGCTGCTAGAAAATAGAAAAGTACAAAACCATGGCTAATTCCAAGTCCTGCACCTGCACAGATAGCAGTGTCCTTAAGCCTAGCTGTGGTAAGATAACAAACAGTGAAAGGGACATGAGAAAAGAGAGATATAACCCCTAAAGAATGAAGAAGAGTTGATAGTATAGTTTAACCAATAGATTGCTTAGCTTACAGAATATTCATAAGCTTATTACTCGCTGTATAAGTGTCTGATGCTCTCTTCAATAAACAGAATTTGCTTATCACTCATATTGAGTGTCTGAGTCTCCCCTCACCGACAAATGGCTCGACCCCGACAAAAGCCTTCATTCTCGGCAACACACTGGGAGCTCTGGAGGCTTTTCCCTAAAAGTGAGATGCTCATTGCCATCACCAGGTCTGGGGAAAGGTAAATTCCCCTGGGAATTTGGATGGAATGGAGCTGAGGATTGTTCTGGTCCTGCACTGGGAGTTCTGGAAGCTTTTCCCTAAAACTGAAATTCTCATTGCCATCTCCAGTTCTGGGGGAAAGGTAAATTCCCCTGGGAATTTGGAAGGAATTGAGCTGAGGGTTGTCCTACTGGGAATTCTGGAGGCTTTTCCCGAAATGTGAAACCCTCATCGTCACTCCCTAATTTTGGGGGGAAGGTAAATTTCTCAGGGAATTTGGAGGGAATGGAGCTGAGGGTTGTCCTGGTCCCACACTGGGAATTCTGGAGCCTTTTCCCTAAAATTTAACCCTCATTCTCACTCCCTGATTCTGGGGGGAACATAAATTCCCTGGGAATTTGGAGGGAATGGAGCTGAGGATTGTCCTACTGGGAGAACTGGGAATTCTGGAGGCCTTTTCCTAAATCTGAAATCCTAATTTCCATTCCCAGTTCTGGGTAAATCCTTTGGGAATTTGGAGGGAGTGGAGCTGAGGATTGTCCTGGTCCCACACTGGGAATTCTGGGGGCTTTTCCCTGAAAGTGAAACCCTTGTTCTCACTCCCTAATTTTGGGGGAAAAGGTAAATTTCCCTGGGAATTCAGCAGCTGAGGAGGGCATGGAAATGAGGAATGTCCTGGTCCTGCACTGGGAATTCTGGAGGCTTTTCCCTAAAATTTAAACCCTCATTCTCACTCCCTGATTCTGAGGGGAACACAAATTCCCTGAGAATTCGGAGGGAAGGGAGCTGAGGATTGTCCTGGTCCTGCACTGGGAATTCTGGAGGCCTTTCCCTAAATCCGAAACCCTCGTTTCCATCACCAGGTCTGGGGGAAAGGTAAATCCCCTGGGAATTTTGAGGGAATGGAGCTGAGGGTTGTCCTGCCAGGAGCAGGTGACACAAAGCACTCGAGCTGCACCTCCCAGGCGTTGCCAGGATCCTCTGGAATTCACTCTCATTAAAGCAGACCTCGCCAGGATGAGCTCTCTGCTGCTCACTTATGTAACACCAAATGTGCCTGCACAGCCAGGGAGCCCATTAAATATTTAAACCCCGTCCTTTCCTCAAAAGCAGCACAGCAAAGATGATTTTCCGTGGAATTTAACATTAAACTCCGGCAATTTGTACAGCTGTGCATATAAATAGCTTGCACATCATCTCCGGAGGCAAAGGTCACTCTGCCTCATCCATTTCAATGCTGGAGTTCCATAGCAACAACCTCTCCCTGTTATTTACCCACAGGGACTTCAAAGCCAGGAGAAAGCGCTGGTGGTTATGGAGAGGTGGATGAATGGGGGGTTCGTTGTAATATTTTGCTTTAATCGCTGTTTTTTTCCCCCCCTTGCTGGAGCTCTGTGGATCAGCAGAGCCCCTGGGCCGTGGGGACTGGGTGACACGAAGCTTTTCTGAGGGAGGAAATCTGAACAGACAAGTGCCTGATTCCCCTTAATGCAATTTGTTCCAGGGCTGATCTTCAGCCCCTGCTTCATTACCTTAGACAAACTCAGACCTGGCTCCTGAGGAGAAAAAGGTTCTTATTTGCAATTAGAATCCCCCAATTACACAGCACGTCTGGAGCTGCAGCTGATGGGAGCTGACTTTTTAAATGCCAGAGCCGTTATTTCCTCAAATAATCAACGTTTGGAAGTGAATGTCACGGCGGGATTGGACAAACAAAGCACGAGCAGCTCGGGGTTCTCCCTCCCTGAGCTCTGTCAGAGCTTTAATTTCTGTGCAGATGCCCCAGGCAGGGCTTCATTTGGTGAAAAACAGGGATTTGAGGCTTGGCTTGGGGGGATTGAGGAGATCTGACCCTTTTTAGGAGCAGGGGTTGATCTAGGGAATCCCAGAGTGGGAGGAACCCTTAAGATAATCCTATCCTATCCTATCCTATCCTATCCTATCCTATCCTATCCTATCCTATCCTATCCTATCCTATCCTATCCCATGGATCCCATCCCATGGATCCCATTGATCCCATTGATCTCATTGATCCCATTGATCCCATTGATCCCATTGATCCCATCCCATCCCATCCCATCCCATCCCATCCATCCCATTGATATCATTATCCCATCCCATTGATCCCATCCCATTGGTCCCATACCATCCCACTGATCCCATTGATCCCATTGATCCCATTGATCCCATCCCATCCCATCCCATTGATGTCATTGATCCCATTGATCCCATTGATCCCATTGATCCCATCCCATCCCATCCCATCCCATTGATCCCATCCCATTGATCCCATACCATCCCACTGATCCCATTGATCCCGTTGATCCCATTGATCCCATTGATCCCATACCATCCCACTGATCCCATTGATCCCATTGATCCCGTTGATCCCATTGATCCCATCCCATCCCATTGATATCATTGATCCCATCCCATCCCATTGATCCCATTGTTCCCATCCCATCCCATCCCATCCCATCCCCGATCCAGGAGCAGGAATTCCAGTTCATCCCTCACTGCTGGAATGGCCTGAACTCCATGAACGCTGAATTTTTAGGGAATGATCCCTGGATCTTCCCCCTTTGCACCCTCACTCTCTGTGTGTCCATGCTTCCCACTGAAATGCTGCACTGCACGTTTCTCCCACATTTTTAATCCCACGCTCATTTTCCGCGTTTGCCCCTTTCAATCCCGTGCTGTCCTCATTTGTCATTTGGGTGGAAGGATGTTAATTGACTCGCTGGTAATTCCGGGGCCTCCTGCTGAGGGTGAATCAGAGGGAATTGGTTGTTTTTGCTGCCTCTCCAAGGAGTTAATTGAGAAGTTATTCAATTATAGGGAATATCCTTTTATTGCTAATAAGATATTCTGATACAAACAACATCCCCCACTCTGAAATGAAATTATGAGAAATTGAGGCTGCTTGGCAAAGAGGCTTCAAAAACGAACCTTAGCTGCAAATGCTGGAATCAATGCCAGCTTCAGAGCAGCAAGAGGAGATCGATAAAATTCTTATCAGGTTTTCCTCGCTATTTATTTACTCTCACTTGTGATTGTTTGGACATTGGTAAGAACTGGTGCGGATGGATCAGGCTAAAAAGCCCTTCTTAATGCAGATTATCAACCAGGATATCTAAACCACAGCTAATAGTGCTCTCTATTATCTAATTTGCCAAGATTAGATTTCTTTTTATGCACCACTTCACAAGCTCATCTCCACTCTGCTGTTGGCTCCTTGAGTCGGGGAAGAGCATCTCCAGTAAATAAATATCAATTCTCTCGTTATTAATTTGCAAAACAACAGCACGTGGGAGCCCAAAGAGATGCAGGGCTCTGGACCTGAGGGGGACGGAATGAAGGGCAAACCTTCCTTTGCTTCCCCTAAATCTGACCTGTGGATCTTTCTGGAATGAAAATAAGGACTTGGCAGTGCTCAGCAGCAGGTTCTGGCTGATTTTGGCTCCTTGGGAGTTGCTCGAGTGGTGAGAGGGAGGAAATGAGAATCAACCCAGAAACCACCAGGCTTCCTCCCTGCCCTCTAAAGCGGATCCTTTCCCGCCAGTGTCCCCATAAATGCCTCCAGGAGGCCAGGATTGAGCCCAGAACCTGTGTGGGGTTTGCTCATCCTCCCCCATCACAGCCCCACAGAATTAAACCCACCCTGCCCATCCTCATCCTCATCCCATCCCATCCCATCCCATCCCATCCCATCCCATCCCATCCCATCCCATCCCATCCCATCCCATCCCATCCCATCCCATCCCATCCTCATCCCATCCCATCCCATCCCATCCCATCCCATCCCATCCTATCCCATCCCATCCCATCCCATCCCACCCCACCCCCACCCCATCCCATCCCATCCCATCCCATCCCATCCCATCCCATCCCATCCCATCCCATCCCATCCCTCCCCATCCCATCCCATCCCTCCCCATTCCAAGTTCCAGCACCAATTTGCATCCCCACATTTTTCCCCCACAAAGGCACGGGACATTCCCAGCCACGACAGGAGGGAAGGGGAGCAGGAGCAGATTTGTTTGATAGAAGGGATCTCATGTCACAGCCTGATTTCCCTCCATCTCTCCCTCCCTCCTGCCCCATCCCCAGCATGTCTGTCCCTGTCCCTGTCCCTGTCCCTGTCCCTGTCCCTGTCCCTGTCCCTGTCCCTGTCCCTGTCCCTGTCCCTGTCTCTCCGTGCCTCCCTCCTGAGCCTTTCCATTAGGGCTGGGCTGTTCCCAATCCCTCACAAACAGAGCTCTGGCACGGCCCAGCCCTGCCTGACCCACCCATGTTGGTCACTTGTCACGGCTGCCACCCTCCCCTGGCCGGGAGGAGCCTGGGGACAGCAATCCTGCATTCCTGAGATCCTGCAATCCTGAAATCCTGCAATCCTGCAATCCTGCAATCCTGCATTCCTGAGATCCTGCAATCCTGAAATCCTGCAATCCTGAAATCCTGCATTCCTGCAATCCTGTAATCCTGTAATACTGCAATCCTGAGATCCTGAAATCCTGCATTCCTGCATTCCTGCAATTCTGCAATCCTGTAATCCTGTAATCCTGTAATACTGCAATCCTGAGATCCTGAAATCCTGCATTCCTGCATTCCTGCAATTCTGCAATCCTGTAATACTGCAATCCTGAGATCCTGAAATCCTGCAATCCTGCATTCCTGCAATCCTGCAATGCAGCCCCTTGGGATCCAGAAATCCAACAGTCCCACAACCCAGCCCTTCTGGATCCAGCATTCCAGCCCTTCTGGATCCAGCAATCCAACAATTCAGCTCCTCTGGATCTGGCATTCCAGCCTCTCTGGATCCAGAAACCCAACAGTCCCACATTCCACCCCCTCTGGATCCAGCATTCCAACAATCCCCCATTCCACTATTCCAGTATAAACCACCTGGGCTCACATTTCCCAAGCAGCAAAGGCCTAGATTGCCACGGATTAAATATCTCCATTAAAAGAAAATTAAAAAAAAACCCCACACCAACAAAAAAGGAGACAAGTTCTGGTTTTGATCAGATTTTATCAAACTTCACTATCCAGTTCTCCGTGCTCCTGGTGGCTTCTTCAGCTGCTATCACATTTCTGCGCTGCTTCAGGAGTGTTATCAAGCCATCCCTTAAGTGCTTTGTGAGGAGCCAAATCTGCTCTTTGATGAGCTGAAACCTTAAAGAAATGGGAACAGCAGATCTGGGGAGCGGCTCCCACCCGTTAATTGTCGCGGCTTCAATCACCAGAGCAGCTCTGATCAGTTATTTGGGATTTTGTTTGAAAATGGGAGCAGCTCTGAGCAATCCAAGCCTTGATTTTGGCTCGTAAATCAGGGGTGGTTGGGAGGGAGGGAGCAGAGGGAGCAGGTAATGGGATTGCTCAGGTTTTGCTGACTTCAATAATAAAAGCTGCCACCCCAAAGGAAGGAGAAGCGTTCAGTGTGCAAAGGGAATAAAAATATGAACTCATCCTGGCTAATGGCTCTGAGAAGTAATAGAAAGATATGCATAGATTATTTTGAGTCTTAAAGAAAAGAGGGATGCATCCAATTTGCATTAAATGTTCCTGGTAATCTTAGGGGGGAGAGATTTCCTTGGAAACACAGGGATCATTACAGGAGGCGAGCGGAGGGTTTGTCCTTGAGTCAAGTTTCCTCTGGATCCCATTAAAGCTCGGCTCTGCTGGGCTTGGCTGATGATCCAAACCCCCAGGAGAAGGGGATGAAGGGTGTGAGCAGCTCCTGGAGGAGCAGATTCCAGTGGGATGGCACAACAGGAGCCACCTCCTGCCTTCTTGCACTGTGCCCCCTCAGCGTGGCCCTGGGGAGGGCAGGAAGGGGACAGGGAGGCTCTGGCTGTCCCAACGACCCTCTGGGGAAGGCAAAGCTGGGATTTAACCCTGGGAACTGGGATGGGAACTGGGATTCTGCCCAGCTCCTGAATCCCCTCTGATTTTCCGGGACAGATATTCCAGGTGTGGGATTAGAGCTGCTGATGTGCAGGGTGTGCATCCCATCCTTCGCAAAGATCCAGCCCTGCATTCCCATCCATCCCAAACATCCAGATCCAGCCCTGCATTCCCATCCTTCCCAAAGATCCAGCCCTGCATTCCCATCCATCCCAAACATCCAGATCCAGCCCTGCATTCCCATCCATCTCAAAGATCCAGCCCTGCATTCCCATCCTTCCCAAAGATCCAGATCCAGCCCTGTATTCCCATCCTTCCCAAAGATCCAGACCCAGCCTGTGCAGGGTGTGCATCTGACCCTTCCCAAAGATCCAGACCCAGCCCTGCATTCCCACCTTCCCAAAGATCCAGCCCTGCATTCCCATCCTTCCCAAAGATCCAGCCCTGCATTCCCATCCATCTCAAAGATTCAGCCCTGCATTCCCATCCTTCCCAAAGATCCAGACCTGCATTCCCATCCATCCCAAACATCCAGATCCAGCCCTGCATTCCCATCCTTCCCAAAGATCCAGATCCAGCCCTGCATTCCCATCCTTCCCCAAAAATCCAGACCCAGCCTGTGCAGGGTGTGCATCTGACCCTTCCCAAAGATCCAGACCCAGCCCTGCATTCCCACCTTCCCCAAAATCCCCTCCCCACCCCTTTTCCACCCCCTGTCACTCCTGGCTCCCCCCACCCCACTCCTCCCTGACCTTGGTGTTCATTTGCTAATTACCCTTGCCTTGTTTTTACTACTATTATTATTATTATTATTATTATTATTATTATTATTATTACCCCTACAATCATTCACCAGAGAAGTTTTCTCCCTCCTCCTGCTCCCTGCCCAAACACAAACACATTTTTATCGACACGGCCGACATGATTGCACTTGTGCTGTTATGTTTTATTTATTTCCATATAGGTTTGATGCTGTTGCAGTTTCTCATTTCTGCCTGATGCATTATTCATGATTTATACAATACTGGAGCTCGTGTAGGACACCCTCAGTTTATTGGCTCTGCTCTCCTTTTCTGGGTGTATAAAAATAAAACATGGCAAGCTTTTCCTCCCTCCACGTTCTGCTGTTTGCAGGGAAACAATAGCAATAATATCACATTAAAATCATTGCTAATTCCACTTTTAACACCTTGGAAGCTGAAATAGAATTGAAATTAGGGGTTATTTTAGTTATTGGTGTGTATTAACTTCTCATCTATGTTTTAAGGCTGAACTCTGAGATCCAGAAAGTCAAGGAGGTTTGAGTTACTCCAAGGTTGTCTGGAAATTGTTTTCTCATTTGATTTGTTCGGCCCCAAATGGTCCAGATTAGCTGAGAATTTGGAGCTGCAGACACTTTCCTTTCCAATCTCCAGTTAAACCAAGCTGTCCTTGGGCTCTCACCCGGTAAAATTTTAAATCCCACCTCAAGTGAAGGAGCAGGGGACTGGGGATGGGTTGGATTTCTTTTCTCAGGGAGCCCCTGCACTTTGTCAGGTTGGGGGGGATTCCAGACCTGGCTGCCACCCCAAATCTCATTTCAGAAGCTCTGACAAGGGCAGGAGCCTGAAATCCCACACCAGAGTGTCCATTATTTCCTGTATTGCGTTTAATTCCCTGCATTTAGTTTAATTTCCCGTGTTTGATTTCCTGTATTTCCTGTAATTCCTGTAGAATTTGTGACACTGCTGGCAGGGACTGCAGTCAGAGTCCTGCACATCCCTTTTGCCTTTCCAAATCCAGTGCCCAGCCCAGTGCTGGGCTTGGTTTTGGGCAAAATAAATCCTTGCAGTGCTCTCCTGTCAAATTCCAAACCCCTGAGTGAGCCCCCAGCACCTGCAGGGCTCTGGGCCAAGGTGAGAGGATTTCCCTCACTCCAGCCAGGGTAAAAATTTATTTTTTAAATGTTTTAATTTATTTTTATTTAATTTTAAAAATTTCCTTTATTTATATTCATTGAAATTTTATCAGCATTTCTGACAGAAGCACATCTCAGCCAGACCTTGGTGTTACTGATTTCATGACTCTCTCCTCTACTCCCTCCCCTCTCCATCCTGCTCTGGGGCTAATTGTGGTATTTTCTGGGTCCCCCCATTGTTGGGAGGAAATGATGCATCTGACTCCATGTTCTTAGAAGCTGATTTATTATTTTATGATATTATATTATGTTAAAAATGCTATACTAAACTATACTAAATAATACAGAAAGGATACAGACAGAAGGCTAAAAAGATAATAATGAAAAACTTGTGGCTCTCCAGAGTCTGACACAGCTGGACTGTGATTGGTCATTAAGAAAAAAACAATTCACATGTTGGATAAACAATCTCCAACCACATTCCAAAGCAGCAAGCACAGGAGCAGCAATCAGATAATTATTGTTTTCATTTTTTTTGTGAGGCTTCTCAGCTTCCCAGGAGAAGAATCCTGGGCAAAGAGGATTTTTCAGAAAATGTGTCAGTGACAGCTAATTTCTGTTTTATTAGAGCTGCTGGGCCTCCGAGTTTTTTATGGCATTGACACAAACTTCTCCAGATCAGCACCACCCCATAAATCAGGGTAATAAATACTGGGAAATTCAGGGAACGTAAACTCAGATCTATTTGCCCTCTATCTCTTGAGTCAACTCCTCTCCTTGAACAACTGTGCCAGGCTGTGAAAAAAGAGATATAAATGTCAGCCAGAGCCCTAAAAGCTGCGAGGGGCTGGGATTCAGCAGGAGTGGGGGAAGGTTCCTGGTGTTCATCCAGTTCTCTCCTGATTTAGGAGGATTTTCCCCATCCTCTCATGGGCCAGGGAGGATTCCTGATGTTCATCCAGTTCTCTCCTGATTTAGGAGGATTTTCCCCATCCTCTCACATCACCCTGATGTTCATTCATGTCTCTCCTGATTTAAGAGATTTTCCCCATCCTGTCATGGCCAGGGAGGGTTCCTGATGTTTATTCATCTCTCTCCTGCTGATTTAGGAGGATTTCCCCCATCCTCTTATGGGCCAGAGAGAATTCCTGTTGTTCATCCAGTTCTCCCCTGATTTAGGAGGATTTCCCCCATCCTCTTATGGGCCAGAGAGAATTCCTGTTGTTCATCCAGTTCTCCCCTGATTTAGGAGGATTTTCCCCATCCTCTCATGGGCCAGGGAGGATTCCTGATGTTCATCCAGTTCTCTCCTGATTTAAGAGATTTTCCCCCATCTTTTCATGGCCAAGGAGATTTGCAAATAATGGAGCTGAGGATTGTCCTGCCAGGGCCAGGAGCACTGGGAGCTCTGAAAGTTTTTCTCTAAAACTGAAACCCTCGTTCTCACTCCCTAATTTGGGGGGTGAAGGTAAATTCCCCTGGGAATGGGGATGCTGGGGATGGGATCCCTGGGGGATGCTTCCAGCATCCTCTGGAAGCTCCCTGTGTTGGGAAGAGCCTCTCTGAAACGTTCACATGGTGGATAATGAATTGTGGGCACAGCAATGAGCTCCTGCTGCAACAGCTCCAGTTTAGGCACATCCCAGCAATTATTTGGCCATTAACTTTGGTAAATATAAGAATGTGAGGAGAAAAGAAAGGAGATCTATAATTTCTCCATTATTTAGCTTTGTTTTAAATGAAACCCTTGGAAAGATGTATATCATTTCAATTTTAGTTCCAGAGGCTTTTATGTAAATTAATTGCATTAGAGAATTGGCAGGAACATTTATTCAATTTCCAACAGCCGTGATTATGAGCTTTACATTAATATAACAACAATTTAACAGTGGCTGATAGATGGGACACAACCATGTAATTATCAAAAGTGAGCCACTTTCTTGATCTCTAATTAGTTCTATAAGCAAACAGAGTTTTGCTGGAACTAATTGCTGGCTTGCAGCTGGAGCGAGGTGAGCACTGGGCTGGGTTCAGGTGCTGAGCAGGGAGGGTTTTGCTGTTTTCTGCTCTAAATTCAGTTCTTTGTGCTGGGCAGAAGCAGGGTGTCTTGGTTTGGAAAGACAGGAGTCTGCTGAGGAAGGCAGGAGCCTCCCCTGAAATTGAGAATGTGAACCCTCCCCACCCCTCCCAATTGCTATAAATTTTAAATTAAGGGGCTCTCAGGCAAAAATATGGGAGCAGGAAATAACAGTTATTTAATAGGGAAAGGAAAAAATATAAAGGATTAAATAAACAATGCAGTGCACTAGAACAACACTGACAGAGTCAGAACCCAACCTGACACCCTGTGGGTCAGGGTGTTGGCAGCAGTGCCATTGGAATTGTGGCTGCAGTGTCAGGGCTGGTTCCTGGAGAAAGGTGCAGTCTCATCCTCTGAAGATCCAGTGGAAGAAGAGGCAGCTGCTGCTCCTCTGGAGAATCCAGTGGAGAAGCCGTGCTGGTGTCTCAAAACCTCTGGATTGTATCCAGGTAGGAATGCTTGGCTCCTCCCCCTGGGCTCACATCTCCCAATGGGATGCTGTAGTTCTTATCAGCCATGCAGGGACATTCAATAGCTGTTATCAGCAATGTCCCCTCCCGAGGGAGGAGTGATTGTGGTCACTCAAAGAGAGAGATAAGGCAAACTGCCCACTTGACAAAGGTAATCTGCCATACAGATGGTAATGGAAAACAACTTGCATTGCAATTTTCAACACAGGGATTGGGGGATCTCTCCCCTGGCTGTGGTGGTCCCCATGCCAGGGATGTGGGGACGGAGCTGTCACTGCCCTGGAGCCATCCCGGGCTGGCTCTTCCTCTAAAGACAAAGCCAACTAAAGCAAGGGGATTGTTTTCCCTCTTGCCTCTGTTTTCGTGGCACAGATGAAGTTTTATCTGGTCTGGCTCTGTCCCAGCCCATCTGGAGTGCTCTGCTGCCAGGAGAATTCCTGGGGTTGCTCAGCCTCCAGCAGCTCCACCTCAGCTCCAGCTCCTTGGGAGCCCCTCACAGAGCTCAGCTCGGTCCTGGGCACTGCTCTCATCCTCATTCATTATTTCCTGATGGAAATAAGGTTGGCAAGGGCTTGTTGCAGTCCCAGGGGGCCAGGAGAGAAGCCCCACCTTTGTGCTCCATGCAAACAGAAAAAGGCGATTGAGGGATGGTCAGGAATTCCTCATGGGGGGGATCCACTTCCAGGAACATCCAGGATCCTTCCCACCAGCAGAATTCCTTCCAGCTTCACTTTATGCACCCAAAAATGAGCTGGGGCTGGAAATGGGTGTGCCAGGATGGTGCAGGGGTGTCAGGAATTCATTATTCCTCAATATTGAGGGATTTGTTGTTCCCCAATGTTGAGGAATTAATTACTCCCCAGTAATGAGGAATTCATTGTTCCCCAATGAGCTGGGACTAGAAATGGGTGTGTCAGGATGGTACAGGGGTGACAGGAGTTTATTCCTCATTATTCCCTAATATTTCCCTTATTTATTCCTCATTATTCCCCAATGATGATGAATTAATTGTTCCCCAGTGAGGTGGGACTGGAAATGGATGTGCCAAGATGGTGCAGATGTGTCAGGAATCATTATTCCCCAATAATGAGGAATTCCTTGTTCCCCAATGAGGTGGGGCTGGAAATGGGTGTGCCAGGATGGTGCAGGGGTGTCAGGAATCATTATTCTCCAATACTGAGGAATTCATTATTCCCCAATAATGCGGAATTAATTATTCCCCAATGAGATGCAGGCACTCAGCCCCGCTCTCCTCACCCACCATGCCCTCCTTGGGAGGCCTCAGCACCACACAACTCCAGCGATGACCCCGAGTGCCTCCTGAACGTCTGTTTACTTTTGTCACCACGTTTTAAATGGTGTTTTGCAGCTTTTATTGCCCACATCCCCTCAGAAATGCTTTCTCTCATTAGAGGAACCGAATTAGCGAGTGCCGGCGCTTTGTTCCAATTGAATCTGAGCGATTGGCCCGGCACTAATTGCTCCAGGGCAACTTCCACGATCCATCAAGATCATACCCAGGCAGCACTAATGCATTTAGTGGAGTTTTATTGAATTTATTAAGCTTTTGGCCTGCTGGAGCTCCTCACAAATGCATTTTGTGCCTGTGACAGGCCCTGGCCAGTGAATTCTGCCTCGTTACTGGGGCTCTGTGGTGATCACAGCTCCTGTCAGGGCCATTATCCCCTGCACAAAGCAGGGCTGGCATTTCTTGGGCTCTGCAGGGCTACAGCCACCCTCTGGCTCTGCCATGGAATCTCAGGCTCCAGCCACCCTCTGGCCCTGCCATCCTCATGGAGCTGGAGCTCGTTCCATCCCTTGAGCTCAGGGCTGGCGTGGCAGGAAAAATACAGAAAAATTTCTGTAATTCCTGGTGGAACTGGAGATTTTCCCATTCCTTGAGGTGATTTGGGCCAGGTGTGGCAGGAAAAGTTTCTGTAATTCTCATGGAACTGGATGCTTTTCCATCCTTTGAGGCGGGGCTGAGGTGGCAAGTAACTCAGGTAAAGTTTCTGTAATTCCTCATGGAATCTGAGTTTTACCAGAGCTTTTTCCATCCCTTGAGGCCAGGTGGGGCTTCTGTGGCAGGGAAAATTTCTGTAATTCCTGGTGGAACTTGAGCTTTTTCCATCCCTTGAGGTGAGGGCTGGTTTGGCAGGAAAAAATTCTGTAATTCCTGGTGGAAATGGAACATTTCCCATCCCTGGCAGGAAATGTTTCTGTAATTCTCATGGAACTGGAGATTTTTCCATCCCTTGAGCTCAGGGCTGGTGTGGCAGGAAAAAAATTCTGTAATTCCTGGTGGAAATGGAACATTTCCCATCCCTGGAAGTGAAGGCAGTCTGCAGGAAAAATTCTGTAATTCTCATGGAACCTGAGCTTTACCTGAGCTTTTCTATCCCTTGAGGCCAGTGGGCCTGGTGTGGTACGAAAAATTTCTGCAATTCCTTGTGGAACTGGAGATTTTTTCCATTCCTTGAGGTGAGGGCTGGTGGGCAGGAAAAGTTTCTGTAGTTCCTGGTGGAACTTGAGCTTTTCCCATCCTTGAGGTGAGGACTGGTCTGGCAGAAAAAGTTTCTGTAATTCTCATGGAACTGGAGATTTTTCCATCCCTTGAGCTCAGGGCTGGTGTGGCAGGAAAAAAATTCTGTAATTCCTGGTGGAAATGGAACATTTCCCATCCCTGGAAGTGAAGGCAGGTCTGGCAGGAAAAAATTCTGTAATTCTCATGGAACCTGATCTTTACCTGAGCTTTTCTATCCCTTGAGGCCAGTGGGCCTGGTGTGGTACGAAAAATTTCTGCAATTCCTTGTGGAACTGGAGATTTTTTCCATTCCTTGAGGTGAGGGCTGGTGGGGCAGGAAAAGTTTCTTTAATTCCTGGTGGAATTAATCCTGGTTTTTCCCACCTTCCCATGCAGGAGAATTGTCTGCAGCAAACCTGCTGGGGGCTGTTTGCACAGCCTGGGATTTTGCACAGCCTGGGATTTTCCCTGCGTGTTTGTCGCTGACCAGAGCAGCTCCATTTGTGATTTATCAGGAATCCCCTCCTGCTCTCTCCCTGGCACCGGCTGCAGCATCTGCTCCTGGTTTGCAGGGGGATTTATTTAATGCAGGAATCGTGCACTGATTGATGGAAAACCAATTGGCACGTGGAGCAACTGTTGGGAAGCCAAAGATAAAATTTGAGAAGAAGATAAGAAAATGTCGCTTTTTAAAAGTTTTATTATCTCCCCTGGATGTTAGTGCAGCAGCTGGACTCAGATTCCTGTCCTGGCTGTGCCTCCCTCACCTTTGGATGGATTCTGTCCTGCCAAGGAGGGAGCAATGAGAGAATAATGATCTGATTAAGGCTGTGAGGGAGGAGATGTCCTGCCTGGAAAAGTGGAATTATTGTGGCTGGCGGGTGGCCAGCAGGGAGGGAGCGTGGCCAGGGGCCAGCCAGGGATGTGATGGATCAGCCCCGTGATGGAGGGTGACAAATCCCAGCTCCTGCTCCATCCCAGGGAAATCCCAGCACTGAAATCCCCCCCTGGCCCTGCCCCAGCCCCATTACCTGCTGCCAGGGGAAGTGGGGAAATCCTGCCCCCTGCAAACAGGAAAAGATGGAAATCAGGGAAAATCAGGGATAATCAGGAATTCCTCATGTGTGGGATCCACATCCAGGGACATTCAGGGGCGTTCCCACCTGCAGAATTCCTTCCAGCCTCACTTTATCCACCCAAAAATGATCTGGGGTTGGAAATGGGTGTGCCAGGATGGTACAGGGGTGTCAGGAATTCATTATTCCCCAATAATGAGGAATCAATTATTCCCCAATAATGAGGAGTCAATTATTCCCCAATAATGAAGAATTCATTGTTCCCCAATGAGCTGGGGCTGGAAATGGGTGTGCCAGGATGGTGCAGGGGTGTCAGGAGTTTATTCCTCATTATTCCCCACTATTCCCCTTATTTATTCCTCATTATTCCCCAATAATGAGGAGTCAATTATTCCCCAATAATGGAGAATTCATTGTTCCCCAACGAGCTGGGGCTGGAAATGCGTGTGCCAGGACGGTGCAGGGGTGTCAGGAATTTATTCCTCATTTTTCCCCAATATTCCCCTTATTTATTCCTCATTATTCCCCAATTATGAGGAATTCATTATTCTCCAATAATGAGGAATTAATTATTCCCCAATAATGAGGAATTCATTGTTCCCCAATGAAGTGGGGCTAGAAATGGGTGTGCCAGGACGGTGCAGGGGTGTCAAAACCATTATTCCCCAATGATTAGGAATTAATTTTTTCCCAATGATAAGGAATTCGTTGTTCCCTAATAACCAGGAATTAATTATTCCTCAATTATGAGGAATTAGTTATTCCCCAACAATGAAGAATTCATTGTTCCCCAATGAGCTGGGGCTGGAAATGCATGTGCCAGGACGGTGCAGGAATTTATTCCTCATTTTTCCCCAATATTCCCCTTATTTATTCCTCATTATTCCCCAATTATGAGGAATTCATTGCTCCCCAATAACGAGGAATTAATTATTCCCCAATCATAAGGAATTCCCCAATAATGAGGAGTTCACGATTCCCCATTTTTACAGCCAGGGAGTTTTTCCCAGCTGGAGCTCCGGGGAAGGAAGGATTCCCCCAGGGGCTGCTGGAGCTGCTCAGGAACCCCTGGGCTCTGTCCCTGCTGCCCTTTGGGGCTGTCCTGGTGCCCTGGGAGCAGCCAAACCCACGGGCTGGGGGAGGAAAATGTGGAATAACCAATCCAGAGCTCAGGAAAAGAACAGGAATGAAGATCTGAGGCTGTCCGGTTATCTCGGCTGTTTGAGGGGCCTGGAAAGGCCCGAGGTGGCCTTGGGGCAGCCCGCGTATCGAAGGACGAGAAGAGGCTTCAGTTCTTCTTTCGGTTTTTATGTTTATTAATTGTTTATCTAAAAGATTTTCTTTCAGCCGAACAGAGCTCTGCTCAGCAGCCAGCCATGAGCACACTGTGCTGCCCTCCGGGGCAGCCACCTATCTTTATACCCATTGTTACGTGTACAATATTTATCATTTTTCCCCAATACCATTTATTCTTATTACTCGGTGCACTCTCAGTAATAACCAATCCAAAAGTGCCACCATGGCCAAAGAAGATGGAGGAGAAGAAGAAGAAGAGGACAGGACAGCCCCAATTCCTCCATCTTACTTCTCTAAACCCCCCTGTACATAAATCCTAAACCCTGTGTCTCACCTCTAATTAACCAATCCCTTCACCATTCACCCCGGTGAAGCCCTCTCCATTGTCGTCTCCTGTGTAGGGTTAAAGTCCAGCCACCAGACACTTCTGGCAACATCCCAGGACTCCCGAGCCCCCCAAGGGTGGTCTCGGTGGCCCGGCACCTCAGGACTGAGATCCTGAGATCCGACATGAGGCAAGCTGGTGTTTATCCTGAAACAGGAGTGTCTGATCAATCCCTCATCTCTTGGATCCATTTAGGGGATTTTCAGCCCTTTTGGGTGGGAAACACTTAATGGGTTATTTCAGAAGCATTCAGACACTCTGGAAATGCAGGATTTTTATTATTTTTCCTGGGGAAGTGGAGATGAAATCCAGGTCCTCCAGCAGATCCAGGCTGTGAGGGAAATCCTTCCTGCCTGCTCCCAGCTGCCCAGAAAATCCCAGCTGGCAGCTCCAGCCTGGTGGGGATGAGTTCACAAGTGCACTCAAGGAATGGGAATTAATGGGAATGGGAATTAAAGCTCGACCCAGCTCCACTGAACAGAGAAAATCTGGAGTTTCTGCACAATTGGACTATAATGGACCATAATAATCTGACATAATTATGAACCTTGCATCATTATTATAAAAATTGCCCTGGCTGAAGCAAACTTTGCTCTGCATTTTAAGGATTTGCCTTTTTATTTTAAAGTGCTTGTCCTTTTCCCCGAGTGAATGCAATTTATAGTTCTCCTTGACCTTTAGATAACAGTGAACGCTGTTATTTTTTGCTCTATTAATCCTCTTATCTTTCTGCCTGTGAACTATTGTTCACCCCACATATTGGCCACTGCTACAAATTGTGCCCTGAAATCCAAATATACGCACAAAAAAAGAAGAGAGAACAGAGCAAATGATGTCAGGAGTGAGCTCAGTAATTTCCATGATGATAACGTGGGCAGGTTCAGTTTATGAGCTCCAAGGAGGAGCAGAACCCTCCAGGTTGTGCTTGAAGTCACTGGGAGAGAGAAGAAAACGCAGCAGCACCAGCCTGATTTCATATTCTCTCTCCTCTCCATGTATTTACAGTTTTGCTCTTTTAATTTGCCTCAGAAAGTTGCCCAGGTGAGGTTGCAGGAGGAATTCTTCTGTCAGCCCTGCCCACGGAAAACTCCCTCAGGGGAATTCTGCCTTCTCTTTGCTTCCCAAGAAATATTTTTATTTATTGCTGGGAGAATTCCCTCTTTTGCTTCCCAAGTATTGTATTTGTGGGGTGCCCAGA
Source organism: Zonotrichia leucophrys gambelii (assembly GCF_028769735.1). Classification (NCBI taxonomy): domain Eukaryota; kingdom Metazoa; phylum Chordata; class Aves; order Passeriformes; family Passerellidae; genus Zonotrichia; species Zonotrichia leucophrys. The sequence continues at coordinate 3,146,390 of NC_088191.1, read as the reverse complement.
AGAAGGAGGGAATGATGAATCTGACTCCATGTTCCCAGAAGGTTAATTTATTATTTTATGATATTATACTGTATTAAAGAATACTAAACTAAAGAATACAGAAAGGATACATACAGAAGGTTAAAAAGATAATAATGAAAACTTGTGACTCTCTCCAGAGTCCTGACACAGCTTGGCCCTGATTGGCCAATAAGTCAAAACAATTCACAGAAACCTAATAAAACAATCACCTGTTAGATAAACAATCTCCAAACCACATTCCAAAGCAGCAAAACAGAGGAGAAGCAAATCAGATAATTATTGTTTTCATTTTTTCTCTGAGGCTTCTCAGCTTCCCAGGAGAAAAATCCTGGGCAAGAGGATTTTTCAGAAAATGTGAATGTGACCCATTATTTCATAATAATCACCAGCACTCCTTCCAGAAGCCTCCACACAGCTTCACCCTGATTGGCCAATGAGTCAAAACAATTCACAGAAACCTAATAAAACAATCATCTATTGAATAAACAATCTCCAAACACATTCCACACATGAGCACAACACAGGAGAAGCAAATCAGATAAATATTGTTTTCCTTTTTCTCTGAGGCTTCTCAGCTTCCCAGGGGAAAATCCTGGGCGAAGGGATTTTTCAGAAAACACGACTGTGACACCCAAGAAATATTTTAATTTATTGCAGCATTAGAGGAACCCCCCTGCAGCCTCTCACCAGTGGTTTTCAAAGCCAGGAAATCTCCAGTGAGCTTCAACCAGTGCAGTGAAGAGGGAAACCTCACTGGCTGAGGGGAAACACAAAAACCTTTGTGGTGATAAATAAAACTCCCAGACTTTTCCAGCTTTTGGCTTTTAGAGGGGTCAAGCTGGAGGCTGCTCAGGTGAAGTGAAAGTGAACCCCCAGCCCTGGCAGGAATCCTTGGCTCTCCCCTCACTGCAGATCGGCCAAGATTAATTAAAATTGCATAAGGTTGAAAGAGTGCCCAAGGTAAACACGAACCCCCTCAGAACTGCTCTGAGGAGCTTCTGGAGCTCAGCTCTGGGGGCTGGAAACTCCGCATGGATGAGAGAGGAGCAGCCAGGCACAGGAACATTTTGTTTCTGTTATTTCCAAACAGCCCCGGAATTTTATTTAGAGCAGAATTGACTCAGCAGAGCAGCAAATTCCACTCTGGCAGCGCTGGGGAGAGGAGCAGAGCCTGGAGCTCTCGCTGTGCTCCTGGGAAGGCTGGCCTGGAACAGGGTTAAAGAATAAAGTAGGGATTTATTAAAAAGTATTTAAAAGGGATTTATTAAAAGGTATTTTAAAAGCTATTTATTAAAAGGTATTTTAAAAGGTATTTATTAAAAGGTTTTTTATTAAAAGGATATCCTCAGTGGATACACCTTGGTATTTATTAAAAGGTATTTATTAGAAGGTCTTTTAAAAGATATTTTAAAAGGTTTTTATTAAAAGGTATTTTAAAAGGTGTTTATTAAAAGGATATCCTCAGTGGATACACCTTGGTATTTATTAAAAGGTACTTTGAAAGGTATTTATTAAAAGGTTTTTATTAAAAGGATATCCTTATTGGATACACCTTGGTATTTATTAAAAAGTATTTATTAAAAGGTATTTTAAAAGGTATTTATTAAAAGGTTTTTATTAAAAGGATTTCCTCAGTGGATACACCTTTATTTAGAGCAGAATTGACTCAGCAGAGCATCAAATTCCACTTTGGCAGTGCTGGGGAGAGGAGCAGAGCCCGGAGCTCTCCCTGCTCCTCCCCGTGCTCCTGGGAAGGCAGGCCTGGAACAGAAGATGGACAGAGTTAAAGAATAGAGTAGGGATTTGTTAAAAAGTATATAAAAGGTATTTATTAAAAGGTATTTTAAAAGGTATTTATTAAAAGGTGTTTATTTAAAGGATATCCTCAGTGGATCCACCTTGGGCAGCACAAAGCCCAGCCAGGGCTACACCCAAAATGATACAAAATGGTCCCAAAATGGACGAGGTCACTCACTTTTATAAATTCTGCTCCATTTGCATATTGGAGTTAATTGGCCAATTACAGCTTTAGGTTATCAAGTCCCATCCTCCTTGTTTTTCTCTCTCCAATTCTGCTGTTTATGTTTTTTTGGGCCTGGAGCTGTCCTTGGTCCCAAGCTGGAATTATTTTGTCTCCCTGCCCTGTGAAGAGAACTTGCAAACACTTAACACAAAGCTCAGAGTTACGAAAGCAGCACAGAATGTGAAAAATTGAAAAGCTGACTGTAATAACTATAAAATAGAAAAGCTAACTATAATAACAATAAAATATAAAAGCCAACTATAATAACTATAAAACACAAAAGCATCCCTCCCCTTCCAGAAGGATCCAGAGGGATCTCTGAGTCCCACACAGCCCCCTCAAAGCCCGAGCACTGAGCACAGCTTGGAAAGCTCTGATCCTGCCCAGGTGCCTGAACAAAACAAGGAATCTGGGATTTCCGAGCAAAACAATTCCTTTTGGAACAGGGAATTGTTCATTGCTCCTGAGAGGAATGGTGGATTTGTGTTTCCAAACAAGCTGTGGGGCTGCTGGGAGATAAAACCAGCACTGGGAGGGATTCCACTGATTGATGAATGGAAAAAGAGATTTGCTTTTACCAATAAACTTTAGCTTTGGTGATGAATGAAATTAGACATTGAAAGATGAAAGAAACAATGGGGGAAAAACCCTAAATTCCCTAAGAATTAAAAATGAAAAGAGAGGGTCATACATTAGAGGGAAATCTTTGGGATCAGGTGTTCGGGGGAGTCTGAACCTCTCAAGTGCCTCAGAAATGGGGAAAGAGAGAAGGGAAATGCCACAGGGGACCCCAAAAATACCACAGGACATGGGAAGGGACCCCGGGGATGGAGGGGCTGCTCCCGGTGCTGCTGAGCCATGGAGGGGCCTCTGCTGGCCCTGTCCCGTGCCAGGAGCAGAGCCAGCCCCACCAGCCTGGGCTGGAGAACCCTGAGGAGCTTCCCCTGGCTCAGGGGGCTGCTTGGGAGCTCCAGCAGCTTTCCCTGCACAGAACAACTCTGTGTGTCCTTTCCCTGCACAGAACAACTCTGTGTGTCCTTTCCCTGCACAGAACAACTCTGTGTGTCCTTTCCCTGCACAGAACAACTCTCTTGTGGGATCTCAGCACCTCAGGACTGAGGTGCCGGGCCACCGAGACCACCCTTGGGGGGCTCGGGAGTCCTGGAATGTTCCAGAAGTGTCTGGTGGCTGGACTTTGATCCTACACAGGAGACGACACCTGTATGAGGATAGGAGGGTTTCACCGGGGTGAATGGTGAAGGGATTGGTTAATTAGAGAGTGAGACACAGGGTTTAGGATTTCTGTACAGGGAGGTTTAGAGAAGTAAGATGGAGGAATTGGGGCGTGTCCTGTCCTTCTTCTTCTTCTTCTTCTCCTCCATCTTCTGTGGTGATGGTGGCACTTTGGGATTGGTCATTACTAAAAGTGCACCGGGCAATAAAAATAAAAAGGATTGGGGAAAAATGATAAATATTGTACACGTAACTTTGGGTATAAAGATAGGTGACTGCCCGGAGGGGGGACAGTGTGCTCATGGCTGGCTGCTGAGCAGAGCTCTGTCGAGCTGAAAGAAAATCTTTTAGATAAACAATTAATAAACATAAAGACCGAAAGAAGAACTGAAGCCTCTTCTCGTCCTTCGATACGCGGGCTGCCCCAAGGCCACCCCGGGCCTTTCCAGGCCCTTCAAACAGCCAAAACCGGACACTCTCTGAATCCTTTCCCTGCACAGAACAACTCTCTGAATCCTTTCCTGTCGAAGTGAGGGAGCGACCACCTTTGTTGATTTAGCATCTGACTCCGTTTATTCACTCAATCAGTCACTTTTTATAACCGTGTTAATTAAGTTCATGCATATTGCAAAATCTGAGCTCCTGACAGGCTGTAGAGAAAACTTCAGCTCCTCCTTTTGTTTACAATACCTGAAGTTAGTTTACTGAAACCAAGATCAGTGTTCCCACCATAATATGAAAGGTTCTCAAAACCTTCATATCTATTCCCAGACTGGCCGTCTGTTCCCAGTAGCAGCCAAGGACAGAACGGCCTGAGAATCTTGTTGTTTATATAAAAGGTGGCTGAGAACCTTAATTATTTACAGGATCAAGCCTGGGAAAGGCTGCTTTTACAGCAGGCTTCTATGTTTCCCTCAGCTGAATACCTTCATGGCCTCTTTCTTTAAGCCATGCTTAAACCAGGCTCTCCACACTTTCCCTGCACAGAACAACTCTGAATCCTTCTTCTGCACAGAACAACTCTGAATCCTTTCCCTGCACAGACCAACTCTCTGAATCCTTTCCCTGCACAGAAAAACTTTCTGAATCCTTTCCCTGCACAGAACAACTCTCTGAATCCTTTCCCTGCACAGAACAACTCTGAATCCTTTCCCTGCACAGACCAACTCTCTGAATCCTTTCCCTGCACAGAACAACTTTCTAAATCCTTTCCCTGCACAGACCAACTCTGAATCCTTTCCCTGCCCAGAACAATTTTCTGAATCCTTTTCCTGCCCAGACCAACTCTCTGTGCCCTTTCCCTGCACAGCCCAACCCTCCGTGCCCTTTGCTTTTGTAATCCCACCTAGCCTGGGGCTCTGCTTCACCTTCTGCAGGAGCAGCGCTCCGGAGCCCTCCCCGGTGGCTGCTACAGAGAGAGGATTTCTCATCTCAGCACAATGAAAGGCAGCGGTGCAGGGGCTCCTCCAGGGCAGCACTGGGGGATTTTTGTGCCCAGCCTGCAGGGGACACTCAGGTCAGGCTGTCCTGCCTCAAGTTGTGACCCTGTTTTTGCTTCTGTGCTGTTCAAACTGGAATTTTTTAATTTTTCCCCTCCCTGTGTGGGGTAAAGAAGTGTTGGGAGTTGTTGTTTGGGGTACCTTAAAGGAGTGGATAACAAGTTTTGCTTGCAGCAAAGAGAAACATTCTCTATTTTGTGTGTTTTTATGGCTTTTTATTCCTTTTCCCACTTATGCAAAGGCCTTTCCCAGGTAAACTCCTGGCTGTGATCTCCATTCCTGCTCGAGTTTAGAAGAGGAATATTGACAGCTCTAATAGCAGGGGTTCCGCCAGCCCCAGGTGAGGAGGGAGCCGAGCAGATGGAGCAACTTAAAATTCTGTGCAGCACCAAGACCTTGAAATAACGAAAGGAAAAAAAAAAAATCAAAATGCAAACTGACTCCTCCAATGCATCTCCAGGCAGGGAAAATAGGATGCAATTAAGTTCTTCCAGTCCCTCTAATGATAAGCTTTAAATGAGCAGCTTAATGAAATGTCACAAGGACAGGGCTGGAACAATCCCCACGTCCTGGCTGCACCTGATGGAGGAGGAATTACAGGGGGAGATGAAAAGGGAGAGTTTGCTTCCCTGTCCCTGCTGAAAATTCATTGAACCCCCCCCATGCTGGACCACAGAGGGATTTGGCTCTGGAATTTGAAGCAGGAACAACCCCAAAAAGCAAAGATTTGGGTGAGTGTCACCCTGGTTTTTAAGATTTTCTAAGCCTTCTGATGTTGACATTCTTGTAGTGAACTTTCTCACACACTTTCTGTAAATAACTCATTGTTTTGCGTTCCTTTATGGAGGAGGAGAGAGTTGATGGGCTGTTGGTTTGTCCAGTGCCATTGGAGAGGTGGCACTGTCACCTTCCAATCCATTGTCACTTTTGGAAAACTATAAATGTTGGAGTCAGAAAATAAACTTCCCTTTTTTCCTTTCACCTTGAGAACAGTGGTGTGCTTGTGTTCTTTCGTGTCCTATAGTGACAGGTGAGAAGTAGCCAGGCTCCCCCATGAAATGGGATTTTCCCATTTGTTAATTCCCTTTAACTCTGCCTGTGATGTTTGCCGGTGTTCAGGGTGATGGGGATGGGAAATTCCTGGATTTTGGAGGCAGAGGGTGCCCACAGAGCTGCTCCTTCCTCCCTGGGCCGGGAGGTTCTGGAGTGTTCTTCCTTTAAAAAGAGGTGTTTGATGTTCTGTGGGGCTCCCTGCTGCAGCTCCCTCATTCTGTGGTGTTTGGGTGCTTTTCCCTCTTCTCTTTTTCCAAATAAACCAATAATTTCATTTCATTTCATCAGGATATTGAGAGTCACCTTCAGGCTCTGCTCCCAAGGCCAGCGACTCCCTGTCCTCCCCTTTTGGATCAGTGCTGGAAATAAGGAGGAATTTTATTCAAACCTCAGCCAGGAGGGGTCAGAGGTGGGGGCTTGGTGCAGTCAGGGCTGAGAAAGCCCTGAAATTTCTGAAATTTCACTCTGAAATGGAGGGGAAATTCCCACATTTGGGAGAGCAGGATGGGTACAGGGCTGGGCCGAAGGATCCCCTCAATCCTTCCCTGGATCCCTCAGTCCTTCATTAGATCCCATCAGTCCTTCCCTGAATCCCTCAATCCCTCCTTGGACCCCCTCCAATCCCTCTCTGGATCCCCTCAAACCCTTCCTGGATCCCTTAATCCCTCCTTGGATTCCCTCAATCCCTTCTTAGATCTCCTCAATCCTTCCTTGGATCCCCCAGTCCATCTCTGGATCCCCTCAATTCCTCCTGGAATCCCCTCAGTCCTTCCCTGGATCCCCCAATCCCTCCTCAAATCCCCCCCATCCCTGCCTGGATCCTTCAATCTCTGCCTTGATCCCCTCAATCCTTCCCTGGATCCCCACAATCCCTCTCTGGATCCCTCAATCCCTTCCTGGATCCCCACAATCCCTGTCTGGATCCCTCAATCCCTTCCTGGATCCCTCAATCCTTCCCTGGATCCCTCAATCCCTCCCTGGATGCCCCCAATCCCTCCTCAAATCCCTTCAATCCCTCTCTGGATCCCTCAATTCCTGCCTGGATCCCTCAATCCTTCCCTGGATCCCTCAATCCCTCCCTGGATGCCCCTAATCCCTCCTCAAATCCCTTCAATCCCTCTCTGGATCCCATCAATCCCTCCCCGGATCCCCTCAATCCCTGCCTGGCTCTCTCTGGACTGAGGTTGTGATGAGTTTTTGGGAAAGGGATTTTGAATGCACCCTTGCTCCATGTGAGTTTTTCTGCTCCCTCCTCCCCTCCTCCTCAGGCCCTGCCAGTCCCAAATTGTGATAAAAACAGGTAAAAAAAAAATACAAAAATCCAAAATGCAGTAAATTGTCCTGGAACACATCAGCAGCTTGGTGTTTTAGCCCTTGCTTGGAATAAAATTCTCCCAGCACAGCTCCCCTGGGGCAGGAGAGGAACTCTGAATTCATTTCTTTTGACGACCACGTCAACCTGCTTTGCACAAGAAAAGAAAAAATAAAAACCTATATTTAGAATGCATAATGCAAGCATATCATCTTCTAAACAAGAAAGTAGGACACATCCTCAGCCAGGATGAAAAGAAAATGGGGGGAAAAAAATGAAATAAAAAAGCCAAGTCTGCATTAGAAAGTGGGAGATGGCTCCCACATAAATGCAGTGTCAAAGTGGCAGCTCTTCCTCTAATAACAGTCATGTAAATACAAACACAAACATCCCTGCTGCACACTTCACATAAACGCAGCTACACGGAACAAAAAGGGTGACAAAACAGGATGGGAGGTGATGAATGAATATTCCCTGCCTGCCTGGCGCACACTGAGGGAAACCTGACTCGGCTCCTGCAGCCCCTGGATGCTGAGCCCAAGCTTTCCCAAATTCCTGGAGCTTGCTGGGCTCCTCTGGAGTGGCAAATGTGAAAATAAGAGCTTTGAAATGCCCAAATTCTTCTCTTTATGGGCTTTTAAACTGAGCAAACAGCCTTTGTTCAGGCAGATGCCCAAAGATCCGATGTCCCGGCATCAGGCTGGGAGGTTTCATCCTTAAATTGGAACTTTTTAAACCAGATCCATGAAAAAACCATGGAAAAGCAGCCTGGGAAGCTCTGCCCAGCCATAAGGACACAGCAGCTCCAGTCTGTGAGGCTCTGACTGCTGGGGGGTTGGAAATGGTCCATTTTCCATTTTCCATCCCTTGGATCCTGGGACAGGCCTGAATTTCACTCCATAAAATTCTCAACACCACATACACAGATATTTAACGTGCTAAAACTTCATAGCACCCCTTAAAAACAACTTCAGCCCTTTGGAATTACCCAAGAAATCACAAATTATAAGAACGGAATATAAAATTATGATACTGAATATAAGATTAGGATACTGTCCATAAAATGATGATGCTGAATATCTGTACTGTCTGCAGTGCTTGTGGTTCTTAGCTGGAACTTAAATGGAAAATGGAGTTTTAGTGGTTTGTATTGGCCCCACTTTTCAGCTGTTTTAGCCCAAAGGGACGTTGCAAACCTCAGCAATCCCAAAATTGGTTAAAACCTGGGTGGGCGATGAGGCCCCAAGTCCTTGTCCTGGAGCATCATTGCCCATGCTGGGATTTGATGATATTTTTGTGTGTTCAGGGCTGAACTGAGCTGAGTTATTAATTCTGCAGCAGGCTGGGGAGTGTCAGCTCTGATCTGCAGGGGTGAGAGCAGAGGCTGAGCCAGGCATTGATCTGCTCCCAAAAGGAAATTTGGGATTGGCCTCTCACCCCCTGATTCACCAAACTCCAACAGGGCCAAGGTGATGGCAGAGCTTTGTTTGTCTAAGGAAAAGTCCTTTCTCCAGTTTGATTCAGGGATATTTTACCCCTGTGACAGGAGGTTTCAGCACAGCAGCATCACCTTGGTTTGAGCCCCACCCTGGGAGCCTGCTCAGGTGAATTTGGATTCTGTGGGATTTTTCCACATCTTGAGTGGATTTTTATAGAAATGTGAGGGGTTTATCCAAGAACCAGTGTGACTTCAGTTCTCTTCTGAGGATCTCTCCTTTCTCTGGCAGAATAATAAAATTATTAGGCTGAAAATAAAGGCCATGCTGGCAGAGCAGGAGACCAAACCCACAGAAATATCCTATTCCTGCTGGCAGAGTTCCTCCAGCAGCTGTTCCAGGAGGGAGCCCAGCCAGCAAACGCTGCACACGCTGGATTTCAATTCCTGGGATGTCTCAGGCCAGGTCAGCTGCTGCTGCTGCTGCTGCTGCCAGGGACAGCAGCTCCAGCTGCTTCTCCACTGCACACAGTTGGCTCTTCATCCTCGGGGCTGGCAGGGCTTGTGCTTCCTGCAGCGGCCGGTGCTGGAGCCAGGGACACTGCGGAGGCCATCCTTCCCTCAGACATGTCCATCACTCCATCCTTCCCTCACAAATGTCCATCCTTCCCTCACAAATGTCCATCCCTGGCCATCCTTCCCTCAGCATTGCCCATCCTTCCCTCAGACATGTCCATCACTCCATCCTTCCCTCAGAAATGTCCATCCTTCCCTCACAAATGTCCATCTTTCCCTCAGACATGTCCATCACTCCATCCTTCCCTCACAAATGTCCATCTTTCCCTCAGACATGTCCATCCCTGGCCATCCTTCCCTCAGCATTGCCCATCCTTCCCTCAGAAATGTCCATCATTCCATCCTTCCCTCACAAATGTCCATCTTTCCCTCAGAAATGTCCATCCTTCCCTCATAAATGTTCATCCCTTTGTTTTTCACCCATTCCTGGCCATCCTTTCCCCATTCCTCACTATCCTTCCCTCAGAAATGTCCATCACTCCATCCTTCCCTCAGAAATGTCCATCCTTCCCTCACAAATGTCCATCTTTCCCTCAGACATGTCCATCCCTGGCCATCCTTCCCTCAGCATTGCCCATCCTTCCCTCAGAAATGTCCATCATTCCATCCTTCCCTCACAAATGTCCATCTTTCCCTCAGAAATGTCCATCCTTCCCTCACAAATGTTCATTCCTTTGTTTTTCACCCATTCCTGGCCATCCTTTCCCCATCCCTGGCCATCTTTCCCTCAGAAATGTCCATCCTTCCCTCAGAAATGTCCGTCCCTTCATTCTAAACCCATCCCTGGCCATCTTTCCCCCATTCCTCACCATCCTTCCCTCACAAATGCCCATCCTTCCCTCAGAAATATCCATCACTCCCTCAGCAGTGGCTATCTTTCCCTCCTTTCTCCACCCCTGACCATCCTTTCCCTATCCCTGGCCATCTTTCCCTCAGAAATGTCCATCCTTCCCTCACAAATGTCCATCCCTTTGTTTTTCACCCATTCCTGGCCATCCTTTCCCCATCCCTCACTATTCTTTCCTCACAAGTGTCCATCTTTCCCTCAGCAGTGACCATGCCTTCATTCTTCACCCATCCGTGGCCATCCTTTCCCCATCCCTGTCCATCTTTCCCTCACAAATGTCCATCCATCCTTCAGCAATGTCCATCCTTCCCTCACTGATGTCCATCCCAGGCCACCCTTCCCCACACTCAGAGGTGTTTTTGCACCTCTCCCATTCCCCCTCTCCCATCTGTCCCTTTTCATTCCCATCAAACCCCTGAGCCTGGGAATCTCTGGGGTCCCGATCAGCCCCAGGGCTCTGCACTGTCACCGTCACATTTTCTGAAAAATCCTCTTGCCCAGGATTTTCTCCTGGGAAGCTGAGAAGCCTCAGAGAAAAAGGAAAACAATAATTATCTGATTTGCTTCTCCTGTGTTTTGCTGCTTTGGAATGTGGCTTTGACATTGTTTATCCAACAGGTGATTGTTTCATTGGTTTCATGTGAATTGTTCTAACTTAATGACCAATCACTGTCCAGCTGCATCAGACTCTGGAGAGAGTCATGAAATTAATTTAGTATCTTTTTAGCCTTCTGTCTGTATCCTTTCTGTGTTCTTTAGTATAGATATAATATAATATAATATAATATAATATAATATAATATAATATAATATAATATAATATAACATAATATAATAGCCTTTTGAGAACATGGAGTCAGATTCTCAATTCCTCCTTTGTCCTGGAGACCTCACAAATCCCACACTGCCCTGCCTCAAAAATGAGTGGCCAGCCCTGAGCTTCCATCACTGCCATCAATTCAGGGAGCAGCCTGGGCCAGCACAACCTGGACGCTGGTGGATATTTGGAGTGAGAAACGCTTGGTGTGGATGTTGCTCCAGGAACACAAGGAGATTTTGGCACATCCTCGCCTCAGCTCATCTCCAGCTGGCCCCACCAGCTCCCGGGGCTGCCGGAGCCGTTTCCAAAGCAGCACAGCCTTTAATTTCCCCACCATTTGTTATGCGTGCTGCACTTTGCCATGAATAAACCAGGACCTCGGGTTTTGTTCTGGAGCAAAACAGAACCGTGGATTCCTCAGTGCAGAAAAAACGGAACAAAATTCCCATTTTTGTTCCCATTCCCTGCAGAAGTGCCAAGGGGTGGGACAGTGGGGATGGACGGAGATGAGAGATCTCTGCAGCCAGGTCGTGGAATTTGGGGTTTATTGCAAAGGACCCTGCTGGGAGCTGCCAGGCACAGCTCGGACAAGCAAAGAGAAGTAAAGAGAGTGGAAAGAGAGAGAAGGCAAGAGTGTGGTACAGAGGATGAAAGAGCAAGGTTCCCATTCCAACACAATAAATCTTCTTCTGTGTTGAATATTCTGATTCTCACTAACCAATCTAGTACAAGATACAAATCCTACAGCATTTCCATACAGCCTATAAGAATCATTACATTACCACACTGTGTTACATTTTAAACCCTAAAAACTCCTCTTTGGGCCCTTCTGCCAAGCTGTAGGGTCTGCTCTGACCCTTGGAGCTGTCTGCAAGCAGAGGGTGTTGTTCCATCAAAAGGGGATCACCTTCAGCCAGCCACACCATTGTTTTCCAGTTGTTCAGTAACTGAGGGATCTCAAAGCTTGCTTTCATTTCAATCTCATTTATAGTTTCCTTATTCTCCAAATCTTTTACCAGGCAATCATATTTAAGAGCCTTTCCTGTTCCATCTTCCCCAACAATTCCCCCCCTAGGCCGGTTGTGCTCGCAGTCAATCGTCCCTCGTAGCTTGTTTGTTTAATTGATTGCATTGCTGTGTCAACCTGCCCACGCAGGAGCCTCAAATATTTGCAGAGTGGAGCACACCCGGAGCTGGGCACGGCTGGCTCCTGTCACAGCACAGCTGCAGCTGCTCAGCGGGGACGCCGGCAATCCAAACACACCAAATTAATTAGGGTTATGTCCATAAACTCGGCTCGCTTCTCTCAGGTTTGTGCAGGAATGTTCCCTGCTTGTGCTCAAACATGTTGATTAAACAGCGCTGGGGTTTTGGAGCTCTCCTTTGTGATATCAAAGAGCAGATTATTGCAGAGCCTCGCTGGGTAAATATTTGCTTTTTGTCAGGAGTTGCTGCTTCCTCCCCTCTGGTTTTCCCTCTGTTGCCTCTTCCCATGCCATTCCCTCTTCCTCCCCTCCATGTCGGTGTCAGGAGGTTGAAATGACTCCTGGAAAAACACAAAGGGGCTGCTTTGTCTACAAAATGTGGTTTTTTGTGCCTCTCAGGGCAATCACGTTCCTCCCTGACAGCGCCCAAGTGCCAATTTTTTAATTGCCATGACTTTGACTGCCCGTTGTTTATGGAGGAGGAGGGATAATTCCTGAGCATCCAAATTCTGCTGAAAGGAACCTCCTTCCCCTGCTCGTTTGCCTTCCTTTGTGCTCTCCCAGTGTAGATGTTTATCCAGTGGGTTCAGTCCAATTAAACAGTTCATCAGCTGAGAAAATCAGCCCTGGAATAATCCTGCTGTCTTTAGCGGGACTAATGTCAGGCTGAGAGTTCATTCAGGAACATTGTCACTGCTTTAAGGTGTCTTTTAAGGGGTTTTTCACCACTGGCCTTTAATTCCCCGTTACCTGAGCACCAAATGATCATTAAATATTTAGGAATAAATCCAACATAAGCCTGAATTATGCAATAAACCACCCCTGATCTCTTTGCAAAGGGAGATCACCTGCTGGACTGATCTCCCCACCCAGCACAGAGAGGGTTAAAACCCCCAAATATTTCCTTTTGAAGTTGCCCAAAGTTCCGTGGAAGCAAGATGACAGCAGCACGACTGGTCTGTCTGTCTGCATTTTCTACAAAGCTTTAAAAATCTCACAAGATACCCACTTCCTTTATTCTTTCCCTTCTTATTATCCTTATTTTTTTCTCTTTTTGGCTTTTTTTCCCCCTTGTTTGTTTGTTTGGGTTTTTTTTTTCCTCTTGGTGGTCTCTAAAAGCCATCCCAAAGTCTGAACCAATTTCTCAGTTTCAAAAGCAAGGATAATAAACCTGTCATTTGTGGCCTGAGCAGGGAGCTTGCTGCTGCTGCTGCTCTGATATTAAAGCTGATTAGAAGCAGACCTGGTTTAGAGGAGTTCATCTCTTTCTGAGGCTGTTTGATTTTGTGGGGAGGAATTTCTGTGACCCCGAGTGGTTTGAGGTGCCAGGGCTGTTGAGGAGAGCACGGCTGGGGTAACTCTCACCTGGGGAGCTCCTGCTGGGGCAGCTTTAATCCCATTTTATCTCGTTTGGAAGGCGCGGGAGGATGAGAGGATGAAAGGCGAGGCAGGGCTCTGTGCTGGGGCTGCTTGAGCAGAATTTCTGAATTCCTGAACCAGCTCTGCGAGGATTTGCAGGGCTGAGCCTTTTGTGATTCTCTGCTGAGGAGCTCTGGGGTCGTGCAGTTCCAATTACTCCGGGTAACCCTGAGCTCTTTCCTCCTCCTGACCACGGAGAGAGTCCCTGGAGAGTGGAACTCTGCAGTTTGGGATCCTGTGGGGACAAACTCTGCTAAATCCCATCCCCAGCCTGCCTCAGGGGGGTTTGGGCTGTGGGGCTGCTCCTGAAGCTGCAAATTCCATTATCCTGCTGGGGTTTCCAGACAAACACGGGCTCAGGGCTGGGAAAAGCCTCTCTGGGTTTGTGGCTTTGTGTTTGTGCCTCTGGGTTTGTGCAGTGCTTGCAGGGAATGCCCCAACAAAGGGAAAAATGATGAGAAGGACTCCATCTTATCAGAAGGCTAATTAATTACTTTATTATACTGTATTATTCTATATTACATTACATTGCATCTAAACTGAGTCTGACAAGCACTCAACTGCTTTTGCAGCTTTCCCAAAACCCTCTGATTTTAGGGATTCCCACAAACTGCACAGAATCTCGTGACTGTCCCGACAGTCCTGACACAAACACACCTGGATTCAATGGGTCTGTGAATCAAAACACTCATGCCAAAATCCAATTATCAATTCCCTTCAGGTAAACAATCTTCCACCATGCATTCCACTCGTGAACAGCCACAGGAGCAGTAAATGAGATAAGAATTGTTTTTCCTTTCTCTGATGTTCAGAGAAGGTGAAACCCAGGAATATTCTTGGGGAGTCGTGCCTTGCTTTTCTCTGTGAAGAGAAATGTGGCGACCAATTTGTGCCTCTGGGTTTGTGACTTTGTGTTTGTGGCTTTGGGTTTGTGCCTCTGGGTTGGTGGCTCTGAGTTTGTGGCTTTATGTTTGTGGCTCTGTTTTTGAGGGTCTGGGTTGGTGGCTCTGTTTTTGGGGCTCTGTGTTTGTGGGCTTTGGTTTGTGGCTCTGTGTTTGTGACTTTGTGTTGGTGGCCCTGGGTTTGTGGCTTTGTGTTTGTGACTTTGTGTTGGTGGCTCCTGGTTTGTGGCTTTGTGTTTATGGCTCTGGGTTGGTGGCTCTGTTTTTGGGGCTCTGTGTTTGTGGGCTTTGGTTTGTGGCTCTGTGTTTGTGACTTTGTGTTGGTGGCCCTGGGTTTGTGGCTTTGTGTTTATGGCTCTGGGTTTGTGGTTCTGTGTTTGTGTTTCTGTGTTTGTGGCTCTGGGTTTGCGGCTTTGTGTTTGTGACTTTGTGTTGGTGGCCCTGGGTTTGTGGCTTTGTGTTTGCGGCTCTGGATTTGTGTTTCTGTGTTTGTGGCTTTGTGTTTATGGCTCTGGGTTTGTGGTTCTGGGTTTGTGTTTCTATGTTTGTGGCTCTGTGTTTGTGGCTTTGGGTTTGTGCCTCTGGGTTGGTGGTTCTGAGTTTGTGGCTCTCTTTTTGAGGCTTTGGGTTGGTGGCTCTGTTTTTGGGGCTCTAAATTTGTGGGCTCTGGTTTGTGGCTCTGTGTTTGTGATTTTGTGTTGGTGGCTCTGGGTTTGTGGCTTTGTGTTTATGGCTCTGGGTTGGTGGCTCTGATTTTGGGGTTCTGTGTTTGTGGGCTCTGGTTTGTGGCTCTGTGTTTGTGATTTTGTGTTTGTGGCTTTGTGTTGGTGGCCCTGGGTTTGTGGCTTTGTGTTTATGGCTCTGGGTTTGTGGCTCTGGGTTTGTGTTTCTGTGTTTGTGGCTCTGTGTTTGTGGTTCTGGCTTTGTGTTTCTGTGTTTGTGGCTTTGTGTTTGTCCTCTGGGTTTGTGGCTCCTCTCAGGGGGATGGATGGAGCACCAGGAGCTCAGTGAGGAGCAGCGAGGGCTCTCAGCCATCACTCTCAGATCAGTTTGTGGCCAGTTCAAACACACACTGAGGGCTGCTAAAGCTCAAAGGCTGCCTTTAGAAACCAGCCATTCATCGTGAGGGGCTTCATAAACGCCAGGGTGTTGTTTGGGGCACCCCCAGGTTCCAGATCCCCAAATTCTGTGTCCCCATCCCCTGCAGCAGCAGCAGCAGCAGGGCTGGAGCTGCCCCAGAGCTCCTCCAGGAGATCCCACCCTGTGGGATCTCAGCAGCTCAGGACTGAGGTGCCACCGAGAGCACCCTTGGGGGGCTCGGGAGTCCTGGAATGTTCCAGAAGTGTCTGGTGGCTGGACTTTGATCCTACACAGGAGACGACACCTGTATGAGGATAGGAGGGTTTCACCGGGGTGAATGGTGAAGGGATTGGTTAATTAGAGAGTGAGACACAGGGTTTAGGATTTCTGTACAGGGGGTTTAGAGAAGTAAGATGGAGGAATTGGGGCGTGTCCTGTCCTTCTTCTTCTTCTTCTCCTCCATCTTCTGTGGTGATGGTGGCACTTTGGGATTGGTCATTACTAAAAGTGCACCGGACAATAAGAATAAAAGGTATTGGGGAAAAATGATAAATATTGTACACGTAACTTTGGGTATAAAGATAGGTGACTGTCCGGAGGGGGGACAGTGTGCTCATGGCTGGCTGCTGAGCAGAGCTCTGTCGGGCCGAAAGAAAATCTTTTAGATAAACAATTAATAAACACCGAGACCGAGAAAAGAACTGAAGCCTCTTCTCGTCCTTTGAAACGCGGGCTGCCCCAAGGCCACCCCGGGCCTTTCCAGGCCCTTCAAACAGCCGAAAACCGGACACCACCCTGAGCATCCCTCACACCCTTCCCCTGCAGGGCCTGGATGGATTAACAGCATTCAGCCCACCCAGGGGGACTGTCATGGTTTGAGCCTGGCACAGAGCCAGTGCCCCCATGAAAATGCCCCACCCTGGTGTCTGCTGTGAGATGTGACCAGGAATAAGCAAAACAGGCTCCAACTTAAACATAAATAACACTTTATTACCTAAAACTACAGGAAAAAATAGGAAAGGCTATAAGGAAAAGAAAAAAAAAGAAATTGAAAACCTTACACAAACCACTTTTCCTCCTCCCCACTCCCTGACTTTCCCAATCCAATACATTCTCTCAAAAATACCAACTGCCCAGTCCGGCACGACACTTTAGTATACTCAAACATCAGTTCATGAAGAGGGAAAGGAGTCCTTCTTGTTCCATAGGCTTCTCGTGGAGACACACTGAGACCCTCGTGTGCTTCCCTGTCACTCCGGCACCGCCCGGAAAGTCCATTTGCCGCTCGTGACATGTTCCTTCCATGCTCAGTGCTCTCACCACCGAGACATGGATCAGAGCTGCTTTTAGGGTGGTCTTTCAAGGATGCCTTGTCTCACTCCAAAAAGGCACAGTCTCTGCTTTTGGGACAACTGTCCCCCCCATATATTTCCAACCCCCTGGGGCCGGGGGGTCCTCACAAATGAACCCTCCTGGTTTTGAGGCACTGCCTCCCCCTAAATGCAGTCTGTGTCACAGGAACAACTGAGTCCATGGCTACAAGAAAAGTCCAGCTAAAAGGCCACTCCAAATCATCTCTCCCCATCCAATCATCTCCACAATCTCCGGGCCAAAGTCTTTATCTCATATCATCTCTCATCTCCCTTCTTATTCAGCTTCGAGGAGGATTAGCATTTTTGTAAGGCCCCAATCATGCAAGAAAGGGTTAAAAGTTTTCAGTCTCTGTCTGTCGGACGGCTCCCACGCACGCTGCCCACACGCTGCCGCTGCGGCCGGGCAGTCCTCCCCCCCTTCTCGCTGGCTGCTCTCCTGCTCTCCTGGGGGGGGGGGAAGGGGGGGGGGGTGGCTGGCTGCCCGATGTCTCTTGGGGCTCCCCCCCTTCCATCCTCGAAGCCCCCTCAACACCATCTCTGTCCAGACCCCCAGGCCTCACCGCATGGCTGGCCCCTCCCCCGCCCAGCAGCAGCGGGCCGGGCGAGGGAGAGAGGTCTGAACTCCTCGGCCGCGATGTCCAAAAAGAGGAAATGCCAGGGCAGTGCCCTGCTTTTAACCCCTGTGTATTCTCGGAGGTGTGTCCAAACCCCACTGGCTACACCAGGTGTCAGTATGAAACTCAAAACCTTCATTGGTTTGACCACAGCTTCCCAGAATTCCCACTCCTTCCGGGTCAAACCATGACAATCCACCCTTCACCTCCGAGAATACACTTTCTAAAATTATCAACAGGACTACAAAACACTTCTACACAACAATACCTTAGATTCACTATGACTATTTATCTACCTTAACTTAGTACATGCTTTCCTTATTCTTCTTGGTCTCATCTCACAGCTTTACCTCATCATTCTCCCGTGATTCGATTTCCCGGTCAGGGAACCAAAAAATGTCATGGTTTGAGCCTGGCACAGAGCCAGTGCCCCCATGAAAATGCCCCACCCTGGTGTCTGCTGTGAGATGTGACCAGGAATAAGCAAAACAGGCTCCAACTTAAACATAAATAACACTTTATTACCTAAAACTACAGGAAAAAATAGGAAAGGCTATAAGGAAAAGAAAAAAAAAGAAATTGAAAACCTTACACAAACCACTTTTCCTCCTCCCCACTCCCTGACTTTCCCAATCCAATACATTCTCTCAAAAATACCAACTGCCCAGTCCGGCACGACACTTTAGTATACTCAAACATCAGTTCATGAAGAGGGAAAGGAGTCCTTCTTGTTCCATAGGCTTCTCGTGGAGACACACTGAGACCCTCGTGTGCTTCCCTGTCACTCCGGCACCGCCCGGAAAGTCCATTTGCCGCTCGTGACATGTTCCTTCCATGCTCAGTGCTCTCACCACCGAGACATGGATCAGAGCTGCTTTTAGGGTGGTCTTTCAAGGATGCCTTGTCTCACTCCAAAAAGGCACAGTCTCTGCTTTTGGGACAACTGTCCCCCCCATATATTTCCAACCCCCTGGGGCCGGGGGGTCCTCACAAATGAACCCTCCTGGTTTTGAGGCACTGCCTCCCCCTAAATGCAGTCTGTGTCACAGGAACAACTGAGTCCATGGCTACAAGAAAAGTCCAGCTAAAAGGCCACTCCAAATCATCTCTCCCCATCCAATCATCTCCACAATCTCCGGGCCAAAGTCTTTATCTCATATCATCTCTCATCTCCCTTCTTATTCAGCTTCGAGGAGGATTAGCATTTTTGTAAGGCCCCAATCATGCAAGAAAGGGTTAAAAGTTTTCAGTCTCTGTCTGTCGGACGGCTCCCACGCACGCTGCCCACACGCTGCCGCTGCGGCCGGGCAGTCCTCCCCCCCTTCTCGCTGGCTGCTCTCCTGCTCTCCTGGGGGGGGGGGAAGGGGGGGGGGGTGGCTGGCTGCCCGATGTCTCTTGGGGCTCCCCCACCCTTCCATCCTCGAAGCCCCCTCAACACCATCTCTGTCCAGACCCCCAGGCCTCACCGCATGGCTGGCCCCTCCCCCGCCCAGCAGCAGCGGGCCGGGCGAGGGAGAGAGGTCTGAACTCCTCGGCCGCGATGTCCAAAAAGAGGAAATGCCAGGGCAGTGCCCTGCTTTTAACCCCTGTGTATTCTCGGAGGTGTGTCCAAACCCCACTGGCTACACCAGGTGTCAGTATGAAACTCAAAACCTTCATTGGTTTGACCACAGCTTCCCAGAATTCCCACTCCTTCCGGGTCAAACCATGACAGGGACACAGCTAAATTGAATTGTGCATCCCTTCATTTAAATTGAATTTGTGCATCCCTTCATTTCCACCTTCCCCAGGAAATGTTTTCCCCCCTTTTTGCAGTGGGGAGGACCCTGGCTCTCACGGGCTGTGAGAAGTGGCAGGAATTCAGGACGTGGAATGTTTTCAGGAGAAAACATCTCCTAAATTACAATAATTTTATAATCACAGGTATCGCTCGTATCACTCGCCTGTCTGGGTGACCCTTATTACAGCAATGCTTTAATTACTGTAATTGGTTTATTGCCTCATCGTTCTCTGAATTAAAGAATTATTTCATCCTTATTTAAAGGACGAGGCAAGTATTGATTCAGGGGCTTTGAAAAATTCCAGAGCAGCGATTGTGTGGGTGCCAGAATGTTTTTGAAAATCAAGTGCTTTGAGGACAATGAGCAACTTGCGACTGTGATAGAGAACACCAGCTTCAAATCCATCCATTTCAAAGAGGAATTCATTACCGGGGCTAATTTGCATCCACAAAAACACAGCTCAGCTCAGCATTGTCATCAAAAGGCGTTTTCAGTGCTCAGCGTTGTGTTAAATGCACTTCTCAAGGACTTGGGATGGCAAGGCCCAAGATGAAGATGCTGCTTGGGCTCCAGAAGGTGTTTAGTTTGCTTTTATTTAATCCTCAGATTAAGCAAGGCCTGCACTGAGTCTTGCTCACCTTTGCTAGGATTAGACCTGATCCAAAATTCAAGTTTTATTCCTAGAAAGGCCTGGGCTCAGTGAAATCCCAAAACTGGGGGGTTTGGGGCAGCTGGGACCAGCCCTGTCCCTGTCACACCCTGGAACTGCTCCTCCTGCAGAAAGCAAATTGCAGCCAGTCCGGATCAGTGTAAAATCAAACACAAAACAGGTGTTTGCTAATTAAAACTGAGATTTTAATGAATGACCTGTGTGGTTTTGGTGAATAAATACCACTCTCAGCATCTGCTCTGTAATTAGGTTCCAACTTCTTCTTTTTTTTTTTTCCTCTCCTCAAGTCCCAGTAAATAACTACAGAATGCCAGGTTGAACTGAAACCTGCTAATCTTTGCTCTTTAATGGGGAAAAAGCAGATGTTTCCTGCCCAGGTAACTCCAAGCAACAGCAATCAACAGAGGAGGGGGAAAAAAACCCATCAAATCCTTCATCTTTTAACGTGTTTTTCTCTCTGCTTTGCACAACAAGGGAGAGATTTCCTAAAATCCTCCCAGTGCTGCAGGCTGGTGCCACACTTGTGCGATGGCTCTTGTTGCAGCCCTTGGGGGTTTATTTTTACTAATTAGGTGTTTGCTTAGATTTCTTGAGGGTTTTTTGGTTTTTTTTTTTCCAATTCTGGACCTGTTTTCCATGCAATGTAAACACAGATCCATGGGAATGGGTGGGGAGAGGTTCTGGAGTGCCCACACAGGGATCCTGTGGATATCAAACCCTGGGCTGTGGATTCCTCCTCAGGAATGCCTGAGCAGGGAGAAATAAAAGGGATTAAAGCCTCAGGATGGAGTAAAACTGGGATTTCCCCCAGTCAGGTTCCTTCCCTTCCTCTCCTGCCACGGAGACTGGAGCTGCTGAAGGGGGGATTTTGGGATGTGGGGGATTTTGGGATGTGGGGAATTTTGGGATGTGGGGAATTTTGGGATGTGCTTCTGTCTGTGGCCAGTCCAGGGTCCCAAACCCCAGTTCTGTCTGGCAGCAGCCAGGAGGGGATGGATCCATAGGAACCTTTGCTCTGAGGGATCAGTTTCTCCAAAATCCATGGAAGGAGGGCCTGAAGGCCTTTCCTCTGCGTTCTGGTGTTTGGTGAATCCTCAGGGAAGGAGGAAACACCTCAAGCACAAAAACCTCCCTCAGCTGCTCTCAGGAGCTCTGTTTGCCATGTTTGCCACACAAAAAAAAAATGTGAAATTGCATTTCCAAACACAAAAACCTCCCTCAACTGCTCTCAGTTCTGTCTGCCACACAAAAATTGTGAATCGGGATTCCCGAAACAAAAAAACCTCCCTCAGATGCTCTCAGGAGTTCTGTCTGCATTCCCAAGCACAAAAACCTCCTTCAATTGATCTCAGGAGCTCTGTCTCCATTCCCAAGCACAAAAACCTTTCTCAACTGATCTCAGTTCTGTCTGTCACACAAGAAATTGTGAAATGGCATTCCAAAACACAAAACCCTCCCTCAGCTGATCTCGGGATCTCTGTCTGTGTTCCCAAATACCAAAAAACCTCCTTCAACTGATCTTAGGAGCTCTGTCTGCCTTCCCAAATCCCAAAACCTCCCTCAATGGATCTCAGGATCTCTGTCTGTGTTCCCAAACACAAACCCCCCCTCAGTTCCTCTCAGGAGCTCTTCCTGCCACATTTGCCTCATCAAACCTTGTGGAATGGCCTCAGCCCATCCCCAAAAGCGATGAATGTGCTGAGGCACAGGGCTGAGCCCAGAATTGGGCTCCAAACAGAATTTCTGTGCCTCGTCTCTCCAGCTGGCGAGCGCAACACTTGACATTTATCAGCACAGCTCTGTCCTGCCCAGAACAAGGAATTATTGCTCCTCCCCAGGGCAATGACTCAGTAGCCTGAAAGCTGTTTGTGCAGCGTCACTGTGGGAATTTGGGGGAAAAAACCAGGAATTGGGGAAGCCATTTGTGCAGTGTCACTGTGGGAATTTGGGGGAAAAAAACAGGAATTGGGGAAGCCATTTGTGCAGTGTCACTGTGGGAATTTGGGGAGAAAAACCAGGAATTGGGGAAGCCATTTGTGCAGCGTCACTGTGGGAATTTGGGGAGAAAAACCCAGGAATTGGGGAAGCCATTTGTGCAGCGTCACTGTGGGAATTTGGGGAGAAAAACCCAGGAATTGGGGAAGCCATTTGTGCAGTGTCACTGTGGGAATTTGGGGGCAAAAAACAGGAATTGGGGAAGTCACTTGGGCTGTGTCACTGTGCTAATCTGGGAAAAAAGAGGAATTAGGGAAGCCATTTGTGCAGTGTCACTGTGGGAATTTGGAGGGAAAAACCAGGAATTAGGGAAGCCATTTGTGCAGCCTCACTGAAAATTTAGGATAACCCCCATGAATTAGGGGTGCCATTTGTGCAGTGTCACTGAAAATTGGGAAAAAAAAACCTCAGGAATTAGGGAAACCATTTGTGTGGTAATCTGGGAAAAAGCAGGAATTAGGGAGCCTCTCCTCTCCTCTCCTCTCCTCTCCTCTCCTCTCCTCTCCTCTCCTCTCCTCTCCTCTCCTCTCCTCTCCTCTCCTCTCCTCTCCTCTCCTCTCCTCTCCTCTCCTCTCCTCTCCTCTCCTCTCCTCTCCTCTCCTCTCCTCTCCTCTCCTCTCCTCTCCTCTCCTCTCCTCTCCTCTCCTCTCCTCTCCTCTCCTCTCCTCTCCTCTCCTCTCCTCTCCCCCAGATCCCGAGAGCTGAGCCAGACCTGGCACAAACCACGAGCTCCCACTGCTTTATCCCATAATCTCCTTGCTGGGAGTCACTGGTTTCATATTTGGAAAACATAAAGCTTGAGGAGAAGGGGAATAAAAGGCTGAGAATGAGGTTCTGGGGGCTTATTTAGCAATTGACCCTTTTTTCAGCACGCTCAGCCTTACATTCAATTACATTGCTAGGCAACGGCTCCTGTCAGCCCTAAGTGGATCCCGGGATTAATCCACGATCAGTCAAGATACACATTTATTCACCTTCCCTCACAAGAGTAATAGGATTTTTCTGGGCCCAGCTTAATTCCCTAGATGAGGCTGACACTGAATTAAAGCTGCTTATCCCGGCTCGTGGTGAGGAGGTGAGATCCCAGGGGAGAGGAGGGTGAGGGAGATGCTCCCTCACCAGAGCAGCGACAGAACCAGGGATGAGGAGCCCCGGTGGGGGCAAAAATACCATTAAATGGAAATAAAACCAGGTTCAGATGGTGCTTTTGGGCATTCCATGCATCCCTGCTGTGCTCCTCACAGGAATCCTGCCCTGGGCTGGGCGCTGGCAGTCCCACCCTCCCCTCTCTGAAATTGTCAACTGGCCACAGCTTGCCACACCAGAGCCTTTGGGGTCCCTCCCCTGCCCCTTCTCTGCCCAAACCTCCCTCGTGGGTGGGAGACTCTTGAAAAGTTCTGTGTTAGGAATGAGAGGTTGATGGGAATCTTGGGGTTTTGCTCTTCAGGTTGATGTTTATTTTTCTCTTATCAGGAGTTCTGCAGTGTGACCGTGCTCACAGGGGTCTCAGGTTGAGGGAAGAGACGAGGATTTGACTCCATGTTTCAGAAGGCTTGATTTATTATTTTATGATATATATTACATTAAAACGATACTAAAAGAATAGAAGAAAGGATTTCATCAGAAGGCTGGCTAAGAATAGAAAAAGACAGAATGATAACAAAGACTTGTGTCTCGGACAGAGAGTCTGAACCAGCTGACTGTGATTGGTCATTAATTAGAAACAACCACGTGAGACCAATCCCAGATGCACCTGTTGCATTCCACAGCAGCAGATAACCATTGCTTGCATTTTGTTCCTGAGGCCTCCCAGCTTCTCAGGAGGGAAAATCCTAAGGAAAGGATTTTCCATAAAAGATGTCTGTGACACTGCATGCCACCTACATCTCAGACTGAGCAAAGAGAAGGCACCAAAAGTCACCAGACACGCAGGTTCAAGGTGTTTTAAAGCTGTTTTGTCCCATTTTCTCTTGGAATGTACTTTATTTCTACCTTTCTACCAATAACTGATTATTTTTCTGTCCACGCAGCATCTGCGTTGTGGTTCTTTCTAATTAATCACCCTGTGCCCCCAACACTGCAGGAAATGGAGCAGATGAAGAGCAAGAAGGAGATCAGACAATGCCCAAAATCCTCCATCTTGTCTCCTACCCACCTCCATACTAAAAACCCAAAACTCTACGTTTTTTGTCCGGTTTTCGGCTGTTTGGATGGCCTGGAAAGGCCCGGGGTGGCCTTGGGGCAGCCCGCGTTTCAAAGAACGAGAAGAGGCTTCAGTTCTTTTCTCAGTCTCGGTGTTTATTAATTGTTTATCTAAAAGATTTTCTCTGGGCCCGACAGAGCTCTGCTCAGCAGCCAGCCATGAGCACACTGTCTGCCCTCCGGGCAGTCACCTATCTTTATACCCAAAGTTACGTGTACAATATTTATCATTTTTCCCCAATACATTTTACCCTTATTGCCCGGTGCACTTCCCAAAGTGCCACCATCACCACAGAAGATGGAGGAGAAGAAGAAGAAGAAGAAGGACAGGACACGCCCCAATTCCTCCATCTTACTTCTCTAAACCCCCCTGTACAGAAATCCTAAACCCTGTGTTTCACTCTCTAATTAACCAATCCCTTCACCATTCACCCCGGTGAAACCCTCCTGTCCTCATACTGGTGTCGTCTCCCGTGTAGGATCAAAGTCCAGCCACCAGACACTTCTGGAACATTCTAGGACTCCCGAGCCCCCCAAGGGTCGTCTCGGTGGCACCTCAGTCCTGAGGTGCTGAGATCCCACAGTTTTTCACCCTGTGCTAAACTCCACCACAATCAATTTCACATGCTCGTAGATTCCAATTCATCCCAAAGTTTTGGAGGCTTTCTCCATGGATGAAGGTTAAAAGCAGCATTCTCCTGGGGGTCAGGACATCTCAGGACAGGCAGGGAGACATTCCCTGTGCCCTGGGTCCCAGCAGCTCTGCATGGATGGAGCTGGGATCCCCTCAAGGGTCACTGAGGGACATCTCCAAAGAAACGCCACCGTTGTTTTGTGGTGCACCAACAGATGACATCTTTAAGTGGGGGAAGATCTATTAATTTATTATTAATTAATATTCCATATGACCCTCAAGGGGTCATCTCCAAAGAGACGCTCCCGTTGTTTTGTGGCGCACCAACAGATGACACCTTTTACTGGGGGAACCTCTAATTATCTATCATTAATTAATATTCCATATGAACCTTGAGGGTCATAGAAGGACATCCTCAAAGAGACACTCCCTGAGTGCCACCGTTGTTTTGTGGCACACAAACAGGTGACATCTTTAAGTGGGGGAAACCTCTATTAATCTATTATTAATTAATATAATCTATATTAATTAATATTCCATATGACCCTCGAGGGTCACTAAGGACATCTCCAAAGAGATGCTCCCCGAGCACCACCATTGTTTTGTGGCACACAAACAGATGACACATTTAAGTGGGAGAAGGTCTAATTATCTATCATTAATTAATATTCCATATGACCCTTGAGGGGTCATCTCCAAAGGACACTCCCTGAGCGCCGCCGTTGTTTTGTGGCACACAAACAGGTGACATCTTTAAGTGGGGGAAACTATTATTAATTAATATAATCTATTATTAATTAATATTCCATATGACCCTCGAGGGTCGCTGAAGGACATCCCCAAAGAGAGGCTCCCATTGTTTTGTGGCGCACCAACAGATGACACCTTTAAGTGGGGGAACCTCTAATTATCTATCATTAATTAATATTCTATATGAACCTTGAGGGTCATAGAAGGGCATCCTCAAAGAGACACTCCCCGAGTGCCACCGTTGTTTTGTGGCACACAAACAGGTGACATCTTTAAGTGGGGGAACCCATTAATCTATTATTAATTCATAATTTATTATTAATTAATATTCCATATGACCCTCGAGGGTCGTAGAAGGACATCCCCAAAGAGATGCTCCCATTGTTTTGTGGCGCACAAACAGATGACACATTTAAGTGGGAGAAGGTCTAATTATCTATTATTAATTAATATTCCATATGACCCTCGAGGGTTGCTGAAGGACATCCCCAAAGAGATGCTCCCATTGTTTTGTGGTGCACAAACAGATGACACCTTTAAGTGGGGGAACCTCTAATTATCTATCATTAATTAATATTCCATATGACCCTTGAGGGGTCATCTCCAAAGGACGCTCCCCGAGCGCCGCCGTTGTTTTGTGGCACACAAACGGGTGACATCTTCAAGTGGGGGAACCTCCATTAATCTATTATTAATTCATAATTTATTATTAATTAATATTCCATATGACCCTCGAAGGTCACTGAAGGACATCTCCAAAGTGATGCTCCCCGAGCACCATCATTTGTTTTGTGGCGCACAAACAGATGACACCTTCAAGTGGGGGAAGGTTTATTAATCTATTATTAATTAATATTCCATATGGCGCCTCGGAGGCAGAGGGATCTTTTGAAGCCATCTGGCTGCTCTGGAGGAGAGCCATTGTCTGCTGTCTGCTCTGGAAAATGGAGCTGTGACGTGAGCCAGGGCCAGCTGCCCCATTGTCCCCCATTGTCCCCCTGGTGCCACCAACCCGGCCCCGTGAGGACGTGGTGGCCGCACAGAAAAACCCCTTTGGCCAAAAATCCAGGGGTTTTAGGGGATCTCTGCCCCTGTTTTTCACACAAAGCATCAGAGATGCAGCACAGGGGCAGGGCTGCAACCTGCCCCAATGACAACGTGAAGGGAGGTCAGAGATAAGGTTCCCTTATCTCGTTAACTTCCATCTCTTGGTCAGGGCAAGGGGGAGAGAGGCCAGAGGCAGGAAAAAGGAGAGATGGCTCCCTTTGGGCGATTTGGGGGTTTTGAGGGTGCTGAAGCAGATTTTGGTGGGTTTGGGGTGATTTTGGATGATTTTGGGGTGATTTTGGATGGTTTTGGGGTGATTTTGGGGGTTATTCGGGTGCTGAAGCAGATTTTGAGGGTTTTGGGATGATTTTAGGGGTTTTTCGGCCACGTTTGTGTCCCGTGCCCACACAAGGGAACTGCAGGGAGGAATTCATCCCTGAGTGCTGCAGGAAGGGCCTGCTGGAGCTGTGACACCCTGGGCAGGGCTGTGCCCATGACAAACAGAGCCAGGATTTGCTGCTGGAACAGGGAATCACTCAGGACACCCCACGTGAGTAAATATCGAAGGACACACAGAGAGGTCCCAGTGTAAATAAGAAATAAATCTTTGAACTAAGGTTATTTATGGTTATAAACTGAGATTATAACAAACCCAGAACAAACACAGGGTCAACAGCTCAGGTGCCTTTTAGCCCAGATGTGCTCTGTGCTGAGCAGTGCAGCCTTTGTGAGCCTGGGCACAAGTCTAAATATTCTCCTGCTCAAAAACAACATTACTACATCCCACAGGATATAAACTGGATGGGTTTTAATAGTTTGTGTAACGTGGTTTTCAGGCAAGAACAGATTGAGTAAACTCTCTCCACTCAATACTTCCCCTTTTATGTGGGTTTCACACTTAAAACATTTTATTTGTTCATTTTCTTGTTTCTTTTTTTTTGTTTTTGTTTTTGTTTTCCCAGTGTGGCTTCCAAGTGTTTTGATTTCAGTAATGTTTGACAAAGCATCCTTAGGAAACCCAAATTGTGGAGTAATTTCCACCTCCTCCCCTGGGCTTTGCATCCAAAAATCAGCGCCCAGCTCAGAGCTGGGGGCTCAGAGTGAATCCCTCACCCCAAACTGCTCGTGGGGTGGAGGAGACTGGAGAAACCACCAGGATTTGGGGATTTTTGTGGGAAACAGGAGCTGTGTCCACGAGTGTGGAATTCCTCCCAGCTCTGCTGCCTGGTTTGCATCCTCCCTGGGCAGCTTCAGCTCTGCTCCGAATTTCCAGCACAGGGATTTCACCCCTAAATCACTTTTACCCCCTAAATCACTTTCTCCCCTGAAATCACCTTTAGCCCCTAAATAATTTTTATCCCAAAATAATTTCCTCCCCCTAAATCACTTTTTCTTCTTAAATCACTTTCTCCCCCTAAATCACTTTCACCCCTAAACTACTTCCTCCCCATAAATCACTTTTATCCCCTGAAATCACTTTTACCCCCTAAATCACTTTAAACCCCCTAAATCCTTTCCTCCCACTAAATCACTTTCTCCCTCTAAATCACTTTTACCCCCAAATAATTTCCTCCCCATAAATCACTTTTACCCGCTAAATCACTTTAACCACTAAATCACTTTTGCCCCCTAAATCACTTTTACTCCCTGAATCACTTTCTCCCCTTAAATCACTTTTACCCCCAAATCACTTTTACCCCCTAAATCACTTTAAACCCCCTAAATCACTTTTACCCCCAAATAATTTCCTCCACATAAATCACTTTTACCCCCAAATAATTTCCTCCCCATAAATCACTTTCTCCCCCAAAATCACTTTTACCCCATAAAGAATTTCCTCCCCCTAAATCACTTTTTCCCCTTACATCACTTTTACCTCCGAAATCACTTTTTCCCCCTAAATCACTTTTACCCTTAAATCATTTCCTCCCCATAAATCACTTTTACCCCCTAAACCTCCAGGCCAGGCTGCAGCAGAATCCCAAACCCAGCACCAGGCAAAGCCTCGCTGCTCCCAGTGGGATTTACATAAACTGAGCACTAAAAACCTCAAATATTTAAAGTGTTTTAACAAAGCAGAAAAAAACCTTCAAGCTCTATGACAACCCCATGAATATGCAAATTAAAACGCAAAGACAATTTTCTACTGGCTCCCAGTAAATATTGAGGCAGAGCTGTGGAGCATTAAGTGGCAGATTTAGGTGCGGGTTCATTCCTTTTTTATTTATTTTTTTTTAAATACCACACTTAGAGACCAATTTGGTTGTAATGCAGCGAATCTGTCGAGGGTTGCAGCCAGCTGATGGCATTGTTAAATCATACTTATTTTGGCATTTCTTATTGAAAGCAATAGAGGAGCAACCAGTGGTGATAAATTTGTTTGTGGAGAGCAGCGTTGCTTGTCAGAGTTGTACACTGTTGTAACTAGGGCAAAATTACACTATAAATTTGCAGGTTTATTGTCCTTTTTCTTCTTTTTTTTTTGGTTGTTGCTGTCAGTGACCTGCTTTTCATATTCTATGTACAAAGGTGCTCTGGCAAGAGAGAATTGTAAAATCTGGTGCAGTAGGGTGGGATCTCCCAGGTGGCTTTGCTGAATTCACCTTCTTCTGCCCCAAAAAATGGGATTCCCAGGTGGCTTTGCTGAATTCACCTTCTTCTGCCCCAAAAAAATGGGATCTACCAGGGGAAAAGATTTCTTGAATTCACCTTATTCTGCCCAAAAAATGGGATCTCCCAGGTGGCTTTATTGAATTCATCTTCTGCCCCAAAAAATGGGATCTCCCAGGGGAAAAGATTTATTAAATTCACCTTATTCCCACTCCATAAAATGGATCTCCCAGGGGAAGAGGGTAATGAATTCACCTTATTTTGCCCCCAATAAAAGGGATCTTCCAGGGGAAAAGGGTAATGAATTCACCAAAAGGTTTATAGAATTCACCTTCTTCTGCCCCAAAAAATGGGATCTCCAAGGGGAAAAATTTCTTGAATTCACCTTCTTCTACCCCAAAAAATAGGATCTCCAGGTGCTTTATAGAATTCACCTTCTTCTGCCCCAAAAAATGGGATCTCCAAGGGGAAAAATTTCTTGAATTCACCTTCTTCTACCCCAAAAAATAGGATCTGCCAGGGGAAGAGGGTAATGAATTCACCTTCTACTGCCCCCAAAAATGGGATTTCACAGGTGCCTTTATTGAATTCACCTTCTTCTTCCCCAAAAAAAGGGATCTTCCAGGGGAAAAGATTTATTGAATTCACCTTATTTTGCCCCCCAAAAATGGGATCTTCCAGGGGAAAAGGAAGATTTTATTGAATTCACCTTATTCTCACTCCATAAAATGGGATCTTCCAGGAGAAAAGGTTTACAGAACTCACCTTCTTCTGCCCCAAAAAATGGGTTCTCCCAGGGGAAGAGATTTATTGAGTTCACCCCAAAAACCAGGATCTGCCAGGAGCTCAGGTTCTCAGGAGGGTTTCAGGTGTTTGAGAAACAGGTGAGGAAATGGAATTCTCCAAGTGACCGTGATCACACAGGACTGGAGCTCCCCAGGTCACCTGAACCTGCCCAGGGCTGCATCAGCTCATGGATCAGCAGCTCCTCCTCAGCCAGAGCATGAAAAGCCAAAATTCAGGAGTGCTTTGAGCTGGGAGCTCGGAGGATTTGTTGCACACGAGGCAATAAACTCCTCCAATTGACTAAATGCCACAGCACAGCAGTTTATTTTAATTATGCTACAAAGGGAGGGATATTATTGTTCTTATGGCACAACATAACAAGGAAAGGAGAAAAGAAAATTCTATCCTGCTCTCCTCCTGAGAAGGTTTAGCAGCAGCATCTTGTTTGTCATGGAGGGCTCAGGACAGCAAGATCCACAAATAAAACATGAGGAAGAACCAGTTTAGAGAGGAGATGGGAAAAAAAATAAAAAACAAACCAACAAAACCAGGAAAAAAAACACCCTAAACCCCAGAAATTAAATCAAATTCCATTGCCTCTCTCATCCTGAGTGGTGACTGGTTCTGCTTTCATTTGCTGCAAAGGGAAGTAATGGAAAACCTGGGAGTTTTTAGGGCAGGAAGGGTTTGGGTGGGAGATGTGGTGGGTGAAGGGAGGGAGCTCCTCCTGCTGCCTCCCAGGACAAACAAAATCTGGGCTGGGACATTCAGGGGATTTAGAAAGTTTTGTCTGTTACCCACAGAACTCACCAGCTTTCAGCTGATGCTGGGAGAGAAAACACAGGAAGAGTTTGAATTTAAAGTTCTCAATTCCCAGTTAAAGTGGGAATTTCTCCCTGTGCAGTTTGTCCTTGGTCCCACCTGATCTCCTCTGGCTCTCCTGGTGCCCTCCCTGAGGCTGGCACAGTTCCTGCACATTTCTGGGCAGTTCTGGACAGAATTTGCTGCCAGGAAATGAGGTTTTGGAAACCCCTGACCCAGAGGGAAATCCCTGCGGTGCTGGGCCAGGTCCCAGCAGGTTTTCCTGCCCGTGGCTCACACCCCCAGTAAATCCAAGGGATTTCCAGCACAGGAACAGCAAATCTGCCCAGACTGGCAGCTCCAGCTGGGGGATTTGCTGTGCCTGGCTGGCTCTGTGTTTACTTTTCCCTTTCTTGTTAGTGTTCAGAAACACAGAATCACAGAATGATTATATGTAGGTGCTTTTATTGAAGAGCTCTGGGTGTCAGGGGTACAAACCCAAATCTGACTCCAACATGGGTTCGGGATGAACATGTTTTTATATTCTATCATTTAATAATTAACTTTCATGTTAATTATTCAACTTATTTTGTTCTATTGTACACATAGATTTCATCAAAGCATGGGCTTCTCGTGGCCCCCTCAAATTTCTAACATAATTTCTCATGATTCTTCTTACAATTAAACAATAATTATATTTAATTACGAAACAATCATTGCATCTAACAATTATATCATTTATCATATACTGCTTACGCAGGTGCAATTTCACATGATCTGGCAAACACAAAGCCTAACATTTTAAGAGTCTATTTTTAACATTTTTCCAGGGCCCCGCTAAGTCTAGCTTCTTTCTAATTCCCCGAATTTTATGATTTTAAAACCTTTTACTATCATTCTCATCTCCCACCTCGTCCTGGGGACCCTCACAAACACCACGCTGGTGCTTTACATCATGTTTCTAATCAGCTTTTTAATGTGTTTTATTCTCCAGAGCAGCCCAAGGCCTTTGCAGGCCTTGTGGGGTCACACAGGGGCCTGAGGCGCTCTGGGATTTGTGGAGAGCAGCAGGGAGAGGTTTGTGAGCTGCTGCAGAGTCTGTCCCGCTAATCCCAGCATCAGGATCCAATTTCAGATAAAGTGACTCCTCCTGAGGAGCGGAATGAGCCCCAGTTCCCTGTGATCCTCCCCCAGGGGGGTTCAGGGCACTCCTGCCTTTGTGGCTCAGCTGCGGATGAAGCCGAGGCCTTTCCGTGTCAGAGGCGAATGGGGAATGCACTGAGCTTGTCTGGGAGCTGGGATCCAACAAATTGAGAGAGAAAAGGAGAGAGAAAGCAGTGGTGTCTGCAGCTGCAGGCTCCAAATCACTTCAGTGGCTTTGCCTTTGTAGCACAACAAAGCCCAGGAGCAGGGGCCATTACCGAGGCTGGGATGATCCTCCTGCATCCCTTTGAACTCGGGATATTCCGGGGCTCTGCAGAGGAAAAAGCTCCGTGTTCAGTCTATTCAGGGGACTAAAGAAAGCAAAGCCCCTGAGTTCAAGCCCCGGCTTTGAATTCCTGGCAAATATTGCTGCAAACAGCCACGGGCACAGAATTCAGGCTGGGGAATTATTCTGAGTTGGTTTCTGAGGTGTTCTGGGCCCCTCCTTGGTCTGAGCCACAGGGAAAACTGCGACCAGAGAACAGGATCTGCTCTCCTGGGTTTGGTGAAGGAACAGCTTGAGAAGGGTTTTGTCCCTCCCTGTTCCTGCACTGCCTGACCCAGGGCTCCCCTGAGGCCACAGGGAAAAGCTGGATCCCAAAATCCCAGGGAGAATCTGGATTACAAAATCTGGATCCCAAAATGCCAGGGAGAATCTGAATTCCAAAATCTGGATCCCAAAATGCCAGGGAAAAGCTGGATCCCAAAATTCCAGTGAATGGTAATATTAATATTGTCTTACTGGTCCCAAACTGCCAAGGAAAAGCTGGCTCCCAAAATCCTGAGGAAAAGTTGTATCCCAAAATGTCAGTGAGAAGCTGGATCCCAAAATCCCAGGGGAAAACTGGATCCCAATATTCCAGGGAAAAACTGGAAACCAAAATCCCAGTGAAAAACTGGATCCCAAAATCCCAGGGAAAATCTGGATCCCAAGATCCCAGTGAAAAGCTGGATCCCAAAATCCAAGTGCACACAGGAGGAACTTGGAGAAGAGAGCAGCAAAACATGAGAGGGCTCTTATTAATTAACCCGAAAGGTGTTTTTAATTAATGTGCATAATCACCCTTTGTGTTTGCTCTGTGAGGATGAGGAGGGTGCTCCAAGGGCACAGGTTCCATGAGCAGAGGGGAACAATTCCCTGCTCTCTTGCAGCAGACTGAGCACTCCCACAGCCAGGTTTTACTAAACCAGGTTTTATTAAAGCCAGGGTTGCACCACACCAGGTTTTCTCTGCAGTGCTCAGTTTAATCCCTGCTGTGTGAGGAACGAAATCATCAGGAGAAGAATAAGAAAAGGGTTTGAGCTGGGAGATGGGTTGGGACAGGGGGACAAGGGGACAGGGCAGGGAATTCCCTGCATGGAACAGGCTCAGAGTGGCTCCAGGGGTGACCCTGCTGCTGTCCTGCGTTCCAGGAGCTCTGGGGATCTGAGGCACAGCCTGACCTTGAGCTCTCTGCCTTTTTTCCCTGCAAAATGAAGATCTGAGTTAATGTGTCACCCCAAAATTCCCCAATGCAAATTCCCAATCCAAATTCCCCCTCGGGGAGGTTCCACTCCCCAGAATCTTCTCCTTCCCTTGGTGCTGAAAAAACCCTATAAATGGAGATTTAGGATCCTCTGACATTCTTCCCCCAACACTGAACCAAAGTCAATTGTCTTTCCCAACTTTAAACTGAGTCAACATTTTCAAAAGATAAAACATTTCTATTTAAATCTTTACCTGAATTTACCATCCTGAAGTTTGGGGAGATACAAATATAGGTTTTGTCACTGAGTGAGCAGTGTTAGAATCAAAGGTAATAAACCCATTGATCTCCAGTAAGACAATATTAATATTACCATACAGCTTTTATAATTAATTTGCTGCCAGATGAAAGGGAAACACGAGGTCCTTTTAATGCTGGTGATTAAAGGGAAAAGTAAACCTTTGAAAGGCGGATTTGCATGTACAACATGTTGCACTAATTCCAGCAGATCAGGGGGAATTGTTACTGTGCAGTCGGAGTCACATTGCAGAGTTTGGGATGAAAGAGCTGCTGGCTTGGGGGAGAAAATCTGGGCAGAGTTTGGGGATATTGAGGAGAAAATCTGGGCAGAGTTTGGGGATATTGGGGGACAAAATCTGGGCAGAGTTTGGGGATATTGGGGAGAAAATCTGGGCAGAGTTTGGGGATATTGGGGAGAAAATCTGGGCAGAGTTTGGGATATTGGGGAGAAAATCTGGGCAGAGTTTGGGGATATTGGGGAGAAAATCTGGGCAGAGTTTGGGGATATTGGGGGAGAAAATCTGGGCAGAGTTTGGGATATTGGGGGAGAAAATCTGGGCAGAGTTTGGGGATATTGGGGGAGAAAATCTGGGCAGAGTTTGGGGATATTGGGGGAGAAAATCTGGGCAGAGTTTGGGATATTGGGGAGAAAATCTGGGCAGAGTTTGGGGATATTGGGGAGAAAATCTGGGCAGAGTTTGGGGATATTGAGGAGAAAATCTGGGCAGAGTTTGGGGATATTGGGGAGAAAATCTGGGCAGAGTTTGGGGATATTGAGGAGAAAAGCTGGGCAGAGTTGGGGATATTGGGGACAAAATCTGGGCAGAGTTTGGGGATATTGGGGGACAAAATCTGGGCAGAGTTTGGGGATATTGGGGAGAAAATCTGGGCAGAGTTTGGGGATATTGGGGGAGAAAATCTGGGCAGAGTTTGGGGATATTGGGGAGAAAATCTGGGCAGAGTTTGGGGATATTGGGGAGAAAATCTGGGCAGAGTTTGGGGATATTGGGGAGAAAATCTGGGCAGAGTTTGGGGGTATTGGGGAGAAAATCTGGGCAGAGTTTGGGGATATTGAGGAGAAAATCTGGGCAGAGTTTGGGGATATTGAGGAGAAAATCTGGGCAGAGTTTGGGGATATTGCGGAGAAAATCTGGGCAGAGTTTGGGGATACTGAGAGAGAAAAATCTGGGCAGAGTTTGGGGATATTGGGGGAGAAAATCTGGGCAGAGTTTGGGGATATTGGGGGAGAAAATCTGGGCAGAGTTTGGGGATATTGGGGAGAAAATCTGGGCAGAGTTTGGGATATTGGGGAGAAAATCTGGGCAGAGTTTGGGGATATTGAGGAGAAAATCTGGGCAGAGTTTGGGGATATTGGGGGACAAAATCTGGGCAGAGTTTGGGGATATTGGGGGAGAAAAATCTGGGCAGAGTTTGGGATATTGCGGAGAAAATCTGGGCAGAGTTTGGGGATATTGGGGAAGGTTTGTAAAGCCCTGCTCTGGCTGTGTTTGATTTTCTGTTCACTGCAGGGCAGGGGTTTGGCCAAAGGGGTTTCCACATGTACAGAAATGTCCATAAAAACCTGAAAACCTGGTGAGGGGAATGGTGGATTTGTGTTTCCAAACAAGCTGTGAGTCTGCTGTTGGATAAAACCAGCCCTGGGAGAGAAAAGAAACCATGGGAAGGATTCCACTGATTGATGAATGGAAAAAGAGATTTGCTTTTACAAATCAACTTTAGGTTTGCTAATCAATGAAATTAGATATTGAAAGGTGATAGAAACAATGGGGAAGAAAAATCCCTAAATTCCATAAGAATTAAAAATTAAAAGGGAGGGTTGTACATAGAGGGGAATCTTTGGGATCAGGTGTTCTGGGGAGTCTGAACCTCTCAGGTACCTCAGAAATGGGGAAAGAGAGAAGGGAAATGTGGCTGGAAATTGGGATAAAAGGGAGGCTGCATCCTCCAAAAATCTGAGAGACCCCAGGGGATGCCCCATGGCCTCTGCCTTGATTGGAATAAAGTCAAAGGACTCCTCTGTCTCCTTTTTGGGCATAAACCTCTGGTGTTTGTGGATTAATTTCCCTAACAAAATCAAAGATTTTCATTTGTTTTCTCACCATTGTTTCCCCAGAATTCGATGCACAGAGGTGACAAAAAATGACACAGCAAAATCTCCTTATGTGAGGGATTAAAAGTTAAATCTGCTTTTGTTCTAATTTCCTCCTGTTTCACCACAAGGAGCAAACAGGGCTGATTTTCACCCTGCCCAAAGGCAGGTTTGGCTTTTTTTGGCACCAAAGAGCAGAAACGTGACATTTCCTGAGACACTGAGTGGGAATTTCAGTGCAGAGCCAGGTCCACATGGAGCTGTTCCCTCTCTGAAATCACCTCCTCCATTGACAGGGCCGCAGAAAAGTTCATTTATGGGGATCAATATCACTTTGCCTCCTGCCCACACCGAAAGCACCTCCTGCAGTCAATGGCAATTAAAGAGAGGAAATCTCCATGGAGGGGGAGGCAGAGAGCTCCAGCTGCTCCCTGAGCCTGCTGGTGGGAAATGGGAAATTTGGCATTTGGGGACCTGCCCTGCAGAGGGAATCCCTCCTCCAGAGTTGTTTATTATTATTATAATTAGTAGTAGTATTAGTATATTATTATTATTATTATTATTATTACTATTATAATTTACTATTACTATTATCATCATTATTCTATTATTCTATTATTATTATTATTATTATTATTATTATTATTATTATTATTATTATTTACTATTACTATTCTCATCATTATTCTATTATTATTAATTATTATTAAATTTTAATTTTATTTATTTTATTATTTATCTTATTACATATCGATATTTTATTTTATTCCATTTATTCCATTTATTTATTTATTATTATTGTAGCTGCTGATTCTGCTAAACCGAGGTTACCAAGCAGCAGGGAAGGGCAGGGAAAATGGGGTTTGGAAATCCAGATTGGCGGGTTTGGAAATCCAGATTGAGGGTTTCAAAATCCAGATTGGAGGGGGTTGGAAATTCAGAGTGGGAGTACTGGAAATTGAGATTGGGGGCTTGGAAATCCAGACTGGGGTTTGGAAATTCAGATTTGGGGATTTGGAAATCCAGATTAGGGTACTAGAAATTGAGATTGAAGGTTTGGAAATCCAGATTGAATGGTCTGGAAATCCAGATTTGAGGGTTTGGAAATCCAGATTGAGGGTTTGGAAATCCAAATTGGGTACTGGAAATCCAGATTGGCGGGTTTGGAAATCCAGCACCTGCAACTGGAAGGGCAGGCAGGGAAGGAGAGGGACTGAGGAGGGATCAGTGAAATTTGGGCTGTTAATCCCACGTTTATTAAGGAATTGATAAAATTAACTCCTTATTACGGAATCTTTGCATTCTGCACTTCACAACTGTGAATCTGTTTTGTCTTTCACACTTGCTGTGGTGGGCAAAGAATTGGGCGAAATAACAGTGAAAATAACAAAGAAACACTTTTGGAGGAGGAATAACAGTAATAATAGCAATAATGAATAGCAATCATAAATCACAAAAATAGCAATAGCATAATATTAATAGCAATAATAATAATGACTTATAATAGTAATAGTAGTAGTGATATTATTAATAAATAGTAATAATCAAATTAGTACTAAGTAATAGTAATAATAACAAGAACAAAACAACAATAGTAAAGATTTTTTTTATTATTATTTTTTTTATTTTTATATAGAGCTTCAGGAGCATGCCAGGGCTGTTGCTGGAGGGCTGAGACACCTGCCCAGGTGAGTTCTGCCCCCCAGCACCTTCCCCTCCCCTCTGACACACAAACCAAAGCCCAGCTTTGTTCTCCTGTTGCACAAAAGCTGCTTTAAAGCCCAGCCCGGGTGTTTTACGCTGTCAGCCAGAGCCTCTGCCCATGTTTTATTCATGTGTCACTCTCCTGTTCGCTGCTAAGGGTTTACAAATGCTTCATCAATTATTAACAGCCTGATACCTGCTTGGGGCTTGTTGTTGTTGTGTCTCCTTTTTTTTTTTTTTTTTTATATAAAGAGGTGTTGGGAGGGTGGAGGAGAGAGCGACAAACGTAAGAAAACAAATTAAAATAGGAATTCAATAATTTACAGCCTGTTCAGAGAGAGTTCATGTTTAAAGGGAAGCAGCTGCGGCTGAGATAATTGAATTAAGGGCTTGCAGTTGGTTCCAGAGCTTGGGTGATCTCACTGAGGAGAAATCCAGTGCTCAGCCCTGTGGAATTCAGCCAAGGGATGAGGATCCCGGCATTCCAGGGGCGGAAATGGAAATTTCCTGGTGGGAATTCCAGTGCCTGGAGAACTCACCCCACCCCAACAGCTTTGAGGATCTCCTCCCCTGATGGTTCTGAATTTTCATCAGGTGTCCCCTGGGCATTGCAGGGAAACTCTTCCAACCTGGCTGTTCTCCAGCCTTTCAAGGTTAAAAATAAAAAATGGGTGCTGATTTCCTTCCTTTTTCCCCAGGTTCTGAGGTGAAATAATTCCTGCTAAACCACCACGGTGTTTCCACCTTTCCATCATCTCC
This sequence comes from Zonotrichia leucophrys gambelii, assembly GCF_028769735.1. Classification (NCBI taxonomy): domain Eukaryota; kingdom Metazoa; phylum Chordata; class Aves; order Passeriformes; family Passerellidae; genus Zonotrichia; species Zonotrichia leucophrys. The sequence goes on along the minus strand of NC_088191.1, from coordinate 3,108,160 downwards.
CCACTCTTTTTGTTTTCACGGGAAATCAGAAGCCAACACCAAGGATTGTCAAAATATTAAGTGGCAAATTATTGTAGGGCCAAGAATATTTAAAAAATCATTGTGGTTTTTAAAGAAGTTGCACTTTTCCTTTGGATGAGGGATTTAATAAGGAAATGTCAGGAAATGCAGCTCAGGTGGATTTTCATGAATTTTCAAATGCGGTTCAGGAGCAAATTCAGCTCCTGACACCTGAATGAGTCCAGGCAGAGCTGGAAACCATTGATGTTCCCATGATAAAAACAGGAAATCTCCACAACTTTGTGCTCACAGGAAATCAGAAGTGAACACCAAGGAGTGACGGGATATTGAGTTGTCACATTCACATTTTCTGAAAAATCTCTTTGCCCAGGATTTTCTCCTAGGAAGCTGAGAAGCCTCAGAGAAAAATGAAAGCAATAATTATCTGATTTGCTTCTCCTGTGTTTTGCTGCTTTGGAATGTGGTTGGACATTGTTTACCCACAGGTGATTGTTTCATTGGTTTCATGTGAATTGTTTTTATTTAATGGCCAATCAGTGCCAAGCTTTGTCAAGGCTCTGGAAGGAGTCACAAGTTTTCATTCTTATCTTTTTAACCTCCTGTAAATATCCTTTCTGTGTTCTTTAGTATAGCTTAGTTTAGTATTATTTAATATAATATAGATAATAAAATAATAAATCAGCCTTCTGAGAACATGGAGTCAGATTCATCATTCCCTCCTTTGTCTGGGGACCCCACTGATACAAGATTAAGTGGAAAATTATTGTAGGGCCACGGATATTTCAAAAATCACTTTTTCTTTCCTTTCTCTCTGAGGTTCTTGCTGTGCTTTCCCCTCAGTGCACTGAAATAAATCCTGGCAGATCCAGCAGAGCCTCCTCCCCCGAATTCCCCAGAGAAACACCCAAGAACGAGTCCCTTTGTTCCTGCTGTTTATTTTCCTAGAAGGCAGCGAAACAACAACATTTGCCTTTTTAATTTCCATTAGTGGCACATTGAGATGTTGATAAACTCTCTGAGAGCCACTTCCTCCTCCAGGAGAACAAACTCAGGAGGAAATCCTACAGAACTGACTGAAAATTTGGGAAAATGTTTTCAGAGTTGGGCGGGCAGCTGGGAGAGTCCTGCGGCAGAAATCCTCATTTTATTTGGATTTTTTATTTTTTGATTTTTTTGATAATTTCATTTGGAGACTCAGAGTTCAGTGGGTGCTGCTGGTGGGAACAGCAATCCTGGGGTGTTCAGAGCTGCATATTCTGGTAAAAATAACCTCAAAAAATGCGAAATGGATCTTTCTGGAAGGTCCTGGCTGTTCCCAGTGCTGGGGCAGCAATCCCCATTTTATTTGGATTTTCCCCTCAGAGTTCAGTGGGTGCTTCTGGTTGGACCAGCAATCCTGGGATGCTCAGAGCTGCCTGTTCTGGTAAAAACAACCCCCAAAAGAACGGAAAATGGATCTTTCTGGAAGGTCCTGGCTGTTCCCAGTATTGGGAGAGCCCTGGGACAGAAATTCCCATTTAATTTGGATTTTTCCCCTCACAGTTTAGTGGGTGCTGTGCCCATGGGATATTGGTTGGAACAGCAACCCTGGGATGCTCAGAGCTGCTCAGCCTGACAAAAATAACCCCAAAAATGCAAAATGGGTCTTTCTGGAAGGTCCTGGCTGTTCCCAGTGCTGGGGCAGCAATCCCCATTTTATTTGGATTTTCCCCTCAGAGTTCAGTGCGTGCTTCTGGTTGGACCAGCAATCCTGGGGTGTTCAGAGCTGCCTGTTCTGGTAAAAACATCCCCAAAAAAATGCAAAATGGGTTTTTCTGGAAGGTTCTGGCTGTTCCCAGTATTGGGAGAGCCCTGGGACAGAAATTCCCGTTTAGTTTGGATTTTTCTCCTCAGAGTTCAGCAGCCAATTAACAGAGGTTCATTAGCCCAATGAACACCCACACCCACCCAGCCCCATCCCAGCTGATCCCATTTCAGCTCCAAAGCAAAGTTCCTTTTGTCCTTTTGTCCTTTTTTTTTAATTCTCTGCTGCTTCTCTTCCCGTGCCTGTCTCCCGCTTTTAAAATCTGTATTTTTCATTTGAAGTGGAATTGTGGTTTATGATGTATTTATATAGTTTTAAACTAACTTTTATACTTACAGGCAAGCAATTACTGCTCCAGAGGAGCCCAGAGTTAATATTTTTGGGTTTGAAGCCTCACTTTATTTGAGACTATATAAATAAGGTTCTCATGAAGTATTTATGCAGGCGAAGCCAGCTCTGGGAAGAAAACAAAAGCAATGAGTAAATAATGAAGAATCAGATTTGTGCTTTTTCATTTTGAAAACTGTGTGAATTTTTAACTTTTTTTCAAGGGAAAGCAAAGCTTTGCTCTCCCTCGTGCTGCTGTCGGGTTTTCACTCTGCCAGCCCTGCACTCTTGGGCTTTTTGTGCCAAAATTTTGCCACAATTTTTCTCTTTCTGCCCTCAATTTGCAGAGTGCCCAACACCTCCAGCTCCTCAGTGCAGCGGGGAGAGCTGAGCTTTTCCAGAATGAGCCTTAAAATAACCCAAATTCAGCGTAAACAACTGCCACTCCACCAGGTAATTACGGCTCCTCGAGATAATATCATTTGCATACGCATTTATACCTCCGTGAGTGTTCTTAGAGACTTTAATTAAAAATTAGGCTTTCATTTCCATGATTTCATCCCTTTCTGCTACTCCCACTGTTTTTTAATTTCATTTCAGGGCCCCTTTCTCCACAGAGGGGTTTTTGATGACCCTTCAATGTCTTTTAAAGACATTTCTCCTGCAGGCACCGAGTGTGATTCGATTTGGCTGCCCCCACCTGCATCCCCCGTTTCTGGGCGCAGCAATAAGCCATGATTCAGCACCTTGCCATCAGCTAAAAAAAAATCAAATTTCAGCAGCTCTGGTTCCTGCTGCCTGTGCTGGGATCAATATCTGGGAGCCCCCCATCACCCCCGGAGCCAGGAGTGACCCCCACGTCCTCCAGGAGCTGCTGGAAATTCAATGCAGCGCCTGGGCTGAGGGGCCCTGCATGCCCTGAATAGAAAAAAGGGGGTTTTAAAAAGATTTTCTACCTCACTTTACACAAATTGGATTTTTTGAGAAGGCTCTGAGTCCTTCAGGGTTGGTGCTCTCAAACTGGGGATGTGGGGAGAGATGGGGAGAATCTGCCCTGGGGGCTGCACCCACACCTGACCCCAAATTGATCCCAAATTGATCCCAAATTGATCCCAAATCTCCACTGGGAAGCTGCTTGGATTGGGAATGTCCAGAGGGAATTAATCCCAAATTTCCTTTGGAAAACTGCTCCCCATTCCTGACCTGGGCTGGAATTAATCCCAAATCTCACGCAGGGTTGTTCAATTTGGGAATGTCCAGAGGGAATTAATCCCTAAATTTCCCTTGGGAAGCTGTTCCCCTTCCCCAGCCTGGTTTGGGAATGTCCAGAGGGAATTAATCTCAAATTTCATCTTGGAATCTCCCCCATCCTATCTTGGGTTGGAATTAATCCCAAATCTCACCCAGGGCTGTTCAATTTGGGAATGTCCAGAGGGAATCAATCCCAATTAATAATCACTGATTCCCTCAGGGATGCTCTGGATGTTCCCAAACCAGTCTGGGGAGGGGCAGCAGCTGCCCAGGGGAGATTTGGGGTTAATTCCCTTGGACATTCCCAAATTGAGCAACCCTGGGTGAGATTTGGGATTAATTCCAACCCAGGATAGGAATGGGGAGAAGTTTCCCAGGTGAGATTTAGGGATTAATTCCAAACCAGGCCAGGAATGGGAAGGAGCTTCCCAGATGACATTTGGGATTAATTCCAACCCAGGATAGGAATGGGGAGCAGCTTCCCAGATGAAATTTGGGATTAATTCCCAAACCAGGCTGGGGAGGGGGAGCAGCTTCCCAAAGGAAATTTAGGGATTAATTCCCTCTGGATGTTCCCAAATTGAATAACTCTGGGTGAGATTTGGGATTAACCCAGGATAGGAATGGGGAGCAGTTTCCCAGGTGAGATTTCCCAAACAGACCCAGAATAAATTCAATTTTCCACCTGGAGCCTCCCAGACCTTTCCTCCCTCCCCGCTGCCATCCCTGCCAGGTGGGAGAAGCTCAGGAGCATTTTTGGTGCCCACCTTTGAATGAGAGGAGTTGTTGAGCACAGGAAATTCAGGAAACAGCTCTGGTGTCCGGTTTTCAGCTGTTTGAAGGGCCTGGAAAGGCCCGGAGTGGCCTTGGGGCAGCCCGCGTATCGAAGGACGAGAAGAGGCTTCAGTTCTTCTTTCGGTTTTTATGTTTATTAATTGTTTATCTAAAAGATGTTCTTTCAGCCCGACAGAGCTCTGCTCAGCAGCCAGCCATGAGCACACTGTGCTGCCCTCCGGGCGGTCACCTATCTTTATACCCATGGTTACGTGTACAATATTTATCATTTTTCCCCAATACCTTTCACCCTTACTGCCCGGTGCACTTTTAGTAATGACCAATCCCAAAGTGCCACCATCACCACAGAAGATGGAGGAGAAGAAGAAGAAGAAGAAGGACAGGACACGCCCCAATTCCTCCATCTTACTTCTCTAAACCCCCCTGTACAGAAATCCTAAACCCTGTGTCTCACCCTCTAATTAACCAATCCCTTCACCATTCACCCCGGTGGAATCCTCCTGTCCTCACACAGGTGTCGTCTCCTGTGTAGGATCAAAGTGCAGCCACCAGACACTTCTGGAACATTCCAGGACTCCCGAGCCCCCCAAGGGTGGTCTCGGTGGCACCTCAGTCCTGAGATGCTGAGATCCCACAGCCTGGCTGTGCTGTGAGTGTGCCTGTGGCTGCAACAGCCACCCTGGGCTCTTTTATTGATATTATTCTGTCTTGTTTGCTCGCCTGCTGTTTCTCCCTGTCTTCATTGGCAAAATCAATCTCTCCTGCCTTCCTTTTTCCCTTTTTTTTTTTTTTTTCGGTTTTATTAAACCATTGTTGCCTTTTTTTGTTTTGAGGCCAGGATTGATCCCTGGCGAGCAGGAAGGGCCATAAATAGAGGGAATCCCAGCACAGGGAGCTGGGGTTTAACAGGGCACAGCAGCAAAGGGCAAACCCTCAGGTGTGCCGGGGGAGATTTGGGGCTGTTCAGGTGTGCCAGGTAAGATTTCCTCACTCTGAGGATCCATTCAGGTGTGCCAAGGCTGATTTTGAGCTATTCAGGTGTCCCAGGGGGGATTTTGGGTGCTCAGGTGTGCCAGGTAAGATTTCCTCACCCAAAGGATCCATTCAGGTGTTCCAAGGGAGATTTTGGACTTCTCAGGTGTGTCAGGGGAGATTTGGGCTGCTCGAGTGTCCCAGGTAAGATTTCCTCGCCCAGAGGATCAATCAGGCTCAAATCCTGCCAAAATCCTGCTGGAATAATGCTGAAATAATGCTGAAATCCTGCTGAAATAATACTGAAATCTGACTGAAATAATACTGAAATCTGGCTGAAATCAGGCTGAAATCCTGCTTGAATCAGGCTAAAATCCTGCTGAAATCAGGCTGAAATAATGCTGAAATCAGGCTGAAATCCTGCTGAACGCAGGTTGAAATCCTGCTTGAATCCTGCTGAAGGCAGGCTGAAATCAGGTTGAAATCAGGCTGGAATCCTGCTAAAATCATGCTGAACTCAGGCTGAAACCAGGCTGAAATAATTCTGAAATAATGCTGAACTCAGGCTGAAATAATGCTGAATTTAGGCTGAAATCCTGCTGCAATAACTCTGGAATCCTGCTGCACTAAGCAGGGAGGTGCAGGCCAATATTCCCCTCCTGCAGCACCAGGCAAAGGGCGAGAGGAAATGTTCAATTCCCAATAATCCTGTGAGGCTGCCAGAGAGGAACAGGCTGCAGGGCAGCTGCCCCGAGGCAGAAATTCAGATTAATTCATGGAAAATCTCCTGGAAATTCCTGCAATTCCAACTGCAGAAACTCTTTCATGGCCACACTGACATGAAACACTGGGAAATCAGATTAATTCATGGAATATCTCCTGGAAATTCCTGCAATTCCATCTCCAGTAGCTCTTTCATGACCACACTGACATGAAACACTGGGAAATCAGATTAATTCATGGAATATCTCCTGGAAATTCCTGCAATTGCAGTTCCAGAAGCTCTTTAAGGGCCACATTGACACGAAACACTGGGATGAAGAGCTGAGGGATGGATTCTGCCCTGGCTGTGCTTTTGTGGCAGTGCAGGGCAGGTCCTTGTGGATTTCTGGATAAATTTGGGGCTCTTGAGGAGCCTTCTCACAGCACGAGGAGCCTGCTGAGCCCTGGGCTCCAAAGCAGGATTTATCTGCTGCAGCTTGGCTTTCTTGGAGGATTAATTCTCTCCATCATAACTGTTTTCTGCAAGCATTTTAATCAGCTGCTAATCCTCATCTCTGCCTTCACATTAGCTAATTAAATCAAGTTATTATTTTTAAGTGTTCCCTCAAAGCCAATGATTCTTATGGAGATGGGTGAGGAGCTCTGTGCCGTGTCCTGGACAGGATTCTGCTCTTTTGGTGGCTTTTATTCAACATTTTTGTGGCAGCTTAGGGAAAAATCTCCTTCTTTGTGTTGTACAAGGAGCCAGGTTTGTGTTTCTGTTTTTATTCATCAGATAGATGAGTAAAGCAGACAGATAATGAAATTAATGCCTTTGGTGGTAGCAGCAGATCAGCCCCTGCAGCTTTGGAGCGGATCTTTGTGAGGAATGAGGTTCTTCACCAAAAGCAGCAATAAACAAATTACCCAGGCAGAGTTCAAGCAATCCCCATGGACGGATCTGGGAGAGCTCGTTAGGAATAATTGTGGGTTTGTTCCTCGTCTGCCTCCCCTCAGGTTTTGGCACAGCAGATAAAAGCAGCAGAGCCCCGTCTGGGGTTCCTCTGGTGCCTCCAGAGCAGTTTTGGGGTGTTTGTCCTGCTCCCACCTGGGACCCCTGGGGGCTGTGGGCACCTGGGCACTGCCCAAAATCATCATAAAGCAAATTATATTTTCATTTCTGCACACCCTGGTGTCGGATCTCAGGATCTCAGTCCTGAGGTGCTGAGCCACCGAGACCACCCTTGGGGGGCTCGGGAGTCCTGGAATGTTCCAGAAGTGTCTGGTGGCTGGACTTTGATCCTACACAGGAGACGACACCTGTATGAGGACAGGAGGGTTTCACCGGGGTGAATGGTGAAGGGATTGGTTAATTAGAGGGTGAGACACAGGGTTTAGGATTTCTGTACAGGGGGGTTTAGAGAAGTAAGATGGAGGAATTGGGGCGTGTCCTGTCCTTCTTCTTCTTCTTCTTCTCCTCCATCTTCTGTGGTGATGGTGGCACTTTGGGATTGGTCATTACTGAAAGTGCACCGGGCAATAAGAATAAATGGTATTGGGGAAAAATGATAAATATTGTACACGTAACAATGGGTATAAAGATAGGTGGCTGCCCGGAGGGCAGCACAGTGTGCTCATGGCTGGCTGCTGAGCAGAGCTCTGTTCGGCTGAAAGAAAATCTTTTAGATAAACAATTAATAAACATAAAAACCGAAAGAAGAACTGAAGCCTCTTCTCGTCCTTCGATACGCGGGCTGCCCCAAGGCCACTCCGGGCCTTTCCAGGCCCTCCAAACAGCCGAAAACCCGACACCCTGGGACCCCTGAACCTCCATTCTGAAACCCCCAAGAATCTATTTTTCACCCTGTGACAAACTAATTATTATTCTACTTAGACTTTCATGGCTTGCAGATCCTCATACAAGGTTGGTGATTTTTTTCCATGGGTCATAATCAAAGTCTCAGGGGTCTTGGGCTCTGTGCCAGCATCTCTGAGCCCCTGGCAGGAGTTTGAGCAATCCAGGACAGACAGAGGGATGTCCTGAATTCCAGCACCCCAAAGGGAACCTGCAGCTCCTGGCGTTGCCTCTCCACAGCCAGCACTGTCAGAGCTGGTGCTGCTTAAGGATTTCGAGATAAATTTTACCTCTGGGAAATCTCCAGGTATTTCATTACATTTCTGGAATAATTGTCCTCCCCTTTTGCTCGTTTTTAGGGGGGAAGATAACACCTCTCTCTCATTAATGAGCCTTTTTTAATCTGAATTATTGAAACACGAGACCAGGTCCCCGCTCGTCCTGCTGCAATATGGGCAGCCCTGTACTGAGCTGAGGACACTTCTAAATGAGATTTAATAATATAGCAGGACATTTAGCATATATTAATTAAATATCAGCAGATGGTGAGGAGAGCCCTTGCTGGGAGTGAGTTCAGAGGAATGGAAGTGCCACGTAATTACCCAAACCTGCAGAAACAATGGAGGAGCAATTAGTTTTTTTATTAACTCATTACAATGGTGTGCAATGCCCAGGAATTTAATTACTGCCCAGTTCTGGGCTGTGGCAGGGTTCAGGTGGGAAAGGGTTTGGGATCTGAATCTCCTCCAGGAGAGCAGCTCTGGCAGCCCCAAGAACCTGGAATAAAAGCTGGGCATGAGGTTGGGGGTCAGGCTGGGCACTCATGGAGTGAACCTGAAAATTGGTGTGAAATCTGGAAATTTCTGAGTGCCATCAGCACAGAAATGTGAAATCTGGAAATTTCTGAGTGCCATCACCATGGAAATGTGAAATCTGGAAATTTCTGAGTGCCATCAGCACAGAAATGTGAAATCTGGACATTTCTGAGTGACATCACCATGGAAATGTGAAATCTGGACATTTCTGTCCATCACGTGGAAGTGGAATTGAATTCCAAGGCTCACACAGAATGAGAAATTTGGGCATATAGTCACACCATGGAAATAAATCTGCATTCTGAGTGCCATCAGCACAGAGTGAATCTGAATTGGTGCCATCACTGTGAAATGTGGAATTCAAATTTCCAATGCTCACCACAGAAATGGAAATCGACATTTCGATGACATGCACAGAAATGTGAAATCTGGACATTTCTGGTGCCATCACCGGAATGAATCAGAAATCTATAGTGCACACAAGAAATGTGAATTTGAAATTCTGGTGCCATTCCGGAATGCAAAATTGAATTTCTGATGCCACCAGCACAGAAATAAAATTTGGCATTAGTGCCATCACATGGAAAGGAAATCTGGCATTCTGAGCCACCACACAAACCTGCGCACTGGTGGCAGCCACACATTTGGAGTTTTGCCAGGCCACAGAGGGATTTCTGTCCTTCCCTCCAGGCCAAGGTGCCCTCAAGCCTCACCCTCTGTGAGTCCTCCAAGCCCTTTCTGGGTTTTCCACCTTTAGCTGAGCCAAAAAGATTAAAATCCAGCTCTTACAAGGATTGGCATGAAACCCCTGGAGCTGGGGCAGGATTTGGGGCCCATTTTCCCATTTTCCAGCCCATTTTGCAGCCCAGAGCTGCTGGGAGAGTCTGAGCACCAGAGAGCTCCTGTCAGGCCCCTTGTGAAGGTTTTGGATCTGGGTTTGTGCAGGATTGCAGCAGCTGCCTGAGCTGCCTCCCCTGGGACAGCAGTGCTTACCTAAAAATAAATTAAACCCTTAATCCTGCGGACCTTTTTCCCTGCAAAAATCCTCATTTGTGCCTTTTTCCAGGGCAAAGCAATGCTTAGTGGCAGAAGCAGCTCTGTTAACTTATGTTGGTGGAGTCCCTGTTATATTCAACCTGACATAAAATGCCAAGAAATGGCCAAGAATGACATTTAAATGCATGGAATCGACAGCCCTACCTCTAGGTGTGGGTTTGCTGCAGCTTTTTTCCCCCTAAATAATAATGTAAAGCTACATTTGCCATCCAGCTCTGCTACCTTAAAGTACCTTGTTTGACATTTTACCGTGATGAGTGAACCTTTAACAAGGTCATTAGCTTTGAAGGATTTTTCTCCTGGGGCTGTGGCAAGCAGTTTATTCTAAATAGCCAGGAAGAGAGAATAAAATATAAATAAAAATAACACCGTGTAACCGTGAAAGATTTCATTTGTAAAGAACATAAAGTGGAAGTCTCCACGAAATAATCCGGCCCTTCAAGAAGCCAGCAGTCATTGAAATGAATAAATCCAGGCCCAGCAGAATAACTCCATAAAAATAACAACAAACTCCTCGGGGTTTATGGGACAGGAGGGCAGCTCTGGGCTGTGAACATTCCCAGAATTGCACTCAGCTGCAGAGGGGATGGAGCAGAGCGCTGACAGCAGCGAAAATGGGCAGAATCTCCCTGGAAAAAGGAAAGGGTGAGAGGGTAACTCGTGTTTTTCTTGAATTTCTGGACTGGGAGAAGGCAAAGCCTCAGAGCTCCCAATTCCCCTTGGCTGCTTTGGTTATTGCTCAGGGTTCAGGTGCTGACCCAGACAAACCCCTGGGGGTGTGCAGGGACCCAGCACCAAAGGGTTAAAGTGAAATTGTCCATGATCAATCCCAGGGGAGTGATGTGGGAATATTGTGGGAATAATTCCCCAATATTGTGGGAATATTGTGGGAATGTGCCCATCCTGCCTGGCTGGGCCTTCAGGAGCCTCCTGGGCTGTGCTGTTCTGTCATTGTAGACTGGGTAATAATTGGTATATACCTGTATTATATTGGTAATAATACTGGTATATTTATATTTATATTTATATTTATATTTATATTTATATTTATATTCATATTTATATATAGTTTTATATTTAGTTTTATATATAGTTTATATAAAATAATATTATACCAATATTATTATACTATAATATTCTAGACCAATATTATATTGATAGTTATATTGGTATAGTTATTTATATTTATATGTAGATTTATATATAGTTTTATATAAAATAATATTATACCAATATTATATACTAGACCGATATTATATTGGCAGTTATATTGGTATAGTTATATTTATAATTGTATATTTATATTTAATTTTATATATAGTTCTAGATAAAATAATATTATACCAATATTATTATACTATAGTATACTAGACCAATATTATATTGGTAATATTGGTAATTATATTGGTATACTTATATATATTTATATTTATAGAGAGAGAGTAAGTTTTATATATATATATATAAAATATGTATATATATATAATATGTGTATATATATATATATATAAAATGTTATATCCATATTATTATACTATAATATACTATTCCAATATTATTGGTAATAATATTGATCTCATATATTATTTTATAACAATATTGGTATAATATTATTACCAATAGTATATTGGTAATAATACACCATGGATTACAGAAGGCTGATCAATAATAATCTTTATTAAGAAACCCATTGTTCTTTTATAGACAGTTATGATACAGGTGTACCTGATTGGTCTTTTAATTAAAACACCCTCACCAATGGTTAATTAGGAAAGCCCAGGATAACCCAGGCAGCGCAGGAATTCCATTTCCCCCGTGGTGCTGGCACTGCCTCTGTGTCTGTCTGTCCTTCCAGGACCTGCCAGGCCCTGCCAGCCGAGTGCCGCAGAGCAGGGAGGCGCTCCCAGATCGTGCCGGAGATGTCTTTGTCAGCTCCCCACCAGCAGCCAAAGCCGAGCACGGCTAATTGCCTGCTATCTCATTAATTGCACTATTTAGTCAGTCATTATCAATGAGCAGGGAAGGAATTCTCAGATATTTATTTGCTGCCTATAGCAGGGGAAACATCTCCAGTTTAATACACAAAAATGTTCCTCTTATCTCTGGTCTCCCCGGGGATTTGTTTAACCAAGGCTCGGGCTGATACCAGCAGGCTTTTAAATTGAAAAATTGCAATTCCCTCTCCCCCCAACTTTGATACAAGTCTTATCAGCAGGAGGAAGTGACAAAAACATATCTCTTCTGCAAGACAGAGGAAGGATTAGCTGAGCAGCCAAGGAGACCTCGGCTGGTGTCTGGGGAAGGAGGGGAACGGCAGGAAAGCTCTGTCCTTCACTGGGACAAAGCTGGGCCTGGCTTTGCAAAGCCGGGCTCCTCCTCGGGCTGAAATTATTGCCAAGGCGCTCAGGGGGTGAAAGGTGTGAAATAATGAAATAATGGATGGAGGAGATTGGGGGATTTGCAGTGCAGAGACACCCCTGGAGTGCCATCATGATATTTTCTGGAAAATCTTCTTTGCCCAGGATTTTCTTCTGGGAAGCTGAGAAGCCTCAGAGAAAAATGAAAACAGTAATTATCTGATTGCTGCTCCTGTGTTTGCTGCTTTGGACATTGTTTACCAACAGGTGATTGTTTGATTGGTTCCATGTGAATTGCTTTTAATTAATGACCAATCACTATCAGCTGTGTCAGCAGTCTGAGGAATCAGTCACGAGTTTTTATTAATTATTCTTGTTAAGCTTTCTGATGTGTCCTTTCTCTTTCTTTAGTGTAGTTTTAGTATGACTTTTTTAATATAATATAATATAAAATAATAAATCAGCTTCTAAGAACAAGGAGTCAGATTCTCATCTCTTCCTCATCCTGGGGACCCTCACAAACTCCACACCTGGAGTGCCCTGAGCAGCCCCTCCATCCCCCAAAATCAGGCACAGGAGTCCCCAAAAAATGGATTTTGTTACTTTCCCCCTCAGCTCACCAGTAATTTTAAGTGGAGGAAATTGGGAAGAGGAACAAAGCCTGTGTCTGCTTTGTGATGGAGCTCCAGACCCAATCAGGCCTAATTAAAGCCCTAATTGCTCTCCCTGAGTTCTGCTCCAGGCCTGGGGGTCCAGACTGGAGATTTAATCATTCCAGGGATCGATGGGGGGGATTTATGATTCAGCTGGGTGGAAACTTGGCAGAATGATAATGGGAAATGCTCTCTGATAATCAATACGTTGTGGGAAAGGGCTTGAAAGTGCAAAACTCTCCAGATCTGCTACAAGCAGCTGAATTGAGCAGCTTTTCAAAGGGATGATGGTAAATACTCAAATCAAAATGAAAGGGGCTCAGAACATGAATTGATATCTAAGATCTGTCAGTCTGAACTATCTTTACATTATGTGGAGGTTTCAACTTAATTCCAGCCCCAAGGTGTTCCACAGCTCCAGGGTGTAAAATTTCTGTGCCTTTGGACAGCAAAGAGTAAATTCAGGCTCTTAATTACCCAGACAGCCTTTGAGTACAGAGGGAAATTTACGGGAGATCTCAATTCCCCACTTTAAATTCCACACCCACACTTGGACTGGAGTGGAATTATTCCCCAGCATGGAATGGCTCCAATCCATCCCAGCCTGGATCACTTTCGCTCTCCTTTAAGGGAAGAGCAGCAATAACTCAATTAAAGTGACGCTGTGCTCAGCTAATAAATAGTGCGAGCAGTCAGTGCCAGGCTGGGGCCGCTCTGCCCTGTTTGCAGAGCGGCACAATTTGACATTTCCTGAGTGTTAAATCTTCCCTGCCGTGAGCAGTGAATGAATGTGGGAACTGGAGCAGTGTCCTGGGGAGGGGCTGGGTGTCGGATCTCAGGATCTCAGTCCTGAGGTGCTGAGCCACCGAGACCACCTTGGGGGGCTCGGGAGTCCTGGGATGTTGCCAGAAGTGTCTGGTGGCTGGACTTTGGTCCTACACAGGAGACGACAAGGATGAGGGCTTCACAGGGTGAATGGTGAAGGGATTAGTTAATTAGAGGGTGAGACACAGGGTTTAGGATTTCTGTACAGGGGGGTTTAGAGGAGTAAGATGGAGGAATTGGGGCGTGTCCTGTCCTTCTTCTTCTTCTTCTTCTCCTCCATCTTCTGTGGTGATGGTGGCACTTTGGGATTGGTCATTACTGAGAGTGCACCGAGTAATAAGAATAAATGGTATTGGGGAAAAATGATAAATATTGTACACGTAACAATGGGTATAAAGATACGTGGCTGCCCCGGAGGGCAGACAGTGTGCCCATGGCTGGCTGCTGAGCAGAGCTCTGTTCGGCTGAAAGAAAATCTTTTAGATAAACAATTAATAAACATAAAAACCGAAAGAAGAACTGAAGCCTCTTCTCGTCCTTCGATACGCGGGCTGCCCCAAGGCCACCTCGGGCCTTTCCAGGCCCCTCAAACAGCCGAGATAACCGGACAGCTGGGCTCTTGTCACGCTCCTTGGGAGGGCTGGTGGCGCTTTGGGGTGGGAACAGAGCCCCCGGGACACCAAATTCAAGCAGCACGCTGCAGAGGAACGTGTAATTCCTTACAAATCCCCCTTCCTTCCAGAATAATCAGAATTATTATGTTATTATTTGCAGGGACCCTCGTGGCAGGAAGGGAGGAATGATGAATCTGACTCCATGTTCTCAGAAGGCTGATTTATTATTTTATAATACTATATTATATTAAAGAATACTGTACTAAACTATACTAAAGAATAGAGAAAGGATACAGACAGAAGGCTAAAAAGATAATAATGAAAACTTGTGACTCTTTTCCACAGCTTGGCCCTGATTGGACAAAGAGTCAAAATAATTCACAGAAACCAATGAAACAATCACCTGTGGGTAAACAATCTCCAACCACATTCCAAAGCAGCAAAACACAGGAGAAGCAAATCAGATAATTATTGTTTTCCTTTTTCTCTGGGGCTTCTCAGTTTCCCAGGAGCAAAATCGTGGGTGAAGGGATTCTTCAGAAAATGTGAATATGACAGATTATTTCACAATAATCCCCAGCACCTCTGTGATTGAATAACCTGCACAGGAGGAACATTTCCCTGCAGCTCCCTGCGCTCCTCCACGTGGAATGGCTGCACATCCCTGCAGTCCCAAAGTGTTTTACAAGTGGCCCTGCTCTGGCCCAGCCCTCCCCATCTGTTTGCTGGAATAATAATCAGCATTTCTATTCCAGCAGTGCCCTGTGCTGTGCCTGGCTCTGCCCAGAACCATCTGCTCCGAATTGCTGGAATTCCGTGCTTGGAGCTGTGCCTTGGCCTGGCTGGGGAGCCTGGGAGGTTTTTCCTGCCAGCACCCTAAATTCCTGGATTATTATTATTATTATTATTATTATTATTATTATTATTAATTTTTATATGACTATTAATATTATTGTACTATTATTACTAGTATTAACATGTTACTATTATTATCACTTACTAATATTACTCTTACTATTACTATTATTATCATATTACTATTATATTATTATAATAGAAATAGTAAGAGTAATATGATAATAATAGTAATTGTTCGTATAATAGTAATATAATAATAGTAGTTACATAAATAATAATAATTATATAAATAATAGTAATAATAATACATAATAGTAATTATATAAATAGAATGATAGCAATTATTAATCTTCCTATTTACTGCCAGGCTTTCAACAGCTCTTCCTGTTGAAGATAAGCTGTTGATAATCAGCTTATAATAATGCTAATGATTAAATAATCATTATTATTAATGATAAAACCCCTGGATCTCTCCAGCCTCCCCTCTGTGTCTGGAGCTCTCTCCTGGGGTTCCCTCACTCATCCCAGAGGATTTAAATTCCCCCTGCCTGCACCCTGCTGCCCATTGCCCTTCTGTGAAAAGGAGAATTTCTGCTGTTCCTCCCTGCAGCTCTCAGCAAAGCCATTCAAGCTTTGAGCAACAAATCCATTCACCAGGAGCTGCCAGAGACACAAAAGTGCCCCAAATTTTTGTGTCTGGAGCTGAATCCCTGCCCTGAGCCCCCAGCCCCACCTGGTCCTGCAGGGATTGGAGCAAGGGCGAATCCAGAGCTTCCTGTCACTGTCACATTTTATGAAAAATCCCTTTGCCAGGATTTTTCACCTGAAAAGCTGAAAAGCCTCAGAAAAGAAATTAAACAATAATTATCTGATTTATTGGAATGTGCTCTGGAGGTTGCTCACCAACAGGTGCATCTTTGATTGGTTCCATGTAAATTGTTTTTAATTAATGGCCAATCACAGTCCAGCTGTGTCGGACTCTCTGAGTCTGTCACAAGTTTTTATTATCATTCTTGTTCTCGCCTTCTGATGTCTCCTTTCTCTTTCTTTAGTATAGTTTTGGTATATAATTTTCATATATATAATATTATATGATGCAATATAATATGATACGGTATAATATAATACGATATGATGTGATATGATGTGATATGATATGACATGACATGACATGACATGACATGACATGACATGACATGACATGACATGACATAATATAATATAATATAATATAATATAATATAATATAATATAATATAATATAATATTCAGCCTTCTAAGAACTTTGAGTCAATTCTCATCTCTCACCTCGTCCTGGGGACCCTCACAACACCTCAACAGGTGCCTCCAAAGGAACTGTTGGATGAATCCCTGATTTTGGCCCAGCAGACCAAAAGGAATTGTTGGATGAATTCCTGACTTTTGTCCATCGGACCAAAAGGAATTGTTGGATGAATCCTGACTTTGGTCCAGCAGACCCTTCCCAGCCCCGTGGAGGCCCTTGGGAGAGCTGGAATTCAGGGATGCACATTCCCTGCTGAGCAGGCTGCAGCCATGCTTTAAATGAAGAACAAATCCTCCTAATTGGTTTTTTTGGCAGATTTTCAGTGATAAATTATTCCCCGACTTTACAGCTCCTTAAATTGGGGTTTTCAGCGTTGTTTACAAACGCACGAAGTGACGCCTGAGCAAATAGACAATGAAAGGGATCTTGTAAACTGCGCTTGTGTGTAATTGCTGCCTGGGAAGTGTCCGTGGGGGAGAGGAAAGTCTCCCTCTTCCTTTCAGGTTTGACATTCAGAGCGCAAATATTTGCAAATCCGCCTCTTCCCTCCCTAATTATTTGCTGTTTGTCTGTTTGTTTGCGCTGGGAAGGTTTGCAGGGGGAGAGCAGCTCAGAAAATCCCTCCCATCACAGCTCTGGCTCTCCCAGACCTGTGGGGAAAACTTGGGGTGTTCCAGCCGGTGGCGTCAGCGTTCAGAAACACAAAAACCACAGAATGATTATATCCAGGTGTTTTTATTGAAGAGCTCTGGGTGTCAGGGCTACAAACCCAAATCTGACTCCAATATGGGTTCAGGATGAACATGTTTTTATGTTCTATCATTTAATAATTAGCTTTCATGTTAATTATTAAACTTATATTTTTCTGTTGTACACATAGATTTCATCCAAGCATGGGTTCCTTGTGGTCCCCCTCAAACTTCTAACATAGTTTCTCATGATTCTTCTTACAATTAAACAATAATTATATTTAATTACGAAACAATCATCACATCTAACAATTATATCATTTATCATGTACTGCTTGCGCAGGTGCAATTTCACATGATCTGGCAAACACAAAGCCTCACATTTTTAGAGTCTATTTTTAACATTTTTCCAGGGCCCCGCTAAGTCTGGCTTCTTTCTAATTCCCCGAATTTTATGATTTTAAAACCTTTTTCTATCAGTGGGATATCCAGGCTGGAATATCCCAAAAGCATTTTAGGATGCTGAGCTCTGTCTATTTGGGATAATTTGGGATTTCAGAGCTCAGGCTGTGTTTTTGCTGTGTTCAACCCTCAGAACTCCCAGGCTGGAGCTGCCTCTGGAGCCCTGAGTGAGGTTGGCAGCTCCTGTCCCATTTCTGACAGGAATTCCCAATGAAAAATGACAATTCCCTGCCTTTGCTGCTGGGCTTTGCAGGGCAGGGATGACCAATAATCAGTGAAGCTCGCAGCCCTTGTGATGCCTCGGGTTCAGCTTTTATATTTTCACATTTTCTGCTGCTTTAGTTCTGAGCTTCACAGAAGTGTTGGTGAGCTCCCTGCACAGAGACAGAACAATTCCTTCTCTAGCTGGGGACTGAGGACAAATGACCCAAATTTCAGGCCCAAATAGTATAAAAAATGGTGAATTGAAGAGAGAAAAACAAGCAGGATGCGATCACCTAAAGCTGGAATTGGACAATTAACTCCAATATGCAAATGGAGCAGAACTGATGAAGGTGAGAGAACCCATGACTGGTCATGCATTTTGGGACCATTTTGGTTCATTTTGGGTTCATTTTGTGACCATTTTGGTTCATCTTGAGTGCAGCCCTGGCTGGGCTCTTGTGCTGATGAAGGTGGATCCATTGAGGAATTTTTTTATTGGAAATTCACTCATTTCCCCAAGCAAGGAGTCAATTCCCAGGGTTTAATTGGGAATTCAGGGCTCTGCTCGGTTATTTTCCCTGAGCAAGGAGTGAATTCCCAGTTTTATTGGGAATTTAGGGCTCTGCCCAAGGAGTCAATTCCCAGTTTCATTGCAAATTCAGAGTTCTGATCACTCATTTCCCTGAGCAAGGAGTGAATTTCTAATTTTATTGGGAATTCAGGGGCTCTGGTCACTCATTTCCCCAAGGAAGGAATCAATTCTCAGTTTTATTGGGAATTCAGAGGTTTACAGTGACATTTTTGATGGCTCCACACCCTTCCCTGCAGAAGGAAAACCCCAATCAAACACTCCTAAAATACTTTTATTTTTGTATTACTCTTAGAGCTGGAATTTCCTGACAAAAATCCACAAAATAGCCAATTCCCCTCGTTCCCCCAGAAACCAGAACCAACCCAGCAGCTCCTGGATGTGCCACAAAACCCAGCCCAGGAAGCCTCTCCTGCAGGCACAGAGTGGCAGGGCTGGTAATTTTATGAATTGTATCATTAATAAAATATATTTTATTCTATTTGATGCTGCCTTTGGAAGGTTCCTGTATGATTATTACATTTTTAAGCATGGGATTTTTTTTTTTTTTTTCCAAAGGCTTTACTGGAGGCTAAATTGAGATCTAATACAAAATTCAAAGGAGCTCTGCTGAAATGCCATTAAAATTTTAACTTTATGTTCTTTCAGGGGTTTGAAAGTTATCGAGGCAAAGCAGTACAAGGCAAGAGGAATTTAACCACCAGATTTCTGCGTTCTGTAATGGGCAGAGTGTCCAAAAAAGAGACAAATTTTCTCCTTTTTGAGAAGGATTTGGTGAAAGAAACTGCTGAGGAATGGATCCTTGGCCCGTGCCTGACTAAAATTGACACAGAAATCTCTCCAAGTGTTTAGAGGCTCTCAGGGTGGGTTTAATTCCCAATCCTGAGGTGGTGAGAGCATCCTGTGCAGGCTGTTGGGCAGCAAAATTCCCATTTCACACCTGTGCCAGCCACAGCTGGAATTCTGCCTGCAGAGCTCCCTGGCGCTGCTGCTTCGCTCAGGAAAAAAGAGAAATATCACAGCCTGCCCTGCCTCCCCCCAGCGACTGCGCAGGGCTTTTAATTTCACTGATAGCCGCTGAAAAATTCACGGAGGAGCTTTTCCTGCTGCCTCATGGAGCTTTGGTGGTGGCAGGGAAACATGCCCGGGCTCTGCCAGGAGTTTGGGTGAAATCTCTCTGATTTTAGCTCTCGTTTAAGGCAAAGAAAAGCAATTTACAGTGCCCTGGGTGAGGCTGTGCTCCTGCTTTGGGTTGGTTTGGGTTGAATTGGGTTGGTTTTGGTGGGTTTAGGTTTGTTTGTGTTGGGTTGGGTTGGTTTGGGTTGATTTGGGGGGTTTAGGTTTGTTTGGGTTGGGTCAGTTTGGATTGGTTTGGGTTGGATTGGTTTGCATTTGTTTGGGTTGGTTTGGGTTGGTTTGAATGTGTTCAGGTTTGTTTGGTTTGGGTTTGTTTGGGTGGGTTTGGGTTGGTTTGGGTGGTTGGTTTGGTTGTATGGGTGGTTGGATATTTTGGTTGGTTTGGTGGTTTGGGTTGGTTGTTTGGGGGTTTGGTTTGTTGGTTTGGGTTGGTTTGGTGTGTTGGTTTGGATTGGTCTGGGTGTTGGTTTGATTGTTGGGTTGGTTTGAATGTGTTTAGGTTTGTTTGGTTTGGGTTTGTTTGGGTGGATTTGGGTTGGTTTGGTTTGATTTGTGTTGGTTTGGGTTGGTATGGGTGGGTTGGATATATTTGGGTTGGTTTGGGTTGGGTTGATTTGGGGGGTTTGGGTTGGTTTGGATTGTTTTGGGTTGGTTTGGGTTGTGTTGGTTTGGATTGGTTTGGGTTGGATTGGTTTGCGTTTGTTTGGGTTGGTTTGGGTTGGTTTGGTTTGGTTTGAATGTGTTTAGGTTTGTTTGGTTTGGGTTTGTTTGGGTGGATTTGGGTTGGTTTGGTTGATTGGTTGTTGGGTGGTATGGGTTGGGTATATTTGGGTTGGTTTGGGTTGATTTGGGGGGTTTGGGTTGGTTTGGGTGGGTTTGGGGGGTGTTTATCCATTCCTGTTTTATTAGAGGGGGAAAATGAGCACATCCAGGAAATCCCAGACAAGTGAGAGCAGTGGGAAGGGCAGGAAGCAGAGTGGGAATTCTGGCCCACAGGGAAGTGGGGATTTGCATCCATATCCACACATTCCTGAATCCAGGGCTCTTCTGGCTCCATTTTGAGACTCAAACAGAATTTCCCTCTCTCCTGCTCACTCTTCACGGATTTTGTCCTACTTGTTCACACAACTGTTTCTTAAAAATCTCCCTGCCTTTGTTGTGACAGGGTCGAGCATTCCCCAGGGGGGTTTCAGGCATTCATGTGGAAAAGGGAAAAAATAAAAAATGTTCCTTGCTGCAGCAGGAATGACCCAAAACTCCTGTGAGCACTGCAGGTGCTGGGGGTGCCTGGCCTGGTGTTAGCAACTTTAATTGAATTATTGCCACGAGATGATGGGCTGATTCCTGGAGTCATTTTTAATTCTTTTGTTCTCATAACAACAAAACAGAACAGACAGAAATCAAATCTTTTTGGAGAGAGGGAGTGGGAGGGGAGGGCACTGGGAAAAATGAGCAGGGGGAATTGCTGGGGCTCCTTTGGGTTTGTTCCTTTTGCAGCCTCACATCTGCACTCCAAGGGAAATTCAAACACAAACCACATTTTTCTGGCACAAAATGCTGTGTGCCAAACGAGCAAAGCTGGATGAGCAAAGCCCTGAGTGCTGAGGCATCAAATAGAAGATTTTGCAATATATAAATATATATATTTGTGTGTGTTACATCATACATCCAATATAGACACAGATCCTAAAACTGAAGCTCCTGAAGCTCTGAACTCCTCATTTCCTGTCCCTCTCCTCAGTGACCTTCAAGTGTTTCGCTTTGTCCTGCCCTTCAGCTGGAGCTCGATGGATCCTTGAATCCTGAACTTTGGGGTCAGGAGGAAATCGCCCTTTCCAGACCTTGGCTTTTCTTGGCAAAATATCAGCAAAATCCTTGGTTGGTGGTGGGAGAGGAGTTCCATCCGTAGAAAAGAAAAGGAACATTCCAGAGCTGTGGGATTTTTGGGGTCCTCTGTGGCAGGAAGGGAATGATGAATCTGACTCCATGTTCTTAGAAGGCTGATTTATTATATTATATTGCATTATATTACATTTTATTACATTATATTACATTATATTTATTATATTATGCTATACTAAACTATGCTAAAGAATAGATAAAGGATACAGACAGAAGGCTTAACGAGATACTAATTAAAAATTCGTGGCCCTCGCCAGAGTCTGACACAGTTGGACTGTGATTAATCATTAATTAAAAACAACTCACATGAAACCAATCAAACAATGACCAGTTGGTAAACAATGTCCAAACCACATTCCAAACCAGTAAAACACAGGAGAAACCCGCCAAAAATTTAATGTACAAAAAATCTTGAAATGTGCAGTGGATGGCCTCTGCCTTACTTTTGGCCACAGTGAAAATTCTACACAATTAATTTCTGCTAATATAATATAATATAATATAATATAATATAATATAATATAATATAATATAATATAATATAATATAATATAATATAATATAATATAATATTTATTAGTTATTCTTTTTTTTTTTTTTTTTTGGTTATATTTGCTTATCTGCCAGAGGAACCCTTGTAAAATCTTCCAAGCTGAAGGTGACTTGTTTTGTTTTGGAGCACGAGCAGAATTCTCCCCTTTCCATAGCAACTGGAGTTTGACAGCAGAAATGTCGGGTGCTTGGGGAGATGTTCAGCTTTAGCTGGAGGTTTTTGACAAAAAATGGTCAGAAATGTAGAAGTTTCTTTATTTGTATTAAATAAAATTAGCTATTACTTAGGGACAGCCTGAGAGAAAATGAGGAAAAATACAAATTTAGAGGTGAAGGCAAAAGAAACCAAACTAAATCCTGGGAACAACAAAGGAAGTGTGAAGCCAGGGACATTCACACCTTTTTGTGCTGCAGCTGCCAAGGAAATCCTTCCCGGTCCCTGTGAACTCTGCTGCCCTGTCTTGCAATATCTCACATATTTTGAGATGATTTGGAAACCAAGTGGCTGGAAAATAAAAGGGTTGGGAGTTCATCTGAAGGGGTTTTTAGTTCCGTCTCCTACGCGATCACTGAGGAGAAAACGCTGATAATGGCAGGGGCTGGGATGCCAAAATGGAGGAGCTGGGATGGGGAATTTGGGATTTGGGGGAAATGTTGGAGGGAAATGCCCCTGGGGAAGGAGAACAAACCCACAGCACCTCAGCAAACCCACAGCGCCCCAATTCCTTCAAAAGAAACCCACAGCACCTCAATTCCTTCAATTCTAACTAAACCCACAGCACCCCAATTCCTGAGTGTAAAAGAAACCCACGCCACCTCAGCAAACCCACAGGGCTTCAGTTCCTGAGTGTAAAACAGACCCACATCACCCCAATTCCTTCAGTCAAAACAGACCCACAGCACCCCAATTCATGAGTGTAAAAGAAACCCACAGCACCCCAATTCCCTCAGTTTAAAACAAACCCACAGCACCCCAAGTCCTGAGTGTAAAACAAACCCACGCCACCTCAGCAAACCCACAGGGCTTCAGTTCCTGAGTGTAAAACAGACCCACATCACCCCAATTCCTTCAGTCAAAACAAACCCTCAGCACCTCAACAAACCCACAGTACCCCAATTCCTCAGTTTAAAGCAAACCCACAGCACCTCGGTTTTTCCGTTTCAAAACAGGTCCACAACACCTCAATTCTCACATTTAAAACAAACCCAAATGGCCTCAATTCCCTCCAAAAAACCCCACAGTACCTCAATTCCTTCAATTTAAACCCACAGCGCCTCAATTCTTCGGTTTAAAATAAACCCACAACACCTCAATTCCAGCACCCCAATTCCTTCAAAACAGACCCGCAACATCTCAATTCTTCTGTTTAAAGCAAACCCACAGCACCTCAATTTCTTCAAAACAAACCCAGAACACCTCAACTCGTGAGTGTAAAACAGACACACAGCACGCCAGTTCCCTCAGTTTAAAACAAACCCACAGCACCCCAATTCCTTCAATTCTAAGCAAACCCACAGCACCCCAGTTCTGCAGTTTAAAACAAACCCACAACACCTCAATTCCAGCACCCCAATTCCTTTAAAACAGACCCACAACACCTCGATTCCTCGGTTTAAAACAAACCCACAGCACCTCAATTGTTCCATTTAAAATAGATCCACAACACCTCAATTCCTTCAATTTAAAACAAACCCACAGCACCCCAAGTCCTGAGTGTAAAACAAACCCACAGCACCCCAATTCCTCCAAAACAAACCCAAAACACCTCAATTCCTGTGTGTAAAACAAACCCACAGAACCCCAATTCCTCAGTTTAAGACGAACCAAATCACCCCAATTCCTTCAAAACAAACCCAGAGCATCCCAGTTGCTGAGTGTAAATAAACCCACAGCACCCCAATTCCCTCAGTTTAAAACAAATGCACAGCACCCCAATTCCTTCAATTCAAAGCAAACCCACAACACCCCAATTCCTGAGTGTAAAACAAACCCACAGCACCCCAATTCTGCAGTTTAAAACAAACCCACAACACCTCAATTCCAGCACCCCAATTCCTTTAAAACAGACCCACAACACCTCGATTCCTCGGTTTAAAACAAACCCACAGCACCTCAATTGTTCCATTTAAAACAGATCCACAACACCTCAATTCCTTCAATTTAAAACAAACCCACAGCACCCCAATTCCTCCAAAACAAACCCAAAACACCTCAATTCCTGTGTGTAAAACAAACCCACAGAACCCCAATTCCTCAGTTTAAAACGAACCAAATCACCCCAATTCCTTCAAAACAAACCCAGAGCATCCCAGTTGCTGAGTGTAAATAAACCCACAGCACCCCAATGTTTCAGTTTAAAACAAATGCACAGCACCCCAATTCCTTCAATTCAAAGCAAACCCACAACACCCCAATTCCTGAGTGTAAAACAAACCCACAGCACCCCAATTCCCTCAGTTTAAAACAAATGCACAGCACCCCAATTCCTTCAATTCAAAGCAAACCCACAGCACCCCAATTCCTGAGTGTAAAACAAACCCACAGCACCCCAATTCTTCAGTTTAAAACAAACCCACAACACCTCAATTCCAGCACCCCAATTCCTTTAAAACAGACCCACAACACCTCGATTCCTCGGTTTAAAACAAACCCACATCACCTCAGTTGTTCCATTTAAAACAGATCCACAACACCTCAATTCCTTCAATTTGAAACAAACCCACAGCACCCCAATTCCTCCAAAACAAACCCAAAACACCTCGATTCCTGTGTGTAAAACAAACCCACAGCACCCCAATGTTTCAGTTTAAAACAAATGCACAGCACCCCAGTTCCTTCAATTCAAAGCAAACCCACAACACCCCAATTCCTGAGTGTAAAACAAACCCACAGCACCCCAATTCTTCAGTTTAAAACAAAACCGACAGCACTCCAATTCCCCCAAAACAAACCCCCAGCACCCCAATTCCTCAGGATCCTGTTCTGGGGCACAACGCCCCCCGGGATCCCCTCCATCCACGTCCCTGCTCTCCATCAATAGATGGAGCTGGTTCCACACAAATCCTGGGAAGTCACTCCTGGGAGGCCTCGGGGGCTCCTGCAGCCACCAGGATGAGAGGGAACCACATCAAACAGAGCTGGCAGCCCTTCAGAACGGAGCTGGCATTGTTAGCCCACCGAAATACATATGGATGAGCAAGATAAGGGGGTTTTTTAAGGACCAATTCATTAAGTTCTGATGAATTTCCATCTTATACCTGCTACAGTGCTTGAGTTTATTGGGAGTAATGTTTTTATCAGCTGCCAACTCCCCTTGGTGACTTCTCTTTCATGATTTTTTTTTGGTTTTGAGATAAAACAATGCGTTTTAGAGAAGCTGCGGATGACTCTGACATTTGCCCAGAAACTCTTCTTTCTTATAGCTGCAGATTGAAAATTAATTCCTCCTTGTACAATTCCACTTTTTATTATGAATTTAACCACCATCACTGGTCTGGAATGTTATAAGTTCATTTTGGAAGGGCTGAATTCCCAGAAATTTTGGGTTGTTTCTTCATCCTGGGGTGAGAAGGGGTGGGAGGGTTTTTTATTCTGCTGGTGGCTGTGAGGTCCCAGGAGCTGAGGAGGGAAGGGAAGGGAAGGGAAGGGAAGGGAAGGGAAGGGAAGGGAAGGGAAGGGAAGGGAAGGGAAGGGAAGGGAAGGGAAGGGAAGGGAAGGGAAGGGAAGGGAAGGGAAGGGAAGGGAAGGGAAGGGAAGGGAAGGGAAGGGAAGGGAAGGGAAGGGAAGGGAAGGCAAGGGAAGGGAAGGGAAGGCAAGGGAAGGGAAGGGAAGGGAAGGGAAGGGAAGGGAAGGGAAGGGAAGGGAAGGGAAGGGAAGGGAAGGCAAGGCAAGGCAAGGCAAGGCAAGGCAAGGCAAGGCAAGGCAAGGCAAGGCAAGGCAAGGCAAGGAAAGGCAAGGAAAGGCAAGGAAAGGCAAGGAAAGGCAAGGAAAGGAAAGGAAAGGAAAGGAAAGGAAAGGAAAGGAAAGGAAAGGAAAGGAAAGGAAAGGAAAGGAAAGGAAAGGAAAGGAAAGGAAAGGAAAGGAAAGGAAAGGAAAGGAAAGGAAAGGTGCGAAAGGAAAGGTGCGGAAAGGAAAGGGCGAAAGGAAAGGAAAGGAAAGGAAAGGAAAGGAAAGGAAAAGGAAAGGAAAGGAAAGGAAAGGAAAGGAAAGGAAAGGAAAGAAAGGAAAGGAAAGGAAAAGAAAGGAAAGGAAAGGAAAGGAAAGGAAAGGAAAGGAAAGGAAAGGAAAGGAAAGGAAAGGAAAGGAAAGGAAAGGAAAGGAAAGGAAAGGAAAGGAAAGGAAAGGAAAGGAAAGGAAAGGAAAGGAAAGGAAAGGAAAGGAAAGGAAAGGTGCGGAAAGGAAAGGAAAGGAAAGGTGCGGAAAGGAAAGGAAAGGAAAGGAAAGGTGCGGAAAGGTGCGGAAAGGAAAGGAAAGGAAAGTGCGGAAAAGGAAAGGAAAGGAAAGGAAAGGAAAGGAAAGGAAAGGAAAAGGAAAGTTGGAAAGGAAGAAAGGAAAGGAAAGGAAGGAAAGAAAGGAAAGGAAATGGAAAGGAAAGGGAAAGAGAAGGAAAAGGAAAGGTGCGGAAAGGAAAGAAAGGAAAGGAAAAGGGAAAGGAAGGAAAGGAAAGGAAAGAAAGGAAAGGAAAGGAAAGGAAAGGAAAGGAAGGAAAGGAAAGGAAAGGAAGGAGGAAAGGAAAGGAAAGGAAAGGAAAGGAAAGAAAGAAAGAAAGGAAAGGAAGGAAAGGAAAGGAAAGGAAAGGAAGGAAAGGAAAGGAAGGTGCGGAAGGAAAGGTGCGGAAGGTGCGGAAGGTGCGGAAAGGTGCGGAAAGGAAAGGAAAGGAAAGGAAGGAAAGGAAAGGGAAGGAAAGGAAAGGGAAGGAAGGAAAGGGAAGGAAGGAAAGGAAAGGAAGGAAAGGAAAGGAAGGAAGGAAGGAAAGGAAAGGAAAGGAAAGGAAAGGAAGGGAAGGAAAGGAAAGGAAAGGAAAGGAAAGGAAAGGAAAGGAAAGGAAAGGAAAGGAAAGGAAAGGAAAGGAAAGGAAAGGAAAGGAAAGGAAAGGAAAGGAAAGGAAAGGAAAGGGAAGCAGAGCTGGGGTTAGGAAAAAGAGGCAGAGCTGGGTTTGGGAAAGGAAAGAGAGGCAGAGCTGGATTTGTTTGGGAAGGGGAAGCAGAGCTGGGTTTGGGAAAGCAGAGCTGGGTTTGGGAAGCAAACCCCGTCACTCCACATTTTTAATGCACCACCCAGGCAGGCCCTCAGAAGCCATCACCCCCCAGGAGTTAATTGATATTAAAGTTAGTATTTCTCCTCTAATGAATTGCAGCAGAGGGGTGCAACTTTCCTTGGTGAAGCAGCAGCAGCTCCTCCTTTTCCTTGTGTGACCCCAGGAGAGGAAGGATCCCAGTGTGGTTTCCATCCTCTGCCCCCACAGGGTTTGGTTAATAACATCCCCTTTGTTCTGGCAGGTAATCATGGGCTGGCCCGGATAGCATCACAAATCCACTGATAACGGGATCCTTATCAGGGCCTCAGCAGCACGGGCCATTCCCAGGATGTGGCTTTAATTAAAATGACAATATGGGACAGCCAGGTGAGCTTCCCTGGCCTGGAGAGGGACAGGGTAATAAATGGCTTTTATCTGCTACAGCAAGAAGGCAGAAAAGAATTTTGCTTTAATCAGCTGTTGCTGGATGGAACTTCACTTGGAAGGGAAGGTGTGTGGAGCCCCTGGAGCCCAAAACACCCAAAACCCTGAGCTGAAATGATAAGGGAGGCTGGAACTGAGCTGGGACGGTTTGCACCTCTAATTTTGGTCCTTAGGGACGGGCATGTCAGGCTTTGGGATGCAGAACGCAGATTTTGGAGCACAAAATCTGGGCTGGGTGGGTTCAGGGCTGGATCTGTTCTCAGGAAATGCAGAAATTTGGGCTGTAGGAGCATCCCCAGGGCTGGAGATTGTTTACTGAAGTGATTTGTTAATTGGATATGGGGGAAAGTTGTTTGGAGTGATTGGCCAGACTCAAAGCTGTGTCTGTCTCAGACAGTCACGGGTTTTTCTTAAGCATTCTTAAGAAAATATATATGTTATTATTCTATTTATATCTATTATATAAATTATATATTTTATATTATATAAATTATATATATTATACAAAAAATATATTATTCTTCCATTTTCTTAAGTGTTCTTAAGAAAATATATATAAGAAAAAATACATAAAACAATATATAATATATAACACAATATATATAATATATGATATGTAATATATTATATATAATGTAAAATATTGTATATAATAGATATAATTACATATATTATATAATATGTTATATATTACATATTATATATATTATATATAAATATACATTATAACATTTTTTCTTTAGAAAATATATATATTCTTAAGAAAATATATTCTTAAATATAGTATCTCTTTAGTATGTAATTTAGTACAGTATTAGTGTAATGTAGTATAGCTTAAAAAAGCAATTTTCAGCCTTCTGAATCATGGAGTCAGAGCACATTTGTTTTATCCATTCATTCCTTTATTTATTCATTCATTCATTTATTCATTCATTCATTCATTTTATTCATTCATTTATTTTATTCATTGACTCATTTTATTCATTTTAATTTATTTGCTTTGAAATGAGAGGAAATCTCTGCTTGGCTGATAATTTTTGGTGTTTATTTCCTTGCTGGGGATCACGTTCTAAAAGCCTGATGTGATGCTGTGCCTTGGTGATATAATTAACTCACAGTGATGGGATTGGCTTTAATTTCTTTTTTTCCTATCAAGGTTGTGTCTTTGGCAGTGCAGATTTCCCTGACACCACGCTGGAAGAATTGGGTTTGTGTGTCACCCTGCAAAACTCCTGGATTTATTAAAATACATTTATTTATTTATTAAAATAAATTTGTATTTCCCATGCTAGGTGTTTACCAGAATGGCAAATACAAACTTCCTACTAAAAAAAAAATAAAAATCTGTATTTTGATCTGAAAGCAGCAGTGTCCTGAACTGGAGCCCTGCACATTTCCTGGGACTGGGAGAATTTTATTGCAAATCTCAGCTTGGCTCCAGACCCAAGAGCAATTTCCTGGCAGTCACATTCTCACCTTAAAATATAGTGCTGGTTTAGAAATGTGAATCTCTTTGTCTTAGTTCATTACAGCCACCCTTTAAATAATCAGTAATTACCAGCCTTTAACCTTTAGATCTAACCCGAGACAGCAGTTATTTAATATTATTTTACCTTTAAGTGTTGAGGAGAGGAAGAAATCTGTATTTCAAAGCAATTTAGTCTCGAGGTTTTATCATATGATCTGGGCTTTTAACAGCTTCATAATTATTCCTACCTGGGCTGTCTCCTTCTGCCTCCCTTGCCACAAATCTTCTTTAGAGCAGGATTAAGGAATTGTCTCCTTCAGCTTCCTGGGCACGGGGCAGGAGGGGAATTGAGGCAAGAAGGGGCTCAAAACTGAAGGGAAAATTCGCTGGAAAACCCTGAAATTCCCAAATGTGTGGACTTCAGTCCCTGCTCTGGGGTTTGTTGTGTTCCATCTTTCATAAATGTATTGTCCTGAGCAGTTAAAATAGATAGTTATTGTACATTGTATAAATACATAATATATTGCATACATAATATACAATATATTATTTTATATATAATATATTGTATATTATATATTGTATATTATATATTGTATATATAATATTTCTACAATATACACAATTTTACTATGTACAATATAAATTGTATAAATATATACAACATATATATATTATTGTATATATTTATACAATATACAATGTAATATATTGTATATATTTATACAATATATAATATATTGTATAAATTTAGAAATTTATTGTCCTGAGCAGTTAAAATAAATATTTATTGTACATTGTATAAATATATATATAATATTGTATATATATATATAACATACAATATATTTTATGTATATACTACTATATTAGATATATTATATAATATATAATGTATAATACATTATGTAAATATAATATAATATAATATAATATAATATAATATAATATAATATAATATAATATAATATAATATAATATAATATAATATAATATAATATAATATAATATAATATAATATAATAATATAATACTATATATATAGGCATATATTTATACAACATATAATATATTGAATATATTTATACAATATATATTATATATTGTATAAATTTAGAAATTTATTGTCACAAGCAGTTAAAATAGATCAGTGACGGCCTTGGATGATTCACCTGGGAATTTTGAGGAATGTTTGGCCATTATTTGCATTAAGTTTTTCTGATAAATCACCAACACAGTTTTGTATTTGCAATAAGATTTTCTGGTAAAACACCAACACAGTTTGTGTCGTAGAAGTAAGTTTTTCTGATAAAACAGTTTTTGTGTTTGTGGTAAGTTTTTCTGGTAAAACACCAACACCTGAAACCAGGTGTGGACAAGCAAAGCCAAACCCTGCTCTCTGCTTTTCTGGCTCCTTTTCCTAAGCTCGGGGAGTTTTCCCCAAAGCCAGAAAAATCCCATTTTCTCTTTCCACCCTCTTGCAGCAAACCCTGAGCTCACCACATTGGGGAAGGAAATGTTGAATTTGGGTGGCCGAGCACGTTCCGGGGCCGGCTGCTTCCCTCTGCTGCACGCAGCCAGAAGTGCTCAGGAGCTGTCGGACAATTCCCTTTTTCCCGACCCAGAAATGGGACAACTCAGAGTTATTTTCAAACTTTCATTCCATTTTCAGTCTCGTGAGGAGGGTGAGACGATACAGATGGTAAAATCCTCACCATCACAATCAGAAGCTAAATATTTCCTATTTACAATACATTATTGTCACGGTGATATTTTCTGAAAAATCTCTTTGTGGTGGTCCCAGGACGAGGGAAGAGATGAGAATCTTGATTCCATGTTTCAGAGGGCTGATTGATTATTTTATTATATATATTAAAATAAAATTATATATTAAAACTATACTAAAGAATAGAAGAAAGGATTTTCATCAGAAGAAAGAATGATAATAAAGAGAATAAAAGTCTCGTGAAAATGGTGAGACAATACAGACGGTAAAATTCACACCATCACAATCAGAAGCCAACTATTTCCTGTTGACAATATATTATTGCCACAATGATAATAAAAGTAAAAGGAATCATAATAAAATCTTGTGGCTGCTCACAGGCTCGACACAGGTGGCTGCCATTGGTCATCAAGTAAAAACAATTCACATGCTGGGTAAAAAATTCTCCAGATCACATTCCAAAGCGGCAAAACATGGAGGAGATGAAGTTTCCCAGCTTCTCAGGAGAAAAGATCCTAAGGAAAGGATTTTTCATTAAATATGTCTGTGGCATCTCTTTGCCCAGGATTTTCCAGAGGGAGGAGGAGCTGTGGGATCAGTACAGGACAATCCTCATCTCCCTGAATATCCACACCCCCAGGATGTGGACAATGCCACTGGAGGTGGGACCAAACATGGATTTACACAGACAGGTCCACAGAGGGCCTGGAATTGCATAATAATTAAATAATAATTAATGCTGAGGTCAGAATTTTTCCTCGCCCAGTTGGAGGATGGGGCATCTGCTTCACTTACAGAAGGAAATGCCGCAGGTGAAATTCCAAGTGTGGCTGATTTCCCCAAATTACAAATCCAAGAGCAAATCAGGTATGAAGATTATGACATTTTCTAAATGCCTGGGCCTTGTGATTCCTAAAAGCAGCGAGTGAAATTCAGCTGTGACATTCCCCCCCTGCCAGGTAAATGCACATTCCCCATCCCGAGCTCAGCCAGCCACTCCAGCATTTTGCTTTTTATCAGATCCACTTTGCCCCGTCGCTCTTTGCAACGAGCAAACACAGGGAAATGCAAATAATTGCCTCGTGTTTCATCTCGGATTAATGAATTAAAAAAAATAATATGAATTCTCAGCTCATCAGAGCTGCTGGCTTGTGACAGATCAAATGGGGACTTCACTTGAAAGCAAGTGGCTGGGAATTGTTTAGAGAAACATCATGAGGGTTTTTAAAGAGTTTTTCCCCTCATCTCTGAGGAGGATGGAGTTTGAAATAAAAGAGCTTCTATGTCTATATATATTTTTATTGATATGGAAACAAAAGAACACGAGAGGAGAGGGAGAGGGAGAGGAGATATCCAAATATCTGGGGTTTTATTGCAGCCGGGCAGAGCGGGATCCTGGATGGGGCAGGGATGAGGAACGTGCTCAGGACTAAATCTCCAATACCCGTTTTTATTTCCGTCCTGGCCCAGCGGGGCAGGGATGAGGGAATGTTCAGATCTGGTTTTATTCCCAGCCGGGCAGGAAATATTCCTAGGGATGAGGGAATGTGTTCTGTAAACACCAGGGGATCCCAAACTCCTCCACCTCTGTGGGTGTGGGACAGCAGGGGCAGCAGGAAAGTGTCTCAAACACCAGGGTAGAGGAGGAAAAAGCTGAATTTCAGCAGTTTGGGGCATTCCCGGTGTCCTGAACACTTTTATCTCCACACGATCCTGGCTCCTGATGGCCGGGCTGGGTCGGAGCCTTCAGCACTCCCGGAATTCCCGTGATTTGTCCTTGCCGGGTGGGTTCTGCTCTCTCTGAATTATTCACCTGTGCTCAGGTGTGAACATTGCAGCTGCTGCTCCCCGTGACAACATCAATGGCTCAGGTGCGTTTATTCTCTTTTATCCGGGGATGTTTTCATTTGCCAGAGCAGCAGAAGGAGGCAGCTGCCTTTCATCTGCGCCCCCAGCCCCTCCCTGACACGCAGGTGATGGAAATCCTGATTTATGGCACAGGTGGGAGCTCCGAGGGCTCCATCAAACAGCCACACACGGAGCTCACCTGGTGCAGAGATCCTCGGCAAACTCAGCTGGAACGTCCTGCTGAGCCTCGTGGATTTTTATTTTATTTTATTTTATTTTATTTTATTTTATTTTATTTTATTTTAATTTTTAAAATTTTATTTTAATTTTATTTGTTTTATTTTTTGTTTTGTATTTATTTTATTTTTAATTTTTATTTCTTTTATTTTATACTTTATTTTATTTTTTTAATTTTATTTTTTTAATTTTATTTTTCTTTTATTTTATTTTATTTTTTATTTTCTATTTTATTTTATTTTACCTTATTTTATATTTATTTTATTTATTTTATTTTTTCTGTTTTATTTTATTTTTTATTTTATTTAAATTTTATTTTACTTTATTTATTTGAATTTAATTTTTATTTTATTTTAATTGTTCTATTCTATTCTATTCTATTCTATTCTATTCTATTCTATTCTATTCCATTCTTTATTTCAGCCTGCAGCTCTCTGGATTATTGAAAACGATCTCCATGAAAATTTCCTCTCCAGCTGGAAGTTCAGGGAGTCAATGAGGATTGCAGGAATCTCCTCAGTGCCCAGCTGGGAGACACAAAACCAAACCTGAGATGGGGGAAAAGGAGCCCAGGAGTTCCTGTGGGGAGGAAATTTTGGATTCTGGATCCGCTCTGACCCTCCCAGGAGCATCCTCAACATGTTCAGGAAAGGCCAAACCACAGCAACTTTCTCCTTTTTGCTTTTTATTTGTATTTTTTTGGTGGGGTTTTGATGCAGCTGCCTCCAACTTCCAGGAAATTCAGGCTCCAGATGTGGAACGTGGCCCAGGCCTGCATTCCTGGAATCCCTGAAGTGCCCAGAGCTTCACTTTGCATTTACTCTGCACCCTTGTTTATTCTGCAGCAGCGCCTGAAGGACGGATAACTTCAGCTCAGGAGGAGCTGCCTCACCCCGAGATTTTATTTTTGTGGAATATTCTGCTTATTTCCATTTCCAAGTGCGCTGATTGAAGCCGCAGCTGCTGCCCTTATTTCTACTTTTGCTCTCTCCTTCCCCATCAGAGCTGCGTTCGGAGCTGAGCACTCGGTATTTTTATCTGAAGCACCAAACACAGACTCCGTGGCGTAGGCAAAAATCCATAATTAGTGGGGCTCGAGGCAGAAGTGGCTGCACTGACGTGGGCAGGCTCGGGAGGATGCTCTGCCACGTGAAAACTTTGCTGTGGATCTGTCCAGCTCTGCCCCTCCGTGGGGTTCTGGTTTGTTTTGGTTTTTTGTGGGTTTTTTTATTATTATTATTGGTTTTTTTTTTTTTTATTTTTTATTTTCCTTGGCAGCATCAAACACAGAGAAATGACCTAAAAGGCTGTTGAAGAAAATGCATTTTTCATCTATTTGCTCCATGCCTTTGTGAGCTGGAGCCTGGCGAACGCACGTTGGCGAGGGAATAAGGAATCTTCAGATGCGATGTGCTCAGATATTGATTTTTTCCCCTTTTCCTCACTCTTAAAATTCTGTTTACAAATTCCTTTTGCTTTTAATTATTTGTTTCCTCCCGCAGGCAGCACCAAGGCAGGTGCTGAGCCCTGCTCTTCAGGATAAGGCACCAACCCTGCTGCATCCTCAGAGCCTCTTCCAGCAGGGACTGCAGAACATTTTGTGCTGGCTGAGCCCCCCAAAAGTGGAAAAATGAGCGGGGTTTGGGGCTGGGGAGGCTGGGATGGGGCGAGATCAGGGCAGATGAGGGCACGAGTGGGGATGAGCCCTGAGCGTTTCTGAGCCCCCATGGAAATGGAGTTTATTCACAAAAGGGAATGGAAATTGAGGTTTTTTTTTTCCAAAATGGGGTGGAAAATGGAGTTGGTTTCTAAAAGGAGGATGGAAATTGAGTTGATTTCCAAAAGGGGATGGAAATGGAGTTGGTTTCCAAAAGGGGGATGAGCCCTGAGCTCTGCCCTGGGCCCCCATGGAAACGGAGTTGGTTTCTAAAAGGAGGATGGAAATTGAGGTTATTCCCAAAAGGGAAGTGGAAATTCAGTTGATTTCCAAAAGGGAAGTGGAAATTGAGTTTATTTCCAAAAAGGGGGATGGAAATGGAGTTGATTTCCAAAAGGGGGGTGAGCCCTGAGCTCTGCCCTGGGCCCCCATGGAAATGAAGTTTATTTCCAAAAGGGAAATGGAAATGGAATTTATTTCCAGAAAGGGATGGAAATGGAGTTGCTTTCCAAAAGAGGGGCGAACCCTGAGCTCTGCACCCCAGTGGAAACAAATTGATTTCCAAAAGGGGGTGGAAGTGGAGTTTATTTCCAAAATAAAGGGGATGAGCCCTAAGCCCTACTCAATACCTGATGGAAATGGAGTTGATTCCCAAAAGGGGACAGAAATTGAGTTGATTTCCAAAAGAGGGATGGAAATTGAGTTGGTTTCCAAAAGGGGGATGAGCCCTGAGCTCTGCTCTGGACCCCAATGGAAACGAAGTTTATTTCCAAAAGGGTGATGGAAATGAGGTTGATTTCCAAAAGAGAGAATGGAAATGGAATTTCCAAAAGTGGAATGGAAATGGAATTTATTTCCAAAAGAGGCATGAGCCCTGAGCTCTGCTCTGGGTTGGACCCTGATGGAAACGGAGTTATTTTCCAAAAGGGTGATGGAAATGGAGTTGATTTCCAAACTGAAAGGGGAATGGATGCAAAACTGCAACGTCCTGGCCAGGAATTCAGCCGTGCTCCCTTCCCCAGCCAGAATTCCCTGCAGGCACCCAATGCAAACAGAGCTGGCTGTTCCTGCCCTGTGCTGAGGGAATCTCCACTCCTGAGCACCAAATCGCATTTTGTGCCTTCTCCTGCCCCGTTTCTGCAGGCTTTGTGGCTCTGACACACCAGATTCCCCGTGGCTTTGCCCCTTTCCTCTCCCCTTCTGGAAAGAAAACACCACAAATTGCCCAAATCCTGTGTCCTGGCTGGATCCAAGGGCAGAGCCTGGCAGAGCTGCTGTTCTTCACAACCACAATTCCCAATCCAGCCGTGTGCTCTCCTCCAGGTGCTGCCCCTGCTTCCCAACCTCTCCCTGGCTGGATTTATCCAGAGCAGATCGACCGTGCCTGGATTTATCCAGAGCAGATCGACCGTGCCTGGATTTATCCAGAGCACAGCAGCCGTGGTGGCTCCACCAGGGCACAGCCAGGAGTTCCTGGCCTTGGACCCTCGAGGTGTGTCCTGATCAGGTGTGTGATAAAAATATTGATGTGCAATTAGCTGGGGAAGGGAAATGCTGCTGCTGCTGCGGGCAAGAAACGGAATTTTAGATCAGAGCCCGCTGCAATATTGATAACAACAGCCCAGAACGGACAGGTGGGCTCGGGGGGTTTTTCATCCTGTTGCTGGGCACGGGGATGGGATTTGAGGGGTTTGGGTGCAAATGTGGGAGGATAAAGGGTGGAGAAGGGCAGGGAGGGTGCGGGGACATGCTTGGTGTCACAGCTTGGTGTCACAGCTTGGTGTCACAGATTGGTGGCACAGCTTGGTGTCACAGCTTGGTGTCACAGATTGGTGTCACAGCTTGGTGGCACAGCGTGGCCTCAGGGCTGCGGGGGGACCTCGGAGCTGCTTCCAGCGGCTCTCCCAGGGTGGGGCTGGCGGGTCCCGCACCCCCAGGTGAAGGGACAATGTGGGGCGGGCCCTGGGCATGTCCCGACCGCACACCTGGGCGTGTTCCAGCTCATCTGGACGTGTCCCCATTCCGCACATCTGGGTATGTCCCAGCACACCTGGGCGTGTCCCCTCGCACCTGGGCGTGTCCCTACCCAGCTCACCTGGGCATGTCCCCATCCCGCACACGTGGACGTGCCCCCAACCCTGCACATCTGGATGTGTCCCCATCCTGCACACCTGGGCCTGTCCCCTCTCACCTGGGCGTGTCCCCTCTCACCTGGGCGTGTCCCAGCTCACCTGGGCGTGTGCTCACCGCACACTTGGTGGTGTCCCCATCCCGCACACCTGGGCGTGTCCCAGCTCACCTGGCTGCCCCTCCTCCGCCGCACTTTGGGGGGGAAGGGTCGGGGGGGGTGTTGGGGGGGAGGATGTCGCGTGTCCCCATCCCCCCCCATTCCCCCCCCACCATCCCGCACCTGCGCCCGCGCCGCCGGCAGGCCCCGCCCCTCGCGCCCCTAATTGGCTGCGGGGGGAGGGGCGGCTCATTAGCGATGCGGGCGCGCGCCGCGGCCCCGGAGTCGGCGGCGGCCGGAGCGGGGAGCGGAGCCCGCAACGCCGGGAGCCGAACAGCGAGAGCGAGCCGGGGAGAGCAGCGGGAAAAACCCCCCGAAACCGCCCGAAACCACGGCTGATCCTCCGGCTGGAACTCGGCTCCGCATCCCCGGCTCCGCATCCCGGGGATCCACATCCTGCAGCTCCATCCTCAGCTCCGCATCCCACGGCTTCATATCCTGGGGCTCCGCATCCCGGGGCTCCATCCCGGCTCCGCATCCCGGGCTCCAGATCCCACAGCTCCATCCCCGACTCTGCATCCCGCGGCTTCATATCCCGGTGCTCCTCATCCCGCAGCTCTATCTCTGGTTCCGCATCCCAGGGATCCGTATCCCGGTTCTCCATCCTTGGCTCTGCGTCCCGGTGCTCTGCATCCCGCGGCTCCATCCCCGGTTCCGCATCCCGTGGCTTCATATCCCGGTGCTCCGCATCTCAGTTCGCCATCCCCGGGCTCCGCATCCCCGGCTCTGTTCCCGGCTCCATCCCCGGTGCTGCGGGCTCAGCATGGGCGGCGGAGCCCCGCGCCTGCACCGGTGGCTGCTGCTGCTGCTGCTGCTGGGGCTGTGCAGCCGGACGGCCGCGCTGCGAGGTAAGCGGGGCTCGTCCTGCCCTCCCCGGGGCGGCTCTAGGGCGCGGGGGTCCCACCGGTTGCTGCGGGGCGGGGATGGGGGAGCGGGAGATGCGCGATGCGGAGGATGGTGGGGACCCGCAGGGAAAAACATCCGCTGTCCCAGCGCCGGGAAAAACATCCATTATCCGAGCTCTGGGAGAAATCCCGTATCCCGGTGCCGGGAGAAATCCCGCATCCCAGCGCTGGCAAAAACATCCGCTATCCCAGCGCTGAGAGAAATCCCGCATCCCAGCACTGGCAAAAACATCCGCTATCCCAGCGCTGGGAGAAACACCGGCATCCCAGCGCCGGGAGGAACAGACGCATCCTCCCTGTGCGAGGAACATCCATCCACATCCCATCTCCCGGAGAAACACCCGCACCGCCCTGGGCACCGGGGGCGACGGCGCCGGGGGTCCCGGCTGCGGTGCCGGGGTGGTCTCGGGGTGATCGTGGCCGTAGTCCCGGCTGTGATTCCTGGATGGTCTCTGGGTGATCTTGGTCGTGATCTCGGTGTGATCCCAGTCGTGATTCCGGGATGGTCTTGGGGTGATCCCGGCCGTGGTCCCGTTGTGGTCCTGGGATGATCCCGGCCATGGTCTCGGGGTGGTCCCGGCCGTGATTCCGGGATGGTCTCAGGGTGGTCCCGGTCGTGGTTTCAGGGTGGTCGCGGCCGTTCGGCTCTTGGGGCGCATCCCATCCCCGCAGGCTGCGGCTCCGCGCTCGGAGCGCTCCGCGCTGTGCGGGGCAGCAGCCGCGGGCATCCCGCGGGGCCGGGGCCGCCTCCGGGCCCGGACACCTCTCGGGCTGTCCCGGTACAGACTCAGGGACCCGCTCGGGCTGTCCTGGGACGGGCTCGGGGGGCTCGGTCTCTCCCCTGGATGCCTCTGGCCGATGCGCACAGGCGGGTGGATCTGTTTCCAATCTGTTTCCCGTGTACCGGAGATGCTCCGAGTCCTTTTTTTGGGTGATTTTATTTAACTTTTCGCTGGTAAATCACCGGAGGGCAGTCACCTCCTCATGGCACCCAGCAGAGGATGCCAGCAGCCCTCACCGCCCGGGCTCCCGCTCCCTCGGCGGGGCTGCCGGGGCTGCTCCGGGCGCTGGAGGTGCGGGGATGTGCGGGCGGGGCTGTGTCCTGCCTTTGGAGGAAGGATCCTGCTGCCGTGAGCATCTCTGTGATGTTCAGCACCAGCGCTGCTGCCTGCACAGCGCAGCGATCCGACTGTGCAGCTCCTCGCAGCCGAGCTCTCCCTCTGCACATCGGTGGGGTCTGCGCTTCCATTTCCCTTCGGATTTCCTTTTTCCTTCCATTTCCCTTTGGATTTCCTTTTTCCTTCCATTTCCCTTCGGATTTCCTTTTTCCTTCCATTTCCCTTTGGATTTCCTTTTTCCTTCCCTTTCCCTTCGGATTTCCTTTTTCCTTCCAGTTCCTTTGGATTTCCTTTTTCCTTCCCTTTCCCTTTGGATTTCCTTTTTCCTTCCAGTTCCTTTGGATTTCCTTTTTCCTTCAATTTTTTGGAATTTATGGGTTCTGCTCTCTGTAGGTGAGACCATCCTCAGGTGTAGCCACAGCCTTGTGCCACCCTGGAGCCTCCTTGGCCACTTTACCTGCCCGGACCTCTCCCTGAATTGGCTCCAGCAGAGGCAAAACTGGGAGGATTTTGTGTAACAGCCAAAATGTGCTTTTTTTGGGGGTGTTTTGGGGGAGGAAACAACAGCCCCTGTAGGGGAGACCATCCTCAGGTGTAGCCACAGCCTTGTGCCTCCCTGGCCCCCTCACCTGCCCAGACCTCTCCCTGAATTGTCTCCAGCAAAGGCAAAGCCAGGAGGATTTTAACAACCAAAATGTGCTTTTGGGAGAGGAAAAGAACCCCCAGCCAACTCCCAGAACCCCACCAGTGTAGAGGGCAGTGAAATAAATAACCAGAGTAGAATGGAAAATAATAATTCCTGGGTTTTGTTATACTCCCTGGCTCTCTCAACCTGCCTGGACCTCTCCCTGAATTTGCTCCAGTAGAGGTAAAGCCAGGAGGATTTTGTGTAACAGCCAAAATGTGCTTTTTTGGGGGACGAAAAAACCCCAAACCCCACCAGTTTGGAGGGCAGTGAAATAAATAACCAGAGTAGAATGGAAAATAATAATTCCTGGATTTTGTTATGTTCCCTGGCCACCTCACCTGCCCGGACCTGTCCCTAAATTGTCTCCAGTAAAGGCAAAGCCAGGAGGATTTTAACAGCCAGAATTTGCTTTTTGGGGGATGTTTTGGGTGAGGAAAAGAACCTCAACCAACCCACAAAACCCCACCAGTCGTTTAGAGGGCTGTTGGGGGTGTTTTGGTGGAGGAAAAGAACCCCCCAACCAACCCCCAGAACCCCACCAACTTAAAGGGCAGCGAAATAAATAACCAGAGTAGAATGGAAAATAATAATTCCTGAGTTTTATTATAATTTGATCAACCAAAGTATAATCGATTGTGTGCCTAAATCAGTGCTGGAGGTGCCCTCTGTGCCTCCCAACCTCTGGCAGCTCCAGCTCAGGAGCTGGAATTTCCCACCACGGGGCTGGAGGATGCTCCTGGTGCTGCCAAGCAACAAATTCCAGCTCTTTAATTAAAAACTCAGGTTGGATATTTGGAGTTCTGGGCTGGGGCAGGGGTTTGGGCATGGTTTTGGGGCAGAACATTGATTTTTGGGCACTTTGGTGGCTGGAGCAGCGAAAGCTCAGCTCCAAGCCCGGAGCTGGGAGGGTTTGGTTTATGAAGTTGTCTCCAAGCTGCCTCAGAGACAGATTGTGCTCAGATCTCTTGTTCTGAGCGGGGATTAAAGACAAATGGAGCGGTTGTAGAAACCCCTGGCATGGTGTTTGAAATCTGTTGGAATGAATATCCATGGATACCTCTGGGCTTGTGTTTTTACAGCAAAAAAATTGCCCTGACAGGCTGGAAACTGGAGGAGAGAGTCACTAATATTTGTTATCTCACTGATGCCTCCAGACTCATTTTTGAATGGAGATGTCTGAATTCTGTGAATTCCCTGCTGCACCTCCGAGCTGTGCCTCAGATCACAGAGATCCGGGTGGGTTTGGGGCTAAACGAGATTTGTTTGGGGGTTTTCCTGCTCGGTTTGGTGCTAAATGAGCATTGTTTGGGGATTTTCGTGCTGATAAAGTGAAGATGGGGCGGCTCTGTGGGCAGGGAGCGTTCCTGTGGCTTTGGGGAGTTTTAATTTGTTTTTTTTTGGCCGTGAGAAGCTCTGATCTCTCTGCTTACAGTGGAGCTGTCCAGCAGGACAAAGAAATAAAAAAATTTAAAAATTCTCCAGAGGAACAAGGCTGGGTTTGGGTAAAACCAGCAACTTGTGGTGGTGTGGGGATGGGTCTGGCGGTGAGGGCAGGGCTGGGGTGCCCAGATTGGTGCTTTTGTCCTGAATTTAATGATGGAAATTGGATGAACCCCCAATTGTTGATCCTCAAGGGGCTGGGATTTGGGGCAGGGCCACTCTGGGGGTGGCTGTTCCTTGGCTCTGCCCATTTCTGATGGTTTGGGGCAGTTTTGGGCAGTTTTGGGGCAGTTTGGGGACGTTCAGCAGCTCCTGGTGGGACATTTCTGCTGTGCCAGCCCCAGCTGAGGGCACAGGCCCTGTATCAATAATAACACAGACTAATATCAATAATAACAGGTTGATATCAATAATAACACAGACTAATATCAATAATAACAGGTTGATATCAATAATAACACAGGTTAATATCAATAATAACACAGACTAATATCAATAATAACAGGTTGATATCAATAATAACACAGGTTAATATCAATAATAACAGGCTGATATCAGTAATAACACAGACTAATATCAATAATAACACAGACTAATATCAGTAATAACACAGGCTGATATCAATAATCACACAGGTTAATATCAATAATAACACAGACTAATATCAATAATAACACAGATTAATATCAATAATAACACAGGTTAATATCAATAATAATACAGGCTAATATCAGTAATAACACAGGATAATATTACAGGATAATATAGATAATATTATTATCAGTAATAACACAGACTGATATCAATAATAACACAGGCTCATATCAGTAATAACACAGGATAATATCAATAATAACACAGGCTGATATCAATAAAATATCAATAATAACACAGGTCCTGTATCAATAATAACACAGGCTGACATCAATAATTATACAGGCTAATATCAATAATACCACAGGCTAATATCAATAATACCACAGGATAATATCAATAATACCACAGGATAATCAATACCACCCCTGGATTGATTGATCGGCTCTCCAGGTGTTTCCAATAGCCCAGCATTGATAGCTTGGCACGGGATAAACACAAACCCAGGCCAGACCTGGAGCTGCTGGAGCTGTCCTGGCTCTGCTCCATGCAGGAATTTCTGGAATTTCTGTATTTTTGGTGTTTTCTGTATTTTGGTCTCGTTAGGATGAAATGTTCATTAAAATAACAACCACAAGCTCTGCTCCCAGCTGTCCTCCCACTCCCCTGCAGTGCCTCGTGTGGGCTTCCCCATCAATATTTATATTATTGAGTTTCATTTTTTAATTTATTTTATTTCAACCTCCCAAGGAATGAGCTCCATTCCCAGGCTGTGCTGCAGGTCTGGAGCTTTTTGGGGCACTCAGGCTTTGGAATAAAGATTATTCCCTCCAAATCTGGGGGAATTTGGGGGCTCTGTATTTATATTATTGAATTTCATTTTTATTATTTCAACCTTTATATTATATTTATATGTTTATTATTTATATTTATAGTTTTGAATTTATTTTTCTTTAATTTTATTTCAGCCTCTCAGAGAATCAGCTCCCTTCCCATTCCCCATGTCCCAGCGTGTGCTGCAGGTCTGGAGCTTTTTGGGGGACTCAGGCTTTGGAACAAGGATTATTTCCTCTAAACCACACGAAATTGGGGTCTCTGTATTTATAATTCTGAATTTATTTTTTTTAAATTTTATTTCTACCTTTATATTATATTTATATTATTTAAATTTATATTATTGTATTTAATATTTTTTATTTTATTTCAACGTCCCAGGGAATGAGCTCCCTTCCCAGAGTGTGCTGAAGGTCTGGAGCTTTTTGGGGCACTCAGGTTTTGGAATAAAGATTATTTCCTCCAAATTTGGGGGAATTTGGGGGCTCCGTATTTATATTATTGAATTTCATTTTTAAAGTTTTATTTCAACCTATATATTATATTTATATTATTTATATTCATATTTATATTATTGAATGTCATTTTCTATTTTATTTCAACCATTATATTATATTCATATTCTTTATATTTATATTATTGAATTTCATTTTTTTTTTACAATTTTATTTCAACCTCTCAGGAAATGAGCTCCCTTCCCATTCCCCATCTCCCAGGCTGTGCTGCAGCTCTGGAGCTTTTGGAGCACTCAGGTTTTGGAATAAAGATTATTTCCCCTAAATTTGGGGGAATTTGGGGTCTGCAGAACAAAGCTGAGTGTCAGGAGTGGAATTATTGTGTCAGGGGTTCTGTCCCATCCTGGATTTCCTCTGTTTTTTGTGCTGTGACAGAATTTGGGAGAGAATTCAGAGAGAAAAAGTGACTTTGGGCAGGAATATCTGAGCCCTGACCCTTTATCAGGGCGTGTTCCTCTCACAAATAATGTGATTTATGCCCAGATGGAAAATCACCGAGCAGAGGAGCCCCGGGGGCCCCTGGCTGAGCGTTTTCTGTATTTTTAGCCCAGTTTCTGGTGGAAGGAGCAGGATGTTGACACCAGAGGCTGCTGTTCCGGAGGCTTTGGGCTGCTGCAGGAGCAGATGGTCACATTCGTCTGCCTCCAACGCAGAAATGCTTCATTTGTGCTGTTACTGCTCTGCTTGTGCCACGGGGGGCTCAGGGAGGGTTTGTGTCCCATCAGATTCCACCAAAAATTCCCTTTTTGAGTCCCATAACCCCCCAAAAGTCCCTTTTTGTGTCCCCTCAGTTTCCACCAAAAAACACTTTTTGTATCCCATCAGTTTCCACCAAAAAATCACTTTTGGTGTCCCCTCAATTTCCATCAAAAATCACTTTTTGTGTCCCCTCACCTCCCCCCAAAAATCTCTTTTTGTGTCCCCTCAGTTTCCCCCAAAATCACACTGAGAGTCCTCCCAGCTCCACCCAAAAAATCCCTTTTTGTGTCCCATCAGATTCCACCAAAAATTCCCTTTTTGAGTCCCACAACCCCCCAAAAGTCCCTTTTTGTGTCCCCTCAGTTTCCACCAAAAAAACACTTTTGGTGTCCCTTCAATTTCCATCAAAAATCACTTTTTGTGTCCCTCAGTTTCCACCAAAAAAAACTTTTGGTGTCCCCTCAATTTCCATCAAAAATCGCTTTTTGTGTCCCCTCAGTTTCCACCAAAAAACACTTTTGGTGTCCCTTCAATTTCCATAAAAAATCACTTTTTGTGTCCCTCACCTCCCCCAAAAATCTCTTTTTGTGTCCCCTTATTTCCACCATAAATCCCTTTCTGTGTTCCTCAGTTCCTCCAAAAAATTTATTTTTGTGTCCCCTCAGTTCCCCCCAAAATCACACTGAGAGTCCTCCCAGCTCCACCCAAAAAATCCCTTTTTGTGTCCCATCAGATTCCACCAAAAATTCCCTTTTTGAGTCCCATAACCCCCCAAAAGTCCCTTTTTGTGTCCCCTCAGTTTCCACCAAAAAACACTTTTGGTGTCCTCTCAATTTCCACCAAAAATCACTTTTTGTGTCCCCTCACCTCCCCCCAAAAATCTCTTTTTGTGTCCCCTTATTTCCACCCATAAATCCCTTTCTGTGTTCCCTCAGTTCCCCCCAAAAATTTATTTTTGTGTCCCCTCAGTTTCCCCCAAAATCACACTGAGAGTCCTCCCAGCTCCACCCAAAAAAATCCCTTTTTGTGTCCCATCAGTTTCCACCAAAAATTCCCTTTCTGAGTCCCACGACCCCCAAAAAGTCCCTTTTTGTGTCCCCTCAGTTTCCACCAATAAATCGCTTTTTGTGTCCCCTCAGTTTCCACCAAAAAACACTTTTGGTGTCCCTTCAATTTCCATCAAAAATCACTTTTTGTGTCCCCTCAGTTTCCACCAAAAAAACACTTTTGGTGTCCCTTCAATTTCCATCAAAAATCACTTTTTGTGTCCCCTCAATTTCCATCAAAAATCTCTTTTTGTGTCCCCTTTTTTCCACCAATAAATCCCTTTCTGTGTTCCTCAGTTCCTCCAAAAAATTTATTTTTGTGTCCCCTCAGTTTCCCCCAAAATCACACTGAGAGTCCTCCCAGCTCCACCCAAAAAATCCCTTTTTGTGGCCCAACAGATTCCACCAAAAATTCCCTTTTTG
This sequence comes from Zonotrichia leucophrys gambelii, assembly GCF_028769735.1. Lineage (NCBI taxonomy): Eukaryota > Metazoa > Chordata > Aves > Passeriformes > Passerellidae > Zonotrichia > Zonotrichia leucophrys. Next base: position 3,063,269 of record NC_088191.1, on the reverse strand, counting down.
AGTCCCACAACCCCCCAAAAGTCCCTTTTTGTGTCCCCTCAGTTTCCACCAATAAATCGCTTTTTGTGTCCCCTCAGTTTCCACCAAAAAACACTTTCGGTGTCCCTTCAATTTCCATCAAAAATCACTTTTTGTGTCCCCTCACCTCCCCCCAAAAATCTCTTTTTGTGTCCCTTTATTTCCACCCATAAATCCCTTTCTGTGTTCCCTCAGTTCCCCCCAAAAAATTTATTTTTGTGTCCCCTCAGTTCCCCCCAAATTCACTTTTTGTGTCCTCCCAGCTCCACCAAAAAAAATCCCTTTTTGTGTCCCATCAGTTTCCACCAAAATATCCCTTTTTGTGTCCCCTCATCTCCCCTGAAAAATCACTTTTTGTTTCCCATCAGTTTCCACTAAAAAAAAATCCCTTTTTGAGTCCCATAACCCCCCCAAAAAATCCCTTTTTGTGTCCCCTCAGCTCCTCCCAAAAATCCCCTTTAGTGTCCCATCATCTCCCACCAATGAATCTCTTTTTGTCCCATCAGTTTCCATCAAAAAATCCCTTTTTTTGTCCCCTCACACCCCCAATAAACCCCATTTTTTGTCCCCTCAGCTCCCCCCAATAAATCACTTTTTGGAGCACGCAGGGAGTCGGAGGTGAACACCTGGAATTTACCTGCACAAAGGTAAATTACCCCCAAAATTACCCCCAGTAAATCACTTTTTTGTGTCCCCTCAGCTCCTCCCAAATATCCCTTTTTGTCCCACCACCTCCCCAATAAATCCCTTTTTGTATCCCATCACCTCCCCAGTAAATCCCTTTTTGTATCCCCTCAGTTCCACAAAAAAATCACTTTCTGTATCCCCTCAGTTTCCACCAAAAAATCCCTTTTTGTGTCCTCTCATCTCCCCCAAAAATCACTTTTTTTTTGTCCCTTCAGCTCCCCCCCAAAATCCCTTTTTTTGTCCCCTCACACCCCCAATAAACTCCATTTTTTTTTGTCCCCTCACACCCCCAATAAACTCCATTTTTGTCCCCTCAGCTCCCCCCAATAAATCACTTTTTGGAGCAGGCAGGGAGTCAGAGGTGAACACCTGGAATTTACCTGCACAAAAGTAATTTACCCCCAAAATTACCCCAAATAAATCCCTTTTTTTGTCCCATCGTCCCCCCAATAAATCCCTTTTTGTGTCCCCTCAGTTCCCACCAATAAATCCCATTTTGGAGCAGGCAGAGGTGCCTGAGCTCCTGGAATTTACCTGCACAAAGGTGATGAAGGTTTCCTTTCCTGGCTTTTGAGCCACCCAAAAATGTTTTTAATTAAGAAACTTTTATTATTAAATCCACTGACTTGCCCAATATAGTTTAATGCCAAATAGTTCCAGGAATTTCCATGCAGGGAATTACCCTTAATTACACTTTGAAATCATCACCCTTAATTAATTAATTTTTTTTTTTTTTGCACAACTGGTCTCCGGGTCTGTCACTTTTATAAGTTCTGCTCCATTTGCATATTGGGGTTAATTATCTAATTACAGATTCAGGTTATCAAATCCCATCCTTGTTTTTTTCTCCTAAATTCAGTTATTTACACTTTTTTTGGGCCTGGAGCTTGTCCTTGGTCCCAAGATGAAAAAGGAATTATTTTGTCTGCCCTCCCTGTGAAAAGAACTTGCAAACAACACAAAGCTCAGAGTTACTGAACTCTGAGGATGTAAAAAATAGAAAATCTGGAATTTAAGGCATCATTTCTACAGGGAAATGTTTTATTTCGTGCTCTTGTGAGGTTCCCGGAGTGCTGCAGACGTCTGGGGAGCAGGATTTGGGAGGATTATTGTTGGGAGATTTCCTTAAGACGTGCTAATTCTGCAAAGGCTTTTTCTCCTCTGTAAAATTACACAGAAACTGCTTGGAATTATTGGGGTTTTTATTTTGTAGCAAAAAGGCCCAAAGTGCCTTTTGTCCCTTCCTTCCTTCCTTCCTTCCTTCCTTCCTTCCTTCCTTCCTTCCTTCCTTCCTTCCTTCCTTCCTTCCTTCCTTCCTTCCTTCCTTCCTTCCTTCCTTCCTTCCTTCCTTCCTCCTTCCTTCCCCCTTCCCTTCCTCATCTTCCCCCCCTCCTTCCTCCTTCCCTTCCCTTCCCTTCCCCCTTCCCTTCCCTCCCTTCCTTCCCCTTCCCTTCCCTTCCCTTCCTTCCTTCCCTTCCCTTCCCTTCCCTTCCTTCCCTTCCTTCCTTCCTTCCCTTCCCTTCCCTTCCCTTCCCTTCCCTTCCCTTCCCTTCCCTTCCCTTCCCTTCCCTTCCCTTCCCCTTCCTTCCTTTTCCCTTCCCTTCCCTTCCCTTCCCTTCCCTTCCCTTCCCTTCCCTTCCTTCCTTCTTTTCCTTCCTTCCCAGAGATTTTATTCTCCTTTTCCTCCCTTCCCAGGGTTTGTATCTCTATTTCCCGATTTGTATCCCTACTTTCCTCCCTTCCCAGTGATTTATATTCCCCTTTTCCTCATTTCCCAGGGATTTGTACCCGTATTTTCCTCTCTTCCTAGAGATTGTATCCCTATTTTCTTCACTGGTGTTTCTATTCTTCTTTTCCTCCCTTCCCAAGGTTTATATTCCTCTTTTCCTCCCTTCCTAGAGATTTCTATCCCTATTTTCCTCCCTTCCCAGAGTTTATATTCCTCTTTTCCTCACTTTTCCTCACATTTGCCACCCAAGCAGGTGAGAGCCGCTGAGTGCTCTGAATTTAGGGACAGGATCTGTGGGAATGTGGGGGAAAAACATCAGGAATTTTTATTTTAATTATTCCAGGCCCTGTTCCTGGTGGATCCGCTGTTCTCATAGCTCTCCTGAATGCCCTAAAATCAGAATTTTCCTGCCCTAAAATCAGATTTTTCCTGTCCTGTCCTGCTTGGGTGGGAGCACCTGAGTGCTCTGAATTTCAGGACAGAACCTGCTGGGATTTGGGGGAAAAACATCAGGAATTTTTATTTGGATTTTCCCCTCAAGAAGGGCTCCAGAGAGGGCAGAGAATCCCAGAGGAGTTTGCTCACACAGCGTTGTCCTGCTGGGTTGTTTTTTTTTTTTTTTGTTTTTTTCCCTTCAGGGTGATTTAATTGCATGTGAATTGAGGTTTTTTCCGCTGGATTTGTGCTGTCAGTGCATTCCATCGGCCTCGACCTCTGCCCTGCAGCCCTGCCCGGGCTGGCACAAACCCCGGGCTGGTAACGGGGACATCGCTGTCACCGTCCCTGCGCTGGGGAAAATGCGAATTTTATTTTTATTTCACAAATGTTGGGAAAATTAACCCACAAACACCAGAGGTTTATGTCCAAAAAGGAGACAGAGGAGTCCTTTGACTTTATTCCAATCAAGGCAGAGGCCATGGGGCATCCCCTGGGGTCTCTCAGATTTTTGAAGGATGCAGCCTCCCTTTTATCCCAATTTCCAGCCACATTTCCCTTCTCTCTTTCCCCATTTCTGAGGTATTTGAGAGGTTCAGACTTCCCAGAACACCTGATCCCAAAGATTCCCCTCTAATGTATAACCCTCCCTTTTCATTTTTAACTCTTATGGAATTTAGGGGGTTTTCCCCATTTCTGAAGTACTTGAAAGGTTCAGACTTCCCAGAACACTGGATACTGAACATTTTCCTCTAATGCACAACCCTCCCTTAAATTTTTAATTCTTACTGAATTTAGGGGTTTTTCCCCATTTCTGAGGTACTTGAGAGGTTCAGACTTCTCAATACACCTGATACCAAAAATTCCCCTCTAATTTATAACCTTCCCTTTCAATTTTTAATTCTTACAGAATTTAGGGTTTTTTCTTCCCCATTGTTTCTTTCATCTTCCAATGTCTAATTTCATTTATCAGCAACCCTCGCATTGCTATTTTTGACATTTTTGGGGTGCTAGCAGTGCCTCTCAATGCTGAGGGGACTTTTCCAGGTTTATATTTTTCCTGGATCTCCCTCTCTGCCCCTTCTGCCTCCCCAGACCTTTGGTTTAGGGATATTTGCTCCTTTCTGCTTTTTCTGCTCCTGGAGATTTTTCCTTCCAGGTTGATTTTTGAGGCATTTTCTTTGCTCTGCAGCTCTGATTAAAGCATCCTTCCAGCCCTTGGGCATGGAAATGTCACAGTTCCTGGGCTGTGTTCCCATTTTCCTTTCCCATTTTCCTTTCCCCTTTTTCCCCTTTCCCCCTTTCCCCCTTTTCCATTCCCTTTTCCCTTTTCCCTTTTCCCTTTCCCATTCCCTTTTCCCTTTTCCTGTTTCATTTTCCCTTTTCCATTCCCTTTTCCCTTTTCCCTTTTCCCTTTTCCCTTTTCCTTTTCCCTTTTCCCTTTTTTTCCCTTTTCCCTTTTCCCTTTTCCCTTTTCCTTTTCCCTTTTCCCTTTTCCCTTTTCCTTTTCTTTTCCCTTTTCCATTCCCTTTTCCCTTTTCCCTTTTCCCTTTTCCCTTTTCCCTTTTCCCTTTTCCCTTTCCCATTCCCTTTTCCCTTTTCCTTTCCCTTTTCCCTTTTCCCTTTTCCCTTTTCCCTTTTCCCTTTTCCCTTTTCCCTTTTCCCTTTCCTTTCCTTTCCTTTCCCTTTCCTTTCCCTTTTCCTTTTCCTTTCCCTTTTCCTTTTCCCTTTCCTTCTTCCTTTCCTTCCCCTTTCCTTTTCCTTCCCTTTTCCCTTTTCCCTTTTCCCTTTTCCCTTTTCCCTTTTCCCTTTTCCATTCCCTTTCCTCATTTTTTAATTCCTTTTCCCCCCCATTCGTGGCTTTCCCCCTCCTCTTTTCAAGTGGCATTTTCAGATAATTCCTGAAAAATTAATCACCACAAAAAAAAAATTAAATTAAAATTAATCAGTGCAAAAAAAACCCCACTTGACAAGGTGGCTTTGACTCATGGATGCAGAAAGAACATTTGGGCTGAAATGCAGCGGGTTTGGGTCTGATTTTAAAAACTTTTAACACACAAGAGACTTCTCTGGGTGAATTTGAACCAGATAAATGTGAAACGGAGCTAAATCTGCTGTTCCAGTGAGGTTGTGTTTAAATGAGAGCTCACTTAAAATGTTTTATGGCTGCTGCTGGCCACGCTGGGTTTCTGCAAGCTCTTTATTTTATTTTTGCTCTTTATTTAACCTGGAAGGTGTCCTGAGCAAGCCAGGCAGCTCCTGGGGAATCTCTGGCAGTAAAAGCTGCAGGAAATGGCAATTTTGGTGATTTAGGGCGATATTTTCATAGGGTGTTTGGAGTTACCAGCAGAAACTGTGCCAGGGCTGGGTTTGGTGTCAATAAAAGGCACAAAAATCTGATTTTTGGGTCAATAAAAGGCACAGAAATCTGGGGTTTTGTGTCAATAGAAGGGACAGAAATCTGGTTTTGGTGTCAATAAAAGGCACAGAAATCTGGTTTTTCTATGATTTATGAAGGTGAATTATGGTGATATTTTCCTGGGGTGTTTGGAGTCACCACCAGGAACTGTGCCAGGGCTGGGTTTGGTGTCAATAAAAGGCACAGGAATCTGATTTTTGTGTTAATAAAAGGCACAGAAATCTGGTTTTGGTGCGCTGAAAATGACAATTCCTGCAGCTGCTCTGGCCCTGAACTCTTGGGTTTGTTGTTATTTTTGTTGGTTTTTTGTTTTGTTTTGGTTTTAGTTATTTTTTGGCCCTGAACTCTTGGGTTTGTTGTTATTTTTTATTGTTATTTTCTGGCCCTGAACTCTTGGTTCTGTTGTTATTTTTTATTGTTATTTTCTGGCCCTGAACTCTTGGTTTTGTTGTCATTTTTTCTCTCTCTCTCTCCCATTCAAAGCAATGATGCTGTGGGAGGATGAACACAGCTCTAATGCAGAACAAATAATTGTCCTTCAAAAAAGATAAAAGGGAAAATCGAGTGCTTGTCCAGGCCCCTTTTATCTGCACCAGGAACCAATTACTTAATTTGTGATGAGGTTGGGTCTGGGCAGTGAAAAGCTGAAAATTCACCTCTGGATCCGGATCCATTTTCTTCTCATTACTCCGAGAGGATGTTTGCCACCTACAAATTAAAACCAATTAAAACACTTGTTGACCTCCTAAATTGTTATTTATTCATAACAATTTAAATCGCCGCCGCTTGTAATTTAACTAATAATTCCATTTGAAATAATTGAAATAATTAATTTAAAGCTGAGTGATGTCTGAGGGAGTAAATGGCATAAAAAAAAAAGTGGTTTTATCAATAACATGTCAAAAAGCAATCAATATTTAGCTCTGTTAATGGATGGTGATATTAAAAATAATAACAACCTGCTTGAAGCACTGAAATTTCCTCCTGGATCCGAGTTCTTGCCTGGAAACAAAGTCCTGGATTTTACACCTTCAAAGCACAAAAACATCTTTAATATTCGAGGATCAAAGAAGGGAGGAATCCCAGAGTTGGTGGGAAAGGATTTGCTGATAAAATCGTCCCTGGTGGGGAGTTGGTGTCTAATCCAGGGTGATTTCACTGCAGCTTCCCCTGGGGTGTCCTGAGGAGCAGCAGGGCTGGAGGGCCCGGGGGGACCCCAAACCCCAATGTCCCCAAACCCCAATGTTCCCAAACCCCAGAACTGCACTTACCCTATTCCCAAACCCCAAGGTGCATTTTCCCTGCTCCCAAGCCCTAAACTGCATTTCCCTGTTCCCAAACCGCCTTTTTCCCTGTTCCCAATCCCAAACTGCATCTTCCTGTTCCTAAAACCCAATGATCCCAAACCCCAATGTTCCCAAACCCCAAAGTGCCTTTTCCCTGTTCCCAAACCCCAAACTGCATTTTCCTGTTCCCAAACCACCTTTTCCCTGTTTCCCAAACCTCAATGTTCCCAAACCCAGAACTGCACTTACCCTATTCCCAAACCCTAAATTACATTTTCCCTGTTCCCAAACTGCATCTGCCTGTTCTCAAACCCCAATGTTCCCAAACCCCAAAACTGCACTTACCCTATTCCCAAACCCCAAGGTGCATTTTCCCTGCTCCCAAACCCTAAACTGCCTTCTCCCTGTTCCCAAACCCCAAAACTTCATTTCCCTGTCCCCAAACCCAAATGTTCCCAGACCCCAAACTGCATCTCCCTGTTCCCAATCCCAAACTGCCTTTTCCCTGTTCCCAAACCCCAATGTTCCCAAACCCCAAAGTGAATTTCCCCTGTTCCCAAACCCCAAAACTGCATTTACCCTATTTCCAAACCCCAAGGTGCATTTTCTCTGTTCCCAAACTCCAATGTTCCCAAATCCAAAACTGCATCTCCCTGTTCCCAAACCCCAAAGTGACTTTTCCCTGTTCCAAAACCCCAAATTGCATCTCCCTGTTCCCAAACCCCAAAAGTGCATTTCCCTGCTCCCAAACCCCAATGTTCCCAAACTCCAAAGTGACTTTTCCCTTTTCCCAACCCCCAAACTGCATTTTCCTGTCCCCAAATCCAAATGTTCCCAGACCCCAAACTGCATCTCCCTGTTCCCAAACCCCATAACTGCATTTACCCTATTTCCAAACCCCAAGGTGCATTTTCTCTGTTCCCAAACCCCAAACTGCATTTCCCTGTCCCCAAACCCCAAACTGCTGAGACCCTGGATGGCTTTGGGATGGCTCCTTGAGAGCAGCTCCAGTGGGATCAGGAGTTTTGTTTTCCTGCTCAGGGTTTGCTCCTGGCAAAGCTGGCTTTGTGTTTCCTCACTGAGGCAATTTTGCTGTGTTTTTAATTTTTATTTTATTTTATTTTATTTTTATATTTTTCTGGAGCCTTTCTGGGCAATACCTTGCCCCTTTGCATTTCTCTCAGTGCTGTCTCTGTGCCTGCCCAGGTGTTCACCCTCTGTTTGCGCTCTGCTGTGCCTGCAGAGCTTTTCCCTCCCCTTTGTCCCCACTGGAAGGGAATTCTCAGGTCAGCAGCCAGGAGAAACAGCCTGGAAAACAACTTAAAGAGCAGAGCAGATCAGCTGAGGTGTTTGATTCATTATTTGATTCGTTTGGATTCCTGAATGCATCCTGGAGGAATTTATCTCGCCGGGGTCAGGAGTTTCCCAGCAAGCAGCAATTTCCAGTTGGTTCAAGCCCTTGGCTTTGTGGCCTGGAGTGGCGCAGAGGAGATCAGAGTGTGCCTGAGGTGCCTCTTCACTCTGAGTGTGCTCCTGCCTTTGTCCCTCTGCCAATGGCCAGGCCAGAGAGCAGATTGAGAGGGATTTGTGTACACAGGGATTGGGGCAGTCTGCTCCAGTGGCTGGAGAGCCCAGGAACCCAGTGCTCCGAATAAAGCTTTCCTTTTTCCTCTTTCCTCTTTCCTTTTTCCTTTTTCCTTTTTCCTTTTTCTGTTTTCCTTTCTTCTTTTCCTTTCTTCTTTTCCTTTCTTTCCCTTCCCTTCCTTTCCTTTCCTTTCCTTTCCTTTCCTTTCCTTTCCTTTCCTTTCCTTTCCTTTCCTTTCCTTTCCTTTCCTTTCCTTTCCTTTCCCTTTTCCTTTCCCCTTTTCCTTTCCCTTTTCCTTTCCCCTTTTCCTTTCCCCTTTTCCTTTCCCCTTTTCCTTTCCCCTTTTCCTTTCCCCTTTTCCTTTCCCCTTTTCCTTTCCCTTTTCCTTTCCCCTTTTCCTTTCCCCTTTTCCTTTCCTCTCCTTTCCTTTCCTTTCCCCTTTTCCTTTCCCCTTTTCCTTTCCCCTTTCCTTTCCCCTTTTCCTTTCCCCTTTTCCTTTCCCCTTTTCCTTTCCCCTTTTCCTTTCCTTTCCTTTCCTTTCCTTTCCTTTCCTTTCCTTTCCTTTCCCTTTTCCTTTCCCTTTTCCTTTCCCCTTTTCCTTTCCCCTTTTCCTTTCCCCTTTTCCTTTCCCCTTTTCCTTTCCCCTTTTCCTTTCCCCTTTTCCTTTCCCCTTTTCCTTTCCCCTTTTCCTTTCCCCTTTTCCTTTCCCCTTTTCCTTTCCCCTTTTCCTTTCCCTTTCTTTCCCCTTTTCCTTTCCTTTTTCTCTTTCCTTCCCCTCTTTAACCTTCCCCTACCCCTTTTCCTTTCCCTTTTATTTTCATTCCTTCCCCTCTTCTCTTATTTTCTCTTCTCCTTTCTCTTTTCTTTTCTCTTTTCCCTTTACTTCCCTTTTATTTTTTTTTCCTTCTCCCTTTTTTCCCCTATTCTTTCCTGTGATTAGAGCAGCACTGAGCTCTCCCTGCCTCTCTCTCCTGTTCCACCTGCACAGGATTTTTCCTGCTCCATCCCTGGAATCTCAATGATTTTCACGAGGATTTGGGAGCTCTTCCCGCGACACCTCGGGGACAGCAGCGCCTTCTTTGTAAACTCTTTATTGGCAACAATTTCCTGAATCAAAGCAATCTGTGCTTCCCCATTTACAATTTCATTTCCAAGCACTAAAACCTCATAAAAAGGTTTAGAGCACGGACTCCTGGCTGCTGTGAAGTTCCCCAGCAGTGGTGGCATTATCTTCACCGGAGTATTTTATCTTTAAAAATTACAAGGATTTGTTCTGCTCTCTTTTTATGCAGAAATAGAATGCTAACAGATGCAAAGTTTATTTTTAAACTTGGCTAGGGGCTGGAAAAGCACATTTAGTGGAGGTGTCATTTGGTGCTCTGAATATATTTCAGGCTTTAATAGTAAAATGCTTTAAAAAATTACAGAGCTGATAATTCCTGTGCTGGAGGTGACACCGAGGGTGACACCCAGAGCTCCCCCTGTTGTTTCCTTCCATGCCTGCCTGCCTGGGTGGTGCTGGAGAAGCAGGTTATTATTAATTATTATTAATTATTATTAATTATTAATAATAATTATTATTTATTATTTATTATTATTATTATTATTGTTAATGAACAGGAGAGGTGGAGCAAGGGCTCTGCTCATCCCTGCCAGGCTCTGTGTGACCCAGGTGTCACATTGGTGCTGGGAGGGAACATTGTGTCCCCCTCAGGAGGAGAGGGTTAATTTTCATTTAATTTTCATTTAATTTTCATTTAATTTTCATATAATTTTCATATACTTTTCATTTACTTTTCATTCAATTTTCATTTAAATTTATTGAATTTTTATTGAATTTTTATTGAATTTTGTATTTAATTTTCATTTAATATTTTTAATATTTATTTTAATTTTCTTTTATTTTAATTATTTTAAAAAACAATTTTTATTTTCTTTTTATTTATTTAATTTAATTTTAATTTTACTTGGGTTTTAAATTGTGCGTTTGGGCTCTGAGGAGGTTCTGACAATTGAGGTAAATCTTCATGCCAGGGTTGGGGGTAAATTCTCATCCCAGAGTTTGGGGTAAATCCTCATCCCAGGGTTTAGGTTAAACCCCCAGGTTTTAGGGTAAATCCTTTTTCCAGATTTTGTGTTTGACATTTTTGTTTGGTTTGCTGGAGTTTTTTTGGGGTTTTTTTTTGGTTTGTCTGTTTTGTTTGGGTTTGAGGGTGGCTGCACATTAATTGACTTTTTTCCCTCCTGTAACATTGGCTCGTTAAGGCTGGCAAATGTCACATTTTGAGACTGAATAATGCCTGGAACCAGGACATTTTTGGTGCTATTAAAGCTGGGAAATGTCACATTTTGAAGGTGAAAAATGCCTGGAAACAGACCAGGGGACAGAGAGGGACAATTTCCCAATTCCAGCCCATTTCAGCAGCGGGGCTGGGTTTGGGATCGCCCAGCCTGGCTGGGCTGTGAGGAGATAAACCCTGGAGGGAGATTAAGGAGGGAGATTAAGGAGGGAGATGTGCTCTGCTGCCCTTATCACCCCTCATTCCCAGCCTTTATCACTCAGGATTGAAGCTCATCCTCGAGGAGGAAAATTCCGGGATCAGTTTGGGCTGAGCCCATCTTTGTGTCTCCTGAGTGGGATTTGAAACACAAAACGAGCAAAACAGCGAGATTGCCAAAGCCCTTGGGTTTCTTTTGGATTTTTTTTTTTAGGTTTTATTTCTTAAAGCCAGGCCTGGTGTGTGGTTCTGGGGGGCAGAGCTGAGGGGGATGCTGGAATTCCTTGGGAGCCTGGAGGAGCCCAAATCCTGATTTTGTGTGGGCTGGTGCAGGGTCTGTAATGCCCAGGCAGGGCTGGGGGAGATTTCCCATCTGTGCCTCTCCAGGGGGATCAAGTGTGTGCTGTTCCCTTCCATCCAACAGGAATTTTCATTTATTACATCTCAGTTAATTGGGAAAACACTCCATGGTCCTCATGAGCTGCCGGAGCTCCACAAATCGCAGAGAATCCAGCACAGGTTCATTGGAGAATGGAATGGAAACTTCAGGGACTCCAAATGAACTTTAATGGTTGTGGATTCGTAAAATTAATTGTTATAAATAACAGTGAGTCAGAAAAGCAAGGGGTTCCTCACCTATCCAGTGGGAATTTTCATTTATTGCATCTCAGCTCCATTAAAAACACTCCATGGTCCTCATGACCTGCTGGAACTTCAGCACAGGTTCATTGGATACTGTGATGGAAACTTCACAGATTCCAAATGAACTTTAATTGTTGTGGATTCATGGAAATTATTTGTTATAAATAACAGTGAGCCAGCAAAGCAAGGGGTTCCTCACCTATCCAACAGGAATTTTTATTTATTACATCTCAGTTAATTGGGAAAACACTCCATGGTCCTCATGAGCTGCTGGAACTGCATGAATCCAGCACAGGTTCACTGGGAGAATTCACAGAAACTTCAGGAACTCCAAATGAACTTGAATCATTGTGGATTCATGGAAATTCTTTGTTATAAATAACAGTGAGGCAGCAAAGCAAGGAAGGAGTTGCAGATTTCCCTGCTCACACCTTGGGATCATCCCCAGGGCTCTGCCCCAGCCCTGGCAGGGAGTGCAGAGCGTGTGAGGCGCTGATTAAAGCTCTGTGTTAATTGTGGATCCCGAGCAGGAGACAGGAGCCCTCAGCTGTCAGCTCCCAGCCCCTGGCATATGGTTCCATTAAGATAAAGGAACAAAAGGTAATTTACAGGAACAGATGGGCTTGAACTCTTTCTGGAGCTGCTGAATACTTTTTTTAATTTTTAATTTGCGGCGACTCCTGCACGCAGCATTGGAGCAGCTCCTCTGTCGTGTTCTTTTAGAATCCACCAGCAGGGAAAATGTCTGTGAGGGATTCCCTGGGAACTTTGTGTCTGCAGGGAGGGCCTGGCCAGGGCTGGAATTCTGCAAATCCTGGCAGTGCAAATCCTGCTGGAAAAGCCCCAAAGCCACCTCTGACAGCAGGGATGGGGCAGGAATTAGCTGAGGTTTTGCACCAAATCCCAGAGCAGGTTTGGGCACCAAATCCCCGTGTCACAGACATCTTCTCATGAAAAATCCTTTCCTTAGGATTTTTCCCTCCTGAGAAGCTGAGAGGCCTCAGGAACAAAATGTAAACAATGGTTATCTGCTGCTGTGGAATGCAACAGGTGGGTCTCCTCCTCCTTCTATATAAAAAAAGGATAATATTCTATTCTAGACAAGTGTTAATGCACAAACCATTGTTCGATTTGTCCTGACTTTTCTACTTCTTACATGATTTTTCTGCTGACCAATCTCATGGCGGCTGCTTAGCTCTAACCACAGTTCTGCTGTCTCTGAGCAGAACTTTCCCAAAGCCCTCTGATTTTATGAATTGATAAAATCTGATTTTATGGATTCCCACACTCAGTGCCTGGCTCTGGGACAGGGCATCAGCTGATGGAGATTTGGGGGATTCCATCTCCAAATCTGCACGGGGAACAGCCAGAGCAGAATCTCTGGGATGTGACCGTGTTCACAGCAGTCTTAGGATGCGGGAAGAGACAAGGATCTGACTCCATGTTTCAGAAGGCTGATTTATGATTTTATGATACATATTACGTTAAAACTATACTAAAAGAATAGAAGAGAGGATTTCATCAGAAGGCTGGCTAAGAGTAGAAAAATAGAGAATGATAACAAAGGTTTGTGGCTCGGGCTCTGTGTCCAAGCCAGCTGACTGTGATTGGCCATTAATTAGAAACAACCCCATGAGACCAATCACAGATGCACCTGTTGCATTCCACAGCAGCAGATAACCATTGTTTACATTTTGTTCCTGAAGCCTCTCAGCTTCTCAGGAGGAAAAATCCTAAGGAAAGAATTTTTCATGAAAAGCTGTCTGTGACAATGATATATTAAAATTATGCTAAAAGAATAGAAGAAAGGATTTCTTCAGAAGGCTGGCAAGGAAAGAAGTGGAATGATAGCAAAAGCTCGTGACTCTCAGAGTCTGAGACATCTGGACTGTGATTGGCCATTAATTAGAAACATCCAACATGGGCCAATCACAAATCCAAAAAACCCCCATAAAACCAACCAAAAAAACCCCAAAAAACCCCCACCCCAACCCAGGAATTGTGTGGATAGTTTGGGAAATAATGGAAAGTTTCCCAACTGCTGTTGAGTTCATTGTGTTTTAGTTGGGCCCAGGAGAGCAGCCACCACCTCCTGCAGTTGATTATGCAAATGTGGATAAATATGTGAATACCTATTCCAACTTTTTATCCTCTGCAATCTAATGTCTCCCCTGACACAATACTCTCAAATTATCTTCAGTGAGTAATGACTTGCATTTAGCATTTTACACCAAACTGTCATATAGATCATTTTCTGTAATACTTTACATAAATTAGGAATCCTCCCCCGTGGAACGCGTGTGGCTGCCGGAGAGGTTTTTTACAAGATTCAAAGTGCAAACAACACAATTCCGGTGTCATTTGGAAATCCGTGAAGTGGGGAACGTGGAGGTGACAGCGAATTACGGAGCCATCAGTCAGAGCCCTGCAGGCTTCCCCAAAACGGGATTTTTGCCTTTGGTGGCTCGAGGTCGTTATCCCGGTAGTTGTTATCCTGCTAATTGTTATCTGCTAATTGTTATCACAACAAGACAACAATTCTCGGGTTTCTGTGGTTGAGATGACTCCCGAGGTGTTAGAAAGTCTTTTTTCCCAGCCCCACAACGAAAAAAATAAGTCGAGATTTGTCGGTTCTGCTTTTCAAGTTGTTTATTTTCTCTGATCTATTCCATTCTTTCCCTGACCTGCTGAGATCTGTCCAGCAGGTCGGGTTGTGGCACAGTCCCTGCCCTTGGGGTGCTGTTGGCTTTTTATACTAAAAATTACGTGTGCTTTATTTACAATAATTTTCCAATACCCATCACCTATGTTAGACAGTCTGTCTCTACTCTAAACCAACCCAAAAGTGCCACCACCACAGCAGAAGATGGAGGACAAGAAGAATATAGGAGAAGGAGAAGGAGAAGGAGAAGGAGAAGGAGAAGGAGAAGGAGAACAGGACATACCCGAAGTCCACCATTTTTCCTCTTGAACCCCCATTCTAAATCCTCAAAATTCTACTGGGCACACTGGAGCTGCTGTACTGGGCACACTGTGGGTGCTGTACTGGGCAGACTGGGAGTTGCCATACTGGGCATACTGGGAGTACTGGGAGGGGCTGTACTGGGCACACTGGAACTGCTGTACTGAGCAGACTGGGAGTGCTGTTCTGGGCACACTGGAACTGCTGTTCTGGGCAGACTGGGCACACTGGGGGTGCTGTACTGGGCACACTGGGAGTGCTGGGAGCTGCTGCTTTGGGCACACTGGGCAGACTGGGAGCTGCTGTACTGGGCACACTGGAGCAGCTGTACTGGGCAGACTGAGGCTGCTGTACTGGGCACACTGGGAGTGTTGGAGTTGCTATACTGGGCACACTGGAGCAGCTGTACTGGGCAGACTGGGGGTGCTGTACTGGGCAGACTGGGGGTGCTGTACTGGGCACACTGGAGTTGCTGTACTGGGAACACTGGAGCTGCTGTACTGGGCAGACTGGGGGTGCTGTACTGGGAACACTGGAGCTGCTGTACTGGGCAGACTGGGGATGCTGTACTGGGCACACTGGAGTTGCTGTACTGGGAACACTGGAGCTGCTGTACTGGGCAGACTGGGGGTGCTGTGCTGGGCACACTGGGAGATGCTGGGAGTTGCCGTACTGGGAACACTGGAGGAGCTGTACTGGGCACACTGGAGCTGCTGTACTGGGCACACTGGGCACACTGGGCACACTGGAGGTGCTGTACTGGGCAGACTGGAAAATGCTGTACTGGGAATACTGGGGGTGCTATACTGGGAATACTGGAGCTGCTGTACTGGGCACACTGGAGCTGCTGTACTGGGCAGACTGGAAAATGCTGTACTGGGAATACTGGGGGTGCTATACTGGGCACACTGGAGTTGCTGTACTGGGCACACTGGAGCTGCTGTACTGGGCACACTGGAGGAGCTGTACTGGGCAGACTGGAGGTGCTGACGGGAGCGTTTTTGGGAACAGGACCCCACAGCCGGTATTTTCCCCCAAAGCTGCTCAATGTGGCTGAATCATCTGTTCCTTTCAGAGGCAGTGGGATTTTTGTTTCCTGTAATTCTCATTTTAGCAACTTCCCGTGCCAGCCTCAACTTTGCTGCTCATTTTCCCTGCTGGGATCCGCCTTGTGCTGAGCCTTGGACCTGCAGATTTGGGGTTTGGGGTTTGAGTTTGGGGCTTGAGGTTTGGGATTTGGGGTTTGGGTTTTGGGGTTTGGGGTTCGAGGTTTGGATTTGGGGTTTGGGGGTTGTGATTTGGAATTTGGGGTTTGGGATTTGGGGTTTAGGGGTTTGGGTTTGAGGTTTTGGATTTGGGGGTTGGGATTTGGGTTTGGGGTTTGAGGTTTGGGATTTGAGGTTTGAGGTTTGGGGGTTGGGATTTGGGGTTTGGATTTGAGTTTGTGGTTTGTGGTTTGGGATTTGGTGTTTGGATTTGGGTTTGGGATTTGGGTTTGAGATTTAGGTTTGGGGTTTGAGGTTTGGTGTTTGGATTTGGGTTTGTGGTTTGGGGTTTGGTTTTGGGTTTGGTGTTTGGATTTGAGGTTTGGTGTTTGGGTTTGGGATTTGGGTTTGAGATTTAGGTTTGGGGTTTGAGGTTTGGTGTTTGGATTTGGGTTTGTGGTTTGGGGTTTGGTTTGGGTTTGAGGTTTGGTGTTTGGATTTGGGTTTGGGGTTTGGTTTTGGGTTTAGGGTTTGTGGTTTGGGGTTTGGGTTGAGGTTTGGTGTTTGGATTTGGGTTTGTGGTTTGGTGTTTGGATTTGGGTTTGGGGTTTGGTTTTGGGTTTGGGTTGAGGTTTGGTGTTTGGATTTGGGGTTTGAGTTTGAGGTTGGCGTTCAGGTTTAGGGTTTGGGGTTTGTGTTGGGGTTTGAGATTTGAGGTTTGAGGTTTGGGACCATGCCAGCCCCAGAGCCGAATTGCTCCAGGGTTGTTTTGTTCCAGGTGCCTCAGGGCTGGCCAGGAGGCAGCACAACCCACCTTGCTGTGCCTCAGTTTGGCACTAATGAATATTAAAGGCAGCAATTGGCGCTGTCAGTGCTGTCCCTGTCCCCTGAGCGCTGTCCCGGCTGCAGGGGCGCTTTATGGCCACCAGCTCAGGTGACATTTCACAGGGACAATGCAGGGGCCATAAAAGGGGAGGTTTAGGGAACAAACACGGCCAGGCCATCCAAACCCTCCCCAGGGCAGCCGTGTTTTGCTTTCCGTGTTTATGCGGCTACAGAGGAAGAGATAAAAATTTTATATTGCTTTTAACAAGAGATAAAAAGTGCTGGCGGTGTGACTGCTGTGCAGGGGATGAGGGACAGGGAATGACAGGGGAAAGGGGAAAAGAGGGAAAATGGAAAAACAGGGAAAAGGGAATGAGAGGGGAAAGGGAATGGCAAGGAAATGGGAATGCGAGGGAAAAGGGAAGGACAGGGGAAAGGGAATGACGGGGGAAATGGAAAAACAGGGAAAAGGAAAAAACAGGGAAAAGGGAATGACTGCTGTCCAGGGGACAGAGGAAAGGGAATGAGAGGGAAAAGGGAATGAGAGGGAAAAGGGAAAAACAGAGAAAATGGAAAAACAGGGAAAAGGAAAAATAGGGGAAAGGGAAAAACAGGGGAAAGGGAATGAGAGGGAAAATGAAATGAGAGGAAAAAGGGATGACTGCTGTCCAGGGCACAGAGGAAGGGGATTAAGAGGGAAAAGAGAATGAGAGGGAAAGGGGAATGTCAGGAGCTTCAGGTGCAGCCCCAGGGATCCTCTCCTGCAGTGGGAACAAGGTGAATTTATTCTGGAATTTATCCCTCCCCTCGAATAACCCCATTCCCCCGGTTTGTGTTTTATTCAGCTCAGTCCTGGCCCAGGGATATATTTTCTCTTTTTGTCCTGTTCCCTGTGCTGTGCTGATGGAGAAATTCCCCCACAAGGAATTGCCACCTCCACCCTGGAATTTCAAAGCAACAGTTTGGAATTTCAGGGTGGAATTTTTTGGAATTCCAGGTTGGAATTTTTCCACTGAAACCGTTGCTGCCCACCGTGGTGGTTGTGGCATTTAACTCCAGGGGAAAAAGGGATTTAATGTGCTCTGACAAAGCGAAAATGCTGCTCCTCACCTCTGCCAAACACTGCAAACTCCAGGCTTTGGGATTCACTGGGAATACTGGGGGTACTGACCATGAATTGTTGCTTGGTTGGGCTTTTTGGGGTTTTCTTTGGGTTTTTTCCAAAGCTGGATCTGAGTTCTCCTGAAATGAACCTCTGACCAGAGAGTGCTTGGCAAACCCAACCTCTGAGCATCCTTTTTTCCTGTTTTGCTTCATTTTATGGCCAGATTTTATTAAATATTCACCCCCCAGCGTGCATTAGTTAAAAAGCAGATCAAGGGGGAGGTGGCCAGGATGGAAAATCCTCTCAGCCCTGCAGCAGAGCCCCTTCTCCTGCTCCATTCAGACACAGGAATTTCGTGGGGATTTTTGGTTTTTCTCCCCCTCGATATTATTCTTAATTAGCCCTCAAAACACGAGACAGAATGTGCCTGTTGGGGCTGAGTTCAGCCTAATTAACAGAGTATTGCACCAGATTCCAGCTATTATTGCACTGCTGCTGCTCCCCGTAGGACACACAGCCCCTGTTTGTGTAGTTAAGACTGGCTAAAACCACAAAAAGGGAACTCCAGAGTTTTCCAAGCCCTTTTAATGCTGCCAGAGGGGCAGCAGGGGGGTTTGAGCTGTGTCTGAGGGCACTGCAGGGAACTGTGCTTCCCCAGCACCACAGAGCCTTTAACCCCAGTGGAGTTAATTTATTTATTTTGTATTTATATAATTATTTATTTTTATTATTTATTTTCTTTTATATTTATTTTATTTGTTAGTATTATTAATTAATGGAGTTAATGTCTTTATTTTATATTTATTTAATTATTTATTTTTATTATTTATTTATTTTCTTTTATATTTATTTTATTTATTTATAATATTAATTAATGGAGTTAATGTCTTTATTTTATATTTATCTATTTATTTTTTAATATTATTTTTATTATTTATTTATTTTATTTTATACCTAGTTTATTTATGTATAATAATAATTATTGGAGTCAATGTATTTATTTTATATTTATTTTATTAGGTTTTTTATTATTTATTTTTGTTATTTATTTGTTTTCTTTTATACTTATTTCATTTATTTATAATATCCATTAATGGAGTTAATTTCTTTATTTTATATTTATTTTATTATCATTTTATTATTTCTTTTTATTATTTATTTATTTACTTTCTTGTGTATTTAAGGGAACACCACTCATCCCAGCACGTGGGCAAGAGCAAAGACAATCTCATTTTTACCCTGATTGCGTCTCATTTGTACCTGTTGATTTCTCAAGATGCAGAATGAAAGATGCCTGCATGGAGTTTAAATGTTTTTACATCTCCTTAAAAGTCTATAAACCACATGTTAAGCACACGTGAGATCTGTCACTGCCCCCTTCCTTGATGCCTTCAGATCTTTTTAGCGAGCCTTTTCTTATGGAAATGCAGATTATTATCTCCACGTTGTTTATCTCCTCCTCGTTTCCAAATCAACCCTTGCTGCGATTTCGGCTATTTCCTGCAGCTCGTGATTTCATAAATTCCTGTTCAGGCCCCGCTGTTCCCCGCAAGAGGAGATCAGAGCTGTCAGACTTGACAAATAAATCTCCAAGTCCTGGAACAAAAGGGCCCCGAGTCCCCGAGCAGGCTGCGAGCGCGGGGTTAATAACGCTGCCAGAGGATGACTCAGGCAGCGGAGCAGGAACGAGTGATTTTATCATGCTGCAGATATGAAAAGGATATTGTTCACAGGGCACTGGAGCAGCGCTCCTGAATAATTCCCAGTTCTTCACAGAGCTTTTGCTGGCAGATGAGCGGAGAGTGAGGGCAGAGCTGGGGTTGTTTGCTGCGCCTTGAGGGGCTGGGATGTCCCAAAGGGGCTTCTCCTCCCCTCCCAAAGCTGGAATTTGCTCAAAGGAACACGTTGGGGTGGAGGGGAGCAGGTTCCATCCAGGGGCAGCTCTGGGATGGGCTGAATGAGGGAGGGATGGATTGAGGATGGATGGATGGATGGATGGATGGATGGATGGATGGATGGATGGATGGATGGATGATGAATGGATGGATTGATAATCAATGGATGGGAGAAGCTCATTGGGATGAGTTCTTGGTGCTTCTGGGACACTCAGAGAGTGCCTGTGAGGATTCCTGCTCAGCAGCCTGTCCCTGTCCAAGGCACAGCCCCAGTGATGTTCCCAAGGTTCTTCATGGTCCATTTCCATCCAGAGACAGTTCTGGGATGGGGTAAAGAGGGAGGGATGGATGGATGGATGGATGGATTGATGATCAATGGATGGGAGCAGCTCTTTGGGATGAGTTCTTGGCGTTCCTGGGACACTCAGGGAGTGTCTGTGATGATTCCTGCTCAGCTGTCCCAGGCACTGCCCCAGTGACATTCCCAAGGCTCTTTATGATCAGCTTCCATCCAGGGACAGTTCTGGATGGGGTAAATGAGGGATGGATGGAGGGATGGATGGATGGATGGATGGATGGATGGATGGATGGATGGATGGATGGATGGATGGATGGATGGATGGATGGGAGCAGCTCATTGGGATGAGTTCTTGGTGCTTCTGGGACACTCAGAGAGTGCCTGTGAGGATTCCTGCTCAGCAGCCTGTCCCTGTCCAAGGCACAGCCCCAGTGATGTTCCCAAGGTTCTTCATGGTCCATTTCCATCCAGAGACAGTTCTGGGATGGGGTAAAGAGGGAGGGATGGATGGATGGATGGATGGATGGATGGATGGATGGATGGATGGATGGATGGATGGATGGATCCATGGATGTATGGATGATAGATGGATGGGAGCAGCTCTTTGGGATGAGTTCTTGGTGTTCCTGGGACACTCATGGAGTGCCTGTGAGGATTCCTGCTCAGCTGTCCCAGGCACGGCCCCAGTGACATTCCCAAGGCTCTTTATGATCAGCTTCCATCCAGGGACAGTTCTGGATGGGGTGAATGAGAGATGGATGGATGGATGGATGGATGGATGGATGGATGGATGGATGGATGGATGGATGGATGGATGGATGGATGGATGGATGATGGATGGGAGAAGCTCATTGGGATGAGTTCTTGGTGCTTCTGGGACACTCAGAGAGTGCCTGTGAGGATTCCTGCTCAGCTGTCCCAGGCACGGCCCCAGTGACATTCCCAAGGCTCTTTATGATCAGCTTCCATCCAGGGACAGTTTTGGATGGGGTAAATGAGGGATGGATGGATGGATGGATGGATGGATGGATGGATGGATGGATGGATGGAAGGAAGATGGACGGATCCATGGATGGATTATGGATAGATTGGATCCATGGATCCATGGATGGATGGGAGAAGCTCCTTGGGATGAGTTCTTGGTGTTCCTGGGACACTCAGGGAGTGTCTGTGAGGATTCCTGCTCAGCAGCCTGTCCCTGTCCAAGGCACAGCCCCGGTGACATTCCCAAGGCTCTTTAGGATCAATTGGCATTCAGAAGTGAGATGAAACCCTCTCCACTTTGTTCTGCAGTGAGATGAAACCCTCTCCACTTTGTTCTGCAGTGAGATGAAACCCTCTGCACTTTGTTCTGCAGTGAGATGAAACCCTCTGCACTTTGTTCTGCCTCAGAGCAAAGCCCGGGGACGCCTCTGTCTCTGCCAGGCTGTGTGAGCTGACGAGGACGGGTTTTGTACATTATTAATCACAAATTGTCACCGCCGCCGCTCCTCTCTGTTCTCCGCTCCC
Source organism: Zonotrichia leucophrys gambelii (assembly GCF_028769735.1). Classification (NCBI taxonomy): domain Eukaryota; kingdom Metazoa; phylum Chordata; class Aves; order Passeriformes; family Passerellidae; genus Zonotrichia; species Zonotrichia leucophrys. The sequence goes on along the minus strand of NC_088191.1, from coordinate 3,042,171 downwards.
AACACGAAGCGTGGCACCGCGTGCTGCTCCTCCAGAGCTTCTCCCAGGGGTGACAAAACGCTGAGGAAGCAGCCCCAGAGCAGATTTGCTGCTTTGTTGGAGGTTTGTCTCCCCTGCATGTTCTGGGATTGCGGCGTCTGTGCCCTGCTGGGTCTCACTCAGGCATCCAGCTGGGAAGCAGCAGGAATTTGAAGTTTTCCAAGCAGGGAAATCTTGCAGGGATCCTGCTCCACACAGCTGGGATGTGACAGTGTTCCTGGGGGTTCTTGGAATGGGGAAGAGACGAGGATCTGACTCCATGTTTCAGAAGGCTTGATTTATTATTTTATGATCTATATTACATTAAAACTATACTAAAAGAATAGAAGAGAAGGTTTCATCAGAAGGTTAGCTAAGAATAGAATAGCAAATAATGATAACAAAGGTTTGTGGCTTGGACAGAGAGTCCAAGACAGCTGGACTGTGATTGGCCATTTGTATTTACAATATATTCTTGTCACAGTTATATTTTCTGTAAAATCTCTTTGTGGTGGTCCTAGGACAAGGGAAGAGATGAGGATTTTTCCTCCTGAGAAGCTGGGAGGCCTCAGGAACAAAATGTAAACAATGATTATCTGCTGCTGTGGAATGCAACAGGTGCATCTGTGATTGGTCTCATGTGGTTGTTTCTAATTAATGGCCAATCACAGTCAGCTGGCTTGGACAGAGAGCCCGAGCCACAAACCTTTGTTATCATTCTTTCTTTTTCTGTTCTTACTCAGCCTTCTGATGAAATCCTTTCTTCTATTCCTTTAGTATAGTTTTAATGTAATATATATATCATAAAATAATAAATCAGCCTTCTGAAACATGGAGCCAGGATTCTCATCTCTTCCCTCATCCTGGGACCCCTGTGAACACGACCACAGTTGGTAATTGTTTTTTCCATGGGCTAAAATCAAAGGCACGGGTGGTTTTGATTCCATGCCAGGGTCTTGAGCCACCCAGGGCAGCCAGAGGAATTTCCTGGGCTCCAAAAAAGCTCCATAATTTTTTAATTGTTGGGAGGGAAAAGCTGGGATTGTTATGGGATGTTGTTGCTGCTTTTTGTTGTGAGAGCTCAGAGGTGACCGCTCATCCTCTCCCTGCCCTGTTAGGGACAAAAAAAAATCAGATTTTCATCAATTTTCCAGCGCTGGGTGCTATAAAACCCCCCAGCATTCAATCCCAAGGTCTGTATTCTGTATTTCTGAGCCATTCTGCTTTCAGTCCGTGGGCTTCATTTTGCCGTCTCTCCAGCCATCAGCCTCCACTCCCAAATTGGAATATTCCTACTCCTAATGGCATGAAAACCCCTGCAAATGGGTGCTTGTTCAACATAAAAATTACCAGCAATTTGAGGCTAAGTCATGGAGGATGTAATGACTTGTATTACAAGGTTCAGGAAAATTGAAGTGTGAATTGGGATCTGAAGGGGCGGCTTTGTTCTCTGCCAGGAGTTCGGTCCTGAGCAGGACCTGAGGAAAAATCACTGCCCTCCCTTTCCCTTTTTTCTCAGAGCCTTTTATCTGCTGGAAAAGCTGTTTGGGTCGTGGTGTTCCCTTTTTCCCACGCAGAAGAGAAATTGGGGTTGTTAACTGAGTGATAGCAGGGGAAATTCTGATTTCATGGAGGCCCAAAAAAAAAAAAAAAAAAAAAGGAAAAGCAAAAATATTCCTTTAGAAATCAACCCAAAATCTCAAAGTTTCCTCCTGTCTTAGGGGATAAATGAGGCATTTTCAGGATGCTGGGCTGGCCTTTCCTGAAATGCTGAAGCAAAAGGGGCTGGTGTTCCCAGATCCCACAGGCAGGAATTTTTCCCATCAGCAAATGCTGGAGATCCCAGAGCTGGTGTCACCTGCAGGGCCCTTTCATGGAGATCTGGAACATGAAAGAATGAATTTTGTAAAATTTTGTAAACGAATTTTGTAAAATTCCTAAAAATTCCTAAGACTTTTGTAAAATTCCTAAAAAAATTGGTGGTAAAAGCCTCGTAGGGATTCTATAAAAGATCAGAAAGTGCAAAATTGAGTAAAATTGCTCGAAGCCAGGCTGGAAATGGGGAAGGGAAGCTGGGACAGCGGGAATGGCTTGGATTTGACGGGAGGTGGGGAAGGAGCTGTCCAAGGTATCCCTGAGGATCTCAGGGCAGGGAATGTGGCCGGGAAATGAGGAAATGAGGATCCTTTGGGATCCTTTGGGATCCTTTGGTGCTGGCAGCGCCCGTCCCTCTGCGGAGCCACCAGCTGGAAATCTTTACCATGACAAAAGCGTCTCAACCAGCCTAAAATGCCCTTCAGCGTGAGAAGCAGCATGGAGCAGGATATGGAAAAGATTTCTCACAAAGTAGCTTGTGATTCAGATGGAAAATGTCAGGTTTTGAAAATTATTAATCTTTGTGCAGCACAAAACCGTCAGCTGTAGGGGCGGCGGGTGTGGGAGGTTCCTGCGGGAGAGCGTTTCCAAAAGGGGCTTTTTTGGGGGTTGTTTTTCTCGTTCCCTTTGTTTTTTTTGGGGGGTTTCTTTTGTTCTATTCCCCCCACGGGGGTGCTGAGTAAACAGGCAGCTGAGGCTGGTGATGGGGACAGCAGCAGAAGTGACAGGGAAGGGAGTGAGGTGGTGACAGCAGAGCCAGGGGAGCGTCACCAGCACGGGCTGTGATTCAGTGCACGGGGAAATGGGGTGGGGGAATGGGGAAAGGGCTGGGGAATGGGGAAACAGCTCCTGGGGGAGGGTTTGGGGTGGGGGATAATGGGATTGGGGTGGGAGATAATGGGAGTGAGTTAGGGAATCACAGAAATGGGAAAACAGCTACTGGGGGATGGTGTAGGGTGGGAGAAATGGGATTGGGGTGGGAGGATGGGAATTGGTTGGGAAATGGGAAAACAGCTCGTGGGGGATAAAGGGATTGGGGTGGGGGATAATGGGAGTGAGTTGGGAAATGGGAAAACAACTCCTGGGGGATGGTTTGGGGTGGGGGAAAGGGGATTGGGGTGGGAGAATGGGAATTAGTTGGGAAATCGCAGAAATGGGAAAACAGCTCCTGGGGGATGGTTTAGGATGGGGGAAAATCACAGAAATGGGAAAACAGCTCCTGGGGGATGGTTTGGGGTGGGAGAAATGGGATTGGGGTGGGAGATAATGGGAACGAGTTGGGGAATGGGAAAACAGCTCCTGGGCTATGGTTTGGGGTGGGGGATAATGGGATTGCAGTGGGGGATAATGGGAACGAGTTGGGAAATCACAGGAATGGGAAAACAACTCCTGAAGGATGGTTTGGGGTGGGAGAAAATCACAGAAATGGAAAAACAGCTTCTGGGGGATGGTTTAGGGTGGGAGAAATGGGACTGGGGTGAGGGGTAACAGGAATTGAGTTGGGAAATGGGAAAACAACTCCAGGGGGATGGTTTGGGGTGGGAGAAAAATCACAGAAATGGGACTGGGATGGGGGACAATAGGCGTGAGTTGGGAAATGGGAAAACAACTTCTGAGGCATGGTTTGGGGTGGGTTTATCACAGAAATGGGACTGGGGTAATGGGAATGAGCTGGGAAATGGGGAAACAGCTCCTGGGGGTTGGCTTGGGGTGGGAGAAATGGGACTGGGATGGGGGATAATGGGAACAAGTTGGGAAATGGGAAAGAGCTCCAGGGGGATGGTTTGGGGTGAATTTATCACAGAAATGGGACTGGGGAGGTCTCAGGTGGCTCCGTCCTGCTCACCCTGGGCTGGCTTCAGGCAGGAAAAAAGGGGGAAAGTTCCAGAAAATTCCTTGTGGGAAGCCCTGGCTGTGAGGCTGTCCTGGGGCGGGCAGTGAGGTTTTCTCTCCCTTCCAAACCAGGGCATGGTGGGGCTGGATAGGGTTCATTTTGCTCTCCCGTTTCTTGTGGGATATCTCATTGCTTTATCCAAAGTTACCTGGGTGCAAAGGGAAGGGTGAAACAAAAACTGCAAAATATTCTGAAATCTCGTCATGTCCTAGTGCAGAAAACAGCTGATGGGAGCTACAAACACCCATAAATCCAAGGCCTCACAGGCTGTAAAAATATTATTTAATATTTAATTTTAATTGAGGTTGTATTTCAGGAAATATTTGTCGCTGAACACCCTGAAAAAGCACAAAAGGAGCAGCCAGAACAGGCTGGGTGTGGAACCCAAAACTGCTCCAGTGCCCAGCTCCCCCTCCTTGTGTTTGCTGTGTTCAGCTGCTGCAAACACAACATTGAAATATTCCTTAAATGTCACTTGTTGCTCTGATGGAATTTACAGAGAGATCTGCAACATCTGTGGCTCAGTCTCTCTGCACGTGTAGAAAGCATCAATTAATTGGATTTTCCCTGTTGTCAGGGACATTGGACACTTCAAAAACTGGGCAGAAGTCCCAAATTTGTTTTGTTAGGAAAAAACACTGTAAAATTTTACATCCCACACTTTATTGTTTAACTGCAGCTAAAGTTTGTTTCCCCAATCACAATGAAATAAAATTCCAGATGATGAAGATCCATCATTAAATTCAATTTGTGCAAAGCTCAACGAGGACTGGATATTCCTGCCAATACAGCCAGCACAGGATTTTACAGGAACTGCAAAATCTGAGTTCCAAATCCTCTCCTCTAAACTCCTGTTTAAATTCCAACGCTGCATGTTGGAATTATGTCTATTAATACTTAATGGGCCCCATTTTCTCAGCAGTTCAGAGTCACCTGGAGGAGCTGCAGCATTGCTCAGTCCAGTTTTAATGAGCTCGTTGGGGATTTTGGGCTCAGTTGTTGAGAGTTGCTCTGTGATGTCTCACTCAGCCACTGAGTGTCCCTAAATTGTAATTCCCTCATTTATTTATTGCTGTGCTCTCAGCACTGGAATGAAGTTTTTGGAGCCTGGTTTCTCTCTCAGCCTGGCTGGAATGAAGCTGAATTTCTCTCTGAGCTCCTGTTGTGCTGGTTTTTTGTTGTTTTTTTTCCAAATGAGCGTTTCCATATCTTTGTCTCAGTAATTAAGATTAACTGAACCCAGATCTCATCAGAGACACAATTCTGGGAGCGAGGCAGGAATTAGCAGGTGAAGCATGAAATTTGGAGGAGGAGAGGAGTTAATTTGGGTGGAGTTAATTTAGGTGGAGTGAATTTGGGTGGAGTTAATTTGGGCGGAGTTAATTTGGGTGGAGTTAATTTGGGTGGAGTGAATTTGGGTGGAGTTAATTTGGGTGGAGTTAATTTGGATGGTGTTAATTTGGGTGGAGTTAATTTGGGTGGAGTGAATTTGGGTGGAGTGAATTTGGATGGTGTTAATTTGGGTGGAGTTAATTTGGGTGGAGTTAATTTGGGTGGAGTTAATTTGGGTGGAGTGAATTTGGGTGGAGTGAATTTGGGCGGAGTTAATTTGGGTGGAGTGAATTTGGGCGGAGTTAATTTGGGTGGAGTTAATTTGGGCGGAGTTAATTTGGGTGGAGTTAATTTGGGTGGAGTTAATTTGGGTGGAGTGAATTTGGGTGGAGTTAATTTGGGTGGAGTTAATTTGGGTGGAGTGAATTTGGGTGGAGTTAATTTGGGTGGAGTGAATTTGGGTGGAGTTAATTTGGATGGTGTTAATTTGGATGGAGTTAATTTGGGTGGAGTGAATTTGGGCAGAGTTAGTTTGGGTGGAGTTAATTTGGGTGGAGTGAATTTGGGTGGAGTGAATTTGGGTGGGGTGTTAATTTGGGTGGGGTGTTAATTTGGGTGGAGTTAATTTGGGTGGAGTTAATTTGGGAGGAGTTAATTTGGGTGGAGTGAATTTGGGTGGAGTTAATTTGGGTGGGGTGTTAATTTGGGTGGGGTGTTAATTTGGGTGGAGTTAATTTGAGTGGGGTGTTAATTTGGGCGGAGTTAATTTGGGTGGAGTTAATTGGGGTTCTCCTTGCCTTGCTCACCCATTTCTCCTGTTAGTCTGGAGCACTGGGAGGAGTTTTTGGTGTGAATTGAGCCAGCTCAGGGTGAGCTCTGTGCTCTCTGCTGGGCCATAAATTGCATTTTTGGTGGCTCTGGACAGAATTTTTCCTCTCAGGGTTCCTGGCTGGAATTGCTGAGGGCAGCAGGTCAGGTCAGGCACTCAGAAAAGTCTGATTCTCCTCACACACCCCGTGCTGGGACACTTTTATTTCCAAATCCATCTCTTTGGGGTGCTGCAGGATCCTTCGTCCCTTTAAAGATTTATATTGCTCCAAGGGAAAAAAAAATCTAGATGTTAAATAAATGTATGAAAGATTCTTCAAGTTTGTAACACACTTAATATTTAATAAATGTAATACATCATTTTTATAAATAAGTGTGGCTGGGATATAAATAAATTGAGGATGCAGAAGGGATTGCAATAGGATGCACATTCATCTCTGTGGCACAGGAAGGGCCAGCAATGTTTTATCAACAAATTAATCCTCGCTGGGGAAAATAAATGCCCTCCCCTCGTGCAGGCAGTGATGGGGTGGTTGGTGGGAATTCCTTTCATAAATTTCACAAAATTGGAAGTTCATTAAATGGGTCTGACACTCTCAGAGTGGTTCTGAGAGAGCCAGAGGAGAATGAGGGCAGGAGTTGGTGGGTAAAGGTGGGATTGATAAACTCCCTTCTCTTTTCTGGGAACAAAGGTGGGAGTGAGGGGGCCAGGGCAACAGGGATTGAGGGCTGAGTTTGGGAGAGGAGATGGGAAAGGAGGAGAAGAGGATTGGGGAAATGGCAGGAAAGGAGATGATGACTGGGGAAAGGCAGGAAAGGAGGATTGGGGAAAGGAGGAGGCGAGGACCTGGGAAATGGCAGAGAAGGAGGAAATGAGGATTGGGGAAAAGAGGAGATGAGGATTAGGGAAATGGCAGAGAAGGAGGAGGTGAGGACTGGGGAAAGGAGGAGGTGAAGAGATGAGGATTGGAGGAAGAAGGAGATGAGGACTGGGGAAATGCCAGAGAAGGAGAAGGTGAGGACTGGGGAAAAGCAGGAAAGGAGGATTGGGGAAAGGCCGAGAAGGAAGATTGGGGAAAGGAGAAGGTGAGGATTGGAAAAAGGAAGGAAAGGAGGAGATGAGGATTGGGGAAAGGAGCAAAGTCAGTGTCCCCAGCTGTCCTCAGTGTCCCCCCAGATGTGCTCAGTGTCCCCAGATGTGCTCATTGTCCCCCTAGATGTGCTCAATGTCCCCAGATGGCTCAGTGTCTCCAGCTGTGCTCAGTGTCCCCAGATGTGCTGTGTCCCCAGGTAGCTCAATGTTCCCAGCTGTGCTCAGTGTCCCAGCTGTGCTCAGTGTCCCCCCAGATGTGCTCAGTGTCCCCAGATGTGCTCAGTGTCCCCAGATGTGCTCAGTGTCCCAGCTGTGCTTAGTGTCCCCAGATGTGCTCAGTGCCCCAGCTGTGCTCAGTGTCCCCAAAACCCCGCGATGATCCCAGCAGCACAGGTGACAGCCTCGAGTGTCCCAGCCTGGCACTCACCAGCACAAATGAGATTTTTAACTCCCAGCTAAGAGGGGTTTGTGCCTGAAGATCCCCGGCTCGCTGCTGGGGGATTTGCTTTTCCTTTTTAAAGTCCAGATTTATTTCCACAACTCACTGCACCTTCGTTTTTTTGGAGTTTTCACTGCAGAAAATCGCCGGGAGGGATGGATTTTGTCTTCCTCAGCTGGCAGAACAATTTTCCACCTGTCGCCCAAATATTTGATGGGAAGGATTAGGGCAGAGCCACTGGGAGTTCATCCTTTATATCCCTGGGAAGCAGCAGGGTCTGGAGGAGTTAATGTGGGATATCAGGGGCCAGATGGAGCTGCAGCACTTGTGGATCTCAGAGTGGGCTGGGAATGCTCAAATTTTGGGAACACAGGAATGAGCTGGGCTGGGAATTTGGGAGTTTTGGGGACAGAGGGAGGAGCTAGGCTGGGAATTTTGGAGTAACAGGAACATGGGGATGAGCTGGGCTGGGAATTCTGAAGTTTTGGGAACACAGGGATGAGCTGGGCTGGGAATTTGTGAACACAGGAATGAGCTGGGCTGGGAATTCCGGAATTTTGGGAACACAGGGATGAGCTGGGCTGGGAATTTGTGAACCCAGGGATGAGCTGGGCTGGGAATTCCAGAATTTTGGGAACACAGGAATGAACTGAGCTGGGAATTTGGGAGATTTGTGAACCCAGGGATGAGCTGGGCTGGGAATTTGGGAACATAGAAATGAGCTGGGCTGGGAATTTGTGAACACAGGAATGAGCTGGGCTGGGAATTCCGGAATTTTGGGAACACAGGAATGAACTGAGCTGGGAATTTGGGAGATTTGTGAACCCAGGGATGAGCTGGGCTGGGAATTTGGGAACATAGAAATGAGCTGGGCTGGGAATTTGTGAGTTTTGGCAACACAGGGATGAGCTGGGCTGGGAATTTGGAAGTGACAGGAATACAGGAATGAGCTGGGCTGGGAATTTGGGAGTTTTGGGGACAGAGGGAGGAGCTAGGCTGGGAATTTTGGAGTAAAAGGAACATGGGGATGAGCTGGGCTGGGAATTCTGAAGTTTTGGGAACACAGGGATGAGCTGGGCTGGGAATTTGTGAACCCAGGGATGAGCTGGGCTGCGAATTCCGGAATTTTGGGAACACAGGAATGAACTGAGCTGGGAATTTGGGAGATTTGTGAACCCAGGGATGAGTTGGGCTGGGAATTTGGGAACATAGAAATGAGCTGAGCTGGGAATTTGGGAGATTTGTGAACCCAGGGATGAGCTGGGCTGGGAATTCAGGAGTGATGGGAACACAGGGATGAGCTGGGCTGGGAATTTGGAAGTGACAGGAATACAGGGATGAGCTGGGATGGGGATTTGGGAGTTTTGGGGACACAGGGAGGAGCTGGGCTGGGAATTTTAGAGTAAAAGGAACATGGGGATGAGCTGGGCTGGGAATTCTGAAGTTTTGGGAACACAGGGATTTGCTGGGCTGGGAATTTGTGAACACAGGAATGAGCTGGGCTGGGAATTCCGGAATTTTGGGAACACAGGAATGAACTGAGCTGGGAATTTGGGAGATTTGTGAACCCAGGGATGAGCTGGACTGAGAATTTGGGAACATAGAAATGAGCTGGGCTGGGAATTTGTGAGTTTTGGCAACACAGGGATGAGCTGGACTGGGAATTCAGGAATACAGGGATGAGCTGGGCTGGGAATTCAGGAGTGATGGGAACACAGGGATGAGCTGGGCTGGGAATTTGGAAGTGACAGGAATACAGGGATGAGCTGGGATGGGGATTTGGGAGTTTTGGAAACACCGGAGTGAGCTGGTCTGGGAACTTGGAAGTGATGGAAACGCAGGGATGAGCTGGGCTGGGAATTCTGGAATTTTGGGAACCCAGGAATGAGTTGGGCTGAGAATTTGGGAGATTTGGCAACACAGGGATGAGCTGGGCTGGGATTTTACAGATCCCTGGGACCCCACCAGAGCTCCCTGAGGAGCAGCTGCCCCTGGAATTTCTGGGTTTGCTGAAGGTTTCATTGATCTGTGGAGGATTTATAGACTTATTGAGAATTTATTGATTTATTGAGAATTTATTGATTTATTGAGGGTTTGGTGATTTATTGAGAGTTCACTGATTGATTGAGGATTAGTAAATTTATTGAGAGCTCATTGATTTATTGAGGGTTCACTGATTTATTGAAGGGTTCATTGATTATTGAGTGTTCATTGATTAATTGAGATTTTCATTGATTAATTGAGGGTTTCATTGATTAGTTGAGGGGTTCACTGATTAATTGAGGGTTCATTCATTTATTGAAGGTTCACCAGTTTATTGAGGATTCTCCCTCACAGGGAAGACGTTAATATCCAGTAAAAAATCCACTGTATTGTTGAGCAGAGGCATTTACAGTTCATTAATGGAACTAAATCTGGCTTTGGGCTGTACAGCAGCCAGGAAAAAAATCAGGAATTCTGCTAAAAGCGTTGAAAAAAATCAGGAATAGATGGAGATGAGTGAGCTGGTGTGGTGGAAGGGTCCCTGCAGGGATGGGATGGGATGGGATGGGATGGGATGGGATGGGATGGGATGGGATGGGATGGGATGGGATGGGATGGGATGGGATGGGATGGGATGGGAAGGGAGGGATTTTTTCCTGGCTCTCCCATTTAGGTTTTGCTAAATCGCCTATCCCGGAGCTTTAGCAAATCAGGGCAAACAACAGAGCCAATCAAAGATTTCCCAATCCTTGCTGAACAACAAAATCTGCCATTTCCACCCATTTCTGAGCGCCTTCCAAAAAACCCACAGTGCGTGGGGGCCGGGGTCATCTGATGAAGCAAATGTAGGCAAATCTCACTGAGCTGCTTTCCTGACTGAATAATGACTCTGATTTCAGCATGGAAACCATTCCAGGCAGGAGGAAATGCTCTATTCTGGAACAGGATTTTCATTTTTTCCATCCCCTGGCAAAGCTGACGCTTGGGTTTGTTTGGTGCTGGAGGAAATCCGGGCTGGAGAGGGTTAAAGTCCAGCAGGGATCAGGGGGATTGGGCACATGGAGAGGGAGGAATGGGAATATTTGGAATATTGATCACTTCCAGTTGGGTTTCTGCTCCTGCATGGATCTGTCCAAAGGAGGGGTTGGGATGGGTCCAGCTGGGAAAAGGCTTTTTCCTTCTGGATTGGGTCAGAAACCATCCAAAAAACATCCAAAAAACATCCAAAAACATCCAGAAAGCATCCAAAAAGCATCCAAAAACATCCAAAAACCATAAAAAAACCCAAAAAACATCTAAAAAACATCCAGAAAGCATAAAAAAACCATCCAAAAAACATCGAAAAAGCATCGAAAAACCATCCAAAAAACATTCAAAAAACATCTGAAACACATCCAAAAAACATCCAAAAACATCCAAAAAAAATCCAAAGCAGCAAAATAACCTAGTGCTGCTGGCAGGATTTATAAATTCAGAGGAAAGGAGGCTGGAGGGAACTGGGAATGTTTTTATGTGGGAATGGCTCCTGTGTCCCTGCAGGAGGAATTCCGGGCAGTGCCATAAATCAGGGAAATCCCAAGCCCTAGACAGAGGGAAATCCCAAATCCCAAATCCCAAATCGCAGGCAGAGAGGGAAAAGAGCTCCCTCTGATCCCTCTGCTGGATCAGAGAGAGGAATTCAGCCCCGTTTGGGACTTTTAGAGCTTTGTTTTTCTGGCACCACAAAGTGTAAGAGAAGTTGTGTTTGGACACTTGGGAAAAGTCTCTGCACAATTTATTGCCAGATTTATTTGCTTTTATCACGAGTTACTTGGCTTGTGGGGACGCTTTAAATTTTGGGTTGGTTTTGCTTTTTTTAATGCAAAAAGAATAATGCTGCTCATTTTTAATAATTCTTAATTTGAAAAACAAAAAAGATATTTCAGAACCCACAGCTTTTCACTGGTTTAAGATCTCATTTTAACATCTAAATTATCCTAATCAGTTTTGAAATACTGACTCATCCCTGCCTGCTGCTGTCCACATCTCCTAATGTGTTCTGACAGCAGCAGTGTGTTTATTTCAGAGAAGAATTTAATGTTTGGTCCTAACTTTCTTTTTTTTTTTCTTTCCCCTCCTCTCTTTTTCATTTCTATTATTGTCATAAAAAGATTTAAAGTCCCTTTTGGCCTCACGTGCAGAGCATAAAACACAAAACCCTTCCTGAAAGGTAATTTTCCAGGAATGAAACCCACAAGAATTGTGTGTCAGGCTTTGCTCTTCAGTTTTGCTGCTACAAAACTGATTTTTTTTTTTATATTTCTAAAGGGCCTGAATCCTAAAAATTGACGTGGGAAATCTCAGGGATTTGCAATCAGCTCTGGGGAAATGGGAATTCTGAGTTTGAGTTAGGGCACAATAGAGGTGATCACAAGAGGAAGAGGTAAAATCCTGAGGATTAATGGCATTTTGGGAGAGGCTCCTTCAGGTAAATGGGGAAATGTTATAGGAATAAATGATTAATAATAAATAATTAATGTTATAGGAATAAATAATATCCTCCACCTCATCAGGGATGTCTTGCAAACAGGAATTCAGGCAGTTCAGGTGTAAACCACAGAAAAATCTGTGTGAGTGTGAGGGGAATGGGGAAATGTTAAAGGAATAAATACTTATTAATAAATAATAATTAATAAATAAATAATGTTACAGGAATAAATAATATCCTCCACCTGAGCAGGGATGCCCTGGAATTCAGGCAGTTCCAGGTGTAAACCACAGAAATATCTGTGTGAGTGTGAGGGGATGGGGAATCACTCCTGCTTTTGTGTGTGATGCTTGGATTTCCAAAGGAAAAGATTTCACCTGGGTTTACCTGGTTGGATTTCCAAAGGAAAATCCTGAAGGGAAAAAATGAATCTGGACAGATGGAAAAGGAGGAATGGGAATATTTGGAATATTGGTCATCTCCAGTTGGGTTTCTGCTGCTGGGTGGATCTGTCCAAAAGAGGGGTTGGGATGGATTGGTTGGATTTCCAAAGGAAAATGTCAAAGGGAAAAGATGAACCTGGGTTTACCTGGTTGGATTTCCAAAGGAAAATCCTGAAGGGAAAAGATTCACCTGAGTTTACCTGGCTGGATTTCCAAAGGAAAATGTCAAAGGGAAAAGATTCACCTGGGTTTACCTGGCCATGTGTTCTTGGTTCTTCCAAGTTCTTCTAAGCCTTCTGATGTTCACACTCTTGTAAAGAACTTTCTCATGCATTTTTTATGTAAATAATTATTGTTTTGCATTTTTTTCTGGAGGAGGAGAAATTTGATGGACTGTTGGTTTGTCCAGTGTCATTGGAGAGGTGGCACTGTCACCCTCCAATCCACTGTCACTTTTGGAAATCTATAAATGTTGGAGTCAGAAAATAAACTTCCTTTCTTTTTACCTTGGAAATTCCAGTGTCCATGTCATTTTATTTTGTGTCCTGTGTGAGAGGTTTCCATGGGGAGGGAGCCACTCCCAGCCTCAAAACCTCCCTGACACCCAATAAAAAATCCAGATCACACATTCCAGACACCCAATAAAAAAAATCCAGATCACGCATTCCAGACACAACCTGCCAGGGGAAATCCGCCCTGGGTGTTGTGGGGCTGGGATTTCCTCCTCTGTGCCTTGCCCTAAATAGCAAATTCAGTGGAATAACTCGGGGTCACTGGGAGTTCTCCAGCTGGGGGATCCTCACGGGCTCGGCTGCTGCTCCCCCTCCGCTCCAGGGCTGCTGGAGCCTCGGTGGGAATCTGGGAGTTCCCAGCTTCTCCAAAATCTGACAATATTTTTGTTCTTTCTTACAAAACTCGTACTGAATAAAGCCTGAAGGGATTTAGATTGACAAGATGGAAATTGGCATCAGCTTTAGGGAGTAAAACACTGGAAGTTGTGATGGTGTTTTATTGTGATGGTGTTTTGTTGGGACGGTGTTTTGTTGTGAGAGCACTCTGGGAAGGGGCTGAAAGCACTGCAGTGGTTTGAGGGTGGCTGTGATTTCCCAGCACAGCTCGGGCAGTGTTTGCACACACAGAGCTCCGTGCTGAGGGACAGCTCCCAGGATTTAATAGAAATAAAAGAATGTTCCCCAGGATTTGATAGAAATAAAAGAATGTTCTCATTGTTCTGTCACCTCCTAGACATGGGAATGTGGTGTTTGTGAGGTCCCCAGGAGGAGGTGAGAGATGAGAATCTGACTCTAAGTTCTCAGAAGGCTGAGTTATTATTTTATGCTATGTTATGTTATATATATTATATTACATTACATTATATTATATTATATTACATTATATTATATTATATTATATTATATTATATTATATTATATTATATTATATTATATTATATTATATTATATTATATCATATCATATCATATTGTGCCATACTAACATTATACTAGAGAAAGAGAGAGGATACATCAAAAAACTTAACAAGAATAAATAATGAAAACTCGTGACTGACTCCTCAGAGTCAGACACAGCTGGATGGTGATTGGTCATTAATTAAAAACAATTCACATGGAACCAATCAAACATGCACCTGTTGGTAAACAATGTCCAAGGCACATTCCAAAGCAGCAAAACACAGGAGCAGCAATCAGATAATTATTGCTTTCATTTTTCTCTGAGGCTTCTCGGCTTCCCAGGAGAGATATCCCGGGAAATAGGATTTTTCAAAAAATAACACGGTGACACTTGAGGGGTTCAGTTTTCCTCCACAGCACCACAACTTCGCTCTCACCTGCCTCAATTTCACTGCTCTGGGTTCCATCAGCTCCTGGAGCTGCTCCCTCCTGGCTCTCTCCATCCCCACACTGTCCTGTTCTCCCCTGGCTGTGCTCGCTGCTCTCCCTGCAGGAATCAATCCCTCCTCACCCACATTTGTCGCTTTCCTCTGAATTTCCGCCAAAAACCCGACAAAGTGCTGAAATTAATTCAGCATTTTTGGAGATCAATGGGAATTTCCTGGGTTTGACAGCAGCAGGGAGGGTTGGACTGGGTGGGAGCTGTTCCAAAGGCAAAGCCTCTGCTCCAGGGCCTCGGGAATTCGGGAATTGAGGGACCTGGCAATTGAGAATTGAGCCCTGATGGCAGCTGAGGATGTGAAAAAGGGCTGAAAAATCCCTTCACATCCTGCAGCTTCTGAACCCTCAGGTCCCCACCTGTTTTCTGGCGGGTTTGGGGCTGTTTTGTGGCATTTGGCATCTTTTACACTTCAGTGTTTGATTTTTGTTCTCTCTGTGTGTGCACGTCCTTTCAAAGCCCAACCGGGCAGCTCTGCAAGTGCTCCTGGACTAAAACAGATCCTAAAAAAACCAGGAGTAAAATCGATCCTAAATAAAACCCCGAGGAAAACCCACCCTAAACAAAACCTGGAGGAAAACCGATCCTGAGAAAATCCAATGCTAAATAAAACGCAGAATAAAACTGATCCTAAATACAACCCAGAGGAAAACTGATCCTAAATAAAACTCGGAGTAAAATTCCTCCTAAATAAAACCTGGAGGAAAACCGATCCTAAATAAACCTGGAGTAAAACCCATCCTAAAGAAAACTCAGAGTAAAGTGGATCTTAAATAAAACCCAGAGTAAAACCGATCTGGAGGAAAACCGATCCCAAATAAAACTCAGAATAAAACCGATCTGAAACAAAACCCAGAGGAAAACCAATCCTAAATAAACCCCAAAGTTGATTTTCCCCTCCCACAATAAAACGAGATGCCAGAAGAACCATGAAAAATGGGATTTTTCCTCTGTTTGCCTTTCAGGACATGAGAACAGCGAGGCCCTGCCCGAGTCCCTGCCCTCGGCGCCGGGGACCCTGCCCCATTTCCTGGAGGAGCCCGACGATTCCTACATCATCAAGAGCAACCCCATCGTGCTGCGCTGCAGGGCCGTGCCCGCCATGCAGATCTTCTTCAAGTGCAACGGCGAGTGGGTGCACCAGAACGAGCACGTGTCCCACGAGAGCCTGGACGAGGCCACAGGTGAGCAGGGGCTGACCCCAGGTGTGCAGGAGCTGCTCCTGGGACAGAAGAGCTGCTCCCAGGTGAGCAGGAGATGCTCCTGGGACAGAGGAGCTGCTCCCAGGTGAGCAGGAGCCACTTCTGGGTGAGCAAGAGGTGCCCCCAAGTGAGCAGGAACTGCCCCATGTGAGCAGGAACGGCCCCAGGTGAGCAGGAACTGCCCCATGTGAGCAGGAACAGCCCCAGGTAAGCAGGAACTGCCCCAGGTGAGCAGGAATGGCCCCAGGTGAGCAGGAGATGCTCCTGGGACAGAGGAGCTGCTCCCAGGTGAGCAGGAGCCACTCCCAGGTGAGCAGGAGCCCACGGTGACAAAGGTGCCCCAGGTGAGCAGGAACTGCCCCAGTGAGAGGATGGCCCCAGGTGAGCAGGAACTGCCCCAGGTGAGCAGGAACTGCCTCATGTGAGCAGGAACTGCCCCAAGTATGCAGGAACAGCCCCAGGTGAGCAGGAGGTACCCCAGGTGAGCAGGAACTGCCCCAGGTGAGCAGGAACTGCCCCATGTGAGCAGGAATGGCCCCAGGTGAGCAGGAACGGCCCCAGGTGAGCAGGAACTGCCCCAGGTGAGCAGGAACGGCCCCATGTGAGCAGGAACGGCCCCAGGTGAGCAGGAATGGCCCCAGGTGAGCAGGAACAGCCCCAGGTGAGCAGGAACTGCCCCATGTGAGCAGGAGGTACCCCAGGTGAGCAGGAACTGCCCCAGGTGAGCAGGAACTGCCCCAGGTGAGCAGGAATGCCAGTGAGCAGAATGGCCCCAGGTGAGCAGGAGCCCAGTGGAGCAGGATACTCAGTTGTGGGGAGCTGGGAACAAGGAAACTCATTTTTGTGGGATTCCTGCTGGGTTTGTCCCCAGCCCCAGTTTTTATGGAATTCCTGTTGTGTTGGATTCTGGGGTTCCCCCCAGTCCCAGTTGCCAGACCCTGGGATTTGCCCCCAGCCCCAGTTCTTATGGAATTCCTGCTGGATTGAACCCTGGAATTTCCCCCCAGCCCCAGTTTTTGTGGAATTCCTGCTGGATCTACCCCCAGACCCAGTTTTTATGGGATTCCTGCTGGGCTGAACCCTGGAGTTTCCCCCCAGTCCCAGTTCTTATTGGATTTTTTGGGGGATTGGACCCTGGAGTGTGCCCCCAGACCCAATTTTTGTGTGATTCCTTTGGGTGTGCCCATAGGCCCAGTTTTTATGGGATTCCTGCTGGGTTTGCCCTCAGCCCCAGTTTTTATAGGATTCATGCTGTGTTGGATCCTGGGGTTTGCCCTCAGCCCCAGTTTTTGTGTGATTCCTTTGGGTTTGCCCCCAGCCCCAGTTTTTATGGGATTTTTGTTGGGTTGGACCCTGGGGTTTGCCCCCAGCCCCAGTTTTTGGAGGATTCCTGCTGGGTTTGCCCCCAGCCCCAGTTTTTATGAGATTTTTGTTGAGTTGGACCCTGGAGTTTGCCCCCAGCCCCAGCCAGAGCAGGATTTGGGGTGGGAATAACCCGAACAGGAGAAATCCAACGCGCCCAGAGCGTGTGAAAGAGAAGAGAAGGAGAAGGGAGAGATTTGGGAGCGATCAGGAGATTTTATCAGCTCCGAGCGGAGCCTGCAGCTCCTCTCATTTAGCTGATAAGTATTGCAGACCAATTTGATGCTGTGGCTCCACAATTCTGGTTGTTATTGCTTTCTCCCCTCTCCCCTCCCAGCATTGCTAGGCAACCCCCAGCCTTGGCAGCAGCGCTCTGTGTACAACACCTTCTCCAGCAACACAAGAAATTCCTTTTTTAGAGGCAAAAATGCCATTTAAAAAGAAGTTACACCTCTTAAAGTAGTGCTTGGCATTCTTTTGAAGTGACACATTCTGAAGAAGTTTCGTATTAGAGGGGTTTTTTTTTCTTGTAAATGCTAATCTGAATGAATTTTAATTTTTGCAGTTACCTTTTCAGAAATAATTTAATAGGCGTAACCTTTACTTCTAAAGGCACTGCTGAATCAATATGGGAGAAATGTCGTCCCTAAAAGCTTTCCTTCCATATGGTTACAGAAAATCTCTCTGTGAGTGCTGCAATTATGTTTTCTAAGCTTTGGGTTAATAACAGAACAAACCAAGATTGGTAACACAAGGTGGGGTTTAAATGGCATCAGTAATGTTGGGATTTGAGACACGGAGCAGCAGGGCTGGGTTTGGGTTGGGAGAAAATTCATCTGGCCAGCTCCCCTGTGTGAAAAAAGCCAATCACTTGTTTTTAAAATTTTAAAAGTTTAATTGTAATAAAATGGTTATAAAAATAGCAATATAATTAGAATAATAAAAATTTTGGACAATTTGAATTAGGACAGCATGAGACAATAGAAACAAAGAGTTACAGACATCCGGGTCTTCCCCTTTTGCCCTCTTTTTCTGGGCAAAATAAGCCCGAAAAAGGACCCATGTTAACAGAGGATTAACCCTTAAAAGCAACAGCCTGTTGCACATTCATACACCTCATACATGATGCATAAATTCCATTCAAACACAGGATTCTGTCTGGGCAGTGTCAGCTTCTTCCTTTGAATCCCAATGTGAGCAAGGTGGGAAGAAGTTCATTTTTCCTGATAAGGGAGCAATAAATTCTTTTTCTCTGAAAGATTTAGGTGGCTGCTATCTCACGATGAGTCCTTTCTTTAAAAAAAGTATCTTACATAGCATAGTTTCTATTTTAACATTATGTTATAACCTAAAACTATATTTAACACATTACTTAAGAAAATTAATACAGCATAACTTTCTAACATAACACATATACATTTTAATATTTGTGAAAAGCCAAGAATAAAATAGGCATTTTTCACAGGGTGACCACAGAAAGGTTGCAGGGCTGGACTTAGCCCAGGGCTGGAGATGCCCCAAAGCTCTGGACCCAAAACCCACTGCAGGGCAGTGTCCAGGTGTTCCCAGAATGATCCTCAGGGCACAAAAACGCAGAGAGAGGCAGCACTGAGGGAAATTTTGTCACCAGGATCCCATCAGGGATTCCTTTGGAATTCCTTTGGAACTCTCCCTCAGCCTTTGGGGAGCAGCAGCTGTTGGGGTTTGTGGCATTGGAACCCAAAACCCACTGCAGGGCAGTGTCCAGGTGTTCCCAGAATGATCCTCAGGGCACAGAAACGCAGAGAGAGGCAGCACTGAGGGGAATTCTGTCACCAGGATCCCATCCATAGCCAGGAATTTCTTTGGAATTCTTCCTCAGGAAGAGCAGCAGCTGTTGGGGTTTTTGGCATTCACATGCAATGCCCTCATTTCTGGAGTCCGGTCTGGGGCACAGCTGAGCCTGTCCTCAGGCACAGCCTGGATCTTCTCCAGTTGGGAAAACTGCTCTGGGTTTGGTGCCAAAAGCGGGGATTTTGGTTAAAGGGGGTTCTGGGCTTTTGAAATCACCTTCTTTTAAATATATTTAAATATGCTGACTGCATTATTTCTGAAATTATCTAGAATAAATGGGATCATTTTCATATTTTGTGCCACTGCAGCTCCCATTAGGACTCGAAGTTTTAAGAGGAGCATGAATAGGAATTTCCCTGATTTTGAGTATCGATGGTTTTCATGCTGGAAGTATAAGCTGGTTTTCTTTAATTAAACAGGGTCTGACCCTCTGCATCCTTCCAGTGCTTGTGAGGCATCAAAATCCCCAGAGGTTGGGGAGGAGAGGTAAAAAACAGCACACAGAGCCTCAGGCTGGAGGAATTTTGGTGCTGGATGGAGGGAACATGTCTGAACTCCTGGCACACGGGCTGCAGTGGCACTCGGGGTGTCCCAAGGCTGGCACTGCCCACGGGTGGCTTTGTCACCATGATGGGCACAGAGCCCGGATTTCCATGATTTTGGTTTTGCAAGAGGGGAATAAAGGCCTCAGAGCAGCCCAAGAGTGTCTGTGAGCAGGAGCAGCAGGGCAGGGAGGATTTTGCACGACTCTGGAGATGTCTGGAACATTTTACAGGAGGGGAATAAAGGCCTCAGAGTGGCCCAGGAGTGTCTGTGAGCAGGACAGGGAGGGTTTTGCAGGACTTTAAAGATGTCTGGAACATTTTACAGGAGGGGAATAAAGGCCTCAGAGTGTCTGTGAGCAGGAGCAGCAGGACACTGAGGATTTTGCAGGACTCTTGGGATGTCTGGAAGGCTTTGCCTGGAGTGTCCCCATGGTGGTTTTGCTGCTCTGCCTCTGCTTTTCCTGTTTATTCCCCCAGCGTGGCAGAGCAGGGATTTTGTTCTCTCCGTGCTCTGCCTCATCAAGGGAGAGCCGAGCTCATGGATGCTGCTGTGATGAAAGTGTGGTAATTAGTGGCTGATTAATTTCCCTCTGCTGCATTTCCTGCACGCTCCAGAACCTGCCTGGCTATTTCAGGTTGGGGTTGAGCACAGGCACAGCCCCGCTCGCAGAGTTTCCTTGTCTGATAACTGGAAGGATTACAGCAATAACTGCTGTCAGTGTTTTTCTCATTTAAACAAATAAAGCTGACAAATGCTGAAGTTCTCTGCAGCTCCGTTGTGTTTAGTACACGGAGAGCAATTATTCATCTGCTGCCAGCACCGGTCTGTGCAGCTCCAGCATCCAGCAGAGCCCATTAGCATTTCAGTGCCACAGCCAGCACTTGATATTCTGCACGGCTCTACTGTAAAACAAAAGATGATGGTTCTAATTTGCACAATAATTTAAAGGGTTGGGCTGGCGGTGCTTATTGGAGTTATTGGAGGCGCAGGTAAAATGTCGCGGTGCTTTACGAGGTGCCTGCTTTGATTTGCGGGGATTTTTCACCCGCTGTCACTCCCCATGAAGGATTTTCCCGGTGGTTCCCAAGGTGCAGAGGGGAGGTGGATGTGTTTGCTGGTTGAGAGGAATGGGGGATTTGTCTTTCCAAACAAGCTGTGGGTCTGCTGGTGGATAAAACCAGCACTGGGAGATAAAACCAGCGCTGGGAGATAAAAGAAAAAATGGGAAGGATTCCACTGATTGATGAATGGAAAAGGATATTTGCCTTTATTTATAAACTTCAGGTTTGCTGATAAATTAAATTAGACATTGAAAGATGGGGAAGAAAACCCCCTAAATTCCATAAGAATTAAAAATTAAAAGGGTGGGTTGTACATTATAGGGGAATCTTCAGTATCAGGTGTTCTGGGAAGTCTGAACCTCTCAAGTACCTCAGAAATGGGAAAGAGAGAAGGGAAATGTGGCTGGAAATTGGGATAAAAAGGAGGCTGCATTCTCTAAAACTTGGAGAATCCCCAGGGCAATGCCCCATGGCCTCGGCCTTTATTGAAATAAAGTAAAAGGACTCTTCTGTCTCCTTTTTGAACATAAACCTCTGGTGTTTGTGGATTAATTTTCCTAACACTGGTGAAATATGGGGATGATAAATGGAGAATGTTCCTCTCCTCCCAATAGGTTTGCTCTGTGTCGTTGTTCCTAAAACAAATGGAAATGGCTGCGCTTTCTCCATAAACAAAGCACAACTTCCCCCAAAGACCCCGTGCTCTCCAGAGGTCCCGTCCAGCCCCAACAATTCCGAGATTCTGCAGTTTTGGATGCATTTATTTTGTTAATGGGTGAATTGAGAGACCTTAAAGACGACCTGAATTCCTACCTGGCCCATTCTCAAAACGCTGAACCACCAGCTTCCCCAAACCGCGTGTGCTCTTTGTTTGCCACATTAAATACAGGCTGATTTATAGATTAATTAAACGCCGTGTCAATGAAAGGAAGAGCTGGGCTGGAGAATATTCCACCTTAATAAATCTGGAGCTGTAAATGCCTGAATTCACTGACGCCTGCTCAGAAATTTGCAGCACCCCGGAGCCAAGAAATGGCTTCAGCTTTTCTAAAATTCATCATCAAGTGATGACTTTTTCTCGTTTGGTATCAAAATCCCGTTGTCGTGAGCAGGGACAGCTCCCATACCTCTGCCTCTCTTTGCTGCTTCCCAAAATTATCAGGAGGGAAGGGAGCAGGGTCTGGGGGTGTGAGTGGGGTCAGCATAGGGAGAGTTTTCCCCCAGGAAGCTGCTGCTGGTGGGAATGGGATCCCAAACCTCAGCCAGAGCATCCCTGATCTGTCCCAGCACTCCAATCCCCTCTGAGGGAGCTTCTCTTACCTTAAACCTGGACAGATCACTCTGCAAAACGTTCTCATGCCAGAATCCAAGGATTTTTTTGGCTGGCAGAGCAGGGATGGTTTGGTTCAGGGGGTGCATTTTCCTG
The DNA here is from genome assembly GCF_028769735.1 of Zonotrichia leucophrys gambelii. Taxonomy (NCBI): domain Eukaryota; kingdom Metazoa; phylum Chordata; class Aves; order Passeriformes; family Passerellidae; genus Zonotrichia; species Zonotrichia leucophrys. Next base: position 3,020,459 of record NC_088191.1, on the reverse strand, counting down.
GCAGGGGCTCTGGCAGAGCCTTTGTTCCTCAGGGTTTGTTGTCACCATGTCAGGAAATAAAGGGAAGCTTTGTAAACAGTTTTGTTAAAAACGGCATCAACACGGGGGAAAAACAAAAAGCAGCCAGAAAGCCTGTGCTTGTTTGTTGCACGGGAATAAATATTTGAGGCACTGAAGGGATTCTGCAGACAACTTGGGGAGCTGTCCCTGTCTTTGTGTTTCATTGTAAGCCAGGCTTAATGAAAAGAAGTAAAAATCCCCTTTTCCTGCTGCTGGAAAAGTATCAAATATTCTGTATTTTTGTACAGGATTTAAAGCTTGTCTGAGCTTCCCCTCTTGGAGCATCCCCAGTGAACCCTGTCCCTCCTCTTGCCAGAGGAGCACAGCGACTTCCCAGTGCCTTTGAGGAGGGGCTGCCCAGCTGTTAATGATGCCTGAGATTAAGTGGAAGCCAATTTTTATGGAGTTCAGGTTTAGAATCCTTGCTGCTTTATAAACTCCACAGGCATGAAATACGGTGAGATTGGGTTTGCCTCCATTTCCAGTGGAGGGGAAATAACTGCCTGGGGACGGTGCTGGAGGAGAGAGGAGGACGAACAAGGCCTGAATGTTTTCTATTTTCATTTAATGTTTTTCTGACTCTTTCAAATGGTTCCCAGAGCCAGGTTTGGATTGGATTTCCTCTCCCAAGGCTGCCATGCCGAGGTGGCTGCAGGGCTGGGGAACATCCCACAGGAAAAGTGTGGGAGGATGCTGGAGTCTGGGATTTACCTTTGGGCTCTGTCTGGGGGAAATGCTCCTGGTCTGAGGGGCCACAGGTTTGCAAGGGCATGGAGATGTCCTTTAAAGGCATTATTAGTGTACTGTGATTGGATCCAGACAAACATTCTGGGTGAAGGAGGCACCAGGGATGAGAATTTTCAGGGAAGAGTTGCAAAGATCATGGTGGGGGCATGTTGTGGTGTTGACAAGGTGAGAGATGAGAACTGACTCCAAGTTCTTAGAAGGCTGATTATTATTATTATATTATATTATATTATATTATATTATATTATATTATATTATATTTATATACTAAAATATACTAAAAAAAGAGAAAGGAAACATCAGAAAGCTAGAACAAGAATAAATAATAAAACCTCGTGACTGACCAGAGAGTCTGACACAGCTGGACTGGGATTGCTCATAAAGTTAAAACAATTCACATGCTGGATAAACAATTCTCCAAATCCCATTACAGAAAAACAAAACAGGGAGAAGCTGAAGCTTCTCATCTTGCCAGGAGGAGAAATCCTGGTGAAGGGATTTTTCATCAAATATCACGGTGACAGGGGCAGTTCCTGGAACCCAGTGCATTATGACACGCTCATCTTACAGAATTTAATTAGTGGCACTACATCACTGTGGAAGTAATTAAGGCTTTGCCCTGATTGAAAAGCGTGGTATTTGCTGGGTCTCCAGGATGAAGGAGGAATTGATGAATCTGACTCCATGTTCTTAGAAGGCTAATTTATTATTATATTATATTATATTATATTATATTATATTATATTATATTATATTATATTATATTATATTATATTATATTATATTATATTATATTATATTATATTATATTATATTATATTATATTATATTATGCTATACTAAAACTATACTAAAGAATAGAGGAAGGATACAGACAGAAGGCTTGAAAGATACTAATGAAAAACTTGTGACTCCTTCCACAGTCTGACACAACCTGACCGTGATTGGTCATTAAGTTAAAACAATTCACATGAAACCAATGAAACAATCACCTGTTGGATAAACAATCTCCAACCACATTCCAAAGCAGCAAAACACAGGAGAAGCAAATGAGATAATTGTTGTTTTCCTTTTTCTCTGAGGCTTCCCAGCTTCCCAGGAGAAGAATCCTGGGCAAAGAGGATTTTTCAGAAAATGTGACATTGGCATTGTTGGTTAAAGGACAGGTTTGTGACCCTGCTGGTTTGACTCTCTGCCTCTCCCCCTCAGGGCTGAAGGTGAGGGAGGTCTCCATCAACGTGACGAGGCAGCAGGTGGAGGATTTCCACGGCCCTGAGGATTACTGGTGCCAGTGCGTGGCCTGGAGCCACCTGGGCACCTCCAAGAGCAGGAAGGCGTCGGTGCGCATCGCCTGTGAGTACAGCCTGCCCAAACCCTGCTCCTCTGGGGCTCTGAGGGTGGGAATGCTGCTTTTGGGGTGAAATACAGTGAGTACACCCTGCTGAAACCCTCTGGGGCTTTGAGGAGTGGCAACACTGTTTTTGGGGTGAATGACAGTGAGTACACCCTGATGAAATATAAAAATGTCACTGGGAGCTGCAGAAATGGAAATGCTCCAAATGCCCCATAGACAGAAGGACAGCACAGACATAACCCCAAAAGCAAAACTGTCCCTAGGAGCTGCAAAAAGGGAAATGTTCCAAATGCCCCACAGCCAGAGGGACAGTGGGGACATGACCACAAAACAAAACTGTCACTGGGAGCTGCAAAAAGGAAATGTTCCAAAAGAGTCACTGGGAGCTGCAGAAATGGAAATACTCCAAATGCCCCACAGACAGAGGGACAGCAGGGACAGGACCCCAAACGCAAAATTGACACTGGGAGCTGCAAAAAGGGAAATGTTCCAAAACTGTCACTGGGAGCTGCAAAAAGGGAAATGTTCCAAATGCCCCACAGCCAGAGGGACAGCAGGGACACAACCCCAAACACAAAACTGTCAGTGGCGGCTGTAAAAAGGGAACTGTTCCAAAGGCCCCACAGCCAGAGGGTCAGCAGGGACATGACCACAAACACAAAATTGTCACTGGGAGCTCCAAAAAGGGAAATAATCCAAATGCCCCACAGTCAGAAGGACAGCAGGGACAGGACCCCAAACACAGAACTGTCACTGGGAGCTGCAAAAAGGGAAATGTTCCAAATGCCCCACAGCCAAAGGGACAGCGGGGACATGACCACAAACAGAAAACAGTCACTGGGAGCTGCAAAAATGGAAATGCTCCAAACACAGAACTGTCCCTGGGAGCTGCAAAAAGGGAAATAATCCAAATACCCTACAGCCAGAGGGACAGCAGGGACACAACCCCAGACACAGCTGTGACCAGGAGCTGCTCCAAGCCTCATCCCATTCCTGGAATCAGACCTGGGACGTTTTCCTGGCAGAACCAGAGCCTGACACTGCCCCTGCCAGAGAAGAATTCAGAGATTGCTCCCCCAGCCCTTTTCCTTTGAGCCCCCAGCTCGGATCTCCCCTTTCCTCTCCTGGAAAAGGAGGTGCAGCCTGCCAAAAGCTGGGAGCAACATTCCCTGGGAGAGGAGGGCAGGAGCAAAGGGAGAACCCGAAGGGAGACTTTCCAGGGAGTGCTCCAGCAGCTCCTGACAATATAAAAAGGTGTCTTTTACCAGGGTAAACATTTAACAGGATAAAACAAACATTTGTCAGAAGTAAAAGGACAGTGTAAGAAAACCTTCATTTCATTAACGGCGGATTTTTTTCTTTTTGTTGGCTGATTCATTCTGAATGTCTAAATACGTGTAAATTCAATTTTTTATTTCACTGCATTAACTGTCATAACACTGAGCCAATAATTCCCCTGCATTGCCGAGCTGAAAGGACCTTTATCTGAATTGAATTTTTATTGACTTTTCTCCGCGCTGTGATTTCCCAGCCCCACAAAATGGCAATTTGAGCCAGGCTCAGCGTGAGCAGGAGCAGGAGGCACCGTGTGCTGGGGCTTTTCAACCCCTCGCTGTGGGAGCAATCCTTCCCAAGACCCCATTAACCCCAGAGAGCTCTGGAGAGGCTCTTCAGCCCGGCCTGGAGGGCTCTGGGGGTGCCTGGAGGCTTTGTGTGGGAGCTGAGCTCCTCTCTGCCCCTTCCTGGGCTGTTTTTCTGCTCAAAGCCCAGTGATTTGATGGGGAAAGCAGCAATTGTGGAGGGCAGAGCTGAAGGGGCACAGCAGGAACACGCTGGGGTGGGATTTATGGCTTGGAAGGATCAGGGATGAGGCCCTGCAGGTCCAATCTCTGACAGAACCCAGAACGTTCTCCCATCCCCTCTGAAGAACCAGCAGCTTTATTTCATCCCCTTTTTTTTTTTTCATTTTGCACTGAATTTGTGATATTTCTGAATTGTGAGTCAAGTCCACAGTGTTGCAGCACTTTATATTTCTCCCAAGAAGCAGGTGAGTATTTCTTTGTGCTAGTGAGGAAGGCAGAGCAAAGGGATCCTGCTCCATTTTTCACCCTAATAAAGGCATTTGTAGGCACAAGAGCAGCCCGGCTGTTAATGATTGCCTTCTTAAAGGGAGCACTGGAAAAGAAATTGGTTGTCTGAAGGGGGGAAAAAATCAACATTAACAAAGAATCATGGAAAGGAGCGTGCAGGCACCGTGAGCATCTTTGTGCAGGCAGCAGCTTGCTCAGATAATTCTGAATGCGTTTTGGAAAATGCAGTGCCAGGGCTGTATTTCATCAGCTGTGAGCAAGGCAGGGAATGAAGTCAGTAAATCCCCACCGTGGAGCCCGAGGCACTGGGAGCACAACGAGGGATCCTGAAGGAACATCCTCCAGCAGTGGGGAAAGCGCCAATCACTTGGGTTTTTAAAAAATTTAAAAGTTTAATAGTAATAAAATTGTTATAAAAATAGGAATATAATTAATGATAATTTGGATTATTTGGATTAGGACAATACGAGGCAATAAAAACAAAGAGTTATGGATGGTCCAGGTACCCCTTTCTGGGCAAAATAAGCCCAAAAAGGACCCAGGATTAACTGTTAAAAACAACAGCCTGTTGCATATTCATACACCTCATCCATGATGCATAAATTCTATTCAAACAAAGGATTCTGTCAGTATCAACTTCTTCAGCCCTGGTAGATTCTTGAATCCAAGGAATGCCAATTGTGATGAATCCTTGCATCCAAGAAATGCCAATCCTAATGAATTCTTGTATCCAAGGAATGCCAATTGTGATGAATTCCTGCATCCAAGGATTGCCAGTTGTGATTAATTCTTGCATCCAAGGCATGCCAGTCCTGGTGAATTCTTGTATCCTAGAAATGCCAATCCTGGTGAATTCTGGCATCCAAGGATTGCCAGTCCTGATGGATTCCCCCATCCAAGGATTGCCAATCCTGATTAATTCTTCCATCCAAGGAATGCAAATTGTGATGAATCCTTGTATCCAAGGATTGCCAGTCCTGGTGAATTCCTGAACCCAAGGAATGCCAATGGTGATGAATCCTTGTATCCAAGGATTGCCAGTCCTAATGAATTCTTGCATCCAAGAAATACCAATCCTGGTGAATCTTGCATCCAAGGGTTGCCAATCCTGGTGAATTCTTGCATCCAAGAAATGTCAAATCTGGTGAATTCTTTCATCCAAGCAACGCCAATGGTGATGAATTCTTTCCTCCAACCCTGCAGATCTTCGGAAGAACTTCGAGCAAGACCCCCAGGGCAAGGAGGTGCCCATCGAGGGGATGATCGTCCTGCACTGCCGGCCCCCCGAGGGCGTCCCTGCTGCCGAGGTGAGCTTGGGGTGGGCACAGGGGTGACAGCGCTCACAGGGGCCTGGGGATGAGGGGAGAGACGAGGATCTGACTCCATGTTTCAGAAGGCTTGATTTATTATTTTATGATGTATATATTACATTAAAACTATACTAAAAGAATAGAAGAAAAGGTTTAATCACAGAAGGCTGGCTAAGCTAAGAATAGAAAGGAATGATAACAAAGGCAGCTGTCTTGGACTCTCCATCTGAGCCAGCCGACTGTGATTGGCCATTAATTAGAAACAACCAACATGAGACCAATCACAGATGCACCTGTTGCATTCCACAGCAGCAGATAACCATTGCTTACATTTTGTTCCTGAGGCCTCGCAGCTTCTCAGGAGGAAAAAATCCTAAGGAAAGGATTTTTCATAAAAGATGTCTGTGACACACAGGGGCATAAGGAAAACCTTTGGGATGGCAGAAGCACTGGGCTCAGCTCCTGTGTGCTGCTCCTTGTCCTTTTCTCCCCCAGAACACTTCAAGTGTCCTTTTTTGATTCATTACCTTTACAAAAATGTGGCTTTTAATCCAAATTCTGGACTGTTTTGCAGAGAAATCCTGGGTTTTCAGGCAATTTCCAAGCCCTGTGCTTTCAAACTGAAAGCAGATTGTTGCACATTTTCCCAGGAATTACTTTCCTCCTCAAAAAAACAAGGCAAAGTAAAAGGCAAACCTAAAAATATTATGATAAATGGTTGCTGGGGAGAGAAAATCTGCTGCAAGTAATAATTTGGTGGGGTTTGGCTTCGCTTTAAGCAGGCTTTTTTGTGATGAGAGCTGGATCTTAACAGGAAAACCATGGGGGTGCCTTAAAATGGCAATAACCAGGCTGCTCTTGGAGGGAGAGGTTCAGAGTGGGTCCTGTTTAAAAATCTGCTGCAGGGGCTTTAAAAGCCAAGGAAACGTTGAATTTTTAATTGCACCCTGCAGTTCCCTGCAGCACCTTCTGGGCAATGAGAGCTGCTGGATCACTCAGGAGTTGGTTTTGCCCCTTTTCCCCAGCGTGGCTGGGCTTGGTAATGAAGGAAGAAAAGGAAAACAAACCCCAGAGAAATGTGTGCTTTTAGTTAATGAGAAGGGATTGGAGCAGATGTCCCTGGAAATAAAGAGGAGAAATGCAGAGGCACCAGCAGCGAGGCAGAAGTGCTGGAGGAGAGGAAAATGAGGCAGAGATGGGCTCGGGGAGTGGCTGGGTTTGTGTGCAGGATTTACCCTGCCAGGGCAATCTCTGCTCCCACCTTCTCCTCAGCTCTCTGGTATTTTCACTTGTTACCAGGAAAATGGATGGTGCATTGCAGGGAATTGCCAGGATTGCTGAATGCGTGTGCTCTGGAAAATGGATCTGCTTGGGAGGCAAAATAAACCTCCACAGGTGTGGCTCCCCAAACACCCTCGGTCTGATTGGATTTTACTGAGAATTTTACATTTCTTTGAACTGGCAGCTTTACATTCCCCACTTAAACAGGGAGCCTGTCTTTTGTGGAAGGTAGGAATTATGTCCAATGAAAACCTGACATTTTAATTGCTTGCTCCAGATAAAAGTGGTGGAGTTCCCAATGAACCCTGATTTACTGCTGTTGACAGTAAAATTGTTATTGCTGCTAATAAAGCTGGTAAATCTCACCAGGTCAGATTTGCTTTGGCCAATAAAATGTCCCATAAAGGCTCAGGCTAATTCTGGGCTCATCGAGGTAAAGAGTCTGCTGGAAATAATTCAGTGTCTTTAGAAAGCGGGTTAAACCCGTTAGAGCAGGCCTGGCTCTGGGCTGGGGGGATAAACTCAGCTTTATTTCAGAGTTAAAGCACAGATTAACACAGGCTGGGCAATGACTGAGCCACAAAGGCTCCCTCAAAAATCTCCAATTTATTTTATTTTATTTGTTCCGTGAGTACTGAGCGGTGCTGAGGGTTTCAAACCCCCGTGCTGGCAGAGAATCCCTGGTTGTGATCCAAGAATTGATTTCATTAGAGCTTGGATGCAGCCCTGGATGGAAACATAAGGCTGGAAAGAACTGGGACAAAGGAGCTCGTCTGGTGTTTCATGAGATGCAGAGTGGGTGATTTGGGGCATTGTCGGTGTTTGTGAAACCCAAAAGAACGGGAAACGAGGGGGAAGGAGGCTCCAGCCCATCCCTGCTCCTGCCAGAGCCCTCCCCGGGGAGGGTTTCGTTATTCCAAGGGCAGAACTTCAGGAATGCTGTCAGAGTTTGATTATTCCAAGTGCAAAGCTTCAGGAATGCTGTCAGAGTTTGGTTATTCCAGGTCCAGAACTTCAGGAATGCTGTCAGAGTTTGGTTATTCCAAGTGCAGAACTTCAGGAACACACTTGGACTAACCAGGAATGTTAGAATTTGGTTATTCCAGGTGCAGAACTTCAGGAACACTGTCCCAGTTTGGTTATTCCAATTGCAAAGCTTTCAGGTATGCTGTCAGAGTTTGGATATTCCAAGTCCAGGACTTCAGGAACATTGTCAGAGTTTGGTTATTCCAATTGCAGAACTTCATGAAAGCTGCTGGAGTTTGATTATTCCAGGCCCATAACTTGAGGAATGCTGTTGCAGTTTGGTTATTCCAGGTGCAGGACTTCAGGAATGCTGTTGGAGTTTGGTTATTCCGGGTCCAGAGCTTCAGGGACACTGTCAGAGTTTGGTTATTGCAGATCCAGAACTTGAGGAATGCTGTCAGTTTGATTATTTCAAGTGCAGAACTTGAGGAACACTGTTGGAGTTTGATTATTCCAGGTCTAGAACTTCAGGAATGCTGTTGGAGTTTGGTTATTCCAGAACTTCAGGAACACTGTCAAAGTTTGGTTATTCCAGTTGCAGAACTTGAGGAACACTGTCAGAATTTGGTTATTCCAAGTGCAGAACTTCAGGAATGCTGTTAGAATTTGATTATTCCAAGTGCAGAGTTTCAGGAATGCTGTCAGAGTTTGCTTATTCCAGGTGCAGGGAATTCTCTACAAACCAGGGAATGAGACACATTTTTCCACAGCTCAGCTTTGGGAGGGTGCTGGGCTTTGGAGCACCCTGGGTGCATCAGCACGGCAGGAAGAGAGGAAGAAAACCCAAATCCCAGTGCTGGGCAGGTTGGAAAAGGCTTTTAAATCCTCTCCTCACGCATTTACATAGCAAGCAGAGAGAGCTGGTGAGCAGCTGTGCTTGCAGCCATCGGCACCCAACCCAAATAAATTCCGTTTTTATGAGTTAAGCATCGAAATGAAAAAGAAAATTCAGCATTTAAATAGAGCAGCTGAAAATCCCCCGCTGAGGCAAATGTTGATTCAGCTCCGGAGAGGCTCTGCTGGCTCGGGCTCGGTGGGACCAGAGCCTTTTGTTCACCATGGATGGGAGCTGGCCTGGGCAGGAGGCAGCTCTGGGGCCCTCAGCAGCCTCTGCAGGGAGAGAATGGGGAATTGTGAGCAGGAATTGTCAACAGGAATTGTGAGCAGGGATTGTGAGCAGGGATTGTGTCCTTTGGCTTGGGGAGATATTCAGTTTAATAATATCTCAGGGAGATATTGAGGAATTGTGGGCAGGAATTGTGTGCAGGGATTGTGTCCTTTGGCTCAGGGTGAGCTCCTGAGGGACCCTCAGGGAGATATTTAAGATAATTTAAAATAATAATAATAATAATATTATTATTATTATTATTATTATTATTATTATTATTATTAATAATAATAATAATAATAATAATAATAATAATAATAATAATAATAATATCTTAGGGAGATATTTAGGACTTGTGAGCAGGAATTGTGTCCCTGGCTCAGGTTGTGTTAATGAGGGACCCTCAGGGAGATATTTAGGATAATAATGATAACAACAATAGTAATAATAATTATATCTCAGGGAGATATTGAGGAATTGTGTGCAGGAATTGTGTGCAGGAATTGTGTCCTTGGCTTGGCATGTGCTCCTGAGGGACCCTCAGGGATATATTTAGGATAATATTATTATTATTAATAATAATAATAATAATAATAATAATAATAATAATAATAATAATAATAACCACCATAATATCTCAGGGAGACATTTAGGAATTGTGTGCAGGAATTTTGTGCAGGAATTGTGTCCTTTGGCTCAGGGTGAGCTCCTCCAGTCCCTCAGCAGCCCCTCTGCAGGGAGATATTTCAGAACTGTGTGCAGGAATTGTGTGGGACCCTCAAGGAGATATTTAGGATGGTGGTAATAATAATAATATCTCAGGGAGATATTTAGGAATTGCATGCAGGAATTTTGTGCAGGAATTGTGTCCTTTGGCTCAGGGTGAGCTCCCCCAGTCCCTCAGCAGCTTCTGCAGGGAGAAACTGAGGAATTGTGTCCTTTGGCTCAGGGTGCGCTCCTGAGGGACCCTCAGGGAGATATTTAGGATAATAATAATAATTATATCTCAGGGAGAAAGACATAACTTTCTAAAAACACAAAGTCAAATCCATCATCGCCTCCTTTTTCCTAAAGACCCAGCAGGTACCACAGTGCCAGAGGGGTTTCCTCTCTGAGCTGAGCTGGAGTTGGTGACAGGAGCGTTTCCCCGCAATGAGGAGCAGGGACAGCTCTGCTCCGTCACCCTGAGCAGCTCAGGAGGAATCAGGGTGACTGACAGGTCCTGCAGCAGCGGCAAACACAATGAATTCCACCCTCCTCGCTGGTAATTCCTCCCAGCTCCTGCTTCCCCCCAGCCCTGGGGCTGCTGTCAGAGCTGTAACCTGGAAAATCCTTGGTCAACACCCATTTAATGAAGTTTGGGATAATCTCTGAGCTGTGTGTTCGGCCTTATTGGTGCCTCAGAGTGTAAAATATTAATTCTGCCGGGTACAGCAGCACAAAAAGAAGTGTTGAGGTGGCTGGTAATCCTTCAGGCAGGTGTGGTGGGGTGCTGGGGAGTGTCACTGCTGCATCGGTGACAAATGGCATTCAGATTTCTCAGCTGTCAGGGCTTGTTCTTGTTTCATTCAGTGGGCTTGAAAATCAGGTTTTAAATGTTCCTTTGACTGGACAGGGAGCTGCAATTCCCTGCACTGGAGTGAAGCTCCAGGAGTGGATGTCAGCTCCTTGAGGCCTGGGTGTGATGGGGAAAGGGGAAATCTGAAATGTGCAGGTGTGGTGTGGAAAGGGGAAATCTGCAGGAGTGATGGGGAAAGGGAAATCCGAAATGTGCAGGTGTGGTGTGGAAGGGACACTTAAATCTGCAGGGTGTTGGAAAGGGGAAATCTGAAATGTGCAGGTGTGAATATGGAAAGGGGACACCTTAAATCTGCAGGGGTGATGGGGAAAGAGGAAATCCGAAATGTGCAGGTGTGGTGTGGAAAGGGGAAATCTGCAGGAGTGATGGGGAAAGGGAACACCAGAAATCTGCAGGGGTGATGTGGAAAAGGGAAATCTGAAATGTGCAGGTGTGATGGGGAAAGGGGAAATCTGAAACCTCAGGTGTGAATACGGAAAGGGGACACCTGAAATCTGCAGGTGTGACGTGGAAAGGGGAAATCTCAAATCTGCAGGTGTGATGTGAAAAGGGGACATCTGCAGAGGTGATGGAGAAAGGGGAAATCTGAAATGTGCCAGTGTGAATATGGAAAGGGGACACCTGAAATGAGCAGGGGTGATGTAGAAAGGGGAAATCTGAAATCTACAGGGGTGCTGTGGAAAAGGGACATCTCAAATCTGCAGGGGTGAGGCTGAGGGTGCTGTGAAAAGGGACTAAAACTGCCCCGGGGGGGTTCATAAATTCTGTCACCCACCCCTCAGAAATGTCCCTGCCCTAGTACTAAACTGCCAAACAACCCTGATAATAGATATAAATATTTATAAACCACAGGATTTCAAATGAATAAACCCAAACCCAACCTTTAGCTTGTTGGACTCTGCCTAAATTCATTGAACCATATTGAGGGCCTTTGTACCTGCAGGGAGGAGCTGGGGGAGCCAATTCCCACTTGGAAACCTGGGGATGGAAAGGAGAGCAGGAGATGGGGGAGAAAATTCCCACCTGGAAAACTTGGGATGGAGAGGGCAGCAGCAGCAGGAGCCAATTCCCACCTGGAAATTTGGGGATGGAGAAGGGAGCAGGAGCTGGGGGAGCTGGGAGAGGCAATTCCCACCTGGAAATCTTGGGGATGGAGAGAGGAGCAGGAGTAGGAGCCAATTCCCACCTGGAAAACTTGGGGTGAAGAGGGGAGCAGGAGCTGGTGGAGTCAATTCCCACCTGGGGATGGAGAGAGGAACCAATTTCCACCTGGAAACCTTGGGATGGAGAGGGAAGCAGGAGCTGGGAGAGCCCATTCCCACTTGGAAGTCTTGGGATAGAGAGGGGAGCAGCAGAGGGAGCTGGGGGAGCCAATTCCTACCTGGAATTTTTGGGGAGCAAAATTTTTTTATCTCTATTATCAGGGGAGCAGCACCAGGAGCCAATTCCCACTTGGAAATCTTGGGATGGAGCAGCAGCCAAGCCCATTGAGAGGCACAAGGTGCAAACCTGAGCCTGACAATTCCCCCTGAATCCCTTTCTTGTGAATGAGCACTCAGACCAAAGCTGATATTTCAGCATTAGCAGGAACTCGCAGCTCTCCCTGCACTCCCTGTCTGCTCTGCTTGTGGTGGAGCTCTCAGGAGTTTCGGGTTCTTTTTGTTTGCCTTGTTTTTGTTTCGGGTTTGGGTTTCTTTTGCAATAAAAGGGCAGCTGTTGTGCTAAACGATTGCTGATAGTTTACTGTTACTGCACTATTACTGTTGAGTGCTCTGCAGAGGTTTGTGAAATACTCTAAAATATCTTTATCACATAATATATGCATATATTTAAGATTTAAATGTGTCGTATCCACCGCTGCTTTTTCAAATGTTTAACACAGATTCTGACATTTTAATGGAGTGCTGTAGATGTTCCCAGGAATATCTGCCTAAGTTCCACGGGTTTATTTACAGCCAGGGCTTTTAATGGAAATGTAAAATCATTTCTCTTCTGGGCAGCGCGCATTCCACTGCCAGCACATCAGCACAACACGAAACCCACATAAAATTCAGAAGCTGTGAGGACTCCACAAGCAGTGAAAGTGTGTTTTACAAAGGTTTGTGTATTTATGGGGCTGGCACACTGTGAAAAAAGCCAATCACTTTGTTTTTAAAATTTTAAAAGTTTAATAGTAATAAAATGGTTATAAAAATAGCAATATAACTAGAGTAATAATAATTTGGAAAATTTGGATTAGGACAATATGAGACAACAAATACAAAGAGTTAAGGACAGTTTAGGTACCTCTTTCTGGGCAAAATGAGCCTGAAAAAGGACCCACGTTAACAGAGGATTAACCCTTAAAAGCAACAGCCTGTTGCATATTCATACACCTCATACACGATGCATAAATTCCATTCAAACACAGGATTCTGTCTGGGCAGTGTCAGCTTCTTCCTCTGAATCCTAAGGTGAGCAAGGCTGGAAGAAGTTAATTTCTTCTGATAATGAAGCAATAAATTCTCTTTCTTTGAAAGATTCAGGTGTCCTGTGGCTGCTATCTTGCTGTGAGTCCTTTTTTTTAAAAAATAGTATCTTACATGGCATAGTAAGATACTATTCTAATTATTCTATTTTTCTATTATTCTATATTATTCCATTATTCTATTCTATTCTATTCTATTCTATTCTATTCTATTCTATTCTATTCCTGTAAGATACTATTTCTATTTTAACATTATGTTATAACCTAAAACTATATTTAACACACTACTTAAAAAAATTAACACAGCATAACTTTCTAACACAGCACATATAATTTTCATTTGTATATTTGCGAAAATCCAATCATAAAATACACATTTTTCACTAAAACAGGGCAGGATAATGGCAGTAAAACAAAAGCAGGCTGAGAGTTCCAGCCTTAGAGAATCGTGCTGCAGTCACACAGAGGGCTGGGATTGCTCAGTGCAAACAGCTGCATTTGGCCAGGTGCTTATGGGTCTGAAACAGCAATATTTGCTATTTGCTCTGCTTTTAAGGGATCTTGGTTAGAAGTACAATAAATGGGATTCATTTCTCACCGGAGATGTTTCACTCTCAAGACCCAGCCTGGGTATCTGCAGTGTCTCATTTGTGATTGATCTGATATTTAGATTGAGCTTTTAAGAGGAAATCCGTAATTTTGTAGCTGCTTTTAAGAGCAAATTCATAATTTTTATAGTTTCCCATTCAGCAAAGATTGAGAGCTGTCATGGCTTGTACAGGACATGCTGGTCTGGGCTGATTTTACAACCAAGGTGCCTAATGATGTGTCAGCCTCTTTATTATATAAAACTTGACCTCAGTTAGACTTGGTTTTTTTGAGGTGTTCGTTGTGGACAGCACAAAACCAGTTCCATTTCCAAATTCTATTTATTTTGTGTGCTGTTCACACCTTCAGCCCCACTTTGCCCTTCCTCACCCGCTGCTCCAGCTGTTCCTGTTGTGGGATTTCTCCTGGTAGCAGCAGAATTTGGGGTGGTTTGAGCTCCAGAAATGGTCAGGATTCCCCAGGGTTAGGAAAATTAATCCACCAGAGGTTTATGTCCAAAAAGGAGACAGAGGAGTCCTTTGCCTTTATTCCAATCAAGGCAGAGGCCATGGGGCATCCCCTGGGGTCTCAGATTTTTAGAGGATGCAGCCTCCCCTTTTTATCCCAATTTCCAGCCACATTTCCCTTCTCTCCTTCCCCATTTCTGAGGTACTTGAGAGGTTCAGACTCCCCACAACACCTGATCACAAAGATTCCCCTCTAATGTATAACCCTCCCTTTTCATTTTTAATTCTTAGGGGTTTTTCTTCCCGAATGTTTCTTTCGTCTTTCAATGTCTAATTTCATTGATCAGCAAACCTAAAGTTTATTTGTAAGAGCTCTCCAGTCCCTGCACATCTCCCCTTTATTGGACACAGCCCTCGGATGAGGGGCAGGCAGGGGAGCTGTGCACTGAGTTTTCTTCCAGCAGAAAAAAAAAAAAATAAAAAGTTTGTTTTCCTTCTGAGATTTGTGAATAAATCAATACAGCCAGGAGGTAGCGAGGTCATGAAATAGAAATGCTGGAGCAAAGCACTTCTGAATTAGATTGCTAAACTGAAAAGAAAAAAGAAGGGAGATAACTTTGTAGTTCCCCTGAATAGATAATTCCTTTTTATACAGACATGTGCTCTGGGGCCTGGCTGGGTTTGATGTGCTGCTTTGCAGCCCTGTCTGTTTTCTCCGGCCCTGTTGCCAGAAATGGTTTTAATTTTGAATGCTTGAACATGAAAGGGGAAGTTGCGAGACTCCATCACGGTGTTTGTAATCAGGGGGATGATTGTGCGCGCGAGTCCTGCGGGGATTTGGGGAGTGCACAGCGATGGAGGTGGGGATTGAAGCTGCTGGAGGCCCCACCAGCGGTGACACTGAAATGCTTTCATGGCTGGGGAATGTTCAGCCCCTGGGCACAGGGATCAACACCTCCTTTAATTGTAAACAGCATTAAAAGAGAAAGCAGGATGTCGGAAATCTGGTGCCTGTTGTATTTAGTACTCAGTGACACAGCAAGTGCCACACGTTTGTTAGATAACAGTTGTATTTCTGCAGGGTTTGGGGTTAAATATTGTTTCCAATGTGTGCAAAATATGATTCTTTAACAAATCTAAAGGTGTTCAGTGATCTCTCAGGTCCCTCCTGTGACCGTGTTCACAGAGGTCTGAGGATGAGGGAAGAGACAGGATCCGACTCCATGTTTCAGAAGGCTTGATTTATTATTTTATGATATATATTATATTAAAACTATACTAAAATAATAAAAAAAGAGATTTCTTCAGAAAGCTAGCTAAAAATAAAATAAAAGAGAAATAATAACAAAAGTTTGTGGCTCTGGCTTTCTGTCCGAGCCAGCTCACTGTGATTGGCCATTAATAAAAAACAACCAACATGGGCCAATCACAGATCTACTTATTGCATTCCACAGCAGCAGATAATCAATGTTTACATTTTGTTCTTGAGGCCTCTCAGCTTCTCAGGAGGAAAAATCTTAAAGAAAATATTTTCCATAGAAGATGTCTGCAACACCCTCCCAACCCTGGTTGTTCTGTGACTCCTGTAAGACCTTCTGGGGTCTCTGCTGCTCACAGTGACCCCGAGATGTGTTAAAATCTCTTTTCCCAGCCCAGCAGTTGAAGAAGGAGTCAAAACTCTTCAGTTCTCGGTCTCAAGGTTGTTTATTGTTTCTTATCTCTAAAATTCTTTCTCCTGCCCTGCCGAGGTCCGTTCAGCAGGAAGTCAGAGGCTCTCTGCCTCCCCTGGGCAGTGTTATCGTTCTATACTTAAAACTACATGTACAATATTTACAATTATTTTCCAATACCTATCACCTATGTTAGACAGTGAGCTTCTACTCTAAACCAAGCTCAAAGTGCCACCATCCCAGCAGAAGATGGAGGCCAAGAAGAAGGAGGACAGGACACACCCAGATCCCTCCATCTTGCCCCTTGAACCCCCATTCTAAAAACCCCAAAAATCTATTTTTTCACCCGGTGATAAAGTCACTATAATTCTACCTAAACTTTTGTGGCTTGTAATCCTTCATATAAAGGTTGGTAATTGTTTTTTCCAAGGGCTAAATCAAAGGCACAGGGATCTTGGGTTCTGTGCCAGGGTCTCTGAGCCCCCTGGCAGGGGTTTGAGCAATCCAGGGCAGCCAGAGGAATTTCCTGAATTCCCACAAGATCTCACAGTTAGGTTCTTGAATTTATCCCATCTGAAGGCTGCTAACAAAGAGGAACATTGTCAGGTATTGCTGATCCCCCAGAACTCGAGGGAACGGTGAAATTACAGCCTCTAAAGGCTTTGGTTTCAATTACTGAAAGCTTCCTGTGATGTTTTCCTTATCTCCAAGCATTTCCTATATAAATGTGATCCTGCCTATCAGGACAGGCAGAACCTGCAAACATCATCACCGACAGCCTTATCTAAAGAGAGCTTTTCGGTGTCAGCAGCACTTTAATTACTGCCCAAATATCACTGAGAACCAGTTCCAAAGGAGATCCGTGGGTTTCTCTGTCTCCTTCAATTCGGAGCCATTTAGCAAAACAAAGGTTGAGGTTCAGCTGCTCACCTGCACTGCTGAGCTCTGTGACAGTAAAAGATTTTAAAATACTGAATTTAGAGGTTTTTCCCCATTTTTGAGATACTTGAGAGGTTCAGACTTCCCAGAACACCTGATGTCAAAGATTTCCCTCTAATGTGTAAAACCCTCCTTTTAATTTTTAATTCTTACTGAATTTAGGGGGCTTTTCTTCCCCATTATTTCTTTCCATGTCTAATTTCATTTATCGGCAAACCTAAAGTTTATTTGTAAAAGCAAATCTCTTTTTCCATTCATCAATCAGGGGAATCCTTCCCATGGTTTCTTTTCTCTCCCAGTGCTGGTTTTATCTCCCAGCAGACCCAGGGCTTGTTTGGAAACACAAATCCACCATTCCTCTCAGTGTAATCATTGTTTAGACATAATAATCATGAGAAACTCTGTTAGAAGTTTGAGGGGGATCACGAGAAATCCATGCTTGGATGAAATCAATGTCTACAATAGAACAATGTAAGTTTAATAATTAATATGTAAATTAAATAATGATAGAATATAAAACATGTTCGGCTCTAAACCATGTCAGAGTCAGATTTGGGTCTGCACCCCTGACACCCAGAGCTCTTCAATAAAAGCACCTGCATGTATAATACTAATTATATACATAGATATAAAATATAATATATACAATATATATGATATATATGCTATATAATATATAATATCTATTTTATATATATACATATATACATATACATATCTTATATATATTATATTTATATTTTATTTATATTATATATTATATATATTTATATTATACATTATATTATATTGATATTATATTTATATTTAATAATTCTGTGATTCTGTGTTCCTGAACCCTGACACAGGGACAGGGATTTGAGGTGCACAGGACACTTTATCTCTGCTCACCATCCCATAACTGAACTCAGGCCATCTCTGTGCTCTGTCCCACTGGGAATCTCCCACCCTTAATGTCCTTTGGGATCATTAATGCTGATTTGTTCATCATTTGTGCATGGAGATAAAAAACAGCGCTCCAGTAAATGGTAGACATTCCAAAAATAGGAATAAACTTATCTGAGATCTGATGATGTCTTCAGCAAGCAGACAAGGTAGCATTAGCAGTGGCATTTTTAGCAATGGCTCCTTATCCCAGGGATCCAAAATAGCCTGGCTGAGTCAGCTCCTTGCCCACCTCTACCACTATAAATTGATGCACACGTCCAGGCTGTCACCTCTCCCTTTACACCCATCCCAAACCTGATTTTAATTGAGTTTTGGCTCACCCCCTCCCATGCTGGCCTGCATTCCCTCCTCTGGGTCTTTGTTGGGATTTCAGAGAATGAACCCTGAGTCATTTTGGGTTTCAGCATGAGAGGAATGCTGGATTTGTGTTTCCAAACAAGCTGGGAGATAAAACCAGCACTGGGAGAGAAAAGAAACCATGGGAAGGATTCCACTGATTGATGAATGGAAAAAGATATTTGCTTTTACAAATAAACTTTAGGTTTGCTGATAAACGAAATTAGATATTGAAAGATGAAAGAAACAATGGGGAAGAAAAAGCACTAAATTCCATAAGAATTAAAAATTAAAAGGAGAGTTATACATTAGAGGGGAATCTTTGGGATCAGGTGTTTTGGGGAGTCTGAATCTCTCAAGTGCCTCAGAAATGGGGAAAGAGAGAAAGGAAATGTGGCTGGAAATTGGGATAAAAGGGAGGCTGCATCCTCCAAAACTTGGAGAGACCCCAGGGGATGCCCCATGGCCTCTGCCTTGATTGGAATAAGAGAGTAAAAGGGGTAAGAGAGTAAAGTTCCTGTTACAACACAATAAATCTTCTGTGTTGAATATTCTAATTCTCACTAACCAATCTAGTACAAGATACAAATCCTACAGCATTTCCATACAGCCTATAAGAATCATTACATTACCACACTGTGTTACATTTTAAACCCTAAAAACTCCTCTTTGGGCCCTTCTGCCAAGCTGTAGGGTCTGCTCTGACCCTTGGAGCTGTCTGCAAGCAGAGGGTGTTGTTCCATCAAAAGGGGATCACCTTCAGCCAGCCACACCATTGTTTTCCAGTTGTTCAGTAACTGAGGGATCTCAAAGCTTGCTCTCATTTCAATCTCTTATAGTTTCCATATTCTCAAAATCTTTTGCCAGGCAATCATATTGATAAGGCTTTCCTGTTCCATCTCCCCCAACATCCCTGCCTGCCCTGCAGTGGGAAAAACCCCCAGAAATGGGCATGGGCAGCCCTGGAGGTCTCAGCTGATCCCTGTGGCCACCCCCGAGTGCATCTCCTCATAGCAGAGCCTCCTCCAGCTGATTTATGGGTTAGTCAGCGTGTCAGATCCCTGTAATGAGATTATATATTCAACCTAATGAAGGAAAAATATGCTTACCAGCCTGGTGTGACAGAGCTGCGATTAAATGATTCAAGAGCAGAGCTCCCTCAGTGGATTAATTTAAAAAGAATGCAGCAGGTACAGCTGACCTGCTCAGGCTGTTCTGAGGGCTTCTGGCGCAGGATTAATGGCTTGTGATGGTGTTGATAAAATCACAATAATAAAGGCAGAGAGGAGTGTGTGCAGCCCTTGGGTTGGTGTTAAACCCCTCAGAGACTCGTGCTGGTGGAGGCTTCTCCTTCTGGTTTGTGTCTCAGGGTGGAAAGGAGGATGAAAGTGTGGCAAGGGGGGACTTGCCCTGCCCATCCCCATCCTAATTCCAGCTGCAACAGGGAGGAAAATTCCTCCAGCCTGAAATTTTAGGAGCAGGAGTTCCATGTTCCAATCCAACGTATTGGTCTTTTCCATCAGGCAGCACTGACAGAACCAGAGGACACAGTCTCCAGCTATGTCAGGGAAGGTACAGGTTGGATATTAGGAAGAAAATTTTCACCAAAAGAATAATAAAGTACTGGAATGCTCTTCCCAGGGAGGTGGTGGAATCACCATCTCTGGATGTGTTTAAAAAAGCCTGGACATGGCACTGGGTGCTATGGTCTGGGTGAGGTGTTGGGGCACAGGTTGGACTCGATGATCTCAGAGGTCTCTTCCAACCTCTTCATTCTGGGATTCTGGGATTCTGTGATTTTGGGATTCTGTGATTCTAGGATTCTGAGATTTTGTGATTTTGGGATTCTGTGATTCTGGGATTCTGTGGTACCTTCCCTACCTAGCTTTAGGCTGTGTCCTCTGGTTCTGTCAGAGACCAACCCCACCTGTCTCCAAGCTCCCTTCAGGAAGCTGCAGAGAGCAATAAGGGCACCTCTGAGCCTCCTCTTCTCCAGGTTAAACAGCCCCAGCTCCTTCCAGCATTCCTCATAGAGTTTGTGTTCCTCCTCCAGGCTAAACATTCTGCTGACCTCCCGAGTTATCACCGTGCCCACAGGGCTGGGAGCTGCCACTTGTGTTAAATCTGGCTGGAAACTCAGACAAGGTCACCAAAAAGAGCCAAAAATTCAGTCCCAGCTCTTGGCATGTTTGAATGTCCATCAGAGCAACTGGTGAGGAGCTCTTGGTGGATGAGTTGGGATAAGCTTTGTTTTTCAGAGAGAAGAGTTCTCTAACTCCCATAATCTGCCCAGGCTCTGGAGTGCTGAGCTGATTTTACTCTGATAATGCCATAAGCTGGTCTGTGGTAATTGCTTTCTGTAACTGGGACAAATTTCTGATGATGCTAATTGTGCTGCTGCCACCCAGGGAGGGGCCCAGTTAATCCTGGTGCCCTGGAGCTGCAGGTCCTGATGTGATCAGCCCTCCTTGGAAACTGGGGACAGGGGGATAATTCTGAGCAGATTGAATTTCACAGGGGAAAAAAAACCACCCAGATATTCTTCTACAAACTTCCAGCATTTTATAGCAGGTGAAAAGTCTGATTCCAGATCATCAGAATAATTCTTAAAAGGAAAAAGATTTTAATTCTGGTACAAGCAACTCTGTGACCTCCATGGTGAGGGAAGTAAAATTCTGAGGAGTTTGGAGCTGCTCTTCACACACTGCAGTCCAGACCCCATCATTCATCCCAGTCTGGAGATGTTTTAGGTTCTTGGCTGTTTTTATTTTCCCTGGTTGCTTTGTGAGTGTTTCTGGAACTGGGGAGGGGGGGTTAATTCTGAGCAGACTGAATTTCAGAGGAAAAAAACCCCAAATATTTTTCTACAAACTTACAGCATTTTATAGCAGGTTCAAGGTCTGGTTCCAGATCATCAGACTAATTCTTAAGAAGGAATTATTTTAATTCTGGTACAAGCAACTATGTGACCTCCACGGTGAGGGAAGTGAAACTCTGAGGAGTTTGGAGTTGCTCTTCAGACACTGCAGTCCAGACCCCATCACTCACCCCACTGGGGAGATGTTTTGGGTTATTTGCTGTTTTTATTTTCCCTGGTTGCTTTGTGAGTGTTTGTGCGGGGGCTGAAGCTTCCCAAAGGTTACATCCCTGCCAGTGACAAACATCTTTTGTCATCACGACTCCTTTAAATGTATTTTTATCCCATAAATCCATCCCTTGGTTCTCCATCTTTGAAAGCCTCCATCTGCTGAGGCAGAGCAGGGGATGGCCTTGGATAAACCTGATTTTCTCAGGGAAAGGGGGGCTGGGATGAGGGGAGCACTGGCAGCGCAATCCTCCCTGACAAATCAGGGTTTGATCTCACGTCCCAACACTTTGGTGTTTATGTTCTGTCTGTTTAATGTTCTCCCTTTGCTGGCATCATCATTCTTTGAAATGCACGGTTTAATGGAAATGTTTTAATGTTTTCTGCTCATCAAACCCCACAGGATCAGCGTGCGCTCCCTCCAAGGGTTCCTGACAGGAACAGGGCCCTTGAACCCCTCTCACCACCCAGAAATCCCCTGGCCTGAGGAGAGTCAACATTTACAAACACACTTGTGAAATAATGAACTCGGGGAGTGCTGGCTGTGTTTGTCATTTCTCTGCCCATTTCACTGCACATAAAGCGTGTTCAGCATCGAACTCCTGTCACTTGATTTATGCCCGTGTGGCTGCTCCATAATTTAAATTGAATTCCTAATTTCTTCGCTGAAACCCCCTCGGATAATTACTGTTAAGGTTAACTGCAGAAGGGGAACTGAACAGTCAGTGGATTCGTTGGTTGTTCTGTGTTTTTAGACCACAGGGAAAGGGAACAAAATCCAAGAGATATTGCCCAAGGAAGGGTTTGAAATGGCTGGGACTCCCAGGGATTTTGTCCAGGGAGAGTTTTGACATGGGTGGAACTTACTCCCAGGGATTTTGTCCAAGGAGAGATTTGTATTGGCTGGAAAAGGTTTGGCATGGCTGGAACTCCCAGAGATTTTATCCTTAGAAAGGTTTGGCATGGCTGGAACATATTCCCAGGGATTTTGTCCACTGAGAGGTTTGGCATGGCTGGAAAAGATTTGGCATGGCTGGAACTCACTCCCAGGGATTTTGTCCAGGGAAGGGTTTGGCATGGCTGAAACACACTTCCAAGTATTTTATCCAGGGGAAGATTTGACACGGGTGGAACTCACAGATATTTTGTCCAGGGAAATGTTTGGCTTGGCTGGAACACATTCCCAGGGATATTGTCCAAGGAAAGGTCTGGCATGGCTGGAAAAGTTTTGGCATGGCTGGAACTCCCAGGGATTTTGTCCAGGGAAGAGTTTGGCATGGTTGGAACATATTCCCAGGGATTTTGTCCACGGAGAGATTTGGCATGGCTGGAAAAGTTTTGGCATGGCTGGAACTCCCAGGGATATTGTCCAGGGAAGGGTTTGGCATAGCTGGAAAAGGTTTGGCATGGCTGGAACTCCCAGGGATTTTGTCCAGGGAAAAGTTTGGCATGGTTGGAAGATATTCCCAGGGATATTGTCCAGGGAAGGGTTTGGAATGGCTGGATTTAGCACAGCTTCTTGGTCCCAGGCTCCTGCAGGCACATGGAAGTGTCCCCTGGTTGGGAGGGCAGGGTTGGATACAGGAGGACAGAGAGATGGCAGAGATGGATCGCAGAGCTGGAATCTCCCCCATTTTCAGTGTGAAACGTGTGGTGCTGAGCCTCGCCCTCAGGTAACTCACATTTGCACAGATGTGTCAAATCATGATTTAACTCCACAGCCACCGTGTGGGATGAGGTGCCCCAGCCCTGGAGCCTTTTCCAGGAGAGTTTGCAGCCCTTGGCTGGGATGTGCAGGGCTGGATCCATCCCAGCAAAGCCGGGAGTGCTGCTGTGGAGGGGAATCTGCTGCCTGGCACCAAACGTAATTGGCTTTGATGGTCAGCGCTTGCAGATTTGTTTAGGAACTGGAAAATGTACAAATTGCAGCCCATCTGCGCAGAGCTGAGTGCTAATGAATGCCTGCAGCTACCACAGCCATAAGCTCATTACCACAAAGTTCCAAGTCCTTCCACAAGTTGCTAAACAAGGTTATTCATCTGAACGGAGTGGAGAAGGGAGTTTGACTGCAGGGCACAGCCAGAGCTCCTCCAGATCTAGAAAAGCTGTTAAAACAGCCCCCTGCTCTTTGGTCTTTTAATAGAATGGGTTGATTTTATTTCTATTTTTAATTTTGCTCTCCTGTGACAGCAGCTTGCCATGCCTTAACTATTTTCTGTTAATGTTTCGGGAGGAAAGGCGCCTTGCGGGCGATTCCTGGGCGTGCTCAGAGCCACTGGGAGGTGAACTGGAGAAGATGGATTGGAACACATCGTGCACAGCATTTCAGGGGGTTTATGGACCGTGGCAGCAAACACTAATGGCCTCTGTTCTCAGGGTGTTGGTGTCAGCTGGGAATCTGTGATGATGACTCGGCTCTTCCTCTGTGTGCCGTGTCAGGCAATTTCATCTTCCTGCTTCTTCATAAGACAAAAAAGTAGGATTGATAATGCTTATTATCTGTTTTATAGAACTGGTAGTTGTCCAAGTGTTTGAACATCCAGTGCATGGTGCAGCAGGAGCAATATGTAAAAATATCGTTGGGAGAATTTCGTGTTCTCTCTCGGCTGAGATTTTATTCCATGTTCCTTGAGGAAAGAATCAGCTTTTCCTCTGTGTGCCGTGTCAGGCAATTTCATCTTCCTGTTTTTTCACCAAAAAAAGTGGGATTGATAATGCTTATTATCTGTTTTATAGAACTGGTAGCTGTCCAAGTGTTTGAACATCCAGTGCATGGTGCAATATGTAAAAATATAGTTGGGAGAATTTCCTATTCTCTCTCTCGGCTGGGATTTTATTCCATGTTCCTTGAGGAAAAAACAGCTTTTCTAAGCTACCAGCCAAAGGAAGCATTTCCCCCCCCAATTAACGAGGTCATGAGGTGCCTTTGGCCTGCCCCACGTTTCCCTGTGCTCCTCCCTGCCAGGTGGAGTGGCTGAAGAACGAGGAGCCCATCGATTCCAACCTGGATGAGAACATCGACACCAGGGCCGACCACAACCTCATCATCCGCCAGGCGCGCCTCTCCGACTCGGGCAACTACACCTGCATGGCTGCCAACATCGTGGCCAAGAGGAGGAGCCTGTCGGCCACCGTGGTGGTCTATGGTCAGTGACAGGGCTGGGGGACTGTCCGGTTTTCGGCTGTTTGGAGGGCCTGGAGGGGCCCGGAGTGACCTTGGGGCAGCCCACGTATCAAAGGACGAGAAGAGGCTTCAGTTCTTCTTTCAGTCTTTATGTTTATTAATTGTTTATCTAAAAGATTTTCTCTCGGCCCGACAGAGGTCTGCTCAGCAGCCAGCCATGAGCACACTGTCCCCCCTCCGGACAGTCACCTATCTTTATACCCATTGTTACGTGTACAATATTTATCATTTTTCCCCAATACCTTTTATTCTTATTGTCCGGTGCACTTTCAGTAATGACCAATCCCAAAGTGCCACCATCACCACAGAAGATGGAGGAGAAGAAGAAGAAGGACAGGACACGCCCCAATTCCTCCATCTTACTTCTCTAAACCCCCCTGTACAGAAATCCTAAACCCTGTGTCTCACTCTCTAATTAACTCATCCCTTCACCATTCACCCCGATGAAATCCTCCTGTCCTCATACAGGTGTCGTCTCCTGTGTAGGATCAAAGTCCAGCCACCAGACACTTCTGGAACATTCCAGGACTCCCGAGCCCCCCAAGGGTGGTCTCGGTGACTCGGCACCTCAGTCCTGAGGTGCTGAGATCCCACAGGGGACAGAGGTGGCTGTGCCCCACTTTGATTTGTGCTGTTATCGCTGCGCTGATTCAAACCCAGCACACGCAGGATCACCCAGCTGTGGGGTTACATGTTAGTGAAATGGTTTGCTCTGTCTTACCTCTCTAAAATATTTATTCCAAGCTTGTGATCCTCCCCTGAAATATCATGGATCTGTAATTCCATTGGCCCAAGTTCGATTCCATGCCCACTTTTAATCTCCCTGTTAAACTGTATGGGGGAGACCACAGGCGCTCTCTTGGCATTTATTTATCTTCATCTTTTCTTTCTAGCAAAAAAAAGGGTGAATTGTGGTGTTGCATTTTAGTTAAACGATGTGCTCTGTCTCACCCCTCAGAAATGTTTATTCCAAGCTTGTGTTCTTCCCCTGAATATCATGGATCTCATTTGCCCAAGGTTCATTCTGTGCCCACTTTGAATCTCCCTGTTAAGCTGTGCCAGGGAGACCACAGACAATCTCTTGGCACTTATTTATCTTCATCTTCTCTTTCTAACAAAAAAAGGGTGAATTGTGGTGTTACATTTTAGTTAAATGGTGTGCTCTGTCTCACCCCTCAGAAATGTTTTTTCCAAGCCTGTGGTCCTCCCCTGAAGTTATCATGGATCTGTAATACCATTGGCCCAAGGCTTATTGTGCACCCACTTTGAATCCCCCTGTTAAGCTGTGCCAGGGAGATCAGACTCCCTCTTGGCCCTTTTCTCCTTATGCTCTCCCTCTCTCCTCCTTTTCCCCTTCTCCCTCAGAAACCATGCTGCTCCCAAGGGGTGAGACCCCCCAATAATTAGCACCCTCATCTAATTAGCACCCTCAGAAGCTGTGTAGAGTCTCCTTGCCTGCCTGCTGCTACCATCAGGGACTCCCCGGGGACCACAAATGAACTGCTACACCCTTCCTGCTGGGATGGGTTTGGGTTTGGTTCTGGGGGGCTCTGGCACAGCCCCTCAGCCCCCATCCTACGCTGATGTTTTAATTAGCATCCTCAGAAGCCATGTGGATTCTTCTTGCCTGCCTGCTGCTACCATCGGGGACCGCCCGGGACCACAAATGAACTGCTACACCCTTCCTGCTGGGATGGGTTTGGGTTTGGTTCTGGGGGGGCTCTGGCACACCCCCTCAGCCCCTCAGCCCCCCACCATGTTGGTGTTTTAATCAGCACCCTCAGAAGCTGTGTGGATTCTCCTTTCTTGCCTGCTGCTACGAGCAAACACACAGCTTAGGGGATCCCCCAAACGAACTGCTACACCCAGCCAAGCCCTTCCCGCTGGGATGGATTTGGGTTTGGGTTTGGGTTTGGTTCTGGGGGGCTCTGGCACACCCTCTCAGCCCCTCAGCCCCCTTTCCCACGTTGTTGTTTTGCAGTGAACGGGGGCTGGTCCTCGTGGACAGAGTGGTCCAGCTGCAACGCGCGCTGCGGCCGGGGCTGGCAGAAACGCTCGCGCACCTGCACCAACCCCGCGCCCCTCAACGGGGGAGCCTTCTGCGAGGGCATGTCCGTGCAGAAAATCACCTGCACCTCCCTCTGCCCCGGTGAGTGCCGGCCAGGGAGGGCTTCAGGGGCCTCAGCTTTGGGTGGGAAGCAGCAGCAGGGAGTTGGGAAGGGAACGGGGAATGCGGCCGTGTTTTAGCCCAGCCGGGTTTGGGTTTGGGTTTGGGTTTGGGTTTGGGTTTGGGTTTGGGTGTGGGTGCAGTGCCAGGCACCTGTGGGCAGGCTGGATCTTACCCTGTGTTAGGAAAATTAATCCACAAATATGTCCAAAAAGAAGAGAGAGGAGTCCTTTTACTTTACTGCAACAAAGGGAGAGGCCATGGGGCATTCCGCTGGAGTCTCTCCATGTTTTGGAGGACACAGCCTCCCTTTTTATCCCAATTTCCAGCCACATTTCCCTTCTCTCTTTCCCCATTGGCTGAGGTACTTGAGAGGTTCAGACTTCCCGGAACACCTGATCCCAAAGATTCCCCTCTAATGTATAACCCTCCCTTTTCATTTTTAATTCTTATGGAATTTAGCGGTTTTTCTTCCTCATTAATATCTAATTTCATTTATCATCAAACCTAAAGTTTATTTGTAAAAGCAAATATCTTTTTCCATTCATCAATCAGTGGAATCCTTCCCATGGTTTCTTTTCTCTCCCAGTGCTGGTTTTATCTACCAGCAGACCTGCAGCTTGTTTGGAAAGATAAATCTGCTGTTCCTGCTCCTGGCACCCCCAAAACCCTGCCAGGACAGCTCAGGGGGAGAAATAAGGGATGTGGGTGGGGGTGTGGGTTTGGTGAAGAGAAGGGGAGCTGATGTTAACAACGCCAGAAAGAGAAACACAGAGCTGAGAGCTTCGTTAAACGCATCATTTATTCCCACGAAAGTTTGCTTAGGAGTGTATTATACATGGAATTATGGAGGGCAGAGATGAAACAGGATCTGCTGACCGTGTTTTCCCCGCCGGGCAGTGGACGGCAGCTGGGAGGTGTGGAGCGAGTGGTCGGTGTGCAGCCCCGAGTGCGAGCACCTGCGCGTGCGGGAGTGCACCGCGCCCGCGCCCCGCAACGGCGGCAAGCACTGCGAGGGGCTGAGCCAGGAGTCCGAGAACTGCACCGAGGGGCTCTGCATACAAGGTGAGCTGCCACCCCGGTTTTTGAAGATTTTTTTAAGCCTTCTGATGTTGACGTTGTTGTAGTGAACTTTCTCACACGCTTTCTGCAAATAACTCGTTGTTTTGCGTTCCTTTATGGAGGAGGAGAAAGTTGATGGGCTGTTAGGTTGACCAGTGTCATTGGAGAGGTGGCACTGTCACCCTCCAATCCGCTGTCACTTTTGGAAATCTATAAATGTTGGAGTCAGAAAATAATCTTCCCTTTTTTTCCTTCAACTTGAGAACAGCGGTGTGAGCTTGTGTTTTTTCGTGTCCTATAGTGACAGTGAGCTGCCACGGGCTTGGGGATGGCCTGAGGGATGGGCTGGAGGCCAGGGAACCAGTGTGAGTGAGGCTCCTGTGTCTGAGCTATTCCCATGAAAAGGGATGTGTATTGGAATACTTACGAATATTGTGGATATTGTGGGAATCCACAAAATCAGAGGGTTTTGGGAAAGCTGCAAAAGGCCTCAGAGACAGCAGAACTGTGATTAGAGCTAAGCAGCAGCCATGAGATTGGTCAGCAGAAAAATTATTTAAACTGTGGAAAAGCAAGGGCAAATAGAACAATGGGCTGTGTATTAAGGCTTGGCTAGAAAAACTCCCTAAGCTACAGAAAGTTTATCTAGCCAGATATTAGGAAGGTTAAACCTTAATAATGGAGCTCTGTGCATTGTGTTTTAAGGCTTACAAGCAGGTATTGTATTTGAAATAAGCAAGCATTGCTTAACCAAAGCTATGTGTGCTTATAGTGATTGGATGGAACTACTGTCAATGTGCTTTTGCTTTGTGTGATTGGTCAAAAAACTTATAAAGTGAGCTGTAACATTAAGTTCTTGGTCTGCTGCCTGGGATGTGAGCTGGTGGCATCTTCCCATTGTCATAACCATGGAATGAGACTGATGATGAAAAATCAAACAGCTCCAGGCACGTTCCCAGCAGTCCCATCCCATTTGTGATTTGTACAGAGCCCCTGGCTGGCAGCAGATGGGACCTGCCTGAGCTTGTCTGGCCTTGGTCCAAACAGCAGCACTGTGGTGTTTCACCCCACAGACACTTTGGGCTGGCTGGGTGTGTGGTGTTTCACCCCACAGACACTTTGGGCTGTGGGTGTGTGGCGTTTCACCCCAGAGACTCAATGCCCTTCTGGAATTCCAGGACTGACAGACAGTGCTGGGAGGGGAAAGGAGAGGTGACTGACACACCTGGGAAGGAATTATCAGGGGAGGGACCCGAGGTTCTGGGGTAAACCCTGAAATCACAACACAACAGATGTGGTTCTCCGGTTTTCCGTGGGGAGTTTGAAATCTTCCTGGTCTCTGGTTTTGTGTTGCTCGTTCTTTGCCTGTGAATGATCAGGTGATGCTAAAATCCCAAATCCAGGGGGTTTGCAGGCTGGAACTCCAACCTCCATAACCAAATGTTCTCCTCAGCCTTTCCTTGCAAACAAACAGGCAAAGCCCCTCGGGAGAGCTGCAGGA
This sequence comes from Zonotrichia leucophrys gambelii, assembly GCF_028769735.1. NCBI lineage: Eukaryota > Metazoa > Chordata > Aves > Passeriformes > Passerellidae > Zonotrichia > Zonotrichia leucophrys. The sequence continues at coordinate 2,991,490 of NC_088191.1, read as the reverse complement.
GCAGGCGCCGGTCAAGGTCGGAGTTTTCTCCTTTTGCTGCCTTCAGCAGGAGCTAAACCAGGCAGGGCTGCAGCTCCTTGGGAAAGGCTTTGCCCTTCACCAGTGTGAAAAACGCCAATCACTTGTTTTTAAAATTTTAGAAGTTTAATAGTAATAAAATGGTTATAAAAATAGCAATACAATTAGAGTAATAATAATTTGGACAAATTGAATTAGGACAATATGAGGCAATAAATACAAAGAGTTACGGACATCCGGGTACCTTTTTCTGGGCAGCACGAGCCTGAAAAAGGACCCACGTTAACAAAGGGTTAACCCTTAAAAGCAACATATGTTGCATATTCATACACCTCATACACGATGCATAAATTCCATTGAAACACAGGATTCTGTCTGGCCATCATCAACTTCTTCCTCTGAATCCTAACAGCGCCTTCAAGGTGGGAAGAAGTTCATTTCTTCTGATAAGAGGGCAATAAATTCTCTTTCTCTGAAAGATTTAGGTGTCCTGTGGCTGCTAGGGGAGTCCTTTCTTTAAAAATGTATCCTACATAGCATCGTTTCTATTTTAACAATTTTTATAACCTAAAACTATATTTAACACAGTACTTAAGAGAATTAACACAGCATTACTTTCTAACGCAACACATGTAACATTCATTTGAATATTTGCGAAAAGCCAATCATAAAATACATGCATTTTCCACACCCAGTGCCTGGGAAGCATCTGGCGCTGGGAAGCTGCTGCTGTCCCTCCCCAGCACGGGGAGCTGGGCAGAGCAGCCCTGCAGCTGCGCACACGGGAGGGATTTGTGAGTTTATCCCTGCCCTGAGCCCTCTCCTGTCCCTGTGCTGTCACCTTGTCAGGTGGAACAGCAGCCCTGGGAGCCATCAGGAGTGCCAGGGCCGGGAGATGTAAACAAGGATGTGTCTGCTTTCTGTAATGCTGTGTTTAACCAGCCCTCTGTCCTTGTTTCTATGGTTCTGCCTTGCATTTTCTCTCATAAACAAAATGAACTCTCTTTTTTTTTTTTTTGTTGCCCTGGGATTTTAAAGCTTTCCCAGTGGCAGAGAGCATCCTGTGTATTTATTCAGGCTTCAGAGATACCTTCAATCAGATTTTGCTGGGGTTTGGAGGGAGGGAGCACTCGGCACTCTGGCTGTGGATCCCAGCACTTAAAATTCCTTATTCAGGCTTCAGAGCTACCTGAGCTGAGAGCTTGAATCAGATTTTGCTGGGGTTTGGAGGGAGGGAACACTCAGCACTCTGCCTGTGGATCCCAGCACTTAAAATTCCCAGGGCTACACAACAGCTCCAAGGTGTCCAAGGACAGAAATGTAATTTAATTTTTTTTTTCATTCCCTGTGTTTTAAGAAAGAATAACCAGAGAGGGTTTGGGAGCAGTGCCATTCACTCAGTTCTCAGGGGCTGTGCTGATCATGGGATGTTTCCTGGGGTGTCTCTCTGTGACCGTGCTCACAGGGTCTTTTGGATGAGGGAAGAGACGAGGATCTGACTCCATGTTTCAGAAGGCTTGATTTATTATTTTATGATATATATTACATTAAAACTATACTAAAAGAATAGAAGAAAGGATTTCATCAGAAGGCTAGCTAAGAATAGAAAAAGAATGGAATGATAACAAAGGTTTGTGGCTCAGCTCTCTGTCTAAGCTACCTGACTGTGATTGGCCATTAATTAGAAACAACCACATGAGACCAATCACAGATGCACCTGTTGCATTCCACAGCAGCAGATAATCAATGTTTACATTTTGTTCCTGAGGCCTCCCAGCTTCTGAGGAGGAAAAATCCTAAAGAAAAGATTTTTCATGAAAAGATGTCTGCGACAATGCAGAGGTTGCTTTGGCCCCAGACAGATCCAGCACCTCCCCGCTGTCCTGCATGTTTGTTCTCCCAGTGTTTATTCCCTCCCAGGATTCCCAGTTGGATTTCTCTCTTTCCTGCAGAGGTGAAAGCTTTCTCTTTGCTTAATAAAAGAGAGGATTTTTTCTTTTTTTTTTTTTTTTTTGAGAGCTTTTTGTTTTACTTTTATCTGTTTGCTTTAAAGCTATTTCTCCCAACTTCAAAACCTATTGATTCTTCTCCCAGTGCCCAAAACCAAAACAAACAAGTAGGGCCACAGGGACTGACCTGCCAACATGTTTTTACTAATGCACCCCCAATAATCACAGCACAATCACAAATCATTTTGTTTTCCATTTTCCCAGCAGCGCTGCTGCTGTTGCCAGGAGGCTCCTGGATGCAGGAATCTCCATTTCCGTGGGAAATGCTTTTCCCTTTGCAGTTTGGTGCAGGCAGCCCCTGCCAGCAGCAGGGAAGGGTTTGCTCCAGTCTCACCCTCCTCTCTGGGTCTTTTTGTGCCTCATTTTCCTGCAAAACCAACCTTGGGCAGGGAAATAAAAACCTCATCCGAAAAAAAAAATGGCAAAGCCAAAATCCAGCGATCTTCTGGGTTAAGTATTTCTAAAACTGAGCATCCTCACAAATATTAAAATAAGGAGCCTCATAATCTGCCCGAGTCTCCCAATTTTAGGGATTACTTTGGCAGGTTTTAGGTTATAAATGGTGGCTCAAGTGTTTGGCATAAAGGAGGCAGAGAAGGCTCATTTTTGAGAGCTGCAGTCCCATAGAAAAATGGGAAAAATAGGAAAACCCCCTTTTATCCCATATTTCCATTTGCTGGGGGCACATGGATATGTGTGCTCGTGTACACACAGAGAAGTGCCATTATTGGAGGTGTTTGGTACAAAAATGTGAATAAACCGGGCATTTTTATAGCTTGTAACTAATTTAAGTGCCCATCACCAGCCTTTCCATCCATCAAACACACAAAGGAATCATTAATTCTGACCTGAGTCTCTTTGCCAATGATCCACTGCGAGGTATTGAACTTCCTTCTTGCTGAGGTGTAAATAAACAACAGCATCCAATAGAGCCAACAAATAACCTGAATTAACCAAGTGAGAAATTGCTGCAAAGGAACTTCCTGATAGGGATTTAAGGGGGGGAAAAAAAAAGAAAGAAAAAAAGAGAAGATGAAGAGAAAAACATGGACAACATAAAATATTCATATTGTCAGCAAACGAGGAGAAAATGTTTCATTTATAGAGTGAGACAGAAGCAATATAGGAGATAGATATGCTCCATGTAAATTTATTAAGTGCAACTTCCTCTCTTTCTCTCTCTCTCAGATAAAAAACCTCCTCATGAATTAAAATCCCAAAGTTCTTTTTTTTTTCCTCTTGTAAATATGATTTTCCTCATCTCCTTTGCTGTTTGGGCTGTTTGTTTAGGAGCTGAGGAGGAGCCAAGGTTTTATGAGAGGCTTTAGCATCTGCAGGTTCAGTGAGCCAGGGGATCATCCTCAGCAATCCCTGTCTGACAGGGAGCCCTGGCTCAGGGCATGCTCAGCTCAGGATCGACCTCTGGAATTGGGAAAAAAGGGATTTCTGCCAGAATTTGGGGTTCCTGGTGCAGATCTGGTCCTGCTCTGCTCTCTGCTGTCTCACCTGGAGGGTGTTTCTGTGCCTGGCATCCTCTCAGGGCTGCTCTGTCCTGCACCTGCAGCTCTGCCAGCCCCAGCAGGGCAGGAGAGCAGGGGGACGAGGGCCAGGAGGAGAGGGAACGGCCTTGAGATGTGTCAGGGTGGGATACCAGCAGGAATTTCCTTTGGAAAGGGCTGTAGAGCTGTGCCAGCATTGGACATCAGGAGGATTTCCCTCTGGAAAGGGCCTTGAGCTGGACATCAGCAGGAATTTACCCCTGGAAGGGGCTGTGCCAGAGTGGGACATCAGGAAGAATTTCTCCATGGAAAGGGCCTCAAGATGTGCCAGGGTGGGACATCAGCAGGAATTTCCTCATGGAAAGGGCTGTAGGGCATTGCCAGGCACATGAGCAGGAATTTCCTTGTGGAAAGGGCTGTAGGGCATTGCCAGGCACATGAGCAGGAATTTCCTTGTGGAAAGGGCTGTAGGGCATTGCCAGGCACATGAGCAGGAATTTCCTTGTGGAAAGGGCTATAGGGCATTCAGGCATATCAGCAGGAATTTCCTCATGGAAAGGGCTGTAGGGCATTGCCAGGATGGGACATTAGGAAGAATTTACCCCTGGAAAGGGCCTTGAGCAGTGCCAGGGTGGGATATCAGCAGGAATTTCATCCTGGAAAGGGCCCTGAGCTGTGCCAGGGTTGGACATCAGAAGGATTTCCCCTGGAAAGGGCTGTAGGGCATTGCCAGAGTGGGACATCAGCAGGAATTTAACCCTGCTTCTCTCTTACCTGCTGAATGGACCTCAGCAGGCCAGAGAAAGAATTTTATAGGTAAGAAACAATGAACAACCTTGAGAATGAGAACAGAAGAGCTCTGACTCCTTCTTTGCCTGCCAGGCTGGGAAAAGAGACTTTAACACATCTCAGGGTCACTGTGAGCAGCAGAAGTCCCAGCAGGGCAGGGACACAGAGCTCACAGAGCAGGAGCAGCTCCAGGATGCAAAATCAGAGCCAGGGATGAAGATCATTGAGGAAGAGCCTGTTCCTCTAAAGGATCTCTTCCCTGAGCCTCTGACTTGCGATCCTTGTGCTCCAAGAGTGAGGAGAAGGATTTGGGGCTGTGGGAGGGATGGGGAAGAACCTGGGAAGAACCTGTGGGATCTCCTGCCCATCTCCCTGCCCTCCCAAGGACCTCATGATCCTTGTGCTCCCAGAGTGAGGAGAAGGATTTTGGGGCTGTGGGAAGAACCTGGGAAGGACCTCTGGGATCTCCTGCCCATCTCCCAGCTCTTCTCTCCTTGCTGGAGCTGGGGAGGTGGGCCCTGCACAGCTCCTGCAAATCTCTGCTTGGAAATGAGATAATTTAATCAATTACCTCTCCTAATGCACTAAACCAAATGTTTCACTTTCTGCTCCTGCGCATCTTAAATTATCTTCAGGTGCTTTATGAAACTTAATCATAGTTAATAGAAACTTCATTACCATCAAATGTGCTTTCAATAAATGTTGTGTAACAGTGGCAGGAGGTGGAGTGAAAAATGGGCTGCAATTACCACAAACATGGATCCTGGAGCAGAAAGGGATAAAATTTGTGGTGCCTGCCAGGGTCCCTCCCACCCCCGGGCCGGGAGGATGCAGCTCATTAAGGAATAATTGGTGGACTATAAATGTTTGCTTTTCTGGTTTGTTTGGTTGCTTTTCCACTTTGTTCCCTTCTGGGAAAAAAGAAAAAGCAGAACCTCACCCTGCTCCCCCAGATTTCCCACCCCTTCCTCCTTCCCTTAATTTCTAATCTCCAATAGAAGGAATTCTCCAAAAGAAAAGACCAGAAGGTAAAGAGGTAAAGATTAATTAAAAAAAAAGGAAAGAAACAAACCAGTGGTTGTTTCTAAACACCAAAATCCCAAAAGAAAGGCTCCTTTCTCATGGAATTGTGTTCCATGGGAATAATTCCAAGAATACTGAGCCACTCTGGGTTTGCCCTTTTAGCACAAAGCTGTTTAAAACCCCACTAAACCCTGAGGAGGATCCTCTGAGCTCTGCTCCCCTGAGGTTTGGGAGGGTTTTCCTGGCACTGGGGAAGCTCTGGGAACTCAGCAACCACCAACTCATCCCAGGGAAGGACCCTCGGGAGGTTTCAATCATCAAATTTATAGACCAGGCTCCACTTCAAGCCCTGGAGATATTTCAGAGTCAATGAGAAGAGAATTCTTCTCCTCAGATGGATTTTGCTTGAGTCTAACCGCTCCCATTTTTTTGGATTTTGTGCCCTCCCTCTCATCTTTAACCCATGTAGAATTGTGTAAAAATGGGAAAGGGGAATTGCCTGACATGGGTGTGGATGGAGAAGGAGATGCTGAAGCACCTGAGGGGATTTAGAGGCAGAAATGCAATTCCAGAGCACCTGAGGAGGGGGAATGGAGATCAGCTCTGGGATCCTCCCCCATTGCTGTCCTGGAGCTGGAAGCTTTTCCTGCCAGGATATTTCTGCATCTCTCAGACTTGATCATTTATCATCCCAGCAGGGCAGGAGGGATAATTCCCATTTTCAGCACTTTCCTTTTTTAAAGCAGTGCTCCAAAGGGAAGAGTTGGAGATGCTTTGTGGTGCAAAACCCAGGAGCTCTCCCTGGGAAGGGAAAAACCCCAATTGTTCCTGGAGATCCATCCCCTCCCTCCTCCTGCCTCATTCATTGCTCTAATTACCCACAGAAATTAACTCAACAATAGCAATTCGTAATTAATTCCCTGTAACAACAAAGCAGCTTGGGAATAGGAAATTGGAAGAAATAGAAATGTAATTATTGCCTGTACTTCCCTTTCTGCACCTGGTGCTGGGGAACAAAACAGGGCTGGGGGAGAGGAGCTTTGGGCTGGGCTTTGTGTGGTTTTGGTCCCATCTGAGACATTTCCAGTTTACCTTTGGACCCCTTTTCTTTGCTTTTTCTTTCTGGTCTGTCCCCTTCTTACATTGTCAGCCAGTATCTCACTCCCTGCAGTCCCGAACTGAGCTTAAAATTCTCTTTACGGCATTTTTTAAGGGGAGATCTCATGGAAAATAAAAGGGAAAAAAGGGTTTCAGGGAAAAATACTCCAAACGTTTCTTTTAGTGATTGATTTGGTGTGACAATGGAATTGTTCTAGGAAGTTGAATTTTGTAACCTTATAAATTTGTTCAGTGTGGCTTCCGGACCTGAGACAGAAGGTGGATTCCTCCCCAAAGATGATATTTCCATGCAAACTTGGTGATTTTTGTTTTCCTTCCCAGCAAGTTGTGAATGTGTTAAAAGCAAAACCATTTTTCATTCGCAGATTACTCGAAAATACAGCAAAAATTATGCAGGATTATTTTATTGAAAAGTAGGAAAATACTCTTGCGGGAGTATTTTCTTTCAGTGTTTCTTCTGGTTAAGTGGTTCTGGTAAAACTGATACCCAAACATCTCTTTTGGGTGCTGGAATCTCATGGTTGGGGCTGACTGGGACCAGTTGGAGAGAGGGGATGAGAGGGACGTTTTCTGTCAAGGATGTTTGAGCCAAACCTTTGATTTTACTTTGGATTGGAGTGCCCAGCCAAAATTCTGTCCCAGCACCTGGAGCAGGGTCCAATCCGAAGTAAAATCAAAGGTTTGGTTCACTTTTCAGACACTTCTTTTTTGTCAGAAAGTGTTGAGCCAAGGAAATGCTGCCCAGAGGTGCTCGTTCCTTTCATCTCAACACTCTGAAGTTTCACGTTCGTTTTCAAAACTCAGCTAAAATGAAATTATCTGACTTTCAGCAGAAAAGCACAACAGAAGCCTCCTCCCAAGCAGTAATTAAGTAATTTCTGTAATTGGCTGTTTATTAAATGCTGATTTTTAACTTTCCACCCTATTTCTGTGCAGTGCAGTTCATTCCCTGACACGGAGCACTCTGGATTTCCCAGTTAGTTTTTGTTGCTCTTGTTGGCCATGAAAAAAATCCAGTTTCTGTTCCTGGGGCTCTGCTGTGCAGGAGAAGCCCCCAGAAGGACCCAGACCCTGCCCAGGGTGGGCTCTGAGCTCCCTCCCCTCACCCTGGAGCTGGGAATTCAGGGACCCTCTAAGGGGATGTGCCAAGGGATTTAATTCCATGGTGCACAAATCCCAGCAGATTGAGGAGAGCGGGATGGGATATTTCAGTTATGGAATATTGCAGGATTCATTCTGTCACAGCAGTCAATTCCTTCTCCCCACACCCAAACAGGCTCTCCAGTTTGGGGTGACCCAATCCCCAACCCAAACCCAAACAGGCTCTCCAGTTTGGGGTCCTCCATCGGGAATTCCGCTCACCCTCTCAGCCCTTGTTGTCCAGCACTGCCCCTGCTCGTGCGCCCAGCTCCACCTTGGTTCCCCACGTCCCCCCATGTCCCCCTGTGTTCCCCTATCCCCTTGTGTCCTCCTGTCCCTGATATAGTTCTTGTCTCCCACATCCTCCACGTCCCCCATGTCCCCATCTCCCTGTCCCTGACACCATGCTCGTTCCCCCATGTCCCACTCCCCCATCTCCCATGTCCCCATGTCCCCATGTCCTTGTCCCTGACACAGCTCTTGTCCCCCCACATCCCCCACACCCCTGTGCCTCGATGTCCATGTCCCCTATCCCTCTTGTCCCACGTCCCCCTGTCCTCTCTCCCTGATTCACCTTGTCCCCCCATCCCTCATTCCCCATATCCCCATATCCCTCACGTCCCCATGTCCCCCATGTCCCTGACACAGGTCTTGTCCCCACACATCCTCCCACATCCCCATGTCCTCCCATGTCCCTGTGTCCCTGATACAGTCTTGTCACCCCACATCCCCCATGTCCCCTACGTCCATGTTCCCCATCCCCATGTCCCGTGTCCCCCATTCCCCATGTCCCATGTGCCCCTGTACCGCTGGACTCAGCTCGTGCCCCCATATTCCCCCAGATCCCCTATGTCCCCCCACATCCCACATTCCCATGTCCCACATCCCCATGTCCCTGTCCCTGTCCCTGTCGCTGACCCCTCTCTCTCCGCAGACGTGGAGCGCGGCGCGGACGTGGCGCTGTACTCGGGGCTGGCGGCGGCGGTGCTGGCGGTGGCCGTGCTGGCGCTGGGGGTGACCCTGTACCGGCGCAGTCAGAGTGAGTACGGCGTGGATGTCATTGATTCCTCTGCACTCACGGGAGGCTTCCAGACTTTTAATTTTAAAACAGTCAGACAAGGTTAGTGCGGCGATTTCCTTTCTTCTCTGCAGAGCTCCCGCTGCTCGCCTGCGTTTGGGGAGGGGGTTTGATCGAGCCAGGGCATCACCAAGGCTCTGCGTTGTGTGGCAGATGCCAAACACATCCCCCTCTCTCCTGAGAGTGAGATAAAGCAGTTTAACTGCAGTGGTACCCAGTGGAAAACTGCCCTGTTAAATTCTGATCCACTCTGATGGTGTGCAAGGAGGATGGGATGAGTAGGGAAGGGGCCTGGAATTGTCCCACAAACACAGGATCCTCCTTGGCCATGCTCCAGATGCTTTAGGAGTGCTGTCCAGCATCCAAAATCCCCAGATCCTCCACTGATTTAGGAAAAGCTCAAATTAAAGAAAAGCAACCAAATCAGAGCAGCTCCCGCTGCTCAGGCTCGCCTGTGTTTGGGGAGGGGGTTTAGGGCAGCCAGGGACAGGGGTAACGACCTGGAATTGGCTCTGCTCTGTCCCACAAACCCAGGATCCTCCTTGGCCATGCTCCAGATGCTTTAGGAGTGCTGTCCAGCATCCAAAATCCCCATGTCCCTTCAAAAATCCCCAGCTCCTCCACTGATTTAGGAAAAGCTCAAATTAAAACCAAGCAACCAAATCAGAGCAAGCCCGGGCAGCACAGCTGGAGCTCCTCCTGTTCTCAGTTTCAGAGGTTTCCTTCTCTCCAATAAAAGGAATTATTCTTTTCCTGATAATCCAAGACCCCCAGCTGGAAGTGTTTTGTAACCTGCTGTAACACAGGCACTGAGGGAAATCAATTTGTGTAAAACCGGACCCCTAAAGCTCTAGAAAACACCACCAGTGCCATAAAATATGGACAAAACCTTTGCTAAAAGCAGTGCTTGGGTTTCCAGGAATGTTATTCCCTCAGAACAGGAAGGTGGGGAGGGAGAGGGGATGGAAGCAGGATGTTTATTGATTCTGTGCTGCCATTCTACCTCAGACCTGCCTGATTGTGGGTGGGTGGGAGCGTGGGCAGGCTGTGAAAGTGTCCCCATGTCTCTGTTCTCTCTGCAGAAAAGGGAAATATGTTGCAGAGTTTGTTTGGGGGGGTTTTGTGGGGTTGTTTTTTACAGTTTCTTTATTTCCTGGAGACGTTCCTCACCAAGCATGACTTGCAAGAAATTGGCAAAAGGGCTTGGCAGACAAGGACGTTTGAAGGAAGTTCATTCATCCATTTCTAAATCCAAACCTTTAATTAGGGCTGTGTAAATCTCAATGACTGTCTCAAACAAGAACATTTTCCTTTGTGGTTCAGTCTGAGTCTTGTTTTGAGTCTGGGGAATTGTTTGCTTGACTTAATGCTTAAAAAACCTTTCATTCTGGAGGCTCTGAAAATACCCAACTAAACAACCAAAGAAAAGGACCCCATCACGAAACCAAGCAGCCAGAGGACTCTAAATCCATGCACTCCTCATTTTTCAGAGCTTTTTCTGAGGTAAAACACCTCAAAATGAATAACTGTGATACCTTTCCCTGTATCACTCTTGTCCCACCTCCCTTTCAAGCCCAGTTTTCCTCAGGCTGTGGGTTTGTGTAAAAGGTCTGCAGGAAGATGTTGTCACCCAGTGGGGTTTAATGTAAGGGAAGAAAACAACAAGAGAGGCAAAAGGGCAAACACAACAACGTGAATCCAAACCAAAGGATCCTTCCTGGATTATTCCTGCACTCTGGAGCTGCCTGAGGCCTGGCAAACATGAAGTGTCAGATCTTGGCACCAGTTCTGCTCTCTGACGTGACCTGGTGTTTTGGGAGGAACTGGGCCAAGGTCTGACACTTCATGTTTGCGAAATCCAACAGGGATTTTGGGCTCTGAGAGCTCAGGGAGGGTTGCTGAGGTGTCCCCTTGTCAGGAGAAAGAATCCACAAATACCAGAGGTTTATGTCCTAAAAGGAGACAGAGGAGTCCTTTGACTTCATTCCAATCAAGGCAGAGGCCATGGGGCATCCGCTGGGGTCTCTCAGATTTTTGGAGGATGCAGCCTCCCTTTTATCCCAATTTCCAGCCACATTTCCCTTCTCTCTTTCCCCATTTCTGAGGTACTTGAGAGGTTCAGACTCCCCAGAACACCTGATCCCAAAGAGTTCCCTTTAATGCATAACACTCCTTTTAATTTTAAATTCTTACTGAATTTAGGGGTTTTTTCCTCATTTCTGAGGTACTTGAGATGTTCAGACTTCCCAGAACACCTGACCCCAAAGATTTCTCTCTAAATGTAAAACCATCTAATGTAAAATTAAAATTAATTTCCCTCTAATGTAAAATTAAAATTAATTTTTAATTTTTATGGAATTCAGGCGTCTTTCTTCCCCATTGTTTCTTTCATCTTTCAATGTCTAATTTAATTTATCAGCAAACCTAAAGTTTATTTGTAAAAGCAAATATCCTTTTCCATTCGTCAATCAGTGGAATCATTCCCATTGTTTCTTTCATCTCCCAGTGCTGGTTTCATCCACCAGCTTGTTTGGAAACACAAACCCCCCATTCCTCTCACCCTCCCTCCCTGTTGCTGTCCCCACAGGTAACTCCCTGCTCCTCAACTCATCCCTGCAGCCCGAGCTGACGGTCAGCAGGACCTACAGCGGCCCCATCTGCCTGCAGGACCCGCTGGACAAGGAGCTGATGACCGAGTCCTCCCTGTTCAACCCCCTGGCCGACATCAAGGTCAAGGTGCAGAGCTCCTTCATGGTGTCCCTGGGTGTCACCGAGCGGGCCGAGTTCCACGGCAAGGCCCACCCTGGCACCTTCCCCCACGGCAGCCCCAGGCCCTTTGGGACCCTCCAGGCCAGGAACAAGGCCATGTTCATCCAGAACCTGGCCTCCATCTCCAGCAGCAGTGAGCTGAGGAGCACGGCCCTGTTCGGGCACCTGGGGGGACGCTTGGTGGTCCCCAACACAGGTGGGTGGTTATTGGAATAATTACCAGTACTGGGGATGGGACATGTGGATGGGAGCTTGTCTGGCCTTGGTGCTGAATCAAACAGCAGCACTGTGGTGTTTCACCCCACAGACACTTTGGGCTGGCTGGGTGTGTGGTGTTTCACCCCACAGACACTTTGGGCTGTGGGTGTGTGGTGTTTCACCCCACAGACACTTTGGGCTGTGGGTGTGTGGTGTTTCACCCCACAGACACTTTGGGCTGGCTGGGTGTGTGGTGTTTCACCCCACAGACACTTTGGGCTGTGGGTGTGTGGTGTTTCACCCCACAGACACTTTGGGCTGGCTGGGTGCTGCACTGGGCCCGTGGGGACAAGGCCAGGCCTGCAGGAGCTCTGGTGGTGCTGGGATGGAGCTTCCCCCTATAACAGGGGCTGCTCCTCAGGTTCCCCTCTGTGGAGAAGCTTTAAGGCGATGCTGAAGGAAAGGAGTCGGTTCTGATGGAGGGTTTGGATCCAGAGCTTTATTCTGGCCCACAGGCCTCTGAATGCAGCACCAGCTCCCACAGAACTCCCTGAGCCCGGGGTTGCTGCTCCTTTAACCCCGGGGAGAGGGCAGGGAAGGGGCAGGGAGCCACCAAGCAGGGACAGGAGGGGAGGGACAAAGGGACAAAGGACACCTGGATGGCCCAATGCCCCCCAGGGGTAGAGGGCATCCTTTGGATCTGCCAATTCTGGAATTCCAGGATTGACAGACAGTGCTGGGAGAGGAAAGGAGAGGGGACTGATCCATCTGGGAGGGAATTATCAGGGGAGGGACCCAGGGTTCTGAGGCAAACCGTGACATCACACCCCAACAGGTGGCTCCTTGCTCATCAAAGCATGCAGAGGAATTTGAGCTTAGGCTGCCTGATGTAATGTTTTATAACTGAATTTTTTAAAAAATTAAAATTTAAAATTTTTCTCCAGGAAGGAAGAAGCAGGGGCCCCGTTAATGCAAATTTTGGAAGTAGGGCACGTTGCCCACACAGGACACGAGTGATCAGAGGGAAGCCTGGGCTGAGGACTGAAGAGGCATTATGCCTGTTTGAACTGTTTTAAATTACTGCCTCTCTTGATGTCTTCAGCATGAAAGTCACATTAATCAAAGCTGTGCCTTGCTTGCATGCTGCTCCAGAGGAGAGGCTCCCGGGGAAGGGTCGGTGCTGGATCTTACATAAGGGGCTCCTCACGTTCCAACACCAGCTCCAGTCCCACAGGGGGACACAGGGACAGCAGCCAGACTTGGGGACAGCCCCACTGCCCACCAGGCTCCTGCCCCTCCTGCCTGCCTCTTTTCCCTTTCCTTGGAGCAAAATCTCTCCAGATTCCAAAGCAGGACCCCTGTCCCAGGCTGGGATGCTCCCTCTACTTTGTGGTTCCCTCTGCTTTGTGTGCTTTTTGACTTTTGTGACCTTTGTGGGATGTGTTTTAGACCTTCAGGGTTGTTTGTTTGTTGTGGAATGAGCTGGACAGCAGATCAGAGCCTGTCAGGGTCACAGCCCTGCATTGCACCCCAGGGCTGTGTTGCATCACCCCAAATCCCAGCCCTTAGCCTGGGTATTTTCTCTCCCCAAAACATAGCACAAAATGCCAGATACTGCCAGCTAGGTGTTATCATCTTTCAACTCCAGTGATATTTATCCACTTTAAATTCAGCTCTGTTTTCGTTTGAGCAGTGGCTCCAGGATTATCTGCTGCTCTCTGGTTGAACTGGATGATTTAGAGCTTTATCCTTCATGTCCCACAAAACGGGTGCTTTAAAGGTTACCATAAAAAACGTGGCTTGTGTTTAGAGAGGATTGATATCAGTGACAGCCCAGGCATGCACAACGTGGGGAATGTTTTCATTTCTCCACAGACTGGTTTTGTGCTGAGGAAAGAACACTGCAGAGGCACCAAGTTAAGGCATGAATTAAGAATTCCCTCATACTGTATATTTAGCTACTTTATGTAATGATAGTCCCATCAATTAGATTATTAAAATATGTATTTGGTCCACTTGAAATTTATGTAATTCTTGCTGCCTTTATGTAAGATCAGCTGTGCCAAGCAGTTGTAAATTCCAGTGTGATCGAGTCGGTGCCTCACCAAGTCTCTGCATCATGTGGCAGATGCCAAACACATCCCCCCTCTCCTGAGAGTGAGATAAAGCAGTTTAAAACTACCCTGTTAACTTCTGATCCACTCTGGTGGTGTGCAAGGAGGATGGGATCACTGGGGTGCAGGAGCTGGGATGAGTGGGGACAATGATGATCCCCCTCTCCATGGGGAGATTCCCTGGGATCCCACAATGATCAGGTGTGATTTCAAAAAGGAGATTCCCTGGGATCCCACAATGATCAAGTGTGATTTCAAAAATTAAAGAGCCTCCAAGAGGCTTTTTTGGGAGATAAAATGTCTTTTCCTTTGATGAAAAAGCAACAGCTTTATTTCCTTTGATACTTTACATTGCTTTCATCTGGTGAGGTTGCCATGAGAAGCAGGAGTGCAGAGGAACATTCTGGGTGGTGGTGCTCCCCGTCCCTGGCAGCCCTGTCCTTCCCAAGGGTCACTCCTGCCCTTGCTCTTTTCCAGGGGTCAGTCTGTTGATTCCACACGGGGCCATTCCAGAGGAGAGTTCCTGGGAAATCTACCTGGCCATCACCCAGAGGGAGTCCAGGTGAGAGATTTGGGATCATGGTCCTGCCTTTGTTCATGGGTTTGGGGTGGAAAGTGCAGGAGCCACTCCTGGTCCCCATTGCTGGAATCCCCACCCTGAGAGGGACACACAAACCCTTGGAGTGCTGCTCCTGTAGAACCCTTGGAATTCTTGTGCCTGCTGCTCCTCTTCCTGCTCAGAGCACCTCAGGCTCTGGGGGTGCTTTGATTTTATTTTTTTTTTAGCTTGAGAATCCTACAGACACTTGGAAGCACCGAGGCTTCAGCAGAATTTATTTTTGTGGCACTTGAGAGAGGGGAAAAAAGGAATTGGCTTTTTTTTGTTACCCTGTTGTGTCTTTTTTTTCCTCCCCTGCAGTCTCCCTCTCACCAACACTTGCACACACAGACTGAGGGGAGCCTTGGAACATTCCAGCCTCACTTTAGCAGGAATGGTGATGGAAAGGGCATTTTCTGGGCACCCACAGCTACAGCTCCATGTCAGGGCACTGGAATGGGGTACCCAAGTCACCTTGGGCTTTTCCCCTTTTTATATCCTGGTTTTATTCTTGTATCTTCTATTTTTTTATCTTGGTTGAGGTTCTTCCCCTAATTTTTACCTTGCTTGAGGTTCCTCCTCTCATTTTTTTATCTTGGAAACACCATTTGCTTTCGTTTGAAGAGGCAACTGCACGCCCAGTGATTTAGAACCAAAATGGATTAAAACACAACCAAACAGCAACAAAACCAGCAGGGCAAGAGGTTTCAATTGCTGGTTCAGTGTCCAAGGGATTCTCCTCCACTCTGGCACCACTCCTGCCCAGGGATTCATTCCAAGAGATACAGAAAACACGTGGATGTGGGGGTGGCTCCAGTTTGTTGGAGTGAGAGAGAAGAAAAGCAGATTACACATCTCTGGAAGGCAGCAGGCAGAGGATGCAGCCATTGACTGAGCCCAGGTGAATCCCTGGAGCTCAGCTGGGATCTCCCCTGCCTGTCCCAGAGCCACAGCCACGGCTCCACCTGCCCCAGCCCTAATTCCAAGCACAGCCCTGTCCCTGAGTCTGTAAAACTCACCGAGCTCCCTCCTCCTGCAGAATACAAATGGGCTTTCAAAGCAGGGAGATCACACTCAATCTGGAAGAATTTATGAGCCTGTGTTTTTTCAGCCATAATTTGTTTTATCTTCGCTCCTCTGAAAATATTGTTGATGGCAGCGTTTGAAGGCAGAGCACGGTGGGGACGGGACCAGCTGGTGCTCGGAGCTGGGCTGGCTGGCACAGAGCAATTCCAGCGCTGGATTTGGGTTAAACAAATTGAAACGTGTTTTAAATACCAGAGTCCTAAACTGACCGGCCGCTGATTGGAGTTAGATGGGGTCTGATGGGTTTGTTTCATCTCCAGCTGCTGTTTCCACGTGAAAGGAGCAGAAATGAGCAGCAGTGTGGGAGCCCAGGAAATTCCTCTGGCTGCCCTGGGGGACTCCAGACCCTGGCAGGGGGCTCAGAGACCTTGGCACGGAGTCAAAACCATCGGTGCCTTTGATTTTAGCCCTTGGAAAAAATTACTAACTTGGTGTGAGGAGTTTGAGTAGAATGATGGTTAATTTGTCACGGGGTGAAAATGTAGAATTTTGGGGGTTTTAGAATGGGGGTACAAGAGCCAAGATGTAGGAATATGGATGTGTCCTGTCCTTCTTCTTCTTCTTGTCCTCCATCTTCTGCTGTGCTGGTGACACTTTTGCATTGCTTTAGAGACAGACTGTCTAACATAGGTGATAGGTATTGGAAAATTATTGTAATTAAAGTCCATGTGGTTTTTAGTATAAAAAGCCAACAGCACCCCAAGGGCAGGGACTGTGCCACAACCCGACCTGCTGGACAGATCTCAGCAGGTCAGAGAAAGAATGTGACAGATAAGAAATTATTATTTCTTATCTAACAACCTTGAGAAGGAGAGCCAAGGAATCATGACTTCTTCTTTGGCAGCTGATCTGGGAAAAAAAGATTTTTTAACACATCTTGGGGTCATCCTGACCGCAGAAACCCCTAGACAGATGAGGGAGGTGCTTGGATTTGAACTCTTTTCAGTGAATTCTCACTCCTGACAGCTACTCTTGTCTTTGCTGCCCCAAGCCTGGAGCCAGAGGGCCCCGAGGTGCTGCTGGGCCCCGAGGTGAGCTGTGGGCCCCCCGAGCTGGCTGTGAGCACCCCCTGTGCCCTGAGCATCCCGCACTGCGCCCACGCCGACCCCCAGCACTGGAGCATCCACCTCAAAAGGAGGACCCAGCAGGGGAAGTGGGAGGTAAGCCCAGCCCCAGTCTGTGCCCTGGTGTTGTCACATCAGGGTCATTTCTACTGAATCACGTCGGGGTCACCATTTGTTGTCACTATATCACAAGAGTTCTATTGTCAGTACATTGCAAGGGTTCCATGTCAGCAGAGTTTCGTGCCTCCTTGATGTTTCTTGTAGGCATCTCCTCTAGGCACTGACTCTTTCTTGTCCTCACAGCAGCCAACTGACTCCAGTTCCCCTCAACCAACCAACCCACTCCTTTATAACACTCTTCTTATTGGCTACAGCTGTGGCCTGTTAACATCAGGCCTGCTCCTGATCCTTAATAATTGGCTCAGCCCCAACTCTTTGGGGAATAAGATTACTTTCTATATTTCCTTTTTTCACTTATATTCTATTCCCCTACACCCAGTGTGGAAATGGAGTTAAGCTTTGGTTGTGTAGGGGTTCTGGTGAGGATAGACATAGAGAAGAAGAAACCATCGCAGCAAAAAAGATTTTGTGTTTTGTGATGAAGCAGCAGAATTGGGTTTGGGTATTTCACACAAAGATGTGCAGAAGTTTATGGCTACAAAGCCCAGCCATGGATGCCATGGATGCCATGGCTGCAGCCTGTCCTTCTGTCCTGTCCCTCTCTGAGCCTCTGCCTGAGTTTTGCTGTGCTTTCAACCATTCCCAGCCCCATTTTCCTGATTCAGATTTACTGGGTTTTGCTGTGCTTTAAACCATTCCCAGTGCCATTTTCCTGATTCAGATTTACTCAGTCCCTGGGCAGCTCCAGCACTGCTGGCTCAGACAGCCTGGGTCACTGAGGAGGGGGACAGGGGACACAGACACAGGGACAGATGGACAGAGGGTCACAGGACACACAGACAGAGGGTCACAGGGCAGGACTGAGCAGCAGAGGCAGAGCAGAGGGAGTTTTTGAGGAAGGGAAATGTGGCTGTAATGGGTGTTCTGGAAGGAAGTCAAAGCCCAGCCATTGTTCAAGGTTTGCTTATTGACTTTAACCTTCAAGGTAATTTTTTAACTTGACACTGGGGGGAAAAATTAGCCAGAAAGTCAAGAGCACTTGAAAAAAGCTGCTAAAATTGCTTAGGCATCATCATTATTATTGTATGTACACAGCGAGCTCTGTGCTGGGCATGGCCATAAATCTGCCTGCTGACTCAGGGCTAAATTGGGAATATTTACTCAGGAAAGCAGTCCCCTTCTCCCCTTCCCCCAGAGTGGCTCCCAGCAACACACTGCACTCCAATTGAATAAAAATAAAGAATTAATGCCATGACTCCTATTGTCGAGGCCTATTGATTCTACTTTGCTTTATTCTCTTTAAACCTGAATTTCGTTTTGCAGGAAGTGATGTCTGTGGAAGAGGAAACTACTTCTTGCTACTGCCTGTTGGATCCTTATGCCTGTCACATTCTCTTAAACAGCTTTGGAACTTATGCCCTAATTGGGGAACCCATCTCAGACTGCGCCGTTCGACAGCTGAAAGTCGCCGTTTTTGGCTGCCTGTCTTGCAATTCTCTGGATTACAATCTGAGGGTTTATTGTGTGGATAACACCCCTTGTGCATTCCAGGTAAATGCCTTCACTTTGCTCCTCTGGGCTTGCTTGGTTCTCCCATTAAACCCTTTTGCTCCTTTCATCCCCAACCTTAACCCAATGGGAATACTGGATTTTTTAAAGCACTTGCTGCACCATTTGAATAAATCCCTTAAATTCCCTGCAGTTGTGGATTTACACTCAGAGCTTTAGGGCAGCCAAACTATCTTGTTTGCTCCCTCACTTTTTGCCACATTCTCAGCTGCCCAAACTCACCCAGTCCTGGTTTACAAAAATTCAATTATCCTGCATTTCCTCTTAAAAACAAAAAAAAAGCCAAATCCCCACATGGCACCTGGGATCAGAATGGTTTTCCTGCACCATGTTCCAGGACACAACAGTGACATTCTCTGGCTTTTGGTGAACTCAGGAGCTCAAAATATGGGGAATTTCAGAGGTTTTTGGATAAATACAGGGAATTACAGAGGTTTTGGGATCAAATATAGGAAATTTCAGAGGTTTTTGGATAAAATATGGGGAATTACAGAGGTTTTTGGATAAAATGCTGTTCTTTGGGGAACTGAAATGCAAACAGTTGTGGCATGAAATTTGCCATAAAATATGGAAAATTACAGAGGTTTTTGGATAAAATACAGCAAATTACAGAGGTTTTTGGATAAAATGCTGCTCTTTGGGGAACTGAAATGCAAACAGTTGTGAGATGAATTTTTCCTTCCTCTTGCTGTGGCACAGGAATGGGAACAGGGCTGTGAGTGGAGCTGCTGTCTCTGTGCTGCTAATAAAAGCCAAGGCACCAAAAGGATTGTTAGAGGCTCACAATGGCTGCCTAATTATCCTCTTTATAACACTTAGACAATTAGTGGGTACCGGTGTCTTCCTGATGAGTCTGGAGGAAATGATCAGAAGAATAATTACCAGTTCTCTGCCTTGCCAGGAGTGAGCAGGGTGTGTGTGGATAGTGAGACAATCCTGCATTTATGGAATGATGCAGCCCTAAAAGCAAGGCAATATCAGGAATACAGGGAATTTCAGAGTTTTTAGATAAAATATGGGGAATTTCAGAGCCTTTTGGATAAAATATGGGGAATTTCAGTGGTTTTTGGATAAAATATTGGTGTTGGGGTTGCCAAGTGGTGTTTGGCAGTTAATCCTGCACAGTGCAGGTTTATGTAAGAGACAAAATTCCCTTGTTTTTGACTTTTTCCCTGGCTGAAAACTCTCCTTGCTCCCCCAGCAGCTGCCTTGGGCCTTTGGGAAGTTCTGAGTGTGTTGGGAACTCCTGGCTCTCAAAATTGGAGAGACCCAGGTCCTTTGTGTTTTGCCCCAAATTCTCCTGCTGTGGGAGGAGCCCCACATCTGTCACTGAAGGCAGAGCAGCACTCACACAACATTCACAACCATCCAATATTCTCGAGGAATTTTGAGAATGGTTAAGAAATAATCTGTGGCTGGAAACCAAAAACTGAAGTCTCCCAATATTCTTCCTTTGGATGAACCGAACCACTTGACTTATTTTGGAAAGACAGGAATCTAAGGAAGGCAGGAGCCTCCCCTAAAATGGAAAATGCAAACCCCCTCCCTCTGAATTGCTATATAATTTAAATTAGGGGCTCTCAGGCAGAAAATATGGGAGCAGGAAATAACAGTTCTTTAATAGGGAAGAAAATAAAAATAAAAAATAAACAATGCAGTGAACTGAACCAACACTGACAGAGTCAGAACCCAGCCTGACACCCTGTGGGTCAGGGTGTTGGCAGCAGTGCCATTGGAATTGTGGCTCCGCCCTCCTGCAGTGTCAGGGGTGGTTCTGCTGGAGCAGGGATCCTGTAGAGAAGGATGTATTCTTCCTCTGAAGATCCAGTGGAAGGAGAGGCAGCTGCTGTTCCTCTGGGAAATCCAGTGGAGAAGCCGTGCTGGTGTTCCAGAATCTTCAGATTATATCCGGGTAGGAATGCTTGGCTCCTCCCCCCGGCCTCACATCTCCCAATGGGATGCTGTAGTTCTTATCAGCCATGCAGGGACATTCAGTGGCCTCTTATCAGCAGATGTTCCCTCCCAAGAGTCATTGTGGAAGAGATAAGGAAAACTGCAAACTGGACAAAAGACAGCTGCCATGCAGATGGCAAATAGAATAAATACATCTTGCCTTGCTGTCTGGAGCACCACCAGGGGTTAAACCAACCTAAATGCCTGGAAAAAAATTGGTTTATAATAGAAATCCATTAGTGCAGTTTCAGAGAGCTGGAGCATCGAATTTGCAGAAGGTCACAGTGATTCCAGGAGCTCCTCTAACGGCGACTTTGGTCCTGACAAGCACTAAACCCCTTCCATGGACACACATTTGATATAATTTATGTGGATTGAGAAAGGTAATTTGGAAGCACTGCTTGCCTGCTGATTTTTAAACACTTCTGCAACCTTTCCTCCCTCACTGGTGTTTTTACTGCAGCAGCACAGGAATAAACATTGCTTAAGTACCGGCAGGGGTGATTTTTTTTTTTGCCATTATGTTTTAAATTCATTGAATTACATGAAAATTTCTATTGGAACAGAGCTCTGGAGGGCTGTAGTGCAAACCCCTGCCTAGAGTCTGCCCTTCACACTGCTCAGGGTCTTGTGCAGTGATTCTGGAGGTGCCCCAGAGGTGGGAAATGGAAGTGAACGGTTTCACCTGAAGCCTTTGAAGGCTCTGAAAAGCCCTCAGAGAAGTTCCCCAGCAAAGCTGCTCTGGAATCCAGCTGTGCTGGGCTGCACTGGGGGTGTTGGAGAGTGGAGACAGCCAAAAATTCAGTGTCCAACCAGCATTACCTGCCCAGAAATGGGGCTGGCAGTGCCCAAACCCAGCCTTCTGGGAAATATAAATATCAATTATTTATAAATATAAATATTTATATTATAAATACCATCAGCTGCCCACGAGAGAGACTCCACTGTGCATTCAACGCTGTGGGGGAACCTGAGACCCCACAGAGAGGAATTCTGGATCCCTGGATCCAGAATCCCCAAATCACTGGATCTGGGCTTTGTTCCTGATACCAGAAATATTCTCCTCCCTTGCAGGAAGTGGTTTCGGATGAAAGGCTCCAAGGAGGACAATTGCTGGAGGAACCCAAACTTCTGCATTTTAAAGGCAACACCTGCAGCCTCCAGATCTCAGTGCTGGACGTGCCTCCCTTCCTGTGGAGAATCAAACCCTTCACTGCCTGTCAGGTACCTGGCATTTCATTTCACTGCTTCCCTCTGCGCTGGGGGAGAACCCAAATGAAACCCAAATGAACCGAGGTTCCTTTTATTTAAAAAGCTTTAAACCCTCCGAGCATTTAACAAAAACATGTTGCCTCTTGGTTCTGACAAACACAGATTTCGTTTACACCAGAACGCTGTAAATTTGTCATTTTACAGAAATGCTTTTGCCTTCCCCCATTTCAGTTGCCTCCAACAGAAGGCAAATATTCCTGCTCAAACTTAACCACTCCTCAAGATGTTTCTAATATCTGTCATTGCAGTTTTGATATAACTATGGAAATATGGCTAAAAATGACATTTAAATGTAACCACGAGTTCAAATCACAGCACGCAGAGAGCAAGCATTAGAACTGAAAAGCAGCAAATTGGTTTTTCTCTTCTCCATTAATTAGAGAGGCTGTTGAAAACTGAAAAGGAAAAACCAAAACAAAAGAAGAATTTCCAAGGATTTTGATGACTGGAAATTCTAAGGAATGTGCTGGCACATGGAGTGGGCTGGTTTTAAAACACAGCACTCAATTAGAATGTACAATCTCCCTTCTCCCAGAAGCAGAGACACAGTTTTTGCATTCTCCAGAATTTTGGCAAAAACCCTGTTTTAAATGTGTTGCCACGTTCCCCAAAACATAAAACATAAGAGGGTAATGGGCTCTGAAAGTTATAAACACAGACCCAGAGCCAGAGCAATCCCCAATTATCCCTCATGGGGATAATTCAGGCTACAGCTTAAGAAATTAAATAAATTAATCCTTTTCAGCTTCTTAGGAAGAAGAGCATTTTGGTGTTTTGATTGTTCTTCCCACTCACCTGTATTTTAAAAGCCAAACCAAGAAGGTTTAGGATGTCCCAGTCCTGCCAGAGTGTGCCCAAAAGAAAAATCAAATCAGAGGAGTTTTCTCTTAATGCAACAAATTCACTTCTGCCCTCAGCAGATTATAGAGCTCCACACTTTGATTATTTTATTGTCTCCTAATCCCTTCTCCAAACACAAAGAATAAATGTCTGGAATTCAACCTCCGAGTGCCACTTCGAGCCTGATCAGAGCAGGGGCTCAGGGCTGGAAAAAAGCCTGTGCCAAACCCAGGGCTGCCCTGACCCTGAGGAAAATTTGCATTTTATAACTGGTGTAACTGGGATGCCTTGGGCAGCTCAGAAACACAATCACTGCTCCTCAGAGGAGCTGCAGAACCTCCCCTGGCTCGGTGCTTCCCTCGCAGTGAAAAGTCTGGTGACAGCTCTGGTTTGCTTCCAGCCCCTTTATAGAGAAAAGGATCTATTTTTGCACGTGGAGTTTCTTCCAGTGTTCCCTGGGCTCCTCTCCTACGTCCCACCCTGTGAGAGCAGCTGCTTGTGCTGCCTGGCAGGAACAACTGAACGCAGCCTGTTCCAGGAATGTCTCTGGTCCAGCAGCAGAGCCTCCCCGGGCAGCGTGGGGAGGAGGATTTATGGAAATGATGTCTCAGGGAGGCCGAGCAGATGAATAAATCACACTGAGGAGCTGCTGGGAGGCAGCTGGTGGCAGGTGGCACCAGGATTCCTGCTCAGAGCCTGTGTTTGTCCTGGCCCAGGGCTTGGCTCCCTTCCCGCCGGGGATCCCTGAGAGATGTGGGTGGTGCAGGCAGAGCAGGGATGGGCATGGCAGGAGCTGGGCAGGCACCTCTGGCTGCTCAGATCTGCATCTCCTGGAGGATCCAGCTCTGCCTGGGGCCACGAGATGATTTACAGCCCCTCTGTCTGCGAGGAGCTTAATTATAAACGCAGAGTGGAGCTGAAAGCATCTCTGGAATACTCCAAGCACTCATTGTTGCAGCACTCCTTGCTGCTCTGCTTTGTTTCACACAGCTCCTTTCAGCTGAGTGATTCTTCTACTCGGAGTGAAAGCAGAGATCATCACCCTGAAAAAAATCTAATTACAGCTGCTCCGCTTCTAACATTTTGCTAATGTTTCCTTTATCATTGGGAGCATTTTACTACTGCAGCTGCTCCCAGCTTGGGATCCAGTCTGGGGCTGAGGATAGGCAGGGAGCTGGGACAGGAGGGAGGGGCCAGGGCAGTTCCTGGTGGTAAATTCCTTTGGAATGGAAAAGGGAAGGTTGGCAGGGCCAGGGCAGTTCCTGGTGCAAAGTTCTTTGAGGTGGAGGAGAAAAGGTTGGCAGGGTCAGGGCAGTTCTTGGTGGAAAATTCCTTTAGGATGGAGAAGGGAAGGTTGGCAGGGCCAGGGCAGTTCCTGGTGGAGAATTCCTTTGGGATGGAGAAGGAAAGGCTGGCAGTTCTCAGTGGGAAGTTTCTTTCCTTGCATTCTGCTTACAAGGTGATTCCAAGGAAGCACAGAGAGGAATCCTGATCCCTCAAGAGGGAGGAAGTGAAATGCATCTTTTTGAAGTCTCTTTAAGCACCTTTTTTAAGAATCTCCCATTACTTCTTCCTTTGAGCTCTCGGTCACTGCCACACCTCAGTTCCATCAACTCAATCCTCATTTTCTGGCTTTGCTCGGAGCTGGAGGTGCCATTACCCAGCCCACCCCAGCAGAGCAGCACTGTGTGTGTCCCCAGGCCGTGTCTCCTGTCCCTGACGTGTCCCTGTCCCACAGGAGGTGCCGTTCTCCCGCGTGTGGCGCGGCAGCCCCCGGCCCCTGCTCGGCGCCTTCTCCCTGGAGCGCTTCAGCCCCGCCACCACCCAGCTGTGCTGCACCGTGTGTGTCAGGCAGCTGCAGGGCCACGAGCAGCTGCTGCACATCCAGACCTCCGTCCTCGAGGTACAGACACCAGCACCCCCTGGCCTGCAGGGCGGGGTGGTCATGGAACAGAATCCTAGGGTGGGGTGGGGTGGGGTGGGTTGGGTTGAGTTGGCTTGGCTTGGCTTGGCTTGGCTTGGCTTGGCTTGGCTTGGAAGGGCCTTAAAGCCCATCCAGCACCACCCCTGCCATGGGCAGTGCCACCTTCCACCATCCCACCCCTTGGACCCTTCCAAAGAGGGGGCACCACTTCTCTGCCCACCGGTTCCCTCCCCAGTTTTGTCCTTTCCTCCTGTAGTTTTTGCTCGAAGCTGGAAGCAGTCTTCAAAGCCTTGCAGATCCAATTTCCAGCGGAAATCAAGGCACAGAGACTCTGCAGCACCAACAATAATTTATCAATAATTTAATAATTGATTGTTTGGGTTGGTGGCTGCGGTTTCCTAGCAAGAAGCCTTTGCAGAGCACTGAGAGCTGGGGACAGGGGTACAAACTGTGCCTTGTGAGGACTGAGCCCTGCTCATGGCCAAAACAAATCAGACCTACAGCTGAGCAAGCTGTTGATCTGTCCCACAGCCATGAGAACTTCAGCAGCTGCATTTTTTAGATTATTGAGCATCTTTGTTGATTAATCCAGATTAATAATGCTGGATTAGAGTTCTACACCCATAAATGGTCTGAGCAGGGAGTGCGGCAGCTGGGCAAGAGAACATGAACATCATTTTATATAAAAACTCAGAACTGGCCAAGTGTTTTCTGCTCCTTTACTGTTATTTCATAAAACCCCTCTGTCACTCTCTGTGTCTCCAGCCCGTGCTGCCGCTGCCTTGCTCTCCCTCTCTGCTGTGTTTTTAAGGGCCCTGTCTGTACACAAGTCCCCAGAGCATGTTCCCGTTCTGCTTCAAGCAGATTTACTGCTCTGGAAGGCTTTCTCATGCCTATCTCCAGCAGTGATTGAAGAGGGAGGATAATTTGACTGCGAAATAAATTCTGTGAGTGACAACTCCCCCCCGGAGCCGCTCCGTGCGCGACAATCCCCGCAGCGCCCGGGTCGCTGTGCTTATCTCACACGTGCAGGGCAGGAGCTTCTCCTGCTCTGCATCTTGAGCAGAGCCCAGGGCAGAGCTGCAGCACCGGGTGCTGAGCCTGGCAGGCCCTGGGGACCCGTCACAAATGGTGGATGGAGGCTGCAGCGTCGTCGCTGCTGCTGGTTAATATTGATGCTGTGTCACTCTCGGATGAGTAATGCACTGAAATTTGACTCTGTTATGCAAGGCTGGTGTGATTCCACAGGAAAAGAGGGGCCAGATCTGCAAAGGACCTGGATTCCAGAGAATCTGGGAGAGCTGAGGTGTTTAAGGAATTCAGGTGTTTAAGAAAACCCAAAGAAATAAAGAAACAAACACAAATTTTTGTGCCCATGTTTGGGGTTTAAGAAATTAAAGATTTAGAAACCCAGCACTGCTCTGCAAGACAAAAATAACCAAAAAATAAAACTTATGGAAGGAAAAGCCAAAATTTTAAAGGTTTTTATGCACCAGTCCTTGTGATGGTGAAGGAACACCTTCTGGGTGTTCTTTCACAACTCACAGAAGCACCTCTTGTAGCAGGCCCAGAGCCTGCAACACTTTCCTGGTGTTCAGAAGCTCAAGATAGGAAATGCCAATTCATGGTGACTGGAACCTTAGAAACTGCTTTCTTCTGCCTTTGAACGCCTTGCTTATCTCTCTGTAAGACTATAGGTCACTTTCTTTTAACCCTTGCTATTGAACAATTTCCAAAACCCCTGAACTCTTTATAAAAAGAGCTACTTTTGCCCAGCTCGGGCAGAAGAGCTGTCACTGAGAACCTTTGCAGAAGATTCAATAACGATGCTCCTGTGGAATCCCACACAGCCTTCTCCTCTCTCTCCCTGTGTCTGCCTGCCCGGGCACCTATAAAGCTAAGAGCTGAGGTCACAATGAGCGGATAATCACTAAAGAGCTGATATCACTTAAGCTTGCTAAGGTTGCCTGTGGCTAAAAAGTGCTTGGGAACTTGGACAAGCTGTGCCAAGCAGGTCAGAGCTATCCCAGGTCAGAGCTATCAGTGATGCTGGCTGGGGTCTCTGTACAAATCACAAACAGGACAGGACTGCTGGGAACGTGCTTTGAGCTGTTTTATTTTCCAGCATCAGTCTCATTCCATGGTTATAACGAGATGATGTCAGCAGCTCACATCTCAGGCAGCAGACTAAGAACTTAATGTTACAACTCACTTTATAAGTTTTTTGACCAATCACACAAAGAAAAAGCACATTGACAGTAGTTCTATCCAACCACTATAAGCACAGGTACCTTTGGTTAAAACAATGCTTGCTTATTTCAAATACAATACCTGCTTGTGAGCTTTAAAACACAATGCACAGAGCTCCATTATCAAGCTTCAAGCTTCCTAATATCTCCCTAGATAAACTTTTCTGTAGCTTAGAGAGTTATTCTAGACAAGCATTAATACACAGCCCATTGTTCTATTTGTCCTTGCTTTTCTACAGTTTAAATAATTTTTCTGCTGACTTTTCATGCCTGCTGCTTAGCACTAATCACAGTTCTGCTGTTTCTGAGGCCTGCATGTTGTAGCTTTCCCAAAACCCTCTGATTTTGTGGATTCCCACAATCCGGACCCCTCTGCAGCCTGCTGGGGACACCCCGAACCCCAGCACAGCCGCATTAACCTCTGAGCCATTTTCTGTTGCCAGTTCAAGCAGCCTGAGGCTCAATTCTCCTTTCCCTGCAGGCTGAGAGAGAAAACATCCCCTTCTTTGGCCACGAGGACAGCGCCTTCCCTGCCCAGCTGGGCCCCAAGGCCTTCAAGATCCCGCGCTCCATCCGGCAGCGCATCTGCGCCACCTTCGACGCGCCCGGCGCCAAGGGCAAGGACTGGCAGCTGCTGGCACAGAAGAACAGCATCAGCAGGTGACGGCAGCGCCCTGGCATGGGTTTGTGGTGGTGTTCACGGGGGTCCCAGGACAAGGGGAGAGATGAGAATCTTGACTCGTTTCAGAAGGCTGTTTTATTATTTTATGATATATATTTCATATATATATATATATATATATATATATATGATGTATATTATATTAAAAGAAAATTATACGTGACTGTGTTCACAGGGGTCTTAGGATGAGGGAAGAGATGAGGATCTGACTCCATGTTTCAGAAGGCTTGATTTATTATTTTATGATATATATTACATTAAAACTACAGTAAAAGAATAGAAGAAAGGATTTCATCAGAAGGCTTGAAAGGAAAGAAGTGGAATGATAACAAAATCTCGTGACCCTCAGAGAATCCAAGAGAGCTGGACTGCGACTGGCCATTAATTAGAAACATCCAACATGAGACCAATCAAAGATCCACTGGTTGCATTCCACAGCAGCAGATAATTATTGTTTTTCTTTTCCTCTGAGGCTTCTCAGCTTCTCAAAAGGAAAAATCCTAACAAAAGAATTTTTCATAAAATATCATGGCTGCAGGGGTTGGCACCTGGAAAGTGGATTTTGGGCCATTCAGGGGCGGGTGGTTGGTTGGTTGGTTGGTTGGTTGGTTGGTTTGCTGCCGGTGTTGGGCTGTGGGTGGGATGAGGGGCTGAGTGGGGCTCACTCCTGGTTCCAGCTCCTCGTCCTTCTGCCCACCCTCAGGAGCCCAAGGCTGCAGAAGGATTTTGTCCATCCAAGAGTTGTTCAAAGCCCTTAGGATGCTGCACGTTCCCCCAGACAAATCCCCTTGACTCTCTCTCTCTTTCCTATTCCAAAATGAATCCTGCAGAATTCTTTTTTTTGAAGGGAAAGACATCTTAAAAAGAGACAGTCATGCTCTACTGTTAGGAGTAATAATATTATGATTATTAAAACTGAAAGATGCTGTAAAAACCAATTTACTTCTTACTTTGCTTTTTCTGCTTGGCTAAATTAAATTGGCGGAGGCAGCTTCCTCACAAAAATATTTTCTGATTGTCACAAACTCTATAAATGTGTTCCCAGGAGAGCAGAGGAATACTTAAATCAGGCAAAGTAACTTTCCATTGGTTTCCTGCTTTGTGTGGGAGCCTCAATAAACCACATCTGAGCCAAAGGAAAAAGATTTTTGGATAAACACTTTGTTTTACCAAATTCTGTGCAAATTACCCCTGCATGGTCCTAAAAACAGCACATTACCAAAATAGAAAATCCCGGATCAAAGGGGTTGTGTCTTTGCACAACCCAAGCACCAGCTGCTGAGGGGTTTTATTTTTCCAAAATCGTGCTGGGCATAGGGCACAGCTGCAGCCTGGGCTGCTCCTCATCCCTTTTTCCTTCTTTCCCTGCAGGAATCTCTCCTTCTTCTTCATCCCTTTCTCTCTTTTCCCCTGCAGGAATCTGTCCTTCTTCCTCATCCCTTTCTCCCTCCTTTCCCTACAGGAAAATCTCATTATTCCTCATTCCTTTTCCCATCCCTTCCCTGCAGGAATGTCTCCTTATTCTTCACCCATTTTCTCTCCTTTCCCTGTAGGAATCTCTCATTTCCCTGCAGGAATCTCTCCTCCTTCCTCACCCCTTTTTCTCTCTGTTTTCTGCAGGAATCTCTCCTTCTTCCTCATCCCTTTTTCCCTCTGTTCCCTGCAGGAATTTCTCCTTTCCCTGCAAGAATCTCTCCTTATTCCTCACCCCTTTTTCTCTGCAGGAATCTCACTTCCATCCTCACCCCTTTTTCCCTGCAGGAATCTCTCCTCCTTCCCCATTCCTTTCTCCCTCCTTTCCCTGCAGCAATCTCTCCTTCTTCCTCAACCCTTTTTCTCTCCTTTCCCTGCAGGAATCTCTCATTCTCCTCATCCCATTTTTCTTCCTTTCCCTGCAGGAATTTCTCCTTCTTCGTCACCCCTTTTCCAACCTTTCCCTGCAGGAATCTCTTCTTCACCCCATTTTCCCTTTTTCCCTGCAGGAATCTCTCCTTCTTCACCCCATTTTCCCTTTTTCCCTGCAGGAATCTCTCCTTCTTCCTCATCCCTTTCCCCTGCAGGAATCTCTCCTTTCCCTGCAGGAATCTTTTCTTCTTCCCCATTCCTTTCTCCCTCCTTTCCCTGCAGCAATCTCTCCTTATTCCTCACCCCTTTCCCCTGCAGGAATCTCTCCTTTTTCTTCATCTCTTTTCCCCTCCTTTCCTTGCAGGAATCTCTCCTTTCTTCTCTCCTTTCCCTGCAGGAATCACTCCTCCTTCCTCACCCTTTTTCCCTGCAGGAATCTCTCCTCCTTCCTCACCCATTTTCTCTCCTTTTTCCCTGCAGGAACCTCTCATTCTTTGCCACCCAGAGCAGCCCCTCTGCTGTCATCCTGGACCTGTGGGAGGCTCGGCACCAGCACGACGGGGACCTGGACTCGCTGGCCTGTGCCCTGGAGGAGATTGGCAGGACACACTCCAAGCCCCCCGAGGTGCCAGAGCCCGAGCTGGACGAGCCCGAGTTCCCCTGCAGCAGGAAGGGGCTTTAGTCCCTCTGTCCTGCCAGGACACACGGCCAGCAGGGGTTGTGGGGATGGAACTCACCCCCATCAGTGGCAACGGGAGGAGCAGCAGCTAAAAACCCTCTGGTGATGAGGAAAACCAGCTCCTCCCTGTCCTCCTCCACTTAAAATCTGCATTTTGGTGCCCCAAACGAGCCTGCACTTGTGTCAGCGCCGGGGCAGGAGGGAGAGAGACACAGAGCCATAAGAGGGAAATGTTATTCTGTATTTAGGAACAGTCATGTTCGTGTACTGCCTAGTGAAAAATCAACAAATAGCGTTGGATATTTCGAGCCACTGGAGGTTGGTCCTGGTTAAAAGGTTTCTCTAGTGAAAATCAACAAATAACATTGGATATTTCGAGCCACTGGAGGTTGGTCCTGGTTAAAAGGTTTCTCGCTTCGAGGGTGGTTTAAAAATCCCATCACGTTGTCACTTTATGTCTGCTACAGGAAAACTGAAAATTTGGCCTTATCCTGTTCAGATGTTTGAGGAATTAGAAGATCTCATAATTATTTCACATCGTGTGTATTCCAAATAATTTGTTTTAAAAATTCAGCCCCTTAATGAATGTACATTTGCTGCAGAGCTTTGCTGCCTGCTCTGTTACCAAAATTCCAGAACAAACCCCTTCATCTCTGAGACTGGGGGGTGTGTGCACACGCCAGAGGAATTTTCTAATTTTCTACGTCTGCAAACTTTCTTAGTCAAAAAACTGTCTTTGGGGGTGGATTTAAATAACCAAATAACACACGGGAAAATTTCCAGCCCTATTTTAGCAAGTTGAGACATTTATTTTTGTTACTTCATTCTCTGTGGCTGAGCTGAAGGTGAAGGCAGTCAGCACAGCTTCATTTTGGTTTGGTTTCAGATTGAAACCACAAACCCCACACAGCACTGCCAACTCTGGCCTAGATTTTGTTGCACAATTTGGGAATTTCACGGGGTCCAGAGCTGGCTGTGTTAGCTTGGTTTAGTTACAAATTGCATTTACCCCAAAAATCAGGATCTAAGCAGAGAATTTGCCTTGCTTTTTACCCATTCCATGCAAAAATTATTTATGACTTCAACCAAACCAAAAAAGAGCTGTCACTGTGAGCGAGGGCCTGGTGGAGCTGGTACTGAGCCAAGTGTCACCATTATTTTTGACCATTCTTTTCACTCCCATCCTTCACCACAGCCAAGGTGCTGGAGCCTGTGGGGCTGCCAGGGCACAATCAGGAGAAACAGGAACAGAAATGAGGCTTTGGGAGCTTTGTGGAAATGCAGGAAACCCAAACCAAGGGTTTGGGGGCTGTTTTAGCCTCGTGTTTGGCTGAGAGCAGGGCAATTCCTTCACCAAGGACTGCAGGGTGAAAATCTGAACAACAACAACAATGAGATCAGCAACATCAGCTCTGTCCTTGCTTGTGCTGCCCTGAAATCACAAATGTCACTGCCTGCCCAGCTCAGGAATAGGCTGAGACATGGAAATCCTGAAACTTGGAAATCCTGAGACCAGTGCAAAGCTTTCCTGCAGCTCAGCATCTCCTGCAAGCCTGGCAGGAGGCTCCTGGCACAGGTTTCGGGGCAGACAGAAATACCGGCTGCAAGCTGTCACTGCTTTCAGCAGCACATGCTCCTCCAGTTCCATCCCCACTGACTGCCAGTCCTCCTCCACAAACCTGTTCTTGGTTGGACAAAATGTCAGGCATTAGGAAAAAAAAAAAAAAAAAAACAAAACAAGGGATGATGGCACCGGGGGAACAAGCAGAGTCTGCGAGCTGCCGTTGTCGGGGAAACCAGCCCGGCTCTGCCTGCAGCAGGGATTTGTTCTCAGTGCCCCAGAGCTGCTCTGTTCCTGAGCAGGCTGGGTTTGTGTGCCCCAGGTGCTGCAGGGTTAGACATTGGAGGGGAATCTTTGGGATCAGGTGTTCTGGGAAGTCTGAACCTCTCAAGTACCTCAGAAATGGGGAAAGTGTTAGAGCCCAAATGAGTGATGCAGGACTCCAGGCAGCTCTTCAAAATGCATACATATTGTATACAAAATGCACTTTATTGTATCCAAAATGCAGTTTATTGTATACAGAATGCCGTTTATTCCATCCAAGAGGTTCCAGCAGTCCAGGGTTGTTGGTGACAGAGCTGTGCCCACAGCTGTCAGCTCCAGCTGCAGGCAGGCCTGGAGACCAACATCCCTCATTCAGGCTCTTACTGATGGCGCCCCACGTTGAGCGCCACTGTGAGAGCTGAAATGAGAGCTGTGGGACTCCAGGGACTCTTTAAAATGCAGTTTATTGCATCCAAAATGCAGTTTATTGTACACAAAATGCAGTTTATTCTATCCAAAATGCAGTTTATTCTATCCAAGATGCTACAGCAGTCCAGGGTCGTGGGTGACAGAGCTGTGCCCACAGCTGTCAGCTCTAGCTGCACACAAGCCTGAAGACCGTTTAATTTTGGTTACAAATGCATTATACACTTTTCTTTCCTGAGCATCTTAATACCAATCTATAGTAGAACTAATCTATACCTTAACTGTTATCTACAGCCTATCATAACTACTGTAATTACCATATTCATGTTGCTGTTCTCCAATCACTGCAAGTCAGTACATTACACTTTAACTAGAAGTTTTTTTCAGTTTTCTTGCAGTGGAAAATTTTGAGATCATTTTCTACTTGCAACATTTGCTGCCTTGTTTGCCTGTTCTGTCTTTCTGCTTGGTAAAAACATCTTCTTGTTTGGGGTGGGTTTATCCTTTGCTCTAAGCCATAAAAACTCTTTCTAACTAACACACCCTTTGCCTCCTTGGTTATCCAGCAAGACTGGCTCAGAAATTCTTTTCTTCTATATCAAAACTTGCTTCCATCTCTATTCCTTCATCAGACTCTGCATTTAAAAATCTTTCTGCCAAGCACACATAGCTGTGAGACCTTCTTGTCAAACTCTTATCCTTCCCAACAGGAAAGAGAGAAGGGGAATGTTGCCGGGAAATTGGGATAAAAAGGAGCTGCATCCTCCTGCTCTGCTCCATCCTCCTGACAGCCCAGGGAGCCCCAGGATCTGTGTGGGCTCAGCCTCCACTGCCTTTCCTCAGGGTTCTGTCCACCCTGGAGCTCTGCAGACCCTCCCAGTGCAGGACCCCCCGCTCAGAGGGACCCAGCTCTGCCCCAGAATCCCAGCCCACCCACAATCCCATGTCCTGAAAGGGAATAATTGTCCAAACTGGACAATTCCAGAGGGAAGCTGTTCCCCCATTCAAGGCTCTGTTGGACGTTGCCCTTTAGCGTTTGTTCCCTGGTTTTTCTTCTTCCCTTTGATTAAAGCAATTCTTTGTTGCTGATCTCACTCTTTGAGAACCTGAATCAACAACTCTCCAGCTTTCCTTCCTATTCCTGACTGCTTTGATGCTCTTATGTTCTTCAAATGAACCAGAAATGCCCCAAATATTTATTTCCTTTCTCCCTTTCTCTTTAAAAGACCTTTTGGAAATCTGTGCACGTATTCATATGATTTGACCCAAAACACAGATGTGGAGGAGCACCTGGAAAAGGATTAGAGGCCAGAAATTAAAAATTCATTCCTTTCTTCTGTTGTATAAATTATGATAATTGAAAAACAATTTTCCCCGAACTAGAAAGTAAAAGAAGGAGAAATATGCATTTCCCCCCCTGTAGATTCCACGTGGCTGCCCTGGCTCTATTCAGGGGAAAGAGCCATTCTGATTTTACATCACCAAAGGATCTGCTTTAATAGATTTTCATTTTCCTGAGCACTTTGCCCAGGTATTTCTGTGCCATGACTCATTGCAGACTAATGGCTGCATTTTAAAAATGACTCCCAGCTCCGCCAGCACCATAAAGCTCATTTCCATCTCGTACCGCCCTGCACTCCCACAGAAATTTTATTGGGATTTTTGTAATAGATGAAGAGATATCAAACAATTCTCTTTAAAATCCAGCAAACTGCTTTTGTCCTTGTTTTTATCTCTGGCCACAGCTGCTCTCCCCCTCTCTGGCCTGGGCACTGCTGCCTTTCAGAGAATCTTATTCAGCATAAATCACTTTGCAGGGTCTGGGATATTCACATCACACTGCAAATCCATTCTTTTCCACCTGCAAGGCAGTGCTGTGAGAGTTTTAAAGCATTCAATAACTGATCAATTCCAATTTTTCACAAAAGGGAGACACAGCCCAGGTCCACAGTGAGTTAAACAAGGGAGGGACCAGGCTGGGCTTCTGGTCACCACCTGAATCGTCTTTTTTCAGGCTGTTTCTGCCTGCAAAACACAGATTGCAGCAAAGAGCTGTTCTTGGCTGGTAATTAACTGAGTGGAAAACAGGAAATGAGATTTGAAGTCCTTGACAACCAAGGACGGTCTCCAGGGTTGCCTCTCTGGCCTTTCTTTGGCTGATGCCCCCAGGGAATTCTGTCTCACCTGTGGCACAGCAGAAAGGGGGAACATCCCTCACCCAGAGCCTGCCCGTGGTTTCCCAGGGGCTGCTCATTCCTGGGATGAGCTCTGCCGAAATTCCTCCCTGGACGTTGCTCCTGATCCAACAGGGGCTGGGGTGTGAACAGCCCTCCCTGCCCAGCCCCAGGAATTTGGGTGGAATTGGTGAAATTCCTCCCTGGACACTGCTCCTGATCTAACAGGGGCTGGGGTGTGCACAGCCCTCCCTACCCAGCCCCAGGAATTTGGGTGGAATTGGTGAAATTCCTCCCTGGACACTGCTCATGATCTAACAGGGGCTGGGGTGTGCACAGCCCTCCCTACCCAGCCCCAGGATTTTAGGGTGGAATTGGTGAAGTTTGGGGTGCCCTGCACCCAGTCTGGCCACAGCAGGAGGGAAAGTTTGGGGTTTTGCTCCCAAACTCTCCCAGCACCCACCAGCTCCTGGCTCTGGCAGAGTGGAACATCCAACCCCTGGAATCCCCATGCTGGAATTGGGAATGTTGACTCATGTAATTGGGAATATTGACCCATGGTTGGGATATCTCCTCAAGGAGTCCCTTCAGGTGTCCTTGGCTGGGATATCTCCTAAAGGAATCCCTTCAGGTGTCCATGGTTGGGATATCTTCTCAAGGAATCCCTTCAGGTGTCCCATGGTTGAGATATCTCCTCAAGGAGTCCCTTCAGGCATCCCTGGCTGGGATATCTCCTCAAGGAATCCCTTCAGGTGTCCATGGTTGGGATATCTCCTCCAGGAATCCCTCCAGATGTCCATGGTTAGGATATCTCCTCAAGGAATCCCTTCAGGTGTCCCTTGTTCAGGCACTGGAGGATGAGGAAGGAAACCCCAAACCCCAGCCCCAGATTTTTAGGTGAAGCTGTCGATTTTTCCATCCTTTCCCCCCTCATCCTCCACCCCAGCCCCCGTGCTGAGCCCCAGGGCTCCTGAGTGCCTCTCCCAGCTGGGCAGGGCACACACAAACCCCGGGCTCACAGACACAGCTTTGGGAACACAAATCCCATCCCCTCACCTGGCACTCCCCCATCCTGTTGTGACCCCAATAGCCCAGCTGATAAACAGCTACAAAAATGTTAAATGTGCTCCTGTTGTTGGTTGGGATAAAACATGGTGCTGGTCAGTCTGGTGAGGCTCTGGGCAGTGTCACACAAGAGATAACAAAATTCCCAACTTGCATCCTCAACTTTAAGCCAGCTCTTAAGTGAAAACGGGAGGAGGAACTTCGACCCAGCCTGACACAAAATATAAATTATTCCTAAAAAGAGAAAAAACCAAACCCCACAAGTATTCCTCTAGAGAGACTTGTTTTCTCTTCTGCTCCTTTATTTTTGCAGTGAAGAGGTTGTGAAAAGGTTCTTGGCTGCTCTGCCTGAGCATCCCTCCCTGCCCCGGCGTGTTTGGGGTGAAGGAGGGCAGAGCCCTGAGCCCTTCTTAGGATGAAGCTGAAGGAGAAGGGAAGGGAGACAGAACGTGGAATCAAAAGCATGGCCTTGGCTTCATACCACACTTTCTGTGCCTTGTTCTATCAATGTAAATTCTGAATGTTGTACAGTGAAAATACTTGGGAGAGACTCCTTGGGAAAGGCTGCACTGGCTTCTTTTTTCAGCACATGTACATATATAAATATATATACATATATATATATATTTGGTAATGCCAACCAGCTGTGTTCTATTGTCCTGGAGAAGTCAAAGTGGACACTTTGGGTGTTTTCTGTGGAGTTTCAGAGCTGTGTGGCGCCGGCCTTTGGAGAGAGGTGTACAGATGGGAGTTATGGATATCAGCTATTTATGAATAAAGAGTCTTTTACTGACGCCTGACCCTGCTGTTCTTTCACTGCTGGGGTCAAACCAGGCCAGGCACTGGGGAGGGGGGGCTCACATGGACCTCTGGGCGTGGCTTTTTGGTTTTAATAATTCCATTAATTATTTGAATGGAATTAATTCATTCACTTTATCATTCCTTGGCACAGACATCCCCAACCAGGGCGGTTTGCCCACACTCGATGTCAGGGAGTTATGGATATCAGCTATTATGTAAAGGTCTTTACTGACGCTGACCCTGCTGTCTTTCACTGCTGGGTCAACCAGGCCCGGCACTGGGAGGGGGCTCACATGGACCTCTGGGCGTGGCTTTTTGGTTTTAATAATTCCATTAATTATTTGAATGGAATTAATTCATTCACTTTATCATTCCTTGGCACAGACATCCCCAACCAGGGCCAGGTTGTGCCCACACTCAGGGACATCCCAGGATATTCCAGGGACATTCCAGGGGCACAGACATCCCCAGCCAGGGCCAGGCTGTGCCCAGGCTCAAGGACATCTCAGGATATCCCAGGATATTCCAGGAACATCTCAGGATATTCCAGGACATTCCAGGGACATCCCAGGGCTGGCTATGCCTCCATCCCAGGGATATCCCAGGATATTTCTGGACATTCCAGGGACATTCCTTGGCACAGACATCCCCAGCCAAGGCTGGCTGTGCCCACACTTGGGGACATCCCAGGGACATTCCTTGGCATAGACTTGCCCAGCCAGGGCCAGGCTGTGCCACACTCAGGGAAATCCTGGGATATTCCAGGATATTCCTTAGCACAGACATCCCCAGCCAAGGCTGGCTGTGCCCACACTTGGGGACAACCCAGGATATTCCAGGATTTCCAGGACATCCCAGGACATTCCAGGACATCCCAGGATATTCCAGGCACATTCCTTGGCACAGACCTGCCCATCCAAGGCCTGGCAATGCCCCGTGTCCCCCTCGAGCCCCAGGGTGAGCGAGGTGCCAGCTCTGCCCCCTCTCAGCTCATTAAATCTCCCCACAAGGTGATTTTATTGCCGGCTGACAGAGCCAGGATTTACTGCCCCATTCCCCACCTGCCCTCTCGCCGCCGCCCGTTCCTTTGTATTTGTTAATGGCCTTTTCTCTTGTTATATAATCCTGTCAGCAGTGTAAAAATGTCTCTCAGGACTGCTCAGGGGTGTAAATCTCCCGGGCCCGGCGCTGACAGCGCTGAGTGGTGGTGGCAGGAGCCCTGGCCTGTCCTCCAGTAATTGTCACCACATGATAGGAAAGTGTAAGATTTAATAAGGTCATAAAGCAGAATGGCATCAGCCCGGCTGATGGGGTTTTTTTTCATTAGCATTCAGAAGATCTGGGTTCCGTGGGACAATAAATCACAGCAGCTGAGCAGAAATGACCCATTTGATTATTCAAGACTTTCCAGGAACGTGGGGAGAGCGGCAGGGCCGGGGCAAAATTCCCACAGCAAAAAGAATTCTTCTGTTCTGCTCACCGAGCTGAGTTCAGCTCCAGGACCATGCTCTGGAGTGGGGGCAGAAGATAATTAAATATAGATAGAGATATATAGATATAGATATATAAAATATATTTTATATTATATATATATATATAAAATATATATTATATTATATATATATATATATATATAAATGCACCTGTTGCATTCCACAGCAGCAGATAACCATTGTTTACATT
Organism: Zonotrichia leucophrys gambelii; assembly: GCF_028769735.1. Taxonomy (NCBI): domain Eukaryota; kingdom Metazoa; phylum Chordata; class Aves; order Passeriformes; family Passerellidae; genus Zonotrichia; species Zonotrichia leucophrys. The sequence goes on along the minus strand of NC_088191.1, from coordinate 2,953,879 downwards.
TTGTTCCTGAGGCCTCTCAGATTCTCAAGAGGAAAAATCCTAAGGAAAGGACTTTCCATAAAAGATATCTGTGACACCCAAGCATTTTCTCCTTGGAGCAGCCACAGCTCCCCTTTATTTGATCCCTCAAGCTCTGGGCAGGTGCTGAAGCCTCACCTGGAACACAACCTGACCTCAAAGCCCTTCCCAAACCCAAATCCAAGAATTCCCCTCGAGACCCAGCACTGAGAAACACCCGAAGCACTGCTGGCACTCCTGAGAGCTGCTGGGACGTCTTGGGCTAAAAAAAATCAGATTTTTAAAGGTGCTAATTAGCAGCTGAGCTCTTCTGAGAAATGCCAGCCCGCTTGTGGGTGACAAACCTGGCAGAGCAGGACCCTGCATCTCCCCAGCCCCACTCGGTGGATGTGCAGATAAATTCTCCCCCTCATTACCTGGAATGTTCGGGTTCCTGCTCAGAATCTTGCCCACGGCTAGCAATTATTTACTGCTCATTATCACGGGCTCCTGTCAGCTTCAGGGAGCTGGGACTGAGCAGGAAGCGAGGAGCAGAGATCCGGGCTGGTGGAAACACCAACAACATTAAAATGCAAGGCGAGAAAAAGTACCTTAAGCTCCGACTTGATTTACAAACTCGGCGAGGAGTGACAAGCGTTCCTGAAAGGATTTGTCACCATCAGACTCATTTAAGGGGCTGTGACAGCGCTGAAACCTCTGCACTCCACGTTCCTGGGGAGAAAACTTCACCGTTTGGCTTCGCAGGGAGAGAAATGGCAGTTTTGTCTTTCCAAACAAGCTGTGGGTCTGCTGGTAGATAAAACCAGCACTGGGAGAGAAAAGAAATAATGGGAAGGATTCCACTGATTGATGAATGGGAAAATATATTTCCTTTTACAAATAAACTTTAGTTTTGCTGATAAATGAAATTAGACATTGAAAGATGAAAGAAACAATGGGAAAAAATCCTAAATTCTGTAAGAATTAAAAATTAAAAGGGAGAGTTATACATTAGAGGGAAATCTCTGAAATCAGGTGTACTGGGAAGTCTGAGCCTCTCAAGCACCGTGGAAATGAGGAAAACCACCTAAATTCCATAAGAATCAAAAATGAAAAGGGAGAGTTATACATTAGAGGGAAATCTCTGAAATCAGGTGTACTGGGAAGTCTGAACCTCTCAAGTACCTCAGAAATGGGGAAAGAGAGAAGGGAAATGTGGCTGGAAATTGGGATAAAAGGGGAGGCTGCATCCTCCATAAATTGGAGAGACCCCAGGGGATGCCCCATGGCCTCTGCCTTTATTGGAATAAAATCAAAGGACTCCTCTGTCTCCTTTTTGGACATAAACCTCTGGTGTTTGTGGATTAATTTTCCTGACAGCAGAAAGTCAATTAAAATCCTGACTGTGGGAAAGGTGCTGTGATTCCCTTCCCCACCCCTGCCCTTCACTGTTATTTCTGTTTCCTTCTCCCTGCTGTGGAGGGCACTGGGAGCTCTCTGCAAACACGGCACTCATTAAAGCCCAGCTCCAGAGTTTACAGAGATTACAGCAAAAGCTTTACACCCAAAAATGCTGCTCTTTATAAAGTGCATTTCCCCCTGACTCTCCTTGAAGGATGATTTACACCCCAGCTCATTTTCCTAAACAGCTGTCAGCTCCTTTAGGAAATATCCCAGACAAACAGAACCCGTTTTTTCCATGCTTTTTAAATCCCAGTAGCTGGGATTATTTTATTATTTATTATTTAATTCTATTTATTACAGCTAAAAAGAGGAAATGAGGCAGCAGAGGTCGTTACTGCGGACCCTGCTGGAGCAGGAGCTTCACCTCGGGCTGGCTGGAATTGAAATTTTGGGGCTGAATTAATAACGAGCCCAGCTGGGAAATGCTGCCTGTGCCCTGCAGGGCTGGAAACGTCTTCTGACATTAATAAAAAAAGGAGGGGGTGCTGCCTGGGCAGAGCAGGGAACACATGGAATATAGAAAAACCATCCCTGAGCTCCTGACAGGCCAAGGGATGCTCCTGCTGGCTCTGACACCTTGCGGGAGGAATTTCACAGCTCCCTCCCTCCTTCCCAACACTTCCAGGATTTCTGTTATCTCTGACCAGGGAAATCAACACATTATTCCCATTATTATCCCTAACAGAACTGGGAATGTTCTGGTGGGAGGTGGCAGGGGTCACAGAGCAGTTTAAAAACCAGGGGAAAGTAGAAATGAAGGGGTTTTCCTCCCTCCCCAGGACTGTGTTTGTGGGGAGCCTTCACTGGGCTGGGCTTGGGGAAAGGAGCACGAAAACCATCCTCACCTCGGGAGTATCAAGACCCTCCATCCCCACCTCAGGAGTGCCAAAACCCATCCATCCTCACCTTGAGAGCACCAAAAATATCATCCCTGCCTCAGGAACAGCAAAAACATCCATCCCTGTCTCAGGAGCACCAAAAACATCCATTCCCACTTCAGGAACACCAAAAACACCCATCCATGCCTCAAGAGTGCCAAAAACCACCCATCCCTGCATCGGGAACACCAAAACCATCCATCCCTGCCTCGGAACAGCAAAACCATCCAGCCCTGCGTTGGGAGCACTGAGGAGGAGCTGGGGGATCACAGGAGGAGCCAGGGCAGGGCAGGGGGAGCCTCCTCCAGGTGTGACCCCGAGCAGCTCCTCCTGCCCTGCCCTGGCTCCTCGTCGTTTTCTCTCCCCTCGTCAGGGGGTAAAAATATCCACTGCACAGGACCAGCTCAGCATTTTGCAGAGCAGTGAATTCAGCTGAGCGCACCCGGATAAATGGACAGGGCTTGGGTCACTGAGCGCCAAAGTCAGGCTGCTCACACCACAATTACCGTCATTAGCGTGCCCTTATGTCTTGGTTTGGAAAGACAGGAGTCTGCTAAGGAAGGCAGGAGCCTCCCCTGAAATGGACAATGTAAACCCTCCCAATAAAATTTATTGCTATAAATTTTAAATTAAGGGGCTCTCAGGCAAATATGGGAGCAGGAAATAACAGTTCTTTAATAGGGAAGGAAAAAAATAAAAGCAGAAAATAAACAATGCAGTGCACTAGAACAACACTGGCAGAGTCAGAACCCAGCCTGACACCCTGTGGGTCAGGGTGTTGGCAGCAGTGCCATTGGAATTGTGGCTCAGCCCCACTGCAGTGTCAGGGCTGGTTCTGCTGGAGCAGGGATCTGTAGAGAAGGATGTGTTCTTCCTCTGAAGATCCAGTGGAAGGAGAGGCAGCTGCTGCTCCTCTGGGGAATCCAGTGGAGAAGCCGTGCTGGTGTTCCAGAATCTCCAGATTATATCCAGGCAGGAATGCTTGGCTCCTCCCCCTGGGCTCACATCTCCCAATGGGCTGCTGTAGTTCTTATCAGCCATGCAGGGACATTCAATGGCCTCTTATCAGCAGATCTCCCTTCCCGAGGGAGGAGTGATTGTGGTCACTCAAAGAGAGAGATAAGGCAAACTGCCCACTTGACAAAGGCAATCTGCCATACAGATGGTAATTGAAAACATCTTGCATTGGGATCTTCAACACCCTAATTGGTGATTGGGGTTAGGAGGGAATAACAGCAAATTAATAAAACAAAGGAAAGCCCTCCAAGCCACAAAAAAGGGCACAATCCTGTAAAATCTCAGTGGGATGGTACCGCTCTGCTTCCCCACACCCAGAAAATAATTCTGAGGTGCTGCCTGGCCTGGAGGGGGTGGAGAGGCAGCAGAGCTTTAGCAAACAGGGGATGAGGCAGCTAACAAGGAAATCTCTGCTGGTAGAGCTTCATCTGGACAGAACCACAGGGGTTTGTAAGTGGGAAGCTCATTTTGGCTGGGGGAATAACCAGGAGATGATTTTCAAGGGGGAATATCCCAGCCAGGCTGAGCAGGACACAGGTCACAGGGAGGGCTGGAGGGGAGCAAGGATTCAGGGGTGGCATCTCCTCCCTGCCCTGAAATTCAGGGACAAAAATGCCCTGCAGAGGCTCAGCTGGGTCCCCTCCATCCTCGTCCCTTCCCTGCCCTTGAGCTTGTCCTTGCAGGTGGAAGTGAGGAGCCTGAGAGAGGCTGAGTTTGCAGAGCTCCCAGCCAGACCCAGCCCGGCCCGAGGCGATGCTGCTCCGCACGCAGCAAATGCCAAGAAAATTAAAACTTTCTTCCTTTCTTCCTTAATTTTTTCTTTTTTTTCCCTCTCCATTGAAATTCAGCATCCACTCCATCAGAGCTCTGTGCTGCTGGGTGACCTTTGGGTGACATTTGCTTGGCTGGGAGCAGCAGGAGGGACGAGCCCAGCCCCGGGCAGGGCTGAGCTGGGCTGGGGTGCAGGGAGGAAACTGAAATCACAGCACACAGGGCACAAATCCAAGTTTTACTGATCATTTTTTACCACAAGAGCACAGTTCCCCCTGGCAGAGCTCCAGAGCCCCTGGGATCAGGGCACCTCCAAAGAAAGGTGACAATGGGCCAAGAAAGAGTTACCTTAGAGCTCTGTATATTTAATATATATTAAATTTATTAATATTTAAAATATAATATATATTTATTAAATATAATATATTTATTAATATATTGTTAAAATATATACTATAATATAATTTATTAATTATAATTTTTATTAATTACATTTATTATTCTGCTTCCAAACTCTTAATGCCAAAAAGTGATTCCTCCTGCTTAAAACAGGAAAGAGGTAAAAAGCACAAGTGACAGAGCAAAGCCCAGGAAACATCAGAAAGAAGAATAATCCACTTTCCAAACTTTTATAAGTTATAAATGGGTTGGTGTTTGGATAAGTTCTGCAGGATTCTTGATTTAAAAAAATACGTAATTAGAAAATGAAACCTTTCTAGCAGTTATCTCTCACAGTTTGGGGGTTTGAAACACTTCTGTAAATAGAATTATCTGCTTCAGAGACATTAAACCCACCAGTGGAATCTCTTGCGTTACCACATCGTGAACATCTGACCCCCAACACGGGGAAATAATGAAAAATTAACGGCTCCAGATGTGCCAGCCCTGCCGGTGGCAGATGTTCATTTAACACACCATTTAGAAATCCCCAGTGCACGAGGATAAAATGATGGAATAATGGGGAGGAAGGGAATAACATGGGGAGTGAAATCTGCACCTTCCCGGGGGTGGAAATGCAGGCAAGGACAGGAGATCACCCCAAAGAATGGGTCCTTTTTGTAGCACAACTTTAATTCAGGGGCTTCTCTCAGGATGCTGCTGGGGCTGTCCCCAGCCCTTCACCCACCCTTCCTGAAGGTGCCTGTGGGAATCCACAAAATCAGAGGGTTTTGGGAAAGCTGCAAAAGGCCTCAGAGACAGCAGAACTGTGATTAGAGCTAAGCAGCAGCCATGAGATTGGTCAGCAGAAAAATTATTTAAACGGTAGAAAAGCAAGGACAAATAGAACAATGGGCTGTGTATTAATGCTTGTCTAGAATAACTCTCTAAGCTACAGAAAAGTTTATCTGGTGAGATATTAGGAAGTTTGAAGCTTAATAATGGAGCTCTGTGCATTGTGTTTAAGGCTCACAAGCAGGTATTGTATTTGAAATAAGCAAGCATTGTTTTAACCAAAGGTACCTGTGCTTATAGTGGTTGGATAGAACTACTGTCAATATAGAATATATACTATACAGATATAAATACTGTCAATGTGCTTTTGCTTTGTGTGATTGGTCAAAAAACTTATAAAGTGAGTTGTAACATTGAGTTCTTGGTCTGCTGCCTGGGATGTGAGCTGGTGGCATCTTCCCATTGTCATAACCATGGAATGAGACTGATGCTGGAAAATAAACCAGCTCAAGGCACGTTCCCAGCAGTCCTGTCCTGTTTGTGATTTGTACAGAGACCCCGGGCCGGCCTCAGGTGCCAGCACAAAGAACAAGTGCCACCTCTCCAATGACACTGGCAAAACCAACAGTCCTTCAAAATTCTCCTCCTCCATAAAAGAATGCAAAACAATGAGTTATTTACATAAAGCGTGTGAGTAAGTTTGTTACAAGAACATAAACATCAGAAGGCTTAGAAAATCTTAAAAAATCAGGATGACACCCAACGAGCACCCAAGGCAGGGCAGAGCCCGGGCACTGCTGCCTGCCCAGGTCACACATTTCACCTGTTGCACGGCCAGCAGGGCACCCCTGGGGACAGGAGAGCTTGGGGACATTGTCCTGGACTGCCCTGGGAAGCCTCGTCCCCTCACTCAGCATTCAGCAGGTGGACACGGACTGCAGGGACTTTATTTACCCATTTATGGGCAATAACTCAGTTATTTATCAATCCCCAGAGGGAAAAAAAAAACCAGGAAAAAAAACAACAAAACAACCCAATTCTTCAGCTGAGATTAGAGGAGAAGCAGGGAAGGGGCAAATCCTCGGAGCACAAACAGATTGCACTATTTATATATGAAAATGTTTTCAGCATCTATAAACTTCCCGTGCCCAGGCACTTTAATTAATTGCAGGGGTTGCCATGGTAACCTCCCTAACTCAATTACAGCTCTGCAGAGAGGTGAGTGTGCCCGTGACAGAGCAGGTGCCTCGCGCTGGGCCTGCAGTGGGAGCAGAGCCCAAGGAAAGGGGAACAGATCCCATGGAAAGGGAAGCAGATCCTGCAGAAATGGCAGTGGATCCCACAGAAATGGGCATGGATCCTGCAGAAACCAGAGCAAGTGCCACGGAAATGGGAGCGGATCCCACAGAAATGGGGAGAGGATCCCATGAAAAAGGGGGCAGATCCTGCAGAAAAGGGAGAGGTTCCCATGAAAATGGGAGCAGATTCTGCAGAAACGGGAGCAGGTTCCACAGAAAGGGGAGTGGATCCCACGGAAAGGGGAGCAGATCCTTCAGAAAGGAGAGAGGATCCCATGGAAATGGGAGCAGATCCCAAGGAAAGGGGAGCGGATCCTTTGGAAACAGGAGAGGGTCCTGCAGAAATGGGAGCAGGTCCCGTGGAAAAGAGAGAGGATCCCACGGAAAGGGGAGCAGATCCTGCAGAAACGGGAGAGCATCCCGCAGAAATGGGAGTGGATCCTGTGGAAATGGGAGCAGATCCCGCAGAAATGGGAGCAGATCCTGCAGAAAGGGTAACCAATCCTGCAGAAACGGGAGCAGATCCTGTGGAAATGGGAGCAGATCCCACGGAAATGGAAGCACCAGGGATCTCTGTCAGGAGCCGACCCCCAACACCTCCAATTATCCCGATTCCCTCTGAGGGCTGGCACAGCACGGGAGCACAGATGGGAGCCAAGCTGGCTGAGCACGGCTGATTTCCCTGGGGAAGGGTGGAGAGGAGATTTTGGGGATGGCAGTGCAGCTCTGGCAGGCTGAGGTGCCCCAGGTGAGGGGGACACAGGGGGATCCCAAAGTCCAGCTCCACTGCCCGACCCTCCCTGTGACAGATCCTCCTCTGACACTGCCAAGCTCAGCCTCTGGTTTGTGCCCCAGCTGTACAAGCAGGGCAGCCCCTCTGAGGCACAGAGATTTGTAAACAATTCTTAAAATTTGATAGAAAGTGGTTTTGGATTGAAAAGACAGATGTCTGCTAAGGAAGTAGGAGCCTCCTCTGAAATGGAAAATGTAAACTTCCTCCCTCCGAATTGTTATAATTTTGAAATTAAAAGGCTCTCAGGCAAAGGTATGGGAATAGGAATAACAGTTCTTTACTAGAAAAACTAAAACTACAAATAAGATAAATAAAAAAACCCTCACTGGCAGAGTCAGAGTATGCCCTGCCCCCTGTGGGTCAGGTTGGTGGCACAGCCCCATCCCATGGTGGCTCAGCCCTCCTGCAGTGCCAGCTGTGGCTCTGCTGCAGCAGGGATCCTGCACAAGGGGGGAGTTTTCCTCTGCAGCTCCAGGGCTGCTGGAGATGGGCCTGGAATTCCTCAGGGAATGCAGGGCAGCAGAAAGCTGCTCCTCTGGGAATGCTGCTGTGGAAAAGGGAAAAGGCTGCTGTGGTGTCCCAAACCTCAGATTGTATCCAGGCAGGAATGTTTGAAACCTCAGATTGTATCCAGGTAGGAATGTTTGAAACCTCAGATTGTATCCAGGTAGGAATGCTTGGCTCCGCCCCCTGGGTGGAGCATCTCCCCATGGGATGATGGGATTTTATCAGCCATGCAGGGACACTCAGTGGCCATGAACAGAAGATAATTAATAAGTAATGGACCATGAACAGAAGAGATCTCCTGGAGGGAGGATTGGTTGTGGAAGAGCTAAAGAAAACTGCCCAATGAGCAGAGGATATCTGCCCCAGCTCTGACAGATGGGAATTGAACACACGCCCAGTTAAACCTGAGACAAAAGCTCACACAGCCTTGTCCCTCTGTGTGCAAACTCTCAGATGAGGTGTGCTGGCTTAGGAAGGCCACGGAATAAAGATGACAGTGCTGAGAGAGAGACTGAATTAGAAACAAGATTCAAAACATGGCCTTGCAAAAAGACCAGATAATTTAGAGAATTTGAACTGTGAAAGATGCATTGTAGCAAGACCACGTGGAGAAAAAATATTAAAAAACCAACCAACACCCCTCCTGACTCCTGACCAGCTCAGGGCACCAGAATTACCCTCAGCTGCCCCAGCTCCCAATGGGAAGGTCTGTCAGAAGTTCCTGTCAGATCAATGATCGATACTGCAGGAGTTGCTATTCACCCCGAGCCTCACAAAGACCGAGCTCCTTCCCTGCACCACATCAGACAAACCATCTGCATCACAATCAGCGTTTGCCTCCAGACAGCTCAAAAGCAGCGGCTGTGACCCTTCTTTGTGTCACGGAGCGATCAACAGCACAGCAAAGGCAGGGAAAAAAGAGGGGAGAAATGACATTTCCTCCCAGCGTTATCACCTGCGATCTGCCCGGTGATAACCTTTCCATCCATTGTGAAAAGTCACCTGCCATGGACGGGCTCGATTTTCCTGCACCTGCTCTGCTCTTATCTCCGTTCCTCTGGCACCTTTTCCAGGGCTGTGTGACAAAAGGGACACTGCCACTCCAGCTCCTGCGCCTGTCATCCCCTGTCCTGAGTGTGGCTGTGGCAGGATGTTCCTCTGCCCCTCTCCAGCTCCTGTCACTCGAGTTAAGTGTCCTTTTCTCCCGTTTGATATTAAACGCCTTGTTAGGTACTTCTAAAGGTGTCTCTGGTGAGACACTGTGATATTTCTTCCCCTCTCTGCCCCCATCCTCCAAGGTCACGGACAGCGACTTCAGCTTGTTTCTTAAAGGTTAAATGCAACTTCCAGAAGAGGAGCTTGAACTTTGGAGAGCGAAGGCAGAGAAAAAAGCAGCCCCCTCAGAGAATACAAATTGTTCTGTGAGCAGCAGCTGGACAGAAAACAGCAGCTCCATCCTGAGCAACAGCTTCATCTGTCTGTGCAGAGCCCTGCTCCTCTCCCTGCAGAGCAGGAACTTGCCAGAGGCTTTTCCTTTCAGCAGAGCCCCCACCAGCTGTGCCCATGCTCCCTGAAGGATGCAGAGTTAACTCTTCAGAGCTGGCATCTCCAGCCTGGCAGGGAATGATGTTCGCTCAAAGTCTGGACAAATTCTGCTCTGCTCTTCACCAGGAACCTTCAATCATGAATTCCTGCCTGGCTTTCTGCACCCCTCTTGTCCTCCCAGTGCTGGGATTAGCCCAGTTCAAAGGAAAGGTTTTTACTGAATTTTTCATTCTCTGCTCGTTTTCCTGTGCCTACCCAACTTGCTGGGTTTACAACAGAAAACTGCAGAAATTCCCAGGTTTTTTGCAAATTCAAGCTCATGAAATTCCCGGGGTTTACTGCAAATTCAAGCTCAAGAAATTCCCAGGTTTACTGGAAATTCAAGCTCAAGAAATTTCCGGGGTTTACTGCAAATTCAAGCTCAAGAAATTCCCAGGTTTACTGGAAATTCAAGCTCAAGAAATTTCCGGGGTTTACTGCAAATTCAAGCTCAAGAAATTCCCAGGGTTTACTGCAGCTCAGGCTCAGGGATGTGTTTTCCCCAGGTTCTCCTGCTGATGCTCCCCTACCCTGAGGGAATCAGCACAGCCCCAGTTTGAGGGCTCTAACTTGTTCAAAAGCCCCCTCAAATGAGAGCCTGCAACAACAGAACCCCCAAACTCCTCCAGTTAAATCATGAACAGCTTTTCTAGGGAGAAACTGGGCAAGCAGCTCCAGGTATCCTGGGTGGGCTGGGTTTAGAACACATCCAGAATTTTCTTCAGTCTATCGAGGCTCCATCTTTAAAAGTATTATTTTTTTTTCTTGCTCCTCAGCCCTGTACTGACAAAGTGGTGGTAAGTGGATGTGATTTTTGCCTTGGCAGGGTTTGTGGAGGCCGAGGCTGGCAGGAATGGATCCCTGGCAGAGCAGCAGCCTCTGGGGACTGGGATTATCAAGGTTGGTTTAGCAGCAAGCTCTGCTCAAGCACATCAGACATGACTGGACATCTCCAAGGGCCAGGCAGCAGTGCTGAGGAATTCCAAAAACATCCTCCTGCAAAACACAGCCTGCTCTCTTCATCCCAGTTTAACCAGTTAGAGGCACAGCAAAGCTGGGGTGGGTGCCCACCGTGGTGTGCAGCTGTTTCTGCAAATACAGGGTTTACAATTTCTTCATTAAATTATATGAGATTCCTCCTTATCTCCACTTGACTGCACTGGAATCACCGGTGGAAAGGTGCAGGATGTTTCCATGTATGTTTTATATCTATTTCTGTGTGTAAATACGAGTGTCAAAGAGACACTGGGTTAAAACAGGTGTAAAAGTGGCAAATCAGACACTTCCCTCTCCAGTTCTCATTATTCAAGAGCGAGGCAGAGCAGTGGACCAGAAACAAAACTCACAAAACCCAGGACGTGTTCTGAGCCATTTGAGCAGCAGCAATCAGACAGCAAAATTCTAAACAGATAAAAAAGCAACATCAAGCTCACACACTGAGAAAGTTCCAACTTTGCACGGATTTAAGAAAGGAAAAGAAAAATTGACCTTGCTTCAAGGCATAAATCGACCTCTAATGGATTAGGATTTCTCCTGCAAGCAGCTCTTAATTAAGCAGTGCACAAAATCACTTTGCAACATCGCTGTGAGTGGGAGCCGCTGCTGGGGAGTTGTTAAATTAAAGCACTGCTGACTGGATCGGGCCACCCCAGGCCGCCAGGGATCGGCTCCACACAGCCACAGCTCCCGTGGTCACACTCCTGGTGGCTTCGGTTTGGTTTGGCTGCAGAGCCGCCCAACAGCAGGGATCCAACAGGACACACCCAGCAGGGGACACGCCCAGAACAGGACACGCCCAGGACAGGACATGCCCAACAGGAGACACACCCAGCAGGGGACACGCCCAGGACAGGAGAGACCCAGCAGAGGACACACCCAACAGCAGGGATCCAACAGGACACACCCAACAGGGGACACACCCAGGACAGGACACGCCCAGGAGGGGACATGCCCAACAGCAGGGATCCAACAGGACACACACAACAGGGGACACACCCAGGACAGGACACACCCAGGAGGGGACACACCCAGCATTGGACACATCCAACAGTAGGGAACCAACAGGACACGCCCAACAGGGGACACACCCAGGACAGGACACGCCCAGCATGGGATACACCCAGCACCAGGGATCCAACAGGACACACCCAGCACGTGACACGCCCAGCAGCAGGGATCCAAAAGGACACGACCAGCAGGGGACACACCCAGTGTGGGACATGCCAGCCAGGGATCCAACAGGACATGTCCAACACAGGACACACCCAACAGGGCACATGCCTGGCATGGGACACACCTGAAATGGGACACACCTAGCAAGGGACACGCCCAGCACCAGGGATCCATCAGGATACACCCAACAGGGGACACACCTGGCACAGGACACACTTGGCACAGGACATGCCCAGCACAGGACACACCCAGCACCAGGGATCCATGAGGACACACCTGGCACAGGACACACCCAGTAGGGGACATGCCCAGGACAGGACCCACCTGGCACCAGGGATCCAACAGGATGTACCCAGCAGGGGACACACCTGGCATGGGACATGCCCAGCACAGGGATCCATCAGGACACACCCAGTAGAGGACACACACAACAGGGGACACACTTGACACGGGACACGCCCAGCATAGGGATCCATCAGGACACACCTGGCACAAGGCACACCTGGGCACATCCAGCAGCCCCCAATCTGCACCCACTGCCCATCTCCTGCTGGGCTCACCTCACAGAGGGATCAGAGCAGGAACCAGCCTGAGCTCTCACCCTGCTCCTCCTCCCACCCTCCCCACACCCCCAATTAACTCCTTGTTCCCCCCAGCCCAGCACGGGGGGTGCTGCAGAGCCCACCTGCTCCTCATCACAGCCTGAGCAGCCCAGGCAGGGCTCAGACCACCCACACCAGGGGTCTGCCACTGCCACCAGCACAGGTCACGGCCACTCTGGTCAGAGGCGTTCCCTGCACACAATTATTGGGACAATTACTCCCTGAAGCACGAGCAGCTTTCATCTTCCAGCAGGAAATTCGGAGGAGGAAGTACAAAGCCACTGAGAATCCAGCTAATGCCACAGGAAAAGGTCACAGAGGCAGCTGAGATCACAAGCAGTGTCAGGATTATCCCTCTTCCATCTCTATTTCAGCTCTGGTTTTTTATAAAAAGCCAAGTCTGTGGAAACTCAAAGCTCAGTGCTGAAAGGTAGATGCTGATCTACATCAACAACACCGCCCTTGGAGCACCAGCCTTTGAATCTGAACCTCGCTGTGAACCTCACACTTGATCCCACACTTTGATTCAGTACAGAATGATATGCACAGCATCATCTGCGGGTTTAAAGAGGTTCTGTAAAGGGATTTTCAGCAAAGGCAGTGAACAGCTCTGCAGAAATTGTCTCCCCTCGGGTGGAACAGAAGCAGCTGTGGACAGGATCCTGTGACCAGTGCCAAAAACCCCAGAGCTGACCCTGTGAGGGCTCACCCTGTTGCACACCAGCTTCTGAATGAATTTAACCCAAATTCCACCTGTTCTGATGAATTATCCGCTCTCCACCTGAGAGCCACTGAGAACCTGTTTGGGAAAAAAGCTCCAATAAAAATCTCACCAACAATAACCACTCCAAACCACTGAATAGTTGGGAAAAGCCTAATCAATGATTTTTGCCTGCCCTCCCCTCCTCTTGTCAGCAGCTCTTCAGAGGAAATAAACATTCCGTGAGCTCCTTTTGTAAATTGACTACAAGCAATGCTTTCTGCTTTTTATTTTTTATTTTTTAAATAACAATCCCCCAACAAATCATTAAAAAAGACAGGCCCACAGTGGGATGCAATTTATTCTTCAGGCTTACACTTTACCCCACTTAATTACTCCACAGGAGTGAATTCCCAGTTAATGGCAGCTGACAGCTGATGACCTTTACATCACAATTTTTTCCAAACTTCTTGAGAGGCCCCCAGATTTCCTACAGGTAATGCTAAGCTGGTATTTAGGTGATACCATCTAATTGTTTCCATGAGATCATCCCGGTGAAATCCTGATGCATTATTTACACCCCTGGATGGACAAACCATTGTGGAAGTGCAGTAATAAAATAACAGTAAAATAACTGTGGAAGTACAGTAATAAAATAATGTAATCATGATGTTCCTAGGCAGGGGGAGGAAAGCATTTCCAGCATGTTCTTAATGTTAAAAGCATATTTTCAGTTTTTACTGGAGTCAGTCTTTGGTAAAGCACGTTAATCACCTGTCACACTGGTGTCGGGGAACCCAAGGGAACCCCGAGCTGGGATGTCATTCCAGGGTGCACAAAGAATCATCATTAAAAACAAAACAAATGCAGAAACCAGAGAAGAGGAGGAGGGAAGAATAAACCTGGCAAGAGCAGCCCCAGATCCTGGAGTTATCCCTCGCCTGCCTCCCACCGAAGCCAGGTGATTCCAGGAGCAGATGCAGGGCTCTGGAAAGCCAATGAATCAATGCACAGTTAAATTACACAGCCCGTGAAACTCAATGGCAGCACAAGATGTAACACCAGGACATAAAAACCCTGCAAACAATAAATAAAGCAGAGCCACGTTCGGGGACTGCCTTGTTATTTATCTGAGCAGGGCTTGGGCACATTGCTCACAGCTGAGCACATCACTACCCAAAAAATGAGAGCCCACAGTGCAGCTGCCCACATCCCTCATTTTCCATTAAATGCTGAATATCCTCACATTTACAGCAGTTTCCTTTACACACCTCAGAGCTCCTGGATGCAGCACCATCCCTTTGTTCCCCTCCCTCAGGGTAACAACCAATTCCCTCGGGATCACTGCTGCAGGGACTGGAGAGCCCTCAGAGCCCATCACAAATGCTGCACCCACTTGGGTGTGACACCTCCAACACCTCAGAGTTCTTGTTTGAAATCCTGCTTTTTCTTTGCTCCTAGTTCTTTCTCAAGACACTTATAGGAATTTTTCCCCAAAGCTGCTAGGAAACACTAACGACTGGAGGCTTAAGAAAAAGGAAAGAAGTGGCCCAGCTCAGGGGAGGAGGGCAAACTGGGTACTATGAAAAATAAAAATGTTCCAGCTCAGGGGAGGAGGGCATCTGGTTGTACTTCTCTTATCTGGGAGTGTCACTATCACATTTTCTGAAAAATCCCTTTGCCAGGATTTCTCCTCCTGAGAACCTGAGAAGCCTCAGAGAAAAATGAAAACAATATTATCTCATTTGCTTCTCCCTGTTTTGCTGCTTTGGAATGTGGTTTGGAGATTGTTTCTCCAACATGTGAATTGTTTTTACTTAATGACCAGTCACCATCAGGCTGTGTTGGACTCTGAGGAGTCAGTCACGAGTTTTTAGTATCTTGTTAAGCCTTCTGGAATGATCTTTTTTCTATTCTTTAGTATAGTTTAGTATTCTTTAGTATGACATTCTTTAATATAACATAATATCATAAAATAATAAATTAGCCTTCTAAGAACATGGAGTTAGGTTCTCAATTCCTCCTTCCTCCTGAGGACCCTGAAAATACCACATTGGAGTTTCTTTTGGAGGGGCAGAAATACCCGAGAATTGAGAGAATTGGGGGGAGCCTCTGCTTTGTGAGAGCACCCCTGAACTGGGACTTCATTATCACCCACTTCACTAAAAGGGACCTCTCACCACCTCTTGGATGCTGGGATCCTGATCTGGCCTCTCCCTGCCCTCCTCAGAGCTGGGCTGCCTCTCCCATCTTTGCCTGAGAGAGAGCCCCTTAATTTCAAATTACCATAATAATTCAGAGGGAAGGGGTTTACATTTCCATTCCAAGGGAGGTCCTGCCTTCCTTAGCAGGTCCCTGTCTTTCAAACCTAGACACAAAGCAAGAGAAAGAGAAGTGCAGGGATATTAATGTGTATTTATAGCAGGCATTGATTGCACTATTTATTCCTGCTCCTTCTGGCAACTCAAATCAGCCCCGTGTCCTTAAGGGGCTCAATTTCCTCCTCACTGATCACTTGGAGCCTCCTACTGAACTCTCTGAGCAGCTCTGTGCTGGCACTGATTGGGGTGGGACAACTTCTCTGCACACACCTCGGTCCCTGAAGAGGCCATGGGCTTCCTACAGGAGATTTGGAAGGATTTTGGGGTGTTCTGCTCAGAGCCTCTCCCCACCTGATGAAAATTGCAATGCAAGATGTTTGCCATTACCATCTCTATGGCAGATTACCTTTTGTCAAGTGGGCAGTTTGCCTTATCCCTCTCTTTGAGTGACCACAATCACTCCTCCCTCAGGAGGGGACATTGCTGATAACAGCTATTGAATGTCCCTGCATGGCTGATAAGAACTACAGCATCCCATTGGGAGATGTGAGCCCAGGGGGAGGAGCCAAGCATTCCTGCCTGGATATAATCTGGAGATTCTGGAACACCAGCACGGCTTCTCCACAGGATTCCCCAGAGGAACAGCAGCTGCCTCTTCTTCCACTGGATCTTCAGAGGAAGACTCCACCCTTGTCCAGGATCCTGCTCCAGCAGAACCAGCCCTGGCACTGCAGGAGGGCTGAGCCACAATTCCAATGGCACTGCTGCCAACACCCTGACCCACAGAGTGTCAGGTTGGGTTCTGACTCTGGCAGTGTTGTTCTAGTGCACTGCATTGTTTATTTTACCCTTTTATTTTTTTCCTTTCCCTATTAAAGAACTGTTATTTCCTGATCCCATATTTTTGCCTGAGAGCCCCTGAATTTAAAATTTACAGCAATTTGGAGGGCTGGGGAGGGTTTACATTCTCCATTTCAAGGGAGGCTCCTGCCTTCCTTAGCAGAGTCCTGTCTTTCCAAACCAAGACACCACCCCACAGAGAATGGCTAGAAGGAGGTTCAGGGTTCCTGGGGAACTCCCAGCTCAGATTAAAGCCACACCAGCCCCCTGTCCCTGTTCCATAGACACCTTTTCCAGGTCCAGAAGCCCCCAAGGAGGAGAGGGCTGATGGTTCTGCTCCAGCCCCCAGCCCTGCAGTGACACAGAGGTGGCAGTGGCTGCACAGCCCCATCCCCACAGGAGAATCCCAGCTTCCTCCCGCTCCCAAGGCCTGAACCAGCAAATATTTAATCCAGTTCAAAGCTGAAGGGCTGAAGCTCAGTGCCAGGGGCTGCCCCTCTCACCCCCTGAATCCCACAGAGCTCCTGGAGCCTGTGCTCATTATCCTTTCATGAACCGCGGGGTCCAAGGCGTGTTTGTGTTGCAGCTGCTGATGTTCAGGTAACGCTTACCCCGAAGCTGTCATAAAACTTTCAGAGCTGCTATTATTTTTAACCTGCTGCCAGAGGCAAATCTTCCAGGAGGAAGATTTCCTCCTGGCAAACAGAGCTGGTGTCCTCAACAGGGCCAGGAAAGTGCAAACCAGTTCCATCTCTCAGTGCCACCAGGGCAGAACTTTGGCTTCATGGTGAGCAGCACAGGGAAATGAAAACCAATTCTACCTCCCAGTTCCACCAGGGGAGAGCTTTGGCTCCAGGAAAGTGCAAAAACTTTCTCCCTCCCAGTGCCACCAGGACAGAATTTCGGCTCCAGGAAAGTGCAAACCAATTTCCCCTCCCAGTGCCACCAGGGCACAGCTTTGGCTCCAGGAAAATGCAAACCAGTTCTCCCTCCCAGTGCCACCAGGGCACAGCTTTGGCTCCAGGAAAATGCAAACCAGTTCTCCCTCCCAGTACCACCAGAGCACACCTTTGGCTCTGTGCTGACCAGACCAGACCTGCCAATATCAACTTTTAGGGAGGACAATGCCAGCAGGATTGCCCAGCTCCCCACATGGCAGAGGGATGTTTTTTATCCATCCTGGGTTAATGCCTCCTGCTCTTGTTGTGAGCCACACTCAGATTCTCCAAATTCATCATTTAATTCCGATTGCCCTGCAGAAATAGCAGGCTCTTTTGAAAACTCAATTTGAAAGATCATTAAAACCTACAAAAGACTTTATCTGTTGGGGGAAAAAATGCTGTGTACACAGAGGAGGGGGGAGAGATCTCACCCATGGAAATGACAGCGATTTCTACCTGAACCTCTTCAGCTGGAGTTGCTAAGTAACCGTGACACACCACTGTGCATTGTCTGCAGCCTCTGGTCTGAGCCTGACAGGCTGATTCATCCTCTGAGTGCCCAACCTGCACCGGGAGGGTTTGAAATACTCCAGCATTTACCTGGACAGGAAGGGAGGAAAAGGAAAAGGAAAAGGAAAAGGAAAAGGAAAAGGAAAAGGAAAAGGAAAAGGAAAAGGAAAAGGAAAAGGAAAAGGAAAAGGAAAAGGAAAAGGAAAAGGAAAAGGAAAAGGAAAGCCTACAGCCAAACCCCAAACCCATCTATAATTTATGAAGTTTTATTACCAGGCTGCCGTATTTAGACAGAAACCAAACTCCACTTCCACAGAAGATGATGTATGAAGTGGTTTGTCCCTCTGATATCTGTGCCTCCCACGCCAGTAAATCCATCTCTCCACCTCCAAAGGATGTAAATTTAATTACAGATCCTGTGTGGCAGCGTTTGGAAGGAGACAGTGAAAGAAAAGCCTCCGTTGTCCCTGCAGTGCCCTCAGAATCCCCATTCCCATGGGAGGAGTTTGGGGAAGCCAGCAAAGACCCAGCCCTGGGTCAGTGCTCACCTGAAGCAAAACTCTCTGGAGCTCTGTTGGTCCTTCCAGCCCAGGACAGCTGAGCAGGACATCAATTAACACAGGGAGCGTTAATCACTGGCTGATTATCCACCATCACAGCAGGGAAGAGCCAGGCAGACCAAACTTCACAGCCCCAAACTTGTGCTCACTAAAGCAGCCAGGGCCAGGAACTGGTCTGAGAGCTCCCACCTCACATTTCCTTTTTAAAGTCGTGTATTAAATATAATTTTAGGTTATAACATAATGTTAAATTAGAAATTATGCTATGTAAGGTACTTTATTTAAGAGTCCAAGATAGCAGCCACAGGACACCTGAATCTGTCAGAAAAAGAGAATTTATTGCTCTCTTATCAGAAGAAACTAACTTCTTCCTGCCTCACTCAGGTTAGGATTCAGAGGAAGAAGCTGACACTGACCAGACAGAATTCTGTATTTGAATGGAATTTATGCATCATGTATGAGGTGTATGAATATGCAACAGGCTGTTGCTTTTAAGGGTTAATCCTCTGTTAATGTGTGTCCTTTTTGGGCTTATTTTGCCCAGAAAGAGGTACCCGGACTGTCCATAACTCTTTGTTTTTATTGTCTCGTATTGTCCTAGTCCAAATCGTCCAAATTTTTATTACTCTAATTATATTGCTATTTTTATAACTATTAAACTTTTAAAATTTTAAAAACAAGTGATTGGCGTTTTTCCCAACCCAAGGAAAACATCCTCCCTGCTCACCCTGAGCGCACTGAGAGCTTCCCAAGCTCTTCATCTCCTCCCAAGCTCTTCATCTCTTCCCAAGCACTTCATCTCACGCCTCACACTTGTTTTGCCCCCGTGTTTTATCCCTGCAAACACGGAGAACACGGCATTAAATCCTCAGCACAGATGCTGCAAATCACCTGAGCTCGGGCGTGTTCTGTGCATCTCCTCGGGGTAACGAAGGAGCTCAGGAAAGAAATAATTCATTTACAGCAGCTGCAGGTGACAGCCACAAGGTGCCTTTAACTCAGCGGAGCTGGGGGTGCGCGCAGGCACCGAGCACGCCGCAGTCCTTGCCTGCCCTGATGTTAAATTAATTAATCAGGAGATAATTAAACATCCCGGACATACTTGTGTTCGATAAGTGGGACATGCCTGGTTTTCCTCCACGTGAATTCCTCCTGATGAAGCACTTTCTGCCGCACCACAGAAATAAAACCGGGTCTCTTGGTGATTCACTGCAGATCCAGCAATTAATTCCTCTTCTCTGAGACTTTGTTTTCAGAAGTTCAGTTTCATGAAGGGGAAAAAAAAAAAAATCCAAGCCCTTAATTTAAATCTCTGTGTGATAACTGATAATGATTTTATTTTGCTCCCACTGGGGCAGGATGGGAAGTGGATTTTAGGCCAAACCCAGAGTGGTTTATCTAAACACCTTCAGAGCTCAAGTGAAGGTTGCAGATAAAGGGGAGATGGCTGCTCCCTCTTTATCCCCTTCACCTCCAGATAAATCAGCTTTTGGAGGGCTCCTGGTCATTGCAGAGCTCCCCCAGCTTCTCTCCCGTGTGTTTCCCAAAGAAATCCTTGCAATTCCCAAAGAAACCCTCATGTTTCCCAAATAAATCCAGGCAGAAAAAGGCAGAAAACACTTCTGGCTGCCTTCACCTGCCTAACACCTCCTAGGGATATTTTTCTGCTGCTCCATCAGATTTTATTAACCGTGTCTTCTAATTGACCAGACTCCAAATCCAGTGCTGCAATCCCTCCTCTTGAGCCATTCCCTGTTTCTGAACATCAGGATCTGCCTTTCCCCAGGTCCCACAAAGTCTGACACATCTGCAGCCCTTTTACCTAAACACCCATTTCCAGCCTGAGCATTCGAAAATAAAACTTATTCTCACTTCCAGCAGCAAAAAAGGCAGAGAAAAATAAAAGGTAGTGCTGTAATACAAAGGAATGTGTGCAGCTGGATCAACATTTCTATTTAAAAAAAAACCCAAAAAAGCAAAAGCGACTGTAAAAAGCCTTGCCTTGCACTGAATTTATGTAAATAACAAAGGCAAGAAAATGAATATTCATGTACCACGTGCTGCTTAATGGGCTCCTGCCTTCTGTTCCAGGAATTCTGCCCTGAGCCGGGAACCTGGAGCTACGAGAGGGGCAGGGGGGGACAGGGACTGGGACTGGGATGGACTGGACTGGGATAGACAGGGACTGGGATGGACTGGGATGGACAGGGAGTGGGATGGAGAGGGATGGACAGGGACTGGGATGGACAGGGGTGGACTGGGATGGACTGGGACTGGGATGGACTGGACTGGGATGGACAGGGAGTGGGATGGAGAGGGATGGACAGGGATGACTGGGACTGGACATGGATGGACTGGGATGGACAGGGATGGGATGGAGGGATGACAGGGATGGGATGGACAGGGACTGGATGGACTGGGATGGATGGACGGGATGGGAGGACTGGATGGACTGGATGGATGGATTGGACAGGGACTGGGATGGACTGGGATGAACTGAGATGGACTGGGATAGACAGGGACTGGGATGGACTGGGATGGACAGGGAGTGGGATGGACTGGGATCGACAGGGATAGACAGGGATGGACTGGGATGGACTGGGCCTGGGATCGACAGAGCCCAGGATGGACAGAGACTGGGATGAACAGGGACTGGGATGGACAGAAGCACAAAAACAACCCTGAATTTAGGCTGGCTAATCACAGAAATGTTCCAATCATCAGGACAAGTGCTGCAGTAGCTAACACACAAGCAGGCTCAATTAACCCTAATTAGTTCAGAGCTGTGCTACAAAAGCCTTCATTAGCAGAGTCTGAATGGAGCGAGGAAGGGAAATAAGATTTGGTTGTGAGCTGTACCCAAGGATCTCTGGCGGATGAAGAAGAGGAAGAGGGGGGATGAACATTTCTCTTTTGGGGCAGGGGGCTGACGGCCCTGGAATTATTGATCTGACACCAAAGCTCTGCCTGATGCCACCTAGAAATGTGTTTGGAGGGGTTTATTTTTATAATTTGCCAGAAGAACACACATCCAAACAGCAACTCAAATCAGGTCCTTCAACATCTCCCAAGAGTTTTCTCTAGTTTTGCTCTTTAGAAGGTCTGAACACATTTATTTCCTGACAGAACAGGAAAATATTGCAGTTTAAATGTTTGCCAGTACAGGAAGGAAACCTTTTTCACCTGCTGGGCTGATCCCTGCCCAGAATGGTGCTGTGATTGTGTTCAATGAAGAATTAACCCATCCCTCCTCTCTGAAACTCTTTAATTCTGCTTTGAAGGCTGCAAGGACAGAGGTTTTCTGTGGTATGGAGTGTCACCCCTGGTGGGAGCCCACAGAAGAAGAGGAGGGAGCCCCAGATGTGCCAGCGGAGTTGCTGGAGGAGGCTGCTGCCCTGCCCAGGAGCTGCAAAACCCTTCCAGCCCCAGGGATCCCCTCTCTGCCTTTAGCTGGGCCTCCAGTGCTGCTCTCCTGCAGGTTCCCCTCCCCAGGGGCAGGATCCCCATCCTGTTCCTATCTCCAAGGGCAGGATCCCCATCTCATCCCCAAGGTCAGGATCTTCATCCCCTCCCTGGGGGCAGGATCCTTATCCCCATCTCATCCCCAAGGGCAGGATCCCTGTCCCATTCCCTATCCCCTCCCCAGGGGAAGGATCCCCATTCTGTTCCCTAGCCAGGGGTAGGACCCCCATCCTGTCCTACTCCCCTCCCTGAGGGCAGGATCCTCACCCCCTTCCCTTCCCCTGGGGCAGGACCCCTATCCCCATTTCCATCCCATCCCCAGGGGCAGGATCCCTGTCCCATTCCCCTCCCTGGGGGCAGGATCCTCATCCCCTTCCCATCCTCAAGGGCAGGATCCCCATCCCATCCCATGTATCCCATCCCATGGATCCCATCCCATCCCATCCCATCCCATCCCATCCCATCCCATCCCATCCCATCCCATCCCATCCCATCCCATCCCATTCCCCATTTCCATCCCTGAGAGTAGCATCCCCATCCCCTTCCCCTCCCTTGAGGCAGGATCCCAATCCCATTCCATCCCATCCCATCCCATCCCATCCCATCCCATCCCATCCCATCCCATCCCATCCCATCCCATTCCATCCCATCCCCTCCCCTCCCTGGGGTCAGGACCTCATCCCAAGCTGCCCGCAGCCCATTCCCAGCAGGAAATGCCCCAGAGGAGGGGGCACTGCCATGGATGCATCCCCTCGGTGCCATCTGCATCCCCTGGCTGAGCCCTGATCTGCCTCGTCCCCGTGCCCTCTCCTTAATCCTACTCCAGGCTTTTGCAGATCCCCCGAAAAGCAGCAAATGTGGGATTTTCACGAGATAAATTTGCTTCCAGTAGCTTTGGGTTTCAGCTTCCCTTTTGCTGCTCCTTCCCTGCGCTTGGGTGCTGAGGCTCAGCTGGGAGGTGCCCTGGGCAGGGCATTTCTGGTGCCCAGGGGTTCTCTGCAGTCCCCAGTGCACAGAATGCAGCCTGGAAATGCTTTGGGAACATCAGCTCCATATCTGAGACCCTCTAACAGCTCCCCATCCCTCCTTTGGGTTTCTACAAGCAGGAGCCTCCTGATTTCCCCCACTTATTTTTAACTAATTTTAATTTTTAACCTGATTTTCCCACTAATTTTTAACCACAAATTTTTAACCAATTTTTTAACCATCTCATAATTTTTAACCAAATATTTTAGGAACATCAGCTTCATATCTGAGACCCTCTAACAGCTCCCCATCCCTCCTTTGGGTTTTTACAAGCAGGAGCCTCCTGATTTTCCCATTAACTTTTAACTAATTTTAATTTTTAACCTGATTTCCCCACTAATTTTTAACTTCCTGATTTTCCCACTAATTTTTACCACTAATTTTTAACCAATTTTTAACCATCCCATAATTTTTAACCAAACTCTTTAGGAACATCAGCTCCATATCTGAGACCCTCTAACAGCTCCCCATCCCTCCTTTGGGTTTCTACAAGCAGGAGCTTCCTGATTTTCCCATTAACTTTTAACTAATTTTAATTTTTAACCTGATTTTCCCACTAATTTTTAACTTCCTGATTTCCCCATTAATTTTTAACTTCCTGATTTTCCCACTAATTTTTTACCATCAAGGACCACACCAGAGCACAGACCTGGTGTTTTGCTGTTGGTCCCCATTCCCCTGTGCTTGTTGCAGGTTGGAATTAATGAGCTGGGGCTCTAAATACGGAATTTGTGTGGCTGGGGGTGAGTTTGGGCTCAAATGCAGACTGTGAGGAGTGGTCAAGACTCCCAAATGATCTCCCAGCTCTGCACACACAGCTCAGGGCTCTGCTCTCCTCCCCTCTCCTGTGCCTGAGCTTTAAACATAATATATTTATATGTATAATATAAATATATGTATAATATATATCAGCAAACGACCCACTTAACGTTTGGTGGGACTTCACGTATAAATTTTTAAACCAGACACGAATTTTACACCTGTTTTCATTTCACAGGAGCCCATAAAAAAGGAACAAACTACTTCTGTGATGTTAATGCAACTTCAGACATGACTGAGATGTGCCTGCTCTACACATTTACATTGGATATTCTCTGGAAATGTGGATTAAAATAGCTCAGGGAAAAAAGTCTACTGTAAAAAAATACAAACAACATTCCATCATTAACTACAATGACACATTCTACCATTAACTGAAATAAAAATTAAATTAAAAGTGAGTTCTGCCTGTTCTGAGACAAGAAGTGCCAATAATTCTATATATTTATTGATATAACAGAAACAGCTGAGAATAGAAGTTTGGTTAATTCCCAGAGTCTGTTTTTTATTATTTGGCATAACCAGAACAGTCTTTGCAGGTCATAATTCCATTCTGCACAAAGACTGCAGTGAAAGTAGCAGAACCACCAAAGGCAGGAGCTCAGACTGATGCAGATCTCTCCACAAGCTCCACAAAGGGTAAAACTTGTACAAAAAGCATTTCAAAATCATCCTGGAGCTCCAAGATAAATCTGTGTGCTCTTAAGTTCAAATCCTCCTGGTACCGGTATTAAAGGAGAATTAGGTTTGCATTAATTGGGGCTTGAAAGATGCTCTGATAATGTTATTACAGGGAAAACGCAATTACGTGTGAGAATGTTTGAGCAGAGGAATATTTCCCGTTTGAGTTTGGTTTGTAACACTTACAAACACGCAGTACATTGTTGGGAATAAATTAAACTAAATCCAGAATCATTCACTGCGCTGAGCCCTCCAGTTCAGGCACTGCAGCTCCTTGTGGGGATCATTAAAGGACTGCAGGAATTTCCATCCTCTGGGTTTCTTCCTTTGCTTCTCCTTCTGAGCTGCAGAGCTGCCCCAAAACTGAGGGGCTGAAGGTGTCACAAAAGCAAAGCCAGCTCAGAGCCCCAGCACAGCCCCTGGGCCACCTTTGGAACACCTAAACTTTGTTAATTCTGGGGGTTAATTGGGGCAGGACACCCAAACTTTGTTAATTCTGGGGTTTAATCAGGGCAGGACACCCAAACTTTGTTAGTTATGGGCTTTAATCAGGGCAGGACACCCAAATTTGGTTAGTTCTGAGGGTTAATTTGGGCAGGACACCCAAACTTCATTAATTTGGGCTTTAATTGGGGCAGGACACCCCAACTTCATTAATTCTGAGTTTAATTGGGGCAGGACACCCAAACTTGGTTAATTCTGGGTTTAATTAGCGCAGGACACCCAAACTTGGTTAGTTCTGGGCTTCAATTGGGGCAGGACACCCAAACTTCGTTACTTCTGGGGGTTAATTGGGGCAGGACACCTTGCCCCAAATTTCTCCCAAATTTGCCCTAAACCAGGACAACAGCCCATGGGGGAAAACAACTTCTTCCAGCCAGAGAATCTCCTGGCCATGGGGAAGGAGCTCAGGCTACAGCAAAACCCACCTGGCAAGAATTCCAGCCTGGAGCAAGCCCAGCTGCTGGGCTCGAGTTTAATTCCAGAGCCTGAGCTGGGGCTCGGCGTTCCTCTCTTTCCTGGCTTCTCTCTTTCCACCTTCCAGGAGTTGAGTCAGAGCTCCACAGGCTGCAGCAGCCTAACGAGCCTCTTTCCACGGGGATCCATAATTAATGAACGTGTGAGGTGGTGTCAGCTCTAATGATCTCTGACTTCCTCATCTCTATTTATTTTCTGAGGCCTTTCCCCGCTCGCTCGGTGGCTGCTGCCATGCCAGTGCAAGCCCCAGTTTGCAGATGGGATGTGACAGGGGGAAATGGAGCCTGCAGCGACTCTGTGTGTGTGTGTGTGCAGCTCCTCAGAGAGCTGAGAGACCCCAAAATCCCATCCTGAGCAAGCCTAAATGCCTAAACCCTGCAAAATAAAAAATAAAAAATAAAATAAAAATAAATAAAGCTCCATTTACAAGCACAGAGAGGTGTCCTCCTATTAAAGCCCATTCTGAGAGTTTTTCCTGTTTTGCTTTCCCTTTCTTTTTAGGATTTGAAGGGATTAGAGTACTCTACAAAATAAAAATGAGCAGCTCAGTTGGTCAGGGGTTTTCTTTTCCCTGCCATCAGATTTTTTTATCCTCAAAGATAATCAAAATGCCATCCCTTTGCACAAATCAAGAAACCAGAGACTTTTAGGGCTGTTCTGGAAGCAACAGGAGGCTTTCCCACACTCCAGCCAGAAAAATCAGCAAAACAACAAAATCCTCAGCACGGACAGAGAAACCCTGCTGGTCTGAGTGGCAAACAGCCAACACCTGAGAAAACCCAGCTTCGAAAAGAGACAATTCCACACCAGGAGCCCTGGCAGAGGAAGCAAAGCCCAGCTGCTGCTCCTTGTGGGGCCCTGGACCAGCAGCACAGAGAGCTGAGCTTGCCAGGACCCTGCAGGACCTGGGAAGGGGATGCTCATTAAAGGATCCAGGAGCCTCCGAGCAGATTTGCTTCCTGCAGCACTGGATTGATTCTAGCAGGGTTTGAAGTGAAAATTGAGCAGCTCCTGGCCTGGGCAGAGCAGCAGAACCTTGATTTAAAAGGAGAAAATCCTGCCCAGTCTCTTCAGGAATGCTCAGAAGCTGCAGGCAGGATTCTGCTGAACGTGAGCTGGCTGCAGAAAACAGAGGGGGAATCAGGGAGGAACCTCCCTGCCTGTGGGGAAGGGTACCAAAGGCAATTATTGTCATTATTGTCGTTATTGTCATTATTGTCATTATTGCCCTCAGGAACAAGGGCAGCATGGGAGGTCCATGGTGCTGCCGCCCCTGAAGAGGCTCCAGGGGCATTGGGGGTTCCACATTTGTCTCAGTTTCCCAAAAATCTCAACTCAGATCATTCATTAGAGAGTGTTTTCTCTCTGATTCCTGATTTACCTGGTCACACACACTCAGCTCTGCCTTCCAGACACTGGAATCCTCCTGAAATCCTCTGGAGGCTAAATCTTGGACATAACTAGTGTTGAAGATTGCAATGCAAGATGTTTTCCATTACCATCTGTATGGCAGATTACCTTTGTCAAGTGGGCAGTTTGCCTTATCTCTCTCTTTGAGTGACCACAATCACACCTCCCTCAGGAGGGGACATTGCTGATAACAGCTATTGAATGTCCCTGCATGGCTGATAAGAACTACAGCATCCCATTGGGAGATGTGAGCCCAGGGGGAGGAGCCAAGCATTCCTGCCTGGATATAATCTGGGGATTCTGGAACACCAGCACGGCTTCTCCACTGGATTCCCCAGAGAAACACCAGCTGTCTCTTCTTCCCCTGGATCTCCAGAGGAGACTCCACCCTTGTCCAGGATCCCTGCTCCAGCAGAACCAGCCCTGGCACTGCAGGAGGGCTGAGCCACAATTCCAATGGCACTGCTGCCAACACCCTGACCCACAGGGTGTCAGGCTGGATTCTGACTCTGGCAGTGTTGTTCTAGTGCACTGCATTGTTTATTTTATCCTTTTTATTTTTCCTTTCCCTATTAAAGAACAGTTATTTGCTGCTCCCATATTTTTTCCTGAGAGCCCCTTAACTTAAAATTTTCAGCAATTGGGAGGGGTGGGGAGGGTTTACATTCTCCATTTCAGTGGAGGCTCCTGCCTTCCTTAGCAGACTCCTGTCTTTCCAAACCAAGACAACCAGAGACAGCTGAGAGCCTTCAGCCTGCCCAGGGGTTTGTGCAAGGATGCTCAGATCTAAAGAAAAGCCACCTGGGCACCCTGTGGAGGGTGGAATCTTTCTGCCCCATTTTTTTCCAACCCTTCAGGCACAGAACTGAGGATGGAAATTCACCTGAAGGTCCTCAAGCCCCAGGAGATCTGAGGAATGCTGGGCTGCACCCACGTGGATCAGCACCCCCCTGAGTAGGATTTCACCCCTTGGTGAAGGAACCCCAACCCCAGAGTGAACTGAGGGCTGCAGTTCCAGCACTCCAAGGGCTCAAATTGGATGATTGGCATTTGTGCCCAAGCCCAAAATTGAGGATTTGCATTTGTGCCCACCCTAGGGCTCTGCAGGAGCACTCACACGTTGGGATTCTTCCCACACAGAGCCCTGACTGGAGCAGGTACTCACAAAAATCACATCTCACTAAACAACCTCATTCTACCTCCTCATCAGCTCATTAAAGCTCGTGATTATTAATTATTTATGCCATTATTACCCATTATTATTTCAGGGGGTACTCAGGCTTTAACAACAGATCAAGGAGGATTTGATGCTCACAGCATTGGGATTTTTTTTAGATTGTCTTCAGCAAAATAATTGGGAAAAAAACAAAACCTCTGACATCAAATCAACAAAGATGGGGGAGTTTCAGAACTATGAGAAAATTCTTCTTGAAGCTTAAAAAACACAAGAACCCCATTCTTTTGCTCTTCATGTCATTAATTTTGAATAGGAATTAATAGACTGACAAAATAAAATGTGAAAAATTGGCTCTGTCTGTGGCAGTGCCAACCCCTGCTCTGCTGGTGTCAGGTCAGGGGGCAGCACTTCTGCCCAGCCCCAGGGAAAACAGAGATAAATTCTGGCTGTGCAGTCTCCAGGAGCCCCTGGTGCCTCTTTTGGCAGGAGCAGACTGAGATTTGCACACCCAGGAGCACCAAAACTCATCGCAGCCCTGTGGGGTGACAGCAGTGAAGGAGAAATGACACAAGGCAGGATTTCCACCTGCGAATGCACAGAATTCCAACTTGCTCTGCTCTGCCAGGGCTGCTCCAAGGATGTTGCTCCAGAAGCACAAAGATCCTCAGGCTGCTTCTCCCTTTCTCCTCAGGGAATGGATTTCCCGTGTGAGGAATCCATCCTTGCAGCTCACGGGCAATTTGCTGTTTCCCTGAAGGCACCTTCACTCCCAGTTTGCAGCAGGAGAGCCCGGCTGCAGATCCCCAGGAGATGCACATCCCCACCGGCTGCAGGTCCCCATGAACTGTAGATCCCCATGAGCTGCAGGTCCCCACCAGCTGCACATCCTACCAGCCAGAGCAACTGCAGATCCCCATGAGGTGCAGATCCCCACCAGTGCACATCTCCACCAGCCAGGGCAGCTGCAGATCTCGTCCAGTCAGGGCAGCTGCAGATCCCCACCACTGCAGATCCCACGAACTGCACATCCTCACCAGCTGCACATCCCCATGAACTGCAGATCCCCACCAGCTGCACACCCCATGGGCTGCAGATCTCCACCAGCCAGGGCAGCAGATCCCCATCAGCTGCAGATTCCCATGAACTGTAGATCCCCACGGGCTGCAGATCCCCACCAGCTGCAGATCTTCAGGAGCTGCACATCCCCATGAGCTGCAGATCCCCACCAGCTGCAGGTCCCCAACAGTCAGGGCAGCTGCAGATCTCCATGAGCTGCACATCCTGTCCAGCTGCACATCCCCATCCTCTGCAGATCCCCATGAGCTGCAGATGCCCACCAGCTGCAGATCCCAATCAGCTGCAAATCCCCTCCAGCTGCACATCCCCACCAGCTGCAGGTCCTCTCCAGCCAGGGCAGCCAGGCTATTGATTCCTGCCTCAAATCAGGGGTTAATTAAATGGCAATTCTCAGCCAACAACATGACTGAGCACCAAAGAAACCTGAATTCATGAACACTTCCAGGAGTCCTTGAACCGTTTCAAGTGAAGGCTGAGTGGAAGGGCCCTCCCTGATGCTGGCACTGGGCTGACGTGGTTCTGGAGGGGGTCCTGGGCTCTCAGTCCAGCTGGGGGTGGCTCTGTGTTGATGCTGCCATCAGCAATGCCTGATGGACACTCCCCTTAGCATTTCTTTGTTTTTCCTCCCTTTCCCTTTCCCCAGGTAATTCTGGGGATCTGGGGGCCCTTGGCTGTGCAGAGCCTGAACCCCTCTCATTGAACCCCTTCTGATTGACTCCACTGAGAGATGCCAGAGCTCCTGAGCTGCAGCTCCAAACACCCAGCACAGCCAGACGAGCTGCCCTTGCCTGGTTATTTCAGAAGGAATTCTGCTCAGATGTTCTCCTTCCCCGTACAAACACCTGTGGCAATGATTCTGGTAATTTATTTGGGGTTTTTTTAGCTCCTGTGCTGTTCCCTCTCCTCAGTCTAATCTGTTTTCTTGTTGAATTTTCACAGAAACCATTCAAGAACTTGCTCACACAATCAAGCAGGAAATTCCAATTATTTTTGACACA
The DNA here is from genome assembly GCF_028769735.1 of Zonotrichia leucophrys gambelii. Lineage (NCBI taxonomy): Eukaryota > Metazoa > Chordata > Aves > Passeriformes > Passerellidae > Zonotrichia > Zonotrichia leucophrys. The sequence goes on along the minus strand of NC_088191.1, from coordinate 2,924,123 downwards.
GCAAGGAAGCAGCAAACTGAGAAATACCTGGAGGTGGGAGGGGGCTGGAATGTGTAAAGCAGCTGCCACAGAGGTGCTTTATGAGCTGCATAACCTCACCTCACACCATGCACTCTGCACATCTCCTTGTAAACGTCCCCCTTGTCACAAAAATTTGGTTTTGTGCAGCCTGTCCTTGTCTTTTCCTCTCCATCCTCCAAGAAGACAAAGAAGAGACCTAATCTGGGTTTTTTGCAGCACAACTTGAAGTTCTGTGTGTTTTTCCCATGCCACGAGTGCTGTGGGAGATCTGGGGTTTGAGCAGCAGTAAGTTAACATGGCTTTTCCTTTCTGTGGTTGTGTTTTTATTGGGTCATTTTTTTTAAAAAAGTCAACTTTGCAGTTAATTAACCTCAAAAAAAAAACCAACTTCCTAACAAATTATTTCAGATAACCCCTTGCTCTGTTTTCTACAGTCAAGATTGAAGCTAAAATAAGGAATTAGGAATGAAAACACCAACTGTTAATGCAAGATGAGGAGATGCCCAGACTGCTCCGGTGACAGCAGCGGGCTCGGGCTGTCTGCGAGGGCAGCAGCTCCTCATATGTTTTTGGGGTTTGCTTTCTGTGCAGGATGCTGCAAACACACAGGGGAAGTTTCCAGCAGCTCCTCATATGTTTTTGGGGTTTGCTTTCTGTGCAGGATGCTGCAAACACAGGGGAAGTTTCCAGCAGCCCCTCATGTGTTTTTGGGGTTTGCTTTCTGTGCAGAATGCTGCAAACACACAGGGGAAGTTTCCAGCAGATCCTCATGTGTTTTTGGGTTTGCTTTGTGCAGGATGCTGCAACCCAGGGAAGTCAGCAGCTCTGGCTCTGAGGGAGCAGCAGAGCTGGGAATGTCGCAGATATCTTTTTATAAAAAATCTTTTCTTTAAGATTTTTCTTCTTGAGAAGATGAGAAGCCTTAAGAACAAAATGTAAACAGTGGTTATCTGCTGCTGTGGAATGCAACAGGTGGATCTGTGGTTGGTCTCTGGGTCCCAGCTCAGGGTTTGCGGTTCCTGTGTCCATCTGTCCAGAGGAGAAGCCATGGTATCTGAGGTCCATCTGTCCAGAGGAGGGTCTCAGCCTCACCCCATGGCAGCTCAGAGCAGCAGAGCTCACGGGCACTGGCAAACCCACGAGGGGGTTTCATTTCCCAGAATATTTATTTATTTATTCGCCTGACTCTCATCAAATGCCCGTCACCCTGGCAACCAGGCACTGATTTACAGCTCTGGGAGCTCAGGATGGCACCAGGATGCTGCCAGGGACAGGAACGCTCTGGGAAATGGCTGCCCACAGGAGGAGCTCCAGGAGGGGAGGCTCAGGAAGGCAGAGGAGAGTCTGAGGATTCATCAGCTCTCCCCACCCACTGTGGGTGGCTGTTATTGATATTGCTGAGTGCTGGAAACCGTCTGCAGTTGATGAGGAATGAGCTCCTCAGGCTCCAGCAGGTGTGAGGAGTGGGGAGCATTGACATGAGGGTGGGGAACATGGCAGCGAGGGGTGAGGAACATTGAGAGGTAGAACATTGACATGAGGATGGAGGACATGACAGTGAGCGTGGGGAACATTGACCTGAAGATGGAGAACTTTGCAGTGAGGGGTGGAACATGGACATGAGGATGGGGAATATTGACATGAGGATGGAGAATATGGCAGTGAGGGGTGGAACATTGCAGTGAGGATGGAGAACATTGTAGTGAGGGGTAGAACATGGACATGAGGATGAGGAACGTTCACATGAGGGTGAAGGACATTGCAGTGAGCGTGGAACATGGCAGTGAAGGTGGGGAACATTCACATGAGGATGGAGGACATGGTAGAGAGAGGTGGAACATTGCAGTGAGGATGGAGAGCATTGCAGGGAGGAACATGGACATGAGGATGGGGAACATTGCAGTGAGGAACATGGACATGAAGATGGAGAACATTGCAGTGGGGATGGAGAACGTTGGAGTGAGGGTTGGAACATTGCAGTGAGGGGTGGAACATGGACATGAGCATGGGGAACATTCACATGAGGATGGAGAACATTGCAGTGAGGGTGAAGAACATGCCAGTGAGGATGGAGGACATTGCAGTGATCCCTGCTGGAGGAGGAGGAGGAAAATTCAGCCCAGATTGGCTGAATCTTGGAAGGCTCCAGCTGGAGATCAGGGCAGGGGTGATCTGCTCTGCAGAACCTGGCCAGGACAATCCCTTTGTTCCTTTGGCACCAAACTTTAACCTCCCTAGACCCAGCCTAGGAGAGAGCTGAAGGAAACCTGCAGCTCCCCTGAGCCAGTCGGGGTTGTTTAGAGGCACCAAAAATCCCCAGCCCACATTTCACACAGAGAAACCCAGGTTCCCTTTCCAAAGGCATTTCCATTTTTCCAAAATGAGAATAATTTGTGCTGGCGAGAACAAATCTAAGCCCTGAGACCTGGAAGCTTTGTTCTGGGAACATGGACACACACAGGGGACTTTTGCAACACAGCACTCCCACCCTGACTCTGCTCATACTTTCCTCCACAACAAACAGGAATTGCTTCATCCACCCTCCCAAAAAGCACACCAGTGTTTTCAGATTTCAGATTTGTGGAACATGGGGCATCAACAGCTCCTTTCTGGTTCTTTTTTTAAATATTTTTACAGAATATTATTAACAAAACCCCCCCAGTCAACTCCTCAGACTACAGCATTAAAAAATGAAGATAAAATCTGGGACATTCATTCAGGATCATCTCTGATATGCAGGACTATAAATGGAACTTTAAATGCAGAATATTGGCGAGCTTGAAGGGACACCTGCTGACAGAGGGTGACATTACAGCACCAATTGCTGCTCAGAGAGGCTCCCAGGAGCCACAGTCACTCTCATATTTCCTGAAAAATCTCTTTGCCAGGATTTCTTTTCCTGGGAAGCTGGGGAGCTTCATCTTCTCATGTTTTACTCCTTTGGAATGTGATTTGGAGAATTGTTTAGCCAGCATATGAATTGTTTTAACTTAATGAGCAATCCCAGTCCAGCTGTGTCAGACTCTGGTCAGTCATGAGTTTTTATTATCATTCTCTTCCAGCCTTCTGATTCTCCTTTCTCTTTCTTTACTATAGTTTTAGTATGTAATTTTATAACATAATATAATATAATATAATATAATATAATATAATATAATATAAATCAGCCTTCTAAGAACTTGGAGTCAATTCTCTTCTCTCACGTTGTCCTGGGAACCCTCAACACCACAATTGGTGACCACAGCACACTTGTGACAGTGCCAGGAGCAGCAGCACCTGGAGAATTGGGAATTCCTGCCTGCCAGGAAACAGCGGGAGCTGCCAGCAGGAAAAGGGATCTGCAGAGATCAGAGTCAGCCCTGAGGGGATCTGGGGAGAAAGAAGGAAAGAATGGGGTCTCCAAGAGCACCAGGGGATTTGGAGAGCTCTCCTGTCACTGTCACATTTTCTGAATAATCTCTTTGCCCAGCATTTTGTCCAGGGAAGCTGAGAAACCTCAGAGAAAAATGAAAACAAATTCTTATCTCATTTGCTTCTCCTGTGTTGTGCTCACATGTGGAATGTGTTTGGAGATTGTTTATCCAACATGTGATTGTTTCATTGGTTTCATGTGAATTGTTTTCACTCTTTGGCCAGTCAGGGCCAAGCTGTGTCAAGACTCTGGAAAGAGTCACAAGTTTTTATTATTATCTTTTAGCCATCTGTCTTTATACTTTCTGTAGTCTTTAGTATAGTTTAGTATTCTTTAATATAATATAGATCATAAAATAACAAATTAACCTTCTGAGAACATGGAGTCAGATTCCTTCCTTCCTGCCACGGGGCACCCTGTAAATACAAGACTCGCCAGAGTGAATTACTGAGAGTGGATCCCACATCATGAGTGGAAGGACAGGTCCTTTGTCATGGAGATTCCCCCCACTCCTTTTCCTCCTAAACACAAAGCTTCTCAAGCCCTTTTGCTTCAAGCTGGTCTTTGTAATTAAAGAACTGATAAAAACCCTTCGCTAACGGGATCTGTACATATTAGAGTTCATTAAAATGTAATTCCCACAGAACAAGACATTTTAATCTATCCATACTTGGCAAAAGAGGGAGGAAAATGAGACACATCCTCCCTGCCCTCCCCTCCCACCTCTGCATGTATCCGTAGGCCATGTGTGTTAATTACAACTTACTTGCCTAAATGAGAAAATTATACATTAGCAAGCAGTTAACCAGTTATTAACTCAATTACACTTGAGAGACCTGGGAGAAGCTGCATTCCCAGGCAAGGGGTCCACTATATGTTATTATTTTCAATGTTCTTCAGTCTGCAGAGAAGTTGTTGAAAGGATTTAAACCACATTAAAAACACTCTTAGGGATGGGAAGTTACATAGAGCAACACCCCAAAAGCATTTCACAGAGAATGAAAGGGGCCTGAATGATCCTCTGCATTCAAACACCCCTAAAAGTCATTTTGGCAACCAGAGGAACCCAAGTTCCCCAGTAAATAAACCCCAGAGCCATCCAGGCTGCTGCCATTCCCTGCCCAGTTAAGGGATATTTGGCAAAAGAAGAAGAAACACCTCAGCAATTTGGCAGAGATGTGAAGAATTTGGCTGTGGAGAAATGAACTTTTAAGGGAGATGCTGCAGGTGCTCATTCACACCAGGCTGGTGAGAGGGGGAATAAAACTCTGATTTCCTTCTGCCTCACACCCCCATTGCAGGAAGGCACCAAAATTTGGTTCTGAAATCCTCTTGGAGAGACTCCCTGTCCCTGCAGCCTGAGCTGAGCCCCAGGGCTGTGGAATGAGCCTTTTCCAGTTTGGAACTCCTGGATTCTGGACTAAGCCTTTCCCAGTCTAGGCATTTCTGGATTCTGGACTGAGCCCTTTCCACTTTGGAACTCCTGGATTCTGGACTGAGCCTTTCCCAGTTTAGGAATTTTGGATTCTGGAAATTTGGGAACTCCTGAATCCTGGGCTGAGCCCTTCCTAGTTTGGGCATTCTGAATTCTGGACTGAACCCTTCCCAAATTGGAACTCCTGGATTCTGGAACTTTGGGCACTCCTGGGTTCTGGACTGAACCTTTCCCAGTTTGGAACTCCTGGATTCATCCTCCCCCTCCTGCACTGAACCAGATAAAACTCACTGGGAATTGGGAAGATTTGCCTCCCACTGTGTGTATTGAATGTAAGATGATGGAAATAAATAAATAAAGAAGCCCTCGAGTTTCCCTCTGAACTGCAGTGTAAATACTTCTGAAGAGTCAACCAAGTGGTTTGAAGAGCTTGTTTCACTTGTTCCATGCAAATATCAAGATTAACAGGGAGATTAATTATGTCCCATTTTTCTCCTTACAAAGGATACAGGCAGATTTAGAATAACAAAAATAAACCCTCTGGATTAATATTCATAACACAATGCTGAGCGCTACAAAAGCAACTCATTTTTTATGTAGAAAGGGGGAGAAAACAAACCATCAAGAGTGCTCCAGAAGCATAAATCCATACTAACGAAGGAAATCTCACAGGATGCTCTTCCCCAGCCTGCTGGAGGAGGGCTGGGGGCTCGGGAGGGTGTGCAACATGCCATGGTCTGAGGGAAAAAAACCCAGTTCAAAGAGTCAGGCTCGAAATTTCATCTGGGTCACGTCAAAACTCTGCTGCTGTTTGGGTTTCCTGCTCCTCCTCACGACAGCTGAAGCCTTGGGTTCAGGTTTTGCTCTGAGGTTGTGGCAGGGCAGGGAATCCCACTGGGCAAGAAGTGTCAGCATCCCTGCCAGGGACAAAAGAAGCCAAATTTCCAAACACTGAGTGGAGAGAATTTAATGCTGCTCAAGGAACAAACTCCCAGTGAGCAGCAACTCCAGGAGATTTTTAACTCCTCACCTGGCCCAAGCTGCACTCAGCAGGTTTCAGTGTGAAATACATGACAAAACCACATTTCCATGCTGGTGGCTGCTCTGCCAGGTTCTGTGACAAGCCTGGAATGATTTCATTCAGCATTTCCAGCTCCCCATCTATTTATGAATTTTATCAAGGAGATTTTGAAAAGATGTTTATTTAGACAAGCTTTTTGTTTCACCCTTCACTGGCAATCAGAAAAATCAAGGAGAAGTCAGCCCTTTAGTGACATCTTGACTTCTTTTTTGGAGCACTCCAAGGTAACAGCCCATTTCATACATTGGGTGCAACAGAGACAGCACTTAATACATGTAATTATGCAGTTTGCAAATGTGACAGCTCTGATGTTGCTGCAATACAAGTCTATGCCGTTAAATTAGAATTATAATGACAGTAATTACACTAATTAGCCTTTTTTTTTTCCCTCAGTTTGTTACCAGCAAAGTTTTGCATATTTCCGTGAGTAACAGCTACTTCTGCCTTCTCCTGAAATCCACCAGAAACAATTCAGGGGAAGTTCATTTATCCCAGCCCTGTGGAGCAGGAGCAGCATCCCCAGGTGGAGGCAGGTGCCAAAGTGTGGTGTTTGTGAGGTTTGAGAGATGAGAATCTGACTCCAAGTTCTCAGAAGGCTGATATATTATATTATATTATATTATATTATATTATATTATATTATATTATATTATATTATATTATATTATATTATATTATATTATATTATATTATATTATATTATGCTCTACTAAAACCATACTAAAGAAAAAGAGAAAGGATACATCAGAAGGCTTAACAAGAATGATTAATAAAAACTCGTGACTGACTCCTCAGTCAGACACAGCTGGACAGTGATTGGTCATTCATTAAAAACAATTCACATGGAACCAATCAAACATGCACCTGTTGGTAAACAATGTCCAAACCACATTCCAAAGCAGCAAACACAGGAGCAGCAATCAGATAATTATTGTTTTCATTTTTCTCTGAGGCTTCTCAACTTCCCAGGAGAAGATCCTGGGCAAAGAGGATTTTTCAGAAAATATCACGGTGACACCAAAGGGCAAGGCTGACAATGCACAGGATGTTTCCCATGGATGATTCACCTGCACAGGTGAAGCTCCAAAGCTCAGGCAGGCACAGGTGAAACCCTCCCTGCAAGGCTCAGGCAGCAGCAGCAGCTTTTGGGTGTCAGGGCTGCTCTGCAGGGACACAGGAGCAGATTTCCCTGGCAAGGAAAGGAGGTTTGGAGGCAGAGCTGTCCAGCAGAGCACTCTCAGATCCTCTTGGCCATATGGCAAACATGAGGCCCTGCTGGCTGGGCATGCAAACCGATGCCAGCTGCAGGCTGCAGCTCAGGAGTGCCCAGGGCAGCTGGGCACAGCCCAGGACAGCTCTGCACAGCCTCACAGCCCCCTGCTCATCAGCTGGGCTGCTGCTTCATCCAGGGAATGTCCTGCTGCAGTTACAGCACTGCTGAAGGGTCCCCAGGATGTGCAGGAGAGTGCCAGGGGCAACAGAACACAACCGGGAGCACCTGGACAGCACCAGCATCACCAGAACAGTGCCAGGAGCAGCAGGACACCAGCAGGGGCACCAGGACAGTGCCAGAGCTACCAGGACAGGGCCAGCATCATCAAGAAAGTGCCAGGGTCATCAGGACACCACCAGGGGCACCAGGACAGTGCCAGTATGACCAGGACAGGACCAGCATCAGCAGGACAGGACCAGAGGCATCAGGACAGGACCAAGATCACAAGGACAGCACCAGGGTCACCAGGACAGTGCCAGGGGCACCTGGACACCACCAAGGACACCACAACAGTGCCAGTGTGACCAGGACAGTGCCAGAGTCACCAGGACAGTGCTGGGGGCATCAGGACAGTGCCAGGGGCACTTGGACAGTGCCAGTGTAACCAGAACAGGACCAGGGGCACCAGGACACCAGCAGGGTCACCAGGACAGTGCCAGGGTCATCAGAAAAGTGCCACACCAAGACAGCACATGGGGCACTAGGACAGTGCCAGGTCACCAGTCCCAGCACCTTCACTGGTCTGGTGCTGAGCACACCAAAGCCAGCACTGTCCCTGTCCTGACTGCAGAGCTCCCATTTACCACGGGTGACAAACTGTCCCCTTAAGGGACAGAGAAAGCTCTGGGATGGGGAGTTAATTTAGCACTGAAAAGATTTACCTGTGAAAAGCATTCAGCTGGGGCCGGGGTGGCACCGACTCCATGATTTTTATTCACATCCCCGCACACTGCTCCAGGCCTTGGAGCATTCCCTTTTAATGCAGCTCCCACGGGGGACTGATTAAATCTTAGCACAGGCACAGGAATTCCTCAGAAGGAGTCTGGAAATGAGAGGGAGCATAGGAACGGGCTTGTTTTGGTTTGCAAGTGAAACAGCAAAGAAACGAGGCTAAAAATTTCCACCTATTCCAGAAGGATCACAAATAAGAGAGAAGAAAAAAAAGTTTGCAGCAAATAACGTGCTTATCCTTGAAATTGTGGAGAAAATTGGAAAAAGCCAGAAGTTGAGGTCTGGCTCATATTTTATACAACAGCTCTGATTATCCCAAGGTACTGCAGAGCCCAGAACATTCTGGTGGAGCCTGTGAATGTCACACAGGCCCCATGAACAGCTGCTCTGTCTTTTTGATAACTCCATTACTTGAGTTCAGAGAAGGTTTATGGACTAGAAAGCCTCAGATATGGTCATGAATGTTTGATGGCTGCACACGCAGTGTTATGGCTGTAACTTCACTCCCCGTTGGAGTTATGACATTCTGACAGCCTTGGGTCATTACAGGCCAAGGGGAGCAGCAGGAGCCTGCAAATGATGGACTTCCCCCGCTGCTGGATTATTCCTTTTGCACTGAAACCCCGTGCTGGCTCGTTCAGGGCGTGTTTTCAGAGATAAAAGCGTGAGTGTGGTGTTTGAAACTGCAAAAGGGAGCTGCAGCTCTCCGTGTTTGCACAGTGCCCAAGGCCAGGCCTGGGAGTGTGAGGCCCCTTCAGATCTTGTACAATCTCTTCAGATCTTGTACAATCTATTTAGAGTGGCTGAAAATGGGGGAACATTCCAGAAATGCACAGGATTATTTGAATGCTGTGAGAAATTTGCCATGAACAGAGCAGTGACCATTTCAGTATCTCAAACAGCCCAGAGCACACAGAGTTCATTTTCTACCCTGCACACCCAGTCCTGGGGGAGCAGCTCACAAATGTCATCAGCAACCAGGATTTAACAAAGGGACAGCAGCCAAAGCAACTTCACTCTGAAACCAAATTAAAATCCTGCTTGGAAATTTCACCCTCCTTCCAGAGCAGCCCCTGCTCTGTCACAGACATCTTTTTATGAAAAATCCTTTGCTTAGGATTTTTCCTCGTGACAAGCTGAGAGGCCTCAGGAGCAAACTGTAAACATTGGTTTATAGAATAGGAAAGAATGATAACAAAGGTTTGTGGCTGGGCTGTCTGTCTGAGCCAGCTGGGCTGTGATTGGCCATTAATTAGAAACAACCACATGAGACCAATCACAGATGCACCTGTTGCATTCCACAGCAGCAGATAACCATTGCTTACATTTTGTTCCTGAGGCCTCTCAGCATCTCAGAAGGAAAAGATCTTAAGGAAAGGATTTTCATAAAAAGACATCTGCCACAATTTGTCCCCTCGGTTCATCACCGCCGCCCTCAGCAGCAGAGCAGGAGGATTCCCCATCCCCAGCCCCTCCTGCCCTTCGGGGCTGCCTCCAGGAGGATGCTCCTGTTGTGATCCCACAATTTCCTCCTGCTGGATGGCCCAAGGGCAGCTCGAGCAGCTCCTGCTGGAATCCTTTTATTTTGTCTTTATTCTGGGAGATGAAAAGTCACCCCAGCTCTTCATCCCTGCAGCTCACCTTCTTCAGCCCTAATACGTGGCTGCACATTAATTGGGAATTGTTATAAACCCTCTGATTCTGATGTGCAGAAAACAGCATTTGCATTTTATCTTTATTCAGGCATTTGTTGGTCATGGGTTTTAATCTCGACTCGTACTGAGGAACTTAATCAGATTAAAGCAAACAGAAATAGGATTATCTGAGTGCTCAGGGTCGCATCCAACCTCACAGATGGGCACAGCCAGCAGGAGCAGTTAAAACAGACCCTGGAAACAATGACCAAAAGCAAACAAAGGACTAAAAAAGCCAAACACCAAAAGCAAACAAAGCACTAAAAACAAACCAAACACCAAAACCAAACAAACCATAAAAAAAAACAAACACCAAAACACCACAAACACCAAAAACAAAGCACTAAAACCAAGCAACCAAAATCAAACAAAGCACTAAAAACAAAACTAACACCAAAAACAAACCACTGAAAACAAACAGAGCACCCAAAACAAACAAAGCAGAAAATACAAAGTACCAAAGCCAAACCAAACATCAAAAACAAACGAAGTACCAAAGCCAAGCCAAACCAAACCAGTGGGAAAATGCAGTCCTGGCTCTCCAACAAGACAAGACTAAGCACCAATTAAAGCAATTGTTCCCTCTTGCCCCTAATTGTGCATTCCCCAGCTGATCCTCCCACAAGGGCCATTTTATTTGTCCTTTTAATAGCAGTAATTTGTTTTTTCCCCTCAGGAATTAAGTGCATTTTACCTTTCTCTCAGTCACAGCGGCCCAGCCCCTGCTGTGCTGTTTGCAGCTGTTCTGTTTGCCTTTTCCACAGGGAAACTGTGTGGCAGAAACTCTGGGGCTTTATTATTATTTTATTTTATTTTATTAATTTTTTATATATTATTTTATTTATTATAATCATATTGTATAATTATGTTTATTTTATCTATTATATTTATATTATATAATTATATTTAATTTGTTTATCTATTATATTTGTATTATGTAATTCTATTTATTTTATTATATTTTATTTATTATATTTATATAGTATAATCTTATTTATTTTATTTTTATTAATTTATTTATTTCTTATTTTATTTAGTTTTATTGATTGGCTGCATGTAGAGCTTTAAGGGTTAAAGGAATCTGGTGCCCACTGTAAGTAAAAGCAGTTTAGCCCCTCACTGCTGCTGATCCTATTTCCTAAAAGGGAGTCCCGTAAATGGGTTTTTTCAGCGCTGTGGGAGTCTTTTATTACTGCTGTAATGCAAATGGAGCAGTTACGGTCCCCACAAACGATCTCCAGGAGATTAAAGCCTCGGGGACAGAATTATCTGCTGATGAATTCACCCGAATGGGTTCTGGGGACTCTGATGATCCTGCTGGTGCTGTCTGTGTGTGCGTGTGGCATTTTCCTCCGGCAGAATTTACATGAAGACAAAAGAAGAATGAAAGAATAAACCCCGATTGTGGATATGATTGTGTCAGCATAAACATACTTTATAATTAGATTGCTATTACCACGGAGTAAGGGAAGAAGCAAAGCAGAGTAAATCACTTTTATTCCAACCTCATTGCAGCCACCAAGGAGTTCAGAGCAGCATAAGTCTTTTCTAAAAAATATCCTCCCCCTTAGCACCATTATTATTCCAGTAAAATGTAAATGCAGACTAGGCCTTAGATACCAATTAAACTGCACTTGACAGAGATGTTATTGTCTAAATCAAATAAATGTAACCGAGCAAAAAGCAAAATGAGTAATGAAATAAGGAAAAGCAGCAGCAGATCTCTGTGCTCTGGTCAGAGTGCCCAGCGAGCCAATGAGGAGGCGTGAGGGGAAATTATTATTGCACAAATCAGTTAAACAATTCCTCTGCCAGGAGAATTTGCAGTTTGGTGAGAGGCTGTGAAATCCAGAGGCTCTGAGTGAGTTCTTGCTGCCCGTTTGTCACTGTGGGAATTCCTGGTTTTAGGAAAATGAATCCACAAACACCAGAGGTCTATGTCCAGAAAGGAGACAGAGGAGTCCTGTTACTTTATTCCAATACAGGCAGAGGCCATGGGGCATCCCCTGGGGTCTCTCAGATTTTTGGAGGATGCAGCCTCCCTTTTTATCCCAATTTCCAGCCACATTTCCCTTCTCTCTTTCCCCATTTCTGAGGTACCTGAGAGGTTCAGACTTCCCAGAACACCTGATCCCAAAGATTCCCCTCTAATGCATAACCCTCCCTTTTCATTTTTAATTCTTACTGAATTTAGGTGTTCCCCCATTGTTTCTTTCATCTTTCAATGTCTAATTTCATTTATCATCAAGCCTAAAATTGATTTGTAAAAGCAAATATCTTTTTCCATTCATCAATCAGTGGAATCCTTCCCATTGTTCTTTCATCCCCCAGTGCTGGTTTTATCTCCCAGCAGCCCCACAGCTTGTTTGGAATGACAAATCCCCCATTGCTCTCACTGGGACCCTGCAAAGGGACCTCGCAAGGTGCCCCTGCCCACATTCACATCCAGTTACCCCAAAAAGCTGAGGTGACTCCACATCCTGGAGGTGATTCAGGGCACTGGGATGTCTGGAGAGCAGCTGATCATTGGGACCAGCCTGCTGGTGAAATCCAAAGGCTCTGAGCTGTGGCATTCACGTTTTCTGAAAAATCCCTTCACCCAGGATTTTTCTCCTGGGAAGCTGAGAAGCCTCAGAGAAAAAGGAAAACAATTCTTATGTCATTTGCTTCTCCTGTGTTGTGCTCACATGTGGAATGTGTTTGGAGATTATTTACGCACAGGTGATTGTTTCATTGGAATCTGCTGTGGGTTGTTTTCACTCTTTGGCCAATCAATGCCAAGCTGTGTCAAGACTCTGGAAAGAATCAGTAATTTTTATTATTATTTTTTAGCCTTCTGTCTGTATCCTTTCTGTATTCTTTAATATAGTATAGTATTCTTTAATATAATATAAGTCTTAAAATAATAAATCAGCCTTCTGAGAACATGGAGTCAGATTCACTGAGGTGTCTGCAGAGCAACCTGGGATCAGCTGATCCCCTCTGCTCTCCTGAAGGAGTTCACTGTCACTGCCCCACTGCCAAGCACTGAGATGAGCAGAACTCTGTGTCCAGAGTCTGAATTCTCCCCTCCATCTTTCCCCACAAAACCTGATTATTTCTGCTTCCTGCTGCTCCCTCCTCCTGCTGGAACTGCTGGGTTCTTCAGAGGAAAGAGGGGCAGAGAGGGAAGAAAGGGAAGAGATTAAAAGAACCGTGGCAAAGGATGTCAGGGGGATTTCTGGGTCACAGAGAGGCTGCAGGTGCTGAGGAGCTGCTGTGGCAGTAATTTACAGTCCCTGCTGTGCCAGACTCCCAGAGTGGGGTGGAACAGGTGCCATTAAACAGGAGCAGGTGATGGGGCTGCTGCTGTAAACAGGAATCTCTCATCACAGCTGCTGCCAGGCTCAGCTGAGCGTTCCCTGGGAAAGCAGCAGAGCTCCAGGTTCACTCTGGGGCCCTCTGAGTCAGGATTCCTCTGATCACTCACTGCACAGCCCTGTCTGAAGTGATACAGGTGAGGCACAAGCAGGAATAAAGAATGAAGAATAAAGAATAAAGAATAAAGAATAAAGAATAAAGAATAAAGAATAAAGAATAAAGAATAAAGAATAGCTGCTGCTCTCTGAGCAGGAGCAGGCTGGGATGAACTCCCTTCTGATGCAGGAGGGGAGAGGTTTCATGCTTTAGTCCAAACAAGGAGTGTAAGTTCCTTCCCTGTGCATCTGAGTGGGGAGTCCACACTCCAAAACCATCCTGAAATGGAAAGGGCTGAAACCCTGGGAGCTGTAAACTGAATTAAGCAAAATAAACCCCATGAACACCATAAATCCCAAACCTGGCAAGGGCCAGGCCCAGGAGAGCAGGGAGCAGGAGTTGTGTCACCTTTCCATCAAAATGAACCCCATGAACACCATAAATCCCAAACCTGGAGAGGGCCAGGCCCAGCAGAGCAGGGAGCAGGAGTTGTGTCACCTTTCCAGCAAATAAACCCCATGAACACCACAAATGCCAAATCTCCTGCTGCTCCCTCTGCCTTTCCTTCCCCTGCCCTCCCTGCACAGCCCCTGCTCTGAGGCTGGGCCTGCTGGCAGCCAAATTAAACCCAGCAGTCCCCAAATGAATCTCCAGGATCTGGTTTGGTCCTGGCTCCTCTGGGTGCCCACACTTGGCTGGGATTTGGATCAGCCCTTTCCTGGTAATCCGTATTTCCCCTTATTCCCCCCTTTTGAATTCCCTCCCTGTTCCTCTAAAGGAGGATTAGATCAGACCCAGCATCTAAAATAACACAATCTGCAGAGGGGTTGGGAATCAGAGACATTCAATTGTCAGGAAGCGCAAAATCTTATTTCTCTTTCCTTCTTTGTGCGTGTCCCCAAAGAATTCTGTGGTATAACCATAATAATGAAAATTAAAGTGGGTGAGAGCTCGCAGAATAGGTGAAGAGTAAATTTTTTAAGCAAAGAGGGACTGTAGATACCCTTTTGGGGAGTATCTGGAGCTTTTCTTCACAGAGAATTGGTGATGTGATGCCGACACACCTGGTTGGAAGAGGAAACTCATTAAATCTTCTTTTAACAGAGTATTTGCTTCTTCAGTACCCTCCCTGCCCACATTCACCCACACAAACTCACTAAAATAGAAGCAGATCTTTTCCCTTTCCTTTTGTTCCCTGCTCAGCTGCTCAACTTCCCCCATCCCAACCTGTCAGAGGGGATGGGAGGGCTGGCCCCTGGCACCAGCACTCAGGATCCACCAGCCTGAGGGAATTCCTTGCAAAATAAACCCCATGAACACCACAAAAATAAATGTATTAAATAAATAAATAAATATAGTTTAGGGTATGACATAATGTTAAAATAAAAACCATGCATGTGGGATATTTTTTTAAACAGAGGAATGAGGTACTCACACCAAGATAGCAGCCACAGGACACCTAAATCTTTCCGAGAAAAAGAATTTTTTGCTCCATTATCAGAAGAAATGAACTTCTTCCTGCCTGCTCAGCCCTGAAGATGCCTCAGGATTCAGAGGAAGAAGCTGGCACTGCCCAGACAGAATCCTGTGTTTGAATGGAATTTATGCATCATGTATGAGGTGTATGAATATGCAACAGGCTGTTGCTTTTAAGGGTTAATCCTCTGTTAACGTGGGTCCTTTTTCGGGCTTATTTTGCCCAGAAAACGTACCTGGACCATCCCTAACTATGTGTTTTAACTGCCTCATATCGTCCTAATGCAAATTGTCCAAATTTTTATTACTCTAATTACATTACGATTTTTATTGTAATATATATTATTATTGTAATATAAATATATAATATATTTATTGCAATATATTATATATTATCATATATTTTGTATATATCTTGTATATTATATATATATTGTATATTATTATATATTTTATTGTAATATCATTATATTACAATTTTATTACTATTACACTTTTTAAATTTTAAAAAAACAAGCCATTGCCATTTTTCACACCATGAATATTCCAAGTGCCTGAGAGCAGAGGCTTTGCTGGCAGCTCCCTGCTCAAGCATTCCATAAAATCCCATTTCTTGAGGAGCCCGTGCCTCAGCCTGACAGGGAGCTGGTTGAAAAGAAGGAATTTCAGCAGTGCTGAGGGTTTGTGGTGAGCCAGCAAGGCCTGCCCGTGCTCCTGAGAGCCCCTAATCACTTCCCCAGGTTCAGGGAGGGGAGCGAGATGCTGGTTTGTATTCAGGCACTCTCTCAAGCTTTACATTTGTCTTTCAATAAAGGCTGAATTTCAGAGCCTTCCACAACAGGCAATTACAGAAAAACAGAGCTGGAGGGAATCTCTGGAGGTCGTGTGTTCAAAGGCAGCATCAGCCAGACTTGGCACTCCTCTCGTGTTCCTCTAATCTCTCCTTAAAAATCTCCAGTGGGACAGAGATCCAACAGATTAAGCATTACTTGCTGGATATTGTATTCTGCTTTTTAACTACCCCAGCCATTAGAGCACAATTCCTCGAGTTTTTATCTTTACAAGTTGCAGCTCCTTCTCCAATTAATATTTCACCAGTGGTTCCTCAGCCTGGAGGAGGAGAGGGGCTGCAATTGCAGCTCCTGCCTGGTGGTTTCTCTGATAACTGAGGTGAGGGATGCCTGACTTTGCTCCCTTTGTCCTTCCTGGGTGTTGGTGGTGCCAGTGCAGGAGCTCAAACAGCAGAATTAAAGTGAAAATTCTTTCCCCATGGAGAAGGAAAGGCCCTGGCAGTGCTTCCCTGGCTCCCACACAACCCTGCATCCATGGCAGCCACCGTCTGGATTAAAAGTAATTAATTCTCTGCTCTAAATTGGGGCTTTGCAGGGCTGGATGGCCTGTTCAGGTCACTGATCTCACCAGGTGCTTTCCCCAAGCCCTGAAAGTTTTATCTGATGTTTTTCTGCTTCCTTTCTTCCATCCAGTGTGTTCCTTGCGCCCTCCCTTTTCCTCTCCCTTTGGTCCCAGCAATAGGAACAACACCAGCACAAATCCCCAAAGGTCTTGTTAGGAAAATTAATCCACAAATAACAAAGGTTTGCGTCCAAAAAGGAGTCCTTTGAATTTATTCCAATAAAAGCAGAGTCCATGAGGCATCCCCTGGGGTCTCTCCAAGTTTTGGAGGATGCAGCCTCCCTTATCCCAATTTCCAGCCACATTTCCCTTCTCTCTTTCCCCATTTCTGAGGTACCTGAGAGGTTCAGACTCCCCAATACACCTGATCCCAAAGATTCCCCTCTAATGTATAACCATCCCTTTTAATTTTTAATTCTTACAGAATTTAGGAGGTTTTCTTCCCCATTGTTTCTTTCATCTTTCAATGTCTAATTTCATTGATCAGCAAACCTATAGTTTATGTGTAAAAGCAAATATCTTTTCCCATTCATCAATCAGTGGAATCCTTCCCATTGTTTCTTTTCTCTCTCAGTGCTGGTTTTATCTCCCAGCAGCCCCACAGCTTGTTTGGAGAGATAAATCCACTTTTCCTCTCAGGCTGTGCAGAGCCCCAGAGCCCTGGGAAGGGAAATATTTGGGAAAAGTTCCCTGGTGGAGCCCAGGGACACCAACACTGCCAGGCCAAGGCTTCCTGGGGCTGCTGGAAGTGTTTCTTGTCCCCACAATGAAATGATGTTTATCCCATGGTTCTGTCCTTGGCACTCCCACAGTTTGTGTCCCATGGCCCTGCTGCCATCCTGGAGCTTGGAGCAGGTCCCAGGCAACCCTCTGAGCATCACCTGCAGCCCCATCCTTCCAGAGCCAAAATCCTTTATTTTTAACCTATTAATATAGCTTATCCTAAGCTGAATTGCAAGTTTCCACTTCTAAGTGATCCAAATTTGCTTTTGGGGAGTGCTGGGCTGGCAAAAAGCTTTCCCACAGCCATTCTTTAATAACCTTATTTAAAGAATCCTTTAGGGACCAAGGAAAACTATGTATTTTAAACATTAAAGTATTATTAGTAGTAAGCAGTAGAAGTGATTGTTCTGGAATAGAAAAACATTTCCTGAAAGAATCTGTGCCAGCTTTAATTACACTCCCATTGTATTTTATCTTCCTGCTCCCCACACTGAGACAAAGGGTGGGTGGAAAATAATTGAAACAAGGTGAAAATGAGTGCTCATTAAATTGCAGACTACACAAGTACTCATTCCATGTGAGAGGGCTGTAAATATGACTTTTAATGAAGTTATGACATGCTTGCCAATAAAAGTCATTTACTTCACAGTATTACAGTTAATTATACACAGCTGGAGCCATTTATTGCCCATCCCTTGTTAACTTTGCCTGGGCTCATTAACCCTTTCACAGCTCTGGGCCTGCCACACTTCCAGGCAACAACGAGAAGGCAGGGAAGCTTTTCAGGAGGGATTTCAGGAGGAGGAGTGGGGTGTGGGTGCTGCAGAGAACAGAGAGTGCAAAGCTCCAGCTCACAAACCTGGAGGAACCCCTGCAGTTTGTCCTCTGTTCCTCTCACCTGTCAACGGGTCTGGAAAATGGAATTTCCCTGGGTTTTCCTGGTTTGCTGCACTCATGGCAGGTCCTTTGAGCAGTTCCCAAGGGCTTTCAGCTCCCCCAGTGTTTACCACCCTTGTCCTGGAGTGTTCACCTGGTTTGTGAGTTGGGTTTGTCGTGATCTGACCCGCTCAAACCCAAGACTTTTGTTAAAAAACTCAAACTGTCCACCCAGCACGTTAAACAACCCTGGCACCACAACACAATTTGCTGCAGCTTGATAATGAAGAATAATTACCCTGAGAATTCAGCCTGCCTCTGTTCCTGACCTGCCAACCATCCTGCTGCTCCTCCAAATCCTGTTTGTTCCCTCTCCCTTCTCCTATTTTAAGCTCCTGCCTGCTCCAGGTGCCTTTTATGTGCAGAGGAATTGGTCACTGGCTGTGTGAGCTCCTGCAGGGAGACCTTTCATGGAGGGCCCTGCAATTTTCTCCAATAATTGCAGTGACTGGGGACTTGCACTGGGGGGTCTGAGAGGGAGGTGGAGGGCAGGACTTGTTTGTTAAACTCCACACAGAAGGGAAGAGATGGTTGTGCTGAAGCCACGGGGTGTCCAAAAGCAGCAGTGCGCTCCAGGGGAATCCAGACTGAGAGGAACAGCAGAATTTGTGTTTCCAAACTGTGGGTCTGGATTCCAAGCTGTGGGTCTGCTGGGAGATAAAAGCAGCACTGGGAGAGAAAAGAAACCATGGGAAGGATTCCACTGATGGATGAATGGAAAAAGATATTTGCTTTTACAAATGAACTTTAGGGTTGCTGATAAATGAAATTAGACATTGAAAGATGAAAGAAACAATGGGGGAAAACCCCTAAATGCTGTAAGAATTAAAAATGAAAAGGGAGGGTTATACATTAGAGGGAAATCTCTGAAATCAGGTATTCTGGGAAATTTGAACCTCTCAAGTACCTCAAAAATGGGGAAAACCACCTAAATTCCATAAGAATGAAAAATGAAAAGGGAGGGTTATACATTAGAGGGGAATCTTTGGGATCAGGTGTTCTGGGGAGTCTGAACCTCTCAAGTACCTCAGAAATGGGGAAAGAGAGAAGGGAAATGTGGCTGGAAATTGGGATAAAAGGGGAGGCTGCATCCTCCAAAAATCTGAGACCCCAGGGGATGCCCCATGGCCTCTGCCTTGAATGGAATAAAGTAACAGGACTCCTCTGTGTCCTTTTTGGACATAAACGTCTGGTGTTTGCGGATTAATTTTCCTGACAGCCTCATTTCCTGATGAAGATGTTCCCCTGCATGTTCTGCATCCTGGAGAACGTTGGTGGTGCAGTCAGTGATTAATTCCTCAGATAAAACTCGTCCTCGGAACAATTGATTTCACTGCCAGAAACGCACAAACTTCCCGATGGCAACACTTTCATGTAATTATTGTTATTAGTTCAAGCTTGTTTGGGGGAGGGAGGAGATAAAAAAAAAATCAATTACTTTGTATTTATCACTAATCTATTATGATCACTGTAATACAGAGGAGTTATAACTCAGGGCATGGCTTTTCTAATCCATTGGAAAAGTTTACAGAAACTCTGAGGGCTGAAGGGGCTGGATGTTGTGGGAGGTGATTACAACTGTTGGGCTGGGGAAATTCTCATTTTTTAGTGTCCTGATGTTGTCAGATCAATGATGGACAAGGCTGGGGTGCAGCCTGAGCCTTTGAGCTCCCTTTTCAGGTTTTTGGTGGATAATTGCTTCCCCAGATGTGCAGGATGTCTCTCCTTCGCCCCACATGGCTGAAGAATGAGTCTGGACTCTTCACTTTTCGGTCTTGAGGTTGTTTATTAATTCTTATCTATAAAATTTTCTTTCTGCCCAGCCGAGATCTGCTCAGCAGGGCAGCCACAGGCACTCTGTGTTGTCCTTTTATACTACAAACTACATATAACATATTTACACTTAATTCCCAATACCTATCCCCTATGTTAGTGCACTTCTACTCTAAACCAATCCCAAAGTGCCAACACCACTGCAGAAAATGAAGAAGAAGAAGAAGAAGAAGAAGAAGAAGAAGAAGAAGAAGAAGAAGAAGAAGAAGAAGAAAGGCTGGACACACCCAGATTCCTCCATCTTGTCCCCATAACCCCCACACCAAAAATCCTAAAATCTACATTTTTACCCTGTGATAATTTTATTATTACACTATTCAAACCTGTGTGACTTTCAGGTCCTCATACAAAGCTGATAACTTGCTCCAGGGGTCAAAATCAAATCCCCAGGTGTTTTGGGGAGCATGCCAGGGTCTCTGAGCCCCCTGACAGGGTCCTCAGCACCTCTGGACACCCAGAGGGATGTGCTGAGTTCCAGGGACTGGAATTGTCCTCAGCATTTCACTGGCCAGCCTTGCTTTGTCTTCCCTGTGTGCGTTAACATTTTAAAGACTGAAAAATGAGCCCCGAAAAAAAACCATCCTCAGTCAGCAATCTGCAATCTATTACAGCAATTAATCAAAGACGCACTTTGTCAGCTTCCCCTTGTTCTCTTATGCTTTATGTGTGCGTTGTTATTTCATCCGTGCAATAAAAAGGGATTTGTCTTCATTGCTGGGGAAATTCTGCTCTGGGCTGAGGGTGGCAGCCCTGGCTGTGCTCCTGATCTCTGGGGCCTGGGATCAGGACTCATTTCTGAGCATTTATTTTTGGGCATTCATTTCTGGGCATTCATTGAGCCCTCCTGTTGTGGTGTTGTTGTGAGGGTCGCCAGGATGAGGTGAGAGATGAGAATTGAATCCAAGTTCTCAGAAGGCTGATATTATATTATATTATATTATATTATATTATATTATATTATATTATATTATATTATATTATATTATGATATCATATTACATTATATTACATTATATTATATATTTCATTATAATTTATTATATTTATTTCTATAATTATAATTATATTTAATTCCTGAGCTGGAATTAAAGCACAGCTCCCCTCCAGGTACCAATGCTGCAGTTTAAAGTGGGTCATGACTTGCCTCGTTAAACAAAACTCCTCCTGCTCTGGAAGGGAGGCAGAGGTGGAAAAGGAGAATGCAGGGATGGACTGAGGTGCAAAAAGAGTGCCCCAAAGTGCTCTCCTTACCCTGTTGGAGCTCCCTGTGTCCTGCCACGTTGGACTGACTCCTCACTGGAGGTTTCGTGTTTAATTATCTCACTTTTGATTATGGATCAGAGAGATGAAGAGCCAAACAAAGGAGGGGCTCAGTTTGTGCAGTAAAGCAGCCCTGGAAGGGGAATCTGCACTGGGATTCAGCAGAGGATAAAGCAGGGCTGAATTCTCAGGCTTTCCACCCTCTCCTTGTCCTGAGAAGTGGCTCTTTGGGGCTTCCCAATGAATTTTCACTTTCAGAATGAAAAATGGTCCCCAGCTCAGGCATTTGTTACTTTAGATATGCTTCACAAATTTCCTTTGCATCCAGGGCGGTTGAAAATTGGATTAAAACCTCTTATTATGTCCCCATGTTACAGCATTAGGCATGCTTAGCTTCCACTGGGAAGGAGATGAGGGAAACAGAATGAAATCTCAGGATTCTCACTGAAATTCATCAATGTGGATGTTCCAGGGCAGATATCCCTGCAAAGAGCCCAGGACTCCCCTGGCCAGTGCATGGTGTTAAATGCTGAGCTGCATTTCCACACATTTCAGCTCTTCCACGAGCCTCAGCTGTTTCCAATAAATTTACCATTATCAGTGCTGTTAGAGCAGCTGAAATGCTGAAGGGGGATTCTACAAATTCAGCTCAACAGAGCAGAACAGGCTTCGTTTGCTTTGGCTTTTTGGAGAACCAAACTTTGCTCTCCACCTGCTCTTTGTCCATGGAATATCTGTGCTCGTATCAGGAGCAGCACAAGTTCCCAACATGTGAAACCCCAAACCCAGGACTGATGAATTCCCCCTTCTGCATCACAGCTCCTGCAGTTTTTCCATAATTTATCCCCCCTGTTTAGCCACATGAAAGAATCCCTGCTTTGACTTTTCCACGATGACACATTGCTGTTGTATTCAAATTGCCAGCGCTCTCTGTGAGAGCGTTTCTGCAGCACATCTTTAGACATTTCATCATTACTCTTCATTTAAAATGTCAACTTTGTTCTGACAAATCTTGTGTGCCTGGTTTGAAAAGCTTTACAAGTGTCAGGAGGAGCGAGGCAGGCTGCTGCTTTTGTCTCCTATGACAGCGAGCATGAAAGGTTCTTTTTTTGTGGAGTGACTGGATTGAGCTGGAGCTGCAGATTTGGGGTTGTTTCTGTACATCAGGACGGCTCCAGAGCTGAGGGCTGGGAGGGTTCTGCTGCAATCAGGGTGATGAGGATCAGCTGTGCCAGCAGAGCAGGTGCTGCTCTGTCCCTGACCCCCTCACCTGGCGCTGATGGCTTTGATTTGCTGCCACCCCACACCTGTGGGGTCAGCAGGGCACCACAGGGAGATGGGCAGAGAAAACAGGGACTGCTCTGCTCTGGGAGTTTCCAGGGGAAAGGGGAAAGGAAAGGATAAAAGATAGGGGAAAGGGGAGGGGAGGAAAGGGGAGGGGAGGAAAGGAAAGGGGAGGAAAGGGGAGGAAAGGAAAGGGGAGGAAAGGAAAGGAAAGGGAAGGAAAGGAAAGGAAAGGAAAGGGAAAAGGAAAAGGGTTCTGGACACACAAATCCCCATGTTTGGCTCCCTGGATTGGTGTATCCTCCTCCAGCACCAGGCAGTGGCCATGGATGGAGCCAGCAGTGGCCTTGTGGGTTCCTCACTGAGCTGGTGCAAAAAGTTCTGGCAAAATCCTGGAATTCACATTCCAGCTGCAATGGAGCCTCTGTGGCACCAGGATCCCCTGGGATGGAGGTGACATCAGGGATGTCTGCACAAGGAACTCTGTCCCAGGGCAGGGCTGAGCTCCCTCTGCAGCCACCAGAAGCTTATGCAGTGCTGTTCTGTGCTCTGCAATTGCCTCCTGGGGTGTGGGGGTGACTGAGGTGCTCCCAGCTGGGCCTGGGGAGGGACCAGGGAGGGAGGGATGGACCCTGCCCAACCCTTCCCTGGGCAGATGCAGACAAAGATCTGGGCGAAAGCTGTGGTGACTTTATGTTGAAGATTGCAATGCAAGATGTTTTTACCATTACCATCTGTATGGCAGATTGCCTTTGTCAAGTGGGCAGTTTGCCTTATTTCTCTCTTTGAGTGACCACAATCACACCTCCCTCGGGAAGGGACATCTGCTGATAACAGCTATTGAATGTCCCTGCATGGCTGATAAGAACTACAGCATCCCATTGGGAGATGTGAGCCCAGGGGGAGGAGCCAAACATTCCTACCTGGATATAATCCAGAGGTTTTGAGACACCAGCACGGCTTCTCCACTGGATTCCTCAGAGGAACAGCGCCTGCCTCTTCTCCCACTGGATCTTCAGAGGAAGAATACATCCTTCTCTACAGGATCCTGCTCCAGCAGAACCAGCCCTGACACTGCAGGAGGGCTGAGCCACAATTCCAATGGCACTGCTGCCAACACCCTGACCCACAGGGTGTCAGGCTGGGTTCTGACTCTGGCAGTGTTGGTTTGGTTTACTGCATTGTTTATTTTGTCCTTTTTATTTTTCCTTTCCCTATTAAAGAACTGTTATTCCTGCTCCCATATTTTTTGCCTGAGAGCCCCTTAATTTAAAATTTACAGCAATTCAGAGGGATGGGGAGGGTTTACATTCTCCATTTCAGGGGAGGCTCCTGCCTTCCTTAGCAGACTCCTGTCTTTCCAAACCAAGACACTTTACAAACCCTCAAATGTGAAGCCTCTCCTCCCCTGCTCTCCCCACGGAGTTGCATTTCCACCAGGGAGTCTGCTGCAGACAGCAAGGGCTTCCTGAGAGAAACAAATCAACATAAAAAGGGATTTAAAAATCGGCACGATTTCCTCAGTTTTCCTGGTGTCTCCCCGTTGCTGGCCCTTGAGGGAGAGCTGTACTTTCTGATCGGTGCTAATACAAAATTCATATTTGTCTGGGCCATTATGTGCAAAATAATGGGTAATCCCTCAGGCTGGAGTGCAAAGCCAAGCCAAATATTCCAGGAGACCTTTCAATTTTGAGAGGTTTCAGAAATAAGCACAATACAAACATATAAAGGGATCCAATTATGTGTAAACAAACTGTTCTTTCAGCCTCCTCCTCAGAAAACACAATTAGATTGCCAGCAAGATTGCTTTGGGATTACCTGGATTAGGCCTTGCATTCAGAGGCTTAGGAAGTACCTGGGATTTCATTTTGTCCTCATTTCCCAGTGGTAGAACTCAGTTACAGAGGGCTGGAGAATCCCTCCTGTGCCCAGGAGCTGCTGCTGCTGCTCTCAGGTGTGGGCAGTGCTGGCAGCAGATAAAATGTGGCTCCTGCTGATAAGGAAATGGTTAATGCAGCTCTAACAGAGAGCATGGGATGCTGAGCTTCCTGAGCAAGCTGAAAGTTAATTAAAAGAGTGCCACAGACATGGAGAAATACAGAATTAAAGCTGTCCCCTCGTGATAAAGCACATAACCCAGCGGGGAGAGGAGATCCAGCTCATTTTCTGTGCTCAGGGTGTGCCTGGGTGCAGAAAAACCCCAGAGCAAGGGCTTTGGCTGGAGCCTTTCTCCATGACTTGGTTTGGAAAGACAGGAGTCTGCTAAGGCAGAGCCTCCCCTGAAATGGAGAATGTAAACCCTCCCCCTCCCTCCAAATTGCTATAAATTTTAAATTCAGGGGCTCTCAGGCAAAAATATAGGAGCAGGAAATAACAGCTCTTTAATAGGGAAAAGGAAAAAAAATAAAAGGATAAAATAAACAATGCAGTGCACTAGAACAACACTGCCAGAGTCAGAACCCAACCTGACACCCTGTGGGTCAGGGTGTTGGCAGCAGTGCCATTGGAATTGTGGCTCAGCCCTCCTGCAGTGTCAGGGCTGGTTCTGTTGGGATCCTGTAGAGAAGGATGGATTCTTCCTCTGAAGATCCAGCTGCTGTTCCTCTGAGGAATCCAGTGGAGAAGCCGTGCTGGTGCTTCAAAACCTCTGGATTGTATCTGGGCAGGAATGCTTGGCTCCTCCCCCTGGGCTCACATCTCCCAATGGGATGCTGCAGTTCTTATCAGCCATGCAGGGACATTCAATAGCTGTTATCAGCAATGTCCCCTCCCGAGGGAGGAGTGATTGTGGTCACTCAAAGAGAGAGATAAGGCAAACTGCCCACTTGACAAAGGTAATCTGCCATACAGATGGTAATGGAAATCATCTTGCATTGCAATTTTCAACACTCCACCAGCACTCAGCAGGACCAAACTGCCTCAAAACCTGGTGGATCCCCGCTGACTCATGGGTAAAATCTGCCTGAATTTGGGTCTGCAGAATGCTGTGACCTTTCTGCCCTGGCCCTGACAAGGAATCCTCTGCCCCAGGTAGGGCTGAGCTGGTTCTGCCCCCTTCACCCTAAGCACAGGCTGGGTCCCATTTTAATCTCTTTATTTTGTTTTTATGGAGCTAAGAGGGAACCTAATGAGTTCAGAACCACGGGCCAGAGGTGATTGATGTTGGGGAATTATGAAGAAAAAATTATGAGGAAAAAAATACGACCTTTTCTTACAGGGACGATGAAAATGAAGGTTGATTTTAATTTCTGTATTTGTCCTCTTGGTATTGTCCTAAGGACTATCCTGCCCACAGTGAGGCTAAGAATAGAAGTGGGAGGTGTGGGCTTGAGGAATAAGGCAGTAAATCAGAATTTTAATGCTATTAAAATCTATTGATTGTGTTGATTAATTATTGCTAGTGCTGATGGGAAGGCCAGACTCTCTAAGCCAGTTTAATTATTTTCCAGTTAATGTTAATCTCAGTTAATGAAAACTCTCCAAGCCAAAAAAGGGATGACACAAGGAATGACTGTTATTCATGAGAGACTCTCTTAATCTATAAAACATCAAAGATGTCATTGCAAGCATCTTTGCTTTGCTTGTATTTTATTTTTTAAATGATGCCAACACTTTGTTCTTGGGCTCCTGATGAGTCAGGGTGTGACAGCTCAGGAAAGATCTGAACAGGAGCTGGTGGAGCCCCCTGGAGAAATGGAGCTCAAGGGCTCAGGTGGCCCTGGACAGGGAGTTTGGGTAATTAATGACCTGGGGTTCATTAGGGGTGGCTGCACAAACCCCTCCAGGAGAAGGAGCTGAAGTGCTGGGGGAAGGAGTGTTGTCGTGTTGGGATTCCCAGGACAAGGTGAGAGATGAGAATCTGACTCCAAGTTCTCAGAAGGCTGATTTATTATTTTATGATATTATTTTATGATATTATTTTATATTATATTAAAAGTAAATTATATACTAAAACTATACTAAAGAAAGAGAAAGGAGACATCAGAAGGCTAGAAAAGAATGAATAATTAAAACCCGTGACTGACCAGAGAGTCTGACACAGCTGGCTGTGATTGGCCATTAATTAAAAACAATTCATATGCTGGGTAAACAATTCACCAAATCACATTCCAGAGGTGCAAAACAGGGAGAAGCTGAAGGTTCCCAGGAGAATAAATCCTGGCAAAGGGATTTTTCATAAAATATCACAGGATGGAGGAGCTGGGAATTGCAGCAGGATCTGCAGGAAGGCTCTGAACCTGCCACAGTTCTTGTTTCAAATATTTTCTGGCTTCTTTGAGAACCTTAAGCAGACCCTTCTGCATTTCCTTTATTGCAGGGCGGCTGCTGCAGCTGGGTTAGAAACTTCTCCTGTGCTTCTGGGAGGATTTAAAAGGTAAGAAGTCCCAAATTAAATGTGTAGATTGATTTTGGGTCCACTTTATTTATCTGCTTTGGCATCAGCTTTATTGCCCAAAACAAGAGCTCCTCCTACATTTGCTTGTGTGGATTTGCCATTTTGGAGAAGCAGCAAGGGGAAGGTGCTGGAGGGAGCTTGTTGTGGTGTGAAGCCATCAGAATAAAGGTGTAAAGGCAGAAATTGAAGCCAACTTGTTAACAACTTGAGCAAAAATGTCTCTGTTTGAGGAATCAGGTACCTCTGAGCTGTTTCCTCCCCTCCTGGGGCTCTGATCTTTGTGTTTTAAAGACAGCTTTTCTTAAAACTAAAAGCAGAAATGAAAGCAAGTGCAATGGAGGGTTTTCCCCTCTGGAGCCAGGCAAAAAGATTGATGAAATGACAGCTCCTTTAGCAAAACAGCAACTCCACCTGTCAGGAGCCAGCAGCCAGGCTGAGGCCTTTCCAACACACTCCCAGCTGCCTTGTCAGGGACAAATGGGGCTTGTCAAGGTCTCCAAACAGTTTTAGGGAGAACACTGATGATGTTAATGATCTCTGGTCCCAGAAGGAGGGAGTGTGTGAGGGTCCCCAGCATGAGGTGAGAGATGAGAATCTGACTCCATGTGCTCAGAAGGCTGATTTACTATTACATTATATTACATTATATTACATTTTTAAATATATTATATATAATTATATAATATATATTATGTCATTATAAAAGAAATAATTAATAAATTATATCAAATAAATTATATTAATGAATATAATAAATATAATAAAAATAAATACATTATATATATAACTACATATAAATTATACTATATTGTATTATACTATATTATATTATAAGAATGCTATACTAAAACTATACTAAAGAAAGAGAAAGGATACAGACAGAAAGCTTAACAAGAATGATTAATAAAAACTCATGACTGACTCCTCAGACTCAGATACAGCTGATGGTGATTGGTCATTAATTAAAAACAATTCACATGGAACAAATCAAACATTCATGTGTTGGTAGACAATGTCCAAACCACATTCCAAAGCAGCAAACACAGGAGAAGCAAATCAGATAATTATTGTTTTCATTTTTCTCTGAGGTTTCTCAGCTTCTCGGGAGAAGAAATCCTGGCAAAGGGATTTTTAAGAAAATATCATAGCAACAAAGGACAAGTTGCAGTCTCCTTCCAGGAAAGCACAGAGTGACTTGCAGTTGTTTGGTTCTGGAGATTGCAGAGGTTTTGAAAACTATCCAAAGTAGGCAAGTGCTGAGTTTGGAAATGTGGGGTCTTTGGTGGTCACAGAAAGGTACTAGCACATGCAGAACTGACTCAGCTGGTATGAGCTCCCAAAATATCCCCAACTCCTTCCTGAGCAAACACAGGAGGGACAGGGGGCCTTGGCACCACCCTGTGTTCCAGGCTGGAGTGGGGGATTTGGGCTTTGCACTGCCCAGGTGTGGGTTGGGATTTCCAGAGCTGAACCAGGCTCTTGGCTCTGTGCCCCTGAGTGTGACAACACGGGACAAGGCACGGGGAGCTGATGTGAAGCAGCGTTCTGTCTGCCTCTGCTGCAGCTTTCTGCCAAGTTCTTTGGAGGAAATGCAAATATTCAAATAATAATAAAGGAAAAAGCACTGTTGTAATGGGGGCTGGAGTGGGGAATTTCCAGGCTGGAGTGGGGGATTTGGGCTTTGCACTTCCCAGGTTTGGGTTTGGGTTTGGATTTCCAGACCTAAACCAGGCTCGTGGCTCTGTGTCCCTGAGTGTGACAACACGGGACAAGGCAGGTTGTGCAGCAGCATTCTGTCTGCCTCTGCTGCAGGTTTCTGCCAAGTTCTTTGGAAGAAATGCAAATATTCAAATATTGATTCAAATAATTATCAAGGAAAAAGCACAGTTGTAATGGGGGCTGGAGAGTGAAAATGAACACAGAAAAGCACAGGCAGAGGATTTGTGCGTTCCTGAGGAGCAAAGCAGGAAGGAACCCAAGTGATCCCATTTCCAAGCCAGGCTCCATCCCCACCCATCCCACCCAAGGAGCTCCTCCTGCTCAGGGACAATAAAAGTTACAGCTCCACACCAAGGAAAAATGAAAAGTTCCCTTCCCAAAGGAGCCAAATTCCATCTCTGCCCATGACAGCAGTTAACAAAATGGATGGATGAGATCTGCCTGGGCTTTTATCTCCGTTTAAATTTGTTTTCCATTCACCAGGCTCCACTGCAGGACAGCAATATTGAAATGTGCAGGAACCACAAGACACAAATTTTATTACCCCCTCTCTGCTACTCCCACTGTAGAGAGAGAAGTTTATGAGTGAAAAACATCCCAGGCTATTTAGCCACCTCCAATATTTGCAGTCCAGACTGGAAGGAGTAATTGATTTTCTAATAATAGAGAGAATTCTTGGCTGGAGGCTCAGTGTTGTGTTGTAGAACTCCTCAAAAAGCTCATTCCCATTCCTGCAGCTCCCTTTGCCTGGGGCAGTGCATTTGTGGGGCTTTATCTTCCCAAACACAACCAATTCCTGTCCTGCAGAGGGGTTCCCTGTCCTGCAGCTGGGACAAGGAGCCTTTTGCTGGCTGATTTCTGTGCCTGGCCACCCTCTGCAAAGGTGTTTTTATTGGGAATTATTGATATTCATGTAGGAAAAGCATCCATGGCACGTGTGAGAGGAGCCAGCCCAGCCCCACAGTGTTCAAACAGATTTGGAAAGCGCTTCATCTGAATTTCAAAGGGCTCAGGCTCCAGCCTGCCGCGAACTGCATCAGAAATGCAGGTTGGGTCAGGAATGTTTACAATTTTTGTAGTGTTTGTATTGGATTTGTGAGGCTGGGGATGCCCAGCACTGTTCATTTCGCTGAGCACAGTTATCACACTGAGCCTCTGAGTGATCAAAGGGGGAAAACACACACGGTAAAAACAACCTGGGGTTTTGTGGAGCTCCTAATTACACAACAGGGTCTGGACTCTTTGATTCAGGGCTGGCTCCTGAGAAGGTCATTGGCTCAGGATGGGAATTTCTGGATTTTAACCTTGCAGATAATGAGGTTTGGAGCTGTCCTGGAGCTTCTAATTACACAACAGGGTCTGGACACTTGGATTCAGATTCTGGACACTTTGCTCCTGGGAAGATTGTTTGCTCAGGATGGGAATTTCTGGATTTTGACTTTGCAGATAATGAGGTTTGAGGCTGTCCCTGTGCTCAGCAGTGCCTGGGATGCAGGAGAAGGGATCATTGTCCTTGCAGGAGCACCCTGAGGAGCTGCAGTGGCTTTCAGCAGCCTGAGGAACCTTCCTGGAGCTCCAGGGTGTCCATCCCTGTGTCCCTGTCCTTGCCACAAGCCCCGCGCAGCTCCTTCTGCAAAGACACTGACAAGGGGCTGCTTTTATATTTTATAGTTTTATTTTCTGAGCCAGATCCTTGCATTCTGCAGGAGGCAACAAATTCTAGCAGCACGTCACAATTTAATCCCACCATGTCACGACTGAATTCCACATCATAAATGAATTCCACCACACCACAATTGAATTTCACCAGGCCACAACTGAATTTCACCCCATCCCAAATTAATTTCACCCCATCCCAACTGAATTCCACCACATGCCAACTGAATTTCACCACATCCCAAATTAATTTAATCCCATCCCAACTGAATTTCACCCCATCCCCAGCGCTCATGGCAGAGGATGTGTAAAAAGTCATAGCTAATCCTTCCTGAAATGTCTCCCAGCATATCACCAATCCTGAAGAGAGCTTTTGGAAGGGAAATCATGTAGCAATTTTAATTCTTTTTTTGTTTGTTTGTTTTCCTTATGGGAAAAATGGAGGGGAGCACCTGGGTGGGAGCAGGAACATGGAAGGAAATCAGAAGGAAGGAGTTGTCCCCAGTGAAAACCCCTTCAGCTCTGACAGGGCTGAAACTGTGACAGGTCCCAGAGTGGAGCTGAGAATCCTCCAACAAAACAAAATGGATGAAAAAGTAGAGTAAGAACGACAAAACAATTTTTCTGTATTTTCTGTGCTCCTTTCCCCGAGCCTGATTTCCAAAGAGCTCTGTTGACATAAGTGCAGCAGCTGGAGATGAGAGGGTTTTAAATCAACCTTCAGAGATGTACAGTTTATACTGGTAAAATAATTATTCTTCAAAGATTCCTGAAAAACAGTGTTTAAGGTGTTTTAATGATTAAAAACCTGATGTCCTTGAGTGTAAGTCAGATGAAAGAACTGCCAGGGACCTTAATGCAGTGCAATGATAAACATAAAGGCAGCAATAATGATCAGCCCGAGGTGATTACACTCTCTAATTAGAGCACATGTATCACTTAGGCCTGTTAATCTCTGCCTGTCTCAGGCACTTTGGGCAGCTCTCCTACATCCAGGGAAGGTCCTTTGATCATGGCACGGAGCAGGGGGAACCTTTCTTTTGTTTGGGGCCTCGAAACCCTGAGGGTCCCTCTGCAGTCACCTGAGTGGGCCCAGCTCTGGTTCTGCTCCTGGGCTCAGAGGAGACTTGGGTGGGACCAGCAGTGCCCCAAACCCTGACAGGGAGCACAAAAACCCCCAGGATGGAGCTGTGTGGGACCAGCAGTGCCCCAAAACCACCCTGGGAGCACAAAACCCTCAGGATGGAGCTGTGTGGGACCAGCAGTGCCACCCTGGGAGCACAAAACCCTCAGGATGGAGCTGGGTGGGACCAGCAGTGCCCCAAACCCTGACAGGGAGCACAAAGGCCCCAAAATGGAGCTGTGTGACACCACCAGTGCCACCCTGGGAGCACAAATGCCCCAGGATGGAGCTGTGTGGGACCAGCAGTGCCCCAAACCCTTCCAGGGGGCACAAAGGCCGCAGGATGGAGCTGTGTGGGACCAGCAGTGCCCCAAACCCTGCTCAGGACAGGTCTGTGGGATCTGTAGGGCCTAGGACAGGTCTGTGAGGTCTGCAGGACTCAAGACAGGTCTGTGGGGTCTGTGGGATGGCACAGCTCCGGGGCCCTGCACTTTTGTCACTCCTTGAGCTGTTTTTGGCCAGAGTATAGTCAGAGAGGAGCACAGGGCAATAACCAGAGGCTCCAATCAGTTCCAGGGCCCCGGCTCTGACACGTGGATGCTCTGGTGGGTGGATGAGGCTCATTCTGCTCCTCCTGATTGCTGAGAGGTTTCGATGGGAGCTCAGAGCCCTCTCCATCTGTGCAGATTGTTCAGCACCAAGGGTTTTAAGGGTTAATCCTCTGTTAACTGTGTCCTTTTTCAGGCTCGTGCTGTCCAGAAAAAGGTACCGGGACATCCATAACTCTTTGTCTCTGTTGTCTCATATTGTCCTAATTCAAATTGTCCAAATTATTATTACTCTAATTGTATTACTGTATTTTTATACACATTTTATTACTATTAAACTTTTAAAATTTTAAAAACAAGTGATTGGCGTTTTTCACAGGATGTCCCTGCTGGCAGTTCTGCCCCAAAAAAGCTGCTCTGGCCTGAGCAGAGTGGGCACTGCAGGAGAAAGGAGCGATCATCACCCTCATTAGGAGGAAATGAGGAATGATGTCGCTAATAAAACACACATTAAATAAACAAAAGGAATTCTTATGCAGTTTGTTCTCCTCCTGGCCACGTCTGACTCCGTGTCACAAGGAGAGGGTGTTTGTGCCTTCCAATTAAGCAGAATAATGGCCTTTCTGGGGAGATGGCGGTGGATTATTTCAGTCCTGCTGCAGGTGGCATTGAGATGAGAGGCCGTGGCTATCCTGCTGTCAATTTGTTTAATGATTATTAGAGGAGCAGGTGATTTCTGTTAAAGGAAAGTGACAGACCGTCCATTAGATATAGATGCATGTTTATTAAATTGGGAGCCTGGAGCAAGCAGCATGGCTCATTTGCTTCCAAATTCCAGACCAATCTGTTTTATTCTGCACCTGGAAGGTTCGGAGCCCCTTCAGGAGGAACGGGGGCTGTTTGCCAAGCAGGGCTCAGTGGTGTTTATGCAAGGTGTTCACTCCCACCCCCATGGAGGCTGCAGGGGAAGGGGCTGGGAAATGTGGTTGAATTCCTTCCCTTCTCACCTAGACAGGCCTGGGAGCAGGGAGGAACAGAAGAGTTTATTTAATCTGTTAGTGCTCAGCTTAGTCTTTGCTGTCTGTGTGTCCCCAGCATGGATGGATGGGAGGTGCCCTCCAGAGCATCCATCCCATGTTAAAAACAGGTTAGAAACTGTTGTAAAATAATTGATAGATGGTTAAGCACGTGCTGTTAGTTTGGTTATTCTATTGTAAAAGGGGTTAAAAGGGAAATCTGGTACTCAAGGTGCCATAACACACCTCATTCAAGTGCACCACGAGCCAGCCTGGACAGGACTGCAAGGGCCAGTCAAGGCCTAAAACCTTCATGCAAACGAAGGATCCAGAAAGGAACCAATTCTAATGGACAAAAAACAGGATAAAAAGGGGCTCCTGACCCACTGAATTGTGCTGCTCCATCTGGGACACCGGGGCCATCACTGCAGCATCCTCAACAGGAACGCTCCTGCTCAGCCCAGGGCCCCCTTGCTTTAGACCTCTCTTTTTATTATAATAAATGCTGAAATCACTTTTGTACCAGGAGTCTGGTCTCGTTTTTATCAGAGACTCAGCTCTGCTGCCGAGGGGCTGGGATTTGGGAGTGACCCGTTCCTGCTCTGGGCACAGCTGGAAGTACACGGAGTGCAGTCCTGGCAAGGAAAGGGGCAAAGATTTCCTTCTCCAGTCTGAACCTTCCTCCTGCCCAGGGCACCTGCAGAGCTCGGGGCTCTGGTGTCACCCTGGCAGAGCGAGGGGCTCTGGTGTCACCCTGGCACGGCCACCCCGCTCTTCTCTCCCCTTCTCCCCTTGGGGAGCTTTGGAGCTCTCGCTGTCCTTGCCTTGAGCATCCTGGAGTCTCAGATGAGCTGATTGATTGCAATTTCAGCGTCCTTATCTCAGTGAAAATGCAAATAATGCCTCTTATCAGCTCTGCTATGCCCCGTTTCAAACCCCTGCTGGTTCCAGTCCCTCCCAGTCCCCTGTGCTGCTCAGCAAGGGGGGAAGGAGAGGGCAGACATCGAATATTGCTGCGTTTAACGTCTGCAATAACACATCCTGTGCCTCCCTGCCAGCCATTTGCCGGGCTATTATTCCACCATTCTTCTGTTTGTTCTGTTTTTTCTTCTGGGCACATGTTTTTCCCAATTCGGGCGAAATCGCTGCTGCCATCCTCAGCTGTCCTGATTGCCTGAAGCAGCAGCTGATTGCATTATTCATCCGCAGTGCTCCAAAGGCGTCAGAGCTCTCCACCAGAGCCGAGTTTTTGATGATGTTTTGCGTCTGTGAGAAGGGGGGGGAGGATGCTGGGGGAGCTGGTGGCATCTGGTGGCACTGCTGTGGCTGTGCCCGAGGAGCTGGGGCACCGCAGTGCCCGGGACAGGCTGTGCTGGGCTCCTTTCTCCTCCAAGGCGATGCTGAGCTGTAAATTGATTTTCTTTGCTGGTGAGAAGAGGAGCTGAACTGCGAGGAAACGGTGCCACCTGCGGGCACTGAGCACAGCAATCCCAGCCCTGGGAATGCCATCCTCACTCCAGGGAAACGGTGCCACCTGCGGGCACTGAGCACAGCAATCCCAGCCCTGGGAATGCCATCCTCACTCCAGGGAAACGGTGCCACCTGCGGGCACTGAGCACAGCAATCCCAGCCCTGGGAATGCCATCCTCACTCACCCAGCACAGCAATCCCAGCCCCGGGAATGCCATCCTCACTCACTGCCCAGCTATAAATCTATAAAACTTTTCTTTACCTGTCTACCATTAATTGTGAGAGTCGATCAGGGCATTACTCATCTATCACAGATGTCACCAGGGTGGTTCCTGCCGCAGATCCAGGTCACTTCTGCACCTGCTGGCGCTGGAATTTGCAGGGCTGGAGGGTCCTTTCCTTGTGTCCCTCGGTGTCACTTCCATCCCTGCCAGGGCTGAGGGTTGGTATCCCCCTGCTCACCTGGGTGGGAAAACTCAGGGACCACTGATTTGCAGAAGCAAACAAATTCCATGACTTTTGTGAAAGCCACTGTGACCGTGTTCACAGGGGTCTTAGGATGAGGGAAGAGGCAAGGATCTTACTCCATGTTTCAGAAGGCTTTATTTATTATTTTATGATATATATTACATTAAAACTATAGTAAAAGAAAAGAAGAAAGGATTTCATCAGAAGGCTAGCTAAGAATAGAATAGAAAAGAATGATAACAAAGGCTTGTTGCTCACTGTGATTGGCCATTAATCAGAAACAAG
Organism: Zonotrichia leucophrys gambelii; assembly: GCF_028769735.1. Lineage (NCBI taxonomy): Eukaryota > Metazoa > Chordata > Aves > Passeriformes > Passerellidae > Zonotrichia > Zonotrichia leucophrys. Next base: position 2,889,194 of record NC_088191.1, on the reverse strand, counting down.
TAACATGGAGCAATCCCAGATGCACCTGTTGCATTCCACAGCAGCAGATAACCATTGTTTACATTTTGTTCCTGAGGCCTCTCAGCTTCTCAGGAGGAAAGATCCTAAGGGAAGGATTTTTCATAAAAGATGTCTGTGACGAGCCATTATGTTTATTACAGCACTGGACACATGTGGGAATTGTTTTCTTAAAGTGACATGTGTGCCTCTGGGAACTCCAGATTTTTTTAAAAATCTTTTTCTCAAATACATATACATACCATTTCATAATAGGTTTATATATATTCACTCTACTGATTTCATGTGACATTTTCTGCTTATTTTTTCTTTATGAGAAAGAATTCTTGAGTTATTTTGACTCTGCTTTTTGTAGCAGCCTCTCTGTTGCAGAGTTCAAAGGGCCCTCCCTTATCTCTGTCCTTTGGCTGCAGCAGTTTCTTAGAACATAGGTTTTTTGCAAGAACAGGCAGTCAGACCAAACAGCAGTGTTTGCAAGCTTATACTTAATTCAAAGATGTACTGTCACAGACATCTTTTACGAAAAATCCTTTCCTTAGGATTTTTCCTCCTGAGAAGCTGGGAGGCCTCAGGAACAAAATGTAAACATTTATCTGCTGCTGTGGAATGCAACAGGTGCATCTGTGATTGGTCTCATGTGGTTGTTTCTAATCAATGGCCAATCAAGCCCAGCTGGCTCGGACAGAAAGCCAATCCACAAGCCTTTGTTATCATTCTTTTCTATTCTATTCTTATCTAGCCTTCTGATGAAATCCTTTCTTCTATTCTTTTAGTATAGTTTTAATGTAATATATATCATAAAATAATAAATCAAACCTTCTGAAACGTGGAGTCAGATCCTCGTCTCTTCCCTCATCCAAGAACCCCTGTGAACACCATCATAGATGTACATTTCACCTAAATCAAAATGGATTTCTACTCTGGAAAAGTTCCCCTCTGTCTCACCACGGGCAGCATCATGTGCCAAAACCGTGATAAATCCACCTGAGTCTGTGCTGCTGAGCACAGGTGCAGCTCCTCTTCAAGCCCAGCCTTTGGCAAACAATTTGATGGGAATAAAAGGAGGAGGCTGAGCAGGAAAGTGCTCGGCTGCCTCTCCCAGCCTGTGCCTGAGCACACGCATTTTGTAGAATGTTCTCGGGCTAAAAAGATATTAATAAGTAAACCCCTCTGATTGATTTAATATGCCAGAGCTTTGTTCTCAGTTCTTTGCTTTTACTGGTGCATGACACTGGAAAAATAAAATGGAATCGTAAAATGAAATAAATAAAATATAAAAGCTGTGCAGCAGAGTGAAGTGAATTCAATCATCAGAGGAGCAGAATTATACATCAAGAGCAATCCAATATTGTGTTTAATCCCAAGGCATTATAAATCTGACAAACAACCAGGAGTATCTTCAGAACAGAAAGGTGGGGTTTGGAGGAACAAACAGGCAGTTAATCCTATTTACACAGATTTCTTTCCATGAGCAGCATTCCACCTTTGGGTAGGTGTTCACCTGGGGGACTCCTGGTTGTGTTTCTGATTTCCAACACTCCTTCCTCAGTTGGGATTTTTAACTGGTCAGAGTGACCCCAAGAAAAGTTCCAAAGTCTCTTTTCCCAGCCTGGTGCTTGAAGAAGGAGTCAGAGCTCTTCATTTCTCGGTCTCAAGGTTGTTTATTGTGTCTTATCTGTAAAAAAATTTCTCCTGCCCTGCTGAGATCCGTCCAGCAGGACAGTTCCAGGCATTCTGCCTGGCCCCAGGGCGGTGTTATGTCTTTATACTAAAAACTACGTGTACAATATTTACAATAACTTTCCAATACCTATCACCTATGTTAGACAGTGAGCTTCTACTCTAAACCAATCTCTAAGTGCCACCATCACAGCAGAAGATGGAGGCCAAGAGGAAGAAGAAGAAAGGCTGGACACGCCCAGATTCCTCCATCTTGTCTCCTGAACCCCCATACCAGAAACCCCAAAATCTACTTTTCCACCCCGTGATAACTATTATTATTCATTTTATTATTCTACTTAAACTGTTGTGGCTTGCAGATCTTCATTCAAGGTTGGTAATTTGCTCCATGGGTCATAATCAAACCCACAGGTGTTTTGGGCTCCATGCCAGGGTCTCTGACCCCTTGGCTGCTCAAGACAGCCAGAGGGATGTCCTGGCTCCTGACAGGGATCTGCACACTGATAAATAACCCCATGGTTTCCCTGTCTGAAATGCTGCATTTACAGTGAACAGCCCTTAACTCCAGCCTTGACACCTTCAGGGCAGGCTCCATCCCTGGGATCCGTGTCAGGATATCAGGAATGGCTTGTACAGCTCACAGAAAAAATGTTACAGAAGCCCTGGGATGAAAAACCATTTAGCATAAATTGAATAGGAAAATAATGCTGGAGTTGGAGAGAAAGTTGAAGTTCAGCAGTTTCATTTGAAAAGAGAATGGAGCATCAAGCCCTGGGAAGTGTCATTTCCTGACTCTTGTGGAGTAACAGTGAGCTGTAAAATTAGAGTTGCATGGATGGCTGTGGAATGATGCTCATGAAAAATTAATGACAATAGCAGGAGACAGGAAAAATCCTGAAAACATTTCCACGACTGTTAAGCTTTATAAAAGCTTGTTTTCATTAAAATCTGAGCTGTGTGCTCTAGCCCAGCTGCCAAATCCCTGCAGCTCCTTCAGAGCAGACAGTGCTTATGGCGGAGAGCTTCTCTTGAGCAGAGACCTGCAGGGGAGGTGGTTCTGGGAGAGGGGAGGGTTTTGTTCCCCCTCCCTGTCTGTGGGAGAGCTCCCTTCTGTAATAGATGATATGAATAAATTTGTGTTGAGGTTACACTCATTTTGTCTGATGAAAATTTTGGTGTACTGTCTTGGTTTGGAAAGACAGGACTCTGCTAAGGAAGGCAGGAGCCTCCCCTGGAAGGGAGAATGTAAACCCTCCCCACCCCTCCCAATTGCTATAAATTTGAAATTAAGGGGCTCTCAGGCAAAAATATGGGAACAGGAAATAACAGTTCTTTAATAGGAAAGAAAAATAAAAAGATAAAATAAATAATGCAGTGCACTAGAGCATCACTGCCAGAGTCAGAGCCCAACCTGACACCCTGTGGGTCAGGGTGTTGGCAGCAGTGCCATTGGAATTGTGGCTCAGCCCTCCTGCAGTGTCAGGGGTGGTTCTGTTGGAGCAGGGATCCTGTAGAGAAGGATGTGTTCTTGCTCTGAAGATCCAGTGGAAGAGGCAGCTGCTGCTCCTCTGGGGAATCCAGTGGAGAAGCCGTGCTGGTGTCTCAGAACCTCTGGATTATATCCAGGTAGGAATGCTTGGCTGGTGTTCCAGAATCCCCAGATTGTATCCAGGCAGGAATGCTTGGCTCCTCCCTCTGGGCTCCCATCTCCCAATGGGCTGCTGTATTTCTTATCAGCCATGCAGGGACATTCAATAGCTGTTATCAGCAATGTCCCCTCCTGAGGGAGGAGTGATTGTGGTCACTCAAAGAGAGAGATAAGGCAAACTGCCCACTTGACAAAACATAACCAGCCATACATTTGGTAATTGAAATAATCTTGCATTGCAATCTGGAACATATACTAAAGGAGAGTTTTGGGAAATTCTCTTTGATGAGATTACAGCGATTTGCATTAAAATTTTAGCCTGAATATTCGTTTTAAGAAATGTTGATTTTAGAAGATTATTTGTTTGACTAAGCTCCAGCAATATGCATTTGATATGTATCATCAATAACATAAATATGTGTTTCTTAGAATGTATATTGCAGGAGATTTTTTTCTAACAAAGTGAATTATTTACTAGTTTTGGGAAACTCATTAAGAGCAGTAGTAAGAAGGGAAAAACTATAGAGGTACCTGTGCACCCCAAGGGATCCCTCATGGGAATTGACAACTCTGGGGTGAGGCAGGACTCGCTTTATAGATATTTTTAGGCACTGAAGCTGAGAAAATAAAGGGGAGAGGCGAGCTGTGATTGTTTGGGGTGGAAAGGGGAATATTCTGAGATGCAGCATTCCTGGAAGTTGTGTTTGCTGGAGCAGCCTCAGCCAGATCATCTTTGGAGTGTGCATCACACCTGGGGCCTGTTCGTGTCCAGAAGAGACTTTGGGCCTTGAAATACTGAAAACTCAGTGAAATACTCCTGAGGAAGGAATGGACCTGGATTAAAGCTAAACCACAAAGCCACCCAACACTACCAACAAACAAACCAGCCTGAAGTTGGGGTGGTTTCTGACTGAATTTCCTGTGTTCCAGCACTTTGAAAATAGAAATTGTGTGTGTGGAGCTGCATCCCTGGGTCACTGCAGGCGACTCCTGAAGCTCTGTCCAGAGCCACAGGCAGTGCCACAAAATCAGGATTGCTGCATTTCTACAGGGACAAACCCTGATGGAACTTCTCCCTTCTGGGACACGACGGAATCTGGGAATTCTCTCATCCTGGCAGATGTTCACACACAAATTCAGAGCCACAGGCAGTGCCACAAAACCAGGATTGCTGCATTTCTTACAGGGATACACCCTGATGGAACTTCTCCCTCTTGGGAATCTGGGAATTCTCCGATCCTGGCAGATGTTCACTCCCCACAGCCTGTTCCTCCTGAGGACTCCCAGCACCACGAGGTGGGATGAGACACTCCAGTGCTTTCCTGCTCTGCCTGACTGATATTAACAGTGACACACAGAGTGCTGCTGGCAGGGGAACATATTTGTCCTGTCACTTTATTTTTTTTTCCTGCCTGGAGAGCTCCGAAAGCAAAGTGCTGCTTTCTGCAATGATTTTATCAGCTGCTGGAAGGACTCAGACAGGTAGCAGCTGTGCAGCCCCGTACAAGAGATGATGTTCCTAAATCTGCTGTAATTACTTTCCTCAGCATCCTGAGCACCAGCAGCTGAGGAGTCTGACTCCTTCACCCTGGAGATCTGTCAGCTCTGATCATTCCCAACATCCTGGAGCTGGGGACTCCCCTGGTGCTGCTGGATTTGGGAATCCATTGGCATAATCAGCATCACCCCGAAATCCAAACTCAAAGCTGGATTGTCTTTATTTTCCAGAAATAAAGATAATTTATTGGGTGAGACAGGTGGGGCACTCTGGCTCTTCTCCTCTGTACATCCCCAAAAAATGCTCTCACAAAATCTTTTTTATACATTTTTGAACTCCTAAAGTTACTAAAAAAGGTTTTTTATTTTCTTATCGTAATCTTATCCTTTTAACATATTCATATAGTTTTTCCTTTCTTACTGCTGCACTTACTGAGTTTCTCGAAACTAGTAAATAATTCATTTTGTTAGAAAAAAATCTCCTGCAATATACATTCTAAGAAGCACATATTTATCTTGTTGATGATACATATTGAATGCATATTGCTGGAGTTTAGTCAAACAAATAATCTTCTAAAATCAACATTTCTAAAAACGAATATTCAAGCTAAAATGTAAACGCATATCACTGTAATCTCATCAAAGAGAATTTCCCAAAACTCTCCCTTAATATACCAAAATTTTCATCACACACAATTACTGTAACCTCAACACAAATTTAGTTAGTAGGGCATCTGTGGGAGTGAAGATATTGGTTTTTGGGTGGAATTAAAAAACAAATAATAAACATTTTGTGGCTTCCTTTGGCTCTCGACTCCAGTGGAATGGGGGATGATCCCATCCTGTCTGGGGGACAGATTTAAAGGATTTGAATCTGTGTTTAAGGCAGGGCATCAGAAATGGGCTGGAATTGTGCCCAACATTACCTTTCCAGTTCACCCCCTGCTCTTCCTCTCCTCAGCATCATTTTAGGCTCATTTCTGTCTTTGCTTGGGGTAATCCACACCCAAACAGGGACAAGCAGAAATCCTGTCACCCCTGCAAGGAAGGATCCAGGTCCATCCTCCTTTTATCTCTTTCCTCTTCACCTGCCACCACACGAGACTGATAAACTGAATATTGGCTTGACAATAATCATTTATTGATTATAAATATATGATGATATATTGATTATAACACAGGCTGCCCAGGTATATAATTATATTCTATAATTATATAATTCTATTCTATAATTATATAATTATAGAATTATAGAATTATATAATTATATAATATATATAATTTTATATATAGAATTACAAATAATAATATAATTAATTATAATATTTATATATTAACTATATTATAGTATTATTATAATATAGTATATGATAATTATATATTATATTATTATGTTATAATATTACATAATTATATTAAAATATAATTAAAATTAATTTAATTTATACGGTATTGATTGTAATACAGGCTGCCCATTCCAAATGGATACCGGAGGATTTAGTTGAGGACAGGAGTTGGAGGCTGCAGATTTGTGCTGTGCAGCAGAAAGGTTTTTGCTCTCCTCTAGTGGCTGTGGGAGGCTTCACAGGCAGCTCCTGCTCAGAGACCTTCACTCCCAGCGTTTATCTGGATAAATGAAACAGATGCCAGGCGATATTCCACTGAAAGGTGCAGGGGGCTGGAAAAAAGATGATCTTTGAGGTCTCCTCCAACCCAAAGCATTCCATGACTGTCTGGTGAAATAAATCCAGAGCTTGTCGATGCAGAGGTTGTGTATGAAATTGAGCTGCCTTTTAGAGTTTTTGTTTCATGGGCTTGTTCTGTTTCGTTCAAACCCAAATATTTCACAGGCACGGCCGAGCTGGCAGAGGAGCTGCTGGAGCTGTCTCCCGTTGCTGGGGGTGACTCAGGCATATTTATTTTCATTGGGAAAGGAAACACCTCCATTCTTTTTGCCCACAGGAGTTTGCAGAGGCTCCTCAATGCTCTAAAACATTGTCATGAAGGGATCATCTGTCAGTGTTGGCAGCAGAGCTTTTGCTCTCTGGTCCTGAGCCAGAGAACTCTCTGCAGTGATGAAACACCAGACACCCTAATGGGGAAGCTGGAACTGGTTCAGCAAAGGGGATAAATTAAGTGCCATAGATCTCTAAAAAGCTGGAGAATTCACCCAGAACATGCAGGCTGGGGAGTGCAATTATTCCTTTCCCCACTCCTGAGGAGGAAATGGCTGATTTCACCAGCTGGGGAATGGGAGCTCTGGGCCCAGAGGGGAAAATGCTGTGGAAAACACCTGGGATGCTCTCCCTGAGCTGGGACATGAACTCTGTGCTGAAAGAGTGGCTGGGGCTGCTCAGAGCTAATGGAAAACCAAGCCCCAGCTCCATCCATCTTCCCTGAGCCCAGGGAGAGTCTGGAAATGGAAATGGAGCCATGGAGGGAGAGCAGGAGGTTCAGAGGCTGAAACCCCATTTCTGCTTCCCTGGCACAGCAGCTGGCACCGAGGAGCTGCCTCTGCTCTGTGGGACCTCCTGATGCTGCCACAGTACTTGCACTAATAATTGGAATCAGTAACTGCAGTAATAATTAGAGTGAGTATCTGCAGTAATAATTACAGTCAGTAGCTGCAGTAATAGAGTCAGTACCTGCAGTAAATAATTACAGTCAATACCTGCAGTAATAATTGGAGTCAGTACCGGCAGTAATAACTGGAGTCAGTACCTGCAGTAAATAATTACAGTCAGTACTGTGGTAAATGTCTCTTTTTGAGATTGAAAGTAGAATAAAATGCCTCTCAGTTACCCCATCGCTGGGTCAGAAAAAAGTATAATCCAACAAATACTTGCAGTAATAATTGGCATCAGTATCTATGACAGTAATTAGTCAGTATCTGTGGTAATAATTAGAGTCAGTACCTGCAGTAATAAGTGGAGTACCTGCAGTAATAATTAAAGTATCTGCATTAATAGCTGCAGTCAGTACCTGCAGTAATAATTTGAGTATCTAGAGTAATAATTGGAGTCAGTACCTGCAGTAATAACTGGAGTCAGTAGCTGCAGTAATAATTGGAGTACCTGCAGTAATAATTAGAGTCAATACTGCAGTAGTAATTAGTCAGTACCTGCAGTAATAACTGGAGTCAGTATCTGTGATAATCATTGTGGTCTCTGATGCTTTGATCACCCTCTGAGCTGTGAATCTGCCCGGGCAGGGCAGGTGTGCAAGGGAAATGTTCCCTCCCTCATCTCCCCCTGCCCCCTCCATGTGGAAATGCCCAAATTCACCAAAACCGGACTGGAAGCAGCAGGAATTTGGCCTGGGCTGGTTCCTGGAGTGATCTTTGCAGGGGGATTTTGCAGGAGATGCTGCAGGGACCCAGCACAGATGTGCTGGAAGCAGCCCAGCATAATCCTGGAGCTCAACAGAAGGGAGAACCATTGGAAAAGAAAATTTCCCCTCCCTTGTTTCACCTGGTGTGTTCAGCTTTACAGCAGATATCTCAAACATTGTATTTTTAGTGTGGGTATTCAGGAATTCCTGTGGTCCCATGGAGAAATGGCCCATCCAGGCTGCAGTAAAACTTCTTGGGTTTATTACATTCATGATTTTATTGTAGTAAAAGCATTCAAAAATAATGTGGTGGGAGTGAAAGCATCTCTTTCCTATGAAGTTTGCAATTTAGCAAATTATTTTTTGAAAGAGCTGCCAAATCGTCAGGAGCCCTGGAGTTGAATAAACTGCAGAATCTCAGAACCTTTCTCAGATAAAATTTTAAAATCTGTTTCCCAATAAAAACAGCCAAACAAACGTGCACAAATATAAACAGGGAGGAAATAAAATCCTAGATAGCTGAGTGAATCCCTGTTAATTATATTTTTATTACCTATATCTCTCAGAGGATAGGTTGGAATACACAGCACTGTGCTCCCGTGCTAAAATAGGGAGTTTTCTGACGATACATTTCATCTTTTTGATTATGATTATGCTTGAAATGCTCAGAATTTCTGCTTCTCTGGGAGTCGGAGCTTGGCTAAGGAAAGAAAAGAGCAGAGATGCGTTCAGCAGCAGATGGCAGCCGAGCCCCACGGCTGAGCCTTCCCTGGGATGAGAGAGGGAGCGGGAGAGGCAGTGCTGACACCTGCAGGGCTCCGGCAGGAGCATCCCGAGCCAGGGGAACATCCCGAGATGTGGGAGCATCCCGAGCCAGGGGAGCATCCCGAGCTGTGGGAGCATCCTGAGCTTCAGGAGCATCCTGAGTCAGAGGAGCATCCCAAGCATCCTAAGCTTCAGGAGCATTCCAAGCCTCAGGAACATCCTGAGCATCCTGAGCCTCAGGAACATCCCAAACCAAGGAAACATTCTGAGCCAGGGGAGCATCCTGAGCATCCCAAGTCTCAGGAGCCTCGGGAGCATCCCAAGCCTCAGGAGCATCCCAAGCATCACGAGCCGGGGGAGCATTCCAAGTCTCAGGAACATCCTGATCATCCTGAGCCTAGGAACATCCCAAGTATCCCGAACCTCAGGAGCATCCCGAGCTTCACGGGCATCCCAAGACCTGGGAGCATCCCAAGCCACGGGAGCATCCTGAACCTCAGGAGCATCCAAAGCCTGCCAAAGCCTCAGGAGCATCCCGAGCCCACAGGAGCATCCCAAGTCAGGGGAGCACCCCGAGTATCCTGAGCCCAAAGGAGCATCCCAAGCATCCCGAGCCTCAGGAGCATCCTGAGCATCCTGAGGAGGATGGCACAGGGACAGAGGAGGAGGATGGCACAGGGACAGAGGAGGAGGAAGGCACAGGGACAGAGGAGGAGGAAGGCACAGGGACAGAGGAGGAAGAAGGCACAAGGACAGAGGAGGAAGGCACAGGAACAGAGGAGGAGGATGGCACAGGGACAGAGAGGAGGAGGCACAGAGCAGAGAGATGAAGGCACAGGGACAGAGGAGAAGGAAGGCACAAGGATAGAGGAAGAGGAAGGCAGAAGGACAGAGGAGGAGGCACAGGAACAGAGGAGGAGGATGCACAGGAACAGAGGAAGGAGGAAGGCACAGGAACAGAGGAAGAAGAGGATAAGGACATAGGAACAGAGGAAGGAAGGCACAGGACAGAGGGGATGCACAGGACAGAGGAGGAAGGCACAGGAACAGAGGAGGAGGATGGCACAGGGACAGAAGAGGATGAAGGCACAGGGACAGAGGAGGAGGATGGCACAGGGAACTGCTGGCACAGAACTGGCCCAGGGAAATGCTGCCCAGGGCTGCTGTCCTGCAGCTCCCAGGGTCAGCTGGAAATATCAGTAAACACACACACACACAAGCCACCAGATTGTGCTGACTTGTTAAATACAAACGAAAACATAATTAGATTTATAATGTGTCTCTCCTCATGCCCAATCACATAATTTACCAAAGCAGGTGGGGGGAGAAGAACAAGCCCTCACAACCTGCTGAAATATCATTATTAACATGCACATGAAAAGTCAATTATGCCAGAGGGAGGTATTTAAGTGAAGTGAGTTTCCATACTCTGGGATTACACCTTGGGGATTATGTATTTCTTATTTATTTATTTCTTTTCCCTCAGATCTCTGCTGCTGCTTAGCAGTGAGGAACAAAAAAGGTACTAGGAGATATTTTTAATTCCCCTGAAGAAATAGCCAAATCCGCAGATGAATAATTGTTCCTGTCCCCATCAGTATTCTCCCCCAGCCACACTCGTAAAGACTCCGTGTTCCAGGCAGTCACACAGGTCTGGTTTGTGGTGTTTAGTTTTAAATGACACCAGGGACTGGTCTTGCAGCCCTTCCCTGGGGAGGACATTTGAAAGTGCTGTTATTATTAGTTGCAGTATTTATTATTTGTATTACAGCAGTGCCTTGGGGCTTCTGCTGGGACTGGGATCCCATTAGGGGTGGCTGCTGAGCAGGGAAAGGCAGCTCCTGCCTCAAAGAGCTCTCAGCAAAAGCAGAAGGAGCAGACAAAGGTGGGAGGGAGTGGGGAAGGGTGAAATAAGGAGTTGGAAGTCACAGGGGAACCTCCCTGCGAACTGCAGCTCTTTGGGGCTGACCCTGTGTGACAGCAGAGCTCCAAACTGATCCCAAAGAGCTGGAACCCCAAAGAGCTGGAATCCCAAAGAGCTGGAATCCCAAAGAGCTGGAACCCCAAAGAACTAGAACCCCAAAGAGCTGGAATCCCAACGGGCTGGAACCCCAAAGATCTGGAGCTCCAAAGAGCTGGAATCCCAGAAGTTGGAACTCCAAAGGGTTGAAACCCCAAAGAACTGGAATCTCAAAGAACTGGAACCCCAAAGATCTGGAACCCCAAAGAGCTGGAACCCCAAAGATCTGGAACCCCAAAGGGCTGGAATCCCAAAGATCTGGAGCTCCAAAGAGCTGGAATCCCAGAAGCTGGAACTCCAAAGGGTTGAAACCCCAAAGAACTGGAATCTCAAAGAATTGGAACCCCAAAGAGCTGGAGTCCCAAAGAGCTGGAACCCCAAAGAGCTGGAATCCCAAAGAACTGGAACCCAAAGGGCTGGAACCCCAAAGAGCTGGAATCCCAAAGAGCTGCAACACCAAAGAACTGGAACACCAAAGGGATGGAATCCCAAAGGGATGGAATCCCAAAGAACTGGAACCCAATGAACTGGAATCCCAAAGAACCCCTGCAGAGCCCCCTCAGCCGAGCCCTGCCTTAGTGAGAACTGAGCTGCACTGAGAGGAAAACCAGGTTAAAGACCCAGCTTTAGCTCCCTGTTAATTGCAACTTATCTGGGGCCTGGATAATTGCTCATAAATACCTGCTGAGTTGCCAAGCCTGTGTTAAGGCTTGTCAGTCTTTAATAAATCTCCAAGATTTAAGATGCTGCTCCTTGCTGGTGCCCATCACTCCCCAGTGCAAGGTAGGGCAGAGCCAGGCAGGATTCCTCCCAGGCTGCAGGGACGTGTGAGAAGGGCTGTGCAAGAGCTCCTGGAAAGGTCACTGGTATTTTTGGAGCAATAAATCATGGAAGGGAAAGATTTGCATTTCGGCTGTATAAAATCCAGGGCTGGATTAGAGAGAGCATACTTTGCAGTAATATTTCTCTCCTGACTTGTTTTATTAGCTTCCTTTAAACATGTTACATTATTGCTTATAGAATTTCATTTACTTGGATTGGCAGCTTGATAAATATGTCTATTGGCGATGATTTGGATTGCTCTGGGCATTAATATTATTAAAACCTGTCACAAGGAAATGTCTGAAAGATGACTTACTGTAAAGATTACAGCATGAAATAAATCATACAATGGTATTTGTTACCGTTTATGGCCTCTTGGAGCCGAGTCAATCCCTTTTTATGTTGCATTATTTTTCAAGTTTTTATAGCCTTACATTATATATCGCTGTCAGAAATGAACAGATGGGGTGTCAAACACGAGCCTTCTGAATAATTCCCACCCTCGGGTTATTTGTATGAAGGACAAGTGTAAAGCTGTGTTCTGCAGGAAGGCAGCGGGATGGAGGTGCAGCGAGTGTTGTTCCAGCGGGCAGCTCCTTTGGCACATTTGTGCTTTTGAGCAGCACCTGGGCTCTGGGGCAGGGCAGAGCTTGGCACAGCAAACCCAGCCCCGCCATCCTCCAGCTCTGCTGCTGCTGCTGCTGGAGGGGCCAAACCTCCCAGGGATGGGGGAACACAAAGTGGGGATGCCTGGAGGTGCCTCGCACACTTGAGGGGTGGGATTCTAAAGCAACCCCTCCTGAATCACCCAAACGGCATTTCTGGAGCTTGGGAAGTGCACTGAGGCAGCTGAACAGGTATTTTGGACACTGATGGTATTTGGGATGCTCCTCTGGAACCCTAAAGAGCTGGAACCCCAAAGAACTGGAATCCTAAAGAGTTGGAACCCAAAAGATCTGGAATCCCAAAGGGCTGGAACCTGAAACAGCTGGAATTCCAAAGAGCTGGAACCCCAAAGAACTGAAACCCTCCTCTAGGAAGAGGTGATAATATTTTGCACGCCCCTTTTTACTGGGTTGGGAAGTCCCATTGCTCCTGCTCTGTATTTCAGAGGCTCCTCCTCAGAGTCAGGGGGGCAGTGGGGATGGAAGGATGGTTAGGCTGATAATGCACAGGCAGTAAATTTGGTTTATCTGAGTCACAAACACTCAAATGGGAGATATGGTCCAGCAGGGATTCACCCCTCCATTCACTCTGGGTTGGATTTTGTGAACAGGCCTCCTCCAGTTATTCTTTTTTCCATTCCCTTTCCTCCTCCTGAACCACCCAAATGGGGTTCCTGGAGCTTGGGAAGTGCACAAAGGCAGCTGAACAGTATTTTGGACACTGATTGTGAGAACTGATGGTATTTGGGATGCTCCTCTAGGAAGGGGTGATAATATTTGGCATTTCCCTTTTTGCTGGGTTGGGAAGTCCCATTGTTCCTGCTCTATATTTCTGAGGCTTTTCCTCAGAGTCAGGGGGACAGTGGGGATGCAGTGATGGTTAGGCTGATAACACACAGGCAGTTGATTAGGTTTATTTGAGTTACAAACATTCGGATGGGAAATATGGTCCAGCAGGGATTCACCCCTTCATTCCCTTTGATCCTTGTACCTGGGCCCGCTAATCCCACTCCAGGTTATACAATGGAATAATCACCTGAGGAATCTGCATGACTGATGCTGCTGTGAGTTCTGAGTGCATAAGGATAAGTTTCATAATTAGCTTTCCCTGTGAACTTGTGCAAACCGGCCTATTCATAATTTGGTCAGCTCCTGGTTTTTAATGAGGGTGCTGAGAGGGACCAAAGCCTCTGGCAGCATCGTTTCATATTTTAATTACCCACAGTAATTCTGACAATTACACCAATGCCATAAATCACATCATAATGACCCATTAAAGAAAACACCCTTATTTAATGATTGGATGAGGATTTCAATTAAACACACACGCAATGGCCTAACAAGAAGCCAAAAGCTCCATGGAGTTTCAGAGACTTCCAAACCTTTTCATTGAGCCACGGCTCCAAAAGATTTTGTGCAAAGTTTCTTTTGCAGGCCAAGTCTTGATTTCCTGTCCATGGGATGAAATCCATTCTTGTGTCCCAGGCTAGGACTGGAGCTGTACATTATTAAAGCCTTCATTGGCCATTCTGGTCTCTTTTGTACTCCAGGAGGATTCAGCAAGTCCCTTGCTGTTGGCAGTGCCAATCCCATGGTCACCAACATCCCTGCAGCTCACTGACACTGCATTTTAGCCAGGAAACTTGAGTTTTAGGAGGGATAGCACGGAGCCACAGCTCCCATGGGCCTAGCAGAAAGCTTTTGGGGGTTGAGTGAAGCCTGAATTTATCCCTGAGTGTGGTTCCTGCTCACCAGGGCTGCTTGCTGCTGGGTGAGGGATGCTCAGCATCACTTCTTCCCCCTGGTGATTGTCACAGACATCTTTTATGAAAAATCCTTTCCTTAGGATTTTTCCTCCTGAGAAGCTGAGAGACCTCAGGAATAAAATGTGAACAATGGTTATCTGCTGCTGTGGAATGCAACAGGTGCATCTGTGATTGGTCTCATGGGGTTGTTTCTAATTAATGGCCAATCACAGTCCAGCTGGCTCGGACAGAGAGCCAAACCACAAACCTTTGTTATCATTCTTTCTTTTTCTATTCTTATCTAGCCTTCTGATGAAATCCTTTCTTCTATTCTTTTAGTATAGTTTTAATGTAATATATATCGTAAAATAATAAATCAAGCCTTCTGAAACACGGAGTCAGATCATCGTCTCTTCCCTCATCCTAAGATCTCTGTGAACACAGTCACAGTCCCCATTTTAGAGTGGCACTGTGAAAATCTCCAGTTTAATGTATAGTTTTAATGTAATATATATGATAAAATAATAAATCAGCCTTCTTAAACATGGAGTCAGATCCTTGTCTCTTCCTCATCCTCAGACCCATGTGAACACGGTCACAGGTGATCTCTTGTGGCACCTCTCAGACCCCAAGCAGAGCTGGGCTGGGCTGACTCCTCTGAGCAGCAGAGTCCCCACAAAGGTGCCCCCACATCAGGCTGTGCTCCCCAGCTCAGGATTCAGCCCTGGGGCCCTCACTGAAAATCACCTCCATTATCTCAGGTTCTCCAGCAAGCCAACTCCTGCTCTTTCGATTATTTTGCTATTAATAACGTCACAATAAGTGGGTGGAAGTAGCTAATGGCTCCAAGCCACAAATGATCCCAAATGTTCCCAGTCTCTGCTCTCCTGTAAACCTTGACAGATTGGGAGTGCTTAGTAAAATATTGTAACACTCAACACGCATTTACAAGACAGAGATCCGTCCCATGACGGCTTCCAGATGTGCGAGTGTGTGCAATTTCATCATTCAGGAACAGACTCTATTGCCCTCTGCAGATCCCCCATCAGGCTGCTCATAAATGCTGCTCATAATTAAATTAACCCACTAACTAGCCATGCAAATTTTGATAAGCGGCAACCAAAAAAATAAAAGCAGAGAGCTGTTGAGATGCTCTCAAGAAATGACAAGGTTGTCTTCAGGGATTTTTTGTCATTATGAGAAGATTTGTTGTTTTTTCCTCTTCCTGTTTGCCAAATTCTACTTTGTCTCTTCGTACATGACAACTGTTTTGAGGTTTTAATCTAATAATTAGGAGCTGAATTTCGCCACCCTTGCTCAAGCTGTCTGTCTGCCTCCCAGAACAGCCTCCCTGGCAGCAAAGCAGCCTCTGATCTGTCTGTGGGGAGCAGGAGCAGCTTTTGGGGTTTGGGGATGAAACCTGTGGGGCTGGGGGAGAGCGGGATGGGATGGGATGGGATGGAATGGAATGGAATGGAATGGAATGGAATGGAATGGAATGGAGAGCAGGAGGGAGGGGATGGAGAGCAGGAGGGATGGGATGGAGCCCAGGAGCAGCAGCAGAGTAGGAGGGATGGGATGCAGTGTTTGTTGGGAGTGCTTCAGATAGGGCTTGGATGAAATAACAAAAGAGAGAAATAAAGAAATGGAGAGCAAGGGACAGTGGCCTCCCTTCTGTGTCACTCTGAGGTTTCCGTGGGGCCCTGATGCACCAAGATCCATGTGCAGGCACTTTGGAATTTCTCCATGAACTCTTCAGGCTTTGCCATAGGAATTCTTCCTAAGAATTCTGGTTCTGCTTTGCAGTGTGGTTCCAAACAACCCCCTGTGACACGAGGATTCAGCCTTTGTTTGTGCTGTGTAAATCCCAATGTCACTCAGCTCTCTCTCCTCAGCTCAGCTTCCTTCACCTCTATTGTTCCTGTTCCAAACTCTAAACAAAGCTGGAGTCCCTAACCTTGGTGGGGAGCTGGAAGGATTGCTGCAGTACAGATGATAACTACAGACTATTTTTATTTTAGTGTTTTCTGTGCAACTGCACCGACTTCACTGGGATTACATGTGCATTGCTCAGGGGCAGATTCGGTTCAGTGGATGTAATTAAGAAAAATTTAACTACTCATTTTTAAGATTGGTTTTACTTGTTGCCTGACGTATTTGTTAATTATGGGATGGAATACTCTAAATTAGAATATTTTGCAGCAACACGTAATACCTCTGTGCCGAGTAATTAAACCTTGTGAGGCAGGGGAGGCTCTGGGATGCTTTGGAGTGATTCCATCCAGGAGGAGGAGTCAGCCAAGCCCAGCCAAGCCCCAGATCCCCACAGGGCAGGGCTGGGTGAGGGCAGGGGGCTCCAGAGCACAGCCAGAGCTCTTTGGGGTGTGTGGGTGTGAAACCCCACTCCTGCCCAGGGACAAGGGGAGCTGGAGGCAGAAACAAGGAGAGGATTCCCAGATTGGGGTGGGAACAGAGCAGGCAGGGAGTTCAACCATGGCCAGGCAGGGAAGGAGTCGGGGTTTGTGTGGAGTCCCAGCCCTGGGGCAGGCACCCACAGGGCTCTGCCCTCACTGGATGTGGATTTGGGGTCAAATCCTCACAGGGCTCTGCCCTCACCTGGTCATGTTTGGGGTCAGATCCTCACAGGGTTTTGTCCTCACCTGGTCATGTTTGGGGTCAGGCTCTCACAGGGTTTTTCCCTCACTGCCCCCTCACCTGGCTGAGTTTGGGTACAGATCCTCACAGGGGTTTGTCCTCACCTGGCTGGGTTTAGGGACAGATCCTCACACAGCTCTGCCCTCACCTGGATGTGTTTTTGGGGTCAGGCTCTCACAGGGCTCTGCCCTCACCTGGCTGTGTTTTTGTGTCCAGACTCTCCCAGGGGTTCACCCTCACTGTCCCCTCACCTGGCTGTGGATTTGGGGACAGATCCTCACAGGGCTTTGTCCCCACTGCCCTCTCACCTGGCTGCACTTTTGGGCTCAGTGCAGCCTCACCCCGAGACCCTGCTTGCTCTGAGGGGCTTTCTGAGTCAGCTCTGCCCCCACCACCCCTCTGGGGCAGCTTCAGGACACCCACCTAGCCCTGATTGTGGAGAAATCACTGCTGTTCCTGGCTGGAGCTCAGAGGAACCCAAACCCACACCCTCAGAGTGACACCAAGGCTCGCTCTGGCCACGTTTTCTGAGGCAAGAAGGAAGAGCTGACGTCGGGAGGCTGCAGGCGAGGGATCCAACAAAGCTTTAGGGCTTTGCAGAGGCATTATGAAGCATTTAAAGATCGCTTGTCAGCAGGAATTTGTTGGCAGCTCACAATTTGATAAAAGGACTTCCACTCCCTGCCTCCTAATGCTACAGACAACTGTTAATCACTTATGTTAGTCCTCAAATGAAGTTTGAAACATCTTGGATGTGTCTGGCCATCTTTTAGCGTAGCTGAGAGCTGCATTATCTCCTCTGATTCATGGAAATGTGAGTGACTGCTTTGTACTAGGTCACGGCTGAGGGAAGAGGCTGAAAAGAGCTGGAATTTGTGGAGTGTGAGGCAGAAGGAAATTAATTTAAAAAAATTTTAAAAATTCAATTAAATTAATTAAAAAAGAGGGGCTGTTCAGGGCTGGGCTTGGCCATCACCAAGAGAGGTTCCTGCAGTTCCCTTCCCTCTCTCTCCCACTTTTGGGATCCAACAGGTGCCTCCTTCCAAGGCTGTGCATTCCCACAGCATTGAAGGAGGAGCTGTCATCGCTGACAGGCTGTGTGCAGAGCTGATGGCTTTATTGTGATCAGGAGGCATCCACTGATTGATTGGGAGAGTTATGTGGGAAAGGAGCTCATGAGGAGAGGCTTGACTTGCCAGAATGCCATGGGATCCGTGGTGGCCTGGGATTTGCTGTGTGAGGAGGGCACCAGTGGCTGCTGGAGATTTTTGGGGTGCATTTTGGGGTCCAGCTTGCTCCCAGTTTGCTGAATTCGGGGGAACCACTTGGCAGCCTGCTCCTTGTCAGGGATGTAAATTTACCTTTCCTTGTGCTGAGGGGTGGGTGATTCACAGCTCTGCCAAACCCTGCTTGGTGAGGAGCTGCTCGCCTGTGGAGCCTGTACAGGAACCTGGCACCATCACATCTCCTGAAAAATCTCTTTGCCCGGGATTTTCCCCTGGGAAGCTGAGAAGCCTCAGAGAAAAAGGAAAACAATATGATCTCATTTGCTTCTCCTGTGTTTTGCTGCTTTGGAATGTGTTTGGAGATTGTTTATCCAACAGGTGATTTTTTTCATTGGTTTCATGTGAATTGTTTTTGATTCTTTGGCCAATCTCAGCCAAGCTGTGTTGGGACTCCGGAAGGAGTCACGAGTTTTACATTATTATCTTTTAGTCTTCTGTCTGTATGCTTTCTGTATTCTTTAGTATAGGTTAGTTTAGTATTGTTTAATATAATATAATAATATAATAAAATTATAACATCATTATAATAATATTATTATATTATATAAATAAATGCATAAAATAATGATACATAATGTAATACATAAAATATATAAAATAATCCATAAAATAATAATAATTTCATAAAATAATAAATTAGCCTTTTATGAACATGGAGTCAGATTCATTCATTCCTTCCAACGACAGGCATCCCATCCCTGGGATAAAAATAAAATAAAAATAAAAAATAAAAAAGGAACCCTGCAAGGGGCAGAAGGGAACGGCAGGGGCAGGAGCTGCTCCTTTGACCTGGTGACTTCCCCAAGAATTTATCTTTGCACCAATCCCTTCAATGGCCAGAGCAGCACCTGACTGAGGCTGGTGTTCCATTCTTGCTGCTCTTGCTGCTGCTCACAACCACAGCACAGGAATCTGAAATTGGCCTCTCACAACGTCCTGCTACGTGGATGTAATTTAAAGTCTCTGAAGACAGGGGGAAAATTCCTGCTGGCTTCTCTTTGCTCTTAATCAAGCCTGTGTTTATATAAATATTGCCTCAATGAAGGTCCCCACCGAAGAGCTCATTATTTAAAATAATCCTCGGGACTGAGTCCAAGCAGCAGTAAACATCCCAGCTGATACAATAACTCAAGGAAACACTTTGCAGTATATTTTTCCTCGTGTTTGTCTCAGCTGACATTGACAAAGGAATTCCTGCACCACACAACCCTTTCCCCACGCTGGCATGGGTAATGTGTGACTCACACAAGCTCATTTTTCCTCACTGCCACAGACAGGAAAGCTGCCATGCCGGCAGGGAGGGCACCTCAGCAGCAGCTGGGATGGGATCAGAGCTGCAGCTGCTGAGGGGCTGCTCTGGGCTGGGCAGCTCCTCGCTGAGCCCTGGGTCTGGTGGCCAAGGAGGGACAGCAGAGCCCTTCTGGGCCCTGCAGGGCTGTTCCTGTGGCGAGATGGCCAAAGAGGGACAGCAGAGCCCTTCAAAAGGGCTGTTCCTGGGTCTGGTGGCCAAGGAGGGACAGCAGGGCCTTCCTGGACTCTGCAGGGCTGTTCCCATGGTCTGATGGCCAAGGACATCACAGGGACGGCAGAATTGTCCTGAGCCCTGCAGGGCTGCTCTTGTAGTGAGGAGCTGCTCCGCTGCACCAGGCTTTGCTGGTTTTGGGGTCTTCCTGCCCATCCAAACCCTTCCTCCTCGTTCTCTGGAACAAGCTGGAGCACTCACCACTCGCTCCAAGGCCGTATTTCCTCGTGGTTTTGGTGGTAACCTGGGAACAGAGAGATCTCCAAGGTAACGAGGGATCAGCGATGCCTTCTGTGCTCAACCAGAGCAGGGCAGGAGCTGTTGGGGAAGATGAAACAGGAAAGCCTTATAAATATGATTGCCTGGCAAAACATTTGGAGAATATGGAAACTATAAGCGAGATTGAAATGAAAGCAAGCTTTGAGATCCCTCAGTTACTGAACAACTAGAAAACAATGGTGTGGCTGGCTGAAGGTGATCCCCTTTTGATGGAACAACACCCTCTGCTTGCAGACAGCTCCAAGGGTCAGAGCAGACCCTGCCAGCTTGGCAGAAGGGGCCCAAAGAGGAGGTTTTAGGGTTTAAAATGAAACACAGTGTGGTAATGTAGTGATTCTTATAGGCTGTGTGTAAATGCTGTAGGATTTGTACCTTGTACTAGATTGGTTAGTGAGAATCAGAATATTCAACACAGAAGAAGATTTATTGTATTGTAACGGGAACTTCACTCTCTTAGCTCTTACCTCTTAGCTCTTACTTTTCCATGCTCTTACCCCTTTTACTCTCTTATGCTTTTACTCTCTTACCCTCTCATCCTCTCTCCCCCTCTCTTCTCTTGGGCCTGCTCTGAGCTGTGGCTGCAGCTCCCAGCAGGGCCCTGCACCAAGGCCCTTTGCAATACACCCCAAGTTCCATGACCAGAAGAAGATTTATTGTATTGTAACAGGAACTTTGCCCTCTGATCCTCTCTTTTACTCTCTCATTCTCTCTTTACCATGCTCTTGCCTTCTCTCTCTTTACCTCTCTCTCCCTCTTTGGGGCCTGCTCTCAGCTGTGGCTCACAGCTCCAAACAAGGCCCCTGCACCCAGGCCTTTTGCAATAAACCCCAAATTCCACGCCCTGGCTACAGAGATCTCTCATCTCCATCCATCCCCACCATCCTACCCCCGGACACTCCTACAAGGCACCTTCCCCCAGGAGATGAGCACAGGAGGCTCTGCCTGACACCTTTCCACCCCTCAGTTCTGTGTGCTGTATCCCCTGGGCCCCTGCCATTATTGATCAGGAGCTCTCTGAGACAGTTTGGTTTTATTTATTTAATGCTCCTAATCCGTAAAAGAACAAACCCCATCTCGAAATGGCAGGTTGTGCTCAGAGCTGCCAGGGAGCTGAGAGTAGGCAACCAGATCTTGCAATGAGGTGATCAAAGATTTCATCAAAAATACAGAATGTTCAAGCTGTTCTGCCAGCTGGGAGACTTTGTAGCAGGCTGGAATTCATGCTGCTTGAAATGCTGCAGCTTCCTCCCCAGCAAATAAAAAGGCCCTATTGCCCAGCAACCTCCAAAACAGGATTAGTCACCACAAACGGGCAGAGATCCCAACAGGCTGGGAGCTCAGCTCTGTCAGCTCAGGGGGGATATTTGGAGAGGATCTTACAGGCAGGTTTACATGAGGGAAGAGCTCCTGAGTGCTGGTGTGTCCCAGCTCCCACTGGAGTGTCCCAGCTCTCACTGGTGTGTTCCAGCTCCCAGTGGATGGATATATGGATGGATGGATGGATGGATGGATGGATGGATGGATGGATGGATGGATCCACTAGGATTTACACTACAGAGTCCCTCCTTGATGGCCATGCAAAGCACAGGCTATGAAAACAGGTGCCCCAAAATGATCCTCTGTTTTTTACATGATACATTAAATGTTTATGTTTTTTTTTTTTTTATTTTAACATTGACCAAGATGTTTGGGAATTCCGGTGTTTTTTTCCCCCTTGACCTCAGCCATAAATGCCAGAGCTGGGCAGTGTTTTTGGGAGGAAGGCCTGAGTCCTTCCTGGTGCCTCACCTGGCCTTACTGCACATTCCCTGCTCTGGCTGCTCCTCTCGGGCTCGTAATTGTGCATTTCCTCTGCAGATTTCAGCAGTAATAGTTTTTCCAATTGTTCCTATAAAATAAGCTATAAAATAGATTGTGTTTTTAATTGTTTAGCTTCATTCAGCAGACTAATCGTTGGACTTCAGGCATGTTACATTAAATACAGCTAAAGGTTTCATTATTCAATTTAAACTAATCTAATTAGTCAGAGACAATCATTTAATTTGGTTATGATTCTAATCTCTCATCAAGAAACTTCTCCCTGACAAAGTCCCTGCTTTCTCTTTGGGAAATAAAACTGCCAAGGAGGGAACGTTGTGGGGAATTAGCCAGGAAAAAACCACCAGGCCAAAGTCATTACTGAGCTCCTGGCATTAAACTGGTGCTGCTGCCTTGTTCTAATTTCTGATGCTGCCTTGTTCTAATTTCTGATATCTGCAGCCAACAGGGATGAAATTTTCTGTGCTGTAGGGCACACTGTCGGAACTCAGCACATCCCTCTGGGTGTCCAGAGTTGCTGAGGACCCTGTCAGGGGGCTCAGAGTCCCTGGCACACAGCCCAGAACACCTGGGGATTTGATTTTGACCCTTAGAACAAGTTGCCAACTTTATATGAGAACCTGAAAGTCACACAGGTTTGAATGGTGTAATAACAAAATGATCACAGGGTGAAAATGTAGATTTTAGGATTTTTGCTATGGGGGTTATGGGGACAAGATGGAGGAATCTGGGTGTGTCCAGCCTTTCTTCTTCTTGTTCTCCATTTTCTGCAGTGGTGTTGGCACTTTGGGATTGGTTTAGAGTAGAAGTGCACTGTCTAACATGGGTGATGGGTATTGGGAATTAAGTGTAAATATGTTATATGTAGTTTGTAGTATAAAAGGACAACACAGAGTGCCTGTGGCTGCCCTGCTGAGCAGATCTCGGCTGGGCAGAAGGAAAATTTTATAGATAAGAATTAATAAACAACCTCAAGACGGAAAAGTGAAGAGTCCAGACTTGTTCTTCAGTTGGACTGAAGCAGAGACATCCTGCACATCTTGGGGCAGCAATTAACAACCAAAACCCGAGACCCACCAAGAGAAAAATAATCCCTTTTTCCTCGAGGCTACAAAGAAGGGTTTGCTGAGCTCAGAACTGCAATGGAACCAAAAGCAACTCCAGCCCAGCAGAATATTTATGGCATCTCTTCCTTCCTTAATTTGGCGAAGGAGCTGAGATTTCTCCTCTGGAGAATGTGGAGTATTAATTAACTGAGGACGGGCTGAGAAATGGATGGCTCTCCTAAGTGTTTTCCCTATACTTTATTATCATTCTAGGCTTTTAAAACAATGGCTGTGCCAAGGAAAAGATTAGAGTGAGGCAGAGACAGGGTTTTTTTAATAATAACCAGACAAAATAATATCAATACACAGCATATACCATCAGAACAGGAGACAAATTCGTTCCAAGGTATATTTGAGTAAGAGGTAATTGTGACTTGAATAGATTACTTTTATCTAATGTATTTATTGCTACATAAATATAAAGATGTATAGAGCTCTTCTGATGGTATCCAGAGAGGAAGTAAATAGTATGGATTTTTATACCTGTAATTTATGTCTCTCCATCTGCAGTGACAGATACAGATGCTGTGCCTTACAGCCTGCCCTGCATCTTTCCAGCTGGGGGTGGAAAAAACACTCAGGGCAGGAAGATTTCAGCCCTTCCATGGCTGTGCTGCTCCTGAGGGTTTTGTTTTATCAGAGCTGCAGTGCCTGGAGGGCAGAACACGAGGCTGTGTCCCCAAGCCCCTCTCCCGTTCCTCTCAGGGGTGGCAGCTCTGCCTGGCTCTGGGTCTGTGACGGTGTTCACAGGGGTTCTTGGATGAGGGAAGAAACAAGGATCTGACTCCATGTTTCAGAAGGCTTGATTTATTATTTTATGATATATATTACATTAAAACTATACTAAAAGAATAGAAGAGAGGATTTCATCAGAAGGCTAGCTAAGAATGGAAAAGAATGATAACAAAAGCTTCTGTCTCGGACAGAGAGTCCAAGCCTTCTGATGAAACCTTGTCTTCCATTCTTTTAGTGTAGTTTTAATGTAATATATATCATAAAATAATAAATCAAGCCTTCTGAAACATGGAGGCAGATCCTCATCTCTTCCCTCCTAAAGACCCCTGTGAACACCATCACAATCCCCAGTTTAGGCTGGCAGTGTGACCATCCCCAGTTTAGGGTGGCACTCTGAAAATCTCCAGTTTAGGGAGGCAGTGTGAGCATTCCCAGTTTAAGGTGGCAGTGTGAACATCGCAAATTTAGGGTGGCACTGTGAAAATCTCCAGTTTAGGGTGGCAATGTGACCATCCCCAGTTTAGGGTGGCACTGTGAATATCCCCAGTTTAAGGAGGCAGTCTGAAAATTCCCAGTTTAGGGTGGCAGTGTGACCATCCCGAATTTAGGGTTGCAGTGTGAACATCCCCAGTGGAGTGTGGCAATGTGACCATCCCCAGTTTAGGGTGGCAATGTGACCACCCAGTTTAGGGTGGCAGTGAGAACATTTCTCACCCCACAAACCCCTGCTAAGCACAGCCCCTTCCTCCCAGGGTGGGGAACGGCAACTCAGAGAGAACCAGACCAGAACAGGGCAAACCCTGCAGGAATGAGCACTTGTGGGGTCACTGCTGCTGCCAAGGGCTTCTCATCTTTCCCATGGAAAAATTTTGGTTTTGCAGTAATGCTGTAATTACCCCCCTGTCATGTCACAAAGCAAACAGGTTGGCAAACCTAGGCACAGAACTAAATAATCTGTGGCATAATCTAAACACATAATGGTAATTAAAGCTGACAGCTTAATAAGATACTGAGATTCAAATGTACAGTAGTAATCTGCAATTAAGTAATCTTTTGTAATAGCACCCTGCCAGTTGGTGAAATTTCAGGTAGAAGGGCTGTGTACTGTTCCACAGCACAAATATTGACACAAGGAAAGGGGATCCAGGCAGTGAGCAGCACCCAAACCCCCAGTGCTGTCCAGGGAAGCACAACAAGGCCAGGATCCAGCCCAGGATCCATCCCAGCCTCAGCTGCTGCCCCAAGTTTAGCTGAACATCCCAAATCTGAACATCCCCAGAGCTGCCTGGCAGCAGAGCAGAGCCCCCAGCCCCTTTGAGGAGACCCCAGCCCCTCTGAGCAGAGCCCCAGTGTGACCGGGTTCACAGGGGTTTGAGGATGAGGGAAGAGACGAGGATCTGACTCCATGTTTCAGAAGGCTTGATTTATTTTTTTATTATATATATTACATTAAAACTATACTAAAAGAATAGAAGAAAAGGTTCTCATCAGAAGGATAGCTAAGAATAGAATAGCAAAGAATGATAACAAAGGTTTGTGGCTTAGACTCTCTGTCCGAGCCAGCTGACTGTGATTGGCCATTAATTAGAAACAACCACATGAGACCAATCACAGATGCACCTGTTGCATTCCACAGCAGCAGATAACCATTGTTTACACTTTGTTCCTGAGGCTTCTCAGCTTCTCAGGAGGAAAAATCCTAAGGAAAGGATTTTTCATAAAAGATGTCTATGACACCCCAGCCCCTCTGAGGAGACCCCAAACCCCCCTAAGCAGCCCCCAGCCTCTCTGAGCAGACCCTGAGAGTGGATCTGGCACCTCCAGGCAGCCCTGGGAGCTCCCTGCAGGATGTGGTGTGTCAGCAGAGGGAAAACATCTGCACTCTTGTTGACACGGTTTGGGTTTGAGCCCTGTCAGATCTCTGACAGAACAACAAATTGAGCCCAGTCCCGAGCTCATGGATGCCTGCCCTGCTGCAGCCCTGAGCAGCACAGAAATGTGGTCACATTCACAGGGATGGGCTGGGAGGCAAAGGAACCCCAGGAATTTCAAACCTGGAAGCAGCAAACAGCTGAAAAAAGGCAGCTGGAGGGATTGAACACGCTTTCCATCAACCCCCCTGGTGGAACTTGCCCGGGACAAATGCTCAGTGCTGTGCCCATGGCTCAGAACAAGCTGAAGGGCAGAGTTTGGCATTTCCCAGAGGGATGAGCAGGGCCTGGCACTCCTCAGGGCTCTGCTGGCTCTGACCCAGCCGGAGGAGACCCTCAGACCCTTTGTACCTTCCCCATGGAGGCTGGGGGGAGTCTCACAATTAACCAGGCTCATGCAGGACCATTAATTGCCAAGCTTAGCACAGCTCCATGTGTCAGAGGAGTTTCTGAGCTGGTGGGATGCTCTCAGGGCTCAGAGGCAGGTCAGAAATGGAGATTTCTCAGAAGCAATGGACCAGGATCCAGGAAACCCTTGCCACGAGGAGTCAGGAGAGAAGCAGCAGGGTGTTCTGTGAGGAAACAGGAATGCTGCAGATCCTGTGGGGAGCAGAAGGGTGCAATAAGGCCCCTGTGCTGTGGCTGCAGCCCAGGAGTTTCCCTGCAGCCCCTCAGGGAAAGTGGGTACTCTTGTATTTGTGGGGTGCCCTGTGGCAGGAAGGAAATTATGGATCTGACTCTATGTTCTTAGAAGGTTAATTTATTATTTTATTATGTATATTATATTAAAGAATGGTATACGAAACTATACTAAAGAATACAGAAAGGATACAGACAGAAGGCTACAAAGATAATAATGAAAACTCGTGACTCCTTCTAGAGCTTGACACAGCTTGGCACTGATTGGCCTAAGAGTCAAAACAATTCACATGACACCAATGAAACAATCACCTGTTGGTAAACAATGTCCGAACACATTCCAAAGCAGCAAAATACAGGAAAAGCAAATGAGATAATATTGTTTTATAAGTAAAAATAATTCACATTAAACCAATGAAGCAATCACCTGTTGGATAAACAATCCCCAAACACATTCCAAAGCAGCAAAACACAGGAGAAGCAAATGAGATAATTATTGTTTTAATTTTTTCTCTGAGCCTTCTCAGGAGAAGAACCCTGGGCAAGGGGGTTTTCCAGAAAATAGGATAGTGACAGGGTCCACGAGTTCTGACCCATTCCTCCCCTTCTGTGCCCCAGCTCAGGCCAGGGGACAGTGGCACTGTCACAGCAGCTGGACAAACACAAACCAAGGTGTGACTGCCCAGGACAAGGGTGCCAGGTCCCGTTAGGCTGTTCTGGGAAGCTGCAGAGTGAGGAGAGGATTGCATTGCTGCTGCTCACTGATATGTCAATCAGCCCCAGGGTAATTAATGAGCAGCTCCAGACAGAGCAGGGCCTGCCTGAGAGCATTAAATGTCCCTCAGGAGCTGTCGTGAGCCTGCCAGGAATGGGCAGCACTCAGCCCTGCTGCAGAGGGCAGGGGCACTCCAGGCTGAAATCCAGGCAGAAATCCAATGTTGGTGCCAGCAGTGCAGGGACAGGGGCTGTGAATGAGGGGGATGGCAGGGAGGGAGCCCCCAGCAGCCCAGAATCCCCTCCTCCGTCACTGGGAACTTCTCAGGACACTTCTCAGGAGCTGCACTGCTGGCTCCAAGTGAAAGCTGAAACCAGGCCAGAGAGGAGTTTGGGTGGCACAAGGTGAGCTGGGGTGAAATGTTCACTCTCAGAGAGGCAGCAGAATTGCCAATTGATCCAACAGCTCCCAGGGGCTGCATGGGCAGAGAGCATCTCAGTGAGCACAGTGACATGGCCCAGGTCCTCCAGAGAGCCCTGAATTCCCCCTGACCCATTCCTGGGTTCCTGAGCCCAAATGAGCCCTGAATTCCCCCAATTCCAGCCCTGAATTCCCCCTGATCCAGCCCTGGGTTCCTGAGCCCAAATGAGCCCTGAATTCCCCCTGATCCAGCCCTGGGTTCCTGAGCCCAAATGAGACCTGAATTCCCCCAATTCCAGCCCTGAATTCCCCCTCGTCCAGCCCTGAATTCCTCCAATTCCAGCCCTGGGCTCCTGAGCCCTGCAGTCCCGGCTCTGAAAGCCCAGCACCATCTCAGGGTGGGTGGCACTGGGCAGCTGTGGGTGATGGAGCAGATTCTGGCCTGGCTCTGTGTGCAGAGGGGTTCCCAGCAGTGCTGCTGCCACCAGAGATCAGCTGGGGAGGAAGGACACATCTGCTGGGCACGTCACAGACATGCAGCTCCTTCAAAGTGCCTCCAAACCCTCCCCAGAGCTGCCGTGTGTCATTCCTGAGGGCTCACACACACAGCGCACCTCCACAGCCTCCCCACCTTTCAAATCCCTGCAGTGTAACTCAGCAAAGGAAGTACAGAATGAGGGTGACATGCAAATCCTATTAATTCACCCAAGTATGGAAATGCAATCCTTTTGATGTCAAAAAGTACAGCAATGATATGTTAAAGAGCTCAGCACGCTTCTGTTAAATATGTAAAGTGCAGATTCCCCCCTCAGCTGTACCACTGCTGCCTTTGAAAGCCTGGGAATTACTCTAACAGCATTACAGGCCTGTGCCCAACAATGGGGGCAGATGTTGCTAAGAGGATTTGGGATCAGCCTAAGGGATTTAGTGACACCCTTCTTCCCCAGCTCGGGTGTTGGGATCTCTGCTGGTCAGAGTGACCCCGAGAAAAGTTCCAAAGTCTCTTTTCCCAACCTGGTGCTTGAAGAGGGAGTCAGAGCTCTTCATTTCTCGGTCTCAAGGTTGTTTATTGTATCTTATCTATAAAAAATTTTTCTCCTGCCCTGCCGGGGTCCGTCCAGCAGGACAGTCCAGGCACTCTGCCTGCCCCAGGGCGGTGTTATGTCTTTATACTAAAAACTACGTGTACAATATTTACCATCACTTACTTCCCAACACCTATCCCCTATGTTAGACAGTGAGCTTCTACTCTAAACCAATCTAAAAGTGCTACCATCACAGCAGAAGATGGAGGCCAAGAAGAAGAAAGGCTGGACATGCCCAGATTCCTCCATCATGCCTCCTGAACCCCCATACAAAAATCCCTAAAATCTACTTTTCCACCCTGTGATAACTTCACTAATATTCTACTTTTTTCCCTCCTGAGAAGCTGGGAGGCCTCAGGAACAAAATGTAAACAATGATTATCTGCTGCTGTGGAATGCAACAGGTGCATCTGGGATTGGTCTCATGTGGTTGTTTCTAATTAATGGCCAATCACAGTCAGCTGGCTCAAACTTCTGTCTGAGACACAAACCTTTGTTATCATTCTTTCTTTTTCTATTCTTAGCCAGCCTTCTGGTGAAACCTTTTCTTCTATTCTTTTAGTATAATTTTAATGTAATATATATCATAAAATAACAAATCAAGCCTTCTGAAACATGGAGTCAGATCCTCATCTCTTCCCGCATCCAAGAACCCCTGTGAACACGGTCACAGACAAGGGCACAGAGAGATGTTTGCAGAATGTGGCAACTGCAGGGAGAGATGGAAGAGTCCTGGTGGGATTTCAGAGAGTTCTTCTCCTCTCACCTGCTCTCGCCACTGATTCTCCCCATGCTCCCAGGATTTCAGTGATGGTGCAGCTCCAGCTCTCCTGGAGAGACACTGAGTCTTGGTTTAAAGATTCTGAGTAATCAAAACATTCATCTCATCCTTCAGCAGCTGCTCCAGAGCCAAATTAGCTCCGCTTGAAATGTATGTGTCCCATTCCTGAGCAAAATGAAACCATTCCAGAAACCAAAATTCAGGTTTTTTGCAGCTCGAGCCAAAGACTGGATTGATAAGCATGAAAAAAAACCACAAACAACAAAAAAACAAACCTTGAACTTGTCCCATAAATCAGGCCCTGCCTGCACATTACTGAGTCAGCTGAGGGAGGAGAGTGATGGTGTTTGGTGTTTTTTCTCCCTCTCTTTCCCCTAACACTAATTAGGTTTGAAAGGCTGCAGCTTGAGTCCAGATCCCACATGCTGAGAAGAAAGGAACCCAAACAGCTGACGCAGAGCTCAGACTAAACTAACTGCAAGCTCCCCAGGGACATCACAAGGTAAACCTGATAGTCCCTGTCATTTACAATCATTATCAGGCTGCAGAGGCGCTGTAATTTTACTGGGGAGCCAATTAACAGATTCCCAAAGCTCAGGGAGAAGGTCCTGCTCCTTTTTTGCTGGTTTGGACAGCGAAATGGGGGAAGAAAGGCTTTGTTTGCAGGGGATGCTCCAGGAGGTTTCGTGCCCAGGGGAATGGGCAGGGCTGGACTGGTGAGGAAAAGTTATAGAGCAGGGGGTGGAAGAGGCAGAGCCTGGCTCTGGTGCCAGCAATGCACAGCTGGGTGAGGTGTGGGGTGTTCTCCATCCCAAATCTGCACATCTGGATGAGGTGTGGGGTGTTCTCCATCCCATCCCAGCACATCTGGCTGAGGTGTCCATCTCCATCCCAAAGCTGCACATCTGGCTGAGGTGTCCATCTCCATCCCACCACATCTGGATGAGGTATGGGGTGTTCTCTATCCCATCCCAGCACATCTGGCTGAGGTGTCCATCTCCATGCCCATCCCAGCACATCTGGCTGAGGTGTCCCTCTCCACCCCTGCCCTGCCCACAGGACACAGAGCTGCATCCCTGACAGCTGAAACAGCCATGGCAGGGTCAGCACGGGGCACTCAGGAGCCCAACACGAGGGAGAAGCACGAGCAGAGCCTTGGCCCAAAGCTGCAGATGGAAATGTGGCTGTGCTGGGGAGCTTTGGGAGCTTTGGGAAGTTTGGGAGGTTTGGGAGGTTTGGGAGGTTTGGGAGCTTTGGGAGCTTTGGGAGCTTTGGAGTTTGTGAGGTTTGTGAGGTTTGGGAAGTTTGGGAGCTTTGGGAGGTTTTGGAGCTTTGGGATTTGGATCCAGCTCTGGCTGTTCCTGTGCTGGACTCATCCTCCCTGAACAAACTCCTGGTGCTTTTGCACTTGAGGACAGATTGCAAGCAGGACTCAGTGAACCATGCACAGAGGAAGTGTTCAGCCTTCCCCCTGCCAGCCCTTTGCAGGCCTGAGCTGCAGCCAAGGCAGTCAGCTGAGCTCCTGCTAAGAGATTTTTGGCCTAAAAGCACCCTTGGAAATGCAAACTTAGCTGAGGATTTGTGCAGGGGGCTCTGTTTACCCTCCTGGCCAAGCAGCAGTGTCTGAGGCCAGCCCTCAGCACAGGGAAATTCTGAATTTTAATCTCTGGAAACACAGAGATTCCAATTCAGAAGGAAAAGCCTGGGCAGGGTTTGCAGCCTCTGAGTGCTCAGGATCCTCACACTGAGATCCTGCAGGGTCTCTGAACCTTCCCTCATTCCAGCTGGAATTCTGTCCCAGAGAGGGTCACATCCCTTTTCCTTCCTTATGCTTTGCCTGCTTTAAAGAACCACACGTGCCTGGGCCCCTGTGTTCTGATATTAAGCAGATTTTGTGCAGTGCCAGGGCATTTTGTGCTACAAAAACTGCAAGAAACACCAAAAGCTGTTCACAGGTGACTCCTGTCCCTGGCAGCCTTTGTTCAGCTCTCTGCCTGAGCCAGCACTTCTGCTGCTGGGGAAGGAGGGAACAGGCAGAGAAATCCTAAGAAAGGTAAAAGCATTAATGGGTCAAGGCCTCCTTTGCATAATTCTATTATCACCAGGAAGATGCTGCAATAATCATGTTAGGCATGTGCTCTGGAGCATCAAAGTGACTTGTCTTACCTTACTTTTTGATGTTAGACAGGTTTAAATGCTTTGTACAGCTGAGGCACCTCCGACAGCTGATCAAGAGAGCCTGTGCTGTTCAAGCAAAGCAAAGGCCTGTTTTGCCTTTTTTTTTAATGTCAACAATGCCACATTCTTCCAGCAAGGAATAATCTCTGTTGTCACAAGCTGTGAGAAGCAAAGATGTGGGGGAGAGGCTGTGTGGGGGTGTCTGGAGCTGCCAATTCAGTCTGCTGGGCATTGTTGGGGCAGAAATGCAGGGAGCAACCTGGCACAGCCCCTGCCCTGTGCCCAGGGATCTGCAGAGCTCCCCTGGTGTTGGGGGAGATGGAACAGGAAAGCCTTATCAATATGATTGCCTGGAAAAAGATTTGGAGAATATGGAAACTATAAGCCAGATTGAAATGAAAGCAAGCTTTGAGATCCCTCAGTTACTGAACAACTGGAAAACAATGGTGTGGCTGGCTGAAGGTGATCCCCTTTTGATGGAACAACACCCTCTGCTTGCAGACAGCTCCAAGGGTCAGAGCAGACCCTACAGCTTGGCAGAAGGGCCAAAGAGGAGTTTTTAGGGTTTAAAATGTAACACAGGATGGTAATGTAATGATTCTTATAGGCTGTATGGAAATGCTGTAGGATTTGTATCTTGCACTAGACTGGTTAGTGAGAATGAGAATATTCAACACAGAAGAAGATTTATTGTATTGGAATGGGACTCTCGCTCTCTCATCCTCTTTACCCCTGTCTTTCTCTCTCTCAGGCCTGCTCTGAGCTGTGCCTGGCAGCTCCCAGCAGGGCCCTTTGCAATAAACCCCAAATTCCAGACCTGGCTGCAGAGATTTCTCATCTCCATCCATCCCCACCATCCCACCCCGCAATGCTCCTACACCCTGGTGCCTCCTCCACCAGGCTTGGAGAACTGTGGGGTCAGATTAGAGCTCCCTGATGTTCCTGATTTCTGTTGGAGCTTTCATGGAGAGCTTGGGAGTTGATTTGATTTGGTTTGTTGGGGTTTTTTTTCCCCCTTTGGTGGAACAACCGGATTTTTGTTTCCAGCCAGAAGGAGGAGCCAGATCAGTCTGCAATTTGGCTCTCTGGTTTTCTGCTACAACAAAACAAAACAAAACAACTGTGAGAGTCATTCTTTGCCCTTTGGGGAAAGGAGAAAGGAACATTAGTGTTTTGTGAAAGGGAAGTGGATTTTTAAGCTGCTTTTCACAGGTTTCAGGGTTGGGGTCAAAGCTTTAGTCCTGTTTCACTTTCACCCTTGACTCAGCCCATTGCTTAAGGAGAGCTTTCAAGAGGAGAGGGCTGCTCTAACTTGATTTTGTGACTCTGTGGGACACAATCTGAGCAGGATGAGCTCCCTCCTCCCTGGGTCTCCTCTGGATCCTGTGGAACAGCAGCAATGAACAGGTCCCAGTGCCTTCCCTGCTGTTGTGAGCCTTTGTTCCAGCTCTGGTGTCCTGCCTTCCCCAGGAAAGCACCAAAGAGAAGCAGAAATGTCCTAAATGCCAGCCTGGAGCATCAATCATAATTGCTGAGCTGCCAGCAGTCATGTAACTGCTTAAAGACCTCAGCAGCCCTCTGGCACTTAAAGAAAAAAAATCTTCTAATTAATCACAGGTGAAACAGCTTGGACCTGCTCCAAAAGCCCCTGAATTTACTGCCAAGCTTTGATGCTAATTTTCCTTCTAAGTAACCCCCTAAAGAAATTTACGATTAGGTAATTAAAGTGATGAATAAAGAGATACTTAGAAGAAAAGAGGAGAAAGAGGGGGGAAAAAAAACCTTGAGTCAAAAGCCTTAAATCTCCTCCCCTCCTCAAAGAGAAATGTTAGTCATTTCTGCACGTGCTTTGTCTCTGGAAATTGGGTTGGATTCCCACAGGAGGCTTGAGAAATATACCTTAAATTAATGTTTGCATAACCAAATAAAAGAGAAAAGCAGGAACTCCTAAACAGATTGTGATTCCGAGGTGGCTGAGGGGAAAAGGGACTTGTGGCTCCTCTCTGAGCATCCCACTCTGAACAACTTCTGCCAGGAGCTGCCTCCTGCCTTCCCCATGGCTTCTAAAGGTAATTAGAGACCCAGGAATGCCAGCTAATTAAAAGATGCAGTGATATCTAATGAAGAACTCTGGAGGAGGTGAAGCTTTAAAAGTCTGACCAGGTCCCAGGTGCTGTGTAAGGCTCTGCAGAGGTTTCCGACAGAGGAGAAGGATCTCAGCAGCCTCTGATCCTCCCTGTGCTTTCCTCAGGCAAATGTTCCCCACCAAACCCAGCACAAGGAGCAAAAGGAAAGGGTGAGACTCAAATCGATCGGAAACATCCAGAAAGGCTTCGACACATGTAAAATTTCGTGTGTGTTCTCATATAAAAATGTCGCAGAGTGGCCCCAAAATAAAGGAAAAAATCAGGATCCAGTGTCAGTTCCAGGCTCTGCCTGACACCCCCGACCCTTCCCTGTCCTGCTGACCCCTCAGAGCCCCCCTGAGCTGAGGGAAGAGCTGCTGGGTGATTCTTGAGGGGACCAGAGAGGATAAAAAATGAGAGAACGGCAGATTAGATCTGAGGTGACAGAGATGAGGAATAAAAGCCATTAGAGCCCATTTGCAATGTGCCCTCATTGAGTCAAGTTTCAAGGTGTTTTTTGCAGATTATTAATAGGCTGACAGCAGTTTTTGTACAGGGATCTGATAGGGGAACTGCCACTCGTGTGCATACACTGCAGTGTGAGGGAAAGTGCATTTATTCACCTGGAAAAGTGAATTTTTTCACCTGGAGAAGTGAATTTATTCACCTGGAGAAGTGAAGTGCAGCAGAGCAGCAGCTGGACCAGGCAGAACCAACATCCTGAGCTCCAGCTGGGCCATCTCCAGGCTCACATCTCTGTCACCCTGCAGGGCCACCAGAGGAGAACCTCTGCAAACCAGCCTGGGCTGCTTCCAGTGCTCTCCATCACTTGGTGTTCATCACCTTGGGGCTGCTTCCAGTGCTCTCCATCACTTGGTGTTCATCAGCTTGGGTTCTGCAGACTGAAAATCTCCCAGAGATCCAATTTATCCTGTGTAGCTTCTTCTAAGCCAAACAGAGCAGCAATCCTGAGAGTTCTTCTGTCTCCTGCCCTTATCTGAATGATCTCAGCTGTACCCAGGGCAAGGGAAGGGGGCAGAGGGAGGCGAGCACAGCAACGCCCGGGCCTGTGGGAAAGGAAGGTTCAAACATTCCCAAAGTTCCACTTTGGAGCTTGTAAAAGAGAAATACCAGGTGGGGAGAGCTTTGAACTTGCCAGGCTTTGTGGGGCTGAGCTGTCAGCCGTGAGTAATTGCAGCTTTCTGCAGGAGCAGAGGTTGGGCTGGAGCTCTGCAGATGGGGATGGCTGCTCCTCCCTGGCTGCTGCTTTCTGTTCTACTGCAGCTTTCCCTTCCCCAGCCCGTGCTGCTGATCAGAAATAATCAAGTTTCACTTTTTTATGGCAGAGGCAGTGTCTTGGTTTGGAAAGCCAGGAGTCTGCTAAGGAAGGCAGGAGCCTCCCCTGAAATGGAGAATGTAAACCCTCCCCACCCCTCCCAATTGCTATAAATTTTAAATTAAGGGGCTCTCAGGCAAAAAATATGGGAGCAGGAAATAACAGTTATTTAATAGGCACAAGAAAAAAACAATAAAAGGATAAAATAAACAATGCAGTGCACTTGAACAACACTGATAGAGTCAGAACCTAGCCTGACACCCTGTGGGTCAGGGTGTTGGCAGCAGTGCCATTGGAATTGTGGCTGCAGCCCTCCTGCAGTGTCAGGGGTGGCTCTGCTGGAGCAGGAATCCTGTAGAGAAGGATGTGTTCTTCCTCTGAAGATCCAGTGGAAGGAGAGGCAGCTGCTGTTCCTCTGGGGAATCTTGTAGAGAAGCCATGCTGGTGTTCCAGAATCTCCAGGTTATATCCAGGCAGGAATGCTTGGCTCCTCCCTCTGGGCTCACATCTCCCAATGGGATGCTGTAGTTCTTATCAGCCACGCAGGGACATTCAATAGCTGTTATCAGCAATGTCCCCTCCTGAGGGAGGTGTGATTGTGGTCACTCAAAGAGAGAGTTAAGGCAAACTGCCCACTTGACAAAGGTAGTCTGCCATACAGATGGTAATTGAAATCATCTTGCACTGCAATCTTCAACAGGCAGCCAAGCCAGTGACCAGTGGAAGTCCAACACAATACAAAAGAAATAAAAAAGCTTTTCTTCTAAGAATATCTAAAAAGTGACTTTTTCAAGTATAACTTTTTTCATGCAGTTTTTCAGTGAGGTTTTTTTTTGACCCTATCCTCCAAACTGTAATTTCTTAACCACTTAAGACTGAAATTATTTCAGCCCTGTAAGACAGAACTCAACCCCTGGCCCAGAGTGCTGAGCTCTCCAGCCTGGAAACTGCCTGCCCACAGAACATTGGGGTGTTATTGCCCTTCCTTCATGGCTCTGCACACCCAGAATTTCCTGTGTGACCCCTCCTGTGTGGTGGCAGCTCTGCCCCAGCCCTGCTCCTTCCCTCCCCAAGCTGCCCGTGGCAATTCCAGTGGCTGAATTCCTTCCTCCAGTAAAACCTTAACAAGTCGAGCTGAATCTTCAAACAAATCCACGTCTCCCTCAATAAATATCAAAAGGGAAATCCAGCTTAACATAAACAGGGGATGGTGCTGTTTATATGGCTCCGTTTCCCTCCAGTTAAACCACTAATGGCACTTGGAGGGCTCGTAATGAGCAGCCACATCTGACAGAACAAAGTCATCCCTGGCAGCCAAGGCAGGGCAGGATGAAAGCACCCCCAGCACAGGCCCAGGGCCCAGCTCTAGGCCTGGGCTTGTCCTGCTAGAGCAGGGCTTGGCTCTCGTGCTCGATCCAGGCTTTTGCTCAGAACAATTCCCATCTGCAGGGCATTTGTACCTGTTCCTGTGCCTGGCTTTCCTCAGGCCGCAGCAGACCCTGAGCAGCAGTGGGTTCCTCTGCCTGGGCAGGATTTGCTCAAACCCCACAAATTCAGGGCTGATCACAGATTCCAACCTGTCTGTACCTTGCTTTCTGCAGAGCCCCAAACTCCAGCCTGTCATTATTTTGCTTTTTGCAGAGCCCAAGAATCCAGCCTGTGCATGCTTTGCTTTCTGCAGAATCCCAGAGTCCAGCCTGTCAGTATTTTGCCTTCTGCAGAGCCCCTGACTCCAGCTTTTCTGTACTTTGCTTTCTGCAGAGGCCCAGAGTCCATCCTCTCTGTATTTTGCTTTTTGCTGAGCCCCAGAATCCCTCTGCTTTCTGCACAACCCCAGACTCCATCCTCCCTGTATTTTGCTTCCTGCACAGCCTCAAACTCCATCCTCCCTGTACTTTTCTTTCTGCAGAACCCCAGACTCCAGCCTCTCTGTATTTTGCTTTCTGCAGAACCCCAAACTCCAGCCTGTCTGTGCTTTACTTTCTGCAGAACTCCAGACTTCATCCTTTCTGTACTTTGCTTTTGCAGAGCCCCAGAATCCAGCTTTTCTTTACCTTGCTTTCTGCAGAACCCCAGACTCCATCCTCTCTTTATCTTGCTTTCTGCAGGGCCCCAGACTCCAGCTTTTCTGTACTTTGCCTTCTGCAGAGCCCCAAACTCCATCCTTTCTGTACTTTACTTTCTGCAGAGCCCCAAACTCTATCCTCTCTGTACTTTGCTTTCTGCAGAGCCCCAGAAGTGCTCAGGAGTGCAGAGCCCAGAAAAGCAGCAAATTATGAACACCGAGCATTTAAGCTGGAGCTGCAGTCACACCTGACTTTTATTTTAGGGTTTTTTTCAGTTCATCTCGGCTTTTCTGCCCAGCCCTTGCCTGTGCCTCTCCCCAGCACAGCCAGGAGCAGCCCATTAGTGTGAGGGATGCGTGTCACTGCCTGCTGATCTAGGCCAGGGCTCGGCTGCTCCTCAGAGCCAGTGCCCAGAAGCACAATTAGACACCAGCCAAGGCTCTCAGCAGTGATTTAAAACGGGTTTTGATTTTAGAGGCACGTCTTAAAAGCACCTGGTTTTGTAAAAAACGTCAGAGCTGCTCAGGTCTCAGTATCTGCAAATCAGCAGCTCTCAAATGAGGTGCATAAAAGTGGCAGCATCCCATGGTGAGAGTCTGCTCTGGAATTGTTGTCAGTGCTGCTGGAGCAGAGGTTCTCTGAGCCTCACAGCCGCCCCTCTGATCCCTGCACAGCAGCTGTTAACTCTTCCACCGCTCCACACACAACGAGGATGGGAATATTCTGCATACTTTGGCCCAGGAATTCAGTTATTTACAGTCATCTCTCCAAGGCTTGAAAGGACTACTGGTTGTTATGGGGGAAAGGAGATTTATTTAGGCAGGATAAAACCTGAGCAGAGGCACAGCTGCTCAGAGTCTTTCAACATTTACCCCTTCTCCTTTTTCTTTTTTTCCTGTATTTATTTCTGAAGGCAATTCAACAAGTTAAGCCTGAGCAAGTGCGTCTGACCCACAGCTACAGTAACATCTGTGATTGTCCTGTGCCATTTGCGAGCTGGAACGGCTCTAATCTCCAGAGCACACTGCTCTGCCCTGACATTTCCAGGACATCCACACTCCAAGAGGCAGCGGTGGCAGTTTAAAATAGAAACTCTGTGTTTGTGCCGTGTAAGAGCCGAAATGAGGGATGCAGGACTCCAAAATGCAGTTTATTCCATCCAAGAGGTTACAGCAGTCCAGGGCTGTGGGTGACAGAGCTGTGCCCACAGCTGTCAGCTCCAGCTGCAGGCAGGCCTGGAGACCCTTTGGTTTTGGTTACATTGCATTATTTACTTTTCATTGCTGAGATCTTAATACAGTAGAACCCATCTGTACCTTAACTATTATCTACAGCCTATCATAACTACTGTAATTACCATATTCATGTCACTGTTCTCCAATCACTAAAAGTCAGTACATCACAGTTTAAGCTAGAAGTTGGTTTTCAGTTTTCTTGCAGGGAAAATTCTGAGACCTTTTTTCTACTTGCCCTATTTGCTGCCTTGTTTGCCTGTGCTTTCTGCTGGGTAAAAACATCTTCTTGTTTGGGGTGGGTTTATCCTTTGCTCTAAGCCATAAAACCCTTTCTAACTAACACACCCTTCACCTCCTTGGTTATCCAGCAAGCCTGGCTCAGCAATTCTTTTCTTCTATATCAAAACTTGCTTCCATGTCTATTCCTTCGTCAGACTCCACATTTAAAAATCTTTCTGCAGAGCACACATATCTGAGAGACTTTCTTGTCCAACTTTCATCCTTCCCGACAGTGCCGCGCCCGGGATGGGCGGGGGGAGGCGACCCCGGAGCTGCGGGCACCGACGGGGCCGGCTGGGATCCGCTCCGTGCTCCGCATCCCGACCCGGGAGCCGCTCCGAGCTCCGCATCCCGACCCGGGAGCCGCTCCCTGCTCCGACCCCGGGAGCCGTCCACCGGCACGGCCAGGGGAGCGCTCCCGCTGGCCCAGAAACCGCGCGGGCATTGCTAATTAACAGGGTAAATTAGAGCAGAACTGAGGCTGCTGCTGGCAGGGGAGGCAGGGAGCGAAGCGATTCCAGCGGGCCACAGAAACGGGAGAGGCTGAGCGCTCCCCGGAGCGAGGGATGAGGGATGGGGTGAGGATGGGGTGGGGATGGTGCAGGGATGGTGTAGGGATGGGTGGAAGGGGAATGGTGTAGGGGGAGTGTGGGGATGGGGTAGGAGAGTTGGATTGTAAGGATGGGGGAGTGCAGGGATGGTGGCAGGGAATTGGGATGGGTGAGATGGAGATGGTGCAGATGGGTATATGGGAGTAGGATAGGAATGGTTTAGGGATGGGGTGGGGAAGGTGTGGGAATGGGGTGGGGAAGGTGTAGGAAAATGGGCAGGGATGGTGCAGGGATGGTTTAGGGATGGTGTAGGGATGGTGTAGGGATGGAGTGGAGATGGTTTAGGGATGGTTTAGGGATGGGGAAAGTGTGGGGATGGTGCAGGGATGGGGTGGAGATGGGGAAGGTGTAGGGATGGGGTGGGGAAGGTGTGGGGATGGTTTAGGGAATGTTTAGGGATGGTGTAAGGACTGTTTAGGGATGGGGACACGTAGGGATGAAGTAAGGATGGGGTGGGGAAGATGTAGGTATGGTTTAGGGATGGGGAATGTGGGTGTGGGATGTGTGCTCTCTTTCCCTCTTTCCCTCGCTGCAGCCCCGACCTGCCGAAGCTGTGGCAGGCTCCTGGGGTCAGCCAGGCTGCTCTGGGGACGGCCGGGCTGCTCTGGGGCCAGCGTGTGGCGGTGGCAGTGCCATGTGTGAGCCGGGAGCCGCTGTGACATTGCGCCTCCTGCTCGTTTCGCAGGCTCAGCTGGTGGCAGCTCTGCTCTTTCTCCCCTTCTCTGTAATGCAAAGCAAAAATCATTCCTCTCGCGTTGCTAAAGGTGCTTTTCATAACTGTGAGCCTGTTAACGCCGGTTTCCTAACAAATACCAGCTGAAAGCCTTTTGTTTGTTTGTTTTGGGCGCGGTGTTTTTAAACACTCACAGCAAGCGGCTGCTCGGCTCTGTTGGTAAACAGGAGCTGCCGGCTCTACCTGGGCAGAGGCGGAATCTGAACAAAACCTGAGTGGAACTGGGACAGGGCTCTGTCCAAGGGGCAGCTTCAGTCTGAAGCTGATTTTCCCCCTCAGCTGGGCCTACACAGCAGCTCCTGCCTCTGGAAACTCTTTTGGAGCTGTTCTGTTCGTAATTCAGATTTCCAGGCTGGGTTGGACAGGACTTGGAGAGGCAGCTTCTTGCCTGAAGCTGATTTTCTCCCTCAGCTGGGCCTACACAGCAGCTCTGGCCTCTGGAAACTCTTTTGGAGCTGTTCTGTTCGTAACTCAGATTTCCAGGCCTGGGAACAAGCCAGGCTTGTGGGAGATGTCTCTGCCCACGGCAGGAGGTGGCACTGATGGCATCTCTGGTCCCTTCCAACCCAAACTTTTCTGAGATTTGAGCTGGGGAGTCTGGACATCCCTCTCTAGCACAGGGAAGTGGGACCAAGTGAGATGGATGCTCAGCAAGCTTCATCCCCTTCTCCTCCTGTGCCTCCTCCTCCCTGTCCTTCCTCCCAGCGGCCCAGCGCCACTCACTGGTGCCCATCCTTGTGTTTTGTGGCAGCTTCCCGGGGGTTCGCAGGGAGCAGCCGGTGATTTATGGCTCCCAGCGCCTCTCGGGTTTGTAATAAAGTTTTCAGCAGCTCTGTCGCGCCCGTCCCCGCCCCCGCGCACGCACAGCCCCGCGCTCGCTTTGTTCTCCTTGCGCTGAATGTCAACTCATAAACCTTTCATCAGCTCAACCAGGTGGAAAAAACCCATTACTGAAAGAAGTGTTCATTCAGGTTCCGAGGGGGGAGGAGAAAGTTGCCCGGTGGAAGGAAAGAAAAGGAGAGGGGGAAACGCGGGGCCCGGCAGTGCTGCCAACCCCCAGGACCGGGAGCATCCCTGGGCATCATCCAGGAGCATCCCTGGGCATCCTCCGGGAGGCAGCGATTCGGGCTCCGCAGTGCTGCTCAAAGGGAAAGGGACCCTCAGTGCCAGCCCTCGGTGCCTTTGTGAAGCTGGAGGGGCCCCAGCCCTGCCCGGAGCTGCCCCAGCCCCGCGGGGCTCAGGGGATGAAAGATGAGGGGGCTACACGGGGCTGGGGCTGGGAGCGCTGGGGCAGCGCTGGAACTGCGGGAGAGGAGAGAGGGGACAGGGACAGGGACAGTAAGGTGCCCCGGGACAGGGACAAGGCCATCAGAGTGTCACCGAGGGGGGACAGGGCCAGTGGGGTGTCCTGAGAAGGGGACAGGGACAGGGCCAGTGGGATGTGCGAGAGAGAGACAGGGACAGCGGGGTGTCCCCAGAAAGGGACAAGGACTGTGGGGTGTCCCAGATGGGGACAGGGACAGTGGAATGTTGCCAGGGGGGACAGGGCCAGCAGGGTGTCTGAGAGGGGGATAGGGACAGCAGAGTGTCCCCAGAGAGGGACAGGGCCAGTGGGGTGTCCCAGAGGACGACAGGGACAGGAAGGTGTCTGAGAGAGGGAGAGGGACAATGGGGTGTCCAAGAGGGGGACAGGGACAGTGGGGTGTCTGAGAGGGTGACAGGGATAGCGAGGTGTCCCCAGAGGGTGACAGGGCCAGCAGGGTGTCCCCAGCAGCGCCAGCCCAGGGATGCTGAGCTCGGAGCTGCAGCCCCTGCTGCCTCATCTCGCTGCACAGGTGCGAACCCATCCTTGTCCTGGGGCTGGCAGTGTCCCATGGGCAGGGACAGCACGGCAGGACGCCGGGCATGGCACTTTCCCTGCTGGAATTGCTGCCTCCCACCGGGGTGCAAACGCCAGGAAGGCGCTGCTGCCTGCAGGGGCCATCGATTCCCGTCATTGATTGGGGATGGGATTTCAAAAGGGCTGTGGGTGGAGTTGGCTGGAAAATGAAATCTCCTTCTCCCCAGCGTGTTTGTGTTTCAGGCACGCGCTCCTGGGGTTGGCAGATCTTTCTTTACACACGGTGTGTAAAGTTCTGCACTGAAGTGTATTTAAATGAGGTTTTAAGCTGTGCAGCCCAGAGGTAAAGCTCTGGAGAAGGGCAAGAGGGCCCTAGAGGATGGAGAAAGGACGAGAAACAACAAAGGAGAACAGGCGGTGACATCTGTCACTAGTATTTTATAAGTTAAAAATTCAGCATAATCTCCTGCCACCCTGTCCGCTATACTGAGTTCCAACAGCAACAGAATTGTCATGATTTCTACATGAATTAATTCAGATCTCTCTTTGCATGATATGGCGTAAGAAAGGGGCCATCTGGTTTATGTTCAGGGTGTCAGAACCACTCATACCAGCACACTCGCAGAGTGCAAGATGGGAGCTGACTGCACACATTAACGTCTCCTTACCCTCTGCTCCCCGGGCCCCAGCGCTGCTGTCCCACTGCCATTGCCACTGTCAGTGCCAATCGTGGCCCTGAGGCAGAGCCTGGGCACCTCCTGGCACCTCCAGCTCCCCAGCACCCACCCAGGGCTGACTTGGGGTGCCGTGTTGTGATTTCAGGGTTTACCCCAGAACCCTGGGTTCTCCCCTGATAATTCCATCCCAGGTGTGTCAGTCCCCTCTCCTTTCCCCTCTGAGCACTGTCTGTCAATCCTGGAATTCCAGAAGGTATCGAGTGATTGGCAGATCCAAAGGATGCCCTCTACCCCTGGGTTTTCCTTCCGATCCAGCAAAAAACCTTCCAATTTTTCAATTTTACACTTTGTGCTCCAAACCTTCGCTGGGGACAGGGAGAGGTCAGCGGGTGGCTGGATTTGAGGATTTGGGGCTGATTTATGGCTCCCTGTGACTCCAGAAAATGCAAACCCTGAGCTCAGCTCTGCCCAGGCTCGGGAATTGTTGCTTTGTGATTTCAGGGTTTACCCCAGAACCCTGGGTCCCTCCCTGATAATTCCCTCCCAGATGTGTCAGTCCCCTCTCCTTTCCCCTCCCAGCACTGTCTGTCAGTCCTGGAATTCCAGAATTGGCAGATCCAAAGGATGCCCTCTACCCCTGGGGGCATTGGGCCATCCAGGTGTCCTTTGTCCCTTTGTCCCTCCCCTCCTGTCCCTGCTTGGTGGCTCCCTGCCCCTTCCCTGCCCCTCTCCCCGGGGTTAAAGGAGCAGCAACCACGGGCTCAGGGAGTTCTGTTGGAGCTGGTGCTGCATTCAGAGGCCTGTGGGCCAGAATAAAGCTCTGGATCCAAACCCTCCATCAGAACCGACTCCTTTCCTTCACCATCACCTTAAAGCTTCTCCACAGAGGGGAACCTGAGGAGCAGCCCCTGTTATGGGGGGAAGCTCCATCCCAGCACCACCAGAGCTCCTGCAGGCCTGGATTTCTCAGCTTCCCAGGAGAAGAAATCCTGGTGAATTGATTTTTTCAGAAAACATGACAGTGACAATAATAACTGAGATAACAGTCAAGCTTTAATTGGGGTGTCTGGAGGTGATGACATCATCCAGGTTTACACTGCCTGCTTTTCCTGGATGCATTATTTTTACCTGGATATATTAATTTTTACCTACATGCCTTAATTTTTACCTGGATATATTAATTTTTACCTGGATGTATCAATTTTTACCTGGACACATTAATTTTTGCCTGGATGTATTAACCCTCACAACACCCTAAACCACAGCAGTGCTTGCAATTCCCAAGTAACTGCAGGGAAAGAAAAGGG
Source organism: Zonotrichia leucophrys gambelii (assembly GCF_028769735.1). NCBI lineage: Eukaryota > Metazoa > Chordata > Aves > Passeriformes > Passerellidae > Zonotrichia > Zonotrichia leucophrys. The sequence goes on along the minus strand of NC_088191.1, from coordinate 2,845,644 downwards.
GTGAGGAAAACAGGTCTTTTGAGGCTGTAAACCAGTGCACCACATTTTGATTAATTAATTATTACAGCAATTTTTGTTTTGCCTGTGTTACATTCCAAACTGGTTCACTATGATTTTTCCAGCAGTTACTTGAATATACAAAATCCAGGTAGAATTGGTTTGCTGAGACAAGGCACCAAAGCCCCAAATTCTGTTCCCTTTGCTGGTTGAAAGGGGCTTGGGAGAGTGGGAAAGAAGCCCCACAGCAGAAAATCCTCATCTAGAACAGATTAGCTCTGTTTATACTGCAAAGGCTCTGGCTCAAGTGAGGGCTTTTTTTTTTGCTTAGAAATATTGTCTTAGCATGAATTTATCTTCAAATGAACTTTGTGGTAAATAGAATTCAAACATGAGCTTAAATTTAAGGTCTTATTTAAGTGCTTTCCTACCTCACTTGCCAGCTGAGGATCTGGCCTGAGCTTTGAACATCTTTGGGGAGAAGCAGCAGATTAATGAGATTAGAACATTTGCAATCACTTTTGTACTTCCCTGGGCTGCCTGATCTCTGTAATCCCTCGTCTCCACGGGGCTGGGGAGTTGTTGGCTGGGTGCTGACGGACAGGGGTGATGAAAACAGGGCTGGCTGAGCATCCTTTCAGCCCTGGGAACACATTCCGTGGCCCCTGGGGATCGCGCTTCCAGCCGTCAGCGCGTGTTTAATCTCTGTGCTCTGCCAGATCCATTCCAGTGCTTCCCTCTCCAGCCCTGGGCCTCATCTCCTGGCTGAGCTCTGCAGCTGGTGCTCCACAGCCAGAGCATCAAACTCGTGCTCAGGGAAGGTGGGAAGGTGGGAAGGGCTTCAGCCAGAGCGTGGAAACCCCAGGGAGATCCAGGATGGTCCCTCCTGGCCATTCCCACCGGAATATTTTCACCTCCAATGAAAGGATTTGGAGGATTTTCACCTCCAAATATCCACCCCAGTGGATATTTTCACCTCCAATGAAGGAGGAATGATGAGGAGGAGTCCATTGATATCAAAAGGCTAATTAATTACTCTATTACACTATATTATACTATATTCTTCTCTATATTAGTATATAGAAGAATATAGTATAATATAGTATCATATATATTATACTCTAATATACTATATTATACTATTTTGTTCTGTACTATATTACAATATATTACATTACATCTAAACTGAATCTGCCAAGCACTCAACTGCTTTTGCAGCTTTCCCAAAACCCTCTGATTTTAGGGATTCTCACAAATTGCACAAATCTTGTGACTGTCAGCCAACAGTCCCAACTCACACACACCAATGGGTCAGTGAATCAAAAAACACGAGAATCCAATGATCAATTCCCTTCAGGTAAACAATCTTCCACTCGTGGACAACACAGGAGCAGTAAATGAGATAAGAACTGTTTTTTCTTTCTCTGAGGTTCAGAGAAGGTGAAACCCAGAAATATTCCTGGGAAGAATTGTGCCTTGCTTTTCTCTGTGAAGAGAAATGTGGTGACAAACATCCTCTCCCAGCCCTGGGACTTTGTGAGCAAAAGGCAGATCTGATCCTGAGTTTTAATGCAGGATTGCCAGAAATGCAGCCAGGGAGTCGTGCAGGGCCAGGACAAACAGGGCAGGAAATGCAAACCCCACTCCCTGCTCCATTTCCTGCACCGAAAGAGTAATTATAATTAAAAATAAATCACTGCTGCTTTTAGTTTGATGAAATTACCACTCCTATTAAGAGCAGCTCGAGCTGACTGTAAATCATTTTTTGCAGGGTGTCATGTTGGGGTTTGGAATATTTGATGGGGTAAAGGACGTGTGGTGCATTTTCTGCAGGGTGTCACATTGGGGTTTGGAATATTTGATGGGGTAAAGGATGTGTGGTGCTGCAGCTGCAGAAGGAGAGGGCAGAGCAGGAATCACACCAGGCTGGGAGCAGCACGTTCCTGTACTCTGGGGTGCCTGGAGCCTGGAAGAAATGAAATTAGCACTTCTGAAAAAGAACTGATTAATGCAAAGATGCTCCCAACCACTCAGTTCATCCTCCTTAATGGGATGTGGGAGGCAGTTTTGAGTTGTTGGCCAGAGGAGGGGCTCCCAAAGGCATGAACTCTGTTGACAGCCATCACTTTGGTGCTTTTTTGTTTCTTTTAATGTGTCAAAATTTGGCTGCTCTCCAGAATTATTAGAAGCTCAGAACTAAAACTTTTCTGTTGTTGAAGAGCATTTTCTGCAGTTGCTGAGGGGAAATGGGAGCCTGAACTCCTGGATGCTGAGAGCCTGGGCTTTACGAGGCTGCAGAAAGCCTGGTGAGCACAGGGCCCAATCTGGAAATGCATTTAAGGCACTCACGACTTGGAGCACATAAATACTCACACAGAAGTCAATGGGACATAAATTCATGAATTTGCCTAAGTGCTTTGCTGGATCTCTGCCGAAGGAACCACTTACCAGGAGTTCCAGTCACAGAATCAGAGCCCTGTTAATGAGCAGAGCCCTGGAGCAGAGCAGCAGGGAGATGTGAAATCCAGCCCCATGTCATGCCCGGGCTGCTGAGCTCCATCCCATCCCATGGTGGGTGACACTGCTGTCCCCTGCCCTCTCCACATGGATTTACAGGGTCCATTTTACACTGCAGGCTCTGCAGAGCTCAGATGCAGAGGGCAGGAACCAGAGCAGCTTTTCTTCTAGAAAAAGGCTGTTCCAGGTATTCTTCAGGGAATTGTGCCTTTCACCTTCCACTTTTTTCTCTTAAAATTCTCTTGGCAGCAGAGGAGGCTGGTCAGGAAAGAGAAGCACGAGTGACTAAGATCAGTCAATATTGTCAGATCTCTGCATGCTCCATTAGTGCTGGCAGGCACCAGAAATGCAGATTTCACTGTGCAAGAGCTCATAAATCACTTTGGGAGCAGCAGTTGGGGTGGGGATGCTGGGGAGGGAGAAGAGGGCTGGTCAAAACCCAAAGCAGGACCAGAGCAGCTCCTGTGCCATCTTTATCCATGTTTATCTTCACAAGAGGAGGGTGGCAATGGGACAGGGCTGGAACACCCTGGATCCTCCAGCATGAGCAGATCTCACATTGGGCTTTCCCCTGAACCAGAAAGCAGGAGCAGCCCTGGGAGAAACGAGGCAGAACATGGGTTTGTTCAGTGTCACTGTGAGCTGTTCAGCACATTTGGGTGTACTCAATAAATCCCTGTCAGGATCCTTGCACTGAGAGAGGAAAGGCTTGTGACAAATCGCTTTTGTCTGTTGTTCTGCACAGACATTTCTTTCAATCAAGGGAGAAGCGCTCACACTTCATAAGGAACTTCCCCCAAAAGCTCTGTGTGTGAGCCAGAGCTGGCCACTGGCCTGGAGCCCAGGGCATGGAGGACCAGCAGCTGCTGCCAGGGGTGCCCAGCTGGAGCAGGAACACAGAGCTGACCCTGCAGGGACACATGGATACCCTAAAATCCATGGTAACTCAGGAATGCCAGGGAAAAAAATGCTTGGAGGGTTTGATTTGTGGAGATCAGCATGTCACGTTCTGGTGGCGGGCTTGGAGTCCAGAGGTTTACTCCAGCCTAAACAACTCAGTGATTCTGTGTTTTGGGAGCAAATTTTGGAGTTGTTTTCTAGAAGCAAATGACAGAACTTTTCCAGAATTCCCAGAGAGTTTGTAGGCGAAAGGACCTTCAGTGCTTCCCATTCTCACAGCATCCTCCGCTGTGGTTCACACAGAGCTGTGTTAACATGAGTCTGGAATATCTCAGCACATAATTATTTATCCTTCAATAAAACAAAGAAAACCATGTCTAAATCTGACTAATATCCCCTCCTCAGCCTGCCAAGTGGGGCCTTGTGTTTTCAGCACTGAAAAGCAAGCCTGACTCGCTGCATATTTTGTGTTACCATGGTTTATGTCCAAATGCAAGGATTTAATTTTGTCCGTCATCGAGCCGTGGTTTCCATATGACACCAGTACATTCCTCCCCTCTGCCTGCTGTTCTGACAGACGACAGAATCGAATTAAACCTTCCAACAACCCCGCTGCAAACTCAGGAGCTTCTGTTCCTTTGGCTTTGGGGATCAAGGGGCAGATCTTTACAGGGTAGGAACTGTGCTCAGCACAGCCACGAATGTTTGCATTGTTTGCTCCATGTAGGGGAAGATGAAACAGGAAAGCCTTATCAATATGATTGCCTGGCAAAAGATTTGGAGAATATGGAGACTATAAGTGAGATTGAAATGAAAGCAAGCTTTGAGATCCCTCAGTTACTGAACAACTGGAAAACAATGGTGTGACTGGCTGAAGGTAATCCCCTTTGGATGGAACAACACCCTCTGCTTGCAGACAGCTCCAAGGGTCAGAGCAGACCCTACAGCTTGGCAGAAGGGCCCAAAGAGGAGTTTTTAGGGTTTAAAATGTAACACAGTGTGGTAATACAATGATTCTTATAGGTTGTATGGAAATGCTGTAGGATTTGTATGTTGGACTAGATTGGTTAGTGAGAATGAGAATATTCAACACAGATTTATTGTATTGTAACAGGAACCTCGCTCTCTTACCCTCTCATTGTCTCTCTCTCCCCCTCTCTTCTCTCAGGCCTGCTCTGAGCTGCGGCTGGCAGCTCCCAGCAGGGCCCTGCACCCAGGCCCTTTGCGATAAACCCCAAATTCCACACTCTGGCTGCAGAGATCTCTCATCTCCGTCCATCCTGACCATCCTACCCCCCGACACTCCTACAGCCCCGACTGCGGTCTGGCCTGGGATGCCTTCATTGCCCAGGACAGTCCAAGAAAATGGATAAAGCAGGACTGATAGACTCTCCTCTCTGCTGTGCTGGCCCTTCTGAGTGTTGATTATTGTGTTTCCTCCTGGACCAGTCCCACTTCTCCCTCTGGAGCCAGCAAAGAGAAACCCCTGCACATATTTCTGCACTAACTGCAGCCTCCCTCCCTCTCAGCCAACTGCAATTTCATGGTATCAACATTTAAAAAAAGCCAATCCCCAGGCTCTTACTTGCTGAGACCTTGAGTAGAAAAATGACCAGTTCCTTCTGCAAACACCGGCTGGGCTTTCAAAGCAGCCTGAGGGGATTACACACACATCTCACTTTGAAATTTAAGCTCTGGATCTTGAAAGAATAAGGTTTATTCCGCAGCTTCACACCCTGAAGGGACAGCTCATTGCCTGAGATTGCTGTGATGTCATCCTGGCAGGGAAACTTTCCAGACACAGCCCCTTGTTCTGCACAGAGCAGCTCTGGGTTGAGCCTTTGGGGGTTTGAGTGCTCTGGGTGCCAGAATTCCCTGAGCGTCCATCCTGCTCAGCCAGGAATTGAGTTATTCCTAAACAAACCCCAGTGGGTGGGAAGGGGAGAGCCAGGATCCCCAGGAAGGAAAAGGAGTGCAGGAGGATGCTGGCAACCACCCAGCTGGGCCTGCAGGTCACTCCTGGAGCTCACAGAACCACAGAATCACTCAATTCTGGGATTCTGTGGTCAAAATCCAGCTGAGCCTGCAAGTCAGCGCTGCTCCTGGAGCTCCAGCAGGGCTTGCAATGCTGGGTTTGTCCTGGGTTTGTCCTGGGTTTGCAGCGATGGGTTTTCAGTTCTGGATTTGCAGTGCTGGGTTTGTAGTGCTGGGTTTCAGTGCTAGGTTTGTCCTGGGTTGGTCCTGGTTTTGTCCTGGGTTTGCAGTGCTGGGTTTGCAATGCTGGGTTTGCAGTGCTGAGTTTTCAGTGCTGAGTTTGTCCTGGGTTGGTCCTTTTTTTTTCCTGGGTTTGCAGTGCTGGGCTTTGCCCTGCATTTGCAGACTCCAGAGCTCTCTCAGGGTCTGGAGCTGGGGCTGGGTGATGCTGCTGCTGCCAACAGCCCAGGAGAGGGGTCCTGGGACCTGCTGGGACAGGGGAAGGAAACAAATTTGTATTAATTAGGAACAAATGCTCGTTGCTGGCTAATGGGCTCCACAGCAGATGTTTGTCCCAATAGCCAAGAGATGGGTCATCTCCAGCAGAAGTGATAAATAACAGGCGTGAGGTTTCTGCTTGTTTCATGTTTTCTCAGGTCAAAACCATGGGTTGCTCAGGGCTGGAAATGCCATTAATTAATGCTGACACCTGAGTTTGAGATGCCTTACTCACACAATGCCTTTTGCTGAATTAACCACGGTCCCCAGATGAGGTAAATCTTCCCTGGAGCATCAATACCCAGAATCAGCAATTTGAGATTCACCTGTCCTGAAGTGAACATGACCTGCAGGTCTCCCCTGGTAGCCCCAAACATCCTGCCCATGCTGTGGTGCTCACACACTGTGTGGGACAGACATACAGACACCTGGGGCTCACTGCCAGCACAGTTAAACAAAGACATGGATGGGCATTCCTGGTGATGCTGAGGTTAGCAATGGCTCAGGATGAAGCAGCTCCCCAGGAATATTGTGCTTGGTCTGATCTCAAACTGACAAAAAATGTGAGTAAGCAGTTTTAAGAGGGAGAAATGAAAAATGTGGGTGCATTTTTCACCTGGGAGGTTCCCAGTGCTGGTCCTCATGTGTGTGTGGATATTTAGGGAAGTGTTTTGTACTGAAGCTGTGAGTGCTGGGACAAAAAGCCTCTATTTGAAATTAATTTGTGTAAATACACATGTGCATGGGAAGCCCCCCTGCTGCAGACACCCATACATATGTGCATATCTAATCATATTTGTGTACACAAACACTCACAAATTAGGGACAGAAAATTAAGCATATGCCTGTCTCACCCCCCCAGTGATGATCCCTCCAAGGAACATCAAACCTGTTTGTGTCAACACAGACCCCTGGGCCCTGGAGATCCCCATCCAGCCTGAGAAAAAGATCTCAGTGCCTGCACCATCCCCACACCTCTGTCCCCTCCCACTGCAATCTCTGTCCCCTCCCGGGCACAACTCCCCAGCCAGCATCCTCTGATCTTTGCCCTCTTTTCCTTCAAATTAAATTTCAACTTTTTTCAAATCTCTGCTGAGTGACAAGCCAGCGCCAGAACTATCTTTTAATACACAAAAGCATAAATAATGCCATCCATCAGAGCTGTCACTCAGCAAGATGGATTGCTACTTGTCCAGACACTGGAATGACACAGAAGTGAAAGTTAGGAACTGTCTCTTTTCTTTGCTTGCTTTCTTTTTCTTCTCCTCTCTCCCTTTTTTTCTTTTTTTTTTTATTTGCTGGACTGCTTGATTCTGATTAATGGTGCTGTCAGGGAGGGATTCCGCTTGCCCGGATAATGAGTCAGGAATGTATTCCCTGTCACAAACACAGCAGATGTCAGGGGCAGAAGGGCCCGGGAATGCCAGAAACAATATACAGTTTCTTCCTAGTCCCCTGACAGGCCAATATGCTGCACAAGGTCTAATTTATGTAGACAAAATGCAGGCAAGGGGCTGTGGCAGCAGAGAGGCTGTGGGGAAGTCTGGAGTACAATGCAGGAGGGAGGTAATGAAGGCGAGCACTGGGACTCAATAGCACTGCATCAAACGGCCTTAACAAGAATGGCCCAGGACCACTTTGACTCCATTAAAGTGCACTTTACATCATTATAGAGAGAAATCAAACAGGGCAGAGGGCTTCTGTTTCTTTTAATGGCTCGATTAGGTTATTCACTCATCGGGCTCGCAGCTGTCACCGCGGTGCCAGGGAGGGACACTGGGCTGGTGGCACAGGGGGCACTGCAGCAGTGACTCTGCACCCCCTGTCTTGGGAATTCTGCTGCTCACAGTGACCCCAAGATGTGTTAAAGTCTCTTTTCCCAGCCTGGCAGTCGAAGAAGGAGTCAGAACTCCTCAATTCTTGGTCTCAAGGTTGTTTATTGTTTCTTATGTATAAAACTCTTTTTCTGGCCTGCTGAGGTCCGTTCACAAATCTGCTGTTCTTCTCACAGAGATGGGGCTGCCCAGAGGCCCCAGGGAGCAAGAACTGCTCAGAAAGCACAGGCAGGGCTGGGGCTGCCAGAACTGCTCCAGCTGAGCAGTATTTGGTGCTCAGCCCTGAGCTGTCCCCTGATGTCCTGTGCAGTGTCACAGTGCTCACAGCAGCTCTGTCCTGCGGTTGGCACCTGGGATATGAGTGAAACACTCTAGAGAAGTGTACTGTCCCTGCTCAGGGGCTGCCTGGCAGGATCAGTGTCAGCAGCTGCAGTCTCTGTACAAATCATGAACGGGACAGGACTGCTGTGGAAAGTGCTTTTTCAGCATCAGTCTCATTCCATGGTTATGGCAATGGGAAGATGCCACCAGCTCACATCCCAGTCAACAGACCCAGAACTTAATGTTACAACTCACTTTATAAGTTTTTTGACCAATCACTCAAAGCCAAAGCACATTAACAGTAGTTCCATCCAACCACTATAAGCACTCATGGTTAAAACAATGCTTGCTTATTTAGAATACAATACTTACTTGTAAGCCTTAAAACACAATGCACAGAGCTCCATTATTAAGCTTCAAACTTCCTAATATCTTGCTAGATAAACTTTTCTGTAGCTTAGAGAATTATTCTAGACAAGCATTAATACACAGATCATTGTCTTATTTGTCCTTGCTTTTCTACTTTTTAAATAATTTTTCTGCTGACCAATCTCATGGCTGCTGCTTAGCTCTGATCACAGTTCTGCTGTCTCTGAGCTGTCTTCTGCTGTCTTTTCCAGCTTTCCCAAAACCCTCTGATTTTGTGGATTGCCACAGATCTTCTTTGCCAGACCCTTCTAAATTGATGAGGTCATGCTTTTTTTTCCTCCCCCTCTCCCCCCAAAGCTCAACATGGTTTTTATTTAAAAAATCTTTATCCCTGCTCAGAATGTTCCTAATCAGAACCAGCACCTAACGGCCTGAACATAAAGGAAATAAAATTAAAGGCTGCAATTGCTTTGGTTTTACAAGGCCGAGGCCTGGTGAGCTCTGCTCCAGGGGAGGGGCAGGAGGGTTTGTTGGTTTTGCTGGCATTACCCTGATCAAAGCAGCTCATTGTTAAGCGAGCACAAAAGTGGATTTAGAAAGTTAACACATTAAAATAGGTGTGATTGACACCAGAGGCAGTGCTGGGAGGGAGAGCAGGGAGCAGGGCCCAGATGAGGCAGGGCTGGGGCTGCGTGAGGGGCAGCTCCACCGGCCTGAGGGGTGTAGGGATCTCTGCTGGTCACAGTGACCCCAAGAAAAGTTCCAAAGTGGATTTAGAAAGTTAACACATTAAAATAGGTGTGATTGACACCAGAGGCAGCGCTGGGAGGGAGAGCAGGGAGCAGGGCCCAGATGAGGCAGGGCTGGGGCTGCGTGAGGGGCAGCTCCATTGGGCTGAGGGGTGTCGGGATCTCTGCTGGTCAGAGTGACCCCGAGAAAAGTTCCAAAGTGGATTTAGAAAGTTAACACATTAAAATAATATATATCATAAAATAATAAATCAAGCCTTCTGAAACATGGAGTCAGATCCTCATCTCTTCCCTCATCCAAGAACCACTGTGAGCACCGGCACACTGGAGCTCCTGAAGCTGTCACCAGCTGAACCCTGCTCAGGTCACAGCCCAGAAGATTGATGCCTGTGGGAGCCAGCACAGCATTTTCAGTAACCTGAGTCCTTCCAGGACCAGGTCAAAACCTGGGCAGTGCTCAGGCACCCCCTGTCCCACAGCCCCACCAGAGGGGATTGGATTTCAAATGCGCTCTGTGTGCCGTCCTTGGGAGACAAAACACCAACAATAACCACCCCAGGAGCAGGCACCAGGGCACAGGGAAGGCACAGAGCTCCTCTGATCAAAGGGACCCTTGGCTGAGGCGCAGCCCTGGGGAGGGAGGCTGCAAAGACCAATTTTCACAGATCTCAGCACCAGGAAATAGGCATTTCATCATGAGTTGAGTCATGGGAAGGAGGATTCGGACAGGCTGCTGCTGCTGCAGCACAGACAAATGTAATTTATTACCCCGAGGCCTGGGGAGGCTTGGGGAACTCAGGAGGAACATGCAGCATTAAGGAGCCCGGCCCCCCTGAGGAGGCTTTTTGGAGAGTGACTAATTGAGATGGGATATTGGGATATTCTCCTGTGCCTGAGCACATCCAGCCCTTTCCCACAGCCCTGGTGCAGCACAAACCCTGTGTGGGTACAGAGGAAGGGCCAGGCTCACTCTCAGAGTGCTGAGCTGAAATTCAGGACACCTGGGCTGGCTCACAGCTCCTGGAGGAGGCTTGTACAGCTCAGCAAGGCAGTGCTGCCCAGTTCTGCCTGTGTCAGTGCCCAGCTCTGCCTCAGTGCCCAGTTCTGCCTCTCTCAGTGCCCAGCCTTGCCTCTCTCAGTGCCCATTTCTGCCTCTCTCAGTGCCCAGCTCTGCCTCCAGGGAGGTGGCACAGATGTCCTGCTCAGGAGAAGCTGCAGGGAGGTGGCACAGACTGTCCTGCCCAGGAACAGCTCCAGGCTTTGCTGCTTTCAGCCCTGGGTGCACTTGGTACCTGGGAAACGGTCGGGCTTTGTTCTCTGACCCAAGACTGGGATGGAGCAGGGCCTGCTGTGCCCCAGCTGCTGTCTGGGGGTGTTTCTTTGGGAATTCTGCCTGTTCTTCCCCATTTCTGTCCAGTCTGGGTGTGTTTTGGGGGATCAGGGAGTGAGGGAAGGCTGTGACCTCGCAGCAGAGATTTCCCATGGCCACACCACAGCTGTGTCTCTGTGCCTGTGCTGTGGGAGGGCTCATCAATATTTCTGAGGTGTGTAAAGAGTTTTCAGGTGAACTGGGGCCTTTTACAGCCGTGCTGGAAGGTACTGGGTGCTTTTCCTGCGCCTGGTGATTAACTGTTGGTATTAAACACCAAACCCACCCTCCCCATATGTGCGAGTGTAGCAAGGCCAGGCAAATGACTAATGCAGACCTGAGCAGAGACAGCAGAGCATATTGTAAAGATCAACCCTATTTCAGCTTCTGCTCGCATCGGAAATGCCAGAGATTGTTTCATAGTCTTCTGCAATGTTCATTATAAAAGTCCCCAGATGGCAGATGGCTATTAGCTCACTGTGACCTATATAAATGTCAAACCTAAAGCTATTGCCCCAGTGAAAATCTCAAAATAAATAACAACAGGAGGGATGCTGTTCCGCTGCCACCAGGATTTATGGATTATGAATTTGTGCTAATTCATCCCAAAGCCAGTGAAAGAATGAATCTTGTCCTTTTGGAGGAATTCACTGAACACCTGCTGGCAGGCTGAGCCGAGTCCCCTGTGCCTGGTCCTTGTATTTCAGAATCTTTGCTGGTTGTTGAGTTGTGATTTCAGGGTTCACCTCACAACCTCGGGTCCCTCCCCTGAAAATTCCCTCCCAGATGTGTCAGTCCCCTCTCCTTTCCCCTCCCAGCACTGTCTGTCAGTCCTGGAATTCCAGAATTGGCAGATCCAAAGGATGCCCTCTACCCCTGGGGGGCATTGGGCCATCCAGGTGTCCTTTGTCCCTTTGTCCCTCCCCTCCTGTCCCTGCTTGGTGGCTCCCTGCCCCTTCCCTGCCCTCTCCCCGGGGTTAAAGGAGCAGCAACCCCGGGCTCAGGGAGTTCTGTTGGAGCTGGTGCTGCATTCAGAGGCCTGTGGGCCAGAATAAAGCTCTGGGTCCAAACCCTCCATCAGAACCGACTCCTTTCCTTCACCATCACCTTAAAGCTTCTCCACAGAGGGAAACCTGAGGAGCAGCCCCTGTTATGGGGGGAAGCTCCATCCCAGCACCACCAGAGCTCCTGCAGGCCTGGAATTGTCCCCACGGGCCCAGTGCAGCACCCAGCCAGCCCAAAGTGTCTGTGGGGTGAAACACCACACACCCACAGCCCAAAGTGTCTGTGGGGTGAAACACCACACACCCAGCCAGCCCAAAGTGTCTGTGGGGTGAAACACCACACACCCACAGCCCAAAGTGTCTGTGGGGTGAAACACCACACACCCAGCCAGCCCAAAGTGTCTGTGGGGTGAAACACCACACACCCACAGCTCAAAGTGTCTGTGGGGTGAAGGAGAAAGAAGGACAAAATACACTTAAATTCTTCTATCTTGGGACTCTGAACCAGGAAATTAATTGCACACCATGAGCAATTGCATGTTTATATTTTGATCTTTATTTTATTTTAATTTATTTAAAAAATATTTATTTATATTTATGTGAATAACATACCCCAAGCAATTACATGTCTATATGTATATGTATATGTAGTTACAACTATTCATATTTATATTTATATTTATATTTATATTTATATTTATATTTATATTTATATTTATATTTATATTTATATTTATATTTATATTTCTAGATAAATCTATTTATTTATATTTATGTGAGCAACATACCACAAGCAATTGTCGGTGTATATTTATATTTTATTTTATTTTTATTTTATTTATATTTATATTTTATAATGATTTTATCTATTTCTATTTTATTTATATTTATTAATTTAAATAAATTTATTTTTTTATATTTATGTGAGTGACACAGCACAAACACATTTATACTTATATTAGTAAATGTTTATTTATATTTATGTGAATAACACACCACAAGTAATTGCAGCTTCTGTGGCAAAATTTTGCCCGTCCTGCTTGCTGTGCTCCAATTCCTCATGTGGCACAAAGGATGCAGAATTCAGCAAGAAGCTCATACAGAACAGGCTGGTTTAAAAAATAGATTATATTAAATGGTGGTGTCTGAAAAAGTCGCTTTTTTTCCTCCTCAAAAGCAATTTTCACAAAACAAGTTGTTGTTGCTGCTGTCAAAATTCTTTGAGTTTCACCAACACAAATTATGTTTTGGTTTTTTTTAATATATTGCTTTGTGAAAAACATAAATGAGCAGATTTTAGAAATATTTCATCTTCATAAAAGGCATTTTTAGTAAACAAATGCAAGTGAATATTTTATTAATGTTTTTGATAAAGGTATGAACATGTAGTGATGTCATGCAGGGAATGAATCAGCTTATTAAAAAATTAAGAGAGAAATAGGAATGTGGGTCATTTCTATCCACACAGGAACAGCTTCAACCATATTTTTCTCACAAATACGAGGTTTCATTTTTGAACTGTTGCAATAATAAACATTCCCAAGGAGCATAAACTTGCTTCCCTTTCTTAGCACACCAATTTATCTCAGCTGGAAGCTCCCAGGCCTCTGACTCTGAGGAACTCCCTTTTTTGCTGCTTTTACCCTCCTGTTTCATGGGAAGGAGGGTAAAATTCCACTCCTCTTCCTGGTACCTATGGGTATAAAATGAGATTGCACCTCCTAAATCCCTGAAAATCAGCCTGACCATGATCGGTCATTAAATAAAAACAATTCATATTTTGAATAAACAATCTCCAACCACATTCCAAAGCAGCAAAACACAGGAGAAGCAATCAGATAATTATTGTTTTCACTTTTCTCTGAGGCTTCTCAGCTTCCTAGGAGAAGACGTCCTGGGCAAAGAGGATTTTTCAGAAAATATGATGGTGACACCCAGGTCCCATTCCCATGGGATCCATCCCCACCATTCCCTGGTTCTGGATCAACAGGCTGCTGAAATTGCACTTGAGAGTTCATTACCCCCCAGCTCTGCCCCCAGCTGACAGGTGACAGATTGCTGCTGTGCTTGGGGCTTTATTGGCTGTGCCCTAATGGGAAATGGAGCTCCTGGAGCTGCAGCTCTTGGGCTTTCTGGGCCTTTTTCACACCTGCAATTCCCCCAGGCCACGGCCAGAGCTGGGCAAGGGCAACAGGGGGCCACAAGCCCAGAACTCAGGTAATTCGGGCGCAGGTAATTAGCAAGGAGGGATAATGATCCTCACTGTGTATCCATAGGAACTTTGGGAATGAGGGTTGATTGTCTTGGAAATGGAGGGACAGGACAAAGGAGAACGGCTTCACATCTTCACATGGACAGACAGAGGGTTTAGATGGGATTTTGGGCAGGAATTCCTCCCTGTGAGGGGTAAGCCCCTGGCCCAGGGTGCCCAGAGCAGCTGTGGCTGCCCCTGGATCCCTGGCAGTGTCCCAGGCCAGGCTGGATGGGGCTTGGAGCAGCCTGGGACAGTGGAAGGTGTCCCTGCCCTGTCCCTGCCATGGGATGAGATGAGCTTTCAGGTCCTTCCAATCCAAAGCTTTAAGGTCCTTCCAATCCAAACTGTGCCAATCTGATTCTCAGATTTTATACTGGAAGGATGGACAGATTCTCTTCAATCCTCTTCTTATGCCAAACCAAACTTTTCTCTTGTGTTTTTTTCCTGAAGTGAAGGAGAGGGGCACTAAGAGCAAACTCTTCATCCCATGCCCATGCAGTTCTGCCCACAGCAGCTCCTCTGCTGCCCCAAGGGCACTGCTGGCACTGCTGGGACTCTGGAGGCTCCCCAGGGGATGCAGGGCTGGGGAGGGATGACAGAGCCAGCCCTGTTGTCATGCCAGGCCTGCAGAGAAAGGAAAAGACAGCTTGGCTGAAAGCAGATCTTTTCTCAGAGGCCCAGCTCCAGCTGCCCATGGAAGCCAAGGAAATGTGTGTGAGATGCTGGTATTTGAGGAATTGCTGTGGGAAGGATGTGGGACTGGAACAGCAGCATTCCCTGTGCTGCAGCACGGCAGGGCTGGGGTTAACCTGACCCAGAAGCAGGAACAAAGGAGGTTTTCCCTTTCCCCAGCTTTGGCAGGCCTGCTCCTTGCCTCCCCGAGCATTTGCATGGCCATAAATCCCGAGCTCTGGAGGATATTCCCAGCCAAAGCCTACATGTGCAGGATACCGTAATGTAAACTGCATATGTTGTGAGAAGTTGTTAAATGGAACCAGCAGATGACAATGTGCCCAGCACTGCTGTGAACATCCCCGTGCTTCCTGCAGCACAGGGAACACAGGACCTCTGCCCCACCAGCCCTGCCATTCTCACAATCCAACAGAGAGGAGATTTTGGCTGTCAGAGCCCCAGGAGCTGCCCCATGGCACAAGGAACCAGCAGATGACAGCGTGCCCAGCACTGCTGTGAACATCCCCGTGCTTCCTCCAGCACAAGGAACACAGGACCTCTGCCCCACCAGCCCTGCCATTCTCACAGGCCCATCAATCCAAGCAGAGAGGAGATTTTGGCTCTCAAAGCTCAAGGAGCTGCCCCACGACACAGGGAACCAGCAGATGACAACGTGTCCAGCACAGGGAACGCAGGACCTCTGCCCCCACCAGCCCTGCCATTCTCACAGGTCCATCCATCCAAGCAGAGAGGAGATTTTGGCTGCCAGAGCCCCAGGAGCTGCCCCACAGCACAGCAGAGCTGGTTCTGAGGAGCTCCAGCTCGTGCAGGCACAACCAGGGCTTGCTCCTTCTCATTCCCATCTCCAGGCTCTGCCTCGCAGACAGTGAGACTTGTTGAAAAAGTCTGGCACAACCCACTGCATCTGCCACCTTCCCCAGCCTCTTTCCCACTGCTTTTCCATTGGAAAAAGCTGTCCCTCTTCCCTGGGTGGATTCAAGGCCCACGGGAGCTGCAGGGTTTCCTCCTCGCTGGTGAAACCTTGTGGTGGGCACAGCAGAGCTTCAAGGGGACACAAAACTGGCACCTTTCTCTGCCAAAGCACTTTGAGGTGGGTTTGTGTCAGGAGGATGATCTGGATGCTTCTCCTGCAGTGAAATCCTAGCAGAAACTATTCCACACTCTCAGGTCGAAGCTGAAGGAAAAGGAAATTCCAACCAACACCCCTGGTGTTCGTGGGGTGCAGTGAAGCAGCACCTCTGGCAGGCACAGCCAAAAGCTTCAGAGAACAGCGTTCCTGTGAGGAGGGGGTTAATTAAGAGGGTTTTTTCTATTAAGCCTTGAAGATTTTCCCTCCAGGGCAGGTGTTAAACAGCCTGAGCTCTGTCCTGGAGCCAAATTGTTACCTGAAGAAGACTGGAAGGAAATACTCTTGGAAACACAGCACAATTTTCATCCTGTCCTTTCCCCGGGGAAGCTGGGTGCCCATTTCTGAGACAACGAGCAGCAGGGCTCCAATGGGGTGAGAAATCCTCCTGCTTCCTTTGCTCCTGCTGGAGTGGGCCCTTTTCATTCCACACTGGCAGTTCCCTGTGATTGAAATTTGAAAGCATGTAGCTGTTAATCTGGGAGTGATTAAAGAGCCTCATTTCTTGGAAGAGTCAGTACTCATCATCTGCCGTGCTGAATGAGCCTCTAACATCCCCTGATCCCATTATATTGTGATTAATTGTGCCAGTTTAAGTCAATAATTCATTTGTTAAAAATAGGCCTGCAAAGTATCATTTGTCTCAGGGGAGATATCAGAATAAAAAAAAAAAATTCATTTGATACTTCTCATTAAATTAGTGTTGGGAGTTCTATTGAAGGGTTCTGTTCATGAAACATTTATTGCAGGCTTATTTGATAAGAAGTTGTATTTGTCTAGAATTATGCCTGCTAACAGATGTAAGGGCCTGCATTTCTCCATTGTTAATGAAAGGATCAGAGCCTAAACAAGTGCGTGACTGCGGAGAGGGGTCTGTGGTGACAGGAACAGAGATTTGGGGACATGTGTTCTACAAAAGAGGCAGAAACAACGTCCTCATCCTTCCCTTTCAGAGCAGGGCCCCCTTTTCCTGGCTGACAGCGCAGTAATGGGAGGCTGCAGGGAGATGGATGTGCCTCAGAGCCTGCACGTGGTTATCAATGCTGGAAATTATCAATTATCAATTCTTTTCCATCGAGTCATTCCAAATGGCTCTGAAAGGAAGAGATGGGAACCAGTGGCTGGTGTGCTGAGGGAAATGGCCAAAACTGACAGAGACATGCTCCAGATCCTTATCCTGCACTTGGGAGCATGGATGGATCCATGGATGGATAAAAGATGGATGGAGGGATGGATGATGGGTGGAAGATGGATGTTGGGATCTCACCAAAGCAGCACAACCACCCCTTCAGGGGCTGTGCTGTGTCCCCAGTGTCACTCCAGGCCAGGTCACTGGGGCTGACCCTCACTTATGGACATACAGTGGGACCAAAGGGCTTCTGGGATTCCTTCTGGAGCTCAACCACAGCCTGGCTGGTGCCAGGCAGAGCAGAGCCTGTTTGGTTTGGGGTGAGATGCTCTGCTGAGCAGCGCTGTACCTGCACAGGGGGGAGTTCAAACCCTCTCCCTGGTGCCACAAGAACACCTGG
Source organism: Zonotrichia leucophrys gambelii (assembly GCF_028769735.1). Classification (NCBI taxonomy): domain Eukaryota; kingdom Metazoa; phylum Chordata; class Aves; order Passeriformes; family Passerellidae; genus Zonotrichia; species Zonotrichia leucophrys. The sequence continues at coordinate 2,828,509 of NC_088191.1, read as the reverse complement.
ACTGGGCCTGGCATTTGTTCCAAGCAATGAAATGAAGGATGGGGAGAATGTGCTGGGAAGGGGACACAGGAGAAGACAAGGAAACACTGCACCACTCAAGGAAATGTGCCTGTCAAACCAGGCTGGGTTTGGAAACCCCACCGAGTCCAATGCCAGGGTCTGTTCCAGAATTTATACCAAAAAAATCCCCACAAACCACAAGGCTCTCTTCAAACGCGGGCTCTGTGTTTTTTGCTGGTGTCTTTTGAGCTATTTTATAGCTCTTGCATCACATTACCTGGTGATCTGCCCATCGGGCCGGACAATCCCCGCATTGTCTGCGAGCCCCGTGTTTGACAGCGCGCTCTATTAATGTGCTGTGCCGGGCCAAAAATGTGTCACTGCTGCCAGGGGGCGAGCTCAGAGCGCCTTTGATGTGTGAGTGACAAGGCTCATGTGTCTGCAGGGTGGGAGAGCAGCAGGGGCAGGGGGGGAGCCCAGGCCAGCAGCTGTGGGTGCAGCTCTGCCCTCTGCCAGCGCAGCATCACTGCTCTGCCCCCTTTCTAACACAATTATGGCTTTGCAACCCTTTAATGCACTCGTGCTGCTCCTGAGGGTGCCCGCGGAGGCACGGGGATGGATCTTGTTTATGCTGAGCAGAGCTCGGCTCAATTAAGTCGATGAAGCCAAATCAAGGACGATTTCTGTTCGATGGAGCTGCGAGTTTGGGCTCTCTGTAAAAGCAGTGCAGGTTGTTTCTCTCGCTGACAGATGGCTTGAGGAAGGTAGGGGTGCCTTGTCATTCTCTCACACTTTGGCAACATTTTGTGTAGCTTCTCCTGTCGATAAAATCTCATTTGAATTGACCTGAATTGACAGATAACTATTGACTTGAGCAAGAGATGGATCCAGTCAATAAGCTCTCATGCCTCAGGGCATAAGCCAGTCACTAACTCAGGGAAGGTTAGAAGGAAATATCCCTGATGTGTTGATTATTCCATAAAATTGTCCACTAGGAGGATTTATGGACATTTGGTTGCTCACAAGTACAACATACAGGACTGTAGGGACCATTAACCTGTTGTAGCCCAACAGTTCTGAGGTTCTGCAACTCTGAGTGTCTTCACAAGAACTGTAGAAGAAAAATTGAGTATTGGTGGTGTTTAAAAGCTTGGAAAGAATTTTGTTGTTGAATCTTAATCTAAATATCAGAACTTCAGACATTCTTTCCCTCTTTCCCCTGTACTTGTCCCCCTCAGAGCTTTTGGTGCCTGAATATAAAATATTCAAGGATATATAAATATAAAAGAGCTGAGTTTTATGTCTCATCCTTGTGCTTTGCACTCTGGAGCACCCAGGGTTAGGAGGAGGGAACTCCTAGGGATTCACCTGGAAGGGAAGATCCAGGAGAAGCCCTAGAAGGGGAGATCAGGTAAAGCCCTGGAAGGGAAGATCCAGGTGAATCCTAAAAAGGAAGATCCAGGTGAATCCTTGGAAGGGGAGATCCAGGTGAACTCCTAAAAAGGAAGATCCAGGTGAATTCCTGGGAGGGAAGATCCAGGTGAATCCCTGGAAGAGAAGATCCAGGTGAATTCCTGGGAGGGATGATCCAGGTGAACCCCTGGAAGAGAAGATCCAGGTGAATCCCTAAAAAGGAAGATCCAGGTGAACCCCTGGGTGGGGAGATCCAGGTGAAACCCTGGGAGGGAAGATCCAGGTGAACCCCTGGAAGGGAAGATCCAGGTGAATCCCTAAAAAGGAAGATCCAGCTGAACCCCTGGGTGGGGAGATCCAGGTGAAACCCTGGGAGGGAAGATCAAGGTGAACCCATAGAAGGGGAGATCCAGGTGAATGCCTGGAAGATCCACGTAAATCCCTAGAAAGGAAGATCCAGGTGAACCTCTGGGAGGGAAGATCCAGGTGAACCCCTGGGAGCGAAGATCCAGGTGAATCCCTAGAAAAGAGGGCTCAGGGGAACCCCTTTAACTCTCTGAAGCCCCTTAGAGGGAGGTGCCATCCCTCAGGCCATCCACAGCCCCTTCTGAGGACTTGAGAAAAGCTGGGTCTGGGGGCATTTGTGCCCCTGTGTGTGAGGGGTGGGGAAGCATCTCTGGGCACAGCTCCTGCAGCAGGACAGGCGGGGCCGGGGCTGTGGCCAGGAGCTGTCCCCGCTGTCCCTTTAAGCCATCGGCTGTTCCCAGCACGGGAGGCTGCCTGTCAGCAGGGAGCAGAAAACAGATTGTGACACAGGGCAGTGATTTTTTTTAACAATCCTATTATGAAAGACAGAGTGCTCCCATTTCCTTTGCAGCTTTTATCAAGACTTAAATTGCTGCCAAGGGAGAGAAGGGGGGGTGAGGGGAACCTCACTGCTTTTATTTTATTTTTAATTTTTTTAAGAAAGGATTTTGCTTAGTTACTAAATTCCTGCCTAAGTCTCCTCCAAGCAGAGATCCAACAGTATCCCTATTAAATTATATAGAGCGAGTCCAGTCCTTGGCTGTCAGCGGGACCCATCAGTCCTAATTTATCGCCCCAGGAAACACAGTACAATTATGGTAATAAATAATAATAGGATTCAGTACATGACAACATGAATGATGGAGCCTCTCAGAACTCATTTACATTGCTTTGTGTTGCAATCACCCTGCTTCTAATGTAATGCCAAGCAAATGAGCCTTTTTGAATATTGTGCAATCTATTGCAAGTCAACTGGCACAAAACTCACTCAATAAATCATGTTCAAACACATGCCTCTAATGACAGGTAAATCAACAATGAAGTAATTGCATTTAATGTATTGAAATACTGGACAAAAACAGTGACCTCGAAGTGACTTTTTGGAGAAGGTTTGCTACACTTGCAGTGGCAGAGGGGTGGTTTTTATCAGAGCCACGTGAGGATTGATGATCCTGCTCCCTGTCCCAGCCTCAGCAGGGCAGAGCCAGGCTCAGGGATGGCTCCAGGGATCAATTCCCTGGAAAAGCAGCGCCAGGGGCTCTCTGTGCCTGCAGCAGAGGCAGCTCAGCCCTGCAGCACGCACCGGGGGTTCTGCCCTGTTGCTTCCAATTGCCTCGGTTCACTTTCCCCAATTTCCGTGTTCCATTGGTTTCAATAGGAAAGGGAGCAGAGGTGTTGGACTGTGAAGCTGCTGTGGTGCCTCCCCTCAGCCCCTCACGTGGCTCCATGAGTGGCACGGTGGGTTTTTTCTTGGGTTTTGGGGTTGTTTTTTTCCTAGGAGGCTGGAGAGGGTAGAAAGAAGCGGCCTTAGCAAAGCACTCCCTCAGTTGTTGCTGCCCCATAAAAACGTGATGTGAGCAGAGGAAACTTTTAAGATTCTCTTTAAAGGCTGATGAAGAAACAACTTTGCAGATTTTGGCTCTGAGTTTATTCCCTTACCCTTCCCCTGCAAGGGAATTTGGCAAGTGTCAAAGGTCTCCGTGGATTCTTCAGGCAATGGAAAGGTTTTACATATCCCCAGGCTTGACTGTCTCTGCTGATAGCTCCCATATGATAGAAACTGATTAGCAAAATGTCTAGAGCCGGGACAAAAGAACTATTAACTACAGAAAAAGAAAACAACGAGAAATTTCTGTAATTTCAGAAAATTGTTACCAGTTGTACCTGCCATCCCGTTTGTTCCGTGGCAGCAGGAATGTCAGGATGCAATCACTCAGCTTTCCTGGACACCAGGACTCTGGGATCTCACTTATAAACACTTCCAGTGTGGGTGCTGAGGTGGCTGTGCAGGGATTTGTTTTGTTTCCATTGCTGTTGGGATGGATTCCTGTCATCCTGCAAGCGTGGCAGGTATTTGGCAATGCAGCTTCCTGCTGCCACAGCTCATTGCCCAGAGGTGAAACCCTTCCCACCCCGCAGACTAAACCCAGGGCCCAGCTGGGGGTGCTTGTTTGCTTTGGGTTTTTCTGCGAATCTCACATAAAGATCTGCTCTAAACTTTTATACGCTTCTGTTGGTGTTTTTGAGAGCCACCACTGGAAAAGCCTGAGCTCTTGGTGGTGTGGTATTTGCTGGGTCCTCAGGACAAACGAGGAAATGATGAATCTGACTCCATGTTTATTATTTATTTTTTATTATTTTATTATTTTATGATACCGTATCATATCATATCATATCATATCATATCATATATTATTATATTAAAGAATACTGTACTAAAACTATACTAAAGACTATAGAAAGGATACAGACAGAAGATTAAAAGATAACAATGAAAAACTCGTGACTCTCTCCAGTCTGACACAGCCTGACTATGATTGGTCATTAAGTAAAAACAATTCACACGTTGGATAAACAATCTCCAAACCACATTCCAAAGCAGCAAAACACAGGAGAAGCAAATGAGATAATATTGTCTTCATTTTTCTCTGAGGCTTCTCAGCTTTCCAAGAGAAAAATCCTGGGCAAAGAGGAATTTTCAAAAAAATATGATGGTGACAGTGGTGGGAACATCAGCCTGGATAAAGGCTGAGCCTGGCTGTGGCTGCTGAGGCGGTGGAGAATCCCAAGCTGGGGGTTGGTAAACCCAGATTTCCTGCAAGTGAGCACCTTTTCCTTGGCTGTCCTCTGCCATCCCTCTGTCCCTGGACATGGTGCCACTGCAGACTGAGAGGAAGACCCCTGGGAAAGAAACAGGGAATAAAATGGATGTTCTTGGGGTTCCTGCAGTGACCACACGTGCACCAGCATGCTGCAAGCAGGGCCTGGACTCAGCTCCTTTCCCTCTCAGCTCCTTTCTCTCTCAGCTCCTTTCTCTCACTCATGAATGCCTGGTTCACCTCCAGGGCCTTGTCTGCGCCCCAGAAGTTTTGTCTTTGTAAAAAAAAAAGTCTCAAAGGCTCTGTCAGCGCAGTAAATCACTGTGAGAACAGAGCTTGGGTTTCAGGCTGGTTTAAGGTGAATTAAGAGATTAAGAGCACCGCCACAGCCTTTGTGCTGGGTTGCTAAGCCAGTTAAGGGTTCTCTATTGACATGTCAGATGCATCATCACCTCAGTGTGGTTCAGCAGTCGCTCCTCACATGCACAAAGGCAGAGGAACGTGCTGGAACCTGCCCGTTTCCCACTGAGCCTGGGTACAACTTCACCTTTGTTTGCTCGTTCAGTGGCTCTGGTGACTCACAGCGAGGGTGTCGCTGCCTTTGAGGCTCTGCAGGAGATGTGAAATGTTGTTGTTGTTGCCCTACTTTGCAGAATGAGGAGATTCAGTGAAAATGGGAGAAATCAGTCCAATAGCACTCAAGAAACTGGCAATAAAGAAGGCATGTCAGTCATTTGTAGGAACAGAGGGAGATTTTGGATTTAATTCACCTCAAATTGCAGTTGATTCTGCACAAGTGAGTAGTGATTTTTGATTCCCCGCAGACAAGAAAAAATGCTGATTTTGCTGGCTGAGTCAGCTCTGAGAATCTGATTTGTGTATGGCAAGGTTCATTCTTTTGTTATTACAACAAAATGAATAACAAAAAGGTGTTCATCAGAAGGGAAAGTGAGATCCTGCCCTGAACTGACCTGACCTTTCTCTTCTGTGAGTGAGTGATTTCACACTGTGAGAGGCTCCTGTGTGCAAAGCCAGCTGGGCTGGAGATGGCACGAGGGAGGAAAGGAGAAGGAACTGATGCAGTGAAAGTTTCCAGGACCTTCTGGAGCAGCCATACAAAGTCTGTGTGATTCACATTCTCCTGTGAATCTCTGGTTCACACTCAGCCTTCCCCCAGGGCCCTCCCCAGGCTCACACGGCTGCGTCCATCAGCCCTCAACGACTCAACCACGCTGTGCTTTGCTCTGCTTCCCTCCAGAGAGGGCTTTGCAGCCCAGCAGAGCTCACCAGAGGAAAGATTTCCTGGTAATCAGTCTGAGTTTTCCTTCGCTGGCTTTCATCACATCGCTAATTAGCTGTAACCCATTGGCCCGTTCCTCCTCAGTGAAATGGCCTTACAAACCCACTTCCAGCACCTCCCAGGGCCTCATTTCCTCACCAGTTCCCCCTCCTGTCTCTCATCACTCCCTGTGCCTCTGGACAAGCCATGCCTGGGTGTTTTTTGGTGTTATCCAGCCCTGCTTCCCAAAACCAGTGCCCTCGGAGCAGGGAGGTCACTCAAAGAATTTGCTGGAGCTTCAAAGATCTTGGGTCAAGATCCAGCAAACTCCATACCCGGGGAAATTGGGTTGCTAGGATCCCAAGATTGTTTATTATGCTCTCAACTTTAATTAGCTGTAAGTAACATCATGTCAGTGTTCTGCCACAAATGCTAAAGCTGTCAAGGCAATTTTACCGAGTCTGGCAGCTTAAATCAGAAACAAGAAAGTCAACATGTCAATAATGGATCTAGACATGATGGATATATTAAAGGGGAAACCTAAAAGTTCTGGACTTCATTATGCTGCCTTCAGCTCTGACAACGTGTGCCAGAGAAATCTGCACCTCGTTGGAAAAGCCCCTTGGAGATGCTGTTCCCAATTAGGGGGCACCTCTGCTCACCTCCAGGCACGGGTTTGGGCTGGAGGCACCTCCCAGTGTAAATTAGGACAAGGGCAGGGGTGGCAAGAAGCTGCTCAGGTTCAATTTCTACAAATAGATCTGTGGAGGCAAGGTGGGGTGAGGCTGATTTTTCCCGTGGATGTTGTTGTGTCTTTTTGGAAAGTTCCCTTAGAAAGGGATGGACAGTTTGGCCATTTGAAGCGTCTGCATTTTCCTGTAGAAGCTTTTTGGGCGTGAGCCTGAGCAGGGAGTCACGAGGAGATGATGGACCTGTGGCTGCAGGGGATGTGTGTGGGAGAGGGAAAGTGCAGGAACCAACTTCCTTTCTATTTCATCAGTTAATGGTTGTTTATTTTCTGACATGTCCCATTTTAAGTGTATTTTGGCTTGTGTGTTATACATATGTCTATGAAAATTAAGCAGATTTGCCACGGTCTGACAATGTTAATACTGCTCTGAAAAAATATAAACAGATGTTTTAGGAGCTCTCAGGTCGTGGGATCACCACAGCTGCCTGTGCATGTCAGGGGCTCTCCGTACCTGGTGGGAAAGTGTCCATGCATCCTGAGGTGGGGCTGGCAGCAGGCAATGCCTTCTTTTACGCCAAATAATGGCAGATTCAATGTTTGTTTTAAAATCTGGAGGTGGGATGGTTCTACAGAGCAAAAGGACTAAAGAAATCCAAAGCTTTGAGTGAAGCTGAACTGGCTGATGGGTTCAGCAAATTCCGTGTGCACCTGCGAAGTGTGGAGCTGCTGGAGAAATAATGAAATTATTTTCTGAAATAATGCCTGCAGCTCCCCCTCAGCCATGGGCACAGAGCTCTGGAGCAGCCAGAGCCATGTGTCACCTCGGCAGGGTGACAGTGACAGGCCCCAGATGGGATAGGAGCAGGAGGGACAGATTTGGGGACAGCGATGCTGCTCCTGGTGTCACCCTCACTCTGCTCACCCTTGCAGTGCTGGGCAGCCTGGAGGGGCCCTCAGGGGGACACAGCCTCAGCTTTTGGGGGATGAACAACCCTTTGTGCTCACACAGCCCCTGTGTTTCAGTGCTGGCTGTCCCTGGCTCCTCGGGTACCCATTGGGTGACCCTGGGGCTGCTGCCCCCCAGAGCCTTCCCTTGGCTGCCTCTAAGCCTTTCCAAGAGCTGCTCCTGAGGTTTAGCAGCACTCTGAGCCCAGCACAGAATCAAGTATTTGGCCCCTCTGCTCAAGATTTCCTTCTCTTCCATATTCGGCTCTCCCAGATGTTTTTGGTCATTTCCAGGTTGTAATTAATGATAATAAATCAGCAGAGTCCGTCAGGGCTGGCTGTTTCCTGCCACCACTTGGATTAGAGAGCTCCGTGTTTTTCCAGATTTTCCAACTGTTGGTCAAGGGAAGCTGTCATGTGGGGACTGTTGGTTAATAATAAACCCCACTGCATTCCTCCCTGGGAAAGTAACATCTTCACATCTGCTTTTGGGTGGAAACATCTGTCCCATCCAAGGCCTGTCTGTCTTGAGAAGAGACAGGCATTGTGGGAGAGCATTCCAGCTGGGTGAGGGCTTGCTTCCCTCTCCCCCTCCCGAAATCTCGCTGACATTGACGTGCACCACGCAGCCAGCACCGTCCCAGCCTTTGCCAGGCATTTGTCTCTTGCACAGAGCTGTGCGAGAAACCCGGGGGAAATCGTGAAAGATGCAATTATAAAAAAAGAAAAGAAAGGGGGGGAAAAAAAGGCTGCTGCTTCTTAAGGATGCAAATATTTGAGGAAGGTGTTAGCAACAGTGTGAGCGTGCAGGAGTGAAGCAGTCAGAGCTCGGGGAGGCTCAGCCTCTAACCAGGGTAATCATGAGCCAGTCCTGCTGTGTCACTGCATTTCTGTTCACAGATCTGTGGGGAAGGGAGAGCAGCACCCATAGGTAACCTCAGCTCAGCAAAGGAATGGCTCCCAGACTGTTGCTGAGCTGGAACTGCACGTTCAGGGGGCACAGCAAACATTTTGCTTTATCTTAATGCAGAAGCCAAGGAGTGAGCAAGGGCCAGAGCCCGTGGGTCCTTGTCTCAGATCCAGATCTGTGCCAGATCCAGGCTGGTGCTGGAGGAGCCAAACCTCTGGTGAGCCAAAACCTTCCTCTGTGTTACCTGCACCGAGCAGTGCCACTGTGCCAACCCTCCCCTGCTCTCCTGGTGTGGGCAGAGGGTCCTGCTGACCCAGCTGGGCCGAGGGAGATGAAGGGCAGGAGAACTGCCCAGCTCCAGCTGCCTCTGGCAGGGTGCAGCCCTTCCCACCAGCTGGAAGGCCCAGGGAGGCTCCTCCAGCTGGGTGGGGATTTCAGGCTGCAGCAGAACTTCCCTCCTGCCCTCCGTGCTCAGGCAGAACCAGTGAGACCACAATGCCAGTGAGACCACAGTGCCCACTGCCAGCCCTGGGTGGATCATGGATGGATGGATGGATGGATGGATGGATGGATGGATGGATGGATGGACCCATGGATGGATGGATGATAGGTGCATGGATGGATGTATAGGGATGGATATAGGAATGGATGGATGGATGGATGGATGGATGGATGGATGGATGGATGGATGGATAGGGATAGATGGATAGGGATGGATGGATAGGGATGGAGATAGGGAGGGATGGAGGGATCGATGATGGATGGATGGATGGATGGATGGATGGATGGATGGATGGATGGATGGATGGATGATGGGTGCATGGATTGATAGGGATGGATGGATTCCCACATCTGAGGGGGATCTGTCTCCCTGCAGCCGCCCATCCCTGGATCAGGGCAGAGCATCCCTGGCCCTGTCTCTCCCCAGTCCCGGGCTGGACCCTGAGCTGCTGCTGGCATTTATTGCAGGAGCAGAAAGTGCTTGCCTCATCACAGGAGCAGCTGGAGACAGAGAGGCTTTCAAAGGCGTGTGACTGACCTCTACCTCGGCTGCTGGGGGCCGGGGATTGCCGACTCAGTGGAATTTTTTTCTTCTTCTCTCCGTCTCTCTCTGCCTCCCGTTCCTTTCCGCAGTGTCCTGACCTTGTGAGGCCTTGGTCTCCCCCCTATCCATCTCCCACCGCTCAGTCTCTCCTGTGAACTCATGCTGGGAGATTAATTGCCACTATCGCCCCTAATCCATCACACTTCCCAAAGATTGTTTTGACATCTAGTTAATTTTTGGCTGATGATTTATCAAATTCTTATTACCGTGCTCTGAAGGGGCTCATTTATTGTGTTGATTCATGGTAATGATAAAGGGGAACCTTTTTGAATTTTAACTACATTCCCTCATGTTCTCCCCAGCACAGCTAAAGAGGAAAAAGGGAAAAATATAGCTGGGGACTCTTAATTCAGAAAGTAAAAGGGGAGGGGGAAAAAGGCCCCTCTATCCTCCATTATTTGTTTGAGAGCCAAAAGTCCTAAAAGAGGTTAATATATATTAAGACATATTTTTAGAGTTCTGGTCTGGACTGTGTTTCAAGAGCATCCCCCCAAGGCTCTTTAAAACATTTATTGCCCTGTAATATTACCTAAATGTCTACTACCATTTTATTCAAATAGAAGTTAATGCTAAATGATGTCAGTCATGTACCAGTGGAAATGTAAAACATGTCTCTCTGCCAGTCCATATGGCAATTCCAGCTTTTAAAAGTACACAGAGAATTTTCTGCAACCCTTTATGTCATTCCCCCATCTTTGTTCCCACCTATTTTTAATTTGCTGCGCAGTTTTTAATAAGCCCAGATGGTAAAAGAAACACAGTAAATGGCCATTCTCTCCTTTCCTTCCCAGGCAGCTCAGGGAGCTGGAGCCCTTACATGGAGGGGAAGGAACGCAGCAAGGGGTGGGCTGGGATTTGTAACTGGTTTGGGGAAGGAGCAGGGGGTCTGTGTGGATTTGTATCTGATTTGGAGAAGGAACAGGGGGTACACGTGGATTTGCACATGGTTTGGGGAAGGAGCAGGGGGTCTGTGTGGATTTGGACCTGGTTTGGGGAAGGAAAGTGCCCAGATTGGGTGGTGAGAAGCCTTCCAGGAGCCACAGAGATTCTGGCAGAACCTCATATGCTGCTATGGGGTTCCTGCAGTTCAGGGCTGAGGACAGACACAGGCAGAGCCATTTGAGAGAATCTACAAGTCCCCAAAGCTATCCCCTCCCACCTGGGGCTATCCTGTGACAAGGAACCAGGCCTGCCATAAAATGGGATATAGTGCTCACTTGGGGCCAGACCCATGGGATATGGTCCTCATTTGGGGCCAGTACCATGGAATATGCTGCTCACTTGGGCCCAGTCCCTTGGGATGTGGTGCTCACTTGGGGCCAGTTCCTTGGGATATGGTGCTCAATTGGGGCCTGTCCCACGGGATATGGTTCTCAATTGGGCCAGTTCCATGGGATATGCTGCTCACTTGAGACCAGTCCCTTGGGATGTGGTGCTCACTTGGGGCCAGTTCCTTGGGATATGGTGCTCAATTGGGGCCTGTCCCACGGGATATGCTCACTTGGGACCACTCCCATGGGATATGGTGCTCATTTGGGGCCCGTCCCATGAGCTCCAGCAGCCTGAGCAAGGCTGAGACTTGCACCCCAGAGCCCTCTCAGTGCTCTCAGTAGCACCTGTGTGAATCCTGTACACCCAGTAACAGAATGCACCCCACAGGCAGTGGCGCAGTGGCACAGCGAGCCCGAGGCAGCCGCAATTGCTCATTTACATCACACCCTCTCCTTATCTTTTATTTCTCTTCTCTCTCCTCTCCTCCTCCCCTCCACCCCCCTTCCCTCCCTCGCCCCGTGCTCCTCTGCTGTCCCTGCCTCTCCGCGGGGTCACGGCGAGCGAGTGAAGGACGCGGGCGGCGTTGGGGTCACGCATTAGCGGGGCCGTGCCCGCGCGGCTCCGCGCGCCCGCGGCTCATCCATCACGGCCTCCACCACTCCATTAGGCCCCGCATGAAATATGCCCCGCTCTGGCTGCGGGGGCCATACATCTCCCGTCTAGACACCTTCCTGTTGTGTGAAGATCAATGCCACACGGTCATGCATCATGTGTCAGCCAGTAGCCCTCACTCTAATAATCGTGTCTATTCTCTAGTCTGCACTATAAATTATGGGCGCTGGGAAAGTACTATATTATTCAGCAACCTTGGGCACTAATGGATTATTGGTTTAATGGCTGATAATGCGAGCTCCTTTTTTTGGCTGGATCCTACCTTTATTTATTTATCTTTTTTTTCGTGATTATTATTCTCAGTGATGACTGATTTGGATTCTTATCCAGAGGCTCTCACCCTTGCAAAGCAATTATAATAATAAAGCCCTTTGACCGTGGGCCTGCTATCCTGGCTCTCGCTTAATAGAGAGGCTTCTGCTGAAACAAACTCAAATATCCATCTCTCCCTCCCAGCTCTCCCCTCCCCAGCCTGTTTTAGCTGGGGTGGGGCCTCAAGCAGGAGACTGAAGTGAGGATCCCAGGATGGGTGCTCAGGGAATCCCAGCCCTCCCTGTGCCCCATCAGTTCCGCGTGGTGACAGCCACACACTGGGGTGGCTTTTCCAGTTCTCCAGCAGTGCTGGGACTCCCTGCACCACGAGGATGGCAGAGGAGGATGAAGGCCACGAGGAGGAGGCAGATGGGGGGTGGTGGTGAAGCCAGAGGCCAGCAGTGGGACACGGGCAGGCATTAATTGCCTGTAAGGAGCGCAACGATGCCGCGTCGCTGAGCCGCGGCTCCTGCGCGTGTCAGCTGCTAATTTGTTGCTGTTTGTTTGTACATGACAGTAATGTGTTTACCTCATTAGGGGATGTCAAAGTTCCCCAAATCTGGAGCTGGGAGACAGCGGGTTTCCTGCAGGAAGCGGGAGGCAGGAGCGGGGTTTGGCACCGCGGGATGCGGAGCGAGGGATGCGTTAACCCAGGCTGCACGCCCTGCCCTCACTCCCAAATCCAGAGCCCATGGATCAAACCGTGGCACTTAAACACCCTCGGATAGCACATGATGTAAAAGCTGTAAAAGCTCTTAGAGCAAGGACATGAGGAAGAATGGGCATATAAAGAGCGGGGATTAGGGAGCAGCCGCGATCCATCACCGTCGGCTGCTCGAGCCACAGCCAGGCCCTTGTGCAGCTCCTCATCGAGCAGTGTCTTCCCATTAATTATGATTAAACCATCCTACAGTTAGTTGTTCCTTCATTTGTAAAATGCTCCTGTTTTCCACCCAGTTCTAATCTTGGCTGTAATTATCCTGACGGTGGAGGAGTCACTCCAAGAGGTTTTTCTCCTCTCCCTGATGTGTTGGAGGCTAAGCAGGATTTGTGGCTCTGTCCTGGAGCTCCTGCCCAAAAAGGAGATTCTGAGGGGCTTGGCCATGTCCAGAACCCCTTGCTGGTGTGGAGGCCCCTTTGTGACCTTGGCCTTTCCCTGTTCCATGGCATCCATATAAAGGGATTGCTCTGAGAATTAATTAGTTAAATTTGTGCAGATTATTCTGAAACTTATTATTATACCAGAGACTGCTGCTGCCTATGTTTTCTGCCAACGCATCACATTTCCCACCTTCCATGTGAATGAATTCCTAGGATACTGTCCAAACTGACAAGAGGAGCAGGAAATGCCTCCTGCAAGGGACGGAGGAAGGTGTTAGGAAATTAAAGGAGCAATTTGAGAGCTGCAGCTTTTCCTTCACTACGAGAGAAAGCAGTCCCCGTGTCCCACTCCCACTGCTCTCCAGCATAAGCCAGGCCATGTTTGCTCAGCCCCTGACGTGCTGGGGAAGCCCAGGGTGGATGGCAATCCCCATTCCTGTGCCAGTGGAGGAGCCTGAGGAGTGGGGAGAGGAGAAGGGGCTGGGGTCACTCAGCACATGCTGGGAATCCCTCAGCAGCTGGTATCTCCCACAGACAGAAGGAATATCTCAGGGAGGATCTCAGCAATCAGCTTGACGGGGGCAGCTGGTTCCGCTTCCTCTGAGACACAGCCCCAGCACCGTTTGACTCGGCTGATCAGATAGGAGCTGCATTACAAGGCAATGTTGTGGTTTGCCTTAATGTCCTGCCAAGCTGCATTTATCTTCCCCACCCTCCCGGAGGAAGCCTGCTCAGGTCACAGCGTGGAGAGAAATGTGGGAATCTACAGAATCAGAGGGTTTTGGGAAAGCTGCAAGAGGCCTCAGAGGCAGCAGAACTGTGATTAGAGCTAAGCAACAGCCATGAGATTGGTCAGCAGAAAAATTATTTAAACGGTAGAAAAGCAAGGACAAATAGAACAATGGTCTGTGTATTAACGCTTGTCTAGAATAACTCTCTAAGCTACAGAAAAGTTTATCTAGTGAGATATTAGGAAGATTGAAGCTTGATAATGGAGCTCTGTGCATTTTGTTTTAAGGCTTACAAGCAGGTATTGTATTTGAAATAAGCAAGCATTGTTTTAACCAAAGGTACCTGTACTTATAGTGGTTGGATAGAACTACTGTCAATGTGATTTTGCTTTGTGCGATTGGTCAAAAAACTTTTAAAGTGAGTTTTAACATTAAGTTCTTGGTCTGCTGCCTGGGATGTGAACTAATGGCATCTTCCCATTGTCATAACCGTGGAATGAGGCTGATGCTGGAAAATAAAACAGCTCCAGGCATGTTGCCCATCAGTCCCATCCAGTTTGTAATTTGTACATATACCCTCAGCCAGCGATAAGAAAGCCTTCCCTAGGAGGAGGAGGATGAGGCCCTGATGCAGAACCTGTTTTTTTATTAGCCAGGAACGAGGAACAAGAACTTAATTAGATGTGCTCTGACTGCTTCAGTGTACAGAGGCCTCGACCTACAAGGAAGAACACTCGGAAGGCTGAAGCAGTGCTTGTAAAATCCTGGAAGGTTTGTGATTGCTATTTCCAAAAACATCAAAAATGTGGCTAAAAAGAGGTGGAGTTGTGAATATGTAAATCCAAGGAGCAGACCAGTGGGATGGGGCTGACTTTGAGGGTTGGAGCAGCACTTTAATTCCAGCTCTGCTGACAGAGGGTGCTCCAGGAGCTCCTGACTGGGAAGGGGGAGAGCTGGAACACAGCAGAAAACCCCTGGGCTCAGCCTGGCTGGTGAAATGAGGGCTTCCATCAGCTGGTGGACAGGAGGAAGGATTGAGCTCCAGATTTGGGGAGAGCTCTGCAGGCAACAGGACAGGAGGTGGGAAGAGCTGGGCCTGTCTCTGTCTCTTCAAACCTCGTGAGGAATTGCAGCAATTTGTCCAGGAGCCTCAGCAGGGCTGTGAAGGGCTGCTCCCATCACCCCGAATCAGCCCAGGAACAAACACCCTGAGCAGCACCAGCCAAGCCATCACCTGGCAGTGCCAAGTGCCATCAAGCAGATGGCCAGCCAGGGCACTTTGTCATTTCTGCCTGGCAGCACTGAAACCCTGAGCTGGCAGCTTCCATCTGCACCCCAGCCCACAAGAGAGGCTTTCCTCACGCAACCTCTGTGAAAAAGGGACCTGTTAGCCCTAAAAACTGGGAAAAGCAGCTGGGCTGGGGTTCTGAGCTGCAGCAGTTTGTGGCAGCCATGAAGTTGTGGCCATGGATGGGGTGGGCTCAGTTCTGAAGGATTTGTGCTGCGTACAATGAAAAAGGGACCTGTTGGCCCTAAAAACTGGGGAAAGCAGTTTGGGTTTAATTAAAAAGGGCCCTGTTAGCCCTAAAACCAGGGAAAAGCAGCTGGGCTGGGGTCCTGAGCTGCAGCAGTATGTGGTGTGCTGGCAGCCATGAAGTTGTGGCCATGGATTGGGTGGGCTCAACTCTGAGAGATTTGTGCTGGGTTTAATGAAAAAGGGACCAGTTAGCCCTAAAAACAAGGAAAAGCAGCTGGGCTGGGGTCCTGAGCTGCAGCAGTTTGTGGCACAGGCACACACAGAGTCACTGCTGCCACCTTTACACAGAATACACCTGCCCAGTGTCAGCTGGGAGCCTGACAAAGTTATTTTGGGGTACAGAGCATTCCAGGACAGGTGTGTGTGGAGAGAGGAGGGAAAAAATGCTGGAAAATGAAATGTATTGACATCTCCCAGGTCTCTTCTCTCTGCTGCTCCAGAGAGCTCCTGAAATTCCTTCTTGCTGTGGTGATGGAAGGCTTGGTGGGATCCTCCCTCCACCTTCACAAGAGAAAGAGAGGAAAGACAGGGGGACCCCAAAATTCCCAATCATATTTTTCCACTCCCTTGATGCCAAGCCCAGGCCCTGCACCTGCAGAAATCCTCAGCTATCACATTTCTCCTGCTCCGGATGATAACGAAGATAATTGTTTCATCCACTTTGTCAAGCTGAAATGAAAAGAGGGCAAAGCAAAATGATGCCATCATAAATCATCAGGCTGAGACAGCAAAAAGAGGACAAGATAGTGACTTCATTAAGGGTTATGTATTGTGTCATTAAGCTGGCAGGGGTCACCTTTCATGTCACGCAGCAGCCCCATGATGCATCGCTGGCTCCTCTTTCCAATAAAATTAAACGTAGATGTAAAACTGATTAGGCCGTGTTTGCCCGAGCCCAAGGCAGGGAACTGCGCCGGGAATAATTGATACAAGATCGTGGCTGATTTGTAATGGCAGCCATTTCTCTTCCTGGTCATTTCTCTGCTGACCTTGCCCATTAAAATAAGCCCAGCTGCCTTGAAAAGAGACACGCTCGTTCCACCCCTCCCTCCCCCTGCCCCAGCCACTTGCCTGGAATTCATTTCCTCCCTCGTTTTCCGTGGGATTGCTCATTCCCACCCCTGCCGGGCACAGGCTGCCCCAGCAGGGACAGGCCCTGGTGCCTGCTGGTGTCACTGCTGTGCTGGGGACAGCCCCGATCCTGCTCTGCCCTCCTGCCTGCTGCTGGATCCATCCTTACCTGTCCCAAGGCTCTGCTCTCCTCCCCTCTGTAGGGCTGGGGATGATCTCTGGGGTCACAGAAGCACAGGTTCCTCAGGGATGGATCAATCCTGTCCCAAGGTTCTGCTCTCTTCCTCTCTGCAGTGGTGGGGATGCTCTGTGGGGTCACAGAACCTCCAAGAGCACAGGTCCCTCAAAGATGGATCAATCCTGTCCCAAGGCTCTGCTCTGCTCCCCTCTGCAGGGCTGGGGATGCTCTGCGGGGTCACAGAGGCATAGATCCCTCAGGGATGGATCAATCCTGTCCCAAGGCTCTGCTCTCCACTCTGTGCAGGGCTGGGGATGCTCTGCAGAGTCACAGAACCTCCAAAAGCACAGGTCCCTCAATAGATCAATCCTTACCTGTCCCAAAAGCTCTGCTCTCCTCCTGTGCCCTGTGCAGGGCTGAGGATGTTCTGCAGGGTCACAGAGGCACAGGTTCCTCAAGGGTGGATCAATTCTGTCCCAAAGGCTTTGCTCTTCTCCTCTGTGCAGGGCTGGGGATGCTCTGCGGGGTCACAGAAGCACAGGTCCCTCAGGGATGGGATCAATCCTTATCAGTCCCAAAAAGGCTCTGCTCTCCTCCTCTGTGCAGGGCCAGGGATGCTCTGTGGGGTCACAGAACCTCTAAAGGCACAGGTTCCTCAATAGATCAATCCTTACCTGTCCCAAAGCTCTGCTCTCCACTCTGTGCAGGCCCAGGGATGCTCTCTCCATGTGGGTGGCTTGCAGAGGGATTATTTATCCACTTAGAGCTAAATACTTGTGTTTACATGCTCTGCTGGAGTGGAACTCTCACTTGTGTCAGCTGTGCCTCGCTCCCGATGCCTTTTGGCCAAGATTGTCTTAAGTGGCCACTGGATTTGGGACACTCTGCTCAAGAGAGGCCCTGAAAAGGCCCAAGTTTCTGAGCATTGTTAGGAAAATGAATCCACAAACACCAGAGGTTTATGTCCAAAAAGGAGACAGAGGAGTCCTTTGACTTTATTCCAGTTTTATCCCAATTTCCAGCCACATTTCCCTTCTCTCTTTCCCCATTTCTGAGGTACTTGAGAGGTTCAGATTTCCCAGAACACCTGATCCAAAAGATTGCCCCCTAATGTATAACCCTTCTTTTAATTTTTATTTCTTATGGAATTTAGGAGTTTTTCCCCATTTCTGAGGTACTTGTGAATATTAATATGTGTTGTGTTAAAAAGTAATGCTGTATTAATTCTCTTAAGTAGTGTTTTAAGTATAGTTTTAGGTTATAACAAACTGTTAAAATAGAAATGATGCTATGTAGGATACTTTTTTTAAAGAAAGGACTTGCAGCGAGATAGCAGCCACAGGACACCTGAATCTTTCACAGAAAAAGAATTTATTGCCCTCTTATCAGAAGAAATGAACTTCTTCCCACCTCAAAGGCGCTGTCAGGATTCAGAGGAAGAAGTTGATGATGACCAGACAGAATCTTGTATTTGAATGGAATTTATGCATCATGTATGAAGTGTATGAATATGCAACAGGCTGTTGCTTTTAAGGGTTAATCCTCTGTTAACGTGGGTCCTTTTTCAGGCTCGTGCTGCCCAGAAAAAGGTACCCGGACATCCATAACTCTTTGTCTTTATTGTTTCATATTGTCCTAATTCAAATTGTCCAAATTATTATTATTCTAATTGTATTACTATTTTTATAACCATTTTATGACTATTAAACTTTTAAAATTTAAAAAAAAACCAAGTGATTGGCGTTTTTCACATCAGGCTGGAGCCTCTGCGAGGGAAAACCATCAGAGAGACAGCAGCAGGAAAACAAACCCAATTCCACGTGCCAATCCCAGATTTATGGACTAAAAATACAGACAGGGAGAGAACGAGGGTGCACTGGAGAGAGAATGCAAAACCTTATAAATGGAGAAGTGAAACCCACTCATTTCCCATACAATCACAAACCTGGGGGAACAAAGGAACTGAGACCTCATGCCATAAACAACCAGGAAAACACAAACCTTTCTGGGGCACAGATGGCTGCTGCTCGGATTTTTATTTTTCTTTTCTATACATCTGACAGCTAAATTCAGTCATTTGTGAACAACGCGGCCATAAAAATGAGTAATAATGATTGGAGGTATCTTACTTTTGGTTTAATGGGCTCTGGAGTGGTGCTGAGGAGCTGCTCCCACCCCTGGGGGCAGAGGGGGTTCGATGCTGGGCTCTGCTGGCTGCTCACAAGGCTCAGGCAGCAGAATCACACCAGCTGTGGATGGGGTTATGCAGCTCTGGCTCCAAACTCCAAATTAATGCTGTCCTCAGCTGCACTGCCTCAGATTGGATTGCAAAACCCTGTTGCTGACACAGCTCAGAGCTTGTTGTTCTTCCCCCTCTCCCCAGGCCAGAGGGGTGGGCTCACACAGATTTTATCAGCTTTTCAACTTTTCCCTCATTCATTATTTCAGTTCTGTCAAACTTGAGCAGAGGGTTTTTGCAGCAACCCTGCAAAAAAGAGAGAGAGTTAGGGCCTCCTTGCCAGCCTTAATTGCTTGTGTAAAAACTCTTACTGAGAGACTTTCAGAGGGGTGAAAATGCATCTTCCAGGAACTGGAAGGGGCTCCAGGACTCTGTCTTGGTTTGGAAAGATGGGAGTCTGCTAAGGAAGGCAGGAGCCTCCCCTGAAATGGAGAATGTAAACCCTCCCCATCCCTCCCAATTGCTGTAAATTTTAAATTAAGGGACTCTCAGGCAAAAATATGGGATCAAGAAATAACAGTTCTTTGATAGGGAAAAGAAAAAAAAAAAGATAAAATAAACAATGCAGTGCACTGGAACAACAGTGACAGAGTCAAAACCCAGCCTGACACCCTGTGGGTCAGGGTGTTGGCAGCAGTCCCATTGGAATTGTGGCTCTGCCCTCCTGCAGTGTCAGGGGTGGTTCTGTTGGAGCAGGGATCCTGTAGAGAAGGATGTATTCTTCCTCTGAAGATCCAGTGGAAGGAGAGGCAGCTGCTGTTCCTCTGGGAAATCCAATGGAGAAGCCGTGCTGGCATCTCAAAACCTCTGGACTATATCCAGGTAGGAATGTTTGAAATCTCAGATTATATCCGGGCAGGAATGTTTGAAATCACAGATTGTCTTCAGGTAGGAGAGTTTGAAATCTCCAGATTATATCCAGGCAGGAATGCTTGGCTCCTCCCTCTGGGCTCACATCTCCCAATGGGATGCTGTAGTTCTTATCAGCCATGCAGTGACATTCAATAGCTGTTATCAGCAATGTCCCCTCCCGAGGGAGGAGTGATTGTGGTCACTCAAAGAGAGAGATAAGGCAAACTGCCCACTTGACAAAGTTAATCTGCCATACAGATGGTAATGGAAAACATCTTGCCTTGCAATCTTCAATTTTGCAAGAGTTTCAGTCTACTCTCACCCACAGATTTGCTATAAAATCTGGGAGAATCAAAAAAATCCACTTTACCTTCCCAGAGAAGATACTTTACTACATAAACAGCTTTGAGATCCTCAGATTAAGGAAATTCCAGGTGATTTTCTTTGTTTTCAGAGCTTTTCCACACTGATCACTGTGAGCACCTCGTTATTGTCAGGGGCACTAATTCTGGGAGCAGAGGAGCTGAGTGGCAACAGCAACACATTTGGAATCTAAATATAGAGAACACTCCACAGAAGCACAAACTCCATCCTCAGCACTGTAATTTTAATGAGATTATGTTTAATCCTTCTGTTGACACTTCTGCCAGGGCAGCACAAAAGAGAGGGGGCTTTGTCTGTGTCCACCTCTCATGGAGCTGAGCATTTTGGCCCCACTTTTAGGAATCTTCCCCAAAATCATCTGGCCAGAGGTGGCTCTGGCTGGGGCAAAGGGCATCCAAGGGATGACCCTGCTGGTCCTGCAGGATTTGTTGGCCTGGATCTTGCTTAGGGGCACATCCTGAAGTAGCTAGGGCACATCATCTGTGGCTAACAGGATATCAGACAATGCTGGGAACTAATCTGGCTCTGGCAGGGAGATTTGCCAGGCTGCAGGACTGAGAAAAACACCACGAGCAGGAGTTTCAGCTGCTTTGCTGAGGGTGGAAATTAATTGTTTGGTAAAAAGGCAGAGGGGAAAAAAAAACCAGCCATAATATCTCAAGTGCTGTTTTGAGGGCTTGAACGGCTGTTGGTAAACAATCCCCAAACACATTCCAAAGCAGCAAAACACAGGAGAAGCAAATCAGATAATTATTGTTTTCATTTTTCTCTGAGGCTTCTCAGCTTTCCAGGAGAAAATCGTGGGCAAGGGGATTTTTCAGAAAATATCATGGTGATAGCCCTCTGACCTGCCAGCACTCAGAGCAGATCTGCAGAGATGAGAAGGAGCCTGGAGGGAGGTGAGGCAGAGCAGGACAGCCCTGCCAGCCCCCCAGAGCCCTTTGCAATAAGCAGATCAAATGTTAAGTCACCATTTCGTGCTTCACCACCTTCCACAGGCTGCTGAGGACAGGGATTGTCCACAGGGGAGCCAGGGATGGCTCTGATGAGCTCAATTTGTGCTTTTGTCCAGGAGAGGTTTTCAGCACCTCCTTTCCTGAGCAGAAAAAGGGAACACAGAGCTCTGGGGCTGGGCTGTGCCCCAGCTCGCCAGGAGCAATAAACAAAACCCTGCAGCAGCTCCTGAAATCCAGCAGGGTTTCACTGAGGGGTGCCAGGCAGCACCAGCGGCCCCTTATCAGCAGCAGGAGGGGCAGGCTGGGTCCTGCCAGCACGGAGACATCCCCAGAGCTCCTCTGGCTGCCACAGCTCCATCCCTGCCAGGGCAGGAGGCTGAGCTCTGATCCCACAGCGATTTTTCTTAATGTCTTTATATAGATGAGTTAACTCAGAACCTTTCCAACATAAGCATGTTTTTCTGTTCCTTCATCCTGACCTTGGCATTTTCTTTCTCCACTCCAAGTTCTCTGCTGTCCTCTGGCCAGCTTTGCCTCTCATTTGTCAATGTTATTATTGAATTTTCAAATGCCAGTAGTGCACATAAATCAATGGCTGGCTTCTCCCCAGTGGCATATCCCTGCCACGTGTGGTCATTCATTTTTTTTAATAAGTCCTCCTCTCCTTTCACCCATTTATAAAAATGCATCTTGTTCTGCTGCTGCCGTCCATCATCCGGGGAGTCCAGCTATTTGTTGCCCCTGAGTGCTTATTCATCAACGTTTTCAAAAGCAAAATCACTCCTCGCCTCCTGCTGTTATTGTGCCATCAATCTCCGCTGGGGATCAATAAGCCTGGCTTTGGCAATCCTCTCCCAAAGCCTGGGCCCTGATTTCCAGTTTTACCTGCTCTGGAGGGGGTGGGGGCACTGGGTTAGGGTTGGGGTTTAGGGTTAGGTTTAGGGTTTGAGTTAGGGTTTGGGTTTGGCTTTAGGGTCAGGCTGAAATTTAGGGTAAGGGCTTGAGTTAGGCTTTGGCTTTAGGGTCAGAGTTTGGGTTTGGCTTCAGCTTCAGGGTTCATCTTAGATTTAGGATTAGGGTTTGAGTTAGGGTTTGGCTTTGGCATTAGGGTCAGAGTTTGGGTTTGGCTTTAGGGTCGACCTTAGGTTTAGGGTTAGGGATTGAGTTAGGGTTCGGGTTTGGCTTTGGTTTTAGGGGCAGGGTTAGGCTTAGACTCAGGGTTAGGTGTAGGGTTAGGGTTAGGGTTTGAGTTAAGGTTTTGGTTTGGCTTTATGGTCAGGGTTTGGGTTTGGCTTTAGGATTAGGATTAGGCTTAGGTTTAGGGTTAGGGATTCAGTTAGGGTTTGAGTCTGGCTTTAGGGTCAGGGTTTAGCTTTGGCTTCAGCTTCAGGGTTCGTCTTAGATTTAGGATTAGGGTTTGAGTTAGGGTTTGGCTTTGGCTTTAGGGTCAGAGTTTGGGTTTGGCTTTAGGGTTGGCCTTAGGTTTAGGGTTAGGGACTGAGTTAGGGTTCGGGTTTGGCTTTGGCTTTAGGGGCAGGGTTAGGCTTAGACTCAGGGTTAGGATTAGGATTTGAGTTAAAGTTTGGGTTTGGCTTTAGGGTCAGGGTTTGGGTTTGGCTTTAGGATTATGCTTAGGGATTCAGTTAGGGTTTGGGTCTGGCTTTAGGGTCAGGGTTTGGCTTTGGCTTCAGGGTTCGGCTTAGATTTAGGATTAGGGTTTGAGTTAGGGTTTGGGTTTTCATTAGGGTTAGGGTTTGGGTTTGGGTTTAGGGTTAGCTTTAAGGTTATGGTTAGGGTTAGTGTTTAGAGTTGGGTGTTATGGTTTAGGGTTAGATTTAGGGTTAGTGTTTGGATTTGGGTCTAGAGTTAGGGCTTAGGGTTTGGGTTTATGGTTAGGGTTACGGGTAGGTTTTAGGGTTAGCAGTTTTGGTTATGGTTAAGATCATGTTTAGGGGTTAGTTGGGTTCAGGTTACGGTCAGGGTTAGGGGTTCAGGGTTAGAGAGCTCCCCCTTCTCCCAGCGTGGCATCGCTCACCTGATTCTGTCCTGGGAGCTCCACACTCCCCCATTGTCCTCTTGGCTTTGTCCCCAGAGCAGGAATTGGGGACAGCAGCACCCCAGGCCACAGCGTTGGTTCAAACATAAACCCTGGGGACCAGAACTGGATGAACATTTTTCTTCTAAAAATCGTTTGAATGACAAATAGCTTTTCCCTGAGAACTGAAATTTCTGTTGCAAAGTGTTTCTTGTTTTTCAAGAACAACAAACAAACCCAAAAACCTCTTCCTTAAAAACTTTCCTCTTTCAAATACACACTTAAAAGGCTGACATTTATTTTTGAATCTGTCTCCAAGAAAGCAGACTATTTTATTTTGTGACCAGAAATGTTTTCCTAAGCTGAATATTTTCACGACTTTTGAAAATCGAAACGTTGCAGTTATCAGTTCTATCTTTTGTCGAAATTCTAAAAAAGAAAAACCTTCTCTGGA
This sequence comes from Zonotrichia leucophrys gambelii, assembly GCF_028769735.1. Taxonomy (NCBI): domain Eukaryota; kingdom Metazoa; phylum Chordata; class Aves; order Passeriformes; family Passerellidae; genus Zonotrichia; species Zonotrichia leucophrys. The sequence goes on along the minus strand of NC_088191.1, from coordinate 2,805,247 downwards.
GCTGAAAAGGCTTTCAGCAACATCGATCAGCTCCTAAAATTTTCCGAGCTAATCTGGGCATTGAATTGAACTTTGCTCCTCCAGCCCATTCCTTTTCTCCCAGTATATTCCAGTTCAGGTGTTGTTCCTTACTGGGAGCAGGTCCTTGCCCCTCCAACCCATTCCTTTGCTCCCAGTATATCCCAGTTCAGACTCATTCCTTACTGGGGCAGGACTTTGCTCCTCCAGCTCATTCATTTGCTCCCAGTACATCCCAGTTCAGGTTCATTCCTTACTGGGAGCAGGACTTTGCTCCTCCAGCCCATTCCTTTGCTCCTCCAGCCCCTTCCTCTACTCCCAGTATATCCCAGTTCAGGATTCCTCACTGGGAGCAAGATTTTGTTCTTCCAGCCCATTCCTTTGCTCCCAGTATATCCCAGTTTAGTTTCATTCCTTACTGGGAGCAGGTCCTTGCTCCTCCAGCCCATTCCTTTCCAGGAACCCTTCCCTGAAGTTTTGGGGCACCTCAAAGTCCTCCATCCCAGAACCTGAGCCAGGAGGGAGCAGCAGCTGGAATCTGGTGCCAAGGCAATAAATTCAGGCCACAATCAGTAACATTTTGTGGTTTGACACTTAATTGATTAACTAATTTGAGGCAACAAGATTTAGTGTAGCTGCAGATTAGTGTCGAAGGGATAATTAGGGCTGAGCTGCAGCTTCCAGAGGCTGCAGCCACGGCCTGGAGCTGCAGGAGCAGAGCTGGAGCTGAGCTGCAGGGAGAGGCCCTGGCTGGGCACCCAGGGATTGCAGCAGAAAGGTCAGGCACTGACTTATCAGCATAGACAAAATCCCTTCCTATAATGTATGTGTTTATTCTCAAATTAAATATATTAATGTATTATTTGTTCTTAAAATGTCATTCAATAGATAGTGGGCTTAGCTTTCCTGGCAGACCTTTGAAGCTTAAAGAGTAATGTAATAATAGCACATTAATCCATAAGCTACACAGGCTGCTCCCTGCAGACCCCAAACCCTCTGCTGCCTCTGGAGCTCTGAACCTCTGCCTCTGTTTCTAGGAATTTCTGTCCAACAGCAATAGGCTTGAGCAAAAATTTAGGGAGAATTAGGGAGCCCCAAATCTTGCCTGGCTGCCCCACCACCCTCTGGGCAGCTGCAAGTGTGTGTGCCCATCCCTGTCACAGACATCTTTTATGGAAAATCCTTTCCTTAGGATTTTTCCTCCTGAGAAACATTGATTATCTGCTGCTGTGGAATGCAACAGGTGCATCTGTGATTGGTCTCATGGGGTTGTTTCTAATTAATGGCCAATCACAGTCAGCTGGCTCAGACAGAGAGCTGAGACACAAACCTTTGTTATCATTTTTTGCTATTCTATTCTTAGCCAGCCTCCTGACGAAATCCTTTCTTCTATTCTTTTAGTATAGTTTTAATGTAATATATATCATAAAATAATAAATCAAGGCTGCTGAAACATGGAGTCAGATCCTCGTCTCTTCCCTCACCCAAGAACCGCTGTGAGCACCCTCACAAATCCCTGCCCTGCTCCCAGCCCTGTCCCTGTCCCTGCTGAGAGCAGAGCTGCAGAGCCAGAGCTCACTCTGGGCCAAGCCCCAGTTTCAGAGAGAGGAAATTCTGCATTTGGACTTTTCCCCAGGCTGAATTCTTGGCACAAGCAAATAATCTCTTGGAAAAAAAAAAAGAAAAAAAAAACCAAAAAAACTGCTCTTGAAAGAATGTCTCCATCTCTTCTCCAAATCAGCCATCCATCTCCCTGTTTGTGTGTCTAGAGTTGATAGCTTGAGAGCTATCGAAATGCCAAACCTGATGTTTTGGAGAGCTTGGAACCCGTCTCTGAACTGCTCTGATTTTAATTCTGCAAGTCTTAATACTTGATTGACAAACACAGCTAAACAATCCATCATCCATCTTATCTGAAAAATGTAACCTTTTTCTGTTTATGGAACATGCACATGTGGAACATGTTTTTCCCTCACTGCCTATTTATTCCCTTTACTTGGGGCATTTGGATTTGTTTCTTTTCTTGCTGGCCTGGGCTGGCTCTTCCCACTTCCACCTGGGAGCCCTGCAGGGCACCGGGAGGGGAAAAGAGGAATTGGAGGGTTCCAGGGGACGGGAAAAGGGAAAGGGAAAGGGAAAATGGAAAGGGAAGGGAAAAGAGAAAAGGGAAAAGGGAAATGAAGGGGAAATGGAGAGGGAAAGGAGAAAGGGGAAAGGGAAGGAGAAAAGGGAAGGGAAGAGGGAAGGGGAAAAGGGGAAAAGGAGAAAGGGAAGGGGAAAAGGAAAAAGGAAGGGAAAAAGGAAAAGGGAAAGGAAAGGGGGAAGGGGAAGGGAAAAGGGAGAAGGGAAAGGGAAAAGGGAAAGGGAGAAAGGGAAATGGGAAATGGAAGTGAAAAGGGAGAAGGGAAGGGAAAATGGGAAAGGGAAATGGGAAAAAGAAAAGGGGAAAGGGAAGGAGAAAAGGGAAAATGGAAGGGGAAAGGGGAAAGGGGAAGAGGAGAAGGGAGAAGTGAAAAGGGGAAAGGGGAAAGGGAAAAGGGAAAAGGAAGGGAAAGGGGAGAAGGGAAGGGAAATGGAAGGGAAAAAGGGAAAGGGAAAGGGAAAGGGAAAGGGAAAGGGAAAGGGAAAGGGAAAGGGAAAGGGAAAGGGAGAAGGGAGAAGGGAAGGGTGTCTTTGTGCCCACATCTCCTGGGACAGCAGCGGTGCCACCTGGCTGGGTGGAGCCCCCACAGCTGGGCACAGCCAGGCTGAAATTCCCCTTCCAGGCTCACCCAGGCTGCAGCAGGGCTGGAGGAGCTGGGAGCCCGGCAGGGGCATTGTGCCCTGGTTTGTTCATCCCTCTGGACAGGCTGGGCTTGGAGTGCAGCCTGGGGGTGCTGCCAGAGCGACAGGAACAGATCTTTTGTTCGTTTTCTCACCTCTTAAGATAAATGTGAATCTTCTGTTGTTCCAGGCAGCCTTGGTGGGCTGCCAGCACTGCAAGAATGTCCAACAAAAATTGATGTTGAGAGCTGCTCAGCGCTGTGGATGTTCTCACTACCAGTGCTGGCAATTAATAAATGGGAGTTATTGCCATAATGGTGGTGAAAGTAATGGTTGTTAACTGCAAAGGCAAATTAACATCTTTTGCAATTTCACCTTTGGGGATGAGTTTAACACCCTGGAGATGCTGGAGGGAGCTGAGATGGGGACAGTCCATGCAATTCCAGCTTCCTGCAGCTCTGTTTGCATCCCATCCTACCCAGAGCAGCTCCTCTGCTTGAGAGAGGCTCAGCTCTGCATGGAAATATGGAATTCAATATCTGCTCAAACGAGTGAGCCTGGCAGGAGGGGAATCCCTCCCTGCTCAGCTTCCCAGAAGTTCCTCTGCTCTCCTCCCCACCCTGTGGCCATCCCAGGCTGTCCCCAAGGTCCCTCCCAGCGCAGGACAGGGGTGGCCTTGTGTGACCGTGCTCACAGGGCTGTTCAGATTGGGGAAGAGATGAGGATCTGACTCCATGTTTCAGAAGGCTTGATTTATTATTTTATTATATATATTCTATTAAAACTATACTAAAAGAATAGAAGAAAGGATTTCATCAGAAGGCTGGCTAAGAATAGAATAGAAAAGAATGATAACAAAGGTTTGTGGCTCAGGCCCTCTGTCTGAGCCAGCCGACTGTGACTGGCCATTAATTAGAAACAACCACATGAGACCAATCACAGATGCACCTGTTGCATTCCACAGCAGCAGATAACCATTGTTTACATTTTGTTCCTGAGGCCTTTCAGCTTCTCAGGAGGAAAAATCCTAAGGAAAGGATTTTCCATAAAAGATGTCTGTGACAGCCTTGTCCCCTCCTGGGGTGACCCCAGATCTCAGAGCCAGGGAGGTCACCCAGGGAACAAGGCTGGGATCCTTCTCCTCAGCTCTTGTAATGGCATTAGCAATGACTGTTTCTTACTCAATCATACTCCCAAAGGATTTTCAATAAACTTTTTATGTGCCATAACTGTTACATTAAATAAAGCCGAAAGTATTGAGTAAACTGACTGTAAATCACTTTAGATGCCTTGGAATTACATTAAGTGTGAGAATTATGGATCTTTTTGCTGCTTGCAGAAACAGAGAGACGACAGAGCCAGAAATTTTTATGCTCCCAACCCTTCTGAAGGTTTCTTAAAATCATTTTCTTGTGCCACATTAGGGGCTTCTCTTCTTTCCATGGCCTGTGCAGGGCCAGGTGCCATCCCTGGCTGTGGGGGATGAAGTGAAGTTCTCCCTTCCCATGGAGCAGCTTTTGGTTCCTCAGCCTGGAGCTGGCCATTAATGCTGGGCAGGGGCTGCTGCAGCAGAGCTGAGAGGTTTGATTGCATCAAAAGTGATTTTCTGTTCACAGCCAATAATGCCTCAGTGATATAAATCTGTGTTTTGGTGTGGATAAATGCTGAGGGAACACCTTCTGTGTCCCCAGAGATGCTCAAAGGGTGTCACACTCAGTGCCCACAGAGGGCAGGGGTTCATAAAAGCACCACAAAAAATAAAAGCACCACAAAAAATAAAAGCACCAAAAAAAAAAAAATAAAAGCACCACAAAAAATAAAAGCACCACAAGCCCCTCCAGGGCTGAGGGTTGGCATGGAGAGAAGAACCACGTCAGAACCCAGGACATCCCTCTGTCTGTCCAGGATTGCCATAACCCCTGGCAGAGGGCTCGGAGACCCTGGCACAGAGCCCAAGACCCCTGTGCCTTTGATTTTAACCCATGGAAAAAAACTCCTGAGCCTCTGTGTCCTGCTGTGGAGCTCAGTTCTGACCCACCCCAGCTGCTCCTGCCCCAAAGCACCCCCAGATGTGGCTCCATGGCATCAGGGGCTGCTCTGACACAAGATGATGTTTGGGAGCTGCTCTGACACCAACCCAGTGCCCCTTGAGCCCCAAACTTCAGGAGGAACAGCCTCAAATTCATGAGGGGAATCCCTGTGCCTGCTGCTGGGGTGTTTTCCTGCTGTAAAAAAGGCACAGAAAGCAGAGCAGTGCCTGGTGCTGCTGCCCTCAGAGGCGCTGCAGACAATGGGGTGCAGCAGAGGAGCAGCTTCCCCACGCTGGGGTTGTGTTATTAAATCTCATTTCAGAGCCACATCATGAGTTAGAGCTCAGGCAGCCTCTCCCCTGCCAAGTTCCCATGCTCTTGGCGTGGAATATCCGTGGGTTTGTGTGGTTGGGCTTAAAGAACTTGTGCTGTCTGTCCCAGGTTCCTCTGGTGCTGGAACCTGCCAGGCCCCTCCTGCATCTGAGCCACTTCCAAAGGGGGAAGGATGATGTTTTGGATAAACATTCTTCTTTTTTTGGTTTTGGGGGTGGTTTGTGGTTTTTGAAGGAACTGGAAAACTGTTGAAAGCAGAAATTGCATCAATTCTGCTGTTAACTTTGGTCACGGATCTTGGAAATTTCTCTTTCCTGTGAAATCCCAGTGGCTCTTTGGAGTTCAGCGCCCCTGGGCTGTGCTTGCAGATTGATCTAAGTGGTGACTGGGTGCTGAAGGGTTGTACAGCACCTCCATAACTTGATATGGGCTGATTTCCACTTAAAACCAGGCTGGGCTGGCTGATCCATCACCTGGATCTTCTGTCCAACCCCTCTCCTCACCTCCAAACCTCTGCAAGTTTTGAATGCCAGTTCTGCATTTCTGATTTTGGCACCAGCACTGCACCAAGCCCATGGTGGAAGCAGATCCCAGAAGGGTCCTGGAAGCCTCTTAATTCCCTTTGTGCTCAGAGCAGGGCTCCAGGAGCCCTTGGATGCTGAGAAATCAGCGTGGCTCTGCTGCTTTTCACCCCAGGGATGTGCCTGGGGCTGAGGAGAGCAGGGATTTCCCTGCCAGCCTTTGTATCACAAGCAGAATGGCTTTGGCATTCTGAACTCCCCTCCATCAGCTCCTAAACGCTTGACAGAAAGGTCACGGCCATGCGGAGATAACGAGGGACCCTGCGAATTAGGAGCAAGAAATAACAGCCTGTGGGGCTGGCTGGAGACTTCAGCACTCAACATCGGGAAAAGCAGGAGTGAGATTTCCTTGTGACCTTTCAGAGAGAGCCTGAAAGGCTCCAGACTGAAGGAGCGGGAGCTGCGGGGCTGAAAGGGACCACCCTGGGCTCCATCCCGGGCTCCGTCCCGGGCTCTGTCCCCTCGGAAGGAGCCGGCCTGGGCTCTGTTCCCTCGGAAAGAGCCCTCGGGGCTCCGTGCCCTGCAAGGAGCCGCTCCGGGCTCTGTTTCCTCGAAAGGGGCCACCTCGGACTCTGTCCCGGGCTCCGTCCCCGCGACCGGGGCCACCCCAGGCTCCGTCCCCGGGCTCTGTCCCCAGCTCTGTCCCCTCACAAGGAGCCACCCTGAGCTCCGTCCCCTCGAATGGGGCCACTCCGGGCTCCGTCCCGGGCTCTGTCCCCGGCTCTGTCCTCTGCAAGGACCCGCTCGGGGCTCCTTCCCTTCGGAAGGAGCCACCCCGGGCTCTGTCCCCGGCTCTGTCCCCTCGAACGGGGCCATCCCAGGCTCCGTCCCCTCCTCCCAAACTGCCGGTGGCCGTTCCCCGTGCGGGACCCTCCTGGGGACGTTCCGGGCCGCCCAGGGGTGGCACAGCAGCGGTGCCTGGGCAGAGGCCTGAGGTGACCCGGGCTGGAGGAACTGGGGCTGGAGAAATTGCGTTCTTTGCTGAGAACCTGCGGGCAGCGCGTCCCGGGCAGTCCGAGAGGTCACCGGCACCTTTCAATGTCCTTTTGTGCCCTCCAGAGAGCCCAGCAGGAGCTGGGGACCCTCTGGGGGTGGCTCTGCCCCTGCGGGAGTCGCGGACAGGGCCGGGGGTGCCGGGAGACATCACCGGAGCTGCCTGGGACCGGCGGCTGTGCGAGCCGGGCTGGCAGCTGCTGGGCTCTGCAGCAGAGGTCACTGTGCGGCCGGGAGAACTCCGGGATGCGGGAGAGATGCGGGGCTGGGAGAGCCGAGGGATGCGGGATGTGGGATGCGGAAGAGCCCCGGGATGCGGGACTGGGAGAGCACCAGGATCTGGGAGGGACGCGGGAAGGATGCAGGATGCGGGGCTGGGAGAGCCCCGGGATGCAGGAGGAATGTGGGAAAGATGCGGGATGCGGGACTGGGAGAGCCGAGGGATGCTGGAGAGATGCGAGATGCGAAGCTGAAAGAGCCCCGTGATGCGGGAGGGATGCGGGGCTGGGAGAGTGTCGGGATACGGACTGGGATGCGGAAGGGATGCGGGATCCGGGCTGGGAGAGCCGAGGGATGCGGAAGAGCCCTGGGATGCAGGATGCGAAGCTGGAGGAGACCCGGGATACGGGAGGAATGTGGGATGCGAAGCTAAGAGAGACCTGGGATGCGAGACTGGGAGAGCCCCGGGATGCGGGATGCGAAGTTGGAAGAGCCCCGGGATGTGGAAGGGATGCTGGGCTGGGAGAGCACTGGGATCCGGGAGGGATGCGGGGCTGGAGGAGCCCCAGGATGCGGGAAGGATGCGGGTCTGGGAGAGCACCGGGAGAACGCCGGGATACAGGAGAGCCCTGGGATGTGAAGCTAAAAGAGCCCTGGGATGCGGGACTGGGACAGCCGAAGGATGCGGGAGGGACTGGGAGAGCCCCGGGGTGCGGGGCTGCCAATGATGAACAGACGGGTCCCTCCTGCTCCCCGCATCCCCCCCAGCTTTCCAGAGCCGCATCCCGGCGGGAGCTGCTGGGACAGGGGGAGGCGGCCTCTCTCCTCCCCTGGAGCGAAATTCCAGCAGGGAATTAGGGACATTCTCTGAGCTGGAGCTGTGGCATTAGCAAAGTTAATCCAAACTTCCCCAAAGTTGCAAAAATCACAGTGGGTTTACCCCTGCCTGCCCCGAGGATGGAAAATCTCCCAATTTTTAGGGAACAAGGGTGAGGGAAAGACTTTTTGGGGCCTAAAGCAGGTGGATATGAGGTGCTGGAGGTGGGAATTGTGCAGGTGATGGAGCAGCACACCTGGAGGGGCTCAGGGTAAGCAGCATCTTCCAGGCACCCAAACCTTCCAGTATTTGTTATTATTGGTTATTTATTGGTTATTATTGGTTATTATTGGTTATTATTGGTTATTTATTGGTTATTATTGGTTATTGTGCAGGTGCTGGAGCAGCACACCTGGAGGGGCTCAGGGTAAGCAGCATCTTCCAGGCACCCAAACCTTCCATTATTTGTTATTATTGGTTATTTATCTATTTACTGGGAAAACACTGGAGAGGGAGAAGGATAATGGAAAGGTTAAGCAGCAAATTGCTGTGCTGCTGCCTGGCCAGAGAGCACAGGGCACAGCCTTCCCAACCTGTAATACCCATCCTAATGGGCAAGGAAAATTATTTTGGCTTCCACTAAAGGGCAATTTTCTGATCAGCTCTCATTTTCTCAGTAGAGAGAACAAAAGGAGAGAAATATATATATATATATCTATGTATTTAAAAAAAAAAAAAAGGAGGAAGAAAGAAAGAAACACTTATGCTTTAATGGAAGCTCATTTTTGTAAAGTACCCTCATGGCCCCTGTGGGCCCGTGGAATTAAGCGCTGTCATTCAGAGCTGAAAGCGGAGCCATCCAGTTTGCAGACACCTGTCATAATTAAACTAATGGCTCTGAAAATGTGCCTTGATATTAAATCTATCTTCCACCGAGGAGCAGGGCTGATTAAAACCGCTGTTTGACAGTTAATGATGAACCTCCCGCTCGCTGCGCTCCGTAACTGGAACAGACCGGTTCAGCCCCCTCCCTTCCCCATGCAGAGCCCTTCCTGCATCCCCCTCCCACCTAAATTCACCCCTAAATTTGTCTTTTATTCAGTCTTCTTCCAGTGGAAGTGCACCTCTAACTGTAAAGCAAATTTAAGCTGAATGACAATATGCTCATTGGTTACTTTCTGCAGTCTTCTATATCTTTGAAGCATTCAAAACAGAAGGGCTGTATCCAGATAACCTCGTGGAAATGGTCCCTGACTCATCAGAAAGCCCAGATTGTCTTCCTGTAGTTTTGCAGTGATTATGTACCAAGATGCCGATATTAATGAACTTGCCCATTTAGATGTAAGAGCTGTATTCAGTTTTCTAGATGAATACAGCCTGAGAATCATATCTAACACAAACCAAAAACCAAGCATGGCTTTCTGCAAATCTCTGTAAAGAGGCAATGTGACAGTGGTTACAAGGGTTCTTGGATGAGGGAGGAGACGAGAATGTTGACTCCATGTTCAGAAGGCTTGATTTATTATTTTATGATATATATTACATTAAAACCATACTAAAAGAATAGAAGAAAGGTTTCATCAGAAAAGTAGCTAAGAATAGAATAGGAAGGAATGAATAACAAAGATTTGTGGCTCGGACTCTCTGTCCAAGCCAGCTGACTGTGATTGGCTATTAATTAGAAACAACCAACATAAGACCAATCACAGATGCACCTGTTGCATTCCACAGCAGCAGATAACCATTGGTTACATTTTGTTCCTGAGGCCTCCCAGCTTCTCAGGAGGGAAAATCCTAAGGAAAAGATTTTTCATAAAAGATGTCTGTGACAGTGCCAGTGTGAGCACCAGGCTCACCAGTGCTGCTGCTGGGGAGATGCTGCTTCACATTTCCCTGCCCAGAAAAGGAGCCCAGGCTGGGCCTGGACCTGGGGCAGTGCTCAGAGCTCGTTTTCAGGGCTGCTCCTGGTGCTGGGATATGGATCTGCCTCGCTCCAGGGTTATTGACTCCTGCTCCTTCCCCCAAGGATGCCGGAGCCAATTTCCTCCGACATCACCCCTGGTTGCCAGGGCAATGGGTTTGCTGCTCCAAAAGCAGGATTATTGCTGAACAGAGAGAGTTCTTAGGGAGCAGAATCAGTGTTCGCTTGGAAATGTGTCCAGCAGCCACTTTGTCCTTCCCCTGGGCCAGGCTGTGTCTCCCTTCTCCTTTTCTCCTTTTAGAGGACAAAAGCGAGGCAAACCATGAGGGTGCAAGTCCCACATGCCCCACAGGGGACTGGTTTTGGCTCTCAGTGATCAGAGGTACAAAAATCCCCCAGTAAACCCAAACAGACACAGAGCTGCTAATTAGTGCAGCACAAACTCTGCAAAGTGCAGAGAAGCATCAGCAGCTGCAAGGTTTGAATTTATTATTATTTTTTTTTGTTGTTGTTGTTTGCTGGGTCTGGTGGTCTCTGGGTGGTTTAATTTCCCTGCTCTGCAGTGGAGATAACAAACCTCCCTTATCTGGGATGTTTTCAGGGGTGATGAGCTCTGTGGGCTGCCTGGATTTGGGACATTGCCCTGGGCAGGAAACTCCTGTTTGTGAGGGGTCTTTTAATCAATAAACAGATCAAAAAACATTTAAAATAGAGATGAAATGGCAGGTTTGTGGGAGCTGGCTGTGCCAGGAGCAGCCCTTTCCCTGTCATTAGCTTCCTTACCCAGCCCTGATGCCATCGCTGCCACAACAGCAATTACCAGCAGATTAGGCAGCATTAAGCACTCTTTAATTTGACACATTGCAATGATCTCCATTCAGCCTTTCTGCTCCAATAACTCTCCATAAATATTTTGTGAGGCTACCAAAATAAACAGAGGCTGGGGCTGTTTGCACAGCTGAGATCCTGGCAGGGCCCAGGGGGCAGAGCTGAGGGTGGCACCAGGGGATGGAGGGCACTGAGTGGTCAGCTGGGTGGGAGAGAGCGTTGGGGACTGGGAAAATACCTCTGCAGAGCAAAAGGAAAAATTATAACCGTAATATATGCCTTGCACCGATGGCAATTTAATAGGGAACATTTTTTAAACAACAGCCCAATAAAGAGAGATGGGTATTTATGCAAGAAGTGGCTGCATTAGAAGAAATAATAATTACACTGGAGTTGTGTTCTCTCCCCTTTTTTTTCTTCTTTTTTTTCTTGTGTGTGTGCTATTAGCCTAGACATTATTCATTAAGTAATGCAATGGAAAACCACTGTTAATACAGCAATAAATCCCACAGGGCCCCATTGCTTCTGAGATAGGATCATTTGGTAATTACAGTGCATTAGAAGTTCAATATTCTTTCATTTTTTTTTTCCCCCTCAGCTCTTCAGCCTGGCTGAGGGGTGGGCTGTGCCAGGAGGGTTCCTGGGAATGCTCTGGGTGTCCCTGCCTTGGGGACACCTCCAGGGACAGGGACCCTGGGCTGGTGATGCTCTCAGGGGTGGGATCAGGGCTCTGAGCTGCTGTTTCCAGCCCTCTCTGTGGGCAGCATCTCCTCCCTGAGTGAGGAACAGCCCAAGGGGTCACAGAGGGGTCGCTGGGCCAGAGCTGGGAGAGCCAGGGGAAGGGAAGGGGGCTCTGGGTGGGTTATTGGTGAGATCAGGGCAGAAATAGTGGCTGCTCTCAAGGAATGATGGCAGAGGGTCAGGGAGAGAGGTGGGAGTGCCAGGGCCAGGGAGGAGGAGTCAGGGTGGGTTATCGGTGAGATCAGGGTGGGTTATTGGTGAGATCTGGGCAGAAATAGTGGCTGCTCTCAGGGAATGATGGCAAAGGGCCAGGGATGGAGCTGGGAGCTCAGCTCACCCAAACCCAGGAGCTCTCAGAGCAGGTGATGTCACCAGGCTGTGATGTCATGGATGGTGTGATGTCATTACTGATGTGATGTCACAGGTGATGTCATGGACAATGTGATGTCACATATTATGTCATGTCATATATATAGTGTGATGTCATGGATGATGTAACAGATGATGTGACATCATGGGTGATGTCATTGGTGGTGTGATGTCACAGGCAGTGCAGTGGGTGAGGTCATGTCGTGGGTGGTGTGATGTCACAGGTGGTGTAATATAATGGGTGGTGTGATGTGATGTCACAGGTGGTGTGATGTCACAGGTGATGTAACAAGTGGTATGATGTGATGTCACAAGTGATGTAATAGTTATTGTGATGTAATGTGTTGTGATGTCACAGCATTGTGATGTGATGTCACATGTCATGTCACAGACAGTGAGATGTCACATGTGGTGTGATGTCATGGTGTGATGTCACAGGTGATATCACAGTGGTGTGATGTCACAGTGTTGTGATGTCACAGGCAGTGTGATGTCACATGTGATGTCACAGGTGACATCATGTCCTGTGTTCAGCCTGTGCTGTGGGTGAGCAGGCTCTGGGTTTTCCCTGCTGTACCCTTGCAGTGCCCCCATGGCAGAACATCCTTTCCCCCTGGCCTCCCCTCGCTGTTGTTTCCCATTTTGTTGTCTCATTTTCCCCTTCCCCAGAAGGTTCCTCAGCCCCTCACACCTCCCAGCTCACTCGAGTGAGACTATTTCAGGCCTTGGGGGTTTTATTTTTTTCCTGTTCTCAATTGCTCAGGGCCAGTGCTTGAAATTAAACTCTTTCCGAGTGATGCAAATCAGACAAGAGAAGGCAAACGAGCCCCGTGTGTTCATCTGCAGAATCCTGTTCTGCTGAAACTCCTTCTGCTCCCTTCTGATCTTAGACAGATGTAAATCAAGAGGACTTATTTTAAACCAATGTCAGCAGGAAAAAGCTCAGCAGAAATAACAGAACCACCGGGTCTCGTGTGTTTATCGCTCTTTGAGGTAAAATAAACTTTCAGCTGGAGATCCCTCCAACGTTGTGCAGGCTCTGGTGCAGCTCCCAGTGACCCAGGGGCACTGGTCTGTTCCAATTCCTTGGGCTGGCCCAGTTTGGGAAGGGCAGCTCAGAGTGACTGCAGGAAGGGAATTTGGGGAGCTCAGATTATGGAGCACAACCAAAATCTGCAGCAAGAATGAACCCACCACAGTGAGGAGGAGGAGGGGACTGGAACAATCTGATCCCTACAGGCCCTTCCAACGCAAACCTTTCCTGAACCTGTGCCTTACCCACCCCATGGGTCACTCTGGCACAGGGTGTGTCCCTGTGCCCCTGGGGATGCCCATGGCACAGAGCTGTGGCCATGGCACTGCTTCCAGAGCAGCAGCACAAAGGAGGAAAAAGAAAGGGGAAAAAAAAATCACAAGTAAATAAAAAGGAGCCCATTTGCAAATATTGTAAGGAATGCATGTTCTCATACGTGCTGCTATTAAGTCCGTTCGTATCATATCAGCAAACATCATGTCAGCTTGGAGAGGTTCCTGCTTATTTCTTTTTCCCTGTGAAATGTTTTTCAATGCCTGAGCGAATCAAAATGAATGTAAATGAGGTTTATTAAGTCAGCCCCACACGGCGCTGCATTGTCGGCGTTTGTAGCTGTGACAGGTTAGTTATTGCAGCTTGAAGGGAATGTCACAGGCACAGCAGTCTGCACAGGCAACTTTTTCAAAGAATAGTAATAATAATAACAACAACAGCAGCTCGGGACGGTGGGTGCCTCTCTGGGAAGCTGTTCTGCAGGGTGGGGGCTCTGCAGGGCTGTGCTGGGACAGCTCTGAGCTCCAGAGCCCTTTCCTCTCCTGGTGCCATCCCCAGGACAGCTGGAGCACATCCCTTCGTGGATGTAACCCTGTTGAGCTGTCTCAGTCTTGCTGGTCTTCACTGAGCCAGGCTCATTATTTTTAGTAAATTACTTGGGCCGTGGCTGTGCTGCCAAAAAAACAACTGGTAGAGGTGGTGTTAATGTAGTTATTTATTTAGATTTAAAATGGCAGAGACGCCCATCCGAGGTTCTAGGTGCTAATTGTACAATAAATTCCCATTTATTATCCACTGAGCTTTGTTAATACCCTCATTTCCATGGGCACTGAGCAGCTCCCACCCCCTGTCCTGCAGGAGCTCTGTCCATCCCTCTGCAGAGCTGTGGAACATGGGACAGGCCAGAAAACCCTGGGTGGTTCTAGAGGACACAGTCTCAAACTATGGCAAGGAAGGAATAGGTTGGATATTATGAAAAATTTTTTCACCGAAAAAATAATAAAGCACTGGAGTGCTCTTCCCAGGGAGGTGGTAGAATCACCATCTCTGGATGTGTTTAAAAAACAACTGGACGTGGCACGTGGTGCTATGGTCTGGTTGAGGTGTTGGGGCACAGGTTGGACCTGATGATCTCAGAGGTCTCTTCCATCCTCATCATTCTGGGATTCTGGGATTCTCTGGGATTCTCTGTGATTCTGTTCTGACCCAGGGGCAACTGGGCTTCAGGAGCAAAGTCAAAACAATTCACATGAAACCAATGAAACAATCACCTGTGGGTAAACAATCTCCAAACACATTCCACATGTGAGCACAACACAGAAGGAGCAAATGAGATAAGAATTGTTTTCCTTTTTCTCTGAGGCTTCTCAGCTTCCCAGGAGAAAATCCTGGGGAAGGGATTTTTCAGAAAACATGAATGCCACAAGAGCCGAAGGCTCAGGGAGGACAGGCTGGGCAGTGAGGGCCAAGTGCCCGCGGTGGGAATTTGGGGAGCCCTGGTGAGAAGGAGACTGAGAAAGAGCAGGGGCCATGTTTGGGGGCAGATTGATGTTTTTCGGAGCAGCTGTGCCCTCATAGAGCCCTGGGCTGCCAGGGACCCTGTCCTGCCCGCATGCAGCCTGAGTGGGACCTCCCAAAGCCCCATCAGCCAGGATGAAGGAGTCTGTCACAGACATCTTTTATGGAAAATCCTTTCCTTAGGATTTTTCCTCCTGAGAAGCTGGGAAGCCTCAGGAACAAAATGTAAACATTGATTATCTGCTGCTGTGGGATGCAACAGGTGCATCTGTGATTGGTCTCATGTGGTTGTTTCTAATTAATGGCCAGTCACAGTCAGCTGGCTCAGATGGAGACCCGAGCCACAAACCTTTGTGATCATTCTTTCTGATTCTATTCTTAGCTTAGCCAGCCTTCTGATGAAAACCTTTCCTTCTATTCTTTTAGTATGGTTTTAATGTCATATATATCATAAAATAATAAATCAAGCCTTCTGAAACATGGAGTCAGATCCTCGTCTCTTCCCACAACATAAGACCCCTGTGAACACCATCACAGGACTCCTCCTCATCTCCTTGTCCACGACAGAGGGGCAGGAAAGGCCTCCCAGCGTTGTGCCTGGAGGATGCACATCCCTGCCCTGGGGAGCAGAGCTGCCCAGCCATGGGCAGAGCTGGCAGAGCAGCCACGGTGCCAGGGCAAAGGTGGGGCTGGATTTTCCAGCCTGGTGCTTTTTTGCCTTCGAATCCCAGCCAGCTGCCACATTAACTGGCGTGACTCCTTGTCTGTAACAGCACATAATGCAGCTCGAATGATGTAACTCACTGTGATGCCAGAATTTATAGGAGAAGACACTGCTTGCCGAGGTCAGGCTGGTATCTGATTTAAGCTGGCAGCAGGAGCAGCAGTGTTTCTGCAAACCTACACCAGGGCTCTCCAGCAAATCACATTACTCTGAAAGACTTTGGCGGGCCCCTCATCCAGACAGCTCTTCAAAGCCAGGGACATCAATTAGGCTGGAGTGCATCAAACCCACGCAGGGCACTCCAGGGGCAGACTCGCACTAACTCCAAAAGCACTTCCAATCAGAGAGATTTTTTTTTTTTTTGGGTGGCTTTTTTAAATTTTTTTTTTCTTTTAAATGAGCAGAAGGATTCTAGATAAACTCGATAAGGGCTGGAATCAAAACAGGATCCTGGAGCCAAAAGTGGAGTGACAGCTACTGGGGGTAGTGAAATCGCTGACAGCTCCCGAGCAGACAGAGAGGAGCGCGATCAAACTGGGGCTGTCACCTCCATCCCACCCCATCCCCGCCACACACACACGTCCCAGCGAGGGAGCAGTGCCAGGAGCTGGGAAAGGGAGCCCGAGGAGCAGCCCTGGAGCTCAGGGTGTGGGGCTGTGTTGCGTTGTGATTTCATGGTTTACCTCAGAACCTCGGGTTCTTCCCTGATAATTCCATCCCAGGTGTGTCAGTCACCTCTCCTTTCCTCACCCTCACCAGTGCTGGAGTGGTGTTATCTTTTTGGACTAAAAACTACCTGTACTTTATTCACAATAATTTTCCAATAATTATCACCTATGTTAGACAGCCTGTCTCTACTCTAAACCAATCCAAAAGTGCCACCACCACAGCAGAGGATGGAGGACGAGAAGAAGAAGAAGGACAGGACACACCCAGATTCCTCCATCTTGCCTCCTGAACCCCCATTCTAAAAACCCCAAAATTCTACTTTTTCACCCAGGAATAAATTGACTATTATTCTATTATTCTATTTTCCTTCCCAAGGCAAGCAGAAATTCAGGACTGTAATGGAGTTTCAGCTCCTCTGGTTTTCCAAGACATTGTGGAGTGCTGTGGTTTGAGCTCAAATCATTCTCTGGGATCAGCTCGGGAGGTTCTTGTGCTGCACCTGAAACTCCATTTGCACAACATTACCTTTAAATTAAGTGCAGATTTTTAAGCAGTGGTGAAGGTCTCACACAAGGTGAAGGTGTCCCTGTCCTTGGGAGGGAGTGGAATGGGCTGAGCTTTAATGTTCCTCCCAACCCAAACCATCTGTGACTCCATGGTTCTCCTTCCCAAGGCAAGCAGAAATTCAGGAATGCAATGGAGTTTCAGCTCCTCTGGTTTTCCAAGACCTTGTGGAGTCTGGATCTCTGGAGGTTCTTGTGCTGCACCTGAAGCTCCACTTGCACAACTTTACCTTTAAATTAAGTGCAGATTTTTAAGCAGTGGTTAAGGTCTTGCCAAACAGCTTAAAAGGATAATTCAGAGCAATAATGAGCTCGGACATGAAATAAACTCACTGTTGGTGACATCAGTAATGCACAGAATAATCAAAGCTGTGCTGCTTGTGGTCAGCCTGCACGTGCCAGCAGAGAAACCTGGGGAAGGTTTTCCAATCACTCCAGCCACCATCTCTAATTCTTTCCCTAAAGTATAAAATCATTCTTCCCTGGCTCTGGCTTGTGGTCAGGGCTGGGTAGGGGCCCATCACTCACGGTGGTGATTTGGTTCAGCAGGTGTTGCTGGGGCCATCGCTCATTCCGGGCTAATCTGCTGGCGGCTGTCAGGGGTTATGGAGTATTTATTGAGTTTGTGTCAGCTCCAGATGACCAATAGCCAGCAGCCTCTGGATGCCCATTGACACTGATGATATTGCTGAATTAAACTAGGTGATGTATACAGAACTTGCTTAGAGCTAGTAATGAAGCTGGGAACCATTTGAAACACAATACAGGGCCCCCAGCGCTCGGGGCTTTGCTCTCTACCTTTTAAATAAAAAATTATTATTATTTTCTTTGAACGCCAAAGGAGAAGCCATGAATCGAGCTCCCCCTGAAATATTTAGAGAGAAAAATAGAGTAACCCAATGGAAATGAAAATCATCTTTATATTCTGCAGATTTACTGCCTGCTAGTTGGGCAGTGACTGAGGAATTTCTCAGCTGCTTTTTAGAAAAGGCATCGTGGGGGAAGGAGAAGCAGGGAGGATGATGAACTGGTTATTGATTCCGCTTCAAGGATCCTTTAAAAGGTTTTGCTGAGCACCTTCAAATCTCATTGACGTGGGCTCAGCACAGGGCAGGCTCTGGCTGTGCCTGGGCTGCTGTGGCAGCTGAGCTGCATTTGGGGAGCTGCACCTCTGTCCCTGTGGTGTTCTGAGCTCTGGGGCTCCCAGTGCTCCCAGCAGCTCACCCTGGATGGGAATGGGAGGGGAAAGTCCCCCCAAAAAGGCCGAGTGGGCCATGCAGGACAAGTGTCCTTCCAGCAGGAGGCAGGGCTGGCATTTGGGGTTTGAGGGAGGCAGAGCAGGGCTGGGGGATGTCCCTGAACACCCCTGAGCAGCCCCAGCCTCCCCTGAGCCTCCCCTTTGCCACGGGGATGGAGCCAGGCTTGGGCTGCTGAGTTATCCTGCTCAGAACACCAGAGATATTTGGGGTTCAATCAGCCTGTGTGGGGCTGGCTCTGCAGAACACCAGAGTTCTGTGGGGGGCAGTCAGGCTGTGTGGGAATTACTCTGCTCAGAACACCAGGGTTAATTTGGGGTTCACCCAGCCTGTGTGGGGCTGGCTGGCACACACCAGGGTTAATCTGGGGCTCACCCAGCCTGTGTGGGGCTGGCCCTGTGGAACACCAGGGTTAATTTGGGGTTCACCCAGCCTGTGTGGGGCTGGCTGGCACACACCAGGGTTAATTTGGGGTTCACCCAGCCTGTGTGGGGCTGGCAGAGCTGCTCTGGCCCTGTGCTGCAGCAGGAGCACTCAGAGCTGTGACCTTGGCGGGGCCAGGGCAGGCTGCAGCAGTGATGGATGCCGGGGAGGAGGCTCTGGAGCTGCTGTGTGAATACCTGTTTACATGTGGGATAATGGATGGGCAGCGGCTGCCTGCAGGCTGTAACTCACCCCGGGGATGCTGGGACCGGGTGACACCATAAACCAGGCAGCAGAGAGCAGGAGCAGCTCGGCCCCGCTGGGATTTACAGCCGGGGCTCGCTCCCTGACCATCTCATCTCTGGGCTTTTATTGCACACACGCTGCACGGGGAAATTATTATTGTAAAAATTTGTTTAAAGGAGCTGGGTAAACTCTCTTTGATCTGACAATTTCACCTTAAAATCTTCCTGTTCCTGTGGCTGGAGAGGAGGGTGTTTGGCACGTAAATCATCAGCAGGCACAGCTGCATCCAAGTGTGTGCTGTAATCGTGGGAGAGAATTCTCACTTTGGTTTGACCTCGGGATGTGGAGCCCAGGGTGGGGAGGTGATGCTGGCTGGGGGCTCTGTACAAATCACAAACAGGACAGGACTGCTGGGAACGTGCCTTGAGCTGTTTGATTTTCCAGCATCAGTCTCATTACATGGTTATGACAATGGGAAGATGCCACCAGCTCAGATCTCAGGCAGCAGATCAAGAACTTAATGTTACAACTCACTTTATAAGTTTTTTAACCAATCACACAAAGCAAAAGCACATTGACAGTAGTTCCATCCAACCACTATAAGCACAGGTACCTTTGGTTAAAACAACACTTGCTTATTTCAAATACAATACCTGCTTGTAAGCCTTAAAACACAATGCACAGAGCTCCATTATTAAGCTTCAATCTTCCTAATATCTCACTAGATAAACTTTTCTGTACCTTAGAGAGTTATTCTAGACTAACATTAATACACAGACCATTGTTCTATTTGTCCTTGCTTTTCTACTTTTTAAATAATTTTTCTGCTGACCAATCTCATGGCTGCTGCTTAGCTCTAATCACAGTTCTGCTGCCTCTGGGGCCTGCCTTGTGCTGCTTTCCCAAAACCCGCTGATTTTGTGGATTCCCACAATGGGAGGAGCAGGGGACAGAGCTGAGTGACCTCAGTGTGGGTGGCCTGAGTCCCACACAGCCATGGGGACCCTGTGAGACCCAGGCTGGGCTGGTGTTTGCCAGGGCAGAGAGGGGCTTTGGGCTCTCCCATCATTATCCAGCCTACCCTGAGCCCCCCAAAACCAGGGTGGTGCTGCTGACACCAGTGACAAGGGCTGGGGACAGAGCAGAATGGGTCACCTCGTTCTTCTGGCAGGAGAAAAGGTGCTGATGGCTGCTGGGAGCTGCTGCTGCTCCTGCTGATGAATAATCTTCCTGCAATCTCTTCTGAAAAGCCTGGCTCGGGATTAGGGCTGAGAGCTCGATTTGATTAAAAGAGTCAGGAGCAAATTAGGAGCCACTCGGTGCTTAGTCTTGCCACTTCTTATAACCGGGCCCCAGATGAAAATATTTCAGTTGCTATTTGCTCCTCTTTAGTGTCTCTCTCCAAGGGGCTCTCCCAGCCCAGGTGGGCACAGGGACCCAGGCTCAGCCACTCTGTGACCTTGGCTGGGCTCTGCCTCTCTGCTGCCTGTGCTAAACAGGAGATAATATTTCTCTATTTCCTGCAGCGCAAGGTGAAAATAAATCAGGTGAGAACGGTGGCTGCTGGAGATGTCTGGGAGCCAATGCCCTCCCGAGGTTCAGCTCTAGACCTGGGGCAGATAATCAGGAGTTTTATATATTTTTAAACAAATAAAAAGCCAATGGGCAGCCAATGGGGAGCCAATGCCCTTCTGAGGTTCAGCTCTAGACCTGGGGCAGATAATCAGGAGTTTTATATATTTTTAAACAAATAAAAAGCCAATGGGCAGCCAATGGGGAGCCAATGCCCTTCTGAGGTTCAGCTCTAGACCTGGGGCAGATAATCAGTAGTTTTATTTTTTTTTATACAAATAAAAAGCCAATAGGAGCCAATGGGGAGCCAATGCCCTCCCGAGGTTCAGCTCTAGACCTGGGGCAGATAATCAGTAGTTTTATTTTTTTTTATACAAATAAAAAGCCAATAGGAGCCAATGGGGAGCCAATGCCCTCCCGAGGTTCAGCTCTAGACCTGGGGCAGATAATCAGGAGTTTTATACAAATAAAAATCCAGTGCCTGCCTTCCACCCTGTGATTTGCCATTCCTTGGCACCCAGAGCTGCAGATCCTGATGCCCTGAGCGTGTTCCCCTGGCTGGAAAGCAGGAGGGGACTCCTCCTCTTGTGACTAATTGTCCAAAGCCATCTCACACAGAGATGATCAGTTAATGCTGCACCTCTCCGTGTCTGCATGGCAAGGAAAGGCAAAAAGCAGTTTGGAAAGATCAATCATGCACACTCATCACAAAAGGCATTGGCACGCAGGTCCCTGCCCCTCCTGGCTGAGGAAATGATGGTGCTGGGAGATTAAGGCTTGAGAGGAGCTGTGCTGTGTCTCCTCAGCACTCTGATCCTGAGATAGATTACCCAGAGAGCTCTCACTGCTCCCTGCTTGTGCTAAACAGAGATAATGGCCTTTGGAGTCACCTCCACGTAATGATGCAGCCACCAAATAAATGATCCTTCCTCCCTGCCCAGCACAGAGCAGGGGAGGGGGTTTGGGCACCCTGATGGCTGGGAGGGGGAAACAGGCTGGGGCTTGTGCCCTGCCTTTTTAAAAAAACACAAGTTCCTAAACAGCTGAAGAAAAAAAAAACATTAAATGCTCCATATACTCTCTATAAACAAGCAGTTAGAGAAATCCGGGCTGGAAAACACTTGGTGGGATAAGGTCAAGCTTCTCATATGAATCAAATTAGTGGCCACTCAACGAGCAGCACACAGCGTTGGGCTGAGGGGAGCAGGGAAATGCTGCATTTTCAAGGTTATGCTTTTGTTCCCTGCTGGGGCTGCTCCCTGCCAGGGGACCTTGGCGCCACTCCGAGTCACTTTGAGGCTGTTTGGTGTTCCCTGATTGGGGATTGGGGATCAGAGATCAGGGGATTGGGGATCAGGGGATTGGGGGATTGGGGGAATCAGTGATAGAGGGATTGGAAAATAAAGGATCAGGGGATTGGAGATCAGTGATTGGGGGATCAGGGGATTGGGGGATCAGGGATTGGGGATCAGGGGATTGGGGATCAGGGATCAGAGATATGGGGATTGGAAGAGAGGATTGGGGTTCAGGGATCAAGGGATTAGGGGACATGGGGATCAGGGATTCAGGGATTGGGAGATATGAGAATCAGGGATTCAGGGATTGGGAATATGAGGATCAGGGATCAAGGGATTGGGAATATAGGGATCAGGGATCAAGGGATTGGGGATATGGGGATCAGGGATCCACTCCCCCTGCCCTGCAGCCGTGCTTTGCAGCTGTCTCATTCACTGTGTGACACAGCCAGGCTGTCCCTCTCATCCCTCCCTGCCTGGCTGCGTGCAGGAGGGCCTGCTGTGGTTTCCTGCAGGAGAAGGAGATGCAGCCTTGCTCTGGGTGCAGGGAGAGTTCCTGAGACTGAAGTGTTCAATTTTACTCCAGCGAGCATCCAGTATAATCCATTGAAAGGGCACTGTCCTTCAGGCCTTTCAGCTGGGCTGACAGCTGCCCACTGATTAATTGACAGGTTAAAAAGATTGATTCCACATGTCAGAGCTGTAACCCTGCCAGAACAATGCTGCTGTCAATTGGGCTGTAAAACAGACGCTTACATTAACGGCCCTGACAGCAGCAGCACACCAACACATGCACCTGCCTTTATGGAGAGCCTAAGCACACAGCCAGGCACAGATTAATCATCCTGAAAGCAGAGCTGGAGGATCCAATCAATGTTTCTGCAGTGCACAAGTGCTGCAGCGCTGCCTTGGCACCGGCTCCCGCTGCAGATGGTGCCTGGTGGGGCACCTGGGCATGGGGGCTGCCCTGGTGTTGTTCCCTGCCTTGGCCTCGTGTGCCCCTCTCCAGCCTTTTCCAGCTCTGAGTGTCTGCACAGGGCACAGCTGTGCTCACCTGTGGAGCCCTGTCCCCTCTGTCCCCTCCCAGGTGTGGAGATTTGGGCACAGGGCCCCCAAAACCCTTGGGCTGGCACAGCTGAGGGGGTTCTGGTGCTAGAACAGGAATGGCCCTGAATGGGACATGGCCAGAGCCCACTGTGTCTCTCACTCCTCCCTTTCTCTCTGCTGGCTTTCCCCATCAGCAGCATGTAACTCATTAATATCATTAATCTCCCAGAGCCCCTCAGCTGCAGCACTATTCAGTGCAATATAAAGACTGCTCTGTGCAAATCTCTAATAACCCAGTGCAAAATAACAACTAAATAAACTGTTTAGCGCAATACAGCAGCACACCTCATGTTGGGGAAGATGAAACAGGAAAGCCTGATAAATATGATTGCCTGGCAAAAGATTTGGAGAATATGGAAATTATAAGTGAGATGGAAATGAAAGCAAGCTTTGAGATACCTCAGTTACTGAACAACTGGAAAACAATGGTGTGGCCGGCTGAAGGTGATCCCCTTTTGATGGAACAACTCCCTCTGCTTGCAGACAGGCCCAAGGGTCAGAGCAGACCCTACAGCTTGGCAGAAGGACCCAAAGAGGAGTTTTAGGGTTTAACACAGTGTGGTAATGTAATGATACTTATAGGCTGTATGGAAATGCTGTAGGATTTGTACCTTGTACTAGATTGGTTAGTGAGAATGAGAATATTCAGCACAGAAGACTGTAACGGGAACCTCGCTCTCTTACCCTTTTACTCTCTTACCCTCTCATCCTCTCTCCCCCTCTCTTCTCTCAGGCCTGCTCTGAGCTGTGCCTGGCAGCTCCCAGCAGGGCCCTGCACCCAGGCCCTTTGCAATAACCCCAAGTTCCATGACCAGAAGAAGATTTATTGTATTGCAACAGGAACCTTGTCCTCTTTTACTCTCTCTTTACCCTCTTTACTCTTCCTCACTCTCTCATCTCTACAATGCTCTTGCCTTCTCTCTTTTTACCTCTCTCTCCCTCTTTGGGGCCTGCTCTGAGCTGTGCCTGGCAGCTCCCAGCAGGGCCCTGCACCCAGGCCCTTTGCAATAAACCCCAAATTCCATGACCTGGCTGCAGAGATCTCTCATCTCCATCCATCCCCACCGTGCTACCCCCTACACTCCCACCCCTCAGTTGCTGCTCATTGTCCTGCTGCCCTCTGAGGCTGGAAAATGCCACAGGGAGGGACCTTCCCCCTGTTCCCAAGGTCTGAGCCAGGCTGCATCCAGGGCTGGCAGTTTCCAGCCCCAGCCTGGAGCATCTCGGGCTGGAAAGTGCTGACACGGCCCCAGCTCCCCACCCAGCGTGCTGAGGAATGAAAAAACCCTCTGCAATCTGGAGAGATAAGGAGAGGTTGAGTCACGAGTGAGCTGGGCTCTGCCAGAAGACGTTTCAAAGCTTTTATGGTGAGATTCAATACAGATATACAGAGATCAATTATCTTAAAAGCAGCAAGGAGGTTCAGCAAATATTTCCAGCTTTAAACAGGTTTATTTCCATCTGCACTTATCTGTGCTATTTAAACTCCATTGCTTGCAGTTAATCTTTTGTAATGCAGCATAAGAGGGCTTATTTACTTTCTAATGACATCAATTGGCCATAAATATTAGACATCTAAGGTTCGCTGGAGCTATAGGGACAGTTTTCCATTCCTACTTGACATTTGACTATTTGCAGTGCTTCCTTTCTGTTTGTTCTTGTGTGACTCACTTATCGGCTGTCATAGGCCCGCTTCGATTTATTTAAATGGAATGAATAAGTACATTAGGCAAAGCTGTCAGGAGGGGAGAGAATGGGAACTCACAGGGATGAGTGATAAGTCAACAAGCTGCGAGGGAGATTCTCAGCAGAGCCGCACAAATCAACGTGCTAAATGGGAGCAGCAGAGACAGCGCCGTGGCAGGGGCTGGGATGAGCAAAACTGCAGATGCCAGGGCAAAGAGGAGCCAGCAGAATCTGTGGGACATGGTGCAGATTGTGGGATGAGCATCCCAGGACAAACAGGAGCCACCATAATTGGTGGGACACGGTGCAGATTGTGGGATGAGCAAAACTGCAGATCCCAGGTGTCACCATCATATTTTCTGGAAAAATCCCCTTGCCCAGGATTCTTCTCCTGGGAAGTCGAGAAGCCTCAGAAAAAAAGGAAACCAATAATTATCTCATTTGCTTCTCCTGTGTTTTGCTGCTTTGGAGATTGTTTATCCAACAAGTGATTGTTTCATTGCTTTCATGTGAATTGTTTTGACTCATTGGCTAATCATGGTCAAGCTGTGTCGGGACTCTGGAAGGAGCCACGAGTTTTCATTATTATCTTTCAGCCTTCTGTCTGCATCCTTTCTATATTCTTTAGTATAGTTTAGTATAGCGTTCTTTAATATAATATAGATAATAAATAATAAATTAACCTTCTAAGAGCATGGAGTCAGATGCATCATTCCTTCCTTCATCTGGGAACCCCGCAAATACAAGATCCAGGGCCAACAGGAGCCACCACAACCTGTGGGACACGGTGCAGATTGTGAGATGAGGATCTCAGGACCAACAGGAGCCACCACAATCCATGGAACTCAGTGAGATGCCGGCTCCTCTGGCAGCCACAGCCTGTGGCACTCAGCAGCACCAAGAGCTGGGAGAGTTATTAGAGATCAAAGGCTCCAGACTATTATCTGCCACTAAGGTGGGAGTTGTGCAAACACCCAGACAGCTCTGGACTTGGGAAGATAGTTTTTCTTTTTAATTTCCTTCGTTGTGTAGTACTTAGCCCAACTAATTAATTGTGGAGAGCTCGTATCACTGCCCTGCTGGAAGTGTGTGCCTCGAGTTTATTAGTGATGATCTGCGAGGGGGAAGAGCCCTGGAGCCCTTTTGTCAGTTTTAGGTGATGGATGTAGCTTGCTTGGTGTGAGAGGGATAAAGTTTGAGCCCCCTTTTTCAGAGGGATGCTGCAGCAGGACATGGGGGGACATTGTGGGCTTTCTGTTCCTCCTTTAATCACAGCACTTTGAAACTCCTCTGCTCCTTTTTTCCAATATGCCCAAGCCCAGGTGAGCCCCTGTGCCAGACTCTGGGCTCTGGTTAGCCCAGGGAAGGGCTGGGACAGGCCCATTCCTACTCTTGTTTCAGTGTTCCTCCCCTCCAACAACGCGGTTTTGGTTTTCACTCCTAATCTTTGAACCCCCCAAAACCCCTTAATTGGCTGCACACAGTAAATCAGAGCTGACAGTGGTTGAATAGCAGCTGATTAAAATCATTTGTTTTCAAACTCAGCCAGCTGCACGCTCCTGCCTGCATGACTTTTGTGGCATTCCCTGCATTTCTATCCCTCTCTCTTCCTTTCTTTTAAAAGAGTTGCATCACATTTTTCACATTCTTTGGAAATGAGATCCTCTTCTCAGCCCTCTTCCCTTCCCCACACAGCACCAGTCTCCATTTTACAAGCCCAGCCTTGTTTATCTCCAGGACCACTCATGAGATTCCTGCTCCATTCACAGTGCCCAGGCCACATCTGGTTTGGGTTTGTTTGTGTTTGGTTGGTTTTTTTCCCAAAAGAAACACAAGGAGGGAGAGAAAAGCTTTAAACTCCTGATTGCCCATTGCCTGCCTTGCACTCCTGGCCAAAGCAGGGCTTGGAAAAGCTGACAATCGTTTAAAAGTGCTGTGAGGAAGTCATGGAATGGTGAGCAGGGGAAGGAGAAGGCTTGCATGTTTCACTGAGGGTCTGGCCCAGGTGGAAAATGCAAAATCTCAGAATCCCAGAATCCAAGAATCCCAGAATCACAGAATCACAGAATGCCAGAATCCCAGAACGATGAGGTTGGAAGAGACCTCTGAGATCATCCAGCCCAACCTGTGCCCCAACACCTCAACCAGATCGTAGCACCAAGTTCCATGTCCAGGCTTTTTTTAAACACATCCAGAGATGGTGATTCCACCACCTCCCTGGAAGAGCATTCCAGTGCTTTATTATTCTTTTGGTGAAAAATTTCTTCCTAATATCCAACCTATTGGTCTCTCCCATTGGGCAGCAACTGACAGAACCAGAGGTCACAGACTCAGACTATGTCAGGGAAGGTATAGGTTGGATATTAGGAAGAAATTTTTCACCAAAAGAATAATAAAGCACTGAAATGCTCTTCCCAGGGAGGTAGTGGAATCACCATCTCTGGATGTGTTTAAATAAAGCCTGGACATGGCGCTGGGTGCTATGGTCTGGGTGAGGTGTTGGGGCACAGGTTGGGCTGGATGATCTCAGAGGTCTCTTCCAACCTCATCATTCTGAGATTCTGTGATTCTGGGATTCTGTGATACCTTCCCTGACATAGCTTGAGACTGTCCCTCTGGTTCTGTCAGCACTGCCCAGTGGAAGAGACCAACCCCACCTGTCTCCAACCTCCCTTTAGGCATGCCCAGGATGCTCAGAGGAGGAAAAGCTCAGGGCCAGGCTTGAGGGGACACCTTGGTGACATTGTGGGGACACCTTGGTGGCCCCAAACCCTGGGGCTGGGGTCTCTGTGCCTCCCAGCACAGTCTGGGTGCTGTGGCTGCAGCGTGCTCGGCCACCAGCCATCCCTGGAAATGTGTCCTGGCTGCGAGTGCCATTCCCCAGCTCAGGCATCTGCAGCCATATGCATCAAATTAAAAGCAAACGTGGGATATAAATCTCCTCGCCATTCCTGGGGAAGGTTTCGCATGACAGCCACATTCCTGTGACACTTTCCATCTTCTGTTTTACCGCACGCACCAACAGCTGTTTCCAAAACAAACCCTGAGTGATGAACAGACAAAATCTTGGCTATTTGGACAAACCTGCTGCTGCAGTGGGGTCGTGCGTGAGTGGAGGGAGATTCTGCAGGGCTGGGGCCTCTCCAGGCCTCTGCCAGCATTCGCTGCCCTTTTTTCCTCTTTTTCTCCACAAAAACATGCAGTGGAGCCGTGCAGTGGATGGTTCTGGAGGGGTGTCAGAACCCAGGACATTTTGAGACCCTGGCAGGGGGCTCAGAGACCTTGGCACAGAGTCAAAACCACCTGTGCCTTTGATTTTAGCCCATGGAAACAATTACCAACTTTGTGTGAGGAGTTACAAGCCACAAGGGTTTGAGTAGAATGATAGTGAATTTGTCACAGGGTGAAAAAGTAGAATTTTGGGGATTTAGAATGGGGGTTCAAGGGGCAAGATGGAAGGATCTGGGCGTGTCCTGTCATTCTTGTTCTTGTTCTTGTTCTTGGTCTTGGTCTTGGTCTTGTTCTCCTTCTCTTCTTCCTTTTCTTTTCTTCTTCTTCTCCTTCTTCTCCTTCTTCTCCTCCTTCTCCTTCTCCTTCTCCTTCTCCTTCTTCATGTCCTCCATCCTCTGCTGCGATGGCATCACTTTTGGATCGGTTTAGAGTAGAGACAGACTGTCTAACACAGGTGATAGGTATTGGAAAATTATTGTAAATAAAGCACAGGTAGTTTTTAGCATAAAAAGCCAACAGCACCCCAAGGGCAGGGACTGTGCCGCAACCTGACCTGCTGGACAGATCTCAGCAAGTCAGAGAAAGAATGGAATAGATAAGAGAAAATAAACAACCTTGAAAAGCAAAACCAACAAATCTCAACTTCTTTGGTTGCAGGGCTGGGAAAAAAAAAAAAGACTTTTTAATACCTCAGGGGTCATCTCAACCACAGAAAACCCAAGAGAGGGGTAACTTCTCTTACAGGCCTGACTGTACCTTCAACTTCTCCAGCCTCTCAGGGAGAAATTCAGGTCACTGCTTGATGAAGACTTCTGAAGTTCCCTTATTGCAGTTGTCATTTCTGCTGTGCTGGGAGCTGGCGAGCCTCGGGCCGTGGGAATTGGGAAGCACAAACCAAAGGAGCTGCCCAGCCCTTGATGAGCCCGCTCCTAAATCACCCAGCCCCATCTGGAGGGAGAGTTTATCCCGCTGGATCTGGGTTTGGCAGCCTCAGAGCAGTGTGTGTGCGTCCCTGGCTGGCTGGGAATGGTCCTGCTCCATGGGGATCATCCCAGATCTCTTCCCACCACTCCCTGGAGCAGGATTTGCTCGCCGTGCCCAGGTACAGCTCCAGAACTCCCCCATCCACCTTTCCCCGCAGTGATTTCTGCCCTGGGAGGATGTTTACCTTCCCCAGCCGCCTTTTCCTTACATTTAAACAGAAATGTTTCCTTCTCTAAACAGTTTACATTCCCGACTCCAGAGCTATCCCGCTTGCCAAAGCCACCAGTATTTGTCTCACTTTAAATGCATTTATATGCTAATGCAGACAGGCTCTCCAGCTCGCAGGGAAATTAGTCCTTTCTTGCTGGATTTACAAACTGCAGCCATCAAACATCCTCTGGATTTATCTGTGTTAATCAAAGCCTCTCTTCCGCCCGGTGCAGGTGTGATGTGGCCGTTCCTGGTGATAAACCACGCTCACAGCCCTGGATTATCTGTCCAGGCTTGACAAATCGGTGCCACGTTTGGGGGAGGAGGAGGAGGAGGAGAGGGGAGGAAGGAAATGTAATTTCAAGGCTACAGTTCTCTGTGTGTGGCTGGGCAGCGTTTCTCCCTGTTTTATTGCCTTGGGGATCATCTCACAGCTTCAGGCATTACCTGATTACAATCTGCAGAGGTATGGAGAGCTTCCCCAAGGTCAGGCAGCCTCTCCTGGTTGGAATCCCAAAGTCATTCCAGCGGGACAGACTCATCTCCCTCTCCAGGGGGAGCCCAGGTGATGCTCCCACCTCAGTGATGCTCCCACCTCTCTGCAGAGGGCATGTGTCGCACACATCTTTTATGGAAAATCCTTTCCTTAGGATTTTTCCTCCTGAGAAGCTGAAAGGCCTCAGGAACAAAATGTAAACATTGATTATCTGCTGCTGTGGAATGCAACAGGCGCATCTGGGATTGGTCTCATGGTTGTTTCTAATTAATGGCCAGTCACAGTCAGCTGTCTTGGACAGAGATTCTGAGCCACAAACCTTTGTTATCATTCTTTTCTATTCTATTCTTAGCTAGCCTTCTGATGAAATCCTTTCTTCTATTCTTTTAGTATAGTTTTAATGTAATATATATATCATAAAATAATAAATCAAGCCTTCTGAAACGTGGAGTCAGATCCTCATCTCTTCCCTCATCCAGGAACCCCTGTGAGCACCATCACAGGCATGGGGAGCTCTGAGCTCCCTGGGACCCCTCCACTGAATCCTTCCATGCATTCAGGATTTATCTCAGCTGCCTGTTGCCCATTTTGGTCTCTTCTGGCCCCGTTCTCACACCTCTGACAGCTCCACACAATTCCCAGTTCCTCGCTGCTGTCAGGAGAGCTGGAAACCCCCCAGGCCTGTGTTAGACAGTGCTTAAAAACAATGATAAAACTGGATAAAAAGGATGTACCTGGAATGGTTTTCTGTGGAAAACTGATAAATCAACAGCAAAAAAAAAAAGGTTTTGCTTTAACATCGAGGTTCTGTTTAACTTTTTGTCTAAAACCTTACAACGTTTTGCTTATAAAATCCCCAAATCTTTCATTTTGACTTCACTGTGCTGTATTACAACCATAATGTAATTGATATCCAAGAAGAGGATTAATTGTTGAGTTATAACACAGTAACAGATACTGGTTTTCTGTCTAGATTTGGGACAAAACCTCAGAACTTCTCGTACAATGGAAACTCCATTTTCCATCCAGCTGTAACAGTAACCCCAATGCACCGAGATTAATCTGGAGAGGAGGATAGAAAACATCCAATCACTCACTCGTAAGATTTAAGGAACAATGTCATCCCCAAACCACCTTTCTTCCTTTCAAGTTTTCAAGCATGAAAACTGACACTGGAAGGGAGAAAATTTAGACTGGGAGCAGACGAGTTGGACAAGTTGCCAAATCATCCAGGGCCTGCTCAAGTTCAGCCTCATTCTTCTGGAAAATAATGATGGAAAATTCATTTGAGTATCGTGTGCAGCTTCGCTGGGGTGGAGGAGGGAAAGGGGCAAATTTAATTCCAAACTGCCCTCAAACGGATGCGGAATGTAAACTTTCGCTGCATTTCTGTCAGACTTAATGGATTTCACTTATGGGAACTATAATAAACAGCTCATTACAGAGTCAGCTGCGGCAGCATTGGGAGCCCAGCAGAGCCATTTGTTTTCCAAGGCAGATTTAGTCTAAAGGGGGTGGACAGAATAATCCAGTGTTTGAAGTGTGGGGATCAAAGCTTGAGGGACTGGCAGGGTGGGATTTGGGGTCTGTAGGACATGGGCATGGTGTGCAGGAGCTCCAGAGCCCAAGAGGCTGCAGCTCCACTGGAGTGCTGATGGCTGCTGGACATGGGGCAGGCAGTTCTCACACAACAGACTTCCAAAAAGTTGTTGTCATCAAAAACCCCAAAGGGAATAGGAAAATGCAAATTTCTGGAGCTTCTTGCATGAAGAACAATACTGTGAAAAGACCAAGGGATGTCCTTTGTACCATGGCAGAGGTTTCTTAAGTAAAAAGTTTCAAATTCAACACATAGTTCTACAGGCTAAAATTTAAATGCTTAATTCACATTGCTAACTCAAGTGAACACCAAAAATCTCCATTTCATTGGCACCTTCCCTACCCTACCGACCCCACCATGGCAGAGCAATGTCCCCATCCCAGGACAGCAGAGCCACCACAACAGCTCTGAGGAACCTCGTGGAAGACTGGATTTATAACTCAATAAACATCTGTGGAGCTGAGGGCTGGGATCCCAGCTCACCCTCCGCAGCAGCTCCTCCTTCCCTGGCGCACATCTGGCGGGGAGCAGCGCCATCAATCTGCTCCTCCGCCCCCGCACGGGCCCTGGGGGAAGCCAGAGGACAGTGGTTTCAAACAGTGGGACTGTCAGAGTGCTCAGCACGCCATAAATCACAGCCAACATCTTCCCTTTCATGTCCCTGCGGCCGGGGACTGGCGGACACCCCTTATGTGACCGTGTTCACAGGGGCCCGAGGATGAGGGAAGAGACGAGGATCTGACTCTGTGTTTCAGAAGCTTCATTTATTATTTTATGATATATATTATATTAAAACTATACTAAAAGAACAGAAGAAAAGATTTCATCAGAAGGCTAGCTGAGAATAGAATAGCAAAGAATGATAACAAAACCTTCTGTCTCGGACTCTCTGTCTGAGCCAGCTGACTGTGATTGGCCATTGATTAGAAACAACCACATGAGACCAATCACAGACGCACCTGTTGCATTCCACAGCAGCAGATAACCATTGTTTACATTTTGTTCCTGAGGCCTTTCAGCTTCTCAGGAGGAAAAATCCTAAGGAAAAGATTTTTCATAAAAGATGTCTGTGACACCCCTAAACACTTCCATACCCGCGGAGATGCTCCGGGGCCCTGCAGATAAATCACTGCTTCTGGAGGGAAGAGAGAGGGGCTGGGGGCAGCAGGGGCTCAGCTTCTGCTGTCCTTGGGCCATTTGTGCATGTTCATGTCACCCTTGTGGCCTCTGGCTCCTTCCTGCAGGCACAAAGCCATGGCTCAGCACAAGCGGGCACCACACCTGCACTCAGGGCACTGAGAGCACTTTTTGTCCTCTAAGCAGGAAAAAACCCACACTGCTTGGAGGCGCAGAGATGTAGAGGATCCCTGGAAGTGTCCAAGCAAGGCTGGACAGGGCTTGGAGCAACCTGGAATAGAGAAAGGTGTCCCTGCCCATGGCACTGCATGAGCTGTTAGGTCCATCCCAACCCAGAGCAGTCTGTGGTTGACACCCAGGCCATAGTGTGTGGGTTGCTGGGCTTAAACACAAAATAAATTGGTTTATTTTCCTCCTTGTTGATATTTTGGATTTGGACAAATGGAGAGAAAGCTCTGCCCTCCATTTGACTGAAGGAAGAATCAATTCTTTTGTCAGATCTGAGGTTTCACCCCTCTCATTTGATGCTAGCCTCCAAATTCTGTGGTGGGTTTTAAACACAAAATACATTGGTTTATTTTCCTCCTTGTTGGTACTTTGGATTTGGACAAATGGAGAGAAAACTCCACTCTCCATTTGACTGAAAGAAGAGGCAATTCTTGTGTCAGATCTGAGGTTTCACCCACTCTCATTTGATGATGGCCTCCAACTTCTGTGGTGGGTTTTTAGCCACATCTAGAGATGGTAAAAGACATGTTGGGAGAGGTACAGAGGATTGTTTCTTCAATTTTTCCTATTAATAGTGCCAAGAAAAATAAAAATCCCTGTAAATTCAGTCTAGAAACAATCCTGGTTAATAACCCTGCAATAAACCCCGAGACTTGTACGTGCCTTTGCAGTTGTTGTTGTTGTTGTGGACACTTTGAAATCTCTGTTTTCCTTGCTGGAAAAATGATCTCCACTGTGTGATGACCCTAAAAATTTAGCAGTTCTAGGAGATGACAGAAGAATTGAGAGCTTGGGGAAAGATAATTACTGCAGTAAAACCAGATTAGCCGGTTTTGAGCTTTATTCCTGAAGATGCTGTTGATGTTTGACCAGGTTTTTTTGAGGTCAGCCTCGTAACTTCCCATCCAGTAATTATTCTAACATTTGTTAAACCAGTGAGTGTTATTAATCAGAGCTAACGAGGCAGTGGAACAGATACAGGTCACAGCGTGCTTCAGCCTTTCCATGGGTGTTTCTGTGGCCATGTGCTGCTGGAGCCACTCTGGAGTGTTGGAGAGGAGAAATAACCCAAAAAACTCCACTGAGGAACCTCCTCTGCTTTGAGAGGAGCAGATCCCTGGGGTGTCCTGGAGCAGAGGGAAAGCAGCACCCAGCCCAGGGTGGTTTTCTCTGTCTGTGATGGTTCTGTGCTGATCTGGAGCTGTGCCTGATCCTGCACCAGTTTCACAGCATCCCCTTCTTTCCAGAAGTACTTTGAGGAACGATGCTCTGCTCTGCTGTGAGACTCAAACCATTTTAAATATTAATTAAGTCTCTCAGCTCTGGTCTACAATAGCTGGTTAATATTTGAATTAAAGAGCTAAAAACAAAGCTCTGCTGACAGCAGCAGCATGGAAAAGCAGAGCCAGGGGCAGGAGCAGCAATTGCTGGAAGTGCCCGGAGCAGCAGAGCTCGGGGCACCACAGCTCCTTGCACCCTCCAGTGTCAGCACCCAGGACATCCCTCTGGCTGTCCTGAGCAGCCCAGACCCCTGCCAAGGGTCTCAGAAAGCTCAAAATGCCTGTGTGGTTTTGATTATGAGCCATGGAGCAAATTACCAACCTTGTATGAAGATCAGCAAGCCATAACAGTTTAAGTAGAATATTAGTGAAGTTATCACGGGGTGGAAAAGTAGATTTTGGGGTTTTTGGTATGGGGGTTCAGGAGGCAAGATGGAGGGTACTGGGCGTGTCCAGCCTTTCTCCTTCTTCTTCTTGGCCTCCGTCTTCTGCTGGAATGGTGGCACTTTTGGGTTGGTTTAGAGTAGAAGCTCACTGTCTAACATAGGTGATGGGTATTGGAAAGTAATTGTAAGTATTGTACACGTAGTTTTTAGTATAAAGACATAACACCACCCCAGGGGCAGGCAGAGGCTTGCTGAGCTGACCTCGGCAGGGCAGGAGAAAATTTTTATAGATAAGATAAAATAAACAACCTTGAGACCGAGAAATGAAGAGCTCTGACTCCTTCTTCAAGCACCGGGCTGGGAAAAGAGACTTTGGAACTTTTCTCGGGATCACTGTGAGCAGCAGAGATCCCGACACTCCAGCCCCAACGCCGAGCTCCATCCCCAGGCTCTCCAGCTCCCTGGTGCAGGATTTTCACTCAAATGAGGTTTCTGAGCTCCTGCTTGCGATTCTTGCCCGAGGGAAGGGCTCCCATCCTGGCCGGGCTGGGCGCATCCTGCCCTGCATCCCTCCCTGCATCCCGAGGGATGCTCGGCACATCCAGGGTGGCACCGCTGGAGCAGCGAGGAGCTGCCGGGCCGGGAGCTGAGCCCGCTAGTGGCAGCACGAAGGAAGGAGCCCCGAGGCAGAGGAAGGCAGGGCTGCGAGCTCCGAGCTCCTCCTCGCAGGCAGCAGCAGCGCCCAGCTGGCTGCGTGCGAGCCGAGTCTGATGTTCGAGGGCTCTCTCGGGCGGAATATATTTCCCTTCTTTGTAGCTGGCTGTAACTCACCTCCCTGCAAAGCTCTCTGCCAATACAGCGTTTGCTGATGTATAGCTACAGCCATTTTCCCTGTTTCCCTTACTCTGTCTCCGTATAGAATAATATGCGATTAATTGATTTTCTGTCGCTCTTTTAGTACGGAAAATTAATTTTGGAGCAACCTTGTTTTCTCAGGGTATGAATTCTCTACATGCAGAGTAATTCCACTCCTACATTATTCATGAGAGAAAATAGTGATGGAGTGTGTAACTGAGGCAGCCCCAAGGCCACAAACTGATAGTCTGCTTTACTGATACAACAATATTCCACTGATGCTTCTAAATAATTCACGGCTACAACTCAATTTGGCACCAGGCACACGGCTCGGGATGTGGCTGGTGCAGAGGGGAGTGGAGGCACCTTGGCAGGACACTCAGGTCCCCAGAGAGAGCCCAGGGCCACCAGGCAGAGAGGGACCCAGCCAGGCCATATCTCTGGTGGAATTCCAGGGATTTGGAGTCACAGCATGAGTAAAAGGCTGAGGAGAGCATGGAGGGACACCTGAAGGTCCCATTTGTGTTTTCTGTAGCTGCAGAGCCTCTCCTGCTCTGAGCCCAGACCATCCTTGCCATGGGCAGAGCTCATGGGCACCAGCCCTGAGGGAGCCAGCACTGCTGAGCTCCTCAGGGATGTGCCTGGAGCACTCCCTGGGCCGTCCTGACTGACTCCTGAAGGCCCTGCCTGGGGTGTTGCAGGGGAGAAATAACCCAAATAATTACCACATTTCCGTGTGGATGAAAGGGTTAACAGTGGCTGAGGGGCTGTGGGGAGCAGAAGTTGAGCATCACCCTACTGTGGATATTTTTGCCTTGACAAGGGGGAGAGAATGATGCATCTGACTCCATCTTATCAGAGGGCTAATTAATTACTTTATTATACTATATTATTCTTTATATTCTATAGATTCTATAGATAATATAATATCTAATATCTAATATCTAATATATAGTATATAGTATATAGTATATAATATATTGTACATTGTATATTGTATATTGTACATTGTATATTGTACATTGTATATTGTATATATATTATATATATTATATTACACTACATTACATGACATCTCAACTGAATCTGCCTCGCTTTTCTCTGTGAGGAGAAATGTGGCAGCCTCACCCAGCAGCACCCCCGGCGCTGTGTGAGCTGTGGGGCTGCAGGGAGGGTTAATCCTGGGCAGCCCTTTCAGCGCGAGTGGAAAATGGCAGGGCCTTCCCTTCCTCCTCCCCTCCTCTGGCAGCAGGATGGAGTGAGTGAGAACCTTGTCCTGGCACCGGCCTCCCTTTTAGATTGATGACTTGTGAGGAGATGCCTCAGTCACATGTTGGGATTTTTTCCCTGCTGAACTGTACCTGGCACCCTGCAGCCATTTATCACGGGCTGCAGATGGAAGGCAGCAGCAGCAGGACCTGCAGGGCCAAGACACACAGGATCCCAGCCAGCCCAGGGAGGGTGGGGGATCTTCTGGGGCGTGTGTGCTTGTGTGGGTTTTTTTTTAATCCAAAATGATAAATCTGATTTCTTTCAGGATATTGGAACAGCTGCAGCTGACCTGGCTATTTATCCGACAGATCTTCAGGGTGTAAGATAACAGCTCTTAGAGGATGGATGTGGTGTTATAAACTGTCCAGGCACAGAACGTGATTAATGGGATTCGCAGAGATAAACATATGGGGAGGAGAGCTCAGCATCTAAGAAAATCCCATCCCTGGAATGGCTGGGAGGCTGTTGATGAGCTGGAGCTCTCACTGGGGTCGATGCTCTGGGTGCCAGCCACCTACCTTGGCCTCTGGCAGTTGTGGTTGTTCTGCACAGCACTGGGGATGTTTGTAGCTGATGTTTGAACCTGATGTTTGGACAAATGTGCCCAGAGCTCTGCCAGCCTGAGAGGCCACTGTCCCACAGCTTCTGTGGCCTCAGCCCCGCAGGCACAGCCTGGCTTTGCTCCTGCAGGACACGGCAGGGGTGCTGCTGCTCGTCCCTGCAAAAATGAAGCACCCCAGAGCTCCTCCCCACAGCCCCCACATCCCTCAGCATTGCTCCTTTCCAGTGCTCCCCACATGAGCTCTCCTCAGCCAACACCTCTCCCCTCTCCTCAGGGAAAAACGAGTTTGGTACAAGTTGAAAAATCAATCTCTGCTATATTAGCTGGCACGGAAACTCGTGAGGAATTCGGCAAGGCAGCCCCACGACATCCATTTCCCTGTCTGTGGTGCTTTGATGTGGGTTAAGAGGCTCCTCCTGGCCGTCCCTGTGGACCTGTGGTTGTGTTCCTGCTCCAGGCTGATTCCTGGGTGAGCAGCTGGGATGCAGGAGCAGGGTCCTGCAGCCTTGGGGACATCAAAGTGCTCTGATGGGGAGCAATGTGCAAAGGGGGCAGAGCAAAAGGACTAAAAAAGCCTTAATGCAGGAATTCTCACCGAGAGGGATGGATCAAATAAACACTGAGATTAATTAATCACTAATGGCATGGACTAAAGGTGACCCTGCAGCATTTACACACTGAAGACAGCGGGGTCAGGATTGCAGAGCATTAATCTTACATTAGCACAACTCCATCCTTGCCAGGAGGGAGGCAGAAATCCCTTTGGTTCATGCAGAGGAAGCTGAAGCTTATTGCTTCCTGCCAGGTCCGCGGCTGCATTTTTATGAAACACCTGCAATGAAAAAAAAAAAGGAAAAAAAAGAACATAAAGAACATAAACCTGAGAAAATTAAAGAGCTGTCCCAGCAGAACTCAGCAGCCGTGCCCAGCCTCTGCTCAGCCCAGCCAGGTGGGGTCACTGGGTATTAATAACCACGGATCAATAACGATGAGCAACTGGGAAAAGGGATTCTGCAATCCTTCCTCTTCCCTGCTTCAGCTGGGGCTGTGTGTAAGCCTGGCCCTACAAGCCACCGGGGATGGGCTATAAAAGGTGCTTTCTTTCCCCTCCAAACTCTGCTCTGGAGCGTGCACCAGATGCAGCAGCAACAGCACGAGGCCTCTAACCTCTTTCCAAATGGTAATAAATCCCACAAGAGCCCAGCACACTTGTAATTTACAACTCTGCTAAAATGAACATTATTTCAAGCTAAGCGTATTCTCCGAGGTGCGGGGAGGAATGTGGCAGCTTTCCTGCTGACAGCGGAGTTTCTTTTTTAAATGTCATGCATTCACTTTCATTACTTCCAAATAATTGCCCAGAAGATCAGCAGAGAGGGCTGTGAGGTGATTCCAGCACCCCCAAACAGGGCTGGGGGGTTCTGCTGGTGGGCACAGGGGGAGGCTGTGCCCTTCCCAATGCCAGGGTGCTGGAATGGGGAGAGGAATTCTATGGAGGGGCTTGACAGCACAGCTGAGTTAATAGAAGAAAAAAATTGGTGATTTTCCAGTGTATCCATAGCAAGGAAGAAGACAAGGCTGTCAGCATGGGAACAGATTAGAAAAGATACATGGAGATTTTGGGCTCTGTTTGTGCCCTCCATGGGCATCTTACCTGCATAAGTAAATGTGTATACATGCCTTATTCAATTTCTGTAAAACTTTTGCCAATTATATTGATGCTAATTGCTGTGCACCAATGAATATAATAAGTTATAGTGATGTATTTAATGACTTAAGATCACGCTTTGTTAAGAGTATATAAGCTAGAAAACATGCAGAATGAGAAAATTTTTTCTTCTTAGACCCTGATCACGTGTGTGTATGTCACATCTGACCTAACAGTAACATGTATTGCCATGGAGTGGTTGGTTTGGATTGGAGGGGACCTTGAAAACCATGGGCAGGGACACCTCCCACCAGAGCAGGTCCATCCAAGCTGGCCTTCATTCCCATGAAAATCCCTCAAAGAAAGAAAAATTACTTTTTTAGGCCTGACCCTGCCTGCCTGGTGCTCTGGGGCAGAATCTGCCCATCCTCACTCCAAAGTTCTGTTACTGTTAGAGAACAGGCAGAATATAAAACTTTTTTCTTCCTAGACCCTGATCACATGTGTATGTCAGGTCTGACCTAACAGTAACAGAACCCCTTTGGAAAAAAAGGCATTTTTCTTTCTTTGAGGGATTTTCATGGGAATGAAGGCCAGCTTGGATGGACCTGCTCTGGTGGGAGGTGTCCCTGCCCGTGGTTTTCAAGGTCCCCTCCAACCCACACCCCTCCATGGCAATACCTGTCACCATTAGGTCAGATGAGACATGCACACACGTGATTAGGGTTTAAGAAAAAAGTTTTTTTATTTTGCTTGTTCTCCAGCTTACATACTCTTAACAAAGCGTGATCTTAAGTCATTAACTACATCACAATAACTTATTGTGTTTATTGGTGCAGAGCAATTAGCATCAACATAATTGGCAAAAGTTTTACAGAAATTGAATAAGGCGTGTATACACATTTACTTATGCACATGAGATGCCCATGGAGGGCACAAACAGAGCCCATGGAGGGAACAAACAGAGCCCTGGAGGGGCACAGAGCCCATGGAGGGCACAAACAGAGATCATGGAGGGGCACAGAGCTCATGGAGGGCACAAACAGAGCCCATCCCTGTGCCCACTGTGTTGTTGGCACTGCTGTCCCGAGGAGGGCACAAAGCCACCAGGGACAGGGCTGTGCTGCCTCCTGTTCCCTTGTGTCTCCTCAGGGCCCTCAGGATCCCCAGGGAATGGCCAGGGGAGGCCAGGGCAGAGCAGCCCCCATCAGGCTCTCACCATGCTCCGTGTCCTCTGCATCAATGCAATTTCCCTGAATGTCAGAGGGAAGCATTACAGATAACACACTGCGTGTGTCTCTGACCCAGTAAGTGCTGAAATCACAGATCTCATTATTCTGACATGATAGAATTCTTTCCCCTCCCTGCTGCAACCCTGCTGCTGTTGTTTTCCAGACTGCAGACATAATTGCCGAAGGTGCAAAGCCTCCGCAGACAAATACGTCTCGCCTGCTTCCCTAAATCTAGCAAAATGCCAGCTCTGTGTGTGCATAAGCAGGAGCCTGAGCTCCCAGCAGGAGCAGCAGGGTTCCCTCAGGTGCCAGCCCCACCTTTATTGGAATATTTACCAATATTGTGGACAGCAGGGTTCCCTCAGGTGCCAGCCCCACCTTTATTGGAATATTTACCAATATTGTGGACAGGATGTGCCTGAGCTTGTCTGGCCTTGGTGCTGAACCAAACAGCGGCACTGTGGTGTTTCACCCCACAGACACTTTTGGCTGGCTGGGTGTGTGGTGTTTTGTCAGAGTGTCAGGGGTAAGATGGTCAGGATGGATGGAGACCAGAGATCTCTGCAGCCAGGTCATGGAATTTGGGGTTTATTGCAAAGGGCCCTGCTGGGAGCTGCCAGGCACAGCTCAGAGCAGGGTACAGAGGATGAGAGAGTAAGAGGGTAAGGGAGCAAAAGCATACAAGAGTAAAAAGGGGTAAGAGAGTAAGAGGGGCAAGAGCGTAAAAGGGTAACAGGAGTAAAAAGGGTAAGAGAGTAAGGTTCCCATTCCAATACAATAAATCTTCTGTGTTGAATATTCTCATTCTCACTAACCAATCTAGTACAAGATACAAATCCCATAGCATTTCCACACAGCCTATAAGAATCACTACATTACCATCCTGTGTTACATTTTAAACCCTAAAAACTCCTCTTTGGGCCCTTCTGCCAAGCTGTAGGGTCTGCTCTGACCCTTGGAGCTGTCTGCAAGCAGAGGGTGTTGTTCCATCAAAAGGGGATCACCTTCAGCCAGCCACACCATTGTTTTCCAGTTGTTCAGTAACTGAGGGATCTCAAAGCTTGCTTTCATTTCAATCTCGCTTATAGTTTCTATATTCTCCAAATCCTTTGCCAGGCAATCATATTGATAAGGCTTTCCTGTTCCATCTTCCCCAGCAGAGGACAAGGGCAGGAGAGGCCCCAGGCCGTGCCAGGCAGGTGCTGCAGGGCAGGAATGCCATTCAGAGGATGTGCCAGGTGCAGAGCCCCAGCTGAGCCCGTCCTGCTCCGAGCTGGGCACGTGGGGAGCACCTGCCCTGAGCACGCAGAGCTCAGCAGATGGGCAGGCAGGACAAGGCTGGACGGCCTCCTCAGCTTTCTGCTGTCCCTGTGCAAAGCTCTGACTTTGAATCTCCCCAGTGAGGAGAATGCAGGGCACAGACACCACCAGGGTCCCCTTCTCCTGTCCCTGTGTCCCCTGCACCCAGCCTGGCCTCCCCTGTGCCCCAGCAAAGCTCTCCTGGAGAGCTGCTCTGTGCACAGTGAACCTGGCAGCTGCATCAGCTGCTCCAGAGCCTTCCCCCCGCGCAATAACCCCTCATTATTTTTTAATGTTGTTGTAACTTTATGGTTTAATCAGTATTTGCAATTTGTTAGTAGTCCAGGCTGCAATAAAATTGTTTTCCAGGTACTGAAACATCCTATCAAGGTTTGTAAAGCAGTGGTTCTTAGTTTATCACGCTCATAAAAAGCACTGGCAACTTGACAGATATAATAACTTTTTTTATCAAGTGTCTAATTTGAGAGGAAATTAAGCCATACATTACATGCCTATCCGAGCTGGAATTGGAAAAAGACCCGGCCACCCCTCTCATCCCACCCTCTCCTGCTCCGAGCTCTGTGCCTCTGCATTCGCTCTGCAGTATCCTCAGCTCTGGGTGTATTTTACAGGGCACTGCACACTTAATAAAAAATTATTTATGTGGCCTGCATTGATGTCACAGCAGTGAAACAATACCTTGCCTTTCCTGCAGCAGAGCCGTGATTTATACGAGTGCCTGGAAAAGCTTCCTCGAAATGCAGTGCAGATGCTCCAGGCCACTGTAACAGCCTCTCTCTCCAGTTTACTCACGGGCTGGGGTTTTTAAATCAGGCAGGTGATTCTGGGGGCTCCCATCCATCCATCCTGGGGTGCCTGGGGCTGGGTCTGCTCCTTTCCAGATCTTGGAATAATTGTGGTTTTGTGCTGGAATTTTGGTCAGTCTGACAGAATTCCCCCATCCCAAATGCCTGCTCAGAGGAGCGTGGGTGAGTCCAGTGGGGTTGGCTTTGTCCTGACCTTCCTTGGGGAGGTTCCAGAATCCTTTGGCTGCATTCTCGTCTAGAATGTTCCTTGTCCCACCCCGGCTGCCCTCCAGGTGCACTCACCCCATGATGGCAACCAAGGGAGAGAACCCAGGTTCTCCACAGGCCCTCACTGAAGGATTATTTATCTTTTTTTTTAGAAATTATAATTTTCTATATTTTTATATATTTTATAGATAGTTATTTTTTATATATTTTATGTATTTATATTTATATTATTTTGTAATTTATAGATTATATTAATTTATAATTCAAACATTATTATCATTTTATAAATAATCTATTATATCATATTATATAATACATATTACAATTTTATATCTATAATATAAATATTTATATTATAATATTATATATTATATATTATATATTATATAATTATATATTTGTGTATACAGTAATAATATTTATATATAAAGATATTATATAATTATATATTATATATAATTATTTTATAATAATTATAATTTTATATTTTCTAGATTTTTATCATTATATAAATATTTATATAATTATTGTATAGTTATATATAAGCCATTTATAAATTTTAAATTTTTATTTACTTATAACTTTTATAATTTTATTTATGATTTTTAAATAATTTTACAATATAATTTTTAATTTTTTAATGATAAATATAATTTTATATTCCAGTGCTTATATTCCCCCATACAAGCAGCACCAAAACACCAATAAAAAACTGAACAACTGGCACAGCTCACCAAGAGAACTCTTCTACCATGCAGCTCTGGAAGCAGCACCCAAGTTTTGCCCATCTCCTGTAGGGTCTGAGCCCTGCCTGGGGCCAGGATGGATTTGTGGGGCCAGGATGGATTTTGGATTTGTGCAGCAAGCCTGCACTCCAAGTCAGATGCCGCCTCCAAGCCGCGCACTTTATTTGTTTAAATTTTCATGCTCGCGAATGTCTGTGACACAGGAGACAGGTTTATGGAGAGCGAAAAAAAAATGTTGACAAATGGCCCAGTAATCAACTGGAACATGCAATAAATCATTGGAGTGCCAATAACACTTCCAGGAGGAGTTGCTAAAGGTCATTACGATGCCACCATGTATCATGCAGCGCCAAACAAAGCAAACAGAACATGTTGGGAATAGGATTATGGGAGAAGCATCTGTCAGTTCTAATTAAGAATTAACTGTGGATCCTATATAAAAAGATGTGTGGTTTATTCCTATCTCCCTCCTTTTCCCACTTAGCTCTCCATTTTTTCCCCTCTCCAAAATAAAACTCAATTACTCTAAAAAAAAAAAAAAAAAGCAGCCCTGTGTCATTTAATCTATTCAACAGCAGGAAAAACAACCCGATGTGACAAAAGAGTGAAGGCTGGAGGGGAGGGCTGGGGCTCTGCTGGCTCCTGAGCTGCTGTGCCCGCCTTGGAGAGATCCCTCAAGTCCTTTGAGGTCTGCAGGATGCTCGAACCAGAAGAGCCCGGCCCCCCCTCGCTGGAGATGGGGAAGTGCAGAGAGCTCGGAGGCTCAGCCGCTGAAAAGCTTTTGGCTGCCGATGAAGGAAATGCAAACTGAATAAGTGACAGTAAAATAAAGCAGAGGAGTTAAAGAGAGGAGAGCCAGGAGGGAAGAGGTGCAGGAAAGCCGAGAGGGGGCCCATTGTCCACCTCACTGAAGGTGGCATCTCCCCACCTCTGTCACAAACGCCTGGGATTTGTCCCCTCTGGCTGTCCAGAGGGATTTGTCCCCTGGGATTTGCTCTTCCTCCTTTGGGGCTCACCCAAAGGTGACA
The DNA here is from genome assembly GCF_028769735.1 of Zonotrichia leucophrys gambelii. Classification (NCBI taxonomy): domain Eukaryota; kingdom Metazoa; phylum Chordata; class Aves; order Passeriformes; family Passerellidae; genus Zonotrichia; species Zonotrichia leucophrys. Next base: position 2,762,041 of record NC_088191.1, on the reverse strand, counting down.
GGAGGGGCCGAGCTGTTCACCTGCCTTGAGCCACATCAGCAGCATCAGCTCCCTCCCTGCAGGGACCCTCCCTGTGCCTCGTGAGCCCCCCCAGCACCTCCTTCCTTTCACCTTTCCCTCTCCTCCCGCAGCTCCCTGCTCTCTTTCTCTCCCCATTAATCTGAGTTGCATCCCATGGGCACCTGGCCCAGGGCTCCAGCTGAGCGGGCTCTGCAAGCACCACGCTTTGCTTTATTATTATTTTTTCCCCTTTCTTCCTCTCTATATTTCCAGGCCTCATTTCTGCTTAAGTTTGCATTTCTTCTCTTTCTTTCCTTTTTTTTTTCCTTTTCCTTTCTGCTGACTGAGACAAGACCGTGTCCTACTTCAACATCCCAGGATTTGTTACAACTTCAAGGTGCAGGTTTATGGCCACAGTTGTCCCGTTTATGGTACAGTTCTTCTTATGGGTTCTAATAAACTTTGTAGCTCCAGGGTGCTCTTAAATCCTGATATGAAAGATAGGGAAGAATCATTATTTAGTCCAACTAAATATAAGATGCTTCACCCTTGAAGGCTGGGGACAATGTTTCTCTCACAGGTGTGGAAGGACCCATAATTCCTGTGTACAGCAAAGTGCAGCTGCAGGGGAAAATAATCAATTCTCCCCGTGGAAATAGGTGTGCTCCCACCATGTGGGATGGGGAGAAGCTTGGATGGCACAGGCTTCCTCCAGCCCAGGGGAATAAGGTGAAAACGCAGGAATTTGCAGTTAAAGGTGTGTGTTGGGTGAGGAATGCAGGGCAGTGGTGTGGGAAGGGGAATGAGGCAGGGGGAGGCACAGCAGGGGGATCCCTGGTGCCCTTGGAGGGTGACACGGTGCTCAGCTTTATAATTATATAAATGAACCATTCAGGGTCACTGCAAATGAACCATTCAGGGTCACTCTGGGCAGGCTCGTCCCTCCTGGCAAACCCAGGGGCTGCTCTGCAAGGTCGTGGCAGCAGCAACTCACCCCAGACTGGAACAGCAACCTGCCAGGAAAGTTCTCTTTCCTCTCACTGATCCCTTGAACTGGCTGCTCAGATTTTCCGTGCTTCCCGTGGGCCTCCAGCCCGGACAATCACAGTCTGGACAATCTCAGTTTGGACAATCCCAGCAGGGACAATCCCAGCAGGGACAATCCCAGCCCAACCTGGAGCCCCTCCCAGCAGAGCCAAATGCCAGGAGGCAGTGCTGTCACCAGAAGGAAGTGCTGTCCCCATTAGACTGTGCTCACCAGTGTAATAAATTTGGTTTAAAGCCATGGAAAAGGCAGGCCACAGAACAAAACATTAGCTTGTTCAGGTTTTTTTAAGTATTTATTTCCCTGAGCTCTAGGTGTCCTTATGCACAGGACAGCACATCCCAAATGCCACCCTAAGAGCAGCTGTGCAGTGCAGGGTGCCAGGCAGGGCACCAGAGGGTCAAGGACAGCCTGTGCCCCCAGGCTGAGCCCTGCTGGGAGCAGTGGGACCCTCCCAAATGTGCCCTCCCAGCAGCCTCTGCCCATTTATCCTCCTCCTCAGCAGATGTTCAAGGCTCAGCACTCACACGGAGGAACTTCCAGCACAAACCATCTGGAAGAGAAAACAGCAAACTCTCAGCAGGAGATTTCCCTGCTCTGCTGCTCTGTCCGTGATCCCAAAGTCACCGGGAAGGGCTGTTCTGGTGTGACTGTGTTCACAGGGGTCTGAGGATGAGGGAAGAGACGCGGATCTGACTCCATGTTTCAGAAGGCTTGATTTAATATTTTATGATATATATTACATTAAAACTATACTAAAAAGAATAGAAGAAAGGATTTCATCAGAAGGCTAGCTGAGAATCGAATAGTTAAGAATGACAACAAAGGTTTGTGGCTTGGGCTCTCTGTCCAAGCCAGCTGACTGTGATTGGCCATTGATTAGAAACAACCAACATGAGACCAATCACAGATGCACCTGTTGCATTCCACAGCAGCAGATAACCATTGTTTACATTTTGTTCCTGAGGCCTTTCAGCTTCTCAGGAAGCAAAATCCTAAGGAAAGGATTTTTCATAAAAGATGTCTGTGACATTCTGGCCTCTAGCAGGTCCCAGTACACCCAGGGTCATTCCCATCACTGCTAACAGCCATAACAGCTGGTGAGTTTTGTAGGACTTTCTGCACAGAGAGCCCAGCTGTGGACTGTGAGCCCTGCTGTTGGCACTTGGGATTTACTGCTGGAGGGAGGGAGATGGACAGGAGCAACTGAGGTAGGAAATATGCATTGCCCTGGAGCATGTGGAGCTCTGGCTGTGGGTCAGAACTATAGTTGAAAGAGGTGTGGGGTGATCAGACAGGGGTCGTGTGGGTGCCTCCCTTCCCTTTGGCCTTTTTGGGATCTCTCTGCTCTCTGCCCTTCCCGGGGAGCTCCTGCAGAGCGCAGGAAATGGGGCAGGCAAAGCCGAGTCATCCATCCCCGCGCTGTGTTTCCCGAGGAGCAAAGTGTGACTGTCAGCTTTACAAAAGATTGTTTATGTTCAGTGGCGTGAAATGGGGGAGCGAGTGCGCGGGAGCGCGGGGGCTGACAGCGCCACAATCCATCCTCCCTGCATCCATCCTCATCCTCCCTGCATCCATCCTCGCTGCTCGCGGCATCCATCCTCATCCTCCGGCCGCATCCATCCTCCCTGCTCGCTGCATCCATCCTCTTCCTCCCTGCATCCATCCTCGCTGCATCCATCCTCCCTGCTCGCTGCATCCATCCTCCAGCCGCATCCATCCTCCACGCTGCGGCGGCCAGAGCGCCGGGCCCGCTGACAGGGCCCATAAATCACCGCTGGGAGATGCTGTACCTACAGCTTACACCGCTCCCCGTGACAAACACACAATAATCCACACAGCGCAGCACTTTTTTTCTCCCCTCTCTCTCTCTCTCCATCCGCCCGCTGGTGCTCAAGTGACGACAAGAGGAAAGCTGGAAAGCCTGGATGTGTCCTGAGGGAGAGCGGCGAGGAGCAGGGATGGCACAGCGGAGCGAGCCTGCTGAGGGACCAGGGTGGCAGGGACACCTTGGCAGAGGGCACAGCAGGGCCTGGACAGGAGGGATCCCCTTCCCAAGTGGTGATTTTCACTCGCCATAGCCCAAGGAGGATGGGGTGGGTGGGTGGGTGGGAGCTGGGATGGGTGGGATGGGGATGGAATGTGTAGGATGGAGATGGGACGGGTGGGATGGAGCAGGGATGGGTGAGATGGAGCTGAGATGGGTGGGATGGAGATGGGACAGGTGGGATGGGGCTGGGACGGCTGGCATGGGGCTGCAATGGATATTATGGAGCTCAGGTGGGTGGGATGGAGCTGGAGTGGGTGGGATGGGGTTGGAGTGGGTGATATGGGGCTGCGACGGGTGGGATGGGGATGGGGCTGGGGTGGATGGGATGGGTAGGATGGAGCTGGGATGGGGCTGGGATGGGGCTGGGATGGGTGGGATGGAGCTGGGGTGAATGGGATGGGGCCAGGGAGCGATGCCATCCCCATGCTCTGCAGTGTCCTGGGGATGCCAGGACTCCATGGTTCCTGCAGCCCAGACAAACCTTCCTGGGCCATTTGCTGTCCACCCAGGGTCTGTGTGAGCTGGAGAGGTGACCCAGCTGTGGGCACAGGGCTCTGGGGGAGCCCTGAGCTCCCTGTCCTGTGAAACCTCTTGGGGCACAGAGGTGCCAGCCCAGTCACCTCATCCAGGCTCCCTCCTGGCATCTGGAAGTGGAAACAATCCCCAAGGAAGGAGAAGGAAAGGCAGGAGGCAGCGGTGCTGCCACCACCCTGGGCTGTGATTTGTGAGGGAACAGGAAGGAGAGAGGCCTATCTGGTTGGACAACCCTTAAATCAATGTATCCTAATTAACAAAAGATCTAATTCATCAAAGTGACAGCAACTCTATTTATATCACCTCCTTCCATGGGGGCTGCTGGGGGTTTAGGCTTGGGGATTTTTCTCCCTTCCCTTTTCTGACAGCTTTATCTTTCCCACACACATTTTAATTTTCCCTTTCTGGGGGAGAAGGACTGATAGTGAAGCTTTCCTTGGGAATATGGACATTTAATTGACATTTTCTGCCTCACCCCCAAAATAGCGGGATATGTGGGGGGAGCTGGGAAGGAGAGGTTATCTTAGGGAGGTGCAGGTCTGATTTGGAGGGGGAAGAAACTGCTGACAGGTGAGCGGGGGGGGGGCTGCAAAATGTGGTCAGATCCTGCAAGCTGGGACTGTGCTCTGAAAATACCCCCAGCAGGAACCGTGGTCATACAGGGATCTTGGCTTTCACTTGGAAAAGCAAACCCTGAGAGCTTGACAACGCGCTGGCTGACACCTTAAATCTTGAAGTGCATAAAAAGAAACCCAACTGTTTTGTTTTGTTTTAATATCTGGAACCTCGTGGTTTGGGGGCCGGGAGCGCGGGAGGCGGAATTGCCGTATAAATACCGGGGCCCGTGGCAGAGCAGAATTGCTCGGCTGCTCTCAGCGGGCTCAGGCTCGGGAGGAGCCAGGCTGGGACGTGATATAGGAACACAAAAATAGTAATAATAGTAATGAATCCCCGCTCAGCCACTCCTCCCACGGCACAGCAGCAGCAGCAAGCCAAGCTGCAGAATGCAAACCGTGCGAAGAGGAAGCTCGGGATAAAAAATTGCCAAATCGAACCAAACCGAACCGAACCAAACCAAACCAAGCCAAGCCAAGCCACGGCAGCCCTGCTCTGAATCACAGCGTGCTCAGAGCACACAGAACAGGAGATGAAAGGGCCATAAAATGGAGCCGTGGCTGGCGGCTGCAGCAGCTCATCCATCCTGGAGAGCCGCGTACCTGCGCCTCGCGGAGCCTCAACTTGTGATGAACCAACGCGCTGCCGAGCGCATTTATATGCAAAGGCGTATAATATGTCCCCTGTATCTAATTATCTGTCAACCTGAGGCAGTTTGTTTTCCAAATCGGCCTCTCGGCTGTGACTTTATGAGGTCGTAAAGAAAACGGTGCCACTCTCGCACCGGAGCGCCGGGAGAGCCTGGATCAACAAATTACCATCTTTAATGGTGTCTGCTCGGAGAGCCCTGCCCTCCAGCGTGGCCCAGCACAAAGAGACCTGGCATGGGCAGCCCCAGAGCCTGGGCAGCCCCAAATCCAGCCCCAGGGAATCCACAGGGTTCCCAGAGCTGGATGGGGCAGGGAGAGCAAGAGTGACCCTTGCAGGAGTGACCCCCACAGGAATGACCCCCCCTGTCTCCACATTTCTCATCAAAGAGAAAAGCAAGGCACAATTCTTCCCAAGAATATTCCTGGGTTTCACCTTCTCTGAACCTCAGAGAAAGGAAAAAACAGTTCTCATCTCATTTACTGCTCCTGTGGTTGTTCACGAGTGGAATGCATGGTGGAAGATTGTTTGCCTGAAAGGAATTGATAATTTGATTCTGATGTGTTTTGATTCACAGACCCATTGGATCCAGGTGTTTCTGTGGGTGTCAGGACTGTCGGGACAGTCACGAGATTCTGTGCAGTTTGTGGGATCCATAAAATCAGAGGGTTTTGGGAAAGCTGCAAAAGCAGTTGAGTGCTTGGCAGATTCAGTTTAGATGTCATGTAAACTATTCTATACTATATTACAATCGTAAATATTGTAAATTGTAAATTATGCAAATAGTAAATATTTATGCAAATAGTAAATATAGCATTATTATTTACTGTTATGTAAATAGTAAATGTACAATAATAAATATTGAAAATAGTAAATATGTAAATTATTCTATACCATATTACACTATAGTGTAATATAGTATAGAATAATTTAGTATAATAAAGTAATTAATTAGCCTTCTGATACGATGGAGTCCTCCTCATGAGGGGCAAAAATATCCCCTATAACCCCCATGCTGCCCTCGCTGCCCCTTGCCCTCCTTTGGCCCCATGGACACATCCCACAGTTTGGCAGGAGCTGCTGAACTTGGCTGGGAGAGCAGCACCACCAAGCCACGGATTCCTCTGCCCACGCTGCTGCTGTGATTAATGATGGAAAGGAATTAAAAAGAAGGAGAGGAAAAAAAAAAAGAAGAAAAAAAAAAAGGGAGAGGGGAGGGGAGCGGGTCAACAGCTGAGTGCAAGGCAAGTCGCTAGACAGGGAGTAATTAAGATACTTGGGTAAATATGATTAATAAGCTCAAACTGGCAGGGTGTGCAGTAAACAAGGGCTAACCAGATGGTACCCTTTCCTTTCTGACAATGCTGCAAGCTTTGTAAAAATAGGAAGGAAGGCTCTGGATCCTCCCAGAGAGCTCGGGAGGAGGGAGGATTCAGCACAGGGCCAGGGCAGTGAATCACCTGATAGGAATGAGAGACATTTCCCCCTTCCATCACATCCCGGCCAGGGACTGGGAAAACACCAACACATGGATCAAACACAGGGCTGAGCCCTGAGCTGGGAGCAACTGGGAGCTGCTGGGAGGGCGCTGGTCATGCCCAGCCAGGGCTGGTCAGAAATTTCTCCCCAAAACACTTCCCTGTCAGGAGATGCCATTTCACCAAAGGTGAAACGTTTGAGGGAAATGCTCTGATTTTGATGAAATTGCATTTGGAAAGAAAAATCAAAGGAGAAAATCATTTCGATAAGGCCAAAGCATTTGAGTGTGACCTTTCAGGAATTAAATGGCATAGGGTTTTGGGTTTTTTCCATTTCAAAAAGCATTTTGTTTCAATGTTATATATATAGAAATATATCTGTAAGAACTGCTGAAGCCAGAATGAAATGTTGTGATTATCCCAACATGTGATGATACATTTCCCCCAGTGCAATCCTACATGAAATTAAGCCCAAATATCCTTCTGCTCTGAAACCTGGAACATCAGAGCAGCAGGACAATGTGTTCAGCTCTCAGAACTATCTGTTTGCACTGGACTATTTACTCTCCAGCACTTTGGAAACAAAAAATTTGCCAAGTAGCCCCAGGTATTAATGATTGACTAAATCAGTACTTGACTTTTGGCTTCCTCGGGACAAGGATTCTCCTTTTTTCCCAGCTGCAAAGTTCCCAGTGATAATGAGAACAGCAAATGTTTTGTCTCCACAGGAGATGAGCAGAACACAGGGCGTGGGAGGAACTCTCGGGTTCCCGGAGATGGCTCCAGCTTCCTCCAGCACTGTTTTTCCCTCTTTTCAGTGCTGCTTTTCCCACATTTCACTCTTTTCACCACAGGTGAGGTGCTCTCAGTGCTGCAGTGAACTTCTCCTGGGTTGGGAGGTTGGCCCTCAGCTAATCTGAGGTCACTTTTGGTGCGTTGCTGTCAGTGCAGGGGATGATGCCACATTTGTCACACCAGTGCAGGGCCTGTGGATGCTTCCAGTGTGAAAAATGCACTGAGATTTGTTGGGAGGCTGCAGGAACAGCCAGTGGCTCGAGGTAGGTGGGGTAGGGATTAAAGATAAAGAAGAAATTTCAGCTCATTGGCAGGACACATATTTTTCCAATAGAAAAGCAAATGGGGGAACCCTTAAATAAATTGACTCTATAAAAACGTCCCTTTGTATTACCGCCTCACCTTTTCAGGGGGAAAACACCAAGGTTTATTCTCATGGACCCAGAATAAAAATATCAGGGCTGCTTTGTAATTTCCCAGAGCCACTGAGCAGTCCAGAGCTATTTAAAACCCACAGGCCCCCCTCAGCACCCAGGAGCAGCTGCCATGGAATTACAAGTCCTCGTCACAAGTGAGGAGAAACAAGTTGTGGCATTTAGGAAAGGTCTGCAAAAATAGGTGTCAGACCTTAACTAATAGTGATTGTCCTTCCATTCTGCCGTAATTTACATTTAATTCACACATTTCATTTCCATTTAAAATATGATTACAGTGTTTTGAAGCACATCTCACCTGTCCCCTCCGATTAGGGCGGGATGGAAATAACGCGGAGCAGCAGGAGCCAGGCTGGGCTTGGCTGCAGGGTGGGAAACACACCGTGGTTCCAAAAGCGCTTCCAAAAACAGCTCCTGAGCATGGACAGAGGGGCAGACAGACAGACACAGCCCTGCCCCACCTTCCTGCTGCTCCCACAGGGCATTAAATATCATCTGAGAAGGTTTCACACCTTCCACCATCTCCAGTCCCCATCCAGGGATGGATGGGGCAGCCAGGCCCTCACCACCCTCACAGGGCACAATTCCCCTCCTCCTGCCCAGGCCCTCCAGAGGATTTTTTTGAGCACAAAAAGTCCTGGCTCAGATCAGAAATAAATCAGGCAGGCCCTCCCCAGCCCGTGCTCAGCCCGCCCCCGGAGCAGGAAGGCGCTGATTAATATCTGCTACGTGTAGGGGAAAACAACAACCCCGTAAACAGTATTATTAACCCATGGGCTGGCAATAAATCAGTGTGAGAAGGTGACCTCAGCAATGCTGGAGTAATCCTGTGTGTCAGGGTAAATTTATGAGGCCAATTTTATTGGCCTGTATGACCCAGGCTCCTTGGAGATGTCTCAGTAACAAATCCAATCCATATCATTTATTAGCTTTGCACAGTGTCAGCTCGGAGCACGGGAGGGATCCCATTAAATCCTATTGCTCCCTCTGCCAACCATGGGCACAAATAAGCTGTGGGATAATTGTTGGCTGCCAGGAGCCCCCGTTGAGGGATCTGCTCTCCATCTCTGCAGCTTCCCAAACTGGAAGTGCCAGGGTTGGGTTTGGCCATCAGCTCCTTGCCCTCCCTCACCTGTGCTGGGCTGAGTGACAGAGGTGGGGACAGAGGTCTCCTCCTCGATCTCCCAGGTGCTGAAAAAGGATTTGGTGGCCCTGGGAGCTGCTGCTGGGCCAGGGAAGGTGTAGAGTCACAGCTGAAGGAATCTTTCAACAGGTCTCTGGTGGGCAATGGGGACACAAAGAGATTTCAGAGCTGCTGGTGGCTGAAACTCCTGCAGCTTCCCAGGCTGGAAGTGCCAGGGTTGGGTTTGGCCATTGGGTCCTTGCCCTCCCTCACCTGGCCATGGTGTAAGGGTGACAGAGGTGGGGACAGAGGTCTCCTCCTCAACCTCTCAGGTGCTGGATGAGGATTTGGTGGCCCTGGGAGCTGCTGCTGGGCCAGGGAAGGTGCAGAGTCCCAGCTGAAGGGGTCTTTGAGCACATCTCTAGTGGGCAAGGGGCATACAAAGAGATTTCAGGGCTGTTGGTGGCTGAAACTCCTCCCTCCAGGAGGGAAGGGATGCTCTGGCTGGGCCCTGCAGGCAGTGGCCAAAAATCCTCAGTTTGGGGGCACTTGGAGAGCTGATGGTGACGTGTGTGTGGCTCCAAGAGCCCTGCTGGTGACAGCAGCAGTTGTGCCTTGGCAGCAGCACCTCTGGGTCTGGTCCCTGTTGGCCAAGCAGGGCCTGGTGGAGCAGTTTGAGGCTGTTTGACTGTCCCTGTCATCATAAGGTTTACGGATGGTTAATTTATTCTTTATAGCACAGTCATTGATGGCTGTTAAATCACAAATGAGAGCCAATAAAGGGTGAATTGCAGCTGAAATTACACTGTTTATATGACAGCAGAGTGCTGGCTAAAAGATTCATATGCCGCTGATGAAGTACGTTATAAATTTTAATTACCATAGTTTGTACAAATGACATGTTTGAAATGCTATTGAGTAATGTGACCCTGATAATGAAACTATAAAATAAATCATTAACTTTCTGAATGAGCTTTTTTATTTCCATGCTACATGAAGTAAACTTTCCAATTTATTCCGTTGCAGTCTTCTGAAAAAAAAAAGTGCAGAGAGAAGAGTCACAAACCTCCCCTCCACTCTGAGAGACGCTGACAAGCAAAGCAGAGGAGGGATGAGTGGGACCATGCTGGAAAGGATGTCAGAAGAGTGGCCAAAGCCCAGCAAAGCCCCCAGAGTGCCTGGTTAATGCAGGATGATGCCGTGCTCCTGCAGCTACAGCCAGCTTAGCTGAGGGAGCGCAGAGATAAGAGCAGGGCTTGAGAAGCAGCTCCGAAGAGCCATAAAAACCACAGGCACAGAAGGGAGGAAATCTCCATTAAAGCCAGGCTGTGATTATAACTGGCTGGCTGGCCAGGGCTCTGCAGGCTGAGCTGCTGGACAGGGCCCTGCTCTCCCCAGGGAGCTTTGGAGCCAGAGCCACAATCCCTGAGCCCTGCTGGTTCCATCAGCAGCTGAGAGAATTCCCTGGATGGGAGAGAGGAGCTGAGCTGCAGCCAGGGGGGATTTCTCAGGAGCCTCCCCAGGAGAGGCAGCACAGGCTGAGCACTCACTGACCCTCTCAGCCACACAAGGGGATGTTCTGAACCCCCTGCAAGGCACTGGGATCAGGATTTTACCATATTATATTGCCAATTGTTGTTTTTTAAGGGATACAGGGCATGAAACAAGATGGCAGCATGTTGGGGGAGATGAAACAGGAAAGCCTTATCAATATGATTGTCTTGCAAAAGATTTGGAGAATATGGAAACTATAAGTGAGATTGAAATGAAAGCAAGCTTTGAGATCCCTCAGTTACTGAACAACTAGAAAACAATGGTGTGGCTGGCTGAAGGTGATCCCCTGTGGATGGAACAACACCCTCTGCCTGCAGACAGCTCCAAGGGTCAGAGCAGACCCTGCCAGCTTGGCAGAAGGGGCCCAAAGAGGAGTTTTTAGGGTTTAAAATGTAACACAGTATGGGAATGTAATGATTCTTATAGGCTGTATGGAAGACTGTAGGATTTGTATCTTGTACTAGATTGGTTAGTGAGAATGAGAATATTCAACACAGCTGAAGATTTATTGTATTGGAATGGGAACCTCACTCTCTTACCCTTTTACTCTCTTACCTTTTTTACTCCCTTACTCTCTTACCCTCTCATCTGCTCTCCCCCTCTCTTCTCTGGGCCCTGCTCTGAGCTGTGCCTGGCAGCTCCCAGCAGGGCTCTGCACCCAGGCCCTTTGCATTAACCCCAAATTCCATGCCCTGGCTTCAGAGATCTCTCATCTCCATCCGTCCCAACCGTGCAACCCCTGATGCCCCTACAGGAGCGTGCCAGAGGTTCATTCCCACCCCTCTGCAGAGGGTGTTCCAAAGCACAGTGTCCCCTGCTCCTGTGTGCCCACGCTGACCCATCCCAGGGCAGGAGCAAAGGGCTCCTCCTTCTCCTCAGCCTCCACCAGAAAATCCACCAGCTCTGGGGCTCACCAGCACCACTGGCTCTTTCCTCATCCCCTTGGTTAACCTTTAATTAGGAACCTGTTCTTTGCCCACCCGGGGTTGGGTGTGAACCTCTCCTGCTCCTCGCACTGTCACTGAGCAGTGTGCCCATGTCCCAGGGCAGACAAAAGGTGGCAGTGGGAATCTCCAAATAATCAGCTTGGGAAGGAGGGGGAATGGTCCCTGTGACATTTCCAGCTGGGGAAGCAGCAGAAGGGTGCAGGTCACCACAGCAAATGAGGTCATTGATGACCCATAATGAGGTTTGTGGTTCTTTGTGCAGAGCTGGAGATGGATCTCATTGTCCCTGTGTGCAAGGGAGTCCCTGTCCATGGGAGCTGTGGTGAATCCCTGGCTGGGTGCCCCTAAATCAGGCAGAGGGTGCTTGCCAGTGGCATGGTCTTGGGTTTTGGTTGATATTTGCTGCCCCCAGATGTGCAGGATGTCTCTGCTTCAGCCTGTGCAACTGAAGAAAGAGTCTGGACTCTTCACTTTTCCGTCTTGAGGTTGTTTAGCAATTCTTATCTATAAAATTTTCTTTCTGCCCAGCCAAGATCTGCTCAGCAGGGCAGCCACAGGCACTCTGTGCTGTCCTTTTGTACTACAAACTACATATAACATATTTACACTTAATTCCCAATACCTATCACCTATGTTAGACAGTGCACTTCTATTCTAAACCAATCCCAAAGTGCCAACACCACTGCAGAAAATGGAGAACAAGAAGAAGAAGAAAGAAAGGCTGGACACACCCAAGTTCCTCCATCTTGTCCCCATAACCCCCATACCTAAAATCTACATTTTCACCCTGTGATCATTTTGTTGTTACACCATTCAAACCTGTGTGACTTTCACGTCCTCACACAAAGCTGGCAACTTGCTCCAGGGGTCAAAATCAAATCCCTAGGTGCTCTGGGCAGCATGCCAAGGTCTCCAAGCACCCTGATGGGGTCCTTGGCCATTCTGGACACCCAGAGGGATGCGCTGAGTTCCGACAGGGTGGGCAGCGTGGGCACCCTCTGCTGCATGAGCCCATGGCACAGCCACCCTGGCACAAGCCACAGCCACCCCCATCCCTCTGGACAGGCCTCACTGGCCCTGTGTCCTCCCCAGCAGTGTTTGGAGCTCAGCACTGTAACGCCCACTTTTGTCTTATCAGCCACACTGAAAATATTCCCAAGCAGGCTGCTCATGCCGCACTACTTACCATTAAAAGAAAGGACCACATTATTGCTGTTATAAACCATTGATTAAGGTTTATAATAGCAATAATCCCCTCGAAATTCATTGTTACTGCAGTTAATGACCAGTTTATTAGAGCGTTAACCATCCTTGGCAATGGGCTGAGTCGTTTAATGCTGGTAACGACCAATTTCTCAAGGGTTATTGCTTAAATAACAAGCCTTTGTTAGATATATGTTCCCCCACCAGATACTGCTCCAGCTGGAACCTTCTCCTGTGAAATAATTGTTAATTATTTCCTCCAAGTTTTGCCGCCATGTCTCCAAGTTTTAGGTGGGAAGGGTTGCTGAGGGCACAGAGTGCCAGAGATGCTGAGGGCTGATGTTGGGTGACATGAGGGGACACAGCCAGAGACACTGGAGCTGTCACTGAGGGCTGTGGGAGCTGTGCTTGGTGAGGATTTTTCCGTCTTCTGTAACCTGGGAGTGTCCCAGCCCTGGGCACGGAGCCCTGGCTCAAGCTGGTGTTATAGATGGATAATGAGATGATTGGCTCTCACAATTAAAATATAACTATTGTGTGAATATTAAGAAAAGCTATTGTAATTTAGATGTCCTCTGTTCTCCCCATAGTTCCCTTTTCCTGCTGTATTGTGACCATCAGACAGCCTGGGATGTCTGGGACAGGTACAAAGTGTGGGATTTTTGGGGTTCCCCAGACGGAGGAGGAAATGAGAATCTGACTCCATGTTCTCAGAAGGCCAATTTATTATTCTATGATCTACATTATATTAAAGAATGCTATACTAAAGCTATACTAAAGAATAGAGAAAGGATACAGACAGAAGGCTAAAAGACAATAATGAAAACTCATGACTCTCTCAAAGCCCCAACATAGCTGATGGTGATTGGTCATTAAGTAAAAACAATTCACAGAAACCAATGAAACAATCACCTGTTGGTAAACAATGTCCAAACCACATTCCAAAGCAGCAAAACACAGGAGAAGCAAATCAGATAATTACTGTTTTCATGTTTCTCTGAGGCTTCTCAGCTTCCCAGGAGAGAAATCCTGGCAAAGGGATTTTTCCAGAAAATATGATGGTGACAAAAAGAAGGCTGCACATGTGTCCCTTCCCTGGGGCAGGTGGGAATGGAAAAACTTGGGGGTGCTTAGGGGGTGCAGCCTGGCAACACCTGAGCTCCAATCCAGTTACAAAGCAGTTTGCACTGATAAATGGCACAGAAGAGCTGAGTGACAGACTTTGGGAAGGGCCTGATAAATGGCACAGAAGAGCTGAGTGACAGACTTTGGGAAGGGCCAGGGCTGGCTGATGCAGCCCCCAGGGGTATAAAAGGCTGAGCATCCATCTTGAAGTCATGGTGTGCACGAGGGGCAGTTCCCAGTGCTGCAGCTTTTTCCTCATGTAGCCCTTTGCTGTATTTCTGTCAAGGTTCAATAAACCTCTTTAAATTTTCAAAGTGAGCAGTTGTCTCTCACACTGGGAGCAGGGAATGTGCAAGGATGTGCCACCCAGGAAGGCTGAGAGCCACCAGAGCTGTCCCCGCTCTCCTCCTACATTAATTTGATGCGAGCGTCTGGCGGCGCTAACGATGTCCCATCGTGTCACGTTAGTGCCATGCCTCTAACAGCGCTGCGGGGCTGACACCACATGAAAGGTACAGACACGGTTACCCTTTCATTGTGTCATATTAGCAAAAATAAATACTGTTACAGCAGCAGGCTGACACGGAGACAGCGGCGCATCGGGGTTGGACTCGCGGCTCCAGTGCGTTTCCAGGCCTGGGTGTTTGTTCACCAGGAAATCATGGAAGGGGGATCACCTGGTGGGCTTCTGTCACAGACATATTTTATGAAAAATCCTTTCCTTAGGATTTTTCCTCCTGAGAAGCTGAAAGGCCTCAGGAACAAAATGTAAGCAATGGTTATCTGCTGCTGTGGAATGCAACAGGTGCATCTGTGATTGGTCTCATGTGGTTGTTTCTAATTAATGGCCAATCACAGTCAGCTGGCTTGGACAGAGAGTCCAAGACAGAAGCTTTTGTTATCATTCTTTGCTATTCCATTCTTAGCCAGCCTTCTGATGAGAACCTTAAAACTATACTATTAAAACTATACTAAAAGAATAGTAGAAAGGATTTCCTTAGAAGGCTAGCTAAGAATAGAATAGAATAGAATAGAATAGAATAGAATAGAATAGAATAGAATAGAATAGAATAGAATTATAAAGGCTCCGTCTCGGACTATCTGTCCGAGCCAGCTGACTGTGATTGGCCATTAATTAGAAACAACCACATGAGACCAATCACAGATGCACCTGTTGCATTCCACAGCAGCAGATAATCAAGGTTTATATGCTGTTGCTGAGGCCTCTCAGCTTCTCAGGAGGCAAAATCCTAAGGAAAGGATTTTTCATAAAAGATGTCTACAACAACTCCCTCCTTTTATTCTTTGCTCCCACGTTTGTGGGGTCTTTGAGGTGTCATTGGGAAAAAAATAAGGAAAAGGGAAGGAGGGATTACTCCAAAATCTGTGAGAGCTGTAAGTGGTTCTGGCAGTGAGCTGCTGATCTTCTCCCACAATGCTTCAGGCTCCTCCAAACCCTATCAGAAATTAAATACAAAACCTGATTTTTTTCCCCCCTCTCTTGGACAGAATTACGATTTTCCCTCTCCCCCATGGGGCAGAGCTCTGGGATGGGCTCAGGAATGGGGGAAGCATGGCTGGGCTCTGCTGGTCCAGCCAGGCTGGGGCTGTCTCTGCTCCCTGTCACAACTGCTGCGGGGATTTGTGCGAGCATCCGTGTTATTTTAGAGATAATGTGAGCAGAGTGGAGCATGTCACAGGATAATGGTCTCCTGCTGCTAGGCTGTTCTTGGCATTTATCAAAAAATGACACCAGAGGGAATATGCTCAAGGGAGCCGAGGTGTCGATTCGATGACTGCTATTTCGTGATAAAAGTTAACAGAAATAAAAATGAATTAGTCACAAAACAGCTTATTTATAGCAGCGCCTGGCCCAGGAGGGGATCCCTGGGAAAGGCAGGGCAGTGGTGCTCACACTGCTGGCAGGAACAGGCTGCACCCCAAAAGTGCCCTGAAGCAAAGCAAACAGGGCAGCATCCCCCGGGTTCCACCCCTGTCCCTCCAGCTTTGTGCCTCAGCAAATACCCCCAGACCCTTCTGCACCAAGCTTCCACAACAAAACAATTCCCTGTTTGGCCTAAAACCAAATATTTTGAGCAAAATGTTGCCTGTGTTTATACACAGCTGTGGGGGTGGGAGCTGGATGGAGCTGGAATCATGTGTGGGGCTCTGGGCAGAGCTGGGATCATGTGTGGGGCTCTGGATGGAGCTGGGACCCTGCACGGGGCTCTGGGCAGAGCTGGGATCGTGTGTGGGGCTGTGGATGTAGCTGGGATCATGTGTGGGGTTCTGGAAGGAGCTGGGACCCCGCTCTGGTCTCCAGTCAGAGCTGGGACCCCACACTGGGCTCAGCTGTGCTGATGGAACTCCCAGCTCCAGCGATGCAGCCTGAGTGGGAGCAGGAAAAAAGGGCAGAATACAGGAAAAAAGGTCAGGCTTTGCTGCAATGGCTAAAAACGTCAGCCATGGGTCTGGTGTAAACGAATTATCCTGGCTGGAGCCATCTGTCCTGGTTGCTGCAGCAGGTTCAGCTGAAGCTGTTGAAGGAAAAGGGTGGGATTTGGGTCCCACCAAAATCCCTGACGCTCAGGGCTTCCCCTTCATCAAGGTGACCAAACCCATGGGGAATCGCTGCTGGGGCCAAGTTCTGGTGCGTTTCCAACAGGACGCTCTGGGTTTGTTATCTCAGCTGTGGGCAGGAGCAGAGCACTGGGAGGAGGAGGAGGAGGCAGGAGAAGGACGTGGCAGCACCTGGGCTGGCTGGCCCTGCGTGCAGGAAACAACAGGGCCCACAGGGGATGCGTCCTCCTCTCCACCTCCCTGTTATTCCAGCCATAAATCCCAGTGACCAGCTTGAACTTTTCTCAATTGACATGTTTACAAGGGAAGCCCGCATTTGACAGGAAAATTAAGCATATCAATCACTTAACGAGGTCGTTAATGAATGGCTCTCAGATCTCTCTGATTCTGTGCCTGGTAGCACAGTTTATTGATCAAGCTTTTCGGGCCGGGCCAGATGTTGCCGTGCCTTGATCCTCAGAGCAGGGTTTAGCGAGGGGTCATTCTCTCCAGCAGACCCCAGGTTCCCTTTTCTGTCTCTGTTTTCTCTTCCTTTCTCTCCCTGCTGCAGAACAAAGGGAGCAGATGCGGGCTCGGGGCCCCTCACACCCACTCCGACATATGGAAGTGATCTCCTCTGTCTCTGTAATTACACAGGAGCTGCTCTGCAACGGCTCCAGCTTTTATTGCACAGAAACCAACCTAGTCCTCCATAAAACATCTTTATGGCTTCTTCTCCAGGGGCTCCTTGGCCAGGTCCTGGCAGGTACAAAGGCAAGCAGGACCCCCAGTGTTGGGGAAGATAAAACAGGAAAGCCTTATCAATATGATTGTCTGGCAAAAAATTTTTGAGAATATGGAAACTATAAGTGAGATTGAAATGAAAGCAAGCTTTGAGATACCTCAGTTACTGAACAACTGGAAAACAATGGTATGGCCAGCTGAAAGTAATCCCCTTTTGATGGAACAACACCCTCTGCTTGCAGACAGGTCTGAGGGTCCCTGCCAGCTTGGCAGAAGGGGCCCAAAGAGGAGTTTTTAGGGTTTAAAATGTAACACACTGTGGTAATGTAGTGATTCTTATAGGCTGTATGTAAATGCTATAGGATTTGTATCTTGTACTAGATTGGTTAGTGAGAATCAGAATATTCAACACAGAAGAAGATTTATTGTGTTGTAACGGGAACCTTACTCTCTTACGCTCTTCTCCTCTTACTCTCTTACCCTCTCATCCTCTCTCCCCTCTCTTCTCTCAGGCCTGCTCTGAGCTGTGTTTGGCAGCTCCCAGCAGGGCCCTGCACCCAGGCCCTTTGCAATAAAGCGCAAGTTCCATGACCTGGCTGCAGAGATCTCTCATCTCCATCCATCCCCACCATGCAACCCCCAACACTCCTACACCCCAGCAGCCAGCAGGGACCCCAGGCAGGACAGAGGGAGGAAAGCTGAGGGGAGGAGTGGCCACAACCAGAGCTCCCAGTAAGAACCAGCAGCTCTTGTAAGGCAGCAGAGAGCACAAAATAACCCTGAAACCTTCATGGGATTCATGACCCCTGGCTGTGTTTGCCTTTAGCCCTGGGGGTGCCCAAAGCCCACCTGGGTAGGGTTTGTCCAAGCCCCCTTTGCACACCCCAAGGACACTGATGGGGACACTGCCACCCATTTCTCTGTTGGGAATATGGCTCAGTCCCCATATCCAGCTCTGCAGGAGGGATTTGCAGCTCCTGTGTCCCAACCACAGGAGGGGTTGCTGGTGGTCCCCAAGGTGCCAAAAGCCTTTCCTGGCTGTGATCAGGCAAGAAGCAGCTCCCAGGGACAGCCCAGAGCCCCTCCATCCCCCCAGCACCTGTGATCATGGCATAAACTGTGTTTTGGATGTGCTGTCAGCTTGTTTTCATGAGGGGCTGATGAAACAATGCAGGAGTCACTGTGCAATCTAATGGAGTTTTTAAAAAAAAAATCCTCCTATAGTGCAACATGAATAGTCCAAAATGCAAAGATGACAATTTAAGTGTTTAAAATGTACTCAAGGTAATTCCAAACAAATTTCAAAGCCATTTCAGCCTATAAAACCCCTCAGTTAAATCACTGGTTATATGGCGGCAGTGCTTATGTTGCAAAATATCCCTGGCATGAAAGGGAAACTTTAAAAAATTGCCCGTTAATCCTTATAAATTACTTATTAGTGCTGCAGAGCTGGAGCTGGAGGAGCCTCCTGAGGAAGGCCAGGCTGTTGGGGCATTTCTTGCTGGGCTCTGCGAGGAGCAGCTGGGGCTGGCTTTGATTTGCTGGGCTCTCCAAGGCATTGATGTTCTTCCAAAGCGTGACATCAGCACTGATGTCATGGCACAGCTCCGGCTCTCCAGGAGCCTCCCCCTCCTCACAGCCTCTTCCAGGAAGCCAAAAACCTGTCCTGATACCCCCACACTGTGGGCTGGGGGAATTGCTGCCCAGGGATGGAGGGGAGGGGGCTCAGACCCTGGAACTGGGATCCATTCTATGGCTGCGTCTCAGGGATGCAAATCCTCGCACTGGGTGTCCATGTTTCACACCCTGCCAGTGGATTAAACCCTCTGGAAAGAGTGCTTGCAAGGAAAAATGAAAGTTTATTCCCTTCCCCTGAGCTTCTGGGCTCCCAACTTTCCTCCTGTGTGTTTGTGCCCTGATTTGAGGAAGCGACACCATCTCTCGCTCGCTCTCTCTTCTCTCGCTCTTTTCCTTTCACCAAACAGATGTAACTATTTATTCCTTATGTCCCAGTTTTCCTGTAATTTCATAAAGTGCAAATTTGCTGTCCTGCTCCCAAATGCCGAGTCGGTGGTTTGTCATAACAGTCATCAGTAACTGTCGCTTTCTGCCTGGGGCTTAATTAACCCACTCTCTCATTAGCATGTCCATGCAGTTGTAAGGAATGAAAGCCTGATTATTTTCTACAACAGTCGCAGCCAATTACTGCACTGAAATGGAACCACATTAATCAAATCTTTAGTACAGTGGCAAATTCAGAGATATCAGATTGCAAAAGACTGCAAACCTAATATGTCACTGTCAGCGGAGCTACGCAGGCATTTAGCGAATTGCATTAAATAGATGGCTCCGCTGAAACCGCATGAATTTAATATGTGATGGGATCTGGAAGCTATTAGTGTGACATGGCAAAGCACTGGGAGCTTGGCAGCTCTGGACTTTATCCATGAACTCAGGAAACTCATGTAAAAACTTGTGTGTGTGTGTGTGTGTGTGTGTGCAGCAGAATGTCTCATCTGCTGGAGGAGAAGGCTGGGGTGAAGAGAAGTGTGAGGAGAGCTGGAAATGCTCAGCACATCACAGTGGGGCTGCCTGCTGTCCCAGCTTGAGCAGAGATGGGGACAGGCAGGGTCTCTGAGGCAGGACAGGGGACACGGCCATGCCTGGGGGCTGCTGTGGCAGAAGCTGCCCCCAGATCAGAGCCAGAGCCTTGGGAATCACTCTGGGGTACTGGGACACGGCCCTGTCATGGTGACAGAGCATGGACACAGCCCTGATGTGGTGACAGGGCATGGACAGGGCCCTGCCATGGTGACAGAGCTTGGACAAGGCCCTGTTGTGGTGACAGAGCATGGACAGGGCCCTGCCATGGTGACAGAGCTTGGACAAGGCCCTGTTGTGGTGACAGAGCATGGACATGGCTGTGCTGTGGTGACAACATGGACAGGGCCCTGCCACATGCCATGGACATGGCCCTGTCGTGGTGACAGAGAATGGATATGGCCCTGCTATGGTGACAGGGCATGGACAGGGCCCTGATGTGGTGACAGGGCATGGACACGGCTCTGCCATGGTGACAGAGCATGGATAGGGCTCTACCATAGTGACAGGGCTTGGACAGGGCCCTGCCACAGTGACAACCATGGCCATGGCCCTGCCACGGCACTTCCAGCTCTGCCCCAGGGCATTTCCAGCTCTGTTTAGAGGCACTTCCATCTCTGAGGCACTTCCAGCTCTGCCCCGGGGCACTTCCAGCTCTGCTCTTATCAAGCCCCATAAAGCCATGTTCCTCTGCCTTCAGCACACTCCCATCTCCAGGAGATACCCCTTCTGCAGGGCTCAGAGAGGCTGTGGCAGTGACCAGAGGACACCCCCTGGTCACAGGGTCGGGGTGCCCTGTTGCCTCCAGCTCCTCCTGCACCTCCTTGACCCCAAACAGCTCCTTTCCTCTGGGCTGGGTGGCAGCATCCCCTTCCCACAAGGCAAAAAGACAGAGGAGGAGGAATTTTTGTCAGAGCCCAGCCAAGGGCTCCATTGGTAAATCTTCCCATGCTCCTACCAGTGGTGGTGGGAAATTCAAGCTGAACCACAGCAAATCGTGGGATCTCCTGGGCTGAGAGACCCCAAGGATCCATGAGAGCAGCTCATAGACACCCCAAGAATCCCTCTCTGTGTCTGGGATTGTTAGATCATCAGTGATTCATGTAAAATAAAACCATCAGTCTCTGGACAATCACTCCTTGACCTCAGGCAGGTTTGGGACAAAAGAGTGCCAGGAAACCAAGATTTGTGCCCTTTTTTAGTCCAATACTCCTTCCTCTGCCAGGCTCAAAGCCCAGCAGTCTCCTGGGTGTCAGTTTGGGACAAAAGAGTGCCCAGGAAACCAAGATTTGTGCCCATTTTTAGTCCAATACTCCTTTCTCTGCCAGGCTCAAAGCCCAGCAGCCTCCTGGGCATCAGTTTGGCGCAAAGGAGTGTCAGCAAACCAAGATTTGTGCCCTTTTTTAGTCCTGAGCATCAGTTTGGGACAAAAGAGTGCCAGGAAGCCAAGGTTTGTGCCCTTTTTTAGTCTAATATTCCTTCCTCTGCCAGGCTCAAAGCCCAGCAGCTCCTGGGCATCAGTTTGGGACAAAAGAGTGCCGGGAAACCAAGATTTGGGCCAGGAAAACAAGATTTGTGCCCATTTTTAGTCCTGGGCGTCAGTTTGGGACATAAGAGTGCCAAGGACAAAAAAGTGCCAGGAAACCAAGATTTATGCCCACTTTTAGTCCAGCATTGCTCCTTCAGCAGCCTCCTGGGCATCAGCTCCAAGCAGGGCCCATCCCAGGATGCAGGACAGCCCTGGGAAGAGCCTCCCCAGCATCCCCTGCCCCGTGGTGTCCCCTGGTGTCCCCTGGTGTCCCAGCAGGGCGGGAGCAGGCGCTGCCAGCGGTGACAGATGAGGCTGCAGAGCTCAGGGGCTGCTCTTACACAAACTGCCTCCATCAGCAGCTCGCTGCTCCCATCAGTTAATCTTGCTGCAAACGGTGCTCTCCAGGAGCAGGGGCACCTCTCCTCCCCCCAGCCACCTCATCTAGCAGCTCGTTTATGCACACATGCTCCGAGGGGTTTTTTAGAGATATATATATATATATATATTTATATATATATATGTTTTTTTCTGAGCAATCAATCTGTGCGGCGAGGAGCTGCGACTGAATTTAAATACCAGGGTTTTCATTATCTCCAGCACAGGGAAGAGAAAAGGGGGGGAGAGGGACATTGAAAATAGAGGGGAATAAATTCCAATCTCTTGAACAATATATCTGAAGGAGTGCAGATTTCTGCAAGGGTATTACACCAAATCTTCTCCTGCAGGAGGAATTTATTGGGAGAGGAGATTGCAGAGAGCCTTTGGCTGCATGTTTGCTGTCCTTCCCCTGCCTTGCATGCACTGGAGCACCCTGCATGGCATTTGTAGGGTGTTCCCTTTTGGAGACCCCCAAATGTCCTGTGTCACCCTGGTTTTTTAAGATTTTCTAAGCCTTCTGATGTTGACATTCTTGTAGTGAACTTTCTCACACACTTCCTGTAAATAACTCATTGTTTTGCATTCCTTTATGGAGGAGGAGAAAGTTGATGGACTGTTGGTTTGCCCAGTGTCATTGGAGAGGTGGCACTGTCACCCTCCAACCCATTGTCACTTTTGGAAAACTATAAATGTTGGAGTCAGAAAATAAGCTTCCCTTTTTTTCTTCACCTTGAGAACAGCGGTGTGAGCTTGTGTTCTTTCGTGTCCTACAGTGACAGTCCTGGTCCTGCTCTGCCAAGATCTTTGAGTAAATGCTCAAGATGTGAATGTGATGTGAAATACTTGAGTGTGAGTGGTTCCTCTCCACAGCCCAAAGCAGGGTCTGCTGCTGCTGCTCTTGTCTGGTTTCCATCACCATTTCCCTCCCTGGAGGTGCCACAGCAGTGTCAGGTGGATTTGCTGGAGTAGGAGTTCCAAAGATGAAAACAGCTTTGTATGAGTAAAAATTTCCAGGGTTGAAAGATCACAAGAAGCACTCTGAGTTCTGACAAGTTTCAGGTGAAGCTCCAGGGGAGGCTTTCCCAGAATCAACACAAATGTTCTGCAAAACGTGGAGAGATCCCAGGAGGACGGGTCCTCTGCTGGGTGCTCCCTTCCCCTGCCTCAACCCCACTTTTGCAGTGGGAGAAAAAATTCAGATTGCATCCAAAGATGTCCCTAAAATGCCATTCCTACTGTTTCCCCTCCCTGAGGATGGTTTGTCGGGAGGAAAGCACCTGGGGGTAGCACAGGGGTCCCACGTGGGCTCTGGCCCCAGAGATCTGATATTAAATATGATATTAAATATTATGTTAAATATTACATTAAATATGATATTAAATAAACTTTGCACGGGCAGCACTGGGCAGGAGTTCCTGCAGGGTCTCCTCCTTTGCAAGGGGCTGGACCCCTCTGTGGGGACAGTCCTGGGGACAATCCTGGGGACAATCCTGCATTCCAGGGGATGCTGCAGACCCAGGGCAGGACCAGGCAAGGCTGCTCCCCTCACACAGGTACCCCAAAGGAGCAGGGCAGGGTCTGCTCTGCACTCCCACCCCACTCCTCCACACCAAACCTCTCTTTTCCTCTCTCTTTTCCTTTTTTTTTAAATTCCTCCCAGGGAGAATTGTCCAGAGACTGATGGTTTTATTTTACATGAATCACTGATGATCTAACAAATTAATTACCTGCTCCCTCCCTCCCTCCCTGGTGAGGTCAGGGAGCCTGGGTGGGGGCCACCCCCTCCCCCTCGGTGCCATCAGAGCTCCTGCTTTAAAGACCAGAGAAAAAGGTCAAAATTGCCAGTTTAGGTTAAAATCAGATTTAAACGTCTCTTACTAAACACAGAGGCACACAAACTCAATATGTCATCTTTAATGGTTCAGAACAAAGCCTAGAAAAATTGTGTCCCAGCACCCAGGAATTGTATAACCTTTGATATATAGCTTTCATTATTAGCAATAATTCCTGTAACCGCATCCGGATCCACGGGAGCACATATTGAATAATAATTCTCCTCGTGTTGATTGTCCCCATCCCATGGGTTCCTTCATCCTCCTCTTCCTCCTGGGGGCCTTTTGTTGTCTCTTGGCTCCTGTATTTTTGGGTTTGGCCAGCACCCACTCCTTGCTGGGCTCACCTGGGGCAGGAGCAGCCCGACCAGAAAAGGCATTCGCTCCCCTCCGCCTCTTTTCACAGTCAGCCTTCAAGTTCACATGTGAATTTATGCCAGTTTTGACATTAGCAGGAAAAATTAACAGCTCTCACACACACACACATGCACGAAAAGAAACTTGCACAAAAGAGGTTTTGTGTTTCAAGCAGAATAAATTATAGTGTGATGTTATTAAAACACTTAGTTGTTAAGTTGCCAAGAAAATCCAGTATATTCACACGGACTCGAGGACCTGTCTCCATGCAAAGTAATTAAATTAGATTTATGGGCTGCATTACATCAGTGTTTGATAGTTCATTTTTCCTTTCTTCATATTTTGTCCTGCTTTATTAGAGCATGTGACAGATGGTAAAAATAGTGTGAAGTTTCTTGGCCCTGTGCTAAATCCCCCTTCGGTAGTATATCTCTCTTCTGTCAGTTCTCCCCAGTGATGATAAATTAACCTCTCCTCTTCTATCCCAAGTGTGGCAGTAAAGCACTCTTTGACACAGCACTATCACTTTATCTTAATCTGTGCTGTTCCAGGGGCGGGGTGGGGAAGGAAGCGAGGGGAGATGATGCAATCGCTACCACGGGTTCAAAAAAAAACCAAAAAAAAACCCAACAAAAAACAACACAAGGAAAAGATTTATTGTGTCAAAAAACCCAGAAAGCTGGGAATAGTGCTGATTTATGGAATCTGCTCTGTGTGTGTCTGTGTCTGTGTGTGTCTATATATTTATATATTTTATATATTCATATATATTTATATATTTGGGTATTTGGATATATTTATATTCTTATTTTTTATATTTCTATTTATATGCATATTTTTCTAATTTATATTTATATATTTGTATGTTTGAATTTTGGATATTTGGATATATATTTATATGTTTATGTATTTTTATACATGTGTGTATTTATATATATATGTGTGTGTATATCTATATATTTATATATGTGTATCTCTATTTATATATTTATATATTTAATTTCTGGGTTTGTTTTTTATTTTTGTGTACATATATTTATATTTATATTTTTATTTTTATTTTTATTTTTATTTTTATTTTTATTTTTATTTTTATTTTTATTTTTGGTTTGAGTTTTTTATTTTTGGGTTTTTGGATTTTTTTAATATTTTGATATATATTTCTATATTTATGGATTTATGTTTTATATTTCTATTTGTATATTTATAATTTGATGTTTATATATTTACATTTTGTGTATGTACGTATGTATGTATGTGCACACACACACGTGTCCATTTATCCATTGCAATAACTCACAAATTTCCTTTGAGTGAGACAGAGCAGGAGCCCCAAGGACTTTCAGTCTCATGGGCAGGCAGAGGTAAAAATATTTTCCTAATATCCAACCTATTGGTCTCTTCCACTGGGCAGCACTGACAGAACCAAAGGACACAGACTCAAGCTATGTCAGGGAAGGTATAGGTTGGATATTAGGAAAAATTTTTCACCAAAAGAATAATAAAGCACTGGAATGCTCTTCCCAGGGAGGGAAGAGCATTCCACTTTGTTTAACACTTTGTGTTTAAACAAAGCCTGGACATGGCACTGGGTGCTATGGTCTGGGTGAGGTGTTGGGGCACAGGTTGGGCTGGATGATCTCAGAGGTCTCTTCCAACCTCATCATTCTGGGATTCTGGGATTCTGTGAATATCCCTGGGTTTAAAGCCCTGAGATGCAGAGCAGGGCCCTGCTCCCCCCGTGCTGACTCAGAGCACACAGAGGCTCCTGCTGCTATTTTGGGAGGGGGAGCCCTCGGCATTCTCCAGGCTGGGGATGCCCTAATAGAGGAAGGATCTGGAGCTCCGTGTGGGTCACTCCTCACTCGCTGCCTCTGAGACACACTTGGCCCTTTGGAGCTGCACAGACGCCTCAGCAGTGCCCAAAAATAGCACCAAAAATTGCCCAAAAATAGCACCAAAATCAGCCTCAGGCTCCCTCCAGCTCCACAAGGCTGAATTTGGCCTGGGCCATGTGCTGCCCTGCCCTGCCAGGGGGATGATTTTGTTAGGAAAATTAACCCACAAACACAAGAGGTTTATGTCCAAAAAGGAGACAGAGGAGTCCTTTGACTTTATTCCAATCAAGGCAGAGGCCATGGGACATCCCCTGGGGTCTCTCCAATTTATGGAGGATGCAGCCTCCCTTTTATCCCAATTTCCAGCCACATTTCCCTTCTCTCTTTCCCCATTTCTGAGGTACTTGAGAGGTTCAGACTCCCCAGTACACCTGATCCCAAAGATTCCCCTCTAATGTATAACCCTCCCTTTTAATTTTTAATTCTTATGGAATTTAGGGGTTTTTCCCCATTTCTGTGGTACTTGAGAGGTTCAGACTCCTCAATAAACCTGACCCTGCTCTGTGACCCCTGTGCCCCCAGCCCAGCCTGCAGGCCTGAGTGCATGGGGTAGCCACTCATGCTGCATTAAGAGCCCAAGCAGTGCTTATCATTAAAGCTGTAATTTATTTCTTCTGTGTCTCCCAAGAAGTGAAATATTGCAGCTGGTCGGGGGCCCAGAGAGAGCGGGGATGCTCCATTAAGTTCGACACTGCTCCTCCATAAGATGCAGTAATTATATGCAGCTTTTTTTACTGCTAAGTTCCTACTTGCAGATGCTAACAAAAGAAATAAGCTTTTAATCCAAACATAATTAATATGAATTACCTCCACAGTACACCCTGGCTTTGCACCATTAAACTTAATTTTTGTTTTGCATGATAATTGTGTTATCATTACCATTTATAGGAGAACTCAGGGACCTTCACTTTGTTTTCAGCCAAGACCAAAGGCACTGGAAATGGCTGTGGACGGGCTCAGTGCCATGGAGTAGGGGAGTTATGGGCCCTGTCTGGCCTTGGCTTGTCTTTGCTGTGGGGTCACTCTCTCCATTCCCTCTGGATCCACGCTGGAGCCCCCACAGAGCCCTGGGAGGGCAGGAGGATGGGCAGGGACAGGGATGAGAATGCTGCAAGGACAGGGATGTGAGAGACAACTTTGAAAATTTAAAGAGGTTTATTAAATCTTAACAAAAATACAACATAAGGAAAAAGCTGCAGCACTGGGAACTGCCCCTCGTGCACACCACGACTTCAAGATGGATGCTCAGTCTTTTATACCCCTGGGGGCTGCATCAGCCAGCCCTGGCCCTTCCCAAAATCTGTCACTCAGCCCTTCTTTGCCATTTATCAGTGCAAACTGCTTTGTAACTGGATTGGAGGGCAGGTGTTGCCAGGCTGCACCCCCTAAGCACCCCCAAGCTTTTCCATTCCCACCTGCCTCAGGTAAGGGACACCTTCCTTTTGTCACAGCCTTCTTTTTGTTACCATCATATTTTCTGGAAAAATCCCTTTGCCAGGATTTTTCTCCTGGGAAGCTGAGAAGCCTCAGAGAAAAATGAAAACAATAATTATCTGATTTGCTTCTCCTGTGTTTTGCTGCTTTGGAATGTGTTTGGAGACTCCCTCCAGAGTCTTGACACAGCCTGACAGTGATTGGTCATTAAGTTAAAACAATTCACAGAAACCAATGAAACAATGACCAGTTGGTAAACAATGTCCAAGCCACATTCTAAAGCATCAAAACACAGGAGAAGCAAATCAGATAATTCTTGTTTTCCTTTTTCTTCTCAGCTTTTCAGGAGAAGAAATCCTGGCAAAAGGGATTTTTCAAAAAATAGAACAGTGACACCAGAGCATCCCCAAGCACACCCCAAAATCACCTGGCACAGGTGGGTGGCACTGCAGAAGTGACCCCAGAGAAGAGCAGGGTCTGTGCCCTGTGGTCCCAGAGCCACCCTGCAGCCCATTAACTGCCTGGGCCCATGGGATGAGTTTGTGCAGTCACATTTCAGGGAAGAGGGAGATGAAATCAAGTCCTGTAATTATTTATTGAAATTACAGCCCCTGTCGAGGAGGACTGAATTACTGCAGACTCCATTAGCCGGCTCGCTGTGGATGGGAGAGAGGGAATGAGAAAATGATGGATGAGAAAGACAGAGAGAGAAATTTTAAAAATAAAATGGAATGAAATGAGAAGAAGGGGCAAAGAGGGGGGGAGAGAAGGGCCCTTCCCCAGGCTGCTTTCTCCTTGCCAGGTGGGTTCTGGATCACCCCAGAGGCCCCAAATTTGCAGCAGCAGAGTGTGTGGGGCTGGGGGAGCTGGGGAGCTGCATTGGGACAAACCTGTGGAGCAGCCTCTCTGCCAGGGCAGGAAGAGCCTCCTTTGAATGGGGCCTGGTGCTGCTGGAGTTCTGCATTTGGGGTGTAAACGTGGCCAGGAATTAGGTGGAGAATAGGAGTTGTGGGGCAGGGGTGGGCAGGGACCCCTCTGCGCCTCTCCTCACCTGCCTGAGCTCACTCAGAGCCTTCATCACAGGCTCAGGAGCTCAGCCAGCTCTGGGTGCTGCTGGAATGAGGGGGGACCCTGCCAGGGAGCCCAGGAAAGGGGCTGGGAAGAGATAGGAGGGAAGAATGGGGATGGAGGAGGACACAGCTGATGGCAGCCAGGAGCAGAGATCAAACAGTGAAATCCCAGCTCTGAGCCCCAGCAAGAGGTGGCTGCCACTGCTAAAAAGTTTCCTCTGCAGTTGTTTGTGATCAGCACTTTGAATAATTGCATAAATATATTAATTACACTCATTTCCCCAGGAAAGAGGCTTCAGTAGCTGGAGACAGCAGGAATCTAAGGACAAACACCACTTTGCAGGCAGCAAACTCCCTAATTAGGGCTGGTCCCTGCCACTGTGCTTGGGCCAGGGACCCAGCTTGAAAGGGAAAAATCCCAGTGCAGAAAGGGAAAAACTCCTGTCCTCCTTAACCTCTCGATGTTTCCAATTCCAGGAAACATGGAGAGGTCAAAGAGGACAGGACAGTGCTGCTGGGTGGGCTCAGGGGGTCCTGCAGGAGCAGGGGCAGAGCCCCAGCAATGTGCCAAACTCCTGGTGCTCCCCTGAGCCCCCCCAGCACTCGTGTCCCCAAGATGGAGGTGCTGGCAGTGGAAATGTCCCCAATGCCTTTGATTCCTCCAGTGCCACAAAGTCCTTGTGCAGAAACCCTGCAGAGCTCTGCCCTGGCTGAGGGCAAACCCAAACCCCTGTGTGCCCCCCTCTCTCCCCAGTTCCCTCCCCAGCCCACAGCTCCTCTCCAAGGGCCATTTCCAGCCAGAGTGAGCGATGCACCAGCACCGTGCCCCTCATCCCCTTCCCAACCTGCCTCCTGATAATAATGAGCCCAGACACTTTTATTATCATTATTAATTAGCACTTTCAAGCAATGGAATTAAATCAATATGGTGGACTGAAACTAATTTTAACAAGCCATTGAGATCAATCATCAGGACTTTTATCTACATAAATGCCACTAAACTCAGCTCGTTAGTGTAACATTAGCTGGGAAAGGGGGGGAGGGAAGGGAGACTGGCGGGGTTTTAATTAGGAAGACATAAACCATGCCATGATTTTTCTTCTTTGATTTGCTTTTAATCTCATCCATGAGCTCTCCTGGTGCCCTGGCTGATTATCACTCTCCTCACCTCCTCTCAGGAAGGAAAGGCAGCGGGAAGGAGAGTGGGGAGAGCAGGAGAGGGCAAAGCCAAGGAGAGGGGCCTGCCCATGGTGGCTCTGCAGAGCCCTGTGAGGTGCAGCAGGATGAGGATGCTGCAGGATGCGGGACGCTGGGGAGCACCTGCAGCACTGGGGAGCTCCACATGGCACTTCTCCAGCCTGGCCCTTCCCTGGGCCACATCTCCTCCAAAACCTCTGGAATTCACTTCTGTCCCCTTGCTGCCCTGGAGCCCATGTCTTCCACATCACCCCCACATCTGGAATGTCCACATCTCCCCCACATCTCCCCCAGTGCCTCTGGAATGTCACTTCTGTCCCTTTGCTGTTCCCTGGACCCCACATCTCCCACATTTCCCCCATATCTGGAATGCCCACATCTTCCCCATGCCTCTCCCAGTGCCTCTGCAATGTCACTTCTGTCCCCTGGCTGTTCCCTGGAGCCAGGCTTTGCCCTGCTGCAGCCCCAGCCCAGGTTTTTGGGGCTGGGGAGGCCATCAGGGTCCCATTTGAAGGCAGGGGAGGATGATGATGCTTTGTGGGGAGGCACCTTGTGGATGGGCACATCCAAGCCCGTGATTAAAGCAGCGGGAATTTCTCCAGCACAGACTGGTCATTGTTTACCTCATCCATTTAGCTGTCATTAGGAAATAAATCCTAAATGGCTTCTGAGGTGGCAAGGAGGTTTCTGGCTTTGTAAAGCCACCTTTGGTGTCCCTGGGATGGCCCAACCTGCCAGTCCAGGGTCTAAGGCAATGCAGGACACCTTTGGCTGCCCAGACCCACTTTTGCTCCTGACCTCCCTCTGGCTCCAGCCTGGCTGTGTCTGGTGTGACCAAAATCATGGCTGCAAACACAAAGCGGGTGTGGGAAAGCTTTAAAAGCCCCAAAAGTTCTCCTGGAGGGCGCTGAAGGAAGGCCCAGCCTGCAGGGGGAGGCTGTGCTGCTCTGCACCACGCTCCATCAGTCCCCGGTGTCATCTTTGCTGATATCTCTGCCAAACCCTCCCGTGAAATATGACAGATGCACTAGGAAATATTTCCTTTTTGTTTGCTGGATGGGTAATAACTTGCCTCCGAGACAGTCTTTATAGTCAGCACAAAAGTAATTTACCTACATGCAGCACAGCCAGGTTGCCATAAATCCTCCTCTCTCCCCAGTCCTGTGCCCGGAGCTGGGGGTCCTGTGCCCCTCTGTGTCCCCTCTGCCACCACCTCCAGCCAGCTCCAGCCAGAGGGAGTGTTTGTAACACCAAAAAATAAATAACTGAGCTGGCGGTGGCAGCAGGGCCCTGAATCACAGCCCCTCGCTGTCAGCCCATTTCTCTGCAGAAAGCTCTTAGCAGTTAATTTCTGGCTAATTTATTATCCTTCGGCTTAGCCCTCCAGCACCATTAGCAGTACACTGACACAACTGAGTGAAATATTGTCTAATTTATTATCTTATTACTCCTCTGGAACAGGATCAATTAATTACCCATTAAAGTATTTCAGCTGCAGAGATTTATTAGGGGCCTCGGTGTTTTAACAGATGATTAGTTATATATGTTTGTTTGCCTGAGGAGCACAGACTGGCAAATGACTGGAGGGGAAGGGGAAAGACACCGAGTCGGGAGGTAGCTAATGGATCTTTTCTTGACTCTGTGAAAATGGAGCAGTCAATGACAAGAATTATCGACTCATTCACTTGCGGTTTGGAGATAACCATATGTACAGGGAGAGAGAGGGGGCGAGGGGAACCGGCAGGAAAAAAAGCCTCACTCAACTGCTTTTTCCATTCAATAAATTTGCTTCAGAATATATTGGATTGGGGTTTGATGGCTATTTCGTGTTTTGCAGAGTGCTGACACTGGTATGATTCAGTAATTATTGTTTCTTTTAAGTTATTGCTGTAATTTTGCTTTCTAAGATCCCAATCAATTCCCGCCTCTCAAGGGCACGCTTGAAAAGCGATATTTGAAAACAGCCCTCTGATAGATTGTGCCGTTAGACAGTGGCTGAGACAAATAGCCTAATCTGGCACAAATTAGCTTGGCTTCCACAGATAGTTTTATACAGCAATGTAAATTATATTGTCAGGGCCAGTCACTTTCCTGCTTAGAGTGCAGCTAACAAGAAGCCATGGAGACATTACCGGGGCTGCTGCAGAGCCTGTGCCAGCCCAGGGCAGCATTCCCGGGGTGCCAGCCCATGCCCAGCCTGGGATCCCAGTGCTGGGACCCTTGGGGACACAGGGTGGTGGCACTGGGGTGCTGGCACTGCCACACACAGCCCCATCAATGCTCCCTGATGTGCTCTCCACACTTCTCTGGGCTGCTGGAGAAGGGTGGTGACCCCAGGCAGGAGCTGATGGGGTGCCCAGTTCCATTTGGGGAGTCTGTTTGTCTATCTGTCTCTCCCATGGAGCCTTGTCTGGGGTCTGTCTGTCTGTCTGTCTCTCCCACAGGGCTGGGACCCCATGGCCAGCAGTGGCAGGGGGTGGCTGTTGGAAATGCCACCTCCACCCTGCCCTCCTCACTGGAATCAGCCCCAGAATGGTCACCTGGCCACAAGGACAGAGCCAGCTACAGGCCCAGGGAATGGAGGGCACAGCTGGACAGGGAAGGAAGGCTGATCACTCCTGAGAGCCCAAAGTGCCCCCCAAAAGGCCACAGAAGCCTTATAGGTTTGCCACACAAGAGCCTGGGAGCGTCCATGGGAGCAGCCAAAGCTGAATTTCCCCTCTGTCAGCACAAACTCAGTTTTGATCCTCCCAGCTCCTCAGCTTGATCCTGAATGGAATTAGGACGGGCTTAAGCGAGAGAGGAAAGCAAGCCGAGCACATCTAAATGGAGGGAGAGGGGAGTAATGTGGAACTGCTGTCACAGCACAAGAGTGTGTCAGGTGCAAACAGGCTGAAAAGCAGCACAAAAAGATGGATTTTCATGCAGCTGTTGGCTAAGCCATGGAATTCATCACTGCGAGGTACCACGGGTGCCCTGAGCAGCATGGAAATGACATGTTGGGACAAGGAGGGGGTATGGAGCGTTTAATGAGGCAGGTTTGAGTTAAGCCAGGCTGTAAGGAATGCAAATCTGGGTGTAAGGCAGGGGGAAACTGCAGGGGGGCAAAGAGGGGCAAACTGAGGGGTGCAGAGAGGAGGAAACTGAGGGGTGCAAAGAGGGGCAAACTGCAGGAGGGGAGGCAGGAGGAAACTGCAGGGGTGCAGATGGGGAAAGTGCAGGGGTGCAGATGGGCAAACTGAGGGGTGAAAAGAGGGGCAAAATGAGGGATGAAGACAGGAGAAAACTGCAGGAGTGCAGACAGGAGGAAACTGCAGGGGTGCAGATGGGGAAAGTGCAGGGGTGCAGAAAGGGGCAAACTGCAGGAGTGCAAAGAGGGGCAAATGCAGGGGTGCACACAGGGGCAAACTGAGGGGTGCAGACAGGAGGAAATTGCAGGGGTGCAGACAGGAGGCTCTGCTGGCTGCAGCACTCAGTCCCCAGGCTTTGCTGCCAGAGCTGCCCTCACCCCCAAGGCGGGATGCTGGATTTGGGGATGCCAATGGAGAAAAGAAGATGGGAATGCAGCCAGGACACAGCAGAGTGTGCCACAGCAGTGTGTGCCATAGCAGTGTGTGCCATATCAGCTGTGCCACCCCAGCCTGTCCCACAGCTGCCTGTGCCATATCCAGCCCACAGCGTGCCCTTGCTGCCCCAGAGCCATTGTGCCATCCCAGAACTCAGCCCTGGCTGTGCCAGGATTGAGTCTGTGCGTTCAGGGTAGGGAGGAGGAGGAGGAGGAAGCCAGGAGCAGCTCCTGGCAGCCCTGCAGGAGCAGATGGAGGATGCTCTCAGCCACGGCGAGAGCCCCAGGCCCTTCTTAACCTTGCAAATGGCTCCTGCAGCAGAGGAACAAACGCCTTACCCGGCCTGGAGGGCTCTGCCTCCTGAGGAAAAGCTGCTCAATTCTCACTCCATCCCCTTCAGACCAGCAGTTTAGCACAGAGACTTGGAGCTGGAGTTGAGGACTGGGACAGATCAGGGGAGCCCATCTGGTCAGCAATTATCCCATAATATTGGAATGGTGCTTATTAGGAAACACAGCCCCAAGGGCTGCAGAGGAATTCATCAAAAACAAGGAGCAGGGAGGAGAGAGGACTCTGGGGACTTTTAGCTCTTGAGCTGCTCTGAATTCCTCCACAGTGCTATGGCTCCCTCAGGAAAACCTGACATGAGTTTGTGTGTTCTCAACCCACTTCCCCCACACAGCCAGGTGAGCAGGCCCTGCCCAGGACAGCTGCTCTGCTGGAGGTTCTGACACCACTCCAGATGTCTGAAGGAGCATCCCTGTAGGAGCAATGGGGGTAGCACGGTGGGGACAGATGAAGATGAGAGATCTCTGCAGCCAGGTGGTGGAATTTGGGGTTTATTGCAAAGGGCCTGGGTGCAGGGCCCTGCTGGGAGCTGCCAAGCACAGCTCAGAGCAGGCCCCAAACAAGGAGAGAGAGGTAAACAGAGAGAAGGCAAGAGCGTGGTAGAGATGAGAGAGTGAGGAAGAGTAAAGAGGGTAAAGAGAGAGTAAAAGAGGACAAGGTTCCCATTATAATACAATAAATCTTCTTCTGGTCGTGGAATTTGGTGTTTATTGCAAAGGGTCCGGGTGCAGGGCCCTGCCTGGAGCTGCCAGCCACAGCTCAGAGCAGGCCCGAGAGAAGAGAGGGGTAAAGAGTGAGGTAAAGAGAAAGAAGGCAAGAGCGTGGTAAAGAGGATGAGAGAGAGGATGAGAGGATAAGAGAGTGAGGTTCCCATTCCAATACAATAAATCATCCTCTGTGTTGAATATTCTCATTCTCACTAACCAATCTAGTACAAGATACAAATCCTACAGCATTTCCATACAGCCTATAAGAATCATTACATTACCATCCTGTGTTACATTTTAAACCCTAAAAACTCCTCTTTGGGCCCCTTCTGCCAAGGTGGCAGGGTCTGCTCTGACCCTTGGAGCTGTCTGCAAGCAGAGGGTGTTGTTCCATCAAAAGGGGATCACCTTCAGCCAGCCACACCATTGTTTTCCAGTTGTTCAGTAACTGAGGGATCTCAAAGCTTGCTTTCATTTCAATCTCACTTATAGTTTCCATATTCTCAAAATCTTTTGCCAGGCAATCATATTGATAAGGCTTTCCTGTTTCATCTTCCCCAGCAGGAATCCAGGACACTTTGTCCCCCAGAGCCAAGCCAGGAGTGACCCTGGGCCCGTCCCTCCTCTCTTTCTGCTGCTGCAATTCTCCTTCCCCTCCCAGCAGCTGAGTAATGGCTTTGGAAAGATGACACTCCACTGATTTAGGGGCTTGACCTTGGGAATGCTCCTGAAAAAGCTGCGGTTTCCTGAGCAAGGCTTCACGTTGCCTTTTATGAACACTTTGCAGTCACATGGATATTTGGGTATGTAGCAACCAGCTGGAAAAAAAAAAAAAAACACATTCAGGAGAGAAAGAAGAGATGAAAAAAAAATCCCTTTTATATCTCCAGGCTGCCTTCAGCAACAGCATTCCTAAATAGGAGAGGTTAAATATATTGCTGCCATTACACTCTACAAGGAACACATTCCATAAAAACGAAGGTGCCGTAAATTATACAAATATGATGCTAACAAGCCAGGAAATGCACTGCTAATGAGGTCAGCTATAGAACTCCCGCAGTGCTGCAAATCATGTGCCAATCCGGGCGCAGGAGGTGCAGGAGCAGCCCTGGGTCAGCATTTTCTGAGCGCATTTGTAACCCCCTGCTCACAGCACTTCTCCAGGTAGATAAAAGCTCCTCCTCTCCGTGTTTGTGTGGCACAGGGCCCTCTGCACTGATTGTACCCATTGTTCTGTAGGGAATCACTTGCTGAGATGTGCAAATATTGGTTCCACTTTGCAAGTCTGGAGCTTTTGTGTTCCTCCGAGGTTTGCTCCTGGAGGAATTATACATGGGGGCTTTTTCTGTCCCTGTT
The DNA here is from genome assembly GCF_028769735.1 of Zonotrichia leucophrys gambelii. Classification (NCBI taxonomy): domain Eukaryota; kingdom Metazoa; phylum Chordata; class Aves; order Passeriformes; family Passerellidae; genus Zonotrichia; species Zonotrichia leucophrys. Next base: position 2,726,912 of record NC_088191.1, on the reverse strand, counting down.
CATCCTGTGTTTGCTAAAGCTCTTTAAAAAAAAGTCAAATAAACTTATATATATATATATATATATACATAAAGTTACATTTTAAATTATAGATATATATATTATATATATAATAATATATTATTATATATTATATAAAGTTATATAAATATATTCTATTCTATTCTATTTATTATGTTGTTCGCCCGTTCACCCTCCTCCCTGCTGGGCAGTGGGACAATAAACAGAACTAAGGGTTGCAAGTAGGAGCCAAAGCAAGAAACCTGTACAAAGCCCATGAATAAACAAGCTCAAAGCCCTTTGAGTTGCTTCAGATTCCTTCATCAGGAAGAATTTCTTCCTAGGAAGGTTGGATCAGATGTTGGAAGGGATCAGGAGGTGCTGGAGAGGATCAGGAGATTCTGAGGGGCATCAGAAGATGCTGGAAGGGGATCAGGAGGTGCTGGGGGGATCAGGTGCCTCTCCCAGAAGAACCCCAACACTCCCGAGCTGCAGGCCCAGCTCAGGCAGGGTGTGAAATGTGCATTTCTGCCTCCCATTTCCATGTGGTTTTTATGGGTGCTCCAAGCAGAGAGAAGAGCAGCAGCCTCATTCAGGAGCCTCCTGGCTGGGTAGATTTATGAGCAAATGAAGGGAGGAGGAGGAAGCACATCAGCTGCCTGGCCCAGGTGAGGGGATTAGCTCTGCTTGAGAGGAACCAGACAAAGCCAAGGCTTGGACTCGGGCTCCCATCACCTCCAGCAAGGAGTGGGAAGTTTGGAGTGCCTGGGATGAGCTCTGGGGCAGAAAAGCATTTTTGTGCTCACATTTTCAATGGTCTCAAGGCCACCAGAGAGTCCCCAGGGAGGATCCCTGCCCTCCCACCCTTCCCAAGGCAGGCACCAGCCCGTGTGGTTTCTTCTCATGCAAATAACTGCTCCAGCAGAACTGCATTTCTATATTTAATAAGCTGAATATTTACGTTAACTAAATAGCAGCTAATTATGAAAACATACTTAAGAGTCTGAGCAATTAAGCAATAATATATTACATAGTTATCAAGCCTCCAATACACATGTCCTTAATAATCAAAATATTAATATGCAGGCTCCTCTTGCACTGCACAGAGCTCTGCTATTACACAGAGAGTGTCCTATTACTGCCAAATTAAATGCATAGTTAGGCGAATTTAGGACACTTAATTTAATGTGTTCCCAAGAGTTCACTGTGGCAGATTCTCCCAGACAGGCCTGGATCTAGGTAGTGCAGAATTCCTGGAAGTGTTCTTTGCTCCACAGCCTCCACATGCACATGGCTTTGCTGGCTCAGGGTTATTGATTATATATATTTATGTATAAATAAAATCTATATAATTATATATACATAATCTTTATATTATATATATAGAAATATTTTTATATATATATATACATATATATATGGTTATATATATGGTTATATATATGGTTATATATATATATATATATGGTTATAATGAGCACCATTCTTGGTGCTCAGGGTTAACCCATTCTTGGTGCTCTGAGCTGCCATTCCCAGCCCCCATTAGGGGACATTTTTCATGGCTTGCAGTGGAAATGAGGTGAAAGCAGAGCAGGAGCTGGAGGTGGATGGTGCCCAGTGCACCTGCTTCTGTCTGGGTCCCTCACAGAGCAAACCTGATGCTCCTGAGCTCAGTCTGGAGCCCAGGTGTGGCTCTACCTCAGTTTCCCCATCAGTGTGGCTGCTCCTGGAGGTTTGGTGCAGGAGTGACATCCCTGGGGAGGTGTGTGACCGTGTTCACAGGAGTCTGAGGATGAGGGAAGAGATGTGGATCTGACTCCATGTTTCAGAAGGCTTCATTTATTATTTTATGATATATGTTACATTAAACTATACTAAAAGAATAGAAGAAAGGATTTCATCAGAAGACTGGCTAAGAATAAAAAAAGAAAGAATGATAACAAAGGTTTGTGGCTCGGACAGAGTCCAAGCCAGCTGACTGTGATTGGCCATTAATTAGAAACAACCACATGAGACCAATCACAGATGCACCTGTTGCATTCCACAGCAGCAGATAACCATTGTTTACATTTTGTTCCTGAGGTCTCTCAGCTTCTCAGGAGGAAAAATCCTAAGGAAAGGATTTTTCATGAAAGATGTCTGTGACAGGGGATCATTGCTGCTTCTGAGCACCTGGTGTTGGTCCGGAAACCCACAGAATTCCTTTTCCTCCCCATTTTATTACATTCCATCCCACAGCAGCACCGACCCCACCAAGGGCAGGGGGATTTTGGTGTGAGCTCTTCACCCCCAACACCATAGCTGCCCTTCTCCCCATGCCCACACCAAAGGAGCTCCCTGCTCACCCCTGGGTGTTTTTAAGGCCTTATCTGCCAGCTGCCCTCCAGTTGTGGTGATTTACAGCACAAGGAGAGCGCTCTGATAAATTTCCCAGCCGGGCCCTTGCAGAGCTGGGGTATCAACAGCCCCATCCAGACAGCCCTAATGGAAAGTGCCGGCTCCGCCGAGCGGGGCCTTATTTATGACTGTCTGTAATGCCACTGCTGCGGATTTATGGCCCCTTCTGCCGGGCAGGCGGGAGCTGCAGCACGGCCAGGGAGGGGAGAGAGGGGGGAGAGCCCGGGGGGGACACAAAGGGAACAGGGGGAGCCCAGCTGGGTTTGGCATTGGGCAAAGGGGGGCAGGAAATGGGGGCAGCTCCTTTCCAGCCCCTGGATGGGAGTGGGATGCTCCCATCTGGAAGAGTGCAGCATTCAGGTGTGCCTGTCCCCAGGAGGGGTTTTGGGGAGTGATCCCTTATTTGTTTATTCCCTGATTCCCTTATTCACTTATTCTCCCTTAGAATTCAAGGGGACCCTCGATGAAGGGGAGAGAATGATGCATCTGACTCCATCTTATCAGAAGGCTAATTAATTACTTTATTATTATTATGCTATATCATTCTATACTATATTACATTATATTACATTACATCTAAACTGAATCTGCCAAGCACTCCACTGCACCGAATCTCATTAATTTTAGCTGAAAGTCCTGACACATATATACACACCTGGCCCTGGTAGGCCAAGGAACCAAAACACCATCACTTTGGGCAAACAATCTCCATATTGCATTCTACTCTTCCACAAACAGGCACAGAAAATAAGATAAGAATTGTGTTTTCTTTCTCTGAGGTCCAGAGATTGTGAAATCCAGAAATATTCTTGGGAAGAATTGTACCTTGCTTCTCTCTGTGAAAAGAAACGTAGTGACAATCCCTGGTTCCCCAGCCTGGCTCTGATGCTCTGAGCAGGACTGAGGGGATGCTGAGCCCAAGGTCACACAGCAAACCCACAGGGAAAAGCAGCCCCAAGAACAGAACTTGGAAAGCTGAACCCCTAATGGCTGCTGCTGTGCTGGAAATGCAGGGAATAAATCATGGAGAGCGTGGAGAGGTGTGGGATGCTGGTTCCCCCTCTTCTCAGCCAATGCTATATTTGCTGGAGGAATGAAAAAAATAATAAATTTTAAAAAAATTAAAAGGGAGCAGCTATAAAATCTAGATACTAATAAAATGTTCCAGGAAGATGAATTCTTCCGATATAATGGTGATCCCTGATACTGAAATGTTCCACAAATACATTTTCATAGCCCCACTCAGTATTATTTGTAGATCTTTTTGCAACCCTTGTCAACAAATTCCTGATAAAAAGGAGACACTTTGCTGTGTGCTAAAGCTATGAATTTAAGAAGTGTCAACTGGTCCTTATTTATGGCGCAATCTTTGGCTTTCTCATTTTACTGATGTGGTTTGGAGCAGACTTTCTTCCTCACTCACACGCTCTCCCTCCTCGCTCCCCACTTCAGGACATTAATCCTGCAGCTGTCTGGGGCTGAGCTGACTTTCTCAAGGTGCACAGAAGTTGTGCTCTGCAGACAAATCTCAGTGAGCAGGAAAATCCATCAAGGGGAGGGGGGAAAAGGCACCGCCTTGGCAAAGTCCAGAATTCTCCTGGTGGTGTTGGGCAGGGCTGGTGTTTGCTCCAGCTCCATCTTCCAGGAGGGCAGGATGGTCCTGGAAAGGGGGAGGGAGGGAGGGAGGGAGGGAAGAGGGAGGAGGGAAGAAGGAGGGGAAGGAGGAGGAGGAGGGAAGGAAGGAAGGAAGGAAGGAAGGGAAGGAAGGAAGGAAGGAAGTGGAAGGAAGGAAGGAAGGAAGGAAGGAAGGAAGGAAGGAAGGAAGGGAAGGAAGGAGGAAGGAAGGAAGGAAGGAAGGAAGGAAGGAAGGAAGGAAGGAAGGAAGGAAGGAAGGAAGGAAGGAAGGAAGGAAGGAAGGAAGGAAGGAAGGAAGGAGAAGGAAGGAAGGAAGGAAGGAAGGAATGGCGGAAGGAAGTGCGGAAGGAAGTGCGGAAGGAAGTGGGAAGGAATGCGAAGGAATGGGAAGGAAGTGAAGGAAGGAAGGAAGGAAGGAAGGAAGGAAGGAAGGAAGGAAGGAGGGAAGGAGAGGAAGGTAGGAATGAAGGAAGAAGGAAGGAGAAGGAAGGAAGGAAGGAGGAAGGAAGGAAGGAAGAAGGAAGAGGAAGGAGGAAGAAAGGAACACGTGGCGGAAGAATGGCGGAGGAAGGAAGTGGCGAAGAAGGAAGTGGCGGAAGAAGTGGCGGAAGCAAGTGGCGAAGAAGAATGGGAAGAATGGCGGACAGGAAGTGCGGAAGGAGGAAGGAGGAGAAGTAAGGAAGGGGAAGGAAGGAAGGAAGGAAGTCAGGAAGGAAGAAGGAGGAAGGAAGGAAGAAGGAGTGGGAAAGAAGGAAGGAGTGGCGGAGGAAGGAGTGCGGTAAAGGAGAGAAGGAAGAAGAAGCAAGGAATGAAGAAGGAAGAGGAAGGAAGAAGGAAGGAATGAAGGAAGGAACTGAGTGAAGGAAGGAAGTGGCTGAAGGAAGGAAGTGGGGAAGAGGCAGTGGGGAAGGAAGTGGCGGGAAGTGCGGAAGATGGGGAAAGGGGGCGAATGCCGAAGATCGGAGCATGGAAGTTGGCGAAGGAAGCTGCCGGAAGCAGTGGCGAAAAGGCAGGAATGGGAAGACAGTGCGAGGAAGTGGCGGAAGGAAGGAAGGAAGGAAGGAAGGAAGGAAGGAAGGAAGGAAGGAAGGAAGGAAGGAAGGAAGGAAGGAAGGAAGGAAGGAAGGAAGGAAGGAAGGAAGGAAGGAAGGAAGGAAGGAAGGAAGGAAGGAAGGAAGGAAGGAAGGAAGGAAGGAAGGAAGTGGCGGAAGGAAGTGGCGGAAGGAAGTGGCGGAAGGAAGGAAGGAAGTGGCGGAAGGAAGGAAGGAAGTGGCGGAAGGAAGTGGCGGAAGGAAGTGGCGGAAGGAAGTGGCGGAAGGAAGTGGCGGAAGGAAGGAAGGAAGTGGCGGAAGGAAGTGGCGGAAGGAAGTGGCGGAAGGAAGGAAGTGGCGGAAGGAAGGAAGGAAGTGGCGGAAGGAAGGAAGGAAGGAAGGAAGGAAGGAAGGAAGGAAGGAAGGAAGGAAGGAAGGAAGGAAGGAAGGAAGGAAGGAAGGAAGGAAGGAAGGAAGGAAGGAAGGAAGGAAGGAAGGAAGGAAGGAAGGAAGGAAGGAAGGAAGGAAGAAGGAAGGAAGGAAGAGAAGGAAGGAAGGAAGGAAGGAAGGGGAAGTGGCGGAAGTGCGCGGAAGTGGCGGAAGTGGCGGAAGTGGCGGAAGGAAGGAAGGAAGGAAGGAAGGAAGGAAGGAAGGAAGGAAGGAAGGAAGGAAGGAAGGAAGGAAGGAAGGAAGGAAGGAAGGAAGGAAGGAAGGAAGGAAGGAAGGAAGGAAGGAAGGAAGGAAGGAAGGAAGGGTCTGCCCTGGAATTCAGTGCAGAGGAGCAGAATAAAGGTTTTCCTGGGAGAAAAGGGCATCTCCAACAGCACGTGGATGGAGTCACCAAATAAACTCATTCTTTGTCAAGTTTCCAACTCGGAGCTGGGTTTGGTGTCCAGCTGAGCAGCAAACACTGGTTTGTATTGGGAGAACCATCTCTCCTGGCAAGAACCCACCCTGGGAGCCCACATTTCCCACAGGAGCTCCAGCTGAGGGTGGGTTTCAGCTCCTCAGGTAAGGCTGCAGGGTTCAGCAGTGGTCCTGGCACTCCTGGCTCACCCTCCCACCAGGGCTGCATCCAGAACTAATAAAGGAGCCTGTGGAAAGCCGGGGGTTCTGGGGAAATCCTTTCCGGTACAAATCCACGACAAATCAGCAACAGATTACTGAGTTAGCGAGGGAGGGGTGGTGACAGTGCTCACTGAGTAATGGCTCATGGCAGCTCTGCTTTGAGTTTGCCCTCAGGAGGGAGGAGAGGCCATGTGGGGTGGGGCAGAGGTCTGGGTCTCCATCCCACAGCTGGGGAGGGGGTCCTGCTGCCCCTGAGATCCCTGAGCCATGCTGGTTCCAGCTGTCTGTGCTCAAGGCTCCAGCTCTCCCTGCCCCAGCTGCAGAGCTAAAGGCAGGAGCCACTTGCAGAGATCAGCTCAGGGTGCCCCAGGAATGAGCCTGGGACAGAAAGATCCTTTTGGGCTTGATCAGTCCATTGCTCTCACAAACATCTGGGGTTTTGTGTACCTCTCTCTCTTTCCCAGAAGGAGTCAGGTCTTTGGCTGGTCTCTGGGTTGGAGAGCCCTTATTTCCTTATTCCCTTATTCCCTTATCCCTTATTCCTTTATTCTCCCTTAGAATTCACAGGGACCCCCAATGAAGGGGAGAGAATGATGCATCTGACTCCATCTTATCAGAAGGCTAATGAATTACTTTATTAGACTATATTATATTAATTACTTTATTATACTATATTATTCTATACTATATTACAAGGCTCCAGCTGGGCTTGGCACCAGGCAAAGGGGTGCAGGGCTTGGGGGGCAGCTCCTTTCCAGCCCCTGAATGGGAGTGGGACGCTCCCATTACAGATCCTGGTTTGCAGATCCTGCTTTAACTATGGCACATGTTCATAATTTAAGTTCTTTACAACGCTGCTTGGTAAAGGCCGGAGCCTGCTCCCTGCTGCCCGTCCCTTTTGTTGGGGTGATTTACTGTTCCTCTGTGCCCCTCTGCCCACCGAAATTCATAACAGCTCTCACACAGCAATCCAGGGCTCGTAATTACAGCTGTGTCTGGTACTGCCATTGGAGCTAAAGGGCCTGCTGGCACTTTCTTTTTAACAGGAATCCAGCTCCCAGCTGGAATGAAATTTGCCCTGCTGATGGGGGTTTTTTTATGGGTTTGTTTGAGCCCTTATTAAAAAACTCCTCGGGTTTTTGGCAGCAGTGGTTCAGTGCTCAGCACCTTCCCGTCAGACTCGGAGCTTTCAAAGGGGCCCTGGGAGTTGGGTTCAGCAGTGCCCGAGTGCTTCACCCCAGCCAGGAAGCCTTGCCCTGGGGCTGGGGCTGCCTGGGACACTGATACCGTTTGTTTGCCTTTTATAAGGGAGTTTATTTTTAATTATTCCGAGTCGCCCAAGCAAATGTGCAAGAAATCAGGTACAACCCAATAAACGCCGCACTGGTGAGGTGCTGCTGATCCCAGCCCTCACCATCCACTGAGGCTTTGTTCTGCCTGCATTTGTGTTTCTGAAATGGAGGTGGGAGCTGTCCTGCAGGGAAATGTCACCTTGGAGTGGCAGAGGTGTGGGACACCAGTGTCCCCCAGCAGCAGGGATGGGGTCCCAAGGACACTGGCTGGGAAGGGATTGTCCTCTGCCCTCAGACCTCAAAGACCTCGGTCCTTGCAGGAACCTTGGTCCTTACAGGATCCTCCTTTCAGGATCCTTGGTCCTTGCAGGATTCCTGGTCCTTGCAGTATCCTTGGTCCTTGCAGGATTCTGGGTCCTTGCAGGGTCCTGGCCCAGGCCCCCACTGGGGTTTAACTGCTCTGGAGCCACCGAGCCAGGGGACGTGGAGAATCCAGTTACAGGGAATGACACAGAACCATGAGACAGCTGACAAAAATAGAGAGCAGGACTGAAATAGTGGCTCATGAGTGTGAGGGGCAGAGAGCAGGCCCAGCCCCGAGCAGGGCACACAGCCCTGCCATGCCAGAGGGCTCGGAATGCTGGCTGGGCTCTACACATGGTCCACACAGGCTCCCAAGGTGTAAATCCCATCAGGGAGCTGCCTGAAAGGAGAAACACATCATCTGATCCCTGCAGAGCACAGCCACAGGGAGGGATCACACTGGCACCAGGGGATCACATCACCAAGGCCACGGAATATTCCTGGGCATAGGCACGGAGGGAGCAGCTCTGCTGCATGCTTGTGCTGCTAAATCCTGCAGGGAAGCCAACTTTCCTGAAGGTCTGCATGGCAAAAGGGTAACAAGGAAGATTTGGGGAGTTCCTTAGTGCAGTCTGGCCTCTGTCACTCAATTCTAGCCATGGGAGAAGGTCCAGGATGGCTGCAGCTCCCACATTGTCCCTTCCCTGCCCCTGCACCCCTGACTCCTGCAGCCTTTCCTGGTGCCAGAAATGGTTCCTTGTGCCCTCCTCTCATCAGCCCAATTTGTGGGGAATTATTCCTAAATCGTGCCACAGACTCATCACTTCCAGCAGTGTGGAGACAGCGCCTTTTATCCAGAGGGGCTCCTCAGCCAAAACGCTTTTTGTTTAAGAACTTGATCCTGCATTGTTTCCTCAGCTTGTTTGTATACACCGAGGAAAAAACAGAGACTAAATAGTTGTGTGAATTCCTCCTTGGGTTGGGAATGCTGGGCCTTTGTTAGTGCTTGCAGTTGAAGGCAATTGCAATGTGTTAAGCAGGGACTACAGCGGGAATTTATTTACCTCTAAAGGGTTTTACTGCTTCCACACACACATTCTTTGCTGATTTGAACATCCTGAAAGCCCAGCTATGTGTGTGCCAGTGCTCTGCAAACTCTAGGGCCGCTTCTTGCAGGGTTTTCCTCGCAGGGTCAGCTCACATCAAGAAGGTCATTCAAAAGACAAGTGATGTTTAGAAACTGATAACCACGGGTCCTGCTGAAAGGGATTTGATTTCCCCATCTAAAAGGAGATCTTTGATTAGTGACTGATGGGGCAACTTCAAAAGCTCACGGGGTCTGACTGAGATAAGCATTCAAACCTGGGATGCTCCTTCCCAAAGCCTCTTTGATCTGGAATTAAAGCTAGAAATCTTGCAGGCTTTATTGTGCGATTTCCAGTGGTTTTAATGATGTACCAGGCACAATAGGATCCACCTGGATTTCCCTCTCCTGCAGGGAAGGGTTTTAGCTGTGCCTTTCTGGGCTCTGGAGGTCCTGACAGCACGATGAACCCCATTTTGGAGCTGGAGGGGCACTGAACCCCCTCTGTTTTGGGGTGAGCAGGGGTCTGACCCTCGTGGCTCCTGTGCAAGGTTTGGTCACAGCAGTGGCACAGAGGGAGTTCCTTGTGCTGGGAACTCCAAACCACTGCTGGTGAAAGGCACTGGCTGTTTGTTTTTGTCCCTCAGACAGGTCTGGAAAGAGCCCCCCACTCCTGTATCCCCATCCAAGCCTTTCCCTGGGGTCTGTTCCAGTCCCTGTGCAGTGCCATGGGCAGCAGGCTGAGAGCTGGGTATGTTCCCAGCCTGCAGAGGGGCACTGAGCACAGAATGTGTCACACCTGGAAGTAATTAGAATGAATTTTTACTCATTCATAGCTAATTGCACAATTACTCTCCTATGAAAGCTTCAGCTCTCAGAAGACACTTCAACACACGAAATGAGTTTCTCTGAATGTGCCTCGAAGAATCATCGAAGAATCATTGCGTGAAAGCTCAGCTTGGATCCTAAACATTCCTTTTCTTTTCAGATTGAGCCATTCCTTCCCAAAATGCTGGCTGGGAAGGTTTGCAGAGTAAAGAGGATGGGTGAGCTGTGTCCCCATGACCTGCTGTCCCCAGAGTGTGTGTGTGACATCCCAGCAGGAGCTCTCCCTGTGCTCCCTGCTCCAAACCAAGCTGCCAAGCCCTGTCCCCATGCTGAGGGTGGTGTGGCCATGCCCAGGCTGGGATGGGGCCAGGCTGGCAGCCCTGGTGGGTGTTGGGATCTCTGCTGCTCACAGTGATCCCGAGAAAAGTTCCAAAGTCTCTTTTCCCAGCCCGGCGCTTGAAGAAGGAGTCAGAGCTCTTAATTTCTCGGTCTCAAGGTTGTTTATTGTGTCTTATCTATAAAAATTTTCTCCTGCCCTGCCAAGGTCCATCCAGCAGGAAAGTTCCAGGCACTCTGCCTGCCCCTGGGGCAGTGTTATATCTTTATACTAAAAACTACGTGTACAATATTTACAATAACTTCCCAATACCTATCACCTATGTTAGACAGTGAGCTTCTACTCTAAACCAACCTGTAAGTGCCAACATCACAGCAGAAGGTGGAGGCCAAGAAGAAGAAGAAAGGCTGGACACACCCAGTTCCCTCCATCTTGCCCCCTGAACCCCCATACCAAAAACCCTAAAATTTACTTTTTCACCTCGTGATAACTTGACTAATATTCTACCTAAACTGTCGTGGCTTGCAGATCTTCATCTAAGGTTGATAACTTGCTCCATGGCTCATAATCAAACCCACAGGGGCATTTTGGGCTCTGTGCCAGGGTCTCTGAGCCCCTGGCAGGGGTCTGGGCTGCTCAGGACAGCCTGAGGGATGTCCTGGCTCCTGACAGAGGGGCACAGGAGCCGTGTCTGCCTGCAAACCTCCCCGACCCACTTCGCCGAGGAGCCTGACGCGCCGTCGAGATCTCCTGCGCGCTTGCAAATGATGTTTACTATTTAATAAGATGTGATGAGACTGTTCTGATACTTCAAAGGCAGCTGACAGTTTTGTTAGAAATAATCAAGGAACTTTTGGACAATTACGGTGAAGGCTTTGACAGCAAGAAAACGCACAAACCTTGTAACTGTAACCAGCACCAAAGTCAGAGACTCTTCCCTGGAAACAACTTGAATATTCATTTTATCCATTAGGCGTCACTTTTTTTATTTATTTATTTTCATTCCGTGCTTTTCATGTCACTTTGCTTTCTTCATGCCCAGGAGAGCTCTTTTCTTGTTACAAGATGTGAATCTTCCCACCTTCTTGAACCTCCCTGTCTCCCATTCACAGCTCTGCTGTCTCCCTGTCTGGCTGCTGCTCCTGTGGGAAGTGGGGGGGACACATTAAGGTCCCCATTCTGCAGGTTTTTAAAGCATCAAGAAACTCCAGGATTTCTGCAAGGTCCCCAACAGCCATGGCAGCAAGGTCAGCAGAAAAAATCCTGAGTGAATTCCAAGGGACGGGGCCGGACTTGGGCAATAAAAAATATCAGAAATTCAGGCAGGGTCAGTAAAACTTCAATATCCCTTGAAAGCATCCAGCAGAGCAGGTGAATAGGAAGGAAACACAGCAGGGCTCTTCCTCTGGGTCATCTGAGATGCTGATTTCCCCTAATATTGATTGATGCTCAGCCTATAGACACATTGTCAAGCAGCCACACAGGGCTGTTCTCCAGCTGACGTGCAGGGAGAGCATTTCATTTAATCACAAGCCTTCCATCAGTCAGGCTGGCCAGGAGGAAATTTGATAACACGGATGTAAAACTAAAGCCTCAGATTTAATAAGACTTTTGGGTGGAATTAGCAGGGACACACAGAGGCACCAGCACGCCCGGGGTGAGAATTGCAGGGATGACAAGACTGCAGCAGCAGAACCAGCACCTCATTATCCCATTAGCAAAGCTGTGAAGGCAAAATTGCTGATGGGAGAGAACTCTTGGGTGGTGTTAGATCAGCCCTGCCTGCGCCCTGACATGGATGGACATGAGGAGGTGAAGCCCTGGGGTGTCCCTGCCCCATCTCCAGGTGCACCCCAGCCTGGGGGGCTCACTGGGGTGTCTGGAGTCCTTGGTGGTGCCAGCACAAGCCCATTTTCTATTTCTAACCCCATGAACTCCTTGGTGTTGCCAGCACAAGTCCATTTTCTACTTCCAGCCCCATCAAGTCCTTGGTGGTACCACCATGAGTCCATTTTCTATTTCCAGCCACATCAAGTCCTTGGTGGTGCCAGCACGAGTCCATTTTCCATTTCCAGCCCCATCACGCCCTGCACCGTGTCAAACTGGAGCCCTCTGGCCATCCTCGACCTCCCTCTGCAGCTGCCCCAGCCCCACACTCCTCCCCACAGCCCCAGTAGTCGCTGGGAGAAATAATTGGCCAAAGATTAGCGTGTGTGATTGAATGGCAGGGGCTTTGTGTACCAAACAGGGGCTTGTCTTTGTCAAAAAGTCTTTACAAAGTATCCGGCGCCGGGTGTCAGGGAGGACAAGTTTTTTAATCATGTTAAAATGATTTATTTAAACGTCAAGCCATGTCACCTCACTTCCTTTCATTTTTCAAACTGTTTGTGTTTTTTCTGGATGATAAATTTATCTTCAGACAGCCTCAATATGACTAATTAACTTTGAAATATAAGAACCAGATGTGTGAGCTGGAGAGCTTTCTGAACTCATGCCAGGCGTGGCTTTTTTTTTTTCTTTCCCCTCTCTCCTTTTCCTTTCCCTGCACTGAAATTGTTCTGCAGACACTCAGGGCACATGGGAAAATGCAGAGAGATGGATGGACAGGCTCTCTGCCCCTTCCTGCCCTGCCCAGGTGATGTTTGCTGCCCAAAGAGGGGCAGGACATCTCTGGGATGTGGGAACCGAGCTGCCACTGTTCCTTTGCCACATGAAAGGAAATCAAGGCTGGATGTGACACAAAGTGACTTCTTTGAAAGAAAACCCTGCCGTGTGAAGTGGGTTTTCCCCTTCTTTTCATGCAAGGATTGCTGCACTCGAAGAAGGGAAGCATTTATGTACTGATTCATTAAGAAAAGCCTCCCACATTATTTTCCCTCTGTCCTAAGGTGCGTCCTCATCCCTGCTGCAGAAATCCTCCCCCAAACCCACAGCCCCAGCCCACAGTGAGAGAGGATGGACAAGCGTGACAGAAAATAACACAATGTGCACACGCTGCTCTTTTCAAGGGAAAAAGAGACTTTTTAATTTCAGACTCCAACATTTATAGATTTCCAAAAGTGACAGTGGATTGGAGGGTGACAGTGCCACCTCTCCAATGACACTGGACAAACCAACAGTCCATCAACTTTCTCCTCCTCCTCCATAAAAGAATGCAGAACAAGAAGTTATTTACATAAAGTGTATGAGAAAGCTCGTTACAAGAATGTAAACATCAGAAGGCTTAGAAAATCTTTAAAAAATCATTTAAAAATCATTTAAAAATCATTAAAAATCATAAAAATGGGGACAAGGACTTGGTGGCACCATGCTGAGAGGACAGGAACAAATGTCCCTTGGCTGCCCTGGCCTCAGCAAACACTCCCCAAGCCCAGAATATGGGGATGGCAATGGCAGAGGGGCTGGCAGGGCTCCCACCCCACTCTGGGGCCTGAGCCTGGCCTTGGTGTCACAGCTGTCACTGTCACATTCTCTGAAAAATCCTCTTTGCCCAGGATTTCTTCTCCTGGGAAGCTGAGAAGCCTCAGAGAAAAGTGAAAACAATAATTATCTCATTTGCTTCTCCTGTGTTTTGCTGCTTTAGAATGTAGTTTAAAAATTGTTTATCCAACAGGTGGGTGGTTGATTGGTTTCATGTGAATTGTTTTGACTCAATAACCAATCACCATCCACCTGTGTCAGGACTCTAAAAGCAGTCATGAGTTTTTTATTAGTATCTTGTTAAGTCTTCTGTCTGTATCCTTTCTGTATTCTTTAGTATAGTATGATATGATATGATATGATATGATATGATATATAAGACCATATCAGATTCTCAATTCCTCCTTTATCTTGGAGACCACAAAAATACATCACAGCTCCATGGGGCACAGGGAACAAGGGGCAAAGGCTGACAGGGAAGTGGCACCAGGATGGGCTCCTCAACCCAAACCAGAGTGTGAGATCCACAGGACACTCCAGAGGGAAAAATTCCGGTCCATCCCCTGACAGGACAGGACATTTTCCATCTCTTTTTGTGGCTCTGCAGTTTGGAGAGGCCCCTCAGGCTCTGTTCCCAGAGCTGGGGCGGCAGCACCACCATCCTGCCCCACACCAGGTCCCCACGTCACCGGGGAGCGCCGCCGCCTGCCAAGCAAACATCAACAAAACCTCTCTTCAGCCAAAACAGATTTTTCAAACAAAGTGTAAATATTCATGAAAAAATGTTGGTTTCAGTAGAGATTTTCCTGATCTTCTTGGAACCGGTAATCAAAATAATGTTTTTTAAATTGCGGGGTTTTTTTTAAAGAAATTCTTTTAAGTTTTCATTTCAACAACTCTAAATTTATTCCATGAAAAAAACTTCAGCTGAAATTATTGGGTGAAGGAGATGGCTGGTCTTCCTTGGCCTCTGCCAGCACGAGGCCTTTCAGGAGCTGGGAGGTCTCTACTTCTGTGGCTTCCCAGGGCTGATGGGGCAGAGCATGTCTGTGTGTCCGGCCCCACCGTGGTCTGTCTGTCCAAACCCAGCACTGGGAGCATTACTTGGCCTTCGGCAGCTCAGCCCACCTGGGTTTACACACCCAGCCTCTCCACATCCCATATCCCACACGATTTTAGGCCCAGAAGGGCCTAGGCCAGAGCAGTGGTTCAGCAGCCAAATGAGGAAAAACACCTGGATAAAGTGATTTTACACCCAGGGATGTTCCCCCTGGGTTTCCTCCATCCACTGGAGGCTCTCTGAGGGCTCTCTATTGGCTCAGAGTGCTGAAGGAGATGGCTGCTCTTGTTTGGCCTCTTCCAGCACGAGGCCTTTCAGGAGCTGGGAGGTCACTCCTGCTGCAGCTTCCCAGGACTGGTGGGGCAGAGCATGTCCGTGTGTCCAGCCCCAGCGTGGTCTGTCTGTCCAAACCCAGCACTGGGAACATTCCTGGGCTTCCTGGTTTGCACAGCCAGCCCCTCACTCTGGGCAGCAGCTGATCCCATCCACATCCCACACCATTTTCGGGCCACCCCAGGAGGGCCCAGGCCAGAGCAGTGGTTCAGCAGCCAAAATGCCACAGAATAAAACACCTGGATAAAGTGATTTTACACCCAGGGATGTTCCCCATCCACTGGAGGCTCTCTGAGGGCTCTCTGCTGGGTCAGAGTGCTGAAGGAGATGGCTGCTCTTCCTTGGCCTCTTCCAGCACGAGGCCTTTCACGAGCCGCTGCCCAAGGCCTGGGAGGTCACTCCTGCTGCAGCTTCTGCAGCCAAACTGCCATGAGGAAAAACACCTGGATAAAGTGATTTTACACCCAGGGATGTTTCCCAGTCACTGCAGGATCTCTGAGGGCTGCAGAAGGGGCAGGAAGGGGATGCTGGTGGCAGGTCCCCATCTCCCAGGCAGAGACCTGCAAGGAGCTCGCCTCGTTAGGGCGATAATGGAGCGTTTCAAACCCTGCTGCATTCAAACCAAGCCCTCCCCACGCCTCACCCCTGCCCTAAATATCCATCACAAGGCAGGAAGGCAGCCGGGAGCGGATGTTGACAGCCTTGATGTCTTGGCAGGCAGGATCCAGCAGCATCTCCCACTGTATGGCGCTAGATATTTAATAAAGTAAAACCCCCAGGATCAAGCAGGCTGCAATCCCTCCCAGCTCCTTTCTTCTGCCTTGCTCGAGCTCTTTCAAGCCTGCCTCCCGTCTCTCTCCAGAAAATCCTTTCATGCCTCCCTCACCAGACTGACATTTTGACAAGTTGCCACGAGTGACATCTGATTTGTACAAATTTCAAGACTAATAAATCTACCTGTCAAAGCGGAAACTTTAAAAGGAGCTAAGCCCAGCGGGTATAGTTTAACAGAACTCAAGTTGATGAAACTGTAGGATGGAGAAATTATATCTGTCACAATCCACCCACATTAGTTCTGTAGAGATGTTGGCAACTGAAACAAACGTCTTTCACAGCCTTGGAAAAAAAAAAAAAGGGGGAAAAAAATAAAAGGAGACTGTTAATACTGTGAGTAACAAGTAACAGTTCTATTTGTAAACTAGCAAATTTATTTATTTCATTTTTAATTTGCCTGTAGACACGCGAGGAGGGGAGTGACCCTCCCTTACCCCACACCCCTGGCCCAGGGTCTGGGGGCTCTGGGCCCCCCACTCTGCCCCAGTTCCTCGCTGTGCTTGTGGCAGTGTGGGGATGTGCTGCTGCAGGTGCTGTCCTGCTGGATCCAGCCATGAATCCCTCTCAATTTCATGCCTCTCCTCACCCTGAGCCTGGTGGGATGTGTCACCCCCAGCCCTTCTGTTCTTTGCTGGCTTTTTGGTTGCATTTTTGGGGGTTTTGCTGGTATTTTCTCTGTTCTCTCTGCTGTGGTTCTCCTGGGACACTCAGGGAATGCTCTGTCTCTGCCAGACTCACCCATCCACAGCCCTGGAGCTTTCCAAGGGCTCTGCTTGACCTTCCCCCCTGTCTGAGGTTGGTGTCCCCAGGAACCGTGAACACCCATAGCAGAGCAGAGCAGGGGCTCCATCCCCCTGGCTCTGTGCAGAAATGAAAATAAAGGAAAGAAATCACAAACCTTTCCCATTCCCTACCTTGGAGTGCAGAAAATAAAGGAAAGAAAACACAAACCTTTCCCATTCCCTACCTTGGACACAGGGATTTGAAACTTCCTGATGGGTGTTTGAAGAGCAGATGAAGAGGCATCCAAGGGAAGGAGATGTGGCCTCGTACCCAGCTGAATTCCCTTTTTTATTGCATCTCCTCTTTGAGGCACACAGACGTGAGCAGCCAGTTCATTCTGCCTGCTGGAGAGAGATTGATTTGGAAGTCACACATTGCATGAAACTCCTGCAGCCACGTCTGCAGCGCTCAGAGTGTCTCCAGGTGGATCTAATGACTGAGTGAAACCTCAGAGCTGAATATTTATGACAGCTGGTGTGGTTAGAACTTGCCCATCTCCCTTCATTACAGGGGAGGCAGCAGTGTGAGCTCTTTCCACTCGATTCCCAAGTGTGGAGAGGCTCCCTGCCTTCTCCCCAGCCTGCAGAGCTGCTGCCTCACCCAGCCAGGATGTGTTGGCTGTGCAGAGAGCAGAGGAGGGGAGTGCTGCTGGTCTCCCCTGCCTGCTGTGGGCTCAGTCCTGCTGCCCTTTGGCACAGCACGGTGCCAGCCAGGCTCAGAGCAAGTCCCATCCTGCCAAAGCTCCATGAAATCCCCTTCAAGTGATGCCCAAACAGCAAAGCCAGGCCAGGCTGTGGCTCCCAGGACACTCTCACTTGGGCAAGACCCAGCTGGGAGACCCCAGGTTTGGTTCTACTCCTGGAGAATCAGCAGGAACTCTCCCATTGTGCAGACTGGCATTTCCACAGGATGAAGAAATTCCCACCTGTTGGGGAAGATGAAACAGTAAAGCCTTATAAATATGATTGCCTGACAAAAGATTTTGAGAATATAGAAACTATAAGTGAGATTGAAATGAAAGCAAGCTTTGAGATCCCTCAGTTACTGAACAACTGGAAAACAATGGTGTGGCTGGCTGAGGGTAATCCCCTTTTGATGGAACAACACCCTCTGCTTGCAGACAGCTCCAAGGAGCAGAGCAGACCCTACAGCTTGGCAGAAGGGGCCCAAAGAGGAGTTTTTAGGGTTTAAAATGTAACACAGCATGGTAATGTAATGATTCTTATAGGCTGTATGTAAATGCTGTAGGATTTGTATCTTGTACTAGATTGGTTAGTAAGAATCAGAATATTCAGCACAGAAGATTTATTGTATTGGAACGGGAACTTCACTGTCTTAGCTCTTACCCCTTTTACTCTCTTACCTCTTGTCTCTTAGCTCTTGCCTTTTACGCTCTTACCCCTTTTACTCTCTTACACTTTTACTCTCTCACCCTCTCATCCTCTCTCCCCCTCTCTTCTCTCAGGCCTGCTCTGAGCTGTGGCTGGCAGCTCCAAGCAGGGCCCTGCACTTGGCCCTTTGCAATAAACCCAAATTCCACCATCTGGCTTCAGAGATCTCTCATCTCCATCCGTCCCCACCCTCCTACTCCCCCGTAAATCCTACACCCACCCAGTCAGCAAATCCCACCCAAGCCTCACCCAGAACCTCAGGGAGGTTTCTGAAACCTCAGCTGGGATCACCCAGGGCCATTCCTCACTTCCACCAAGTCTTATTTAGCCATGTGCTTGCAGCAATAGATTTGTTTTCCTGTGGATGTGCAGCTGCAGGAGCGAGCTGTGCAGGAAGTTTATTAAGCTTGGTTAATTTTCTAATGGCCACAGTGCTGATGGATGGGAGCCGCGCCGGCTTCCTGCTCCACTCAGAAGTCAAATAAAAATAATCATGCTGATGGGAAAATATATTTCTTGTAGCTGCAGCAGATAATAGATGAGATGGGAGTACCTGCCAAGTGTCTCCTCTCTGGTAACATTCCCAGGGTCAGGGTTGGGGCTGTGATTTCAGTGTAAACAACCTGCCCTGGGGAGTTTTCAATTGTATTGTTTCAATTCCTGCTGTAGGCTCTGGTGTGATGAGGATGGGACAGAGAGGGGCTCTGGCACCCAGGGTGGGTCTGGCTGATGGGTTTGGGGGTCTCACCTGCAGCTCTCCCACCTGGAGAGAGGAATTGGCTTCCAGTAATACCTGCCATAACCCCAAGGGCTCCCAGTGTGTCCCAGCTCTCAGACATGGCTGTGCCCTCTCACTGCAGATGAACCCCAGTTTGAACAGTCTCTCTCCCTCAGGCCAGACCCAGAGCCACTCATTTCCATCCCAAAAGCTCCTGCTCAGAAAAGCACAGCAGGCAGGGATTATCCAAGAGGAATTTAACTCACTTCTCTGCGATAAACTCTGGTTTAGGGAGATTAGGACTGTTTACCCAAGAAGTAAATATTGCTCAGTGCTCAGCTGCTGCCAGACACCAGGGAAAGGGCTGGAGGCAGGGCCAGGGATCCTGCAGCACCCCAGGAGTGGTGGCAGACACCTGCAATCCTTGTTAATTCCTGCCCTCCTTGTTAATTCCTGCCCATCTCTGCTGCCTGGTTGCTGCAGCCAACCTTGGGACAGAGCTGGAACATGAACTCCACTCTGCACATCTGTTTGGGAGAATAATATTGTAAATTTGTGCACTGGAAGTGTCTAGGGCCAATGATGGGGCTTACAGCAGCCTGGGCTGAGGGTTGAAGTGGACTTTAAGGTCCTTTCCAGCCCAAACCATTCTGGGAGTCTCTGAGGTGCTCAGAGGTTTCCGAAGCACAGCTGAAAATCAGGCTGAGTACCAAGTCCAGCACTCCCAAAGCTTTGTACAGCTGAAAATCAGGCTGAGCACCAAACCCAGCACTCCCAGCTCGTGCTCTGAAGCCACCAGACCTCCTTGGCTGTTTCACACCAGGCACACCTTTGGTGAAGAGCATTTGCAGCCCCCCAGGTCCCTCCTGGAGAGTTTAAACTGGGCTTTGTCCCAGCAGGGATGGCAGCAGAAGACAGATAGACCCCGATGTGTTTGCAGTTCCCCCTCCTTTGTGGCATGGGAGCTCCCCTCCCTGCCTGGGGTTCTTATCAGCCCTCCAGGTTTCAAAGGGCACTAATCAGATCCATCACAGGGCTCCCATTCCAGGCCAGCTCCGGGCTGTCACCGCCCTCCCGTGCAGATGTTGGGTGATTTAGAGGGGACCATTCACATTCACAGTCATCGCTTCAAATAAACAGGCTGAGAGTTTAATGATTTCAAGGTAAAGCTCTTTTATTAAGACAACACAGAGAACTTTTTTTCAACCACAGCTGACATCACTATAATAAATCACCATCATGTCTTGTGGGATTGAAAAAGCCAAAATACTGTCAGAACTGATTTTTCTGGCTACTCGTGCCTCCAGAACAAACCATGTGTTTTTAATCAACAAATCTTTGTTTTGCATTTCTAAGACCCTAGCACTCTTTAAATAGTTAGCATTTACCAGAGGGATATTTTAAATTCAACACACTGCTTCCTTACTGGAGAGATTAGGAAACAGGACACCACATTACAGCCTCACCGCCCCTGTCCGGGGCTCTCGGAAATTTGTTTTTGTTACATCCATGCAGCATGGAGAAGGGCTTTCCCATGCTTGTCTCCAGCTTCATTAGACCTTTTCTCCCCAAAATCAGAACATTTACATCTCATACGAACCAAACCATCTACTGAGACATTGTGAAAAAAGTCTCTGTGCAAAGATGGGAGAAAAAGTAACGGTGTCGCAGACATCTTTTATGAAAAATCCTTTCTTTAGGATTTTTCCTTCTGAGAAGCTGAGAGGCCTCAAGAACAAAATGTAAACAATGATTATCTGCTGCTGTGGAATGCAACAAGTAGATCTTTGATTAGCTCATGTTAGTTGTTTCTAATTAATGGCCAATCACAGTCAGCTGGCTCGGACTCTCTGTCTGAGACACAAACCTTTGTTATCATTCCTTCTTTTTCTATTCTTAGCCAGCCTTCTGATGAAATCCTTTCTTCTATTTTTTTAGTATAGTTTTAATGTAATATATATCATAAAATAATAAATCAAGCCTTCTGAAACATGGAGTCAGATCCTCATCTCTTCCCTCATCCTCAGACCCTTGTGAACACGGTCACATAATGGGAACAGCACAAGGACACAGTCTCAAACTACATCAGGAAAGGGATAGGTTGGATATTAGGAAAAAAAATTCACCAAAAGAATAATAAAGCACTGGAATGCTCTTCCCAGGGAGGTGGGGGAATCACCATCTCTGGATGTGTTTAAAAAAAGCCTGGACATGGCACTGGGTGCTATGGTCTGGGTGAGGTGTTGGGGCACAGGTTGGGCTGGATGATCTCAGAGGTCTCTTCCAACCTCATCATTCTGTGATTCTGGGATTCTGGGATTCTGGGGTTCCTTGTGACCTCCAAATCCCTGGGGTTGGGAAAGCCCTCCAAGATCATTGGATCCAACTTGTGACCTGTCCCCACCTTGCCAACCCAGACCCCTGAGTGCCACATCCAGTTGTTCCTTGGGCACCTCCAGGGATGGGGATTTTACAGGGGCCTGGATCTTACAGGGGCCCTGGCTGGCACCCAGATATCCCTGTTGAGAGGTGCTGGGGCACAGGTTGGACTCGATGATCTCAGAGGTCTCTTCCAACCTCATCATTCTGGGATTCTGAGATCTGGGGAGTCTGCAGCAGGCCCATGAGACCCTCTGCCCACCATCCCTGGGGCATCCTTGCCCCCATGGCCTGGAGGAGCTCCTGCAGAGCAGGTTCTGGGCTGGGCTGGGCACGGCTGGGGCTGTCCCCGCTGTCCCCCAGCGCTGCTGGCCCGTGCCTGGGGCGTGCCAGGCTTCCCCAGCGTGCTTCCCCATCACCAGCAGTGCGTGTGAGCCAGGGGGGCTCAGCTCCCTGCTCGGGTTTCAAGGTCAGCCTGAAAGCAGAGATGTTGGGATCCTCTTTCAGGCTGCACAGGGACCCCTCCTTGCTCTGCTTGCTTGGCACAAATGTCAGGGCTGAGAATAACCCGGGCCAGGCCTGGGGTGAAGGTGCCCACGCCAATCATCATTGAGGCAGCAGAAAATGCCCACAGGGAATGGCCCCAACCCACAGAGAGCAGCCTCAGGGCCCTGGGGGTGCTGTGAGGGGCCAATCTGGACCCAATCCTGGTGGGTTTGGTCTGGAATCCTGATGGGAAGGAGCTGGGTGATCCTTGTACTCACAGAGGACACCATTCAGTGCTGCTGCCTGCTGTCCCCTGGTGCCACAGATGTGGCACTTGGGGTCAGGGTGTGACACTCATGGATGTGATTATGGTGGCACTGGGTTGGTGGTTGGACTGGATAATCCTGGAGATGTCCAGCATTGATGATTCTGTGCCTGTGGTTGTGCCAGGCTGGTGACAAATGATCAAAGGGACACTGGTGCAGGCTCTCAGCAGGACAGTGACAGCAGGGAGGGTGGGGACACAACCAACAGCCCTTTGGGCTGGAGCAGGTGGAGGAGGACAAGGTGAAACCTTCAGACCAGGTGGAGGGGGATAAGGTGACCTCATTGGACCAGGTGGAGACGGACAAGGTGACCTCGTTCAACCACGTGGAGGGGGACAAGGTGACCTCTCTGCAGTGGTGACAGGGCCAAGCCTCCCCACTGCTCACTCACCCCCTTCCCTCAGGCCAGCACCACGACCCTCGGCTTGGGGATGAACTTTCCCCTTCCGACGAACTCGGCTTGGCCCCGGCACCTCCTGGGCTGACCCCAGGCCGGCAGCCGAGCCCCCTCCCCACCCCTGGGACCCCCTGCAAGCAGCATAAAAGCGCCCTGAGCTCGGGGATCGCTCCAACACCCTCCCACGCAGCCGGCCCAGATCAAAGCCAGCGCCGGGAATCAAAGCATGTGACAGGCAGGTGTCCGTCCCCTCGACAGGGCCGCGATTAATCACAGGGTCTATCCCACAAGGAGATCAAACCGGCCCTCCTGCGGCTGCTGCTTAAAGCCTGCCTTCAAGTTAGCCTAATTAAAGTTTTCCCCCGGCCTCCCCCGTGCCTGCCCGGCTGACTGCTGTCCCATGACCGCCCCTTTCACTCCCTAAAACAAAGGATGCACTCAGCAGCTCCGGGCAGCCGGAGCGCCTGCCCTGGCCATGCTTGGCCGGTCCTTTCTTCTGAAACCTGGCAGGAGACCCTTCCCCACATCCCCACCGCACCGAGCCCTGCGCCCACCCGGGCACAGCCTCCCCACCTTTACATCACCCGAAATTCCCTATTTATTCCACCTGGAACTCCCCACTTTTCCTCCTGCTAAGCTGGGAGAGGATCAGTTGAAAAGCATCACTCAAAAGTATTTTCAGAACCCACAGAACGGTGGTGGGACCTCATGGTCTCCGTCCCCCTCGCCGAGATTCTCCTCTTGCCGTGACATCAAGAGCGGCATTTTGATGAGAAGCAAAGGAATTGCTCCCCTCCAGCGAGGCTTGGCTTTGAAATGCTGCAGGGCTGCATAAAAGCGATGCAGGGGGAGAACCAAGCCGTTTCTGTAACCAAAAACTCGGGGAGGGGGAGGTTAAATGCACATTTTAGACATGTCACATTATGAAGAAGTTTTCAGGTTTTTTCCCTTCCCCTTAAATGTGCGCAGGGGGAAGAAGAAAGGGGAAGATCACACGGTTTCACGGCGAGGCCACTCACAGTGGGGAAATCAATCATTGCCATGGCAAAACCTGCTCCAAAGAGCTCTGGCATGACCAGGGCTCACCCCTGGCTGCACCCGGGGAAGGACAGAGGGACCGGGAGGAATGACTGAGCTGGGGATGCTCAGTTTGGTTACAGCCCCTCACTCTGCTCTCGCTCCTCGCTCACCCAAGGCCAGCAGAGTGGAATGAGGCTGTGGAGATTGATGGCCATGAGGCAGAGCAGGAGCCAGCCCAGGCTGACTCTGGCACGGGCACAAAGCACCTCTGACAGCCTCTCTGCGCTCCTCCCCGTCACCGCTCCAGCGCCTGCCCCAAACCTGACCTTTTTTTTTATTTCCACAGGAGTGTTTCCAAAAGCAGCATTCCTTCCCCAGCCCCAGCACAGGAATTTGGTGGCTGTGGTCTGAGGAGGTCACCTTGTCCCCCTCCACCTGGTCCAACAAGGTCACCTTGTCCCCTGTACTTGGTCCAACAAGGTCACCTGGTCCCCATTCACCTGATTTGAAGATGTCACCTTGTCCCCCTCCACCTGGTCTTAAGACATCACCTTGTCCCTCTCGCAGGGATTTATCAATTTGCACAGCTGCTCCTCATCCCCACTTTGAAGTCCTCCCTCTCTGCTTTCCTGGCTGGGTTCTGGGGGTCAGGACAGCAAAAAGGGCTCGCAGGAAGGTTCAGGGCAGCACCCAAAATTTCAGGCTCTTCCCAGTGCCCAGCACGAGCATCCTCCCACTGAGGCCGCTGCAAACTTGGAAATTTGGGCTGTCCCAAATTAACAGGGGACTCCTCTGTTAAAAACACCAAGGCAGGGGTTTTGTGCAGCTCACACGCACACAGCCTAATGCAATGTTGTTCTGGTCTTGGCCTTACATTATTAATAATAATAACTGTAAAATTCTGTTACCCACAACGCGGATTTAAGTAGCCAGATAAAGGCCTGAGAGCTGCACAATCTGCTCCTGGGGGAGCTTGTAATCTAAATAAGATTTTTTTTTTAAAGCCCAAGATAATAATGATAATGCTAATAACAATAATATAATAATTCCTCTTTTTAGCCTGCTTCAAGATCTAGATCTTATCCTAAACAAGAAAGTCATTCTAAACCCTGGAGAATGCATTGAGAATTAATATTGATTATTAGGAATAATATTCGTGCTAGGAATGGCATTGCAGTGTCTAGGGAAAGGATTCCTCCAGGGCCAGGTAATAATCACAATCATATTTAGTGTCTGCACTGTACTTTGTGTCCCAAACCTGATTAACCCCTTCTGCACCACATTCCTGGAGGCAGCAGCTGTGCCACTGGAACACCTTTCACGGGAGGACTCCCCAAACTTGAAACACCTGACCCTGCAGCAAACATGGCCCCAGGAGAGCTGTGAGGGTCCCCAGGAGCCAGCAGGGTCCTGCTGCCCCTCCAGGCACCCCGACCCCTCCAATCTCAGCCCCCTCCCCTGCTCCAGCTGTGCCAGGTTCTCTGGGAGACCACACAATGTGCCTGACATGCCATTTAATACAACACAATGAAATATTGAAAAGGCTTTCAAAACTCTACGTGTTGAGGCAGAAATCTATGGAAGATGTTTAATACTAATTCTATTAGGCATCTGAGTTAATGAATCACAACTGTAAGAAATCATGATAATCCAGCAGGCATTAGTGACAGATTAGCTTCAAAGCTACCATAAAAGTGCCATAATGCTTACCTAGCGGGGTGATTAATGCCAGCAATCCATAATGGCATTATGAGGGATGGAGCAGCACGGGCTGGCAGCCCCTCTGCCCCTCACCTCACACCTCACAGCCTCCAGCAGGCTCTGCCTGAATAGAAACCCCCATGGGGCCCATCCTGCTCTGCTCTCCCCCATCCCAGGCAGGGATGCTGCAGGTGCTGGCACTCAGGAAGGGGTGAGAGGTCATAAACAGGAGCTCAGCAACCCCAATCCTGGTGTGGGAGCTGCTCTGGGGGCTCTGAGGGTCATGGCTGGACCAGCAGGGCATGGTGATGGAGGTGCTCACAGGTGGCAGAGAGAAGCTCCTGTGCTGTGATGCTTCAGCTGTTCCTCCAAGGCACTCCCAGCTGAGACTTCAAAGTGTGGACTCAATGATCTCGGAGCCCTTTTCCATCCTAAATGATTCTGAGACTGTGATTTGGCAAACCCTGAAGGTGGACTCAATGATCTCGGAGCCCTTTTCCATCCTAAATGATTCTGAGTCTGTGATTTGGCAAACCCTGAAGGTGAACTCTCTGATTTTGGAGCCCTTTTCCATCCCAAATGATTCTGAGTCTGTGATTTGGCAAACCCTGCAGAGCTCGCCTGTCCCCAGGGCTGGTGCTGCCAAAGCCGGAGTCCTTCTGCACTGAGGGTCACACCAGCAGAGCTCGATGGCTCTCACCTTCCTTGGCACCTTCCTGGGCACTGGATGTGCCCTCCTGGCTGGGCACTGGCAGTGCTGGGTGTCAGCACAAACCTGAGTGCAAGGAGCTGCTGTTGAATGGAACTCGACGTCTCGTTATGGCTCTTCGGGATTGTTTTCCTACATCTTTATTGCTCAGGTTTGCTTAATTCTGGAGTGGATGTCTGCCAAATTGTCTATCAAATTACTTACTGGCAAGTAAACCAAGATTAGTTCACTTGAGTGCGGCCCTCTTATATTTGACTTATAGCCAAGCAAAATATGGGTTTAATCAAGGGATAAATTGGACATGATGTTTCAATGAAAGATAGCAGGGCACTCTCTGCTCAGCGGAAACAGGGGAAGACAGCACCTGAGGCAGCAGCAGAGGAGGCTCCACAAGAACCAGCTGACGATGGTGGCTCTGAGCAGCTTGGGGACACAGAAACTCACCCTGCAAACTGCTCCTTGTGTCCTCCTTCTTGCTTTTTGCTCTCCTTGGTGGAGGTGAAATGATGTGGGGACCCTAACTGGGCTTCCCAGTCATTTCTTCCCCACAGTGATGTCCCCTTCTGAGGATCCCATGATGTTGCAGCTGTGTCCTGTACAGGTCCTGTCCTCCAGGAAACCCCTCCTGTCCCAGGAGCTGGGTTAGGAGATCACAGGTTAGGAGAACACAGATCCTGCTGTGCTTGCCCCAGGTAGAGCAGGAGCAGACAGAAGTTGGTGAGCTCACACTGACTCAGCCTCAGCTGCTCTGATTTGCTGTCTGAGGGAAGAATTTCACCCAGGCCCTGCAGATCCAGAGCCCCAACAACTATAGGATGGGCTTGGTTGGGAGCTGAGGAAGAAGATGAAGCTCCTGTGAGGAGCAGGTACCCCACATTTAGGGTTTGTGCTGGCACATCAGCAGCTTTGGGTAAAATCTCCATCCAGCTCCTTGTGCTTCACTTCGAGCTTTGAGGAACCAGAGTGAGACATGGGGATGTTCCTGTGCCCCAAAACCTTTTGGCTCTGGGATGGTTCTCTTATGGTACCACTTCAAACACCCAGCTTCATGTGGGCACATTCCGCTTCTTTTCTTCCTCCTCCCCTCTTTAATTTTAAGCTCAAAAATCTGACTCCTGAAGGCTAAAAACTGGAAGGTAAATAAAAATAACCCCAAAGTTAATTATACACTTAACAAGTCATGATTTTTTTAAGCCCAGCTCGTTCCTTGTGGGGGTCTGACTCATGGCTCTGAGCACTTGCAGTTGGCGATAATATCTTGCTGTAATTTGAATTAAACCACTTGTAGCAGCGCTCTGTTCTCTAATTTCATTTAGGCCCAGTGGGTGTCCTGTCTTCCTGGAATTTGTTGGCTATCTAATGAGAAGCAGCCCAGCAAAGCCAGCTAATGAAGCAAGGCAGTGTCTGCTGGGGTGAGAGGGATGGTGGGAGGGCTTTGTGGGGCTGCTGACGGGGGCTCCTCAGGCATCAGGTGCTGCCTGAGCTGTCCCTGTGTCCCCATGGTCCCTGCAGCAACCTCTTGACCCAGCGCTGAACTCAGCCCCGAGCTGCAGAGGTGTGTTTGATCCTTGCCATCTGCCCCAGGTCTCCTGTGAAAGGGCTCCGTGCTGCTCAGGGCTGTCCCTTGGCCCAAGGAGCGGCTGTGCCTGAGGGGCCACCAAGGCTGGGGGAGCAGGAGGGAACATGGTGCCCCCAGAAACCCTGTGATGGTGTGGGATGCTGTGGGACACGGGTGTGTGACACTATAGGATGCAGTGTGTGACCCTGTGGGACACTGTGGGACATGGGTGTGTGACCCTGTGGGACACGGGTGTGTGACATTGTGGGACACAGTTGTGTTACCCTGTGGGACACAGGTGTGTCACCCTGTGTGGTGCTATGGGACATAGGTGTGTGACCCTTTGGGACATAGATGTGTGACACTGTAGGTTGCTGTGTGACACTGTGTGACCCTGTGGGACACTGTGGCACACAGGTGTGTGATGCTGTGGCACATGGGTGTGTGACAGTGGCAGGATGGGGGTGTGACACTGCAGGACATGGGTGTGGGACACTGTAGGACACTGTAGGACACAGGTGTGTGACACTGTGTGACCCTGTGGGACACAGGTGTGTGACACCGTGGGACATTGTGGGACGTGGGTGTGTGATCCTGTGGGACACTGTGGGACATGGGTGTGTGACAGTGGTGGCATGGGGATGTGACGCTGTGGGACACGGGTACGTGACCTTGTGGGACGCTGTGGGACACAGGTATGTGACACTGTGGGACAATGTGGGACATGGGTGTGTGACACTGTGGGATGCTGTGGGACATGGATGTGTGACACTATGGGACACAGGTGTGTGACACTGTGGGACACGGGTGTGGGACCCTCTGGGACACTCCCCTCCATCTCACAAATCCTGTCCTGCTCCCCTCCATCCCACATGTCCTGTTCCCCTCCATCCCACAATTCCTGCTCCCCTCCATCCCACCCATCCCACTCCCTCCCATCCCTCATGTCCTGCTCCCCTCCATCCCCCTGTGCCCAGCCCCACACTGGAGCTCCAGCCCCATGGAGCCGCCTGCTCCCCGTTACCTTGGAGAAAGAACAGGGAGGCAGCAGCCATGCAGCCAGTGCTGCTCCTTCAAGGGGGAAAAAAAAACGGAAAAAAGAAAAAAGAAGGAAAAACATTTGGGTTTTTATATGTTAAAAAGAGCAAGGGGAGGAAAAAAAGAAAAAAAGAACAGGCTTGCAAAGAGTTGCTGAGTTGAATTACGGGGGCTGGGGTCGGATGATTAACAACCCTCCCGCATTTCGGCATCGCAGTCATTACTCACTCCAAACCTGAGGCTTCTCAGTTACATACCCCGGCACAGCCCGACCATTTTTTCCATTGACTGAAAACACATTCTGACTGAAAACAAACTTTCGATCCCCGAGGCTTGGCACGCTGCGGGTCCTTCACCGTGTTTAATCAACGGGAAGCTAAACACTTTCAATCTGTGATGGCTCATTTGGAGAGGGAGCTCTGGGCCCTCGCTAGGTGCCAGATATAATAACTCTCCCCTTTTCTTTTCTGAGGCCTACTTTTATAATTTTGCTATTTTTCAATGTCAGACCCATCTTTTGAAGAAATTTTATTGGATTTCCTGCTAGACTTCAGCAAGGATTTTTCTTTCTTTGGCAGAAATATCAAGCAGAACAGGGGAAAAACTCAATCATAATCTTGGAACAAGGATTATTATTAGTTGGGATTTCTTTGTCTGTTTGCACAAACACATTATTTAAGAGCCCAGCAGGTCAGCAAACCCCCAGCTCTGGGGCTCCAGGCTCTGCTGCTGCTGGTCTGTGCTGGGAGGGAAGCAGAGCACAGCAAGGAGAGGCTTGGGGGCTGTTCCCTCCTCAGCCAGGGTATTCCCAAAACCTTTCCAAGGCTTTAAATCTTTGCCCAATCATTCAGCTCTGTGCAAAGCAGGGTCTGGGGGCAGCCAGGTGTTTGGGGGGCTTCTCTGTGCAGGCAGGTCCTGCTGGGTGCAGGCACAGCAGGTGCTGGGAGCAGGGTTTGTGCTGACCCTCCATTCCCCAGCAGGGATTAAAGCCCAGGGGACCTGCAGGGATGAGCTCATTTCTTCTTTAGCTCTGCAAGTGTCACTGGATGCTTCTGTGCCTCCATCCCAGCTCCCTGTCCCTCCTGCTCTGGGGGTCCTGGCAGTCAGAACAGCTTTGGAACCAAACCTGGGTGTGAGTGAGCACAAACCAACCCCATCCCTGGGCTCTGGGGTGTGGAACCCACATCCCTCTCCTGCTCCCAGCCCTTCCCAGCAAGTCCCTGCTGCTGGAGTGAGCTCCTGCCCTCCGAGCTGAGCAGCTTTTGCTGCCTCAAGGTTTTCCAGGGGTTCTCAAGGCTTTCCTTCTTTTTTTTTTTTTTTCCTGCCGGTGTTTGAGGTTAAGAAGAATGCTACAGGATTCAATAAATCGCTTGGCATGGCGTAGGCCAAAACAAGAAAATGTAATTCAGATTAAAGTCACCCTCTGGCTAAACTGATAGTTTATTAAATAAACTGCAGCGCTGCCAATCAACTCTGCTGGCAAGCAATCCTCTGACATTAATCTTTTCTGATGTGATTTAGGGTACACCTGGGCCTTTGTAGAGTATCTCCCATAATTTCTTTCCCATCTCTCTGGATCAAGCTGCTGTGCTTGGCTCCGTTGACAAATTCCCCAAGTAATCCCTCAAAAGATTGGAGAAATGCTCCAAACGCTCCATTAAATTTATTTTCCGTGCTTTAAGAGCCCCAAAACTATGTCCAATAAATAAGTGTTCGCTGTGATTTATTGAAATGCTGCTCTGATTTAGAGTTATAGGAGGGGGGAAATATGTCACCCTTGGGAACTGGGAGCCCAGCCCTGCGAGCAGGACCAGATGTGCTGGTGTGGGCGGGGGGAACCAGCCAGGCCAGGGGAGGCTGCACAGCCCAGAGCTGGACCCCGCTCCCAAACCCTGCCCCAAAAGGGCCCCGCTCGAGTTTTCTTGCCTGCAAAATTTATTGTGGTTGTAGTTATTGGGAGAACCATCAAAAGAGTAATTCTGGCCCTTGTTTTTGCACAGGCCTTTTGATAAATATGATACTTAGAAATATGCCTCCCCCAAGACGGGAAAGCCATAGAGTTAAAATGAAGTAATCTGTCAGTAAACTCGCTGGAATCGAGGCCAAACCGAAACCTGCGAGAGCAGGAGGGGGAGAAGGGAGCCCGTGCTCCGTGGATTTGTATCACTGCAGATAAAAGTGAGGATTTATTGCCAAAGGGCTCTGTCCTGGCTGCTCTGCTGCTGCACAGGCTCGTGCTCTGTGCCCTGGGGTTCCCCCAGATGCTCTGAGGGTTTTGGGGGGCTCACCCTGGGGGATGCCCCAGCTGGGTTTTCATGCCCAGGGTCTGCATAGCTCCTGGAAGGGGCGAGGTGCTCTGCAGCACCTGCAGCACTGGGGAGCTGCAGTTGGGGCAGAAACACTGAAAACACTCAGAGCTCTTTGGGCAAGGGCAGCTCGTGTGACAGCAGCGATGGCCCCGATAACTCCAGCAGGGCTGCTCCAGCAGGAGGCAACACGAAAATCCAGTCTGGAGCTCCGGTGTGTGAGCTCAGAGAGTGCCTCTGATCCACTGCCAAGCTCCCTGGGTGCTGCTGGGAGGGGCTGTGCAAGGAGAACCTGGGGATCAGGAATGGGGGATCAGGGATATGGGATGTGGGATGAGGGATCAGGGATGTGGAATTGGCTCCAGACCCACAGCGAGGTCCATGCCCACCTGCAGCCCCCCCTGCTCAGGAGGCACCCATGGGGTACCTGTGCCCCAAAATCAGTATGGTGCCCATGGAGTATCTTGCCCCAAAATCAGCATGGTGCCTATGGGGTACCTGTGCCCCAAAATCAGGAGGTGCCAGGGGTACCTGTGCCCCAAAATCAGCATGGTGGCCATGGGATACCTGTGCCCCAAAACCAGCATGGTGCCCTCTTGTTCCACTCTTTGTCAGCCAAACCAAAGGTGCCATCCACGAGTGAGGAGGCTGCAGATGCACAGGGTGACCTGAACCCTGCCTGGCACCCAAAATGCCCCGAAATCCTGCACCCCCAGGTTGTGCTTCTGGCAGGACAAAGGCCAGTGGGTGCTCTGGGCACCCTGACCCTGCCCAGGCCCACAATGAAGAGAAGGATTTTTCAGGACACTGCAGAGCAGAGGGAGCAGGGAGGGTTTTGGGGGGTTCTGGGACCCTCTCCAGGATCTGGGTCCTGGTGTGGAGAAAGGGGAAGGCAACCAGAGGGGCTGAGCAGGGAGAAGGGGGAAGGAAAGCAGCGAGGAGGAGGCGTGTGTGTGACTGTTCAGAGAAACAGGATTCATGGTAATTTCCTGCCAGATGCCTGAGCTCCTCCGGCACGCAGACGTTTCACATGAGAAATATCAAAGCGTTCCCAGTAACAAATGTACTTCCTGCAGTTCCTCAGATCTGCCTCGGTGCCAGGGAGCGGGGCCGCCCGAGGAGCAGCGCTGCCGCCGCCGTGGGGTCGGGCTGGGTCGGGTCCAGCCCGGCACGGTCCGGTCCGGCTCGGCCCGGGGGATGCGGCACCGCCGGCTCCGGGTGGGAAAGGCACACCGAGATTTTTGGGAAGTGCTGCCCGCTCCTCCCCGGGTGGTTGTGCGCAGATTGATCCTGACAGCTCGAATTAATCCGTCAGAGTGTGCGATCCGCGCTGGCCCCTGACCCCGTCAGCACCGGCTGAGCCTCTCCCGGCCTCTGTGCCGAGCTCTGTAAACATCCTGATGTGGGGCAGGGAGAGGGGAGGAGGGGGAAACACCCTCAGCACCGAGCTGGGATGGGAATGTGGGAATATGGGGATGTGGGGATATGGGAACATAGGATGGGAATATGGGAATGGATGATGGAAATGGAATGGGATGGATGGAAATTGGGAAATGGAGATAGAATGGGAGGATGGGAAATGGGAATTGGGAATAGGATGGTGGATGGAAATAGGAATTGGGAAATGGGAATATGGGAATATGGGAATATGAGATGGGATGGGATGAGATCAGAATATGGGATGAGATGGGATGGGAATATGGGATGGGATGGGAACATGTGAATATGGGAATATGGGAGTATGGGATAGGATGAGAATAAGGGATGGGATGGGATGGGATGGGATGGGATGGGATGGGATGGGATGGGATCAGAATATGGGATGAGATGGGATGGGATGGGAAGATGGGAAGATGAGATGAGAATATGGGATGGCAATATGGGATGGCATGGGACCATGGGAGTACTGGAATATGGGAATATGGGGTAGGAATATGGGAATATGAGAATATGGGAATATGGTAATATGGGATGGCAATATGGGAATATGGAAATATGGGATGGGCTCTCCTGATCCCTCCATGTCCCCTCAAAGCCACCCCTGGAGCTGTGAGTGCTGCTCACTGGCCCCCACCAGCCCAGCCTCAAGATGTCCCTGCTCTCTGGGGTTTTTTCAACAATGTCTCATAGTTTCTCAGTTTTCTTTGCAATTCTTTTTAATGCCTCAAAAAGTTGTTTCACAATCCCAGTGTAGATAAAACCCACCCTGTGAACTTGATCTGATGATGTTTTTCAAGCTCTTCCTTGTCACTGCTCATGGAAAAGTGGAGAATTTAATTTGATTTAGCATTTTTAGTGTGTGGTAAGAGCTGGAAGATGCTGCCAGTGTTCTCCAAGCAGTCAGAGGGCCCTGCCAGGTGCCTCAGCCTTGTGGACCTTGCAGCAAACCTCTCTCCCTCCTGCTTGTGCTTCTCAGCACAAACAAATGCGTGAGCCTTGTGGGCACAGAGCTGCTGTGCCTGGGAGAAACTCATGCAAAAGACCCAAATAATCATAAATCAATATTAACTCTGCATTGCTTATTATTTCCTGTTTATTGTCTCTTGGCCCGAGAAGTTGGTATTGACCCGGTCAGAACAAAATGCCAATAACTGCAGCCCTTGAAGGTCGGGGGAGATTGATGCCAATTAAACTCCTTGGCCAGTGGTGTGGGCAGGAGCAGGGATGAGCCATGGTGGGACAGAGGCAGCTCCTGATGGGAGAGGTTCAGGCAGGGAGGAACGTGCCATGCCAAAGCCAGGGAATAATCCTCCTCTTGGTCCTCTTGAGCTGGTTCAGGGAAGCAGAAAACCTTCCCCAGGTGAGTGCACCAACACCTGGAGCTGTTTGTGCCCCTCCTCTGCCAGAACTCTGAGGGACAAGGCCATCACCTGCCCTGGGGCAGTGTCCCCAGGGTTACAGCCCTGCCACAGAGACTTGGCATGCAACAGGCCCCAAACTGGTGGGAGTCAAGGTGAAAAATTGACTCCTTCTCTGCAGTCCATTGTTCTGCTCCTTCCCTGCTCATTCCCTTGTGTTTCCCTGCTGTTGGTGTTCCCCTGCCTCCTGCCAGATTTCCCTGATTTCCCAGATTTCTCAAATTTCCCCAATATTATGAGAATATTATATATATGAGAATATGGGATGGGAATATGGGATGGGAATATGAGAATATGGGATGGCATTATGGGAATATGGGATAGGATGAGAATATAGGACGGGAGTATGGGATAGGATGAGAATATGGGATGGGAATGTGGGATGGGATGTGAATATGGGATGGGAATATGGGAATATGGGATGCAATGAAAATATGGGATGTGATGGGATGGGAATGTGAGAATATGAGAATATGAGATGGGAATATGGGATGGGATGGGAATATGGGAATATGGGATGGGAATATGAGAATATGGGACGAGAATATGAGAATATGTGATGGGAATATGGGAATATGGGATGGCAATATGGGAATATGGGATGGGATGGGCTCTCCTGGCCCCTCTGTGTCCCCTCAAAGCCACCCCCGGAGCTGTGGGTGCTGCTCACAGTCCCCAGGCCGGTGCCAGCACCCCGGCACGGGGCAGAGCTGGGCAGTGCCCTGGCAGAGCTCCTGCCTTGGCCCAGCAGAGCAGCAGAGCGCGGAGCTGGCGCCGAGCCGCCGCGGGAAGGGGGGGACGCGTCCCTGGGGAGCGCGGGGCTGCTCCTGGAGCCTGCCCGCTCCCTGTCACGTCTGTCACTTCTCGTTAGTGCCCGTCAGGCGGGTAACACGACCTGACTGATGTAATGGGGCCGACACAGCGGCACAGAGCGGCTCTGGAAATTTTACACCACGCGCTTTCCCGGCCTGGCTCGTTCCTGGAAGCTCGGAGGCGACGCCGTGCCCGGCACAGGGCACAAAGTGTGGCAATGCCACGTGCTGGCCTCCCCTCCTCTCAGGATTTGAGCCTCTGAGAAATGTTAAAAGTCTCTTTTCTCAGCCCGAGAGCTTCAAGAAGGAGTCAAAGCTCTTCATTTCTCGGTCTCAAGGTTGTTTATTGCATCTTATCTATAAAAATTTTTCTCCTGCCCTGCCGAGGTCCATCCAGCAGGACAGTTCCAGCCACTCTGCCTGCCCCCAGGGCGGTGTTATGTCTTTATACTAAAAACTACAATATTTACAATTATTTTCCAATACCTATCACCTGTGTTAGACAGTGAGCTTCTACTGTAAACCAATCCAAAAATGCCACCATCACAGCAGAAAATGGAGGCCAAGAAGAAGAAGGAGAAAGGCTGGACATGCCCAGATCTCTCTATCTTGCCTCTTGAACCCCGATTCTAGAAACCCCAAAATCTACTTTTCCACCCCATGATAACTTCACTAATACTCTACTTAAACTGTTGTGATTTGCAGATCTTCATATGAGGTTGGTAATTTGCTCCACAGGTCATAATCAAACCCACAGGCGTTTTGGGCTCTGTGCCAGGGTCTCTGAGCCCCCTGGCAGGGGTCTTGGACAGGCAGAGGGATGTCCTGGCTTCCCACACCCTCCCAAAATGGGCAACTCACAGCAGCCCAGGGCGCTTGGGCAGGGCTGGGCTCAGCCCAATCCCCGCTGCCTCAGAGGGAAGGCGCAGGCAGAGCCCGGCCCGGTGCCAGGGCAGGGTGTGGCAGAGCTCGGTGCGCCCTTTGAAGCCGGAGCCGGGCTGGCACCTCGCTCGCACCTCGCTGCTTTGGCCCCGGCAGCTCCTGACGCACCGTCTGCACCATCCCGGCCCCGCGGCGCTCCTGGGGCTGCCAGAGCCCAGATTTGGGGTGTTCCTGGTGTGGGTCTGGTGGGGAAGGGGTGATGGAGTGGGGAGTGCTGCCATCCCTCTCACCCCTTCTGCCACCCCGTGCCACAGCACCAACTTGGAGCCAGGGAACCCCAAAACTGCTTCAGGAGGGTTTTGCTGGAAGGAGGAATAAAGGCATTGGGATCTAGGCTGAGTCCCACGTGTGTGGCAAAAGGAGATGGGAGAAAACCTCCTCCAGCTGTGCCAGGTTGTCTCTCACCTCTCCAGCTGTGCCAGGCATGGCAGAACCTCCCAGAGATGGGCTAGGGCCAGCATGGGCTGTGGGAATGGGTCTGGAGGGAGGATAAGAAGTTAAAAAAGGGGTTTGAGTCCCCTGAGAGTTTCTGTGGGGTGGGAAATGTCAGCATTGAGGTCTCCCCACTCCCTCCTCCCCACCCAGGCCTGACAGCTGCACTTCCCACATCTGGAACAAACCCCAACAGATACAACTGCATTAAAACTGCATCATATCAGTGCTCCCAGGGAAATTCCCCCTGCCTGGGGAATTTCAGGTCTCCATCCTGGTGCTGGGGCAGGGCAGTACCCACCTTCCTCCCATCATGTGCACACTGGGAGAAAAAGGAATTGCAGCCAGGGTGGGTGGTGGGGACAGCACTGGCACTTCCCCACAGCCTATCTGGATCAATTTACATGGCAGGTTTGGGTGGTTTGTTTGCCAAAAATAGTTGATCATTGCAAGTGAGGAGGAGCGAGCGCATCCGGCACTCCGGGCAGATCGATCCCTCTGCGGTTGTAAATATCCCGGGAAATCAATGGGGGTGGAAAATGGATCTTGTCCATTTTCACTTTTAGCATCTCTTTGGAATAAAAACTGCTATTTTCATAGATGGAAATGGGGAGATGCACTGGGGGTTTGTCATTCCCACCATCATTCCTTGAGCTCGGCTGGTGCAACCCACTGGATGAGGCTGAGCTGTTCCTTTTCATCCTCTGTCCTTCTCCCCTTGGCTCCCTCTGCTGCTCCAGGGCAGTTCCCCGTGTGAATCCTCCACATTTCCAACCCTCCCAATGCCTCCAGCAGGGATTCAGCCCCGTGCCCAGGTGTGTGGGTGGCAGCCCCTGGCACAGGGTGGGGTTTGCTCTCTCTGATCCCACCAGCTCTTCCCTTCATTCCAGGTGGGTCCTGACCCCACAGAATAAGGGGCACCAAGGGCCTAAACAAAATATTTTCTTCCATTGATGGAAAAAAAAAACCCTTGAGCCACCCTGGGTAGTGCTGGAAATGGAATCTTCACCTCTTTGTAATTGCTGTGCAACAGCCACTTGTTAATTACAACATAAAACCTCTTAACCATGTGAGAGATGGATTTATGGATGAAATTCCCTGATCAATATTCACAGCAGCGCCGGGAAAAAACGTGGAGGGTAGTGGGGAATATTTTTTTTTTTAATTCTTTTTAGCAATTATTTCTCTCTGGTTTAATATTGCCCTGACCTTGGAGAATGTAAAAGGAAAACAGAAAGACTGAACATGGGAGCCTGTCCCAAGGGAGATGATGTTGCCCATGAAAGAACAAGACACCAAAAATCCTTTGTGGTGCCATAAAATCCCCTCTTATTGCCCAAGGAGATGGGGATGTGCGAGAGTGGCCAGGGCAGGGCAGCTCCAGGGTCCAGGGGCACCTCCAGGGTGCAGGGCCAGCCGCTGGTGTTGCTGCCTTCCCCCTCCAGGAAGGAAGGCAAGGGCTGTGCTGCACCTCAAGGCTGGGTTTGGGAGAAGGGGTTGGGAAGAATAAATCCCAAGGGAGCAGCCAGCCCTGTGGCATTGCCCTGCGTGGGTTTGGCACCCTCCCTCGCAGACCTGTGAGGTTCTGGGTGCTCCTGTGGTGCAGCTCCTGTTCGCCCGGATTATCGCCGGCCATTGGGCGGTTTCAGGTGCTTGAACTCTTCCAAAACGTTTGTGAAGCGGCTCCATCCGCTGGCTCAGAGCAGGGAGGGAGCTCGGAGCGTCTCCCTTTGTCTGGGAACGCGGTGCCCATGCTCAGGCTGGTGCCTGGACGTGCCCGGGCAGGCTCCCAGACATTCCTGGAGACGCACACCTGAGTTCTGGGAGTTCCCAGGGCAATTAGCATCTCTGTGCTCACCGTGGGTTGGTTTCTCCTCTGTCTAGGCAGCTCCTCCATCAAGGTGTGGAGCTGCCGTGTCTGGCGGTGACGCTCCAGAGTTTAATCAGCGACTTGGCACGACAAGGCAATGCTTGTGCAGCCATCCCGCGCTGCCCCAGGCCTTCCAACCTTGGAGAAAAGATCTGGGGCTGCCTCCAGCGTGTGCAGCATCCCTGTTGGTGCTGCTGGAGCCAGGACAGGGTGGAACCACCCCAGGCCACCACTCCAGACACTGATGGGTGTAGAAGCCCTGTCCCCATCACCGTGAGCATCTCTGTGCTAACCATGGGTTGGTTTGTCCTCTGTCCAAGCAGCTCCTCCATCAAGGTGTGGATCTGCCGTGTCTGGGGGAGTTTAATCAGAAACTTGGCACAACGACCCAATGCTTTTGCAGCCATCCCGCACTGCCCCAGGGCTTCCTCTGTGACCGTGTTCACAGGGGTCTTTGGATGAGGGAAGAGATGAGAATGTTGACTCCATGTTTCAGAAGGCTTGATTGATTATTTTATTATATATGTTACATTAAAACTATACTAAAAAGAATAGAAGGAAAAGTTTCATCTCAGAAGGCTAGCTAAGCTAATAGAAAGGAATGAATAATAAAGGTTTGTGTCTCAGACGGAGAGTCCAAGCTAACTGGGCTGGGATTGGCCATTAATTACAAACAACCACATGAGCCAATCACAGATGCACCTGTTGCATTCCACAGCAGCAGATAATCAATGTTTACATTTTGTTCCTGAAGCCTCTCAGCTTCTCAGGAAGAAAAATCCTAAGAAAAGGATTTTCATAAAAAGATGTCTGTGACATCCTCTCCTGGACAAGAAGCGATCTGGGGCTGCCTCCAGCGTGTTCAGCATCCCTGTCAGTGCTGCTGGAGCCAGGATGGGCTGGAACCACCCCAGGCCACCATTCCAGTCAGCAATGGGTGCAGCAGCCCTGTCCCCATCACCGTGAGCCGGTGGCACCAGGCGGAGACACCTCTGATGTCTCCAGGAGTGGAAGCCAGCACATGGATAATTACAAGGCAGGGCACCTCCATGCCCTGTGACTAAGGCAGCATGTAGAGCAAAGGTAGGAACGAACCACCAGAAGAGCAAATAAATAAAGAAGGCAGCTTTAATAATGGGGTAATTACCCAGCTTAAGTACACAATCATCTCGCATTTTGCTAAACTTTATGACACATGATGACAAGTTAATAAATGAGATGTCTTACCAGCAGTAAAACAGCTGTTAGCAGCCACCTTGTATGTCTGAGTAGCCCAGAGCAAAAAAACCCACCAAGCCAAATGAAAAGAAACTGGTTATTTCTGTTTGTGAAATAGCCCGGGTAATAAATCACCATTAATGATGCTGTCACTTATCAAAGGGAAAGCTCTTGTTGCACAAGCCTTTGAAGTCATGGCACCTATAATTTCCTAACTATAAAAAGGTACCTTTGTGTGTGTGTGTGTCATACCTGGAGGTGCCGGGAGTTCAGCCCCGCCCAGCCCCGCAGTGAGGAGGGGGTGCCTGGGCTGCACGGAGCCCTGGATCTAGCAGGGATCGATTAGTGATGGTTTAAAGGTGGTTTTCCTCTCCTCCCTGCACCTAATAGCTTGTTTACCCAGGGATATTAGGGTGGTTAATTCATATTTATTAACAGGGATCTAATGTGGTTAAAATAATCAAGTTGACATCTGCAGTGGTGGGATGGGCCGGGAGCAGAACTCAGAATGAGCTCACTGCCCCTGCCCAGCTCTCCTGGGGATGCACAAACTTTATAAATGGTGGCCCAGCTGTCACATTGCAGTGAGGATCGTCCTCCACAGCGTGTCCCAGACACTGCAGTGCTCTCCCTGCTGCCCCAGCCCTTCACTGCTCAGCCACCGAGCCCGGGGACATGCCAGGGCCACGGTGACAAACGCAGCCCTGCAGAGGAGCAGTCTGGCTGTCAGTCGAGATTAAATCCTCTGTCAGCACAGAGCAGGAGGCACCCGGCTGAAGGAACCTCTCCCTCAGGTGTGAGAGCAGCAGGTAACGGAGCAGAGCTGGGTGACAATGCCCTGTGCGTGTTGGGGACACTGAGGACCCAGCAGGGCTCTGTCCTGGGCTGCACAGGGGTGGTGAGGGCAGGGCAGGGCTCCCTCCTGACCCCTCAGAGATGGGGAAATGGCTTCCATGGTGAGATCTCAGCACCAAAGCTGAGCTGGTGAGAGCCCAAAGCTGGGCTGGTGAGAGCCCAAAGCTGAGCTGGTGAGAGCCCAAGGCTGAGCTGGTGAGAGCCCAAAGTTGAGCTGGTGAGAGCCCAAGGCTGAGCTGGTGAGACCCCAAAGTTGAGCTGGTGAGAGCCCAAGGCTCTGAGCTGGTGAGAGCCCAAATCTGGGTTGGTGAGAGCCCAAAGCTGGGCTGGTGAGTGGCCAGAGTTGATCTGATGAGAGCCCGGGGCTGAGCTCACCCCAGCATCACATCCAGCCAAGCCCCCCCTGTTGAGGGGGAGGCACAGCCCTGAGTTTGGAGGTTTTTGGCACTGCCAGGGCCAGCAGGGTCACAGCAGGGCAGTGCTGGCCCTGCCCTTGGCGCTCCAGCACAAAGAGGGCAGTTCTGCTCCCCACAACATCCATCTCTGGAGCAGGAATGTGTTTCTCTCCTGGAGACCTAAGGAGGGGGTTTTATTTCCTCCTCCTTGACTACTAAATGAGGCAGCTCCTCTGTAGCTTTGTCATTTCTCTCCTGCTGAAGACACTTTCTTTTCTTCTCATCTGAGCGGCAGGCACCTCACCCGCCTCATAAGCATCTGCTGCAAGGAGTCTTCACCTGTCACCTCTCCCCAAGTGACTTGAGAAAACAGGATAGGAAAGCTATAAATAATTAAGACCCATCCAACACAGGTGCAGCACTAAATATCAAACCTGCCTGAGCATCTCCAGCACTCCCTTGATAGCCAAGGGGAAGCTAACCTAGTTTGGGAGGAGGAGGAGAAGAAGAAAGGCAGGCGCCACATGTTAAAAATTGTGGCCAAACTGGTTTCAGCCCCCATCAAGGGCTGCTGACCCAGGGATAACCCACTTGAGCTGGGCCAAAGGTTCACATCATCCCAAAAGAGCTGGGACAAAGCACCCAGGAGAGAGGAGGGTGCCTGGGGGAGGCAGCCTGTCCTTTCCCCTGGTGTTTGGGGGCAGAAAGAGGAGCCTGCTGCCTGCCTGTGCCTTTCTCTGTTAACTTGCACCATTTCCCACCCCATCCTCTCTCGCAGCTTGTAAGAAGTTAACATCAAAGCCCTGGCAGGGAGGGGATGGCAAGCGCTGGAGAGAGATGTCACATCAGTGTCTGGCTCTCCCAGAGCTGCTGCATTTGAAGCTTTGCTCGTCAGGGCTTCAGGGGAGGCAAGAGAGGCCACATACAAAGAATTCTCCTCCTGCTTGGCAGCAGTTTGGGGCAGCCCTGAGAGAGCCCAGGAGGGCAGGAGTGCCCTGCCAGGGCCACATTCAAAGAATTCTCCTTCTGATGATCCTGCCCTGAGAGAGCTCAGGAGGGCAGGAGTGCCTGGAGAGGGATCCTGGGCACCTCTGAGGCTGTAAATCTGCTGCCATCAGGGCATGACGAGATAGAAACTTCCCCTTCGGGCACTTTTCTGTAATTGTTGGTGAGGGCAGCAGCTCAGCAGAGCGTGATTAAATTCCCAAGCGAGCAAGCAAGGAGATAATTAACTTTGGGAACAACTTACCTGTGAGACAAAGTATTCATCACTCAAGGTCTTTAAAGAGCGAGTGATGCCCTGCTGAAAGATCCTGGAGGTGACCCCGCAGCCTGGCCAGTGGGAAATATCCCCCAGGGGTTGGAAAATGCTGATTTACCCAAATCTGAACGATCTGGCAACAAAGGAGAGGCCAGCTGCAGAATGTGCTGTCA
Source organism: Zonotrichia leucophrys gambelii (assembly GCF_028769735.1). NCBI lineage: Eukaryota > Metazoa > Chordata > Aves > Passeriformes > Passerellidae > Zonotrichia > Zonotrichia leucophrys. The sequence goes on along the minus strand of NC_088191.1, from coordinate 2,685,662 downwards.
GCCTGGGGACAGCAGGGTCACCCCAGCACAGCCACCACCCTGCTCCCCATCCCTGGAGTGACATTCCAGCTCTGCCACCACCACCCCAGCTCCCCACGGGGCTCTCTCCACCCACACACATGCATGCCTGGTATTTTGATTTATTTTTTATGTCTGATTTTCCCCTGGTTCAGGTTGAAATAATGAGCGTTTTGGGGGCAGAGTGTGCTGGGTAGAGCTGGGATGTCTCTCCTGACGCTTCTGGATTCTGGGAGTGTGGAGGCAGCCTGGCTGGGTGACATTTGTCTCTCCAAACATGCCAAGCACAGAAAACCAATAAGGTTTTACCCCAGGGATGAAGTGCCCAGGTCCTGGTGGAAGAGATCAGGCAGAGGGGCAGGAAGGGGGAAAAGCAGCCCAAAAACTTTCCCAAAAGGTGCAAAACACCCCAAAAACCTTTCCAAAAGGTGCAAAACTGCACCAAAAAATGAGCTCACGTCCAAATGACTCCTCTGCTCACCCTGTGCAGGGAGGTGACCCCAGCCCGAGCCCCTGCCCTGCTCTCAGCTGCCCCTTGAGCTGCTTTTATTTGGGCTCCATGGCACAGCCCCGGCAGATTTACAGCCAGGGCTCCTTTGATGTGAGCCCCTGATAAGCATCAGAAATATTTTCGTTCCATGACAATGTCAGCCCCTGGCTCTGCCCGGGGGGGTTTATGGGCAGCGATGTTTCCTGCAGCTATTGAGGCTGCCACATTCCTCGGGCAGGCCAGCCAGTAAAAGAGAATCGTAAAACCCCCTCTGGAAGGGTTTATAAACAGAGGGAAGCTTCTCCTTTCAGGGAGAGGATCGGGGAGTATTTCCATTTCAATCAGGGGCATCTCTGGAAGCAGAGCACAGGCAGGCCTGCAGAATTTGTCAGGGGATTAGCTCAGGAACAGAGCAGGGCAGGGTTTTTCCCCTTCACACTCGCTGCCTGTTATTCCAAATTAGGCTCTTGGTGCTGGGCTTGGGGGAGGGTGATGGAAAGCAGAAGGAGCTGGGAGAGTGTGGCTGGGGACAGGGACAGGCTGGAGGAGCCCCAAAGCAGGACAGGTAGGGCAGCTGGGCACCCCTGGGGCACACAAGGACACGGTGGCTCAGCTCCGTTTTTAAAAATAGGTTAGAAACTGTTGGAAAATAATTGATAGCTCATGAAACATGTACTTAGCTTGTGTTACATGAAGCATGTGTTAGTTTGGTTATTCTATTGTAAAAGGGGTTAAAAGGGAAATCCAGTACTCAAGGTACCATAACACACCTCAGTAAAGCGCACCACGAGCCAGCCTGGACAGAACTGTAATGGCCAATCAAGGCCTAAAACCTTCATGTAAATGAAATATACAAAAAGAAACCAATCCAAAGGGTTGGAAAACCAATCCAAGGGTTGGTACTTCGCTGCTGGAAGGAAAACCCAGTGAAATAAAATAGAAAATAGAAACCCAGTTATAATAAATATAATATAATATAATATAATATAATATAATATAATATAATATAATATAATATAATATAATATAATATAATATAATATAATATAATATAATATAATATAAATAATATATAATTTAATAATATAATAAATAATATACAGTATAATAAAGTATAATATAATATATAATATATAATATATAATATATAATATATAATATATAATATATAATATATAATATATAATATATAATGTATAATGTATAATATTTATATTTTATAATAAAAATATAATAAAATATACAATATAATGAAATAATATATAACAATATAACAAATAATATAATAATAAATAGTATATAATATAATAAGAAATATATTAAAATATATAATATAATAAACTATAAACCCAGTTTCTATTTTAACACTCCGGCGCTGCAGCATCCTCAACAGGAACGCTCCTGCTCAGCCCATGGGTCCCCTTGCTTTAGGGCCTTTTTTTTTTTATAATAAATGCTGAAATCACTTTAGTACCAGGAATCTGCTCTGGTTTTTACCACTCTCCTTCCCTGCAGGCACCACCGGGATGGCAGGAGAACCCCCTTGGGCACTTGCAGCCGGACGGATGTGGGGTCCTGGGGTTCCCCCCACCACAGCTCTGCTCCCTGACAGCTGCTGCTGTGATTTATTGGAGGTTTCAGCTCCAATCTGTAAGGCAAAACCACAGAACACATTTCCTCCTCCTCCTCCTCGTTGTTCCGCCCCCGCCACAGCTCACACCTGGTACAAACAACCATAAAAACACATCTGCAGTGCTTGGGCAGGAACACACCCGGGAAAGGGAACCCTCCCCGGGCCCTTTGCAGCCTCCAGAGCTGAGTTCCCATTTCCCTTGGGGTTTGGGGATGGATTTTGGGGCAGAAATAGGGATCCCCTCCTCACACATCCCTCCTGGGATTACCACGCTTTGTTTTCCTCCAAGGGTGGTATTACCATCCCTCCTGCTAATCCCAGGCCTGAATTCAGGGCTTTAAAGACAAATTATTACTGCCCAAGATGTTTGAAGTGCCCCATGGTTGGGAGATTTATGCAGTGATGGTTTTCCTGAACTTTTCCCCAATACCACAGGTCAGGGCAGTGGGGATATTTCAGTCCCTGGAGGCAGCAAGGGCCCCTTGGCCAGGTGGTCATGGAGAAGGAGAGCAGCAGCTCCAGGAGTGCAGGTGACCCCCCCAGAAAGGGACTGGAAGCACCGGAGGCTCCATCCCTCCATCCCCCTGCTCTGGAGGCTTTTCCACAACCTCTCTCTCCTGTTGATCTTCACCTTTCCCGTCATTTTCCAGTCTCAATCTTTGTCCTGGCTAATTTATCCCCTTTTTTGTCCTTGTGCCAATGTTGTCCTTCCACTCAGCCAGCTCATCCCCTGCCTGTTGTTTACCCACCCCTGGCTGTTTGTGGGAGCCATCATTTCCCTGCTCATGGATAAACAGCCTGAGCTTGGATGGTTTGCAGCTCCTCCCTGGCACCACTGCCATGGGACAAATCCTCATTTCTGCAGCTCCAGCAGCAAAGGAGGTGAATTTTGGGGTGGGAAGGGCAGTGTGGCAGCTCCTGCCAGCACCAGGGTGAGCCTGGCACACAGACTGGCACGAGGAGGAGATGGGACACTCCGTGCTCAGAGCTTGGGAAGTTTCTTGGCTGGTAGTTTCTTGGTTTCTTGGCTCCCCAGCAGGACAAACAGGTTTGGTGGGTGGTGTGGAAAAGAAGGAGGGATAAAAGAATCCCAACCCAGCAGCTGTCAGTGTCCCCTGCTGTGTCCCCAGAGATGTCCCCATGACATTTCTTTCTCCCAGGGCTTTCCATGAGTCCCAGGGCAAGGAGGAGCAGAGCTCCCAGCCCAAGCTCCTCCTGCCTTGGCCCATATTTCATCCCCATCGGCCGTGCCTGCGGAGGGAAACCAAGAACTCCGAGCAATTTTAAATGAACTTTCAAAATGATGAACAAAGAGCCCTTGTCCGCGTTCTACGGGAAATAAATCACCCCAAAATGATAGTTGTGATTCCCAAAAGTACACAGAGAATTGATTTTCTGATGACATTTATCATGATAAACCGGTATGGCAGCACACAGGCACATCTTAAGCTGCAGCTGCTCGGCTCCCTCCCATTTATCACCTGTCCCATCTCGGCTGGCCACATTTGCACGGTTGCACAAGTGATTATTGCTGCTCAGGACAGCAGTCCTGGGCCAGTCTCAGCTCAGCCCAGGGCTGAGTCAGGCCCAGCCTCAGTGGGAGCAGGGCAGGGAGGCCCTGCCAGAGCTGTGGAAACTGCCTGGCTGGACATGAAGCACCTGCAGATCCAAAAACAGGTTGGGTCTGGCTTGGTGTAAGCCTCCCTCCAGCTCTGGGCACTCCCAGGAGTGAAAGCTCCCATCTGGAGCAGCTGATTTGGGCATGGGGTGAAGGGCTGGGGGGTCCTGCTGGGGTAGGGATGTGCCAGGAGTGAAGATTCCAAACTGCTCCCATTGCAGCAGGCAGTTGTGGTTCCCAGAAGTGAATCCTGAGGTGACAGAATCATGGAGTTATTGTGTTTGGAAAAGCTCTCCAACATCAAATCCTGTCAAATCTGTGCCTGGTTTAAGCCTCCCTCCAGCTCTGGGCACTCCCAGGAGTGAAACCTTCCACCTGAAATAGCTGATCTGGGTGTGGGTGAGGAGCTGGGGGGTTTTGCTGGGGCAGGGATGATGATTCCAAACTGCTCCCATTGCAGCAGGCAGTTGTGGTTCCCAAAAGTGAATCCTGAAGTGACAGAATCATGGAATCACTGTGTTTGGAAAAGCTCTCCAAGATCAAATCCTGTCAAATCCACAACCCTGCCACCTTCACCACTAATCCCTGTCCCCAGGTGCCACATCCACACGTTTTCTGAGCACTCCCAAGGGTGGTGACACCACCACTGCCTTGGGCAGCCTCTTGCAGTGCTCACCACCCTTTCCATGAAGGGATTTTTCCTGACATCCAGCATACACCAGCTGGGCTGGTACCAGCATGAAACTGCCTTGGTTTGGCTTTGGCTCTGCCCAGGAAATCTGGGAATGTGCTGGTAGGGGCAGCATGGATGGGGAGCACAGCCAGTGCCCCCAAACATCCCAAAAAAGAGCTGGAGGTGCATTTTGGCTTCATAATAAAACCCAAACCTTCTCAGAAGCTAAGGAGGAGGTTAGGATAATCCTGGAATAGGATAACCCTGGGTCCCCAGGCAGGGCTTGGAGCTCTCAGGGCCGTGCATCTCCCTTTGTCAGAGCCTCCCCCCTCACCTTTATTTGTCTTGCTGCTGTAGCAGCAGGAACGGATTGGCTTTGCAGTTAGTGATTGCACGTCATCACCTGCCCAATTTATAACCCCAGACCCCAAAGAACAGATGTAATAAAGGCAGGCCAGGAAACAGGGATGTTATAAAGCTCAGCAGCCGGCACAGAGCTCTGTGCAGGGAAGGAAATATTGCAGCCCTGCTTGGGAGCTGCTGAGCAGGGATGGGGGCTGTCTGTCTGTCTGTCTGTCCCACAGGGATGGGGGGTTCAGTCCTGGAGCTGCTGTCCTTGTTTGGAAAATTTTAAAAGTTTAATAGGAATAAAATGGTTATAAAAATAGTAATACAATTAGAGTAATAATAATTTGGACAATTTGAATTAGGACAATATTAGACAACAAATACAAAGAGTTACAGATGGTCTGGGTACCTTTTCTGGGCAAAATAAGCCAGAAAAAGGACACAGTTGACAAAGGATTAACCCTTAAAAACAACAGCCTGTTGCATATTCATACACCTCATACATGATGCATAAATTCCATTCAAATACAGGATTCTGTCTGGTCATCATCAGCTTCTTCCTCTAAATCCTAACAGCGCCTTCAAGGCAGGAAGAAGTTCGTTTCTTCTGATAAGAAAGCAATAAATTCTTTTTCTCTGAAAGATTCGTGTCCTGTGGCTGCTATCTTGCTGCAAGTCCTTTCTTCACAAAAAGTATCCTACATAGCATCATTTCTATTTTAACATTTTGTTATAACCTATAACTATATTTAACACACTACTTAAGAGAATTAATACAGAATATTATAATGAGAATTATTAATTAAAATTAACAAAATAAAAATATTAATTAAAAATAATAATTTCTAACACAACACATATAATATTCATTTTAATATTTGCGAAAATCATAAAATAGGCATTTTTCACAGAGGGGCTGCAGGACCCAGGTGGGGCTGGGCACAGCTCTGGGCACATGAGGGTTTCTTCCAGAGTTAAATCAGCATTTCCTTGGTCTTGGTGCTGCGTTGAGCCCTTGGCTCTTCTCACCAAGGCGAGGGGGGCTCTTATCTCCATAACTTTGGAGAAGCCCTGAGCTGCTGTACCAGGAGATGCTCTGTACCCAGAGCAAAGATTTCTGCTCTGTTCTTGGCAGCCCTGGAGATGCCAGCCCTCCAAGGGGGGACAGGATAATCACAGGCAGAGATAACGGAGCTGATAACGGGCAGGGCTGGGTGTCCCCTGTCCCCTGAAGCGACCACAGAGATCAACTCATTATCGGCAAGTTTTTGTTTAATAACCCAGGGTAATAAAATGCACCTCTGGAGGGCTTTGCCCAGATAAAAGAAGGTTTATGGTGATAAAGAGTTTTGAATTTAGCTGCCACAAAGGAGGTATTGAAGCCCTTTGTTCCGCCAGGCTCTGGGGGTGACCTTGGCCGTGGCTGGACAGACAGCTTGGAAGGACTCACGGATTTCCTGGGGGTCCCCAGGAGCTGGGGTGGGCCTTGTGTTGGTGGTGACAGCAGGATGCAGGTGAGCATCTTCCAGGGAGATGCGATTCCCCAGCAACGGGGGAAAATTGGTTTGGGGCTTTCTCCAGTTCTTCCCCAAAGCTCCAGAGCCAGAGCTTTGGGAAAGAACTGGAGAAAGCCCCAAAACTGGAGCCAGAGCCTTGGAGATGGCACAGGACAGAAGCAGAACCTCATCCAGGGATCAAAAACACAACCTGGCTACGGTTAAAAATAAGAAAAATAAAAAAGGAGCGAACGGCAACAACAAAAAGTCTGATCCCAGATTGCACATGCGGTTTGGAAAACGATGTTATGCAAATGAGTTCACTTCAAAAGCTAATCACTTTGAAAGGTCAAAACTCCCAGTCATAATCGGACTAAACAAAAAGCTAATTAGAGGCCTTTTGTGTGCCTAAATGAGGCCGGGGAGCTGCCCCTGCTCCCAGGGGTGCCCAGGAGGGCTCTGGGCAGGATTATTGGGAGGTGTTTGCTGGTGGAAGCCTCTCCCGAGTGAATGGGAATGATGATCCGGGAGCGGGGCCGTGGGGTGGAGACACAGCGAGCTCAGGGATGAACCGAGACAGGCCCGGGATGGAGCTCTGGGGGTGCGGCTGACACGGGAGTGACGGCGCTGCTTCCTCACCTTCATCTTCACCTTCATCCCCAGCTCCATCCCAGATCCATCCCAGCTCCTTCCTCACCTTCATCTTCACCTTCATCCCAGCTCCATCTCAGATCCATCCCAGCTTCTTCCTCACCTTCATCTTCACCTTCATCCCCAGCTCCATCTCAGATCCATCCCAGCTCCTTCCTCACCTTCATCTCACCTCCATCTCAGGTTCATCCCAGCTCTTTCCTTGCCTTCATCCTCACCTTCATCTTCACCTTCATCTCAGTTCCATCTCTGCTCTATCCTCAGCTCCATCCCAGCTCCATCCTTGCCTTCATCTTCACCTTCATCCCAGCTCCATCCCAGATCCATCCTTGCCTTCATCCTTGCCCTCATCCTCAGCTCCATGCCAGCTCCATCTCAGCTCCATCCTCGCCTCATCCTTACCTTCATCCTCAACTCCATCCTACCTCCATCTCACCTGCATCCCAGCTCCTCCCCAGCTCCATCCCAACTCCATCCCAGCTCCATCCTTGCCTTCATCCTCACCCTCATCCTCAGCTCCATCTCAGCTCCATCCTCACCTTCATCTCAGCTCCATCTCAGCTCCATCCCACCTCTATCTCACCTTCATCCTCACCTTCATCCCAGCTCCATCCCAGCTCCATCCCATCTCTATCTCTGCTCCTCCTCCTTTCCCCACCCCTCGGTTCCGCTCGGTTCCAGGGCAGGGCTGAGCCCCAGGACCCCTCCCAGGTTTGTCCCCGGGCTCTGCCGGTACCGGGGCGGCCCCGGGGCTGCCCCAGGGCCCCGCGTTCCTCCCGGTGCTCTTTAACCCTTTAACGCCTCCCCGGGAGCAGCCCCCGGGCTGTCAGCGGCACCGTCACTCCAGCTGGAGCCCTGTTGCCAAGATATGGATTTGGTTTTAATAACAGTTAGTGCAAACATTGTAAATTTACTGCTGCTAGAGAGAGTTTTTGAAAATGTCCAACTCTGGCCATAATTTTTCACTCGCTCCAGCTGTTTGTGCTCTGCTCATACCTGACGTGCTGCTTTGAAATAGCAATCACTGTATTTATAAGAAGGGAAGGACTCATAAATATGTCAGGAGTGGAATATACAACGCCATATTTCACCATTTTCTATTTTAAAATTGTGAGTTATGGCTACAGAAATGTGGTCCCATTAAAGGTGATATGATGTATTTTGTGTCTTGTTCAGGAGCCCATCCATCACCCAGACAATAAAGAAAACCGCACTTACTTTTTTTCCCTGTCGTCTGTAATTTATGATGCCCAAAAAGCTGTAACCTTTTGGCAGGCTTTGCAGAAACTGCTGCACTGTTAGCAACTAAATAACCTTTTATAAGGTTTTAAATGTGTTGCTACAGTCTCAATGCACTTGCTGTATTGATCCAGAAGATCCTGCAAAAAAGGGGAAAGGAACATGATCTATAACAGGATCGATAACGGTGTATGGATTGTTGAAAGATGCTCCTAATGATTTTTGCCAGCCATCATCGTTCAGCGTGCTGCTCCCCATCTTTGGGGCTTCAGTCTGTGCTCAGATTAATTAACCTGGCTGTGCCAGGGCTGGGGAGGATGTGCTGTGTTCATTCCCAGGGAGACAGGGGGGTGATATTGGGGATCCCTGGCAAGGAACCACCCCAAACCCACCCCAAGCAGCAGCTTGGGAAGGAGCAGGGTGTGCAGGAGAAACCCTCTTGCAGCAACTTCAGGGAAGGATAATTCTGGTTTTTCTCATGGCAAAACTCTGTCCTTTCATGTGAAGCACTGAGCATCCATCCACCTTTGGGCACAGATCCTCAGGAATGTCCCCAAAGCTGGTGACACCCTGTGTGCCGGCTGCTGATGCTCCAGCTGGTGGTGTGTGCAGGATTCAATCATTAATCCTCATCCCAGCCTTAAAAGTGCTGAGTGGAAAGCAATTCCATGGAGAAGTCGCTGTGTTCAGAGGGGATTTAATGGAAAATCAAAGGCAGGAGGGGCATGGCCAGGCTCTGGAGAGCCCAGCAGAGCCTCCCTCCTGCCCGGCCACCTCGCTCTGTCATTGCTGTTTCCCCCCCCAAAGCAGCCACCAAATCATTATTAACGTTATAAATAAAATGAGAGGGCGAGTTATTAAATGTAAAATATGTGGAGTCCTCCTCGAACTCGCGGCGCAGTTCATAAATATGATGGCTTAATTTCATCTGTAATCCGAGCGGCTGATGAAGCATTACACAGCTCCCTGTTAATTGAAGTTGTTAACAAAGCTGAAGAGGGAGATTATTATGTATAGACTTTTATCCTTCAGGGGTATCATCATAACAGATCATAAATGGAAATGAATTCATCGCTCCCACGCGCCATCCCAGCTCGCGGTTTAGTGCCAGCCATGGGGATGGGACACAAGGGGTGATCCCCCTGGAAGGGTCCCCTGTCCCCTTCCACAGCCCCAGCCAGGCTGGCCAAGGCCCTGCTCTCCTTGCAGCACCTTTGGGATGAGTTTCGGGGTTTGCAGAGCCTTTGGAAGCCTCTGGCTGTGATGTGTGATCATTGCTCTGGGCTGGGGCATGCTGTTCCTCAGGGGAGATGGAAAATCCATTCCCAGGCTGCTGAATCCCAGCTCCTCTGAGCTGGGGCCAGTTATTTACTGTGGGGCAGAGGCAGCTCCTGAGGGGGCACCCGGGGCTCCATTTATTTCATTTATTTCCCAGCTCCACGCACAAAGGGTCGTTACCACCCCAGACAGGAGCATCCACATTTCCAGCACATCGCTCAAAGCAATATTTTCCTTCGGCCTCCAGCTGGCACTGGGTTGTTTGTCATGTGGAGAAGTGGCTGCCAGGTGTTGGAGGCTGTCTGGGAGCAGAATCTCCCTTTCTGTGGCATTCCCTGGTCACTCCTCACACCCCACTGCCACCCTGTATTTTAAGATTTTCTAAGCCTTCTGATGTTAACATTCTTGTAGTGAACTTTCTCACACATTTTCTGTAAATAACTCATTGTTTTGCATTCCTTTATGGAAGAAGAGAAAGTTGATGGACTGTTGGTTTGTCCAGTGTCATTGGAGAGGTGGCACTGTCACCCTCCAACCCACTGTCACTCTTGGAAAACTATAAATGTTGGGGTCAGAAAATAAACTTCCCTTTTTTCTTCTGTAAATAACTCGTTGTTTTGCATTCTTTTCTGGAGGATGAGAAAGTTGATGGACTGTTTTTTAGGTTGACCAGTGCCATTGGAGAGGTGGCACTGTCACCTTCCAATCTGCTGTCACTCTTGGAAAACTATAAATGTTGGGGTCAGAAAATAAACTTTCATTTTTTCTTCACCTTGAGAACAGTGGTGTATTCTTGTGGTTTTTTGTGTCCTATAGTGACACCCCACAAAGCCCTGGGAGGTGCTGCCACATCGAGTGGGCACCAATGCCCAGCCCAGGCCCCCAAATCACCCTGTGCACAGCCAGGGGAGCCAGCCAAGGGCTGCAGCCTGCATTTCTGGCTCTGCTGCTTCCAGGTGCACTTATGAAAACACACAATGGCCTTTCCTTCTCCTGGACCCCATCGGCTTTTTCCATCCTGCACATTATCCAGGAAATTCTCGTCTATACCTTAGAGGAGTTACTGTGATTATCTGGAACACGTTACTCTGCACGCAGCAAATGCAAATTAATGTAGTCCTCACATTTCGCCGTGGCAGTAAAGGGGAATGTTGACATCAGCCTGAAAGTGGAATTAACTTTTGCATGATGTGGTGTGAGCGCGAGGTGTTGAAACCCGCGGCCGAGACTTTCCAAGGCGCAGTAAAGAACTGTTCTGGCAGCGTTTCCAGGAGCAGAGAGGTGAGCTGAGTGCTCTCTCTGTTCCAGCCTGGATTATTGCTTTCCAAACCCTGCCATTTTGTCTCGTTTACCTCTAATGTGCTCCGTGGTTTATTGCAAGCTCATCTCCTTAGGAGGAGAGAGTTACGGCGCTGTCAGGCTCTCTGATAAAGGACCGGCAGCTCCTCCCCAGCTCATCCCTCCTCATCCTCACCTTGGGGACCATCTGAGAAGGAGCAGACAAGGCTGGAGGGCCGGGCCCTGCATCCCCTGGCAGCCCCAGCCCCGCGGATCGCTGTTAACACCTTGTCCCGCGGCTTAAATCAGCGGCGAGGCTCAATGGGAAGGGACAGGGCTGAGAGCGCTATCGATCCCTTCTGCTGGCTCCCAAATCCCAGAGCCAGCACAAAACCCGGTGTGGAACACGTCAAGAATGTCCTGGGGGCTTCTTCAGGATGTGCCAAGACCCCAGAGAGCATCCCCAGTCTGGGGAAGGGGCACACAGAGCAGCCCAGCAGCTTTCCACAGTGTGAGAGAGATTCTGGCCGCTCATTTTGGCCCTTCCAGGGGTCAGCACTTCCCTCCCTGGCCAGGCTCCAGGACAATTCGAGCTGAGTGGGCTGTAAATGATGAAGAAGGGAAAACAAATGATGCCAGCAGCAAGTGAAGGAAGTGTAGGAGCATTATGTAAAATATTAAATTTAATGCTATTCCATTTTCCATCTCAGTTATTAAATTAACTGAGAACTATGCTTGCACTTAAAAGATTCCTGTCATATTTTATGCACACGATGATCTCAGAGTAATTCGTGTTAGAAATATGTCATGTTAAATTACAGATCCCAATAAACCTTACTCAAACTCAGCATTGATCATGCGTGGGAGATAAACTCCTCAGGGCCAGATCCCCAGGCTGGGATGGGACAGAGTGGGGGACAGAGGGGGAATTTCCTTTCTTCCATCCCCACCAGCTCCAGTATCTCCAAACACAGGGCTGGGGCCAGCAGGGCCAGCAGGAGCACAGGGGACACAGAGGGGACACTGGGGGGGCACAGGAGGGACAAAAGGGGGACACGGTGGGAACATGGTGGGGTCCATCCCAAGGACAGCAGGCATTGCCTGACATGCTGGGAGAGGCTCCCCCTGCAAGGTGATGCACTATCAGCAAAGATTTGGTATCAGACATGGCATGGTGACAGTGTCTCTGTGTGGTGTCACCTCTGTTGTCCCAGCTGTCCCCTCCCCACAGCAGCCTCAGTTTCCCTGCTGAGCTCTATAAAGCCCCTGTCCCCCTCCAGTGCTGCTCCAAGACTGCACCCACTCAGAGACACCCCTGATCCTGCAATGGGGATGCTGTGGCAGGCAGGGCAGCCCTGGTGGCACCCCAAAAACTCAGCCCATGGCTTTGGGGTGAGCTCCCAGAGCTGCCAGGCATCAGTGCCTGGCACGGGAGGGCTCCTGAGAGGCAGCCAGAGCTGCATTACCCGGCGCCAGGCTCAGCAGGAGAGGGAAAATGCCAATAATAGTAATGATATTCCTGGGGAGAAGGGGGGCATTGTCCCTCCCTCCTGCAGCCTCTGGGCACCAGGAACCCAAGGATGCTCCTGCTCTGAGACCACCTGTGGGAGCAATGGCGGTAGGACGGTGGGGATGGATGGAGATGAGAGATCTCTGCAGCCAGGTCGTGGAATTTGGGGTTTATTGCAAAGGGCCCTGCTGGGAGCTGCAGCCACAGCTCAGAGCAAGCAGGACCCAAAAGAATTAAGAGAGTGGTAAAGAGAGAGAAGGCAAGAGAGTGGTAAAGAGGATGAGAGTGAGGTTCCTGTTACAATACAATAAATCTTCTTCTGTGTTGAATATTCTGATTCTCACTAACCAATCCAGTACAAGATACAAATCCTACAGCATTTCCATACAGCCTATAATAATCATTACATTACCATCCTGTGTTACATTTTAAACCCTAAAAACTCCTCTTTGGGCCCTTCTGCCAAGCTGTAGGGTCTGCTCTGACCCTTGGAGCTGTCTGCAAGCAGAGGGTGTTGTTCCATCAAAAGGGGATCACCTTCAGCCAGCCACACCATTGTTTTCCAGTTGTTCAGTAACTGAGGGATCTCAAAGCTTGCTTTCATTTCAATCTCACTTATAGTTTCTATATTCCCAAAATCTTTTGCCAGGCAATCATATTGATAAGGCTTTCCTGTTTCATCTTCCCCAACAAGCACCCTGTGAGGACAGAGCCCCTCTCCCCTGGGGCACAGCCAGCACAGGGGGACAGCAGAGCCCTGCAAGGGACAGGAGCACCCAACCCTTGCCCAGAGCCAGCCTGGAGCCTGCCCCACTCCCACAGCCCTCATGTGATCCAGGGCTTGGCTTCTCCGTGCTGAAATCCTCTGCCTGTGCTCAGGAATCACGAGCTCTGCCTGCCCCGAGGCTGCTCTGAGGCTTTTCAGGGCACTTTGGCTCCTGCCTCCCCTTGAACAGCAGCGTTTGTTCCCTCAGGAGGGCTCCAGAGCCTCCCACCCAGCGCTGTGCCCTGCCAGGACAGGCTGCACGCCCAGGGTGAGGGCTGCACACCCCCAGCTCTCCTCACCTCCATGGGCAAACCCAACGTCCCCAGGCTGGTGCTGCTGATCCAGAGCCGAGGAGCATCTGAAAACCTCGACCTGTTGGGTCCTTTCCCTTTGAGAGCTCCCCAAGAGCAAAATCATCTCATTATCCATCTGTAACACCAGAGACCCTCAGCGGCACCAGCTGTGACCCTGCCAGGCCGGGCTGTCCTGGGGACCCCAGCCCCACATTGGGGTGACCCTCAGTGGCACTGGCTGTGACCCTGTGACCCTGGAGACCCCAGCCCCACACCGGGGTGACCCTCAGTGGCACTGGCTGTGTTGGGGACCCCAGCCTTGCACCAGGGTGACCCTGCCAGTCCAGGCTGTGCTGGGGACCCCAGCCCCACACTGGGGTGACCCATGGTGATGCCAGCTGTGACCCTGTGACCCTGGAGACCCCAGACCCACACCAGGGTGACTCTGCCAGGCTGGGCTGGGTTTGGGGACCCCAACCCCACACTGAGGTGACCCTGCCAGACTGAACTGAGTTTGAGGACCCCAGCCCCACATTGGGGTGACCCACGGTGGCACTGGTTGTGACCCTGCCAGGCCAGGCTGTGCTGGGGACCCCAGACCCACACTAGGGTGACCCATGGTGATGCTGGCTGTGACCGTGTGACCTTGGAGACCCCAGCCCCACATTGGGGTGACCATCAGTGGCACTGGCTGTGACCCTGTGACCCTGGAGACCCCAGCCCCACACTGGGGTGACCCATGGTGGCATTGGGGTGACCCTGCCAGGCCAGACTGGACTGGGGACCCCAGACTCACACTGGGGTGACCCGTGGTGGCACTGGCTGTGACCTTGCTTGGCCAGGCTGTGGTGGGGACCCCAGACCCACACTGGGATGACCCATGGTGGCACTGGGGTGACCCTGCCAGTCCAGGCTGTATTGGGGACCCCAGCCCTGCACCCCGCAGCCTCTCCCGCTGCCAGGGAGTAATTGGGTGCAGCAGCAAAGCTGCGGGGCTGCTTTCATCCTGCTCCAGGTGGCTGCAATCCAGTGCAGGATTTACAGTGCCCTGACCCTGAGCTGTCAAGAAGGAACAGCCAGATTAATGGGGTGGGCGGGTTCGTGCAATAATCGTTTGTTTGATGTGACAAGCCTGATAGGCGTTGATTTACTTACAGACTGATAGGCTTTTAATTGAGCACCTCCGTCCCAGTCACATCAAAGGCAGAGGTTGACAAGGGGCCCCTTTTACCAAAAGCTGCCGGTGACTGACAGATCCTGGATGCTAATTCTCCCGGGGAGGGGGTTCCCTCTTTTCTCAGTGCTGTTTTACTCTCAGGCTGGGCCGGGCCGTGCTGAGAAAGTTCCTGTTCTGCAGCAGAGCCCTCCAGCTGCCCCCAGCCAGGCTTTGGTTTGTCTCCATCAGAGTTTTGGGGTGCCCCTGCCTCCTCCTGCTGCTGTGGCCACAATGCCCAGGGTGTCACAGGGCTTTGCCCCTGGCACCCACCTCATTCCTGGGGTGCCCTTCTTCACCCCCTTCCTTGGCTATTGAGCCTTTGGGGTTGCTCTGGGTAATTCTTCTCCTAAAGGAGAGGAGGGATGTGGCCCTCTGCTTGTCACACAGGTCTGGGGAGAAAGTTCCTGTTCTGCAGCAGAGCCCTCTCTCCTCACCCAGAGCCCTCCACTCCCACAAGCCAGGCTCTGGTTTGTCTCCATAAGAGTTTTGGGGTGCCCCTGCCTCCTTCTGCCGCCAGGTGGATGTGGCCACGATGCCCAGAGTGTCACAGGGCTTTGTCCCCACCATGGAGATGCTGTCCCTGGCACCCACTTCATTCCTGGGGTGCCCTTCTTCACCCCTTTCCTTGGCTCCTGAGCCTTTGGGGTTGCTCTGGGTAATAATTCCTCTCCTAAAGGAGAGGAGGGATGTGACCCTCTGCTTGTCACCCAGGTCAGTGCCTCACCGACCCCAACAGGAGCAGCCCAGGTGGTCAATGAGCTCCTGCCCAGGTGTGCAGCCCATGCCCATCACCAGGCACACATCTGTGCCACCAAAATGACAAAGGATGGTGGAAATGAGCTGGAGAGCAGAGGCAGAACCAGCACATGGTTGGTTTGTGAGCGGTTTTTGGTTCACCCAGATTGTGTGAGTGACCCTGGCTGGGCACACAAAGTCACCTCAAAGTGAGTGTGTACAGAGCAGGTGTGCACCCTGCACAAATGCAAAACCAAACCTAAGTGGCTCAGGCATTTTGTGAAAGACTTATAGGGGATTATGCTCTTAATGGGAAATTTATGGGAATAAATCACAATCTTTTCCTCTAACCTGTGGGGGCTGGCTGGACACGCAGCTCCTTTTCCCTGTGCTCAGAGGGAGGCACTGACCCCAACAGGAGCAGCCCAGGTGGGCACTGAGCTCCTGTGCAGCCCATGCCCATCACCAGGCACACATCTGGCTCCAGCTGTGCCACCAAAATGACAAAGGATGGTGGAAATGAGGTGGAGAGAAGAGGCAGAACCAGCCCAAGGTTGGTTTTTGGTGTCACACACCCAGATCCTGTGAGTGACCCTGGTGTGTACAGAGCAGGTGTGCACCCCCAGCCCACCAAAACCAAACCCAAGTGGCTCAGATATTTTGTGAAAGACTTATAGGGGATTATGCTCTTAATGGGAAATTTATGGGAATAAATCACAGCCTTTTCCTCTAACCTGTGGGGTAGCATTTCCCTGAGCCTTTGGGCTGGATTAGCTCTGTCTTATTTATGTTTTAAAGACTGATGTGTTTTTCGCTATCAAAATATAAATTATTTTTACTGTATCAATGATTAAATATTTTTTTTCCTTTGAGATCATAGAGTCCAAAAAAATAAATGTTTCTGAAGAGGCATTCAAAAAATTTAAAAGAAGAAAAAAACCCCTCTGAGAACCCCTTTTGTCATTTGCAACCAATAAAAATGCCTATTGTTATGAAGGGCTCATAAATAATCTGATTTTGGCATGCTTTCATACCATACAGAAAATGAATAAATTAAACTTGATTTACAGCCTTTTTCATTTTTATTAGAGTTGCTCCAAACATTTTCTGTGACGTTCGTGCCAGATGAGCTGCACTGAGTGGTTTGAGGCTCTGGCCCTGGTATTACACAAATTAAGTTGCTTTCATTTGCATAGTTTAATTAACTAATACTGGCAAAGAAAAAAAAGGAAACCAGAGGTGAAGGTGAATTTTTTTGGTGGGTGAATGAAACCACCGAGGCTGATCCCCCAAAGTGCCAGCACAGGGACACGCTGGGGTTCCCATAGTGATTTTGGGGGTCCCCACTGCGATTTTGGGGTTCCCATAGCGATTTTGGGGGGTTCCCATAGCGATTTTGGGGATCCTCACAGCGATTTTGGGGGGTCCTCACCAATTTTGTGGGTCCCCATAGGGATTTTGGAGATCCCCATAGCGATTTTGTGGTTCCCATAGCGATTTTGGGGGTTCCCACAGTGATTTTGGGGGTTCCCACAGCGATTTTGGGATCCCCACAGTGATTTTGGGGGTCCCCACAGTGATTTTGGGCCCCCACAGCGATTTTGGGGTTCCCACAATTTTGGGACCCTCACAGTGATTTTGGGGGTTCCCACAGTGATTTTGGGATCCCCACAGCGATTTTGGGGGTCCCCACAGTGATTTTGGGGGTTCCCACAGTGATTTTGGGGGTGCCAGTGCTGACAGTGATGGAGATTGAGGGGTCACCATCACCTCACCTTTAGAGATAAGGGAAACTGAGGCACAGGAGCATGGCCAAAAATCTGGAAATAAAGAGGCAAAACCCCCAAAAACCTGGAAATAAACAGGCAAACCCCCCCAAAACCTGGAAATAAAGAGGCAAACCCCTCCAAAATCTGGAAATAAACAGGCAAAAACCCCCAAAAAAGGCTCAATGAAGTGACTCTGACCCCAAGCTCCCTCCCTGCAAAGCCCCTTGGTGAGTGTGGGATATTCTCCTCCCTCCCCTTTGTGCAATTTATCCCCTCAGAATTCCCCACCAGGAAACAGCTTCATTACATCAACAACAGGAAGACCCCACTGATTTGTCACACAGAAAAAAGCAGCTGTTAGTCACACATCAAGGGAGGGGGAAATAAAAAAAAAACCCTTCACCTTTTTTGTGCTTTAATGTTTGCAGCATTAATGGCTCTGTGGAGGGAAACAGTCCTGGCCATTCCATAACTAACCATCACCAGCGAGGATCAGTTAATATCCAAGTGTCTTCCTGCTTTTCCTGCTACATGATTGCTTTGGAAAGAAAGATTAATTCCAACTTTAAAAAAGAAAACACTATTTTTATCATTGCCAGGAGTCTATACGGGCTTAAAAAAGAAAAAGCACTTGCTTGTCGTTTTACATCTTGCAATTTTGTCAGTTGTTTTAAAACATGTCTCCTGTAATAAATAAGATCATTTTTATGCACTTGTTCTGCAGCTAAAAGCGAGGCCTGGTGCTGCGTGGGGAGTGGAGGGGCTGGGATGGAGCAGGGCAGGGAAAAATCGCTGAGTCGGGAGGATTTGGTGCCATGGAGCTGCAGGAGGGGCTGCAGGGGGGTGAGGGAGGGTTTACCTGGGAAAAGCAGGAGGAAAACAGGCACTGAGGGGCAGAAAGAGGCTCAGATTTAGGGAGGATTTACCTGGGAAAAGCAGGAGGAAAACAGGCACTGAGGGGCAGAGAGAGGCTCAGATTTAGGGAGGATTTACCTGGGAACACATGAGGAAAACAGGCAGTGAGGGGCAGGAAAAGGCTCAGATTTAGGGAGGGTTTACCTGGGAAAAGCAGGAGTAGAACAGGCAGTGAGGGCAGAAAGGCTCAGATTAGGGGATTTACTGGGAACACAGAGGAAAACAGCATGAGGGGCAGAGAGAGGCTCAGATTTAGGGAGGATTTACCTGGGAACACAGGAGGAAAACAGGCACTGAGGGGCAGAAAAAGGCTCAGATTTAGGGAAGGTTTACCTGGGAAAAGCAGGAGTAAAACAGGCAGTGAGGGGCAGGAAAAGGCTCAGATTTAGGAGGATTACTGGGAATAACAGGATAAAACAGCAGTGGGGCAGAAAGGCTCAGATTTAGGAGGATTACCTGGAAAAGCAGGAGGAAAACAGGTACTGAGGGCAGAAACAGGCTCAGATTATGGGATTACCTGGAACACAGGAGGAAAACAGGCAGTGAGGGGCAGAAAGAGGCTCAGATTTAGGGGGATTTACCTGGGAACAATAGGAAAACAGGCATGGAGGGGCAGAAACAGGCTCAGATTAATGGGGATTTACCTGGGAACACATGAGGAAAACAGGCAGTGAGGGCAGAAAGAGCTCAGATTTAGGCAGGGTTTACCTGGGAAAGCACTGAGGCAGAGAGAGGCTCAGATTAGGGGGATTTACCTGGGAAAAGCAGAGTAAAACAGGCACTGAGGCAGAGAGAGCTCAATTTAGGGAGGGTTTACCTGGGAAAAGCAGGAGTAAAACAGACACTGAGGGGCAGAGAGAGGCTCAGATTTAGGGAGGATTTACCTGGGAATAACAGGAGGAAAACAGGCAGTGAGGGGCAGAAAAAGGCTCAGATTTAGGGAGGCTTTACCCGGGAAAAGCACTGAGGGGCAGAGAGAGGCTCAGATTTAGGGAGGATTTACCTGGGAAAAGCAGGAGTAAACAGGCACTGAGGCTCAGATTTAGGGGGGGTAAGAGAGGATTTACCTGGGGAACACAGGAATACAACAGGCACTGAGGGGCAGATAGACGGTCAGATTTAGGGGGGGTGAGGGGGGATTTACCTGAGAACAGCAGGAGTACAACAGGGCAGATAGAGGCTCAGATTTAGGGGGAAGCAAGAGGGATTTACCTGGGGAACAGCAGGAGTGCAATGGGCACTGAGGGGCAGAAAGAGGCTCAGATTTAAGGAGGATTTACCTGGCAAACAGAGGAGTACAAAGGCACTGAGGGGCAGATAGAGGCTGGGATTTAGGATGTGCCTCACATCCTCCTGCAGCAGGGGCTGGAGCCACCCCCAGCTCCCCCCACTTTGACTGGAACCTCAATGGGACCCATCCCAGCCTGGCCCCCACACCCCTCACACCCCCATCTCCCCTTATCCTGCCTGCCCTTAACCTGTGTCCAGCAGCAATGAGACAGGAGAGGTTTATTCCAGAGCCCAAGCCCAGCACAGGAGAGGTCCAGTGATTTAAATTCATATCTTATCTTATCCCACCAAATTCTCCGTGCAGGCTGCAGCTCCTCCACCCTGCCTGCTCTGCACCCCCTGGCACTCAGGATAGGACACAAAACTCCCTGCTCAGACCCATCCCAAGTTACTGGAACATCCTGAAGTTCAACAAAAACCCAATTCCCCCTTCCCCAGCCTCGCTTCACAGGTCACAAAGACATCAGAGTCCCTGGGCTTCATTAAGGCTCTGCATGGGAACTCGTCCTTGGCAAAATCAAACAGGGCAAGTCCTGCTTGGGGATGAAAACATCATCAGTCATTGGTGAAAGTGCTCCCCGAGGCTTCTGGGCTCCTTTGGCTTTGCTTCTATTCCAAATATTTTGCTTTTCCTTTGGTGCTGGTGTTATTTTTGTTGGGCAGGGGTCTCGCTGCTTTTATTTGAACTTGTGCGAGCTCTGAGCAGAGAGGGGCTTGTCATGGAGCAGAACTGGATGTGGAACAGGGAAATTTCACTTTCTCCCCTTTGGTTACTGTTCTTAATGGAAACAGGGGGTTTTAGAGGAAAGGATCCAACCTGCAGCAGGACGTGGATCCATCACTACCCTCTGATGAAGGAAGAGCTGTTTGCTTTGCTCCAACAAACACAAACTGATCCAGAATGGTCTCTGGGTGCCAGGATCAGGCCTTGGGCATCAGGGGAAGAACAAACAGCCCCAGGGGCATAGCAGGAACAGGGAAATTTAAGTTTCTCCCCTCTGGTTCCTGTTCTCCTTAATAAAAATAGGACCCTTGAGGGTTTTGGAGCCAAGGATCCAACCTGGATCCAACCAGGACTGGCACCAGTGTGGATCCATCACTACTCTCTGATGAAGGAAGGGCTGTTTGCTTTGCTCCAACAAACACAAACAGATCCAGAATGGTCTCTGGGTGCCAGGATCAGGCCTTGGGCATCAGGGGAAGGACAAACAGCCCTGGGGGCATCACAGGAACAGGGAAATTTCACTTTCAGCCCTCTGGTTACTGTTCTTAATAAAAACAGGACCCTCATGGGTTTTGGAGCCAAGGATCCAACCTGCACCAGGACATGGATCCATCACCACCCTCTGGTGAAGGAAGGGCTGTTTGCTTTACTCCAGCAAACACAAACTGATCCAGAATGGTCTCTGGGTGCCAGAATCAGACCTTGGGTATCAGGGGAAGGACAAACAGCCCCAGGGGCACCATAGAAAAGGACAAACAGCCCCGGGGGCGTCGCTGCTCCTGCCCTCGCTCACCCCTGCGATGCTGCCCTTACTCACTCATCCCACCTGATCTTGGGTTACTCGGTGAGGGCCGTGTTGTTGTTGTTGGCCAACAACCCGAGTGACTTTGAGGAAAGGCTTTTTTTCAGTTTCCTCCTTCCCTGAATGGCTCCTTTGAGCGGCAGCGCCTCTCCGCTCACATCCCGCTGTCCGGATTGAATCAATCTTGCGGTCAGCTTCGGGAGGGAGGGAAAAAAAGAAAAAAAAAGAAGAAAAAAGGCTCACAAAGAGGGGGAATTGACAGGTCTGACCCTGGGTGTGATTGATAGGGGTTGGAGGAGCGGGACTGAGCTGGGCCATGCCAGCACTCGCTGGGGAAATGCAGCAAAGCCTTTTTTCCCAGAACCCGGAGCAGCGGGCTCGGAGAGGGGTGGGCACATGAACTTAATAATAGCAACATTGTTGGAACATAAAGCATCTGTCAGGAGTTAATATGATTAATTAGAGGTGTCTGTCTCTCCCCCTTTCCCCCCCCTCTCCCTTTCTGCGTAGGCAGGAGGGACCTGAAACACAAACCCCCAGAGGGCAGAGGTGGGGCTGGATGGGCACCTGGCCCCACATCGCCTTTCTTTAGGCCAAAGGTGCTCAGTTCCTCAATTCTCATCCCATCCTGGCCGCCAGGATTTTATCCACACCCCCATCCCATTGCACATCTCCCCTCCAGCCCCCATTCTCCCACCTGAAGGCCAGGAAAGGAGCTCTCACCCCACCTCACATGCAGGACATCACCTGGACAGAGCTCCAGGATTTATCCGTGTGCTTTTGCTCCTTAGGGACAGAACCTGGCTAAGCTCGGCTGTTTTTCACCCCCCTGCAAATATGAAGCCCCAGGGGTTTGTGGAATTAATTCAAGGATGTCTGGAAAAGGTAACTAGAAATAGGAAGTTAATTGTTGGAAGTTAATTAGTTATACAGCAGCCTGCGCTGGCACCCGAAGATTTTTAAGACTCAGCAAACCAAAGAAAGGAGAAAATGACTGGGAAAAAGGAGTTGTGGGTTCATAAGGGAATTTCACTTTGTGAGAGCCCTGAGTTAAGGTCAGGCCCCTCACCTTGGGTGGCACCAGGACGGGCACAGGTGTTGGCTGGTGGCAGGGCACAGCCCCTGGGTGCAGCTTTGGGTGCTGAGCTGTGCCAGGCTGATCTTATCTAAGCCATGCCATGGCAGCAGTGCCATGCCGTGGTGTGCCAGCTGAGCCATGCCATGCCATGATCAGCCACACTGGGCATGCCATGCCAGCTGGGCCGAGCTGTGCCATTCCAAGCTGTGCCATGGCGTGGCAACCATGCCAAGGTGTTGCAGCCAGTGCCAGCAGCTACAAGGTGCCCAGTGTCCATGCCAAGGCATAGCCATGCCACGGGCATGTGGCCAGCTAGTGCATGCCATGCCATGGTAAACTGGCCAGCAGTGCCATGCCATGCCATGGTAAACTGTGACATCAGTGCCATGCCATGCCACACTGTGCTGGCAGTGCTGTGCCATGCTGAGCTGTGCCATGCCATGGTAAACTGCGCCAGCAGTGCCATGCCACGCCATGCCAGCAGTGCCATGCCATGCCATGCTGAGCAGTGCCAACAAGGCCACACTGTGCACGCCATGCCAGCAGCATCGTGCCATGCCATGCCATGCTATGCCATGCCGTGCCAGCAGTGCCGTGCCGTGCCATGCCATGCCATGCCATGCCGTGAGAGCAGCACCGTGCCATGTCATGCTGTGCCATGCCGTGCCGTGCCATGCCGTGCCAGCAGTGCCGTGCCGTGCCATGCCATGCCGTGCCGTGCCATCCTGTGCCAGCAGCGCCGTGCCATGCCGAGCCCTGCCAGCGGCACCACGCCGCGCCGTGCCATGCCGAGCCGTGCCATCCTGTGCCAGCAGCGCCGTGCCATGCCGAGCCGTGCCATGCCAAGCTGTGCCATGCCATGCCGTGCCAGCAGCGCCGTGCCATGCCGAGCCGCGCCAGCGCTGCCTCTGCCGCTCGGGCCGGTGCCGCGGTTCTCCCCCGCGCGGCGGCGCGGGGCGGTGGCGGCGGAGCGGCGGCGGCTCGCCCCCCCCACCGGCGGCTCTCCCCGCCCCGGGGGCCCGGCCGGGCGCGGATTGGTGCGCGGCGCCGGCCCCCTCGGAGCGCGGCCGCCATCGGGGCTATTTGACGTGTCGGTGGGGCCGGGGAAGGGCTTCGTCTCGCCGGGGCCGCCGCCGCCGCCGCTCCGCCGCCCGCCCGGCCCGGCCCGGCCCCGCGGAGCCCGGGCACCCCCCCCTTTCCCCCGCCCCAAATGAGCGGCGCTCCCGGCGGGCCCCGGCCGAGGACCCCGCCGAGCCGCGGAGCCGCGGCCGCCCCGTCGCCCCGGCCGCCCCCCGCCGACCCGCTGCGCCAGGCCAGCCGGCTGCCCATCCGCGTCCTGAAGATGCTCAGCGCCCACGGCGGCCACCTCCTGCACCCCGAGTACCTCCAGCCGCTCTCCTCCACGCCCGTCAGCCCCATCGAGGTCAGTGCCCGCCGCCCCCGACCGCGCCTCGCACCCCCGGAGCGCTCCCGGTTCTCCCGGCCGGCTGCTTCTCAGCCTGGCTCTCCCGGCTTTTCCCAGCCCGGCGCTCTCGGTTCTCCGGGCCGGGCTCTTCCTGGTTCTCCCGGCTTTTCTCGGCCGCCGCTCCCGGTTCTCCTGGCCGGGCTCTGCCCTGCCCGGCTCCCCCCACCCCGTTCTTTCCCTCCCCCGCCGCCGCCGCAGCCCCGCTCCCCCTCACCCCGCCCGGTCCCTGTTCTCCCCGGCCGGGCGCGTCCCCCCGCCCCGTCCCCCCCATCCCCGCGCCCTGGCTCCGTGCCGGGCCCGGCCCCGGGGTTTCGCCGGTGGGGGGAGGCCGGTGCGGGGGCGCCGTCGGGGTCCCCCCTGACCGGCTCCGCTCCGCCCGCAGCTGGACGCCAAGAAGAGCCCGCTGGCGCTGCTGGCCCAGACCTGCTCGCAGATCGGCAAGCCCGACCCGCCGCCCTCCTCCAAGCTCAACGCCGTGGCGGCCGCCGCGCCCGCCGCCGACAAGGAGCCCTCGGCCCGGCCCGCCGCGCTGAAGCCGCCGGGCAGCGGGGACGCGCCCGCCGAGGACAAGTCGAGCTTCAAGCCCTACTCGAAAGGCGGCGGGGAGCCCCGCAAGGAGGGCGGCGCGGACAAGGCCGGCTTTCGGGTGCCCAGCGCAGCGTGCCCGCCGTTCCCCCCGCACGCCGCCGCCTCCTCGCCCGGCGGCTCCCGCGGGGCTTCGCCGCAGCACCCCGAGCCCAAGGGCGCCGAGGAGAAGAAGGAGCCCGAAGGCGGCAAGCCCAGCCCCGAGGGGACGGGCGGGGCGCTGGGGCGCGGGGTGGTGGAGGCCGGGGCGCACGGCGAGCCCCCCTCGGGCCGCAAGTCGGAGCCCCCCGCGCTGCCGCCCGCCGGCCATGTGGCCCCCGTGTCGCCCTACAAGCCGGGCCACTCCGTGTTCCCCCTGCCGCCCTCCAGCATCGGCTACCACGGCTCCATCGTGGGCGCCTACGCCGGCTACCCGTCCCAGTTCGTGCCCGGGCTGGACCCCACCAAGCCGGGGCTGGTGGGCAGCCAGCTGCCGGGGGCGCTGGGGCTGCCGGGCAAACCGCCCAGCTCCAGCCCGCTCACCGGGGCCTCGCCGCCCTCCTTCATGCAGGGATTATGCCGGGACCCGTACTGCCTGAGCTACCACAGCGCCTCGCACCTGGGCTCCAGCAACTGCTCCAGCTGCGTGCACGACCCCGGCAGCCTCAAGAGCGGATACCCCTTGGTGTACCCCACGCACCCCCTGCACTCGGTGCACACCACGCTCTCCTCCAGCGGCACCCCCAGCCTGCCCGGCCACCCCCTGTACACCTACGGCTTCATGCTGCAGAACGACCCCCTGCCCCACATATGCAACTGGGTGTCTGCCAGCGGACCCTGCGACAAGAGGTTTGCCACCTCGGAGGAGCTGCTCACCCACCTACGGACCCACACGGCCCTGCCGGGGGCCGAGAAACTCTTGGCGGGTTACCCTACCTCCGGGCTGGGCTCCGCGGCCTCCTGCCACCTGCACCTCCCGCCCGCCGCCCCCGGGAGCCCCAACACCTTACCGGCCTCGCTCTCCTTGAGGAGCCCACACACTTTGGGACTAAACAGGTACCACCCGTATGGCAAGAGCCACTTGCCCACGGCCGGCGCCCTGCCCGTGCCCTCCTTGCCGGCCGCCGGACCTTACTACTCCCCGTACGCTCTCTACGGCCAAAGACTCACGTCAGCCTCGGCTTTGGGATATCAGTAACCGGCTCAGCCCCAGCCCCCCGCGCCCTCCTTGGACTCTGTATTTATTACTGTATGTTAGCTTAAAGCTGGGAATATAAGTGCATTATACACCAATGAATCAATGGTATGCAAAAAAAAAAAAGTCTGTGTTCCAAAAAAAAAAATTAACCCGAAAAAAAGAAAAAAAAAATTCCCTTCTTTACTTTGCAGGTGTGGGGCTTTGGTTTTCCCCTTCTGTTTCTTTTGAATTTTTTTTTCCTTCCCCTTCTTAATTTCCCCTGAGAAATTCTTGCATGACATGGAAAAGCAAAAAAAAAAACCAAAAAAAAGGCATTTTCCTCCTTCCCCTCTGCGTTTATCGCTCTGGGATTCTGTTCTCTGCATTTGTAACTTGCAGACGTAATTTTTTTTTGTAAATTTTTTTCTTATTTTTAATCTTTGGGGTTCTCAATTTTTTTTTTCCTTTTAACATTTTTGTGGTTTATTTTTTTTTTTAATTTTACTCCTTCTTTTTGGTTTTTTTTTTTTAATTTTTGCGCTGTGTCCGGGGCCAGGGGGGGCTACACCGGTTGAGTGATGCTCACCCCAGGCCGTGCCCCGCCGGGGGCTGCAGGACCCCGCGTGTCCCCGCTGTGTCGGTGGGGGGACCGGAGGAGCGGCAGGACCGGCGGCCCCGGGCGGGCGGACGAGCCCCGGTAAGTCTGATTTTGTTAATAAACGCCTCTTGGTTGTAACCCACGCTCTGGTCTCGTCTCGTCCCTGCCCGGGGGTCCGGCGGGGTCCCAGCACCATCTAGCGGTGGCGGCGGCGGTACCGGAGGAGCCCCGGGTGCGCTCCTGGCTCCGCGCCCCCGTGTCCCCATCCCCGCGTGTTCGTGTCCCCAGGCGTGGCGGCGGAGGGAAGGTTCGAGAAGGTGTTCAGCGGGATCGCAGCAGTGCCCGCGGGTGGGCACCCCTTCCCGGGGTGCAGATTTGGGGGCGCAGTTGTGTTCTGGATCCCGGTGTGGGGGGGTCCTGCCTGCCCCCGTTGGATGTTTGTGCCGGGAGGAGGGTGATGGATGGCTCTGACACGGTCTGGCTCCATCCCCACCATGCTGGGGGGCTCTGCCTGCTCCATGCCCCAAAAAAAGCGCTTCCACTCCAGCTCTGGACCCCTTTTCAAGCTCCCCCTGCATGCCCCATTGCCCCACATCACTTTTTTTTGTCTGCCTCGTTCCTGTTGCATTTCAGTGAGTCACGCAATTAATCCCTGTTAATTGCCTTCTCGATATTGCTTTATGCCCTGTGTTAAAATTCCTTTGTGTCCTTTGAGCTGAAAAATAACGCGCTGAGAACAGGGACTACTTTTGCCAAAGGGATTTCGATTTCCCTGCCTGTGCCTGAGCGTGCGGCCGCTGGGAGGGCCCAGCTTGGGTTTCCTGTGGCAGTGGGAGAGATTTGGTGGTCCAGGGGTGAGTTTGGCTCCGTGCTGAGCTCCCCAAGGCTGATTTTGGGGGTCTGATTTTGGGGGTCTGTGGCTTGGGGATGTGCGGACGTGGCCAGGCTCCGGTTGTGGCCGTGGTGGTGTTGCTCTTTCCAGGTGGGATGTTGCTGGATGAGGGCTGGGGCTGGCACAGGGGTGTTTGCAGGGCTGGGGCTGGCACAGGGGGCTTTGCTGTGGGTGTTTGCTCTGTCCTGTGGGCACAGCAGGAATGAGGTGCCCAGCCCAGGCTGGTGCAGCCCCTCCAGTGTCACCCTGCTGGGTGCTGAGCCCTGTGGCAGCTGATACTGGCCATGGAGCAGGGTGGCACGAGCGGTGGGCACAGCAGCTCCAGAGTGTTCTCTCTGCTGGCACAGGAGGTACCCAGACCCCCCAGCCCTCAGGAGCATCGCTTCTCCCTGGATGTGGTCCCGACTCCCCGCAGTGATGCCGCTCGGTGTTGGCCTCGCTCAGGCACTGCCAGTCCCCATTGTAAATCCTGGCTGTGGCTTTGTGCTGGGGCCTGTCTCAGGTTCCTGCACTGGAATTTTGTCCCACTGTGCCTGTCCCTGGCCATGGCTGGGCACCTCGTGCCACGGGGTGGGAGGATGATGCCGCAGACCCTTGAGGTGCGGTAGCCCAGTGCCAAAATCAGCGCGCCTGGCACAGCCGCTCTGGGTTTTGGGGATCATGCCAGACCCCAACCATGGAGCAGCCAGGGCACAGAGCAAGGGGCTGCACAGCCTCATCCTGCCAGAGCTGCTGGGGGATCCCTCCTCACAGCAAAGCTCCATCCCCTCTCTCCCCCAAACCCTCCCCGCACCAGGATGGTCCCTGCTCCAAAACGAGCCCGCGCGCCTTCCCTTCACCCACAGCAGGGCTGGGTGCTGCCTGGATGAGTCCTGCTGTGCAGGAGGTTCCCTGAGGAATTTTTTCCCCTCCCTAAGGACTGCAGCAGCGGGGCCAGACCATGTAAACACCGCGAGTATCATCTGATAGCGGCGGCACTCGGGCTGAGCTGCTGGGGAACAGTCGCGTTGCCGATATATTAAATAATTCCCTGTGTAATGTATGCCCAGGTTATTGCGGAATTCATTTTATAATAAGAGCACTGGGATGCACTTTATTAATCATTCTGTCTAACAACCTGCACTCCACAGTTTCGGTTTGATTTGATTCAATCCTGTCTTTCTGCAAAATATATGGCTGAGTGGGTCGGATAATGTATGGCTTAATTTAGAGTTGTATGGGTTTGAATTACCATTTTCATAATGTGCTGTGCATTAATGTGTTGCATCATTTATACAGAAAAATGTGCCAGGTTTCAAACCTCTCCAGGAGGCAAAAGTCACCTAAAGGGAACACGGAGAGACAGAAAAAGACCTTTTCAAATCCAGCTGGGGCTGGGAGGACACCGGTGGGTGTCGGACGTGGGGACAGCAGTTTTGGGGCTGTGCTGGTGGCTCATTTCCCCGTGGCACAGCAGCACCTTCTCCATCTCACCCCGAGCTGCCGGGGACCTGCAGCGCTTGACTCGCCGCTGACCCCGGTGCCGCCGAAGTCGCGCCCACCGTCACTCGCGAGGAAAAAGCTCTGATTATCCAAATACAGTCATTAAAGGGGAAATGTGTTTTTTAGGACTGTCAGAGTGATTAATGAGGGTTAGCAATCCTTGCAAATGCACTTGTTTAGTCTAACTGGCAGCCTCTCCTTTCCTATTGATTTATGGTGGCAGTTGCCGGGGCCGCGGTGTGTGTGGAAGGAGCGGGGCTGCGCCGGGGCACGGCGAGGGGCCCGGCCGAGCAGCACGGCACGCTCTGCTGTGCCCGAGG
The DNA here is from genome assembly GCF_028769735.1 of Zonotrichia leucophrys gambelii. Classification (NCBI taxonomy): domain Eukaryota; kingdom Metazoa; phylum Chordata; class Aves; order Passeriformes; family Passerellidae; genus Zonotrichia; species Zonotrichia leucophrys. The sequence continues at coordinate 2,657,344 of NC_088191.1, read as the reverse complement.
CAGCTGAACAAAGGCAACATTATCCCCTGTGCCGGGGAAGGAATGACTTGGACGCACACGCCGAGCCGCTCCGCGTGCCTTATAAATATCCCCGTCTGTGAAGGCCGAAGCCCAGCTGACCACAGCCACGCCGTCCGCCCAATAAATCCGTGAATGAAAGAGCCAGGCCCTATTTTTTCTTGTTGTTTTTCCTTTCCTCTCCTGCACAAAAATCCCCGATGTCTTTTAGGTGATGCAGAGGTGGCTGCCCGCAGACGTACAAGGCGTTTCAGAGCGCGGAGCGGAGCGCGGCGTCCTCGAGGGCTGGAGCCTGCCCAGGGGTCAGGTCGGGATGCAGAGCCATGGTGGGTGGATGAGAAGTTCCTCAGCTGCATAAAGCAGCTTTTCTTTCCACGTGAGCACTGGAGGAAGCCACAGAGAACACGGGCTGTGTTTGTCCTCCAAGCCAGAGTGGCGTGGACACCTCCTGTCCCCTCACCAGCATCCCCGTGCCCAGCCTAGGGTCAGGGTTTGCTTTGGGGCACACTTGGTGCTGGGTGAGCTGAGAGCAGACCTGGAGGGACAAAGCCGTGCTTGGAGGTGGCAGCGGAGGTCCTGTGCCTGGCTGTGTGCTGGAGCCATGCAGGAGGAGCAGCTGAGTGGTGACACCGTGGTGACACGGAGCAGCCAGAGCAGCACCAGGGTGTGGAGCTGTGTGTGCCCACCAGAGCCCCACACTGCCCTGCTGTGGGGCCACCTCCAGCCACTCCAAGCAGTGGGACAGCACAAGTGACAAGAGGCTGGATGAGGTGAGTGGAGAAGGACGAAGGACAAAGTGGAGAAGGACAAAGACCTCGAGGTGCCAAAGCCAGAAGAGTGTGGGCAAGCACCCGGGGCACTGCAGTGGTCAGGAATGCCACAGATGGGAATGGACTTTCCTCTGGCTCTGGATAACGGCTGAAGAGCTGCTGCTGCTGCTGCCTCTGCTCTGGCCATGGATTGGTGTGTGCTGCAAATCCTCCAGCAGCTCTGATTCCAGCTTCAGCAGTGATGCACTGACGTGTTCCTCACCACACCAGGACACGGGGCCTTGGCTGGTCACCAGTGACCCACGGGAAGTCCCCAGTGTGACCACAGCCATGGTTTCCCTCTTGTGCAGTGTGCCAGTCCAGCACAGGGCCCTGGCAGGTGACAAAGCCCTGGGACCACAGCTGTTCCTTCGCACAGGTTGTCACAGGAGTGTGGCAGCAATGCTGGGTCAAGTCACCCTCTGTTTATCGTGGTGACAAACTGAGGAGTGCTGATCCTCACACACCATCACTTCAGCTGAAGCTCCCTGGAGAGCAGGGGAGAGCACTCAGCTGACAGCTCCGTGCACCGAGCAGGGTCCTGCAGCTCGAGTCCCAATAACACAGATTTACCCTGTTTTCTGAAGGAAACCTCCAGGAGCAGCTTTGCCATGACTTCCAGCCTGGTGCAGGGAGACAGGACAGGAGGATGTGACCCACAGGGGAGATGCCTTTGCCAAAGGTGATGGTGGAATGCTGACCCTGTGCTATCAGGGCTGGCCCCAACAGGCTGAGCAGAGCTGGACAGGACACCCAACATTGTGCAGGGTGCAACGTGACCTCTTCAACACCTTGTGGTCCCAAAATTCCTGGATCACCTCTCCTGACCTGGCAAAATTGGGAAGGAGATGAAGGATGCAGCATCCTGGGCATCTGTTGGCTTCTGACAGTCCCTTCCTGCAGACACCTCAGTGGAGCAGAGAACCAAAATGGCCTTTTTTGTGTCCCCCACAGCTGCAAAGGTGCCCACCACAGCACCCCTGCATCTCCAATTGCATCCCTGGGAGAGGGAGATGCTGCTGCACCGAAGAAGATGGGGAGCAGTGAAAGCCTCAGGTGCTGGTGCCACCTCCCCATGAGCAGCTCCTGCAGGAGGGGTGACTGAGGGGCTCTGAGAGAGGACAGGACAGAAATGGGGACTGTTAAGGTCTTTCTTGCTGAGCTCTCACCGTCTTCTCTGCACCCAAAAGATTTGCTGTATTTTCCTCTGGATGAGAAGGATGGGGCTGGATGAGAAGGATGGGGGCTGCTCATCACCCAGGATGGAGTCCAGGCCAGGAGCCCTGCTCCTATCAAGAGGACTCCTGGTTTCTGCTGGAGCAGCGTTGCCTTTGTGGGGTTTGGTTTTGTTCCCATTCCCTGCACAATCCCAGTAACATCCAACAGGCTGGAGAAGGACAGTGCCCTTCAGAGGTGAGAAGAGCTCTGTTCTGGGCAGGATGGAAATGGAGCCTAAAGCCCTTCCTTGCTTCCCACAGTCTCTGGGACTCTGCTTGGGGTTTGTTTTGGGAGCAGCTGGGACAGATGGGGCTGGCTGGGTGCCTGCTTCTCTGGCTGCAGGGATGTGCTCTGTCCCCATTGCTGCTGCTCCTCCAGAATTCCCAAGCTTTTCCAAGTTGCTGTGCTGGCACAGAAATCCTGCAGCACTGGGGCAGCTCGGGGGGGGTCCTCACAAGGGGAGCACCAGGATCCAGCACCTCTTGTGATTTTGGGATGTCCTGGTGTGGGGCAGACCCTGAGCCCTCCTGGCCATGGGGGGCACTGGGACTGTCCTGCTGGGTTTGGGGACTGGCTCTGAGCACTGGGGTGTGCACAGCACCCACACACTGCAGGTGATGGGGGCCAGGGCAGGGCTGGCAGCTCCAGGGTGCTCTGTGCCTCCATTTCAGGGCACAGAGAGAGCTCAGCACCACAGCCAGGGGGTGGGCAGTGGGCACAGCACACACACACTGCAGGTGACTCCAGGGCAGGGCTGGCAGCTCCAGCAGGGCACAGGGAGAGCTCAGCACCACAACCAGGAGTGGGCAGTAGACACAGCCCCCCACCTTTAATCACACCCCAGATGGTCACAAGCCCCAGGGCAGTAATGGGCTTAGGGGGACTGATTTCTGGGTGCTGTGCCAGGGATGCTGCCCCTGCTCATCCCTCTGGCCCTGCCCTTCTCCTGCCACCAGCAGCGGCCCTTTCATCTCCGGGGGAGGTACAAATGGAGCTGTCAGATGCCATCAGCCCCGTGATATGACAGGCTGTGGGGCCGGGGCCCCTCGAACAGAGCAGCCTTGTCTGTCAGAGCCGCCTGACACTCCCCATAATGGCCAGATGGATGAGACTCTGAAAGTAGGGCCCGGCGCGTTTTCAACTCTATTTTGGGTGAAAACACTTCTTGAAAGATCTTGAAAGGAGCTGGCAGTTTAGTAGTTCAGATGATTAATGAGCACTGGCTCTGGCGGGTGGATTTCTCGAGCCGTGCCAGCAGCTGGGCTGCTCCAGCGGGCCAAGACACGCCGAGCGCCCCCCGGCCCCCCTGGCCTTCCCGGAAATGACACTGAGGCGACAGGCCCTGCATATGGAAAAAGTTAAATATAAATTACTGCTGAAAGAGGCCTCGCCGAGCCGAGTTAGTTAAAAGATGTTTATGGATTCAGAAACACGGGCCTGCATATGTATTTAGGGATGACAAATGTGATTCAATAAGTCAGGAATTTCTCCGTGGGCTGAGGCGGGACCCGCGCTGCTCTGGGCTCGGCAGCTCCGTGCCATAAATCCTGCAGGCAGGCTCCTCGCTCCTCCCCGGCCTGCTTGGGGTTGATTTCTGCCTTTTCCTGCAGCTCACCAAGTCACTGGAGATCCCAAACCGGGTTTGGGAGCAGGCCTGCTCTCTCCATGGGTTTGGGGGATTGGGAAAACCCATGGGGGCACTGATGGCCACGCTGACACCAGTGCCAGGCACATCCTCGTCCCTGGGCTCTGTGTCCCCCCAAAGCTGCTCTGGGAGCAGCCAGGCCCTTCAGGACTGCCAGCAGATGATTTATGACCAACACCTCCAGAGCAAGTTTGGGGTTTGACCCGGTGCTTCACGAGTTCAGCCCTAATTCTACAGCCCCTTCATGTGGGGCAGCTTGGGGGCACCCACCCAAACTGCCCCCTGTTCGTGCTGCTCTTGGGGTGCACCACAACAAACTGAAGCAGGAAACCCCTAAATTAAACTCTAGCGGTTGTGGCAGGGGCCTGGCATGGGTGCCAGGCCCATGGTGGGGGTACCAGGTCCATGGCAGGGGTGTCAGGTCCATTTCAGGGGTGACAGGTCCATGGTGAGGGTGTCAGGTCTGTCTCAGGGGCACCAGGTCCATGGTGAGAGTGCCAGGTCCACAGTGGGGGTACCATGGGGGTTCCAGGTCCATGTCAGGGGTGCCAGGTCCATAGGAGGGGTACCAAGTCCATGGTGGAGGTGCCAGGTCCGTGTCAGGAGTGTCAGGTCCATGGTGGGGGTTCCAGGTCCATGTCAGGGGTGCCAGGTCCATAATGGGGGTACCAGGTCCATGGCAGGGGATGCTGAATTTGGATTTAGGGTGACAACCCCCAGCAGACCCACAGCAATGGGCAGTGCAGGATCCACCCCCTTGGCTCCCCTCATCCCACACCTCTGGGAGGCTCAGAGGGAAATGCTTTTCAGGGGGTCAGCGCCCGGCCAGGCCTTGGACCCACATCCACATTCCTTTGTCCTGATTTTATTCGTTAGCAACATTTGGCCTGGATATGGAGACAGCTAATGAGGGACGGAGTTTATTGCAGTTTGATTTTTCTGTTAAAACAATACAATAAAATAAATGCACTTGGAAATCTGGTCTGTGTTTGTACATAGGAGATTTATGGCTCTGAAGGCTTCCAGAGAGACGCAGCCTTTCATTCCCTTCCTTATTGGAACAGATCATGTTGCAGAGTTTAAAGGCCTCTGGAGCTGTGATTTATTTGAAGGGAGAAATAAGGGAAATCCAACTATCTGTTCCCTGGCTCGGATCATCCAGTAACTCCCAGCCAAGGGGACGGATCTGCACCTCCTCCCCAGATTTTTTTTTTTTTTCTTTTTTTCCCTCCTGTCACTTACATTATCCCGCTCTAAATATATCACTGAGCCAGGGATGGCTCCTGACCTGGGCTTCAGCACCTCACAGAGGTTTCCCCAGCCCTTCCTGGAATCCCACAGATAAATAAATCTCTCTCCTAGAGCCCTGTCTGAGCTCCTCCATGCTGCTGATGGGATGGGACCTGCGTGGGGCCAGCTGCTGCCTTGATCCAGAGCTGAGGCAAAGGCAGGATCTTGGGGTTATCTCTGGATTCAGGTGATAAATTCGCATTACCTGTTCCTGCTCCCCTCCCTTGCTGCTCTCCTGGGCAGAGAAGAGCACAGAAGCAGCTTAGAACCAGGTCAGGATTTGTGCCTGGAAACCTCTGCCATGAACTCAGCAGGATGATGCTGCAGCTCCCACACTCCAGGGGCTGCCACAGCCACCTCCCTCCCACTCATGGAGGAAAACTGTGTTTTCCCCTTCTCTGAGGTTTCCTGCTGCTCAGGGATGAAGCACCTGGAAGGCTCCAACCCATCCCAGTGGATCCTCCCAGCAGGAGCAAGGTGAGATCCTTCCCTGAGACATTTTGGAAGCATTTGGCATTTACAGGCTGGAGTTTCCTGGCTTTTCCTGCTTCTCCCAGGTATCTCCTGGACTTCTGGGAATGGTGTTGGTGCCATCAGCACCATCCATCCTCTGCTGTGCTGTTGGGACACGTGTGAGAGGAGAATTCCCTTCTCCATCGTCACCATCACGCTGCAGCTCAGGGAAGGAGTGACAGGATCCCAGCTGGGGAGGGGACCTGGCTGTGCCAGCCACTCTCCTCCTCCTGGAGCTCCATCCCAGCTCCTCCAGCCCATGTTTTTGGCGGGCTGCTCCCTCCCCCTGCACACAGACGGGCTCTGTTTGCCATTAGCTCCCCCCCCCTCTGCCCCAGGAGCCCATCCCAGCACTAATTCTCACGCATGTTTCGGGTAAATCTACTTTCTTTGCCGGCCTGAATTGTGGTTTCCAAGCACCATTAATCATTTCCCTTTAGAAAACAGCATTGGGGGGCTGGAAACACATTGCTCCTTTCTTTGCTGGGGGATGACCTGGCACGCTGGCACCCGGCCACGGGGCTGGCGCCTGCGGGACGTGGAGAGCAGCCTCGGGGAGAGCTCCCCTCCTGTGCTGGGAACTGGCTCCCAGTGGGATCAGCGACCCCAGGACAGAGCCCAGCTCCTGCCCAGGGGCTGGGGAAGGACGGGAGGAAAGGCTGGGAGTGCCAGTTCTGTAGGGCTTTCCCTCCCCAGAGCCTCCTCCCAGGGGCTGCTCACTGCGAGCTCGGTTGTCTCCCTGCTCTCTGCCCACCCCACACGCCCCTCTTGTGGGTCCTCAGCTCATGATTTTGGAAGGAAAGAAGGGAGCCCCCCTGCCCTGCTGGCCGTGGGGAGGGGGCACAGTGACCACGTGTGAGCTCTGTGCTGTCAGGGGATGATTAATGGCCAACGCCACCGAGCTGCCAAGGGCTGCATTGTTAGAGCTGACACGGAACGAGCCCCGACACTCTGGAACACAGCTCGGCCCCATAATCAGCAAATAACCTTCCATGGAGGGAACTGGGGGAGTGTTCCCCCTCCCAGCCCCCTCCCAGAGCAGGAAAGGGCCCAGCCAAGCACCCTGCAGCTCCCAGCTCCTGCCAGGGATTTCCCTTCCTGGGATCCACTGCTCCTTCAGGTGTCAGCTAGGGGAGAGCTGGATGGGATGGGATGGAATAATGGGATAGGATGGGATAATGGGATGGGATCCATGGGATGGGGCAGGATGGGATAGGATGGGATCCATGGGATGGGATGGGATGGGATGGGATGGGATGGGATGGGATGGGATGGGATGGGATCCGTGGGGTGGGGTCCATGGGATGGGATGGCATCCATGGAATGGGATCCATGAAATGGGATGGGATCCATGGGATGGGATGGGGTGGGATTCATCGGATGGGGTGGGATGGGATGGAACTGGAGATGGAGGCAGAATTTGAGATGGGCTCGGGGACAGGATGGAAATGGAGATGGAGGCAGGAGTGGGGTTGGGGCAGGAGTGGCTTTGGAGCAGAGCTCTGCACCCCCCGCTGCAGCTGCACAGGTAACCTTAAACGCCAGAGCAGGAGCGCGGGGACGGAGTTTTTCCAGCCCTGTTCGCAGCTGTCAGGCGGTGATTAATGGCCAACAGCCTCGGAATTGCCTTTATTGCCAGCGCGGCATTGTTACAGTGACAGCTAACGAGGGCAGACAGGCTTTACACCGCGCCTTGCCCCGCCCCGCTGGCAACGAGCCGGGACCGAGCCGGGACCGAGCCGGGACCGAGCTGGGACCGAGCCGGGACCGAGCCGGGCCCGTCCCGCCCGGGGCTGCCCCCGGGGAACCCAGCTGTGCCCATGGCTAATCCAGGTGTGCCCATGAGGAACCCAGCTGTGCCCACAGGGAAGTCAGCTATGCCCACGGGGAACCCATGCTGTGCCCATGCATAACCCAGCTGTGCCCACAGCCATCCCAGCTGTGCCCATGGGGAACCCAGCTGTGCCCATGGATAATCCAGCTGTGCCCAGGGCTATTCTAGCTGTGCCCACGGCCATCCCATCTCTGCCCATGGCCATCCCAGCTGTGCCATGGCCATCCCAGCTGTGCCATGGCCATCCCAGCTGTGCCATGGCCATCTCAGATGTGCCCACAGCCATCTCAGATGTGCATGCCAACCCCAGCTGTGCCCATGGCCATCCCATCTCTGCCCTCACCCCACCCTGGGTCCCATCCCAGCTCCATCCCCACGAGTCCGGACCCACAAACACCCAGAGCCCCCCAAATTTTCTCACTGAACTGCACAGAAAACCCCCCAGGATATTTTCACAAGGGCAGGGGGATGAGGTAGGGATGAAAGAGCTGGAGAGAACTGGGTGCAATAACCCATTTATTCCTCCAAACCATTTATTCCTCCAAACAGCCCTGTTAAAACCCCGAGCGCCGTGGCACAGACACCACTGAATGTTCCTGGCCTCCAGTCCAGCGGTAATGATTTTTTTTGGCTTTTTTTTTTAGGATTATTACAAATAATATTTACCTTTGTGCTGGTTCACATCTTGATGCTGTTAAACACGTGGCCACAGCTGGTTTCCCGCTCAGGGCAGTGATATAGTGCTGGTGTTATGAAGCAAAACCTCTCCTGCGAGCCAGAACACCCCACATTTAAAAACCTATTACTTTTCAATATTCCATGGATGCATTTTGCTCCAGCTCAGAGCAATTTCCTAGTTTACCCTTATTAAACCGAGAGGGGCTGAGCAGAGCCTTGTGATTTATGAAACACATACTAGATTCATTAAAACCTTTAAAGATTTAATACATTTTATCAAGGCCTTAAATCTGGGCAACCGCCTTTATAAAAACACCAACTGTGGGGTGTTTTTCATCTCTGGCGCCCTTTTGGGCTTCTTTAAGAGCTGTAAAATTTGGATTGACAAATATCGTGGATATTTCATTCCTTATTCCTAAATGGCACTGAACCCTCCTGACAGGGTTGTTATATATAACCTCAGAGATCCATCACGAGGAAAGATCAAATCATTCTGCTTTATTGACATTTTTTACGTGGTTTTTAAGGCTCTTTCCAGGATTTCAGAGCTGGATTATTCTGTTTTCTGGACCATCCCATTTCCTGTGATTGCCCAAACGAGCAGGGGGGTCTGTGTGGGGGGCAGGAGGAGGTCAGAGAAAATGTTATAAAATAAAAATGTTGTGGCTGAGAAATATAAATGTTGTGGCTGAGAACAATAATTGACAGAGGAGGGATTTGGGTTAGATATTAGAGTCAGATCTCCAGGAGCATTTGGACAAGGTGGGATTGTTGGGGTGGCTGTGCAGGGCCAGGAGTTGGACTGGATGACCCGATGGGCCCTTTCCAGCTGAGGGTCTTCTGTGGGAAATGTGGAAAATTGGAAAAGTGGAAATGTGGGAATGTGGAAAATGGGAAAAGGGGGAAAGTGGAAAAGTGGGAAATGTGGAAAATTGGAAAAGTGGAAGTACAGAAAAGTGGGAATGTAGAAAAGAGGGAAATGGAAATGTGGAAGCGTGGAAATGTGAAAAAGTGGAAGTATGAAAAAGTGGGAATGCGGTGGAAATGTGGGAAAGTGGGAACGTGGAAAAGTGGGAGATGGAAATGTGGAAATGTGGAAAAGTAGGAATGTTGAAGAATGGAAATGTGGAAATGTGGGAATGTGGAAAAGGGGAAAAGTGGAAAAGTGGGATTGTGGAAAAGGGGAAAAGTGGGAATGTGGAAATGTGGAAAAGTGGAAAAGGGGAAATTTGGCAATGTGGAAAAGGGGAAAAGTGGGAAATGGAAGTGTCCCGGCCCGTGGCAGGGGCTGCAATGGGATGAGTCTCGACTCCTCCGCCTCTCCCTGTCCCCCCTCCCCGGGGTCTCGGGGGTCTCCGCACCCCCACCCCTCGGGCGGGCGCGGGCGGGTTTCGAACCCGCGGCCTCCGACTCCTGATTCCCCGCTCCTCCATCGCCCCCTGGCGGCGGCGGCGCGGGGGAGGGTCGCGCGGTGATGACGTCAGTGGCGCGCCGCCGGTGCCGCCGCCGCCGGTGCCGGGCATGGCCCAGCTCGGCGCCATCGCCGCCCTCGCCCTCGGCGTGGCGGCCGCCGCGCTGCTCTCGGCCGTGCACAAGATCGACGAGGGGCATATCGGCGTCTACTACCGGTGAGGCAGCCCGGCGGGGCTCCCTGCGGGGAGAGAGCCGGGTACCGGCCAGCCGCCGCCGCCGCTCACGGTTCTCTGTCTCTCTGTCTTCTCCCGTTCCCTCACAGCGGCGGAGCGTTGCTGACCTCCACCAGCGGGCCCGGCTTCCACCTCATGCTGCCCTTCATCACGTCCTACAAGTCAGTGCAGGTGCTGCTGGGCGCGGGCCCGGGCGGGGCGGGCACCGGGGGCACCGGGGCTGCTGTGGCCGTGCCCGGTACCGGGGACAGGCGGCTCTCGGTAAAAAATCCCGGGAAAATCCCTCTCTTAAGCCTCTTTCCTTCAATCCCTGCAGACCACGCTGCAGACGGACGAGGTGAAGAATGTCCCGTGCGGTACCAGGTGAGATGGTCGGTGCTTCGGAACCGGCTGGGAGCTGCTCGGAACCGAGCTCAGACTGGGGGCACCGGCAAAACCGAGCTCCTTTCCAGCCCCAAACAGGGGAAATTGGCAAAACCGAGTTCTCCCAGTCCCAAACTGGGGACACTGATAAAACCGAGCTCCTCTCAAGCTCCAAACTGGGCTCACTGGCAAAACCCAGCTCTTCCCAGTCCCAAACTGGGCTCACTGGGAGCCCCAGGCCCGTGTGCTGGGCTGGTCCCACAGAGGGGACAGTCCCCCTTGGAGCCCCTCAGCCTCCTGCAAAGCTCATTTTGTGTTTTCGCCGTTTTTTTGCAGTGGGGGAGTGATGATTTATTTCGACAGGATCGAGGTGGTGAATTTCCTCATCCAGAGCGCGGGTGAGTCACCGAGCTCTGCCCTGGGGCTGGGCTGGGCTGGATTTGCATGGAGGGAGCCAGGAGGGGCTGGAATTACCTGGAGGGAGCCAGGCTGTCCCTCAGGAGGGGCTGGGCTGGGTTTGGTGGGAGTCAGCCTGTCCTACAGGGGGGTGATGAGTTTGGAATTGCTTGGAGGGAGCCAGGCTGTCCCACAGAGGGTGCTGGGCTGGGTTTGGTGGGGGCCAGGCTGTCCCACTGAGGGTCTTTGGGCTGGATTTGCCTGGAGGAAGCTCAGGAGGGGCTGGGGCAGAGTTTGGTGGGAGTCAGGCTGTCCCCAGGAGGAGCTGGAATTGCTTGGAGGGAGCCAGGCTGTCCCACAGGAGGGGCTGGATTTGCCTGGAGGGAGCCAGGCTGTCCCACAGAGGGTGCTGGGCTGGATTTGGAGGGAGCCAGGCTGTCCCACAGCAGAGGTTGGGTTTGTCTGGACAGAGCCAGGCTGTCCCACAGGTGTGCCCTGAGCTCTGCCTGTCACCTCTGCCCCCTCCCCATGGAATTTGGGCTGTTGGTTGTCTCTACCCCAGCCCCCCTGAGCTTTGTGCAGCAGGTTGGAGTCCCAGGGGGTTCAGGGGCTGTGAGCAAAAGCTCCTGGAGATCCACCTGGGCAGCTTTTCCCAAATCCTTTGGGTTTGAGCATGGGAATGCAGCAGGGAGCTCTGTGTGTGTGCAGCCCCAGCACTGCCTGGGGGTGCTTCAGACCCTCCTGTTCACAGGGCAGAGTGAGGAAAATACCAGATATTGGTGCCACAAAATAGCAGCAGTGAATAAACCTGCCCTGAGCAGAGGGTTTGAGAGCAGGGGGTGCCTCATTTTATTCTGCACTGAGACTGAGCTGCAGGGCTTTCCCTGAGGGTGCTGAGCCTGCTTTCCCTGCTCCATCCCCCCTGATCCCTCAGGATGTGTCAAGGAAGGTATAGGGTGGATATTAAGAAAAAATAATAGAAATAGAATAGGAATAGAATTGGAATGGAATGGAATAGGAATGGAATGGAATGGAATGGAATGGAATAGAATAGAATAGAGTAGAATAGAATAGAATAGAATAGAATAGAATAGAATAGAATAGAATAGAATAGAATAGAATAGAATAGAATAGAATAGAATAGAATAGAATAGAATAGAATAGAATAGAATGATAAAGTACTGGAATGTTCTTCTCAGGGTAGAATGTTCTTCTCAGGTTCTTCTCACAACCATCTCTGGATGTGTTTCTAAACAGCCTGGACATGGCACTGGGTGCTATGGTCTGGGTGAGGTGTTAGGGCACGGGTTGGACTCAGAGATCTCTTCCAACCTCATCATTCTGTGATTTTCTGATTCTGTGGTTCCTCTCTTCTCCCAGTGTACGACATTGTCAAGAACTACACAGCTGACTATGACAAGGCTCTCATCTTCAACAAGATCCACCACGAGCTGAACCAGTTCTGCAGCGTGCACACTCTGCAGGAGGTGTACATCGAGCTCTTTGGTGAGCTGCTGCTCCTGGGGGCTCCCTGTGGGCTGTCAGTGCAGAACCCCAACTGTTGGGGGGTTTTATCCATGAATCCCAACTGTTGGGGGGTTTTATCCATGAATCCCAAGTGTTGGGGGATTTATCCATGTTTTATCCATGAATCCCAAGTGTTGGGGGGGTTTATCCATGTTTATTCATGTTTTATTTGTGTTTTATCCATGAATCCCAAGTGTTGGGGGTTTTATCCATGAATCCCAAGTGTTGGGGGGTTTTATCCATGTTTTATCCATGTTTTATGCGTGAATCCCAAGTGTTAGGGAGTTTTATCCATGTTTTATCCATGAATCCCAAGTGTTGGGGGTTTTATCCATGAATCCCAAGTGTTGGGGGGTTTTATCCATGTTTTATGCGTGAATCCCAAGTGTTGGGGAGTTTTATCCATGAATCCCAAGTGTTGGGGGATTTATCCATGTTTTATCCATGAATCCCAAGTTTTGGGGGGTTTTATCCATGTTTTATCCTGAATCCCGAGCTGGCTCTGCTTGCAGCAGGGTTCTTAGCCAGCTGCCATGGTTTATCCCCGTTATCTTTTGGAGCTGAGTGCCTCAGTTCTGTTGTAACAACAAACTGCACAGCCAGCCCTGCCAGCAGCCTCCCTTTAGGGAAGGGAGCAGCAATTCTGTGCCATTCTCTGTGCCTGCAGCAGCTGGGATGGATTGAATTGGTCACAGGACTGTCTGATCCAGATGGAACAGCCTGGCTGTGCCTTTCTGCTCTCACAGAAACTCAGCACACACCCCTGGCCAGAGCTTTGGGCTGTAGCTGTGCCCACAGGGCTGGCAGGAGCTGCCCTGCCCAGCAGGCAGGCACAGGGCAGCAGAAAATGAGGGAATTCTGTGGTTTCCTGCAGTGCTGAGTGTTTTGTTCCTGGCTCTGGGCTCACAGGAAATCCTCCCAGGCTTTGGGCTGTTGGGGGCCCAGCAGGACAGGTTTTGTGTCTGAGTGAGCTCAGGGTGTTTGCAGGCTCCTGTTGGCTCTTCAGCCTGGCTTTCCATGGAGCCTTCCCACAGTGGGGCTCAGCTCCCCCCAGTTCCCAGCTGCTGCTGGTGGCTGGATGAGTTCCTGGCCCAGATGTTGGCAGCTGCTGCTTGAAATGGGCTGAAATCTCCTGAACTTGTGCAAACTCCCTGGAAGCCCTGGGGCTCTGCAGTGGGGCACAGCCCCTCTGAGCAGCCCCACATCACCCTGTGCCCCCACATCTGCCAGCAGGTGCAGGGAACTGATAACAGCTGCTTCCCAAACTCCTGGCTGGCCTTCATCAGGAGCTCCAGAGAGGAAACTGGGACCAAAGCAAACAGTCCAGGAGTGTGATGTGATCCCTCTCAAGGCTGTTACTGTTTGATTTTCCCTCTGCACTTCCCAGCAGGCCCCAGCTGGAAGCTCTGCCCTCCTTGGAGCTTTCATCAGAGCAGGGTTTAGGTTATGTTTCCTTTTGAAATCCTCAGCTGTGCTGGAGTTCTGGGTCTCCTTGAGCCAAAGAGACATTGCTGATGATTTTTGCAGCCTGTTAAAGTAACTGATGCTGCCATTTCCCATTCCTGCCTTTCCATTTGCTGGCACAGGTCACAATCAGTCAGGATTTACCTCATCACTCCAGGATTTAGTGGGGAATTTCAGTGGGGAAGGGGTAAGAGCACAGATTGCTGGTTATAAAGATGCTGTATGTGGCTCAGGAAGATTCCAGGCTGCAGGTTAAGGGAAGCTGCAGGGTTTCCTTTCATGCCTGCCACATTCCTGTGGTGTGTCCCATTGCTGGGAGCCTGCATGGGGTCAGCCCAGCACTTCTTCATCCAAATCCCATTTGTGCTTTCCAGGAATAAGAAATGTGAACCATCCCAGCTCACTCTGGGTGCTGACAGCAAACTGCCTTGGGGGATCTTTCATTCCCTTCTCTTTTCTCTCCAATCAGATCAAATTGATGAAAACCTTAAACTGGCTTTGCAGCAAGACCTAACCACGATGGCCCCTGGATTAATTATACAGGTAATCAGGGTTTGATTGAGATATTGAAGGGGCAGATTGTTGTGGCACTAGAGGCTCTTCAGAAGTTGGGGAGTCAGCAATAAGATTGTGAAGAGGGGAAAGAGCTAAAAGGAAACAAGGAACTGAGATTTCTTTAGGAAATTGCTTTACAACACAGATTTCATTTAACCTGGGGAGTAGGAGCAGTGCCCTTCCTGTCCCCTCCCAGTTTTGGTGTGTTGAGTTTCTCCTGGAGTTCCTCTGGGTGCTGCTTTGCCCAGGTTACACTCCTGTCATGTCAGGAGACCTTTCAGTGCTGTTTCTCTGTGGGTTTTGGGCCACACAATCTGTGGCCCAGGTTCTCTTGTGTATCTCTCTGTGCAGGCAGTTCGAGTGACAAAGCCAAACATCCCTGAAACCATCCGGAGGAACTACGAGCTCATGTAAGTGCCCAAAAAGACCCAGAAGGGCACAAGAAGTCAGGGTTGGGGCATTGTGGTGCCCTCAGCCTTCTTCCCCTCAGGATGGGGCCGAGGAGGAGCAGCTCTGAGCACTTCAGCCCTTGAGCACAGGCAGGGTTTGCCCTGGGGCTCCTTCCCCTGCTGAGCCTGAGTGGCAGAGGGATGGATTTCACCACTAATCCTCTTGTTTGACTGGGATGGAGAAACTGTTGATTCAACAAGCTGAAGACTTGCAAAGCTTTGAAATAACTCTCTTTGACAGCACTTGACAGTGCTGATCCCTCTGCAGTGCCCTGAGCCAGCTGCCAGCACTTTGCTCAGCCAGGATTGGATCCCTCTCATCCATTCTGCTTCCCCAGCACTGCCTGTCACCTTTTGGGCTTGCTTGTGGTAAATCCTGTGTAATAAATACAGCAGGATGTGTTGAGAGACTCAGTTCCAGGGTCTCTTCCCTCATTGGGAGCAGGAGCAGAGTTTTTATTTATGTTCACTTTAAAAACTCATGAATATAAGTAAAAACCAAAAAGATAGAAAAGGCAGCAGGGCAGCCTGCAGGGATTGTCACAGGGAAATCTTGCTGCTGTGGAGGGGAGGAAAGAATGTTTTGATTGGGGCAAAAAGCTCTGTGCAGACATTGCTGATCCCACATGCTGGAAGGAGGGGAGAGGCAGCAGCTCACTCTGGGGCTGTGCTGGGAGTCCCACAGCAGTGAGCTCCTGGATTTAACTGGTTTTTCTGCTCCCCAGGGAGAGTGAGAAGACAAAGCTGCTGATAGCAGCCCAGAAGCAGAAGGTGGTGGAGAAGGAAGCAGAGACAGAGAGGAAGAAAGCTCTGATAGGTCTGTGGGGCTGGGCTGGGAGAGGGAATGGGGGGACAGAGAGCAGAGACCCCAGGGAGGGAGGGATGCACCTGGTTCACTGAGACCTTCCCTGATCTGAAACATCCCCAAAGAAACTCAGGAGTTTCTCAAGTGGGTTCCAGCTTTGTTCTCTGCAGGCTGGAAATTGTTCCCACCGTTTATTTGCACCTGAAGTGGGTGATGAGTGAGGATTTTCCAGGGTGAGGCTGCTCCTGGTGTTAGGAAAACGTGTGATGACAGCGTGGGCGTGTTCTTGTTTGCATTGCAGAGGCAGAAAAGATTGCACAAGTTGCTGAAATAACTTATGGGCAGAAAGTGATGGAAAAGGAGACAGAGAAGAGGATTTCAGAGATTGAAGGTGAGTGAGGGGTGAGCTTTCCTGTAAGTAAATCCTGAAGGAGTTCTTGAAGTGTGTGCTGACTGTTCTTCAGTCCAGGCTGACGTTCTGAGGGGTGAAGTTCTTGACCACAAGCAGGAGTAGGAATTCCTTTGCAGGCTGTGCTTCTTGAAACTCCCTTTCTCAAGGTGATCTCTGTAGGAGTTTGAACTTAAGGAGATGTTCCCTCACCCCTCTGATAAAGTGCTTTGTCAAAGAAACTCCAGGGCGTGGAGAGGGCTCTGCAATTCCAGCTCGGGAGTGGCAAGGCCTTTTTACCCCTTACATTCATTAGAGGCCCTGACAAGCTTTGCAGAAGCCATTGAGGAGCCAATTAAGAGTTTTACAGGTCAGCAGCTTCTCATTAAGAAGCTCTTTGCAGAAATACAATGGGATTTATTTCTTATAACTGTGTCAGCAGGTGTCAGCCCTCAGTCTGGCAGAGGATTCCTGCCTCCTCTTTTTCCTGGTGTCTCTGACTGGGCCCAAGCTCTCCTTTTAGCCAGGAGAGGAAGCTCTGGGCCAGACCATCCAGCTGTTTACAGGATCTTGAAGTGCAGCAGCTCCCAGGCCTCCCTGCTAGGGGAAGTAAACAAATGGTTTATCCAGCTGTGCAGCTCTCAGATGTTGCAATTGCAAAAAAAATTGTGTGGCTCCATGCCTCAGAAGGAGTGGCAGGACATGGGCAGAATTCTACTCATTTTATCTTTTCCCTGCTGGCCTGATAGCCATCATTATTTATCACTGGATGGATGCAGAGGCAGAGGGGGAGAGGAGTGCAGAAAAGGGGGAATGTTCCTTAAGTGTCTGTGCCAGGAGTCAGGAATTTCAGTATCCACAGTCAGAGCCTTGGAGCAATTGTTGATAGAGCAGAGAAAAGGATTCAGAGATCCTGGCCAGGATCTCTGCAAGGGGCAGAGCCTGTAGAGGTTAAAATCCCCTGTTCTGCCTGCCAGAACTTCATCTGCACATCCCAAATCCCATCTGGGAATCCCATCCACAGCCCAGAGAATCTGCTGGGCTGCCCAGGCTGCTGCTGGCCCTGGGCAGGGGCTGTGGGTAAATCCCACGTCTGCAGTTCTGCATTTCAGCACCAGAGTCAGCCCTGGCTCAAGAAGAAAGGCTGAGCTCTGCCCATGTGATGGGGATAATCAAATCCTGATGTTTGTCAAGTTCTTGGAGCTCTGCAGTTGCAGATGCAATTTGCTTCTTGGTGCTCTCATCCTGCAGCCATTTAACTGTAAATTGAGCTCCCATTTCTGGGTTTCCCATTTTGTTCCCTCTTCCCTGTGTAGTTCAGAGGTGGCTCTGGCCACCTTCTGAAGAGTTACCAGCTGCACACAGTGCAAAGGGAAATAAAAATGTGATTGAGAGCATGTGTTTGCTTCCAGATGCTGCTTTTCTTGCACGAGAGAAGGCGAGAGCTGATGCTGAGTGTTACACTGCAATGAAGGTGGCTGAGGCCAACAAGGTACTGTGCTCTCCTTTGTGGTGCCTCAGGCTGTAGGGAAATACCAGCACAAGGGCAGGCAGTGATCCTTGTTTAAGTCAAAAAGCAAAACAAGGCCGTGTCCTCTCAGCAGAGCTTTCATCTGAAACAATTAGTCAACAATTAGATCCTTATTTGCAAGTTCATTTTGTTCTCTGATCCGTGTCAGGGTGTGTGAAATCTCTGTTCTGCCAGGGGCTCACGGGGCTCTCTGTGGAATATCACTTTCAGTGCTGCCCTTTCACACTGTTGTGATGAGAAATGTGCTTTCATTGCAGTCTCAAGTTGGCAGGGAGATCTCCAGGGTGACAGGCAGGGGCAGAATAAGGGAAAGAACTGATCTCAGACACCCTGGGAGAGCCTCAGTACTGCAGAAGTAAAAACAACAAAAAATCCAACGTGCAAACAGAAAAATGACATGGATAGAATGGCCAGGTGTGTTCCTGCCCACAGCAAGCTCCCAGGATATCCCAGCAGGACGTTTTAGTTGTGTGGTGGCCAGGGAGAAGGAGCAGAGAACTGGGGTGTTTGTGCCCAGGGTTTGTCCTCTCTTAAAATGTCATTATCCTGAAGGAATGAGCCAGATTCACCCAGAGTCACTGGTGGATCTGCTCCCAGGAGAGAGCCAGGGATATTTCCCTCACATCCAGGGATGTTTCCCCCCTCAGAGCCAGGGATATTTCCCTCAGGTCCAGGCATGTTTCCCCCCTCAGATCCAGAGATGTTTCCCCCTCACAGCCAGGGATGTTTCCCCCTCTTAACCAGGGATGTTTCCCCCTCACAGCCAGGGATGTTTCCCCCTCTTAACCAGGGATATTTCCCTCAGAGCCAGGGATGTTTCCCCCCTCAGAGCCAGGGATGTTTCCCCCCTCAGAACCAGGGATGTTTCCCCCTCACATCCAGGGATGTTTCCCCCTCACATCCAGGGATGTTTCCCCTCACAGCCAGGGATGTTTCCCTCCTCAGAACCAGGGATGTTTCTCTCCTCAGAGCCAGGGATGTTTCCCCCTCATATCCAGGGATGTTCCCCTCAGAACCAGAGATATTTCCCTCAGATCCAGGGATGTTTCCCTCTCAGAACTAGAGATGTTTCCCCCTCAGAGCCAGGGATGTTTCCCCCTCACATCCAGGGATATTTTTCCCCTCAGAACCAGGAATGTTTCCCTCAGATCCAGGGATGTTTCCCTCTTCACATCCAGGGATATTTTTCCCCTCAGAACCAGGAATGTTTCCCTCAGATCCAGGGATGTTTCCCTCCTCACATCCAGGGATATTTTTCCCCTCAGAACCAGGAATGTTTCCCTCAGATCCAGGGATGTTTCCCTCTTCACATCCAGGGATATTTTTCCCCTCAGAACCAGGAATGTTTCCCTCCGATCCAGGGATGTTTCACCCCTCACATCCAGGGATATTTCCCTCAGAGCCAGGAATGTTTTCCCCCTCAGAACCAGGGATGTTTCCCTCCTCAGAACTCCTTGCAGGGGCTGCAGTGAGGGATGAGCTCTCCAGCCTCTCCATCACGCTGCCCTCAGCCCTGCTTGGGTAAATCCTGGCTCTGGGCACTCTGTTTTCCCTGGGGAGGGCTGGCCATGCCCCATGGAAAGCCTCATATGCTCAGGTAGGAATTTCCTTTTCCCAAACCTGAGCTTTTGTGACTGATTTTCTCTCCGTGCAGCTCAAGTTAACTCCTGAGTACTTGCAGCTGATGAAGTACAAGGCAATTGCAGCCAACAGCAAGATCTACTTTGGCAAAGATATTCCCAACATGTTCATGGACTCTGCAGGGAGCCAGAGCAAATCTGCAGAGGGACTGGCAGAAGGAATCCAAGAGGAGGACGGAGCAGGAACCAGTGAGGACACAAAACTACTTCATAACATCAACTGAAAAGATTTCTATTCATTTTCTATCAAAAAATCACGAACTGGGAAATTCCTTTTAGTTTTCTCCCTTTTCCTGTGCTGAAAGAGATGAATCAGATTTAATCCTTTCAATCTTTTATATGACAATTAGACACAAGGACTTTGGTATTTATGGGGTGGGTTTTCTGGTAATTTCTAAGCTCCAGGTTTGTTCTGTAGCTGCACCTCCCCAGCTCTTGGGTCATCCAGACCAAGGATTTGGGAGAGGCTGTCAGGGCTATCAGCTGGGTGGGAACCTCATTTGGGATTGAGGTGGTTCAGAGCAGTTGCAGCTAAAGAGAAGTTGATGTTTTGGAAGGAGGGGAATTGCTGCTACAACTTGTTGTAGGGGTTTTTTTCTTACTAAAAATTCCAAGTACTTTATTTCAATCCCCTCTGAAAATAAGGTGCTAGATTTTGTACTTTACATACAAGTGGCTGCTCCAGGCTGGGGCTGCTGAGCCCACATGAGGTGACCCCATGAGGGACAGAGGAGCCCTGCAGGTCCCACCCATGGGGGGATCAAAGCCTTAGACCACATCACACTGAGAGTGACCCAAAAATCTTCATTTTCTGTGTCCTGACTGCTTTGTTTTCCATTTGTCATGTTGTGGGGCACAGGAGAGTTGTCCCAGCAGTTCAGCTGCAGCATCCTGGAGTGCAGAGCTGGGTGAGATTTTCAGTGAAACAATGGAAATTGTCACAAAAAAACAGAGAGAAAAGAATTTTTGTCTCAGGGACCCTGACTTTACAAAAGGCCTTGCTGGGGAGGAGCTGCAGGAGAGTTTTTCAGTTTGTTATCTGCTCTGTGGGAGCAGCTGGATCTCAGTGTTTACAGTGTCTGACTAGAAAAAGAACCTTCAGGTGGAGCTGAAATGATCTCCTGTGGGATTGGGGCTGACTGGACCTTGTGGAAGGAAGGACAAACCATGATCCTGGGACAAGCAGCTCTTCCTGAAGCACCCAAAGATGGATTCCCCTTCTTGTCTCAGAACACTTTTCCAGAATGTACCTTCCCCTCCTGAGAGCTGATCAGCTCCTCACATCCCAGATGCAAGGAGGGAACAGAGATTTCTTTTCCACACATGCAAAATTGGAGGATAAAAGTCCAGGCCTAGAGAGAACATTTATTTTTTCCCTACCCAATCCAGCAGCAGAGCCTGGTGATTAATTGCTGATGTAATTAGAGGCCAGGATGCTCTTCTGAGATGATGCCAGTGCTCCTGCCCCAAATTTTTGCTGCCTGGTCTCACCTTTCAGTGTTCAAACCTTCATCTCTCTGTGTTGCTCTGAGAGAGAGCTCAGGTGAATCTCAGCTGCTGCCTCCAGGGTTTTTACAGCAGTTTTCTCTTCCCTGTTGATGCTTGAAAATGCAAAATAGAAATGAAGCATTAGAGTCCCATCCTCTTTGTATTTCTTAGAAAATATGAACCTACATCAGACTCAATTCCCTCCCCAGGGAGGCTGTGATATTCCTGACTCATAACTAGGTCTGTGCAGCCAGATCCTAACAGGGAATAGCAGAAATTTCACCATGAGGATGAGCTCACTTGAGATTGTTCTGTGTTCATGCTTGAGGTTTCCATCAGCAACTAACACCTCCTTTTACACAAGTATTTTTCACTAATGAAAGGATCCTACTAAGCCAAAGTGGTATTATAAAGGCTTTTTTTTAATGTGTGATTTCACAGCAAGATAATAGCTTGGGATAAAGAGCTCTTAATGATTTTTTTTAATTAAAACCCTGACTGCTGAAGTATTAGTGTAATTTAGTTAAGTTGTTCTAAGAGTAAAAAAAGAAAAGCAAAGTTGAGAGTGTGTCAGTCTTCATAAGCCAAAATCCTTTGTTGTGTCTTCATTCAGGTTTGTTCACTCTAAAATGTTCTGAATGTTCCAGAGTGGATCAGTCTCTCCATGTAAACCTTTATTCCTCTGTTTTTAACAGGCAAGTTGTCCTGTTTATGTAACCCTGAGATGAAGATCTGAACTTTAAACCCACTCTATAGCAAAGGGAACAGAGGTTTGTGGCACTGCTGAGAGCTGGGAGCATGGAAATGCTCTGCCAGAGCAGTCCTTGATCTTCTTATGTACTGAATTCAAAGCCTTTTTATTTTGGTATTTGCTATGACAATAAAATGGCCTTCGATTTTAGAATCTTCCAATGTTACCATCAGGGTTTGTGGATGGAATTTAGTAGGAGATGTTTGCAGGGGAGGATTTTGCAGAGGGAAGGTCAGGGGGATTGGGGGGCTCTGGGGTGCTGGGGGTAGGGCTGGTTCTCCTTTTCCAGTGAGGAGGAGGAAGGTGGAAGAAGGAATCCCATTTCTGTCAGCGCCTGCTTTGCTACGGAATGAGCAAAAACACCAGACTGGAGCAGCAAACACCTCGGATTTGGTGAAGTTTGCAGAAAATCCTTGTCGTGTTTTACCAGACAAAGGGCAGGAACCTTCTGGCTGTTTTTAGCCAGCTGTGTCAACACTGGATCTGCAGAGGGCCGGCGAAGTTCTGCACATTAAGACAAATATTTGAGTTAATGTGTTCCAGCCGGCGCTTCCCACTCTGCCCCGGGAGCTCCTCCATAAAGCCGGGCCTTGTCCCGGCCCCTCCGGCTGCTGTGGGGCTCTGGCCGCGCTCCAGGCGCTGCCCACACCTCAGGCAGGGCCTGCGGGACAATTCCCGTTCCCTGCTGCGCTTCCACGACGCCTTTTCCCCTCAGAAATTGAAACTGAGCCCCTTGGAGGCGGCTCCTCCTGCAGGAATAGCAACATCATCTTTGGGGGTGGGACCGTGACAGTGGGGAGGGCTGGTGGCAGCCCTCGCTGCTGTTACTGAGGGCACGGAATGATTTGGATTTGTCACCAAAATCCAGGGAAGGGAACAAGCGGGGATCCGCTGTTCCTCAGGGCCGCCATGACGGCCGCGACCTTCCCAACATGGCGGCCTCGCCCCGCCCCACCGCCCCCATTGGCTGGCGGTGCCGTCGGAGCGAGCTGATTGGCGGAGAGCGGGGGCGGGGCAGGTGTGTGGCGGAAGTGGCGGCGGGGGGGATGTGGAGAGCGGGCATGGCCGCCGGGGACGGGCTGGGCCCGGCGCTCCGCGCCGTCACCGAGCAGGTGCAGCAAGCGGCGGCGCGGCGGCCGCAGGTGAGCCCCGGGGACACGGGGGACAACCCGGCGGGACACGCGGGGCGGGGTCGCTGTGGCTGCGACAGACCTCAATCACCATAGGGACGGGCCCGCGTTGTGGGCACAGGTCAGCGGTGACCGTGGGGACGGGCCCGCAGTGGGGACAGGCCCGCAGTGCCACCGGGACGGGTCCCACCATGGGAACAGGTCACCGGTGACCGAGGGGACAGACCTGTATTGCCACCGGGCCAGGTCACTGGTGACCATGGGGACAGGCCCGCAGTGCCACCAGGACTGGTGCCACCATGGGCACCGACCCGCAGTGTCACTGGGACAGGTCACCGTGGGCACAGCTGGTCGCTGTGGGGACAGACCCGCAGTGCTGTGGGGACGGGTCCCACTGTGGGCACAGACCCACAGTGCCACCGGGATGGATCCCACCATGGGTACAGGCTGCTGGTCACCATGGGCACAGACCCGTAGTGCCACCAGGATGAGTCTCACCATGGGCACAGGTCACTGGTGACCATGGGGACAGACCCACAGTGCCACCGGGATTGCTCTCACCATGGGGACAGGTCATTGGTGACCATGAGCACAGACTCGCAGTGCCACCAGGATGGGTCCCACCATAGACACAGACCCGCAATGCCACCAGGACGGGTCCCACCATGGGCACAGCTGTTCACCGTGGGCACAGACCCGCAGTGCCCAGGGCCAGCACACCAGGATGTGGCCGTGCACACCCCCAGCAGCGGAGCCGGCCCCGCTATCGCGACAGCGCTCCCTCCTGTCGAGCCGGCACTCCCCGCCAGGGCCGGGCTCCCCTCGCTTCCCCCCGGGGCTGGGCTGGGCTGGGCTCCCCGTGCTCACCCTCCGTGCTCCCGCAGGGGCTCCCGGCCGTGCAGCCGCGGCTCGTGGCCGTCAGCAAGACCAAACCAGCAGAGATGGTGATGGAAGCCTACAGCCATGGGCAGCGCAGCTTCGGGGAGAACTACGTGAGTGGGGGGCTGGGAAGGGTTGGGGGGGGCTGGAAAGGGTCAGGGCTGGGAAGGATTGAGGGGACTGGAAAAGGGTCAGCAGGGCTAGGACAGGGTCAGCAGGGCTGGGAAGGATTGGGGGGCTGGAAAGGGTCAGGGCTGGGACAGGGTTAGCAGAGCTGGAACAGTCAGCAGGGCTGGATAGGGTGAGAGGGGCTGGGAAGGGTTTGGGGAGCTGGGAAGGGTTGGAGGGCTAGAAAGGGTTAGCAGGGATGGAAAGGGTTGTGGGGACAGGGTCAGCAGGGCTGGGAAAGGTTGGGAGGCTGGAAAGGGTTTGGGGGCTGGAAAGGGTCAGGGCTGAAAGGACTGAGGATCTGGGACAGGGTCAGCAGAGCTGGAAGGGTTTGGGGGGCTGGGAAGGGTCAGCAGGGCTGGGACAGGGTCAGCAGAGCTGGGACAGGGCCCCTGCAGAGGGCACAGAATCCCAAAATCATTCCAAGCCCTCCAAGGGCATCAAATCCAAGCCGTGCCCAATCCCCACCTTGTCACCCAGCCACCTTCTGAGTCCTTCCTTGGACACCTCCAGGGATGGGGACTCCAACACCTCCCTGGACAGCCCTTTCCAATGTTCAACAACCCTTTCTGTGAAGAAATTCCTCCTGAAGGCCTAGGCCAGCTCAGTTTGTGTGGCTCTGTGGGTGACACATCATTCCCTGGCCTCGTGTTTTGGGGCTCAGCTTGGCCCCAAGATCACACATCCCAAAGACACCAATCCTCTGCCTGCTGTGGGTTTAACAGAATTTAATTCTCCTTCACTCTCCCAGGTTCAGGAGCTGCTGGAAAAGGCATCAGACTCCAGGGTAAGCACACAGTTCCCTTCATGCTTTTTTACCATGTATAGCTGTGTCCTGGGAGCTGCTCAAAGTCCTGGGCTTTGTTAGGGATTTGGTTGGATCCTTATCTGTGCAGATAAATGCTGGGGTGGGTTATTCTTGGCTCAGTTCCTCTGCCCTGCTCCCCCTCCTGCCTTGCTGGCTCCATCTGCCTCAGTCATGATTTGTCTGCACAAGGCTCTGCCTTTTGTGCTCTCTTTAGGAGAAGCACAGTCCTTGTTGAAAAAAAAAAAACATGTTAGCACTCAGTTTGGGAAAAATATCATTTTATGAATGTTGCACAATGTTCCCATGGACAGCAATCCCTGCAGCCACAAACCCATCCCTGTCCAGGCTCAACCTCAGCACAACCACAGGCTGAGCCTTCAGGATCAACAAACAGAGAAATTGGGTGTCTGGTATTTGGTTGTGGGCAAACTAAGACTGAAGTGCTGAGTGGGGGAAGAGGGAATTGTTGTTCCAACCTGAGCATTCCCTCTGCTTTCAGATTCTCTCATCCTGCCCAGACATCAAGTGGCATTTCATTGGCCACCTGCAGAAGAACAATGTCAACAAGCTGATCGGTGAGTGCTGCTTGGTTTGGTGTGGGCAGTGATCCTCCAGTGCTCAGATGTGTCAGGGAGGGTCAGGATTTCACAGAAAGGCTCTTCCCCCAGAGGGTGCTGAAATGGGCACAGCCCTGAGGCTGCCAGAGCTCCAGGAAGGTTTGGACAATGCCCCCAGGATGGGATTTTGGGGTGTTTGGGCAGGAAGAGTTGGACTCAGCCATCCCTGGGGATCCCTTCCAGCCCTGAAACAATCCCCATGAACTCCCAAACAATCCCATGCAGAATCCCCTCAGGCTGTGTTCTCTCCCCAGCTGTCCCAAACCTGTTCATGCTGGAAACAGTGGATTCTGTGAAGCTGGCAGACAGAGTGAACAGCTCATGGCAGAAAAAAGGCTCACCCCAGAGGCTGAAGGTCATGGTGCAAGTTAACACCAGCGGGGAGGACAGTGAGTGGCTCTTGGTGACAAATGCCTGGCTTGGCAGGGAACTGGGACAGGCTGGGCTCTGAGAGCAGAGCTGGGCACTGATCTCCCTGTGCTTTTGCAGGCAAGCATGGCCTTGCCCCTGGGGACACCACGGCTGCTGTGGAGCATGTCATCACCAAGTGCCCCAGCCTGGAGTTTGTGGGGCTGATGACCATTGGCAGCATCGGCCATGACCTCAGTAAGGGGCCAAATCCTGACTTCCAGGTAAGGTTTCCTCAGAGGAAATGTCACTGTGGGCTGGTTTCCTGGCAGTTTGTCTGTCCCAGTCAAATCAGGGTAAGTGAGGCTGTCAGGAGGCAGGAACACCTTGTGCAGAGCCCTCAGTACCAGTGTCAGTGCAGGTGGGAGGCTTCTTTCTGCAGGGTGTTGCTCCCAGCCATGCTCTGAAGCTGCAGCCAGGATTTTGGAGCCCCAGGTGGGGTCTGAGCCTCCTGTGTGTTGTCAGTAAATCTGGGCAACCTCCAGACTCTGTTATGGTGCTTCCATGGGAAGTGTGGGAGCTGCAGGTTCTGTGTGGAGGAGACATCAGGGACAGGCAGGAACCAGGATCAGTGGGACAGAGCTGGCTTGGCTGTCCAGGTGTGTCACCTCTGCTGTCCCCTGTGCCCTGCAGGTGCTGCTGTCCCTCAGGCAGGAGGTGTGTGAGAAGCTGAACCTGCCCCTGGACAAGGTGGAGCTGAGCATGGGCATGTCCACAGACTTCCAGCACGCAGTAAGTGTGTTCCTGCCCCTTCCCTGGGCCTGCACCCCAAATTCCAGCCCAGGTGCCACCCAGACAGGCCTCTAAAGCTTCCCCTTGGGTGAAGATCCTGGTCCTGGGGGAGATTCCTGGGATCAAATCAGCCCCTGGGTGTAGCTGTGGGTGCTGAGTCCATGGGGAACCATCCTGTGAGAGCTGTGGGGTGCTGGCAGCCCTGCCCTGAGCTGCTCCTCTCTGTCTCTTGCAGATAGAGGTTGGATCCACCAACGTCAGGATCGGGAGCACCATTTTTGGAGAGAGGGATTATTCCAACAAAACCACTGGAGGCAAGGCTCCTGCAGGGGGTGGAGGCCAAGCAGAGGCTGTGACAGTGCAGGGCCACTAAAGGGAACACAAGTGGCCTCAGCAGAGCAGAGACCTCACTATGCATTTTACCTCCCTCCGTGTCGGCACCCACCCTGATGGTGAGAGGGAATTCCTCAGAGCAGGGGCCAGAATGCCTCATGATCATTGTGATTCTAGAGTACCCCTAAAAACTGGAGATCTGCTTAACCAACAAGGAGATTGAGGGTTGGAAGTGGCTGTGGTGTCTTGGTTCCTCAGGGTCATCAAGGACAGAGACTTTGGGGTAACTGGGCTGGACAAACACACCCCCAAAGGTGTTTGTCAGGCTGGAGTTGCTGCTGAGCAAGGTGGGTGGCACTGCAGCAGTGCTGGTGGTTGTTTTTGCTGAGGACTTCATTCAACACGTGATGATCTTGCCAGAAACCTGTAAATGTTCCCCCAAATACAAGTTTTGCCCGTGGATGGTCACACAGGAGCTGGGATGGGGCCCAGGAGAGGCCGTGGGGGAGGGTGAGTGACAGGCACAGGGGACTGAGGAGCTCAGCTGCCACTGTGAGTTCATGCTGTGAGGCTTTGGCTGCACATCACAAGTGTGGGAGTGACTTTTCAGCTCAATTTTATCCTTTTCAGGCTGACACTGACTTTTCCCATGGCTGCCCAAATGTGGAATGCTTTCCCCCCTTCCCTTCCTTTCCCCTCCTCTGTTGTTGGGAATTATTTTCATCCTGCCTGGTAGTTTTGCTGCTGTTTTTTGGTCAGAATGGAGGTTTTCTGCCAGCTTGCTGCTGCTTTCCAAGGTGATTCCCTCATGGTTTGGTGCCTGTGCCATCCCCTTTACACCTGTGTGAGGATAACAGTGCTTGGCTCAGGGCAGAATAATTCAGAAAAGGAACTTTTATTGTCCCACTGCATTCTGGGTTCCTGAAAAAAAAAATCATTTGGCCACTGAGAGAGTTTCTAAGCTGTGTCTTAACATCTTCTCATGCTTTTGGAAGAGGGAAATGGGAAATGCAGTAAGTTCCCATCAGGTGTGAGCAGACCTCCTGCCTCGTCCTGTGTTGTTCAGCCAGTCTCACAACCCATGTCCCAGCTGATTTTTGGGCTTTTGTGTCTGCTGAGAGGAGGAGGAGAGCTCAGCTGCCAGCAGGACCATCCTCCCCAGGCTTTGCTCTGTGTGCTCCGTGTGGTTCCACCTCGCTGTTGGTTTCACTCTCTCTAAAATCTGAATGTAAATGAGAAGAGAACTCCACCCCCAACCTGTCGTAGCTCCGTGGTTTAGAAGCACCGAGGGGTCGGGGCCGCCCCCCTCGGCTGCACCGTGTGTGGTTCATAGTCCTGTAATAAACAGTGCTCAGTGCAATGCCATCTGTGCCAGCTCAAAAGCTATTAAAGATGTTATTTTTATGTCCCAGCGTGGTGAATAAATGCCCTGAGCTGCCCTTGGAGCTGCTTCCTCAGCCTGGGGCGGGGAGAGGAGGGTGAAAAGCAGCTGAGATGGGGCTGGCAGAGAAAACGAAGTGGGTTTTGATCAGGATGGGTCAGAACTCGCTGTCGTGTGTCGCGAGCTGTCCCCGCAGGAGCCCCTGGGTGGCGCTGCCCGCCCGGGCGCGGGGTCCGAGCCCCAAAATCGCCCTGTGCCCACCTTGCTCAGGTGCTGAGACCCTCGGGGGGCTCGGGGATGCGCTTTGCCCAGGACACCCCTCCAGGACACCTCTCTGGGGATCTCCCGTGGCCATCAGGGACAGCCTGGGTGACTGTGACCGTGTTCACAGGGGTCTCAGATTGAGGGAAGAGACGAGGATCTGACTCCATGTTTCAGAAGGCTTGATTTATTATTTCATTATATATATTACATTAAAACTATACTAAAAGAATAGAAGAAAGGATTTCATCAGAAGGCTGGCTAAGAATAGAATAGAATAGAATAGAATAGAATAGAATAGAATAGAATAGAATAGAATAGAATAGAATAGAATAGAATAGAATAGAATAGAATAGAATAGAATAGAATAGAATAGAATAGAATAGAATAGAATGATAACAAAGATTTGTGGCTCGGACAGAGAGTCTGAGCCAGCTGACTGTGATTGGCCATTGATTAGAAACAACCACATGAGACCAATCACGATGCACCTGTTGCATTCCACAGCAGCAGATAACCATTGTTTGCATTTTGTTCTTGAAGCTTCTCAGAAGGAAAAATCCTAAGGAAAGGATTTTTAATGAAAAGATGTCTGTGACAGGTGACAGCCTGGGGACAGCCTGAGCTGGGCTGTGACAAAGCTCTGGAGATGAGCGGGGATCTGCAACAGCTTCTGCTCCTTCCCCAGCAGTTTCTTCTCCCACCCATGCAGCTTCCAGCTGATTTTTCTCGTTGTGCACCAAAGGTTTTCCCGCTCCCCACGGCTCTGAGGAGCAGAGGGCGCTGCCCCAGGGCGGACGGGAGCGGGGATGGCACTGGGCACCGGTCGGGGGGCACAGGGCTCAGACCACCCATCCCTCTGCAGGGCTCACCCGGCAGATGGGAGCTGCTGGTCACTGGAGTGCAGCCAGAGGATGAAAGAGCTCTGAAAGAGCCCTGAAAGAATCCTGAAAGAATCCTCGGCCTCGGGATGAACCTCGGCCCCCGCCCCCGGCTGGGTTTGCATCCAGCCCAGTCCCAGCCACTCCAGCTCGGGCTCCTTGAACCATCCCTGCCTTGCAGGACTGTGCTACCCTCGTGATTTCCAGTGGCTGGCGGTGCTGGATGGCCCCAGGATCCCCAGCGGTCCCCTGAGGTCACCACATGTCCCTTGGGTGGAGGTGAACCAAGCTGACCCCCCCAGAACCTCGGCACTTCACATGCTCCATGCTGAAAAACCTCCTGGGGGCTTGGAGCATGGCCATGGGCAGGTTTGGCTGATTCTAGGGAGAATAAACCCAGTGATGGTGCTGGATTTGCTGCTGCTCTTGGGAAATGAGTTATCCCCACCCTCAGGGAAGCACCAGGGCCCAGAGAGCAGAGATGGGGAGGGAGATCAGCTCCCTGCTGCTCCTGGTGGGAGCTGGGACAGCCAGAGCAGCTCGGATCCCCCTGCAGCCCTTCAAAGTGGGAAGTGTGTTTATTTCTGGGATATCGCCTTTCCGGCAGGAAGGACGGCCACTGCCAAGGTTTTTATTGGATCCCAGTGAAAGGAACTGAGAGAGTCTCGTGCTTGTTGTCTTTCCCTGTGCCTGCAGTTAAGGGGGATTTTTTACCTTCGAGTGGGAGGGAAGGAGGGACACAGGGATTTGGCATCCAGCACCGTGGAGATGGAGTTTCAAACCCTGCCTTGTCTCCTGGGCTGGAAGCATCAGGAGGGGTCAGGGCTGGAAAAGCAGGGAGAGGGGCTTGGAAGCACTTGAAAGAACCTGAACTCTCAGGCTCAAAGCATGTGGAAAGTGTTGCTTGAGCTGCTCTCCTCCAGCGGGGCTGGGGCAGGGTATTCCACACGTCGCAGCTTGGACAAGGTTCTCACTGTTCTTGGAGGGAGTTTAGAGGCTGAAATCCTGAAGGGGAGGCACAGCAGTGTGATTGCTTCAGAGGGTCATGGATGCAATTCTAGTGCTGGAGCTCCTGGAGACTCAGATTTCTTCATTTGGGGTTCATGCAGTGAAAGGAGGTGGCTGATCCCAGTATCCTGAGGAGTTTTGGGGTGTCTCTGTGTGGTGCTGTGCTGGGTGTGAGAGACTCCTCTCCCTTGTGGGAATGCCCAGGGGGAGCAGCAGGCTCCAGCCTGGAGCTCATCCCCCCCCCAGGCCACTCCTGCTCTGGGCAGTGCTGGAAGGGGTCTTTGAGAGTGTCACAGACACTTTCTTATGAAAAACCCTTTCCTTAGGATTTTTCCTCCTGAGAAGCTGGGAGGCCTCAGGAACAACATGTCAACATTGATTATCTGCTGCTGTGGAATGCAACAGGTGCATCTGTGATTGGTCTCATGTGGTTGTTTCTAATTAATGGCCAATCACAGTCAGCTGGCTCGGACAGAGACCCACCAGGATCGTTGGTGCTGCACGGGACAAGCCCAGGACAATCCCACCCTGCCCCCGAGACCCCTTGAGCCAAGGGTGTCCTGTGCCAGGGCTCACTCTGGGGCAGCGTCATTCCCCAGGCAGGGAAAATTCTGCTCAGTGGAAAAAAACGGGAAGAAAAAAAACCCAACAAAAAACGGAAATACGTGGGACACCTCATTGTCTCTCTCACCAGCAGGATGATGCTGCTCTCCAGGGCTCCACAGCTGATCCCTGGTGCCAAAATGGGAGGTCTGTAGGGTGGGACTGGCCATGGAAGAGCCCTTGGTGCCACAATCCTTGTCCCTGCCTGGGTGCCCGGGAGCACATGTGGGAGCAGCCTGGGCTGTGAATTGAGCAGTTCTGAGTGTGAGCTGAGCAGTTCTGGGTATGAGCTGAGCAGTTTTCTGCTCCCCAGCGCCTTATTCTGCCACGCCGGGTCCTATTTATTTAGAGAAAGGAGTAAATTTCTTTTCCCCTCCAGGAGCTGTTGGTCCTGGAGAGAAACCGCATTCCCAGCGTCGTCTCGTCGTCCTTCCATGACCCTTTCCCTCCGCTCCCTCCTGGCACGGGGTCCCGCAGACTTCACTGCCGCCTTTTGATCCCTTTTGATTCGGCGCTGCAGCGAGCCGTGGCCTCGGAGAAGCCGAGCCCCGGGGCGGCCGGGAGGGCTGCGGGGACGTGGGAGGGGGGAACGGGAAGAAAAATATTGAACTTAGCGAGAAAAGCAGCGGAGCAAACAGGGAAGCAGAGAGGAAGCTGGGAGGGGACAAGGCAGTGACCACGGAGTGAACTGTGAGAGCTTTGGGACAGCACAGAACTCCCGAAAAACTCACAAAAAGAGCTCCTGGGTGGGGGACACTGGAGGGCCTCAGGGAGGTGACACTGGGCTCTCCATCCCACTTGTGAGCTTTCCTCTTAGGGCCCTTCCTTGTGTGTCAGCCCCTCACAAACACTCGTGGGGACTTTCAGTCCTTTGTCAGTTTGTGTTTGGGGAAATCATCCCCTGCCACATCCCTGCCCAGCTGTTCCCTGCGCTTGTCACAGCCGGGATGTCGCATCGAGGTGGCCACAGGGACCCTGCGGGCTCTGATCCACGCTGGGCGCGGGCTGGGAGCACCCGGAGCGCTCCGTGGGACCGCGGCATCGCCACTGCCGGTCCTGCGGGACCCCACGGGGCTCCCGCTCGGTGCCGTCGGCGGGGCCGGGGCGGGCCGGGGCGGGCCGGGGGAGGCGCCAGGGCCGGCGGCGGAGCGCGGAGAGCGAGCGGGGGAGGCGGCGCCGCCGGAGCCGCCCCGGGGATCGGGGCGGCGGCGGCGGGCGCGGAGCCGGAGCCCGGAGCCGTGGCCCGGGGCCGGGGCCATGCGGAGGGCGGCGGCGTTGGTGCTGCTGGCGGCGGCGCTGAGCGGCCCCGGGGCCGGCGCTCGGAGCTGCCCCGCGCTCAGCCTGGGCTGTAAGTGCGCGGCCGAGCGGGCCAAGGCGGGCGGCGGCCCCGGAGCGCCCCGGAGGAGGGTGGTCTGCAGCGGAGCGGGGCTGCCCGCGCCGCCCGAGCCGCAACTGCTGCCCGAGGGCACCGTCACGCTGTGAGTACCGCGAGCGGCAGCGGCCGGGCATCCCCTGTGCCCCGGGCACCTCCTTGGGCATCTCCCTCGGGCATTCCCCCTATCCCCGGCATCATCCCCGGCCACCTCCTCGGGCATCCCCTGTGCCCCGGGCATCTCCCTCGGGGCACCTCCCTGGGTATCTCCCCTGGGCATCCCCCTCTGTCCCCGGGCATCTCTCCCGGGTATCTTCCTCGGGCATCTCCCCTGGGCATCTCGCCGGGCAATCCCCGCTGTCCCAGGGCCCCCCGAGCGGGATAAGAGCAGAGCCCACGCGTGGCTGGCTCTGAGCCCTCTCCGTGCCCGGCATCGCCCCGTGCTCGGCAGATGCTGCGGGGATTCGGGAACCGGGCAGCCCCGCGGGGTGCGGAGCGCAAAAATTCCTTTTTTCTCTCGGTGCACCCGCGGAAGTGTCGCTCGGTGCTGCGTGGCGTGGTTTAAATCGCGATAAAGGGTCGCTCTGTGCTGCGCGGTTTAAATCGCGATAAAGGGGTGTCGCGGCTCTGCGCTGCTGAGCTGGAAATGCAGGAAACGCGCTCCTTCTCCCTCCGCAGCGTTCTGCGTGCTGGGGAGCATGTTTTTGTTTGAAAGTCCCTGGAAATATTTCCTGCGAGGCCATCGGGAGCGGTTAATGGCTCTGGCTTTGCCGCTCCATCCCCAAAGGCTCCTCTCTCTCCGTGCCGGGGGCTGGGGTTCGGCTGGAGCTGGCAGCCGTGTGCTGCTCGCTGCAGGGTTTATTTATAACTCCAGAGGAGATGTTTGAATTAAAATCTGGATTGGAGGCTGGGCTGGCGGCTCTGCAGCTGGGGGGAGCGTGGCTTTTCCCCACGCTGTGCCGCAGCCTTGCCCTCCTGAATGGGGCTGGGGTGGGTGGGACAGAGTCGGGTCTGGGGGTGCCTCACATGCTCGAACTCATGGGCTGTGTTGGCATTGCTGTGGTTTCTCGGGTGCTGCTCATTGCTTTGGGGTGATGGTGGCACTGAAAGTGACCCCAGTGGCACCACTGTCCCCACTGGAGTGTGGCTGTGAAGGCACCAAAGCCACAGATGGTGCCACGAGCAGGGCCTGAGTGCAGCAGCCACAGCAAAAGCAGAAATTGTCCCAGAACAGCAGCACTGATGGGTGTCTTGGGCTTCCCGTGGTGGGGGACACTGGGGAGCCTCAGCCAGGTGACAGCTGGGCTCTCCATCCCATTTGTGAGCTTTGCTCTTCGCGTTTTTCCTCTTAGGGCCCTTCCTTGTGTGTCAGCCCCTCACAAACACTCGTGGGGACGTTCAGTCCTTTGTCAGTTTGTGTTTGGGGAAATCATCCCCTGCCACATCCCTGCTCCCAGCTGTTCCCAGCGGTGCAGGGGGCTGTGCTGAGCTGTGCTGAGCTGTGCTGGCTGCCTTGGAGGGGCTGGGATGACCGTGCAGAGGCATTAGGGCATTACACGATCCCACTAAAACGTGACATGAAACCTACAGGCGTAGGCAGAAACCTACAAATATGCGGTGACCCTGGCTCTGCTCTCGTGCAGTAAACATGATTTATTCCAAACCCTTTCCAGATGCAACAATCAAAACCAGAGGCTCCGACGTTGGGAGCGTCTCCTGGAGCCACTGGGGTGCGGGCAGGGAATGGAGGGGCCCAGGCATGTGGCAGGGGCTGCACGTGCCTGGGGGACAGCCTGCTGGGGACAGGCAAATCTTGAATTCTGAGGGTGAGCTGGGTGTGAGCAGGGCTCCTACGTGTGCTCCAGGGTGCCAGGTCCTGTCTGTGCCAGGTTCTGTCTGTCCCCAGGGTTCCAGGTCCTCTCTGTCCCCAGGGTGCTCAGCACTGCTGTTGTCCCTGCTTCAGGAAACCTGTTTGTGGCAGTGACACACAAATCTTGAATTTTGGGGGTGAGCTGGCTGTGAACAGGGCTTCTACGTGTGCTCCAGGGTGCCAGGTCCTGTTTGTGCCAGGTCCCCTCTGTCCCCCAGGATGGTCAGGTCCCCTTTGTCCCCTCTGTCCCCAGGGTTCTCAGATCCCCTCTGTCCCCCGGGGTTCTGCGTCCCCCTTGTCCCCAGGGTTCCAAATCCCTTTTGTCCCCATGGTTCCAGGTCCCCTCTGTCCCCTCTGTCCCCTCTGTCCCCAGGGTTCTCAGATCCCCTCTGTCCCCCGGGGTTCTGCGTCCCCCTTGTCCCCAGGGTTCCAAATCCCTTTTGTCCCCAGGGTTCCAGGTCCCCTCTGTCCCCTCTGTCCCCAGGGTTCTCAGCGCTGCTGTTGTCCCCGCTGCAGGAAATGTGTTTGTGGCAGCGTCACTTCAAAGCAGAGCCGAGCTCCAGCTCTCATCCGGCCCAGCCTGGAGCCAGGAGTGCTCAGCACGGGGGAGGCTCTTCCCTGCAGGGCAGGGAGGGACGCTGGCCCTGCCCGTGTCCAGCTGTCCATGCTGGGGACAGACAGACAGACGGCCAGAGAGGTTTGGGTGGCTGCAGGAGGTCTGTCACCCTGTGGCTCCCTGGTCCTGCCTCCCATTTGGCTTTTCCCACATTCTCTCTTTATTTATCTTGAATTATCAGCCTGTGCTGCAGCTGCTGCACATTTACCCCCATTGAGGAGGGGCACGGCAGGGCTGGGGCACCAAGGACAGGGGGTGGGGGATCCCTGTGCCCCCAGGGACCTGCCCTGGGCTCAGCATGGCCCTGGTGTCCCAGGGATGGCTGCTGAGCAGAGCTGGGGCTCCTCTCCCCTCAGAGAGATCTGCAGGGAAGGCTGTGGGGTCCCCTGTGGGATGCTCTGGGGTCCCCTCTGAGATGCAAGGTCCCCTCTAGGATGCTGTGGGGTTCCTTCTGGGGTGCAAGGCTCTTTCTGGGGTGCTGTGGGGTCCCCTCTGGGGGCTGTGGGATTCCCTTTGGGATGCCCTGGGGTTCCCTCTGGGATGCTCTGGAGTTCCCTTTGGGATGCAAGGTTCTTTGGCTCAGGGGAGGGGGTGATGCTCACACATCCCCAGCAGAGGTTTCTCTGTGTGTGCTCTCCATCACCCACCCCATTTCACACCCATTTCACACCCAGGTTGTGCCCAGCTCCCTGCAGGGATGAAGGAGGGGTGCCAGCCTTGCCGCTCTGTCACCCGGCTGTGTTGGCAGCCCCAGGGGGATTTGGCACCTCTGGGCCGTGCCTGGGAGGTGCAGGGGTGCTGCAGACCGGCATTAAGGAGATTTAATCCCCCCAATGAGCCCGTGCTGATCGCCCCATGGAAAAAACGCCACCTCCCCAACGAGGGCTGGGCCAGCCCCGCTGTCACACGGGCGGGAGCCCAAACCTCTTCCAGATGTGGAATCCCAGCCCAGGCCTCATTTATGTGCACAGCTTGATTGCACCGAAATTACAGATTGTCTGCAGGGAATAGAGGGCTTTGACTTATGACCAATTTCCAGTTCTACTTGAACTCCCTGCTCCGAGGCTGCTCCATCCTGGGCTCTGCACATGGTTTCTTTCTCAAAGCTTCTTCAGCTTTTTATTTGTTGTTTTTTGGGGCTGCAGCTCCATAGGGTTTGGGTTTTGCAGGTCGTGGTGCTGCCCTGAGCATCCCAGCCCAGGCTGGCTCTGCCCTCTCTCCGGGGCTCCTTTTTCCTGTGCTAACAAAAGCCGAGGCTTGCAACAATAATTGTCACCATCCGAAATAGCCCGGAGTGACGCGAGGCTGCAGGAAACGCCCGGGCACGGCGCAGGGACGGGAAGAGCCCCCGAGCACCCAAACAGAGCAGGGAGGGAGGGCAGGATCACCCCGGGCTGGGCTTCTGCAGCCCCAGCGGGTTGGAAGGTGTGGGGTCCCCTCTGGGACGCAAAGGTGCCTCTGTGGGGGCTGTGGGGTCCCCTCTGGGATGATCTGGGGACCCTTTTGGGATGCAAGGCTCCCTCTGGGGGCTGTGGGGTCCCCTCTGGGATCCAAGGTTCCCTCTGGGATGCTCTGGGGTCCCCTTTGAGGGCTGTGGGGTCCCCTCTGGGATGCAAGGCTCCTTTTGGGGGCTGTGGGCTCCTTGCTGGAATGTGGGTTCCCTTTGAGATGTTCAGGGTCCCCTCTGGGATGCTCTGGGGTCCCTTTTAAGATGCAAGGTTCCTTCTTGGGGGCTGTGGGGTCCCCTCTGGGATGCTCTGAGGTCCCTTCGGGGGCTGTGGGGTCCCCTCTGGGATCCAAGGTTCCCTCTGGGATGCTCTGGGGTCCCCTCTGGGATGCAAAGCTCCTTCTTGGGGGCTGTGGGGTCCCCTCTGAGATGCTGTGGGCTCCCTTTTGGGACACAAGGTCCCCTCTGGGATCTCCTCTGGGGGCTGTGGGGTCCCCTCTGGGATCCAAGGTTCCCTCTTGGGATGCTCTGGGGTCCCCTCTGAGATTCTGTGGGGTCCCCTCTGGGATGCAAGGCTCCTTCTGGGTGCTGTGGGCTCCTTGCTGCAATGCAGTTCCCCCCAGGATATTGAGGCCCCCTCTGGGATGCCACAGAGCTCCCCTGGGATTCCATGGGGTCCCTCCAGGTTGCTGCTTGTCCCCGCTGTGGTTCTGCCTCCCCCAGCGCCTTCCTCCCTGCCAGACCCTCCCGCAGCTCTCGGCAGCCCCGGGGCCCCTCTGTTCCCTCCCCAAACCCCGGAGCGGAGCAGCAGAGCCGCGCTGGGGGCTCAGCCCGCTCCGTGTCTGCCTCTCCGGGCATCTGCTTTGAATTACCGGGCTGGGAGAGCGGGGCCGGGCCGGGTCCTCCCCGCCCCCAGCGCGGCCCCCCAGCCCTGGGAGCCTCCGTCTGTCCGTCCGTCCGTCCGTCCGTCCGTCCGTCCGCCTCCCCGAGTCCTTTTTTGGTTGGGTCCAGAGGAAGTTTATTGTTCCAGCAGCCCGGTTTCTGGAGCTGTTATTTATCCAAGTGGATTCCAGCACGCTTGAAAAAACAATCTTGGTGGGTTTTTTTTTTTTTTTTCGTTTTTGGCTCCTCTTTTTGAGATGAAAAAAGAGGAGAAAGAGAAGAAGGGATCTGTATCTCTCTGCCGGCAGCCTCGAGGGCTCCAAGCCCCCACGGATAGGGGAACATCAGAGCCATGTTAGAACTCGGGAAGTCAGGATCTTTTTTGTTTAGAATTGTAGAACTATTTAGGTTGGAAAAGTCCTCTAAGATCATTGAGTCCAGCCATTAATCCATGCTCTCCTTTAACCACGTCCTCAGGAGTTTCTGCCTTTTGCATTTATTGATGTTTCAGGTGTGGCCAAGCCGCATCCTCGGGGTGCGAGGATGCTCCTTGGGGCGCCATCGTTTCCGTTTGACTCCGTGCTCCAGCCCTTAATCCCCGCATTGTCCGCAGGGGCTTTTCCAGCCGCCGCCGCTCAATTAACCGATTATTGTCCCCGTGGCGGGGCTGTCACCGGCAGGAGGGGGCTCAGGAGGGTCCCCGGCACCGGGCAGGGTGAGGGAGCCGTGCCCGAAGGAGAAGGGAAGGTTCTGGAGTCTCGGGTTGCTGTTAATTGCTGCCCCGAGATGTGCAGGATGTCTCTGCTTCAGCCCAACTGAAGAACCAGTCTGGACTCTTCACTTTTCGGTCTTGAGGTTGTTTATTAATTCTTATCTATAATTTTTTTCTTTCTGCTCAGCAGGGCAGCCACAGGCACTCTGTGTTGTCCTTTTATATTACAAACTACGTATAACATATTTACACTTAATTCCCAATACCCATCACCCATGTTAGACAGTGCACTTCTACTCTAAACCAATCCCAAAGTGCCAACACCAGTGCAGAAAATGGAGAAAAAGAAGAAGAAAGGCTGGACAGGCCCTGATTCCTCCATCTTGTCCCCATAACCCCCACACCAAAAATCCTAAAATCCACATTTTCACCCTGTGATGATTTTGTTACTACACTATTTAAACTTCTGTGACTTTCAGGTTCTCATACAAGGCTGGTAACTTGCTCCAGGGGTCAAAATCAAATCCCCAGGTGTTTTGGGGAGCATGCCAGGGTCTCTGAGCCCCCTGATGGGGTCCTTGGCAACTCTGGACACCCAGAGGGATGCGCTGAGTTCTGACAGGGTGGGCAGCGAAGTCTGGGGGTGAGGGGGATCCCCCTTTGGGCATGTGGGGAACACTGCAAGCCCTGTCTGGATCTCACAGCAGCTCAGGTTCAGTGAGCCTGGCTGGTTTAGAGCCCCACAGCCCCTTCCCCCCAGCAGATCCCTCCTCTCAGGGTGTGAAATGCAATGGGGGGCTCTGGGTCTGTCCCCACAGCTGCTGGCCCGTGACCCACATGGGCTGGGGTCGTGGGCACAGTGACCCCATTGTGTTTTGGGGGTCTCAGTTGATTTTTGGAGGGTTCTCAGTTGATTTTGCGGGGTTCCCATTTAATATTCGGGGGTTCTCAGTTAATATTTGGGTGTTCTCAGTTAATTTTTCAGGGTTCTCAGTTAATATTTGGAGGTCCTCAGTTAATATTTGGGGGTTCTCAATTAATTTTGGAGGTTCTCAGTTAATATTTGGCGGTCCTCAGTTAATATTTGGGGGTTCTCAGTTAATATTTGGGTGTTCTCAGTTAATATTTGGCGGTTCTCAGTTAATTTTTTGAGGTTCTCAGTTAATATTTGGAGGTTCTCAGTTAATTTTTGGAGGTTCTCAGTTAATATTTGGAGGTTCTCAGTTAATATTTGGGGGTTCTCAGTTAATATTTGGCGGTTCTCAGTTAATATTTCGGAGTTCTCAGTTAATTTTTGGAGGTTCTCAACATTTGGAGGTTCTCAGTTAATTCTTGGAGGATCTCAGTTAATATTTGGAGGTCCTCAGTTAATATTTGGGGGTTCTCAGTTAATATTTGGGGGATTCTGAGTTAATTTTTTGAAGTTCTGAGTTAATTTTGGGGGGTTCTGAGTTAATATCCTGTGAGGGGACAGTGCCAAGGACCCACACACAGCTCTGCCGCCTGTGGCCATGTGGGAATGGAAAGTGCTGTGGAGCCTGATGAGAACTTCCTGGGGAAAAAAAAAAACACCAAAAAATCCCTAAAAAACCCAAACACAAAACAATTTGGAACATAATCTCCATGAAACTGGAGAAAACAAAACAAACCCGTGCTGGAGGATGTGGGTTGTGACTGGGGAGTGCGACCCAGATGGCTGCTTTGGGACAGGGGAAGAAAAGAGGAAAATTTTTACTGTGGGGGGAAAATTCTGGGCAAACCATCACTGTCAGCACAGCATTTTTGTGCCAAACCCTCCTTTTTTAGTCAAGGATTTCTGCTCCTGGGCAGCACCTGGGTGCCCTGAGCTGGGCAGGGGGACTTTTTCTGTAGGGCCTCTGAGGGTGGATTTGCAGCCTTGGGTTGGGCTGGAGATACCAGGGGCTGCAAATCCTGCTGGAAATGTTGTAAAAGCAGGAATTGTGGTGTTGTGGCAGAGGTGCAGATGGTCCCGGGGGTCTGAGTGAGCCACCCCAGGCTCGCCTGAAGGCTGCGGGTCCGGGGCTCCGGTTCTGCCACCGAGTCGGGCTGCAGATACCAGAGGCTGCAAAACCTGCTGGAAATCTTTAAAAGCAGGAATTGTGGTGTTGTGGCAGAGGTGCAGATGGTCCTGAGGGTCTGAGCGAGCCTCCCCGGGGTTCCGGTTCTGCCCCCACGGCCGCAGCCCGTGCCCTCGGTTGTGAAACCTCCTGGAATGAAAACCCCTTGGAGCCCTCGGGGACAGCTCGGCCTTGAGCAAATCCCCCCCGATGCCGTGGTGGGGAATTGGGGCGAGCCAGGGGCTGCAGGGGCTGTGCAGCAGCGATGGGACACCCCTGGAAGCTGCCCCCGCCCTGGGCTGAGCCAGCCCCGGCACAGAGGGGCCAGGCCGGTCCTGCCGTGGCGTGTGGAAGCAATTTGCAGCCGCCGGGGCCGCCGGACGTTTCCGCTCCCCGCCGGCCGCTCCGGGGCCCCGCGGACGCGCCGGTGCCCGGTGGCGGCTCCGCATTATGAGCGCAGGATGCGGGGGCAGCGCTGCCAGACCCCGACCCTTCCCTTCCCTCCCCTCCATCCCGATCCCGGTGCCGGTGCCGGTCGTGCCCCGAGCCCCGCGGGCAGCGCGGCCGGAGGGCCCGGGCGGAGCACACAGCGCCCATTGAGCCGGGCCCGCCCGTGTGTAAACAGCCCCGGGCCGCCCTCAATGAGCCCTTTCTGCAGCGGCTCCCCCGGCCAGGCCTCCAGGATGCCCTCCCGGCCCCCGCTCCCTCCGCCTCTCGGCCGCCGGTGCCCGCACGGGAGTTCCGCTGGTCCCCGAGGGCCGGCTCTGGCTCTGCTAATTGGGCTAATGAGCTTTAATGAGCTCCTGGCTGCATCTCCATGCGCTGGTGCCCTCCGTCCATTCCCGTCACCCCGCAAGGGGCCCTTGGGAGGGCAAAGCTGTTTGTTTTGGGGTGAAATCTCAATGCTGGGGGGCTCCTGGGATGAGCAGCAGGAACTGGGGGGCTCCTTGCAGCTGCAGGTCCTTGGGGTGGGGTGGGGGTCACCTCCTGCCCCAGGAACTCCTGGCACCAAGGTGATGGCCAAAGAGGCAGCACAGGGCAGTCAGTCCGTGTGTCCATGGCAGTCTGTGTGTCCATGGCAGTCCGTGTGTCCGTGGCAGTCAGTCCGTGTGTCCATGGCGTGAGGAGCACTCAGAGCATCCCAGCACGGCTCCCGCATCCCCACTGCATTCCCTGGTCCCACCTGGCCATGCAGGGGACACCTCCGCGGCCACCACAGTGGCGCAGCCATGGGTGTCTGTCTGTCCTCGCTCCTGCCAGCCCCTGGGCACTGCTGGGGGGCTGTGGCAGGTGAGGTGACAGCGCTGCCCCTCTCCCTCTGCTCTTCCCACAGGCTGCTGGGCAACAACAAGATCACGGTGCTGGAGAACGGCTCCTTCTTCGGGCTGCGGGCTCTGGAGAAGCTGTGAGTGGGGCTGGGGGGCACCGGGGGGCTTCCAGGGTGGGTGGGAGCGCCATCACTCACGTTCTGCCCCCGATGTGCTGCAGCAGGAGCAGCTCTGCAGTGCAGAATTTGCCCCTGGCACCCCCGGGCATGGCGGGGTATGAAAAGAGACATTGTCCCCCCGAACAAAGTCAACTTTCTTATCTCTCCATGAAAGGCATCTCTATGGAGGGAGCTGCGAGGAGGGGAGATTTATGGCCCCCAGATGGGTTTGATCTGTAGGTATGCAGGCACAGGGACCGGCACTGAGGGCGTTTTGTTCCCCGCTGCCGTGGCCCTGAGAGGGTCTCACACATTCCTGAGCTCTGTGGGCTCTGTGGAAACCCCCACAGGAGAGGCATCACCTTGGGGACACCGTCCCACAGAGCAGATGCACATAGCTCTGCACCCCCCTGAAGGTCTCCGTGTCCTGGGGGGTCTCAGCTGCCCCAGGGAGGAGCAGGGCTCTGCACCCCCATGAGTCTGGGGTCCCCCTAAAAATCTTCATGTCCTAGGAGAGCAACTGCCCCAGGCACTGCACCCTCATAGGACATGGGAAGGAGCAGCCAGGGCGGACACCTGGGGAGGAGCAGGGTTGGGGTCCCCCTAAGGGTCTCTCCATGTCCTGGAGGGTCTCAGCTGCCCCAGGGAGGAGCAGGGCTCTGCACCTCCTGTGAGTCTGGGGTCCCCCTAAAAGTCTCCATGTCTG
This sequence comes from Zonotrichia leucophrys gambelii, assembly GCF_028769735.1. NCBI lineage: Eukaryota > Metazoa > Chordata > Aves > Passeriformes > Passerellidae > Zonotrichia > Zonotrichia leucophrys. Next base: position 2,616,018 of record NC_088191.1, on the reverse strand, counting down.
GGAGAGCAACTGCTCCAGGCACTGCACCCTCATAGGACATGGGAAGGAGCAGCTTGGGGGGGACACCTGGGGAGGAGCAGGGTTGGGGTCCCCCCAAGGGTCTCCATGTCCTGGAGGGTCTCAGCTGCTCTGCACCCCCATGAGCCCGGGGTGCCCCTAAAGGTCTCCATGTCCTGGAGGGTCTCAGCTGCCCCAGGGAGGAGCAGGGCTCTGCACCCCCCTAAAGCTCTCCATGTCCTGGGAGAGCAGCTGCCCCAGGTCACCCCCTGCCCACACGGGGTCAGAGGGGGCCCGGGCCGGGCGGGCAGAGCTCCCCCAGCCCCGCCGCGCCTGATTGCCCCCGACAAGAGCCATAATTGCTCTCATGGGGTCCCTTCAGGGCCGTGCCCCATGGGGAGCCCGTGTTGGGGGCTGCAGCGCCCCTCGCCCCCCATCCTGGGGCTGGCAAGGTCTCTGCCCACCCTGGCACCCACCGTGGGGGCTTTGGGGTCGCAGCAGAGCGGGGAGAACCCCATTCCCCGCGTGTCAGGGGTGCCCCCACGGCCGCCTCCCCCCGGCTTGGCATCCGCGGTGATTTGTAGCGGCGTAATGAGATTAATGAGTCTGAGCGGGGACGGTATGCGGCGGCTCATTAGCAGGGCCCCGCTTGGGAACGGCCCCGGGGGGGGTGCCAGGGGGCTCGGTGAGTGACAGCAGGGACAAGGACGGGCTCTGTCCGTCCGTCCGTCTGTCTGTGCTGGGCTGGGCTGCAGTGGGCGCACAGGGAGTTGTGGGCTCACTCCAGGCAGTGATTTAGGATGGTTCGGATCCTTGGGGCCGGGATTTGCTGCAGTGGGGTCTCTGTGCCCTCGTGGTGGTGATTGGGGTCCCCATGCAAGTGTGGGGTCCCCTTGCAAAAGTGACACTGAGCTGCTGCTGCTGGCTCTCCTGCCCCTGCCTGGGGGAGGAGGGGGCTCGGGACCGCAGGGAATGCAAAGGCAAACGCTCAGAGCAGGGAAAAGCGGAGCTTTATCGGAAATCAGCAGCAGCAGCAGCCCCGGCCTGCGGGAGGAAGTGCCGGGGTGAGGAAGGGAGGAAGGCCAGCCTGGCTGCAAACCCTGGGGCCCAGCACGGTCCCAGGCCGGTCCCATCCCCGGCTGGGGGTCCTGCAGCACCGAGACCCCCCAAGCCCGAGCCAGGTTTGTCACTGGAGATGTTGTTTGGCTGGCAGGGTGTGCTGGGGGGGCTCTGGGGGTGGGAATCCCTGGGAAACCCGGCTGGACGGGGGGCAGGGGGTTTGCAGGATAGGGGTTTGCAGGATGGAGTTTGCAGGATGGGGGTTTGCAGGATGGGGGTTTGCAGGATGGGGTTTGCAGGATGGGGATTTGGGATTTACAGGATGGGGGTTTGCGGGACAGGGTTTGCAGGATGGGAGTTGCAGGATGGGGTTTGTGTGATGGGGGTTTGCAGGATGGGGGTTTGTGGGATGGGAATTGGAGGATGGGGGTTTGTGGGATGGGGTTTGCAGGATGGGAATTGCAGGATGGGAGGTTGTGGGGTGGGGTTTGCAGGACGGGGCTTTGGAGGATGGGGTTTGTAGAATGGGGGCCAGAGGGTTTGAAGGACGGGGGTTTGCGGGACGGGGTTTGTGGCAAGGACACTCCTGCTGGTGCAGGTGGCGGTGCAGGTGAGAGCGGAGCTGTTCCTTCAGCACCAGCGCTCACCTGTGCGCACCTGCCTGCCCAGGACGGCTGTCTGTCCGTCCGGGAGCGGCGGCCGTGCTGGGCAAGGCTTTTACATCAGCCGAGAGGGCCGGGGTGACCCGGCTGCGTCTCCTCTGGCCGAGGGGCCCCTCTCGTGTCTCTGCCCCTCGCACCCCGCTCCCCATCCCGGTTTGGGGCTGTGGCTCACGGGGTGTCCCCAGAGCAGCAGAGACCCAGCGAGGAGCTCAGCCGAGGAGCTATAAATCAACACGGCTCCACATGGATCCCATTTCCTCTCCCGGACATCCCCGGTGCTCAGCAGAAGCTGCCGCGGGTCCCAGAGGGTGCCCAGAGCAGCCGATGCCACCAGTGCTGCCCACGGTGCCGGCAGAGCGGGTGCCAGGCAAGCCCCTGATTAGATGTGCGCCTGTAATCAGGCTAATTGCTCAAAGGAGCTGTCAGGGGCTGGGCTCTTATCTCGCATATGGGAGATAAACCGGCAGGAGGAAGCAATGTGGGGCTGGTGCCAGCAGCCAGAGCCAGCGTGTGGGGACACCCACAGGGCACCCAGGGGCAGCAGATGCCCCTTTCCTGCATCCCTCGGAGAGATAACGAGAGAGAAATGGGATGGAAAGCTGCTCAAAGGCCTCGCAGGGGGTGGGCAGCACCATGGAGTGTAGGAGCAATGGGGGTAGGACGGTTGGGATGGGTGGAGATGAGAGATCTCTGCAGCCAGGTAGTGGAATTTGGGGTTTATTGCAAAGGGCCCTGCTGGGAGCTGCCAGGCACAGCTCAGAGCAGGCCCGAGAGAAGAGAGGAGGAGAGAGGATGAGAGGGTGAAGTTCCCATTCTAATATCATAAATCATTTTCTGTGTTGAATATTCTAATTCTCACTAACCAATCCAGTACAAGATACAAATCCTACAGCATTTACACACAGCCTATAAGATCATTACATTACCATCCTGTGTTACATTTTAAACCCTAAAAACTCCTCTTTGGGCCCCTTCTGCCAAGCTGTAGGGTCTGCTCTGACCCTTGGAGCTGTCTGCAAGCAGAGGGTGTTGTTCCATCCAAAGGGGATCACCTTCAGCCAGCCACACCATTGTTTTCCAGTTGTTCAGTAACTGAGGGATCTCAAAGCTTGCTTTCATTTCAATCTCACTCAGAGTTTCCATATTCTCAAAATCTTTTGCCAGACAATCATATTGATAAGGCTTTCCTGTTCCATCTTCCCCAACAATGGAGGAGATGGGGCAGGAGTGGCACAGGTGTGCTTGTGCCCTCAGAGCTGTGTCTCCTGGAGATGGGGCTCCCCAAAACACCTCCCAGAGCTGTGCCTGTCTCCCCCAGGGACCTGAAGAACAACCTGATCAGCACGGTGCAGCCAGGCGCCTTCCTCGGCCTCCCCGAGCTGAAGCGGCTGTAAGTGCTGGGGCTGGCCCTGGGGACAACAACGGGGACAGTGGGGCATCCCCAGCCCTGATGGCCCCTCCGCTCTCCTGGCAGGGACCTCTCCAACAACCGCATCGGCTGCCTGAGTGCCAGCGTCTTCCAGGGCCTCCACAACCTCCTCCGGCTGTAAGTGGCTCCTGGGGACATCCTGGCCAGCCCTGTCCCCTCTCCTGAGAGCCAGGGGGTGTCCCTGGTGTCCCCACAGGTGTCCCCTCTCCCAGCAGCTTCCTGGCCAGCTCCATGCCATCTTTCTCTCCTGTCCCACAGGAACATGTCTGGAAATATCTTCTCCAGCCTCCCGCCCGGTGTTTTTGATGAGCTCCCGTCGCTGAAAGTTGTGTGAGTTGGTGCCCTGGGATTCCAGCACCTGGGGAGGGGGGGTCCCTGCCGAGGGTCTCAGGGCCTGTGGGTGCCCCAGCCATGCAGTGACACCATCCCTTGCAGGGACTGTGCCACCCTGCCAAGGGTCTCAGGGCTGGTGGTTACCCCACCCCTGCAGTGCCACCATCCCCTTGCTTTGCCACCCTGGAGTGACACCATCCCTTGTAGGGACTTTGCCACCCTCCTGAGGGTCTCAGAGCCAGTGGTTGCCCTACCCTGCAGTGCCACCATCCCCTTGCTTCACCACCATCCCCTTGCTTGCCACCTTGCCAAGGGTCTCAGGCCCTACAGTGACACCATGCCTTGCAAGGACTGTGCCACCCTGCCAAGAGTTTCAGTGACACCATCCCTTGCAAGGACTGTGCCACCCTGCCGAGGCTCTCAGGGCCCATGGGTGCCCCACCCCTGCAGTGCCACCATCCCCTTGCTTTGCCACCATCCCTTGCTTTGCCACCCTGCCGAGGCTCTCAGGCCCTGCAGTGACACCATCCTGGGTGGGTGGGTACCCCAGCCCTGCAGTGCCACCATCCCTCGCAGGGACTTTGCCACCCTGCCGAGGCTCTCAGTGCCACCATCCCCTTTGCAGGGACTTTGCCACCGAGTACCTGACGTGCGACTGCAACCTGCGCTGGGTGCTGCGCTGGGCCCGGGAGCGGCCGGCGCAGCTGTCGGAGCGCACGGCGTGCGCCTTCCCCGGGCAGCTGCGCGGCGTGGCGCTGCGAGGGGCGCGGGACGGGCAGCTCCGCTGCGGTGAGCCGGGGCCGGGGCGGGGGCGGCGGCGGCGGCGGCGGCGCGGGCTCACCTGTGTCCCCCGCAGCGGGAGCCCCGGAGCTGCACACGCACCAGCTGATCCCGTCGCTGCGCCAGGTGGTGTTCCAGGGCGACCGGCTGCCCTTCCAGTGCACGGCCACCTACCTGGATAACAGCACGCAGATCCGCTGGTTCCACAACCGGCAGCCCGTGCGGGAGGATGAGCAGACGGGTGTCATCGTGGAGGAGAGTCTCATCCATGATTGCACCTTCATCACCAGGTCAGGGGTGGGGCCGGGATGGGAGCGGGAACGGATGGAGATGGAATTGGGATGGAGATGGAATTGGGATGGAGATGGAATTGGGATTGAGATAGCGATGGTATGGGAATGGAGATGACCACAGGAGTCACAGGTGTGTGGGTACCTGTGGGAATCCACAAAATCAGAGGGTTTTGGGAAAGCTGCAAAAGGCAGCCCCCAGAGGCAGTAGAACTGTGATTAGAGCTAAGCAGCAGCCATCATATAGGTCAGCAGAAAAACTATTTAAAAGAATTATAGTAAATAATAATTATTTACTGTAGAAAAGCAAGGACAAATAAAAGAGTAATCTGTATATTAACCCTTATCTAGAATAACTCTCTAAGCTACAGAAAAGTTTATTTAGCAAGATATTAGGAAGTTCTAAGCTTAATAATGGAGCTCTGTGCATTGTGTTTTAAGGCTCACAAGCAGGGATTGTATTCGAAATAAGCAAGCATTGTTTTAACCAAAGGTACCTGTGCTTATAGTAATTGGACAGAACTACTGTCAATGTGCTTTTGCTTTGTGTGATTGGTCAAAAAATTTATAAAGTGAGTTGTAACATTAAGTTCTTGGTCTGCTGCCTGGGATGTGAGCTGGTGGCATCTTCCCATTGTCATAACCATGGAATGAGACTGATGCTGGAAAATCAAACAGCTCAAGGCACGTTCCCAGCAGTTCTGTCCTGTTTGTGATTTGTAGCAGCCCCCAGCTGGGGTCAGGTACCCAGTGCTGTGGGTGGGCTGCAGAGTGTGGGCACCTTTGGTGCTCCATGGCCTGTGTCCCCCTGTCCCCAAGCCTGGGGGATCACCGTGCCAGCCCCTCTCCTGTGCCCGCAGCGAGCTCATCCTCTCCAACATCCACGTCTCCGCCAACGGCGAGTGGGAATGCGCCGTCTCCACCTCGCAGGGCAACGTCAGCAAGAAGGTGGAGATCGTGGTGCTGGAGACCTCTGCATCCTACTGCCCTGCCGAGAGGGTCACCAACAACCGCGGGGACTTCAGGTGGGGCCCTGGGTGGCACAGGTGTGGCGGCAGGGGGGACACACGAATAGGGAGGGATGTGTGCAGGGCCCCGCTGGCCGCAGGTGACCGCGTGTCTGGTAGCGATTAACGGGGCGGCTTTTGAAGGGCTTCCCGTGCCGGCGGCGCAGCCTGGCTCCAGCAGCAGAGGTGTTGGAATTTCTCTGGCACGAGACGAAAGGCTCCGGGCGCCCGCCGTAACCCCGGCGGGGCCCTTACGGAATATAAATTATTGGCACATGCAATGTGGATTAAATTAGCGGTGCCCCCCACTGCCCGCTGCTTCCCCCTGTGCTGACGGAGCCGAGCGGGATACGGGGCTGGGGAGGGTGGGGGATTTTGGGGGAGCAGCACGTCAGCATCCCCAGAGCCCAGGAGTGCTGAGGGCGCTGTGGTGTTGCGGTGTGATGTAATAGCCTGTTTCAGTCATCCTGGTTCTTTCCCCAGGTGTGCCAATTACCTCTCCCTTCCACAAAACCTCGTGGTTGCTGTGTCTTTTAACCCCAGGGAGAGGGAAGGGAAGGGAAGGGAAGGGAAGGGAAGGGAAGGGAAGGGAAGGGAAGGGAAGGGAAGGGAAGGGAAGGGAAGGGAAGGGAAGGGAAGGGAAGGGAAGGGAAGGGAAGGGAAGGGAAGGGAAGGGGATAGGGATAGGGATCCCACCAACCAGGTAAGGTAGGGGGAAGTCTCAGGGGACAAATGACACCCGGATGGCCCAATGTCCCCAGGGCTAAGAGGCATCTTTTGAACTTTGCCAATCACTCGACGCCCTTGCTGGAGTGCCAAGATTGACAGACAGCTCTAAGCAAGGGAGGGGAAGGGGTTCTGGGGAAAGAACCAGGATGACTGAAACAGGCTGTTCCATCACACCGGTGCACAGGGGCAGCACGGGGGGAGCAGGCTCGGGGCAGGGCTGCCCCGGGGTCACCGTGTGGTGCCCACTGCAGGTGGCCCCGCACCCTGGCGGGGATCACGGCCTTCCAGCCCTGCCTGCAGCACCCGTTCGCCGCGGGGCCGGCGGGCGCGGGCGCGGCGGGCGAGAAGCAGGCGTGGCGGCGCTGCGACCGCACCGGGCGCTGGGAGGACGGCGACTACTCCCACTGCCTCTACACCAACGACATCACCCGCGTGCTCTACACCTTCGTGCTGGTGAGTGGGGGGCCCGGGGGCTTGGCTGTGACCCCCAGTGACCCCCCAGTGACCCACCGTGGCCGTGCCACCCTGCAGATGCCCATCAATGCCTCCAACGCGCTGACCCTGGCTCACCAGCTCCGCGTCTACACGGCCGAGGCAGCCAACTTCTCAGACATGGTTGATGTACTCTACGTGGCCCAGATGATCGAGAAGTTTATTGGCTACGTGGACCAGATCAAGCAGGTAATGAGCACTGCGGGTGACCCCTGCCTGCCCCAGTGCAGCCTGGTGCTTTTGGGGCAGAAAAGCGTGAATTGGGGTGTTTCCTCGGGGGACGGCGGTAGCTCTTTGCAGAGCTGCTTGCTGTCCCCAGCTGACAGACGTGATCGTGGAGATGGCCAGCAACATCATGCTGGTGGACGACCACATCCTGTGGATGTCCCAGAAGGAGGAGAAGGCCTGCACCAGCATCGTGCGCTCCCTGGAGAGGATCGCGGCGCACACGCTGGGCAGCAACTCCCAGCACATGGCAGTGGTGAGGGGGAGCACAGGGGGCTGGGTGGGCTCTCTGGCCATGCCAGGGGCTCTGTGCCCATGCCAGGGCTGATGATCTCTCCGTGGTGCTGGCAGAACTCTCGCAACATCGCCTTCGAGGCGTACGTGGTGAAGCCCGAGAGCTACGTGGGGCTGAGCTGCGTGGCCTTCCAGCGCTGGGATGGGACCCCCAGCCCCCCAGGACGGCCCCCCCAGGCCGAGCGGGGGGCAGAGCCCACCCCTGACCAGCAGCTCCGGCTGCGCTGCACCACAGGGCGCCCCAACATCTCCCTGAGCAGCTTCCACATCAAGGTACAGGAACGACATTTTTGACAAAATTTGGTTTTTTTGTCAAATAATTAAACCGTATATCCCTACATTATCCAAATCAATTGTCATTAATACACTTTCAATTATCCTTCCTCTGTATTTCCTAGTATCAAAACCAATAATCAACCGTCATCATCACTCCATAAGCATCCCCAAACAGACATGTCCCTGAGCAGCTTCCACACCAAGGAATGGGCTCGGGGGGCTGGGGTTGGGGGGTTGGGGTCGGGGGCTGTGCTTGTAGGTACCCTCCCATCCCACATCACATCAATCCAAAACTCCTCCACAGGAGAACATCTCCTCATAGCCCTCCACATAATCCCCACGATGCTTCTAATCCTTAAACCCAAACTAATCTCCTTCATCCCCATGTGAAAGTATAGTTTTAACCAAAACATTAGACCTTGACTCTAAAAATAGAAGTTAAACCCTTCTTACCTGCTGAGGAGAGGTAAAACCAGCGAGAACTGCTAACTCTTGTATCTGAGTATAAAAGCTCAGTCTCCTTACTTTCAAAGGATAATAGCAATTCAATGCTCTTAGGAGCCACTCATCTTGGTGCAAATCCAAGTGAAAGCAATGCACCTCTCACTAGTCCTAAACCTCAAAAACACCCCCAGCACAATCATAAACACAGTTAAAGCTTTCTTTTTAATCAGGGGGGTCGGGGGCTGGGGTTGGGGGGCTCGGGGTGCTCACCAGTGCCTGCACCCGCAGAACAGCATCGCCCTGGCCTCCATCCAGCTGCCGCCCACCCTGTTCTCCAGCCCCACCCCAGCCACGCCCGGGGCCAACTGCAAGCTCCAGCTGCTGGTGTTCCGAAACGGGAAACTCTTCTGCAGCACCGGCAACTCCTCGCGCCTGGCCGACGATGGCAAACGCCGCAGCGTGGCCACGCCGGTCATCTACGCCGGGACCTGTAAGGGCGGCATGGTGGGGGGCTTGGGGCGCCCCGTGGGGCTCCCTGGGGCGTTGTGATGGTGCTTGGGGTGCCCCATGGGACTCCCTGGGGCGTTGTGATGGTGCTGAGCCATCCCTGGGGTCCTCATGGGGAGGTGGCAATGTGTGGGATGTCCCCTGTGCCCAGCCCCTCTGGGGTGCAGGTGGAGGGGTGTCACTTGTGCTGCTGAGCTGGTTTTCTGTGGCTGCAGATGGCTGTGGAGTGGGGAACCTGTCCGAGCCGGTGGCCGTGTCCCTGCGACACCCCGGGGAGGGCACAGACCCCGTGGCTGCCTACTGGAACTTCGAGGTGCTGGGGGGCATGGGGGGCTGGAGTGCTGAGGGGTGCCAGCTGGCTGCCCGTGAGCCCAACGTCACCTCCCTGCACTGCCGGCACCTCAGCAACGTGGCCGTGCTCATGGTAGGTGTGGGGACAGCACCAGGGGGAGAAGGGAGGGTGATTGTGGGGGTGTCAGGGGCACAGGGCTGCTGCTGTGGGGTCTGACGGGCTGTGCTGTGCTGTGCAGGAGCTCAGTGGGTTCCCCAGCGAGGCACAAGGAGCTGTGGAGGTGCTGCACCCGGCCATGTACACCTGCACGGCCGTGCTGCTGCTCTGCCTCTTCACCACCATCATCACCTACATCGTCCACCACGGGTGAGGGAGTGTCCAGTGCCTGGGTGCTGCTCTGGGGGCTGGGCTGGGCTGGGGGTCTCTGTGGGCAATGGGAACAGCTCCCCAGGTGCCCCAGCTCCCCGGTGCTTCTCCCCAAGCCAGGAGAAGGTGTGTGGGCATGGCTGTGCAGTGATACAGCCCTTTAGGATGGGGGTTCTCAGGACAGTGAGGGAGCACATTCTCAGGGAATGTGCTGCTCTTCAAGTGGCCCTGGGTCCTGCTCCTTTACCTGTGTGCATGCACGTACCTGTACACCCCCTCCAGGCTGTGGGTGCCTCCCCCAGGTGCAGCATTTGTGGCTCTCTCAGGACCAGGTAGGATCTCACAGGTGCCCTCTGTGCTCTCGCTCTTGCAGCACCATCCTCATCCCGCGGAAGGGCTGGCACATGCTGCTGAACCTGTGCTTTCACATCGCCATGACGGCCGCCGTCTTCGCGGGAGGCATCACCCTCACCGGCTACCGGGCCGTGTGCCAGGCCGTGGGTACCGGGCAGCGCCCAGCCCTGCGTGGGCACCGGGCACCGGGGGTCTGCGACATCCCGGCGCCAACCGCCGCCTCCTCCCGCAGGTCGGCATCATCTTGCACTACTCGTCGCTCTCCACGCTGCTCTGGATGGCGGTGAAAGCCCGAGTGCTCTACAAGGAGCTGAGCTGGAAGGCGCCGCAGCAGCCGGACAGGGATGCGTCCCAGGCAGCCCCCAGACCAATGCTGAGGTATGGCCCCCTCTGCCCCCACCTCCAGCAACCCTCTCCACCCCCATCCTATTCCCTCTTCTATCCAACAACCTCAAAAATACCCCCAGCACAATCAAAACTTCCTTCTTAATCAGCCTAATACCAATAATAATGTCCATCCATTCCGGAACAGAAAGCCTCACCTCCTTCTGGGAATGAAAGTTCATCATCAACTTCAAAATAAGTTCATCAATAAAATCCCCATCAGGCCCTCAGAGGCTCAAGGGGCTGGGGTGGGATTTGCTGCCCTGGACGAGCCCATGCCGTGCTCTCCAGGTGTGCAGTGACATTTCCCCTCCCTGCAGGTTCTACCTGATCGCCGGTGGCATCCCCCTCATCATCTGTGGGATCACAGCAGCTGTCAACATCCAAAACTACCACGACAACAACCCCTAGTAAGTGTGTCCCTGCTCGACCCTTCCTCCCTCCCAAGTGGGTGGCCTCTCTCTGCTGGGGCAGGGAACTGGTGGCACTGGGAATCTGGAGAAGTCTGGGGAAAGGTCAGTGAGTTTTTTCCTGAGAGTTACTGGGAAAAAATCATCCAGGCAGCTCCACAGGGCCGATCTCCTGCACTGGGACTAGTAAATGCTTTAGCTGGGTGTGGGGAGTAGCTTTGTTATTCCAGGTCATGTCAATTGGGCTAGAGTTTGGCATCAAGATGTTCTGGCATTAACAGACATCTTTCAGGTGTAAGCTGAATGCTTTTGTTTAAGCTACGTCTTGGTAGCCTAAGTGCACCTTCCAGTACACTTACCTTGTTATGACTTACCTTGTTACGAGTTACCTCATCTTTGGCTGGATAGCTTGTGAGCTTATGAGAGCCCTGCCATGAGGGCAGAGGTGCCCTCTGAGCAGCTCCAGGCCCCTCAGAGCCCCTCTCCTCCCACACAGCTGCTGGCTGGTGTGGCGGCCCAGCCTGGGCGCCTTCTACGTCCCCGTGGCCTTCATCCTGCTCGTCACCTGGATTTATTTCCTCTGTGCCGGGCTCAGCCTCCAGTGCCGCCCCTCGCACCAGAAGGACATCCCGGAGCCGCTGGAGCCCCCGCCGCGATTGGGGGCCACCGGTGACCTCCTGACAGACTCTGGCTCCATCTCGGTGACGCTGAACTCGGGGCCTCCCTGCCCTGAGGGGGACGGTGTTTACTCCCTGCGGGTGCAGTTCTGGGCTCTGGTGGCCACCCACGCCCTGTACGTGGCCCTGTGGACGTTCGGCGCCATGGCCGTGTCCCAGCGCTGGTACCTGAGCATCGTCTTCAGCTGCCTCTACGGCGTCACCGCCGTGGCGCTGGGGCTCTTCATCTTCATCCATCACTGCCTGCGCCGCCGGGACGTGCTCAGCTCCTGGTTCTCGTGCTGCCCCTCGTACCGGAACGCACTGCCCATGCAGGCCTACGTGCACCCCGGGCTGGGGCCAGAGGATGGCTCGCAGGTCTTCATCGGCTGCGAGCCGGAGGCCGCTCGCTCCGGAGCCTCCTCATCCTCCTCACCCAGCAGCGCTGGCTCTGCTGGAGGCCGCTGCAAGCTCACCAACCTGCAGGTAGCCCAGAGCCAGGCGGAATCGCGGCTGCCGCCCTGCCCGGAGCCGGACACTGCCGATGGGAAGCCCGTCAGGCACAGCAGCAACGTGCACGGCCGCAGGAGCCACCGGGGCAGGACGAAGCCGTGCCGCGACGGGAAGCACCACCGCTTGAAAATGCTGCGGGGCCCCTCGGAGCAGCCGTCCAGCGAGAGCGGCAGCCTCCACAACAGCCACTCCGAGAGCTACCCCAGCGGCAGGACCAGCCCGGCCAGGATGGGGATGCCGCAGGACGGGGATGCGCTGCCCAGCCCCTCGGAGGGCAGCGATGGAGGGAGGAGGATGGCCGACATCAGCGAGGCTCGCCGGAGGAGTGGCAGCCGGGACAACCTGCGGCCAGGTGGAGCTGAGAGGGAGGCGAAGCGGCGCTCGTACCCCCTGAACGTGGGCAGCCACAACGGCGGCCTCAAGGGCAGCAAGTACGACATCAACCTGGCCAGCGCCGACAGCGTGGCCGGCATGAAGACCGGCCTGTGGAAGAGCGAGACCACCGTGTGAAGGTGGGGAAGGACGGACGGACAGACGGACGCAGAGTTTTCCCGTTTTCCTCGTGCACTAGCAGGGATGGGCGGCACAGCCGGGGGGCACAGCACGACCCCGGGCCCACCCATCACCCCGAGCTTTTCCAGCAGCGGTGCAGGAATTGCAGCCGTGCTTTAATCGCTCCTGCATGTCACTTGAGATTGATCCTAAAATGCTATTTTATATTCTACAGAGGAAATGTCTATTTTTCAAAGCTATATTATTGAATGTATATATGTATAGACAGAGCCGTAGGTGACGCCAGGGCCCCGCTCCCGGCCCCGGGTGCCACGACTGCAATATTCCCGCCGAGGGACCACTCCAAGTGCCCTTCACGTGCAGGCACACAGCCCCAGGATGAGCACACTGCTTCTGGAGAGCAGCTGCTGCCTCTGGAATGTTCCTGCTGTGCCAGCCCTGGGGGCTGCGCCGTGCCAAAGCCATATTGCAAAGCCAAGCACAAGGTAAGAGGAGCCTCAGCTCCAAGGTGAGGTGATTGTCTGCACTGCTTTAATGCCAGACACTAAAATAAGGGCCTGGAAAGGCTCCAGACATTAAAACCACAGCCAGAAAATGCTCCCAAGTCCTCAGAGGCTCAAGCCATGCAGTGGGGTGGGCTGGCAGACCTGTGCTGCTGCCAGGACTGACCCTCTGTGCCAAAGCACCCAAGAACCAAGAGGTGGGAGAGGCCCAGAGCTGCTCTGTGTCCTTAATCCAGGCTTCAAGCTCAGAAAATACCTAGGTTTGCTCTTAGGAAGGCAGAGGCCATTCTGGGGAGCAGGGAGCATTCCTGGGAACGCGAGAGAACGATGCCAAGGAATTGGGGACCTTCCTCGGACGGTCAAAGGGCTGGAACCTGGAGAAGCACTTATTGTTCCCACTGGAAAACAAATTTCCCCTTTTTCCCAGCACACAGGTAAACCAGCCAGGCTGCAGAGGAGGAAGGTGGGAGCCTGGTGCCTCCCCTGCCCTTTCCAGCCTCTCCTGCCTCAGTTTCCCCCGCCTGCAAATGAGTTTAATGACGCAGCTACCTCCGAGGGGTCGTGGGGCTGGCAGGGCCACGAGCCAGGGGAGGAAAAAAAGCACTTAGTGGGGATTGGTCCCACCTGGGAACCACTCACCCCACGGGGCTGGGGTACCCCTGAGCCTAACCTGCCACTCCCTGCCCGCCTCGGCTTCTCTGCCCAGTTAAATGTTGAAATATTTCGTTGTCCCTGGGATTTAACACAGTTTAAACCCTTCCTGCAGCTCCTGCAGCCTCTCCTCAGCCTGGCTGATGCCTCGTGGTTCTATTGCTTGCTGCATTGTGACAGTATTAGAGAAAAAGCTTTGTATTCTTAATTACACTCGGTGTGTTTACAAGCCAATGACATATCAACAGAGCTTCCTGCAATATCCGGGGGGAGGGGAGGGAAATATGCCAAAGAAATGTCTTTAAAGGGGTCTTTTTTGCATTTTTATATGAATAGAATGTTTCTAGCAGATATGTTTTGTTTAATATATTAAAGATATGCCAATCTGCCAAGATCTATTGTGTGATTTCTCTCAGAGTTCACGTTCAAATACAGTGTTTGACCCTCACAAAGTCATTCTGCTGAAGAATGAGAAATCCAAGGTGAGGCTGCCCTGGAAAACCTAGTACCTTTTGTGCTTTTATTTACTTATAACAGAAATGTAACATGACCTGAAGCAGTCACTCCATAAAATGCCCCATTCCCTGGGCGACTGTCCCAGCAGCACAATCGCTCTGTCCCAGGTGGGCTCCACACTTCTGGTCCCCAAACTGTCCCTCTGGGCCAGGGACACCTTCAGGACCAAGCCTTGGCCCTCCTGAAGGCTCTGATCTCCTCGGGGCTCCTCAGGTACTGCTCGATCTCGCTGTCTGAGATGGGCTCATCGCCCGTCACGGCCGCGCCCGCAGCGCTCGGAGCCGCCGCCCGCAGCCTCTTCCTGGGGTGGAGGAGGCAGGGGGGCAGCAGGGGCCTCAGGGTGCCCCTCTGCTGCTGCTGCCCTGCCCAGGGACTGCCCTGCTGCTGTGGCACTGCAGGAGAGCTGGGGGGAGCCTGGGCTGGGGAGTCCTTATTCACAGAGTCCTTATCCAGGGAGCCCTGGCTCACAGAGCCCTGGCCTGCGATCCTATAGAGTCCTTTCCTGCAGTGAAGCTGCACTCTACAGAGTTGAACCTGGTCACAGAGTCCTTATCCTGACAGCCCTGGTTCACAGAGCCCTGGCCCCCTTCAAGAGCCCTGGCCACCCTGGCTCACAGAGCCCTGGCACCCTGGTTCCAGAGCCCTGGCTCACCTGACCGGGCCCCTGGTTCTCTCAGAGCCCTGGCACCCCTGGCTCACAGAGCCCTGGCACTCCTGGCTCACAGAGCCCTGGCACTCCTGGCTCACAGAGCCCTGGCTCACAGAGCCCTGGCACTCCTGGCTCACAGAGCCCTGGCACTCCTGGCTCTCAGAGCCCATGCCCAGGCCCGTGTCCTGCTGTTCCTGCTGGCTGAAGGCGCGTTTCAGCAGGAGCAGCCGGTGCTGCAGCAGGTCCCCGATGTGCTTCACCACCGTCTTCCTGTCCAGGCGGAAGCCGCGCAGCCAGGGGAGCTGGGAGGCCATCGCCAGCAGGATCTCCAGCAGCTCCTTCAGCCTCAGCTGGGCTGGAGGGGGCAGCTCCACCCCTGCCAGGCGGCAGAACCGTGCCAGGGGGCACGAGAGGCGCGGGCCGGGCCGCAGGGACTGCCAGGCCAGGAAGGCCGCGGCCGTGACCACGGGCACCGGGTGCCGCCCGGTCACCAGCCAGGTGGCACTGGCCAGCTCCACAATGGCCATGGTCCGGGCCACCAGCTGCTCCTTGTCCTCCAGGAAGGGCCCAGGGATGTTGGCACTGGGCTGGACCAGCCGGAAGCTGCGGGGGAAAGAGCCACGGTCAGTGGGAGCATCGGGGACAAACACATCTGTCATTGTCACATTTTAGGGAAAAATCACCGGGAAGCTGGAAAAATATCTCCTGGGAAGCTGAGAAGCCTCAGAGGAGAAGAAAAACAATAATTATCTGCTGCTGTGGAAAGCAACAGGTGGATCTTTGATTGGTCTCATGTGGTTGTTTTTAATTAATAACCAATCACAGTCCGGCTGTCTCGGACTCTCTGAGAATCATAAGACTTTATTATCATTCTTTCCTTTTCTTCCTACCCTTCTGATGAAATCCTTTCTTCCATTCTTTTAGTATTTAATTTTCTTTTACTATAATATATATCATAAAATAATAAATCAAGCCTTCTGAAACATGGAGTCAAGATTCTCATCTCTTCCCTCATCCTGAGACCCCTGCGAACATCACCACAAATCCCTTTGGCAGAATTTCTCTCCTGGGAAGCTGAGAAGCCTCAGAGAAAAAGGAAAACAATAATTATCTGATTTGCTTCTCCTGTGTTTTGCTGCTTTGGAATGTGGTAGGTGATTGTTTGATTGGTTTCATGTGAATTGTTTTTACTTATGGCCAGTGATAGCCAAGCTGTGTTGGACTCTGAGGAGAAAGTCAGGAGTTTTCATTATTATCTTTTTAGCCTTCTGTCTGTATCCTTTCTGTATTCTTTAGTATAGTTTAGTAGAATAGAATAGAATAGAATAGAATAGAATAGAATAGAATAATAAATCAGCCTTCTAAGAACATGGAGTCAGATTCATCATTCCTCACTTCATCTGGGAACCCCAAAAATCCAAGACACACCCTGTTCCTGCCATGGCTGCTGCTTGAGGACACCAGGAGGAGTTTCTTTATGGAAAAGGTTCCCAGGCACTGGAATTGCTGCCAGGGAGGGGGTGGTGTCCCCATCCCTGGAGGTGGCACTCAGTGCTCTGGGCTGGGTGACAATTTGGGCATCGGGCACGGGTTGGGCTTGATGGCCTCAGAGATCTTTTCCAACCTCAGAGATCTGGGATCCCCTGATCCACAGAGCCTCCCTGAGCAGCTCTCTGAGGAGAATGGAGCAGGATGAGAACCACAGCCTGTGACCGTGTTCACAGGGGTTCTTAGCATGAGGGAAGAGATGAGGATCTGACTCCATGTTTCAGAAGGCTTGATTTATTATTTTATGATATATATTACATTAAAACTATACTAAAAAGAATAGAAGGAAAGGTTTCATCTCAGAAGGCTGGCTAAGCAAAGAATAGAAAAGAAGAGAAAAGAACAATAACAAAGGCAGCTGCCTCAGTCTCTCTGTCCAAGCCAGCTGACTGTGATTGGCCATTAATTCCAAACAACCACATGAGACCAATCACAGATGCACCTGTTGCATTCCACAGCAGCAGATAACCATTGTTTACATTCTGTCCCTGAGCCCTCTCAGCTTCTCAGGAGGAAAAAATCTTTAGGAAAGATTTTTAATGAAAAGATGTCTGCGACAACAGCCCAGCTGTGACAAGGGAGGGACAAACACCAGCCCAGCCCGAGCTGTGCCACACCCCATCCCCTCCACCCACCAAAGGCTGCCCCCTCACCTGCTCAGGTGTGTGGTCACCAGGTCTGCCAGGCTCAGGGCGGGCACAGAGAGCTCCAGCTCCCTCTGCAGGCTCAGGAAGACGCTGGCAAAGAGCTCCTGCTTGGCGTAGAGCAGGGAGCACACGGTGCCCATGGTCAGCGGCCAGCGGCGCTGCCGGCACGTCACCAGCACACAGCACCCCCCCAGCAGCTCCTTCTTCTCCAGGCTGACCAGGTGGAAGGCAGGCAGCTCCAGAGCCCTCTGGAAGTAGGACACAGCCGTTTCCTCAAAGGCTGCTGGCAGCTTGAGCACCTTGCAGAGGTCCTGCACCCGCCGGATGCCTGTGGGGAAAAAGGAATTTCAATTTCTGCTCAGAACCGTTTGGAGCAGTGGGAGTTGCTGCTGGCATAGTCCAGGGTAAAGAGGCAAAAAGGATTTTTGCATAATATCTACAGATGTTTTATCTGTGGATATCATGCAAATAATATCCACGGTGAGATGTTCAGGTGAGATGTTCAGGTCCCAGCAACCACACACAGAGAAAGCACAGAGAAAGCAGCAACACACACAGAGGAAGCACCCACACACACAGAGAAAGCACCCACAGACACGAACCACAGAAAAAGCACCCCCCCACACAGAAAAAGCACCTACACACACACAGAAAAGCATCCACACAGAGGAAGCACCTACACACAAAGAAAGCACAGAAAAAGCACCCCCACACAGACAAAGCACCCTGCACCTTTCTCCCCACAGGGCCCTGGGGCTGTCCCTGCTCTCACAAAGGTGAGGGCTGATCAGGGAATAGGGAAGGAGTGGCTCAGACACAGAGGAACAGATGTAGGAAGGAGCCAATGAGGTCTAACAGCTTTTTGAGGGAAGCTTCTTGTGTCTCTTTAGACCAGGGAATGCCCCCACAGGATCTCCACAATTTCCTGGTTTTTATATTAAAGCTTCTTTTATTATTAAAGCTTTTCTTATACTAAAGCTTTTCTTTTATTATTAAAGCTTCTCTGGAGGATCAACTGAATCAACACAAAATGACAAAACCAGGCAGCACTCACCCAGCCCTGCACACACTAAACCCCTCTCAGTCCCTCAAGGCAGGCAGGCACCAAGGGCCCTCTCCTGGATCAATTCCTGGGGTTTTTGGCACTTTTTCTTCATTCACTGTCAGAATGAGCTGAAACAAACTGGAGGAGCTGCTCTTACCTCGCTGCAGGCAGCGGCTCAGCTGCTCCTTCTGCCCGGTGCTCTGGGAATAGGCGACCTCTGGAAAACAGGGAGGGGAAATCTGTCAGTCCTGCAGGGACACAGAGGGGTCTGTCAGTCCTGCAGGGACACAGACATTCGGTTTTGGGGCCAGCAGGTGCCCACAGAACCGAACTGCAGCAATCTGAGCTGTTTGAGGGCACTGAGAGCAGCTAAAGTGAGATCTTGGATCTCCTCTGAGCTCCAGAGCCAGCAAAAGCCTCAGGGCTGCTCTGCTGCACTTACAGCTTTTCTAAGAGATTCCAGTGAGATTTTAATGATACCTTTTAACAATAAGAGATTAATTCAATTGAAATTCGAGATTTCAATGAGATTTTAAGAATCTCTTTTAACAATAAGAGATTCATTAAATTTAAAATTTTAAATTTAATTAAATGTAAAGCTCATCACCGGCTCCAAGCCAAACCTGGCCGGTGGAAAACCCCGCTGGTGTTTGGGGGGATGGAGAGAGGGGTCTGCCCGGTCTGACCCGACAGTGCCCGGTACAGACACAGCTCGAAGCGCTTCGCTGCTCGGGCCGGCTCGGTCCTGCCCCCCCGCCCCGGTTCCGGTAGCGCACCCCGCAGATGCTCCTCGTCGGTGTAGGTGGTGGTGAGGAGCCCCTCGGACAGGACGCAGCCGCAGGCGGCACACACCAGCTGCTGCTGCGCGTAGTGCGCGTCCTCCACCAGCGAGCCCGAGCCGCACTCGGGGCACCGGCCCCGCGCCGCCATCGCTGCCGCCGCGCTGGGGGAGCACCGGGGCGGGTGCACCGCCAACAGCCAATAGCGGCGCGGCCCGCGGTCCGTCCCCATTCCAGCCCGGCCGCGCCACCGCCTCTGCGCGCTGCGTTCCGCCCCGCGGTAGTTCCGCCGGGGATGCTCGGGGAGAGCGGGACCGGGAGATAACGCGGCCTCCTCAAAGGGGAACCGGAGCCCTCATGGCCTCCTCCTCCTCCCATCACCGCTGCCATGAGGGCCCAGAGTCCCTCCGCGCTCCGTGGTGGTGCTTTACAGGAACCGCCAGGGCTGCCGGAGCGGACGAGCCCGTCCCAAAGGTGTCCCCAGTGTGAAAAATGCATATTTAATGATTGGCTTGTCGCAAATATTAAAATCAATATTATATGTGTTGTGTTAGAACGTGATGCTGTGTTAAATCTCTTAAGTAGTGTGTTAAATAAAGTTTTAGGTAAATACAAAATGTTAAAATAGAAACGATGCTATGTAGGATACTTTGTTTAAAGAAAGGACTTGCAGGGAAATAGCAGCCACAGGACACCTGAATCTTTCAGAGAAAAAGAATTTATTGCTCCATTATCAGAAGAAACGAACTTCTTCCCACCTGGAAGGCGCTGTCAGGATTCAGAGGAAGTTGATGATGACCAGACAGAATCCTGTGTTTGAATGGAATTTATGCATCATGGATGAGGTGTGGGAATGAATATGCAACACTTGAGTCTGAACATGAATTACTGTCTCAAGTGCCTTCAACCAGAAAAACCCACAGCTGGAACTGCCACAGGGGATGAGCAGAGAGGCACAAGGAGGGGACAAAGCCCTTCAGAACAAAGACAGGGTGCTCAGAACTCTGGGTTTAAATTGTCTTTATTTTAGTGTTCCATAAAACCAAAAAGTGTTTAAAACCAAACAAACAGTACCTGGGCTAAAAGCAGAGAGTACAAACAGGGAACATGCATGAAATCCTTCAATAACAAACAAGAAATTTGATTCTTAAGGCCCTTGAGGATATAAAATGCCAGTCCCCCCACATGAAAGGAAGGATTTAATGAGTGTTGTCAATAAAAATGAGGTGTGAGGGCTGAGGGGGTCCAAGATTGGGACCCCCCTGTGCCCCCAAGGACAGCAGAGCTGGGCTGAGCTTGGGTTTCACCCAACACCCAGGGCTGAACTGGCACAGAAAGGCTGCCCAAGTGTTAAGGCTTCATCTCTGCTAACAGCAGAATATTATTTATTTTCTGCATAATAATATTATTTTCTGAACAATAATATTATTTTCTCAATAATAATATTATTTTCTCAAAAATAAAATTATTTATTGCTTTGGTTCTGTGCAGGTCACTCTTCCCAGCAGAGAAAAAGTCTAAAATACAAATTGATCAGTGAGGTACAGGATCCTGTGTGCAGAGAGGAGGAAACAAATCAATCCTTCATCTTCCTCACTCGAGAAGGCACAGGAGGGAGCAGCAGCAGCACTCAGAATGAAACCACCACCAAAGCTGCCTCACTCAGAGCAGAGGGGGCAGCAGGAAGGACAGAACACCCTCACTGCTCAAATAACACTAAAATGAGATTAAAGGATCTGAAGTCTTTCCAGACTTTCAGCTCTTAAGGCTTGTTTGAGGTCAGAGCTCAGTAAAGCTCCAGATTTTGGTAACAAGAATAAAAATGTCATTTAGAGCATTTCTTTGATTTTTCTAATAAATGTTTACATCTCTGTGCAAATCTATCAAACTGCTCCTTGCTACAAAATCCAGCATTTGGGATCTCCAGTGGTTTGTGACATTGCAAGCAGCCTGCTCACAGGGTGAGAGCTGCTCCAGTCCCCCAGTAAAGTGCTTTCCTGTAGAAAAATGGAATTAGAAACTCACCCCTGGGCCAGGAGTGACCCCATAACCCAACCATTTCCAAAGGTAGGAGTGTTCATTTCTACAGAATTAAGGCTGGAAAGCTTTAAAGCTTTGGTCCTCATGAAGCTTTGGTCCTTTGCAGGGCTCTGTTGGTTTTCCAGCTTCTCTCTGAGCCTTCCATGGACTCTCCCTACCCTGGTAAACCATCCTTTGGAAGGGCTTCAAGGTGAGCCCAGCTCCAAACCCCAAAAGATTTCTGTGTCCCTCAGAAGGAAAAAGTCACAGAGCTCCCACTGGGCACAAGGGGCAGAGCCAGGGCAGCCTCTGCCTGCTCTGAACAAGCTCCAGAGCAGAAATTTAAGACATGAGAGAAAAATTTCTGGTTTAAAATGTACCTTTGGAAGGGGCTTTAAGGTGAGCCCCAGCTCCAAACCCCAAAAGATTTCTTTCTCAAAAAGGAAAAGTCACAGAGCTCCCACAGGGCACAAGGGGCAGAGCCAGAGCAGCTTCTGCCTGCTTTGAATAACCTTCAAAACAGAAATTTAAGACACTAAAAGAACAATTTCTGGTTTAAAATGTACCTTTGGGCTAAATTCACTGATGCCATTCCTATGGTAGAAACGTACCATGAACCTCAACATCTCCTACTCCAAAAAACCTGAAAACTTTCCCTTGAAGGATTCTTGGGAATGTCCACTTGATGAGATGAACTGAGATTTGGTCAGCTTACACTCAACTTTCAGGGCATTGATTCCTTTTAAATTACAGCCCATCTTTGGATTTCTCCAGTGTAGTTAATTATTATTATTATTTTAAAAACAATCAAATCCTCAAGCTCTACTGTCCAAGGATTTATATTGCACTACAACTTCAGATGTGGAAAGAAAAGTAACTGATCTCTAAAAGCTGCTACAAAACAAAACCATTTTTAAAAAAAATCTTCCTAAAGGATCATCAGTGCCTTGCTGGGAAGCAAAACACATCAAAAACCCTCCTCCTTCCCATCACAGCCTGACCTTCCCAAACAATGGGAAGAAACCAAGAAAATAAATACAGTAAGGTGACCTGATGGGACTATTAATCAATCTGAGGGTTGCTCAAGGCAGGAACAGGAAAAACTCATTTTCTGGGAGCAGCACAAGCAGCACCAGCAGCTCCTCACCCTCCCCTGAGGGGGATCAGTCCTTGCCCACCAGACCTTTCACATCTTCCCAGCTTTTTTGTTGCCAGACATGGAGATTCTGAGGATGTTTGGGGTTTCCTCCATGACTCTGACCAGCAGGTTGTCGATGTAATCCTCGAGCTCCCTCACCTGCAGGTCCTTCCTGGTAATGGTATCCTTCTGTTTGAGCACCAGCTGGATCAGCTCATCGTGTGTCAGCTGAGCATAGGCATAGGCAGGGTCTGAGGGATCGTATTTCTGCAGAGGGAGGGAGGGAAGGCAGGCTCAGAGCAGGCACAGCACATTCCAGACCAGACACAACACCCAGAGCAGCACAGAGACAGCTGCTGCCAAACAAACCTGCAAAAGCCTCAAGCAGCTGCTTAGAAAGCCAAATTCAGGTTAGACAGCAAGAAACACCCACCCAGGCCTTTGCTGGTTCTTCTTATTGCTCTGAAAAAATCTGGTTTTAAGCCTCAAGCAGCATGAGAGGTAATGGGCAGCTTGAGGGTTAAAACCAGATTTTAAAATTTTCCTTTGAAAAATCTGGTTTTAAGCCTCAAGCAGCATGAGAGGTACTGGGCAGCTTGAGGGCTAAAACCAGATTTTAAAATTTTCCTTTGAAAAATCTGGTTTTAAGCCTCAAGCAGCATGAGAGGTACTGGGCAGCTTGAGGGTTAAAACCAGATTTTAAAATTTTCCTTTGAAAAATCTGGTTTTAAGACTCAAGCAGCATGAGAGGTACTGGGCAGCTTGAGGGTTAAAACCAGATTTTAAACCAGATTTTAAAACCAGTCAGCTTCTGCTGACTCCTGCAGCTCCCAGAACACTGCCCAGGGAAGGAGTGTGAGCACAACAGGCTCCTGAGGGGCATCACACAATTGAGGATGTTCATGTGCTATAAAGAAGTGGCTGTGCTGAGAATTTCCCCCACAAAACACAAACCCCAGCTCTATTTATAGGTCACTCTGCAAAAAAATAAGAATTTAAGGATTGCTCCCACTTTTGGGGGCTGACCAAAAGGGCATTTGTGTCCCAACTATCTGGAATATACAATTCTTAAAACCTCAAGCAGCATGAGAGGTATTGGGCAGCTTGAGGGTTAAAACCAGATTTTAAAATCAGATTTTAAAATCAGTCAGCTTCTGCTGACTCCTAGAACACTGCCCAGGCAGGGAGTGTGAGCACAACAGGCTCCTGAGGGGCATCACACACAACTGAGGTGCAATCAGAACACCCATTGCAAGTTTTGAACTCTTTCTCAGTCTGAATCTCTCAAATCCCATCCTCTCCCCTCTCACCAGAAGGAGGCACTGCTGTTATTTCAGTTCTAACTTCCCCATTTCCCCAAAAAAACCCTGACAGACCATAAGGGCAGCTGGGATTTTCCCTGCTGAGCCAGGGGTGCTCCCAGCCTTTCATTTCAGCCTGCAGGGAAGCTGTGCCTGAAGCTGGAGGTCTCTTTTGAGGGCAGGATTAAGCTGAAAGCTCCTCTCAATCCCACTGCTGACCCAACTGCACAAGTGTGCTCCAAGGAATTGGGTCTGCCTGAGAATTTCCCCCACAAAAAATGAGCCCCAACTCTATTTACAGGTCACTCTGCAAAAAAAATGAGCATTTAAGGACTGCTCTCACTCTTGGGGGCTGACCAAAAGCATGTTCATGTCCCAACTATCTGGAATACACAAACTCTTCAATAAATCAAAGCTTGGGCAGTGAAATTGCCACTTCCCTCCATACCTTCACACTCATTTCCAGCAGCTTTTCATTCATGGTGCTGATGACATTCAGGTTCTTGCTCTGAGGTTTGTTTGCCATGGCATTCATTGGCTTCACAGGATGGAGTCTGTAACAGCAAAAAAGAAAGGGTCCTGTTGTTCAGGCAGGAGAGGTAACAGCAGCATGAGAAAGATCTTTAGAATGAGAACAAATACAGCAAGAAATTGGGGATGATTCCCTCCCTGCTCTATCTCCTGAAAGAAAAGAGATTCAGCTTCAGGAAGACAAGGCATTTCTAAGCCACAGGGGGTTTGTAAGTATTTTAAATATTTTCCAGTTCTCTGCTATCTTTACTGACTTAAGGTGTTGGAGATAAAGCAGCAGCAGGAAGGGAAATACATCCTGTGTGTGTCATGGAAGAAAAGCCAGGTCAGGCTGCACGAGGAGACAGAACACAGGGCAGCCACTGTGATCCCTCAGAAACTGGTATTTCAGGCTGCCTTTCCTAATCAGAACATATTTGTGATCTTACAACACACCAAATACTTCTGCTGCCCTGAGACAAGTGTCAGGCCTTGGCCAAGCTGAACTGACACCACCAGCTGCGAGGAAGTGCTGGCATTATTTGGACTTACAGCACCAATTCTAACACAGGAACAAAATTTTATTTTTTATTCCAGGAAACATTGGCCCTGAGGTGTCCTAGACCCCAGGAAGAGCTCTGCAGGTGAAGTCTCAAGGGCTGACAGGTCAGTGGCAGCACTCCACAGAGCAGGTGAACCCTGAGGAGCCCACACAGGCAGAAAATGAAGCACCACCTCATTTATCAGGTGTCTGACAAACAGCTCAGCCCCAGGCCCTTCTGCCAGTGGCATGGAATGATTCCATTCCCCCTGCACTTTCCCTAAGCTCCCCTAAGAGCAGCTGCTCCCCTGAGGAGCTGCACAGACCCTCCTGCAGCCAGCAGCAGCCCCACAGCAGCCAAGCCCTGACAAACCCAGCTCCCAGAGGAATCAGGGCTGTCCTGGCCGGGTGCAGCAGCCTCAAGGACAGAAATGCACCCAGAGGGCAAAGCAAAGCTGAGAGCTCACTGCTGTGACCCCCACATGTCTCACCTGTGCTGGGGATACACAGTTTCACACCATTAGGGAACATTTCAGAGGGTGAAACCTGTGCCTGGAGAGGTTTTTTTCTCCTCAGGGTGCTCCCCTTGGCAGCCAAGCCCTGACAAACCCAGCCCCCAGAGGAATCAGGGCTGTCCTGGCCTCATGCAGGAGCTCAGGGACAGAGGGCAAAGCAAAGCTCAGAGCTCACTGCTGTGACCCCAACATGTCTCACCTGTGCTGGGGAGACACGGTTTCACCCCATGGGGGGTGGTTAGGGGACGTTTCAGAGGGTGAGACCCGTGCCTGGAGAAGTTTCTTCTTGCCCGAATTTCCCGCTTTATCTGCGAAGCCCTCGGCTCTCGGCTTTTTCGGAGACTCTGCTCTACAACTCGGGGTGTCAGAGAGGAGGGAGTGAGAGGAAGAGTGGGGCTGGCAAGGACTTGACAGGGAGGAAGAGAAAGCAGAAGGCTCAGAGAAGTCACACTCTGCACGCTCCTCAGCACCTGCACTCCTTTCCAGCTGTTGTTTCTCAGAAGGAGTGTCACACTCCTTGGAATGAGATGTCACAGCTAAACCTGAGTCAGCTCCTTGGACAGAGACCCTGGGAGCCCCCAGTGCAGCAGGCAGCTCAGCCAAACTCCCTGGCAGCTCAGCCAAACTCCCTGGCAGCTCAGCCAAGCTCCCTGGCTCACAAGCACCAGGAATGGCTCCTCCTCCTCCTCCTCCTCCTGGAGCAGCAGCAGAGCTATCAGAGAGCTCTCTCCGCTCTCCATGCAAAGCTGTCACACCTCTGGGCTGCTCTCCATTCCCCAGAACACCTCTGTCACCTGCAGGGGCCTCACAGCTGTCCTGGCAGTCCCCCAGCAGCTCCTCATCAGAGCCTCCCTCAGGGATCACGGGCAGCACCGAGCCACGGTCCCCAGGAACAGGAAGGGCAGACCTGACATTTGTCAGACAGACAGACAAACCATCACCACCCTCCTTTTCTACAGGCCTGCTCTGTCCTCTTTGGGGACTGACACCCCTGGGTGCCACTGCAGGGGTGACAGTCCCCAAGGAGCCCCCCTGAGCAGGGAATGGGAGCCCTGGGGTGGAATTTGCAGCATCCCCTGGAGCAGGAGCATCAGCCTGGGGGGTCCCTGGGGGTTTCCTCAGCAGCACAGCCACTCGTGGGGCTGGCTTTGGGGGCACAAGGAGCTCCCTGCCAGCCCTCCCTGCACCCCCTTCCCCAGGGCACACCCTGCAGGCTCTGGGTGTGGGCTGGACTGGAGGAAGGGGCTGATTTCCAGCAGCTGGAGGTGCCTGGGGCTCTGACATGGGCACACGTTCTGCACACTGCTTTCCACAGGGCTCCTGCCCCTCCCTGAGCTCACTCCTGGGGGGTTGTGCCTGCTCAGCCTCTGCCACGAGGCTGTCACTGCACTTGGAGAGGGACACAAAAGCAGTGCTCACACCAGTGGCCTCCACAGCTGCTCCATCACTGCTCCAGGTGGGATGTGTGCTGTCCCCAGACAGCTCTGTCGATGGGTCACCCCCAAACCCTGCTGGCTCTCCTGCTGCTCCTGAGCTCATCTGTAACCTCCCACTGGGATCCAGGGGCTGCTCTCCACCTGCATCACCTGCTGGAACACCCTGCCATCCCCCAAGGACAAAGGACACACATTTCCCAGGGCCTGGCTTGCTGCTTTCCAAAGAACCCCCAGGCTGAAGCTGGGCAGAATCCCAGCGTGGCTCTGGAGCCAGCCCAGGGGGGCCAGCCAAGGTGCCCAGAGGGTGTGGCACAGCTGTGGCATCACTGCTTAAAGCCACACGTGCAGAGCCCCCTGAAGCACCACGAGCAGGGGGTCCTGCAGAGGAACAATCCTCCCCAGCAGGAAGGCAGGAAGGGGAAGAACCAGCCTGGGCAGCTGGCACTGCCTGTGCCCCACGCCTGGACACGAAGGGATTGTTGTCATTGAAAGGACAGACAGAGGGGACAGAAGGTGTGTGTGGGTCAGAGAGACCCTGGGAAGCCTCAGAGCCCTCAGGACCCTGCCCCCAGCCAGCAGCAAAAGGATTATTGCCCCGGGCAGAGCCCTGCCCAGGAAGAGGCACTGTGGGAACAGAGGCTGCAGGATGATGGGATGAAGGGAAATGGGTGATGCTGTTGGGATCCAGGGCTCTGGATGCCCTGTCCCACTCAGCACTAAAAGGGTTCTTGTCATTCCAGAGCTCTGCAGCAAAAGCAGGAGAAGTGAGAGAGGCAGGAGTGATGTTTTCAGAGTCTGGCACTTGGACTGTCTGCCCCACTTCAGAAATAAAAGGATTATTGGCACTGCTGATAGGGTGCACAGACAGGAAAGCAGGGAGGGGGGCAGGTGCAAGAGTAGGAAGCGTGGCTTTGGGTTCCTCCTCTGGAGACAGGCCCAGTCTGCAAAAAGGGACAAAAAACTCGCATGTCACTTGCAGATGCAACACGAGGCAGGAACAGACAAGCTTTAGCACCAGCCTCCATCAGCTCTGCCACTGGAGATGAGCTACACCTTACAGAGACCTCAGAGAGAGGTGTCCCCTTGTCTGTGAGACTTTACAGCACCTTTACCAAGCTCTGGGCTTATGCCAGAACTCTCCTGTCACAGACATCTTTTCATTAAAAATCTTTCTTTAAGATTTTTCCTCCTGAGAAGCTGAGAAGCCTCAGGAACAAAATGGAAACATTGATGATCTGCTGCTGTGGAATGCAACAGGTGCATCTGGGATTGGTCTCATGTGGTTGTTTCTAATTAATGGCCAATCACAGCCCAGCTGGCTCAGACAGAGAGTCCAAGCCACAAGCTTTTGTTATCATTCTTTCTTTTTCTATTCTTAGCCAGCCTTCTGATGAAATCCTTTCTTCTATTCTTTTAGTATAATTTTAATATAACATATATCATAAAATAATAAATCAGCCTTCTGAAACATGGAGTCAGAGTCTCATCTCTTCCCTCATCCTCAGACCCCTGTGAACACTGTCACACTCTCCTGCTGCAGAGCTTGGTTTGCTGCTTTAAGCACCCTCTCTTTGCACCCCAAGCAGGTTTATTAGTATGTAAAACACTGCACAGGCAAGAAACTCAGACTTGAGAAGCACTGAAAATGAGGAGTTAGGGACACACACAAAACACAGCCTTATTAGTAGGGCACACCTACAAATATATATATTATATACCTCATACACAATTAATATATTTGTATGAGGGATAAAGGAGGAGAATTTCCGAAAAAGCCTCGTGTACAAATCCACACCAAATCCCTCTGTGCTGCTGTGAGCAATGCCAAAAGCAGAAGGGCTCCAAGGCCACCCTTTGGGAGAGCACAGCCAAGTAGGGAAGAGGAAAGCAGAGATGTTAGAACGGGCATTTCACACCCTGGGGAGGCTGCAGCCACACAGCTCGGACAGAGTTAGTTTGTGCAAGAGATCCAGCAAGAAAATTCACCCCTTCAGCACCTGCACAGGTGCCTCCTGAGCTAGAGAGCCACTATTTCAAGGAGCACCCCCACATCCATCTTTTATTCACACCGAGGAAGAACTTGGGAGTTTTTCTTTGCTATCAAAGCTCCCAACACCAGAGTAAAACCCACAGGCACCCACAGAGCAGCACCTGAGCCCAGGTGTGGCAGACACAGCCTGCTGCCACCTGCCACCAGCAGTGCCCACCCCACTCCTGCCAGCAGCTGGGGCTCACCTGGGTTTCACAGCTTTGGTCTTGGCTGGTGCAGCTTTCTCAGGTTTCTGTTCCTCCTCACAAGGGCTGGGCTGCTGCTTGGTTGTGATGGCCTCCCCTGCATGGTGAGCATCTCCTGAGGGGCTCCCTCTGCCCACATCTGCTGGGGCTTCAGGGCATTTGGCCTCCTCTTCACTCTTCTCTTCTGGAATTGTATTTTCCTCACTCTGCAGGGTCCTGTCAGGAATAATCTCAGCCTCGCTGGGCTTCACCATTTCCTTCTTCCCAGTGACCAAGGAGAGCAAGGCAGACTTTTTGTGGTCTGGTTTTTTGGTCTCTCTGACAGGCTCAGTGCTTGGTGGAACGCTGGTGTCCAGGTGCTCCTCACTGCTGAGCAGTTTGTACGATGGCAAAGTCATGGATTTGAAAGTCTCCAAGGATGTGGAGCCAGAGAATGCCTGCCCAGGAGAGGTTCTCCCCGTCTCTTCAGGTGGCTTAGTGGACCTGGAGGACAGGTTCTCCTCTGAAGCAAAGAGCTGCTTCCTCCTGAGGTTGTGAGGAGAGGGGGAGGAGGTTGGAGTCTTGTCCTTTGTCGTGGTCTCTTCCATATAAACGTGACTGCCATTGATACACAGACTGGACTTGGACACGGGATCGTTTTTGGATTTAAGGCCACTGAACAACGAGAGCCCATCCTTTTTGGTGTGGTTAGTGGTTCCCTGGGTTAGCTGCCTACTGTCCAAAAAGGCTGGTTTACGAGATTTGAACAGAGGAGAAGGAGCTGGCTTCTGTTCTGGCACACTTTCAAAGGATCCTGGAAAAAAAAAAAAAGAAAAACAGGGAGAAATTGAAGATGCAAGAATAATCTTTTCTCTGACACTACTGCCAGCCTCAGTGCTAGCAGGGAGGATTTGGTCAGAAAGGAGAATTTAACCAGTGCTGTGAAGAGTGCAAAGAACCCTTTGGGGGAAGGTTTTGTGCCAACACTCACGTTCTGAGGCAGGAGAGGTCTGGGACTCCTCCTCCTCATCCCACTGCGCCTGGAAGTCGCTGGGCCGCAGCCGAACCCTCGGGGTGAGGGGCTGCTGGGTGGGCAGCACCGACATGGACTGGGACAGCGATGTCTTCTGCAGGCCAGGCTTGGAGAACAGCGCTTTGAACTTGGATTTCTTCTTCTCCTTCTCCACTGCCTCATCCTCGCTGTCAGCAGGGGAGTGGGAGGTGCTGGGGACGATGGCTGACGCTGTGTCTGAGAGGCCACTGCTCCTCTTGCCCTTGAGTTTGTCTTTGAGCTTCCCAAAGGGAGAGCGGGGCTTGTCCTTCATGGACAGATCAAACATGCTGGCTGTCATGTTGCTCCTCATGAACTGGATGTCCACCTCAATCTCCCCTCTCTCCTTTTCCTTCTTCCCAGGTTTGGAGCGAAGCTTGTACCACCTGCAGCAACAAGGAGGTTTCTTTAACAACCAATGTCACAGACATCTTGTATGAAAAATCCTTTCCTTAGGATTTTTCCTCCTGACAAGCTGAGAGGCCTCAGGAACAAAATGTCAACATTGGTTATCTGCTGCTGTGGAATGCAACAGGTGCATCTGTGATTGGTCTCATGTGGTTGTTTCTAATTAATGGCCAATCACAGCCCAGCTAGCTTGGACAGAGTCCAAGCCACAAGCCTTTGTTATCATTCTTTCCTATTCTATTCTTAGCTAGCCTTCTGATGAAATCCTTTCTTCTATTCTTTTAGTATAGTTTTAATACAATATATATCATAAAATAATAAATCAAGCCTTCTGAAACATGGAGTCAGATCCTCGTCTCTTCCCTCATCCCTGTGAACAGTCACACACC
This sequence comes from Zonotrichia leucophrys gambelii, assembly GCF_028769735.1. NCBI lineage: Eukaryota > Metazoa > Chordata > Aves > Passeriformes > Passerellidae > Zonotrichia > Zonotrichia leucophrys. The sequence goes on along the minus strand of NC_088191.1, from coordinate 2,586,146 downwards.
AGTAATTGAGAACACAGAAGGTTCTTACGGCTGAAAAATCAAATCAGCCCACAGTGTAGGAAAAGAAAGACTTTAATCTTAAGGTGACGTCACCTTCACAGCCCCAGGTGCCAAAGAAAACATTCCTTATCATACCAAAGTTATTAATAAGATTTGGTTTCAAACCAGATAAGGAAGGGTTAAAAAAAAAGGAGAAAAAACAGAGGCACAAGATGGAATTCCTGCATTTCAGCTCAGCCACTCTGCTCTGCCCTTTCATCTCTCCTCCTGACACTGGCAGGGGCCACAGCTTTGAAGTGGAGCAGAGCAGCAGCCTCAGAGCTGCACACGCTGTCCCACGCCCTCATACCTTTCATTCCAGCTCCTTAATGCCTGCTAAGCCAAGGAACCCCTAATCAAGAGCAGAGAGCCAAGCCCAGGCTCCCAGAGCTCGGGCATTTCCACTCCCCTCCGCAGGCTCGTGACTGGCACGCACCAGGAAGGGCATTGCTCAGGCAGAGCCCTCTCCCTCCCCAAAAACAGCTCCCCAACAGTGCCCAGGGCATCTCAAACCACAATCCCACCACCCACACGCCCTCAAACACCCCTTGGTGACACTCAAACCACATCTGAGGCAGCACAGAGGATGAGCAGCACTGCACACCAGTATGGTTTTGTTTGTTGTAGCATTTCCAACCCCACAGAACCCATAGGAAAGGCTGCCTGGAAACTGATTGGTTTCTTCCTCCAAATAAAGGCAGCAAACAGAGCATGCAAATGCGCCCTGCCATCAAATTTGCACTTCAACCTCCAAAGGTATACTGGAAGCAATAAAAGAGAACAGGAAAAGGTGACTTGCTCCAGAGAAAATTCAAAACTAAAGGGGATAACTGAAGGAGATGGATTCAGGAATCTGCTACAGACACTTCAGAGGGAAATGTGGAAGAAATTCTTCCCTCTGAGGGTGGTGAGGGCCTGATCCTGCAGAAACTGTGTCTGTCCTGTCCCGCAAAGTGATCAAGGCCAGGTTTGGAGCAATGTCCCAGTGGGAGCTGTCCCTAGGCAGGGCAGGGGGTGGAACAAGATGGGTTTTAAGGTCCATTCTGGGATTCTGTGACTCTAAACAAACACTTGGCTGACAGTCAGGCACTCTGGCACTTAGAAGACACCCAAGGAAGGGTTTTTATCAGGACACCAAGGCTTTGCCCAGTGCCTGGAGCTGCAGCAGCCCCAGAATCACAACCCCTGTGCCTTTAACACGAGCCAGCACTGGGCACTGTTGTTCCAAAGTGATTTCTAGGAGCATCCCGTGCCACAATCGATCCCGTGTGCTCAGCAAAGGCAGCTCAGCTGAAAGCAGCACCCCTGGGGGTGGCTGGAAGGAAATCACCGACTGACAACCCCCAAACCACAAAAACCAAATCTCATTAGTGGCATTTATGGTGTTAGCAAGCACCTGTCAATCAACATTATCTATTTTCCAAATAAAACTACTCCTTTATGGCTACACATCACCATGGCAGCAAGAACAAAACAGGCTTCAAACAGGAAACAGACGGCTACAAACAACTGAAAACACCAGAAATTTCCCCAGGACTACCAAAGCTGTGTTTTCTCTTTTTTTTTTTTTTTTTATTCTCCCTCTCAATTTTCCTTTGCCCAGACACAAAGGAATGCCTGGGAGCCCCGAGGCACCGGCCCTGAGCTCTGCTGACCAAGGGGCTCTGCAGTGTAAACACAGCCCTGTCTGACACAGCCTTAATGAACCTAATTAAGCCTTGATGAACGGGACGGCTCGGCGGTGCTCAGGTGAGGCAGAGGAGGAGGAAGGTGACTCACCAGCACATTACAAGGCTGCTGACTCCCAGTAAAACCCTCCCGGGCACCACCCCTGGGTTTCACCGTGCCCGTGTTTGTGTTCAAAGCAGCGAGTGTGTGACACACAGAGCTGGAGCTGGCCCGTGGAAGGTGGAATTATCCACCCTGACACGCTTCAAGTGTTTGTTAGCAAAAATAAATTAGCGTTCAGTCTGTGCTGGAAGGGGCAGCACTCTGAGGACATCAGGTTTCAGGTTCAGGCTGGCTGTTTTTTCTGTCAGTGTTTGAAAATCAAACCCAAGGACCAGGCAGGACTGGATGGAAAAGTTGTCTCGGGGACCCCCAAGCCTCTTCCAGGGGAAGGCATTCCCCAGCTGTGGGGGCTCATAGGAGTGGGATGCACAGGTCCCCTCTAAACCTCTCCAAAGCCCCCATGAGCCTGAGAGGCGCCCCAAAACTTCCTCCCCATCCTCTGCATGACCTGGAGGGGCCACTCCATCCTTCTCCCCAGCCCCCGTCGGACACAGAAATCCCCTCCAAACCCCTCCATGACCCCCGTGGGCCTGAGAGACATCCCCAAAACTCCCTCTCCATCCTCCGCATGACCCAGAGGGGCCTCTCCATCCTTCTCCGCAGCTCCTGTGGGGCACAGAAATCCCCTCCAAACCCCTCCATGACCCCGCGGCCCTGAGAGCCTCCCCAAAACCTCCTCTCCATCCTCTGCATGACCCAGAGGGGCCTCTCCATCCTTCTCCCCAGCCCCCGTGGGACACAGAAATCCCCTCATGGCTCTCCCAGACCTCAGTGGGACGCCCCAAATCTCTCCATGACCCCCGTGGGCCCCCAAAACCTCCTCTCCATGATCCAGAGGAGTCTCTCCATCCTCCTCCCCAGCCCCCCTGGGACACCGCAGCCCTCACACCCCTCTCCGTGCGGGTCCCCATCCCTCCCGGAGCCCCCCGGAGCCCTCCGGTCGCACCTGGTGTGCCGCCGGCCGCCGTCCTCCTTCAGCGGGCCCAGCTCCACCTCGGCGCGGCCCAGGAACTTGTCGGCGCCGGTGAGGGCGCGGTGCAGCACGGTGAGGCGCAGCGCGGCGGCCTTGGCGGGCAGCTCGAACGTGGCCTCCTCCCGCCACAGCGGCTCGCCCCGGCAGCGCTCGGCCACCGACGTGCGGAACTTGTCGCGGCCCAGCGCCATCACCGCGTACGCGTCGCTGCCGCCCGCCGCCGCCTTGGCGCGCAGCCCCCGCGCCCGCAGCACCGTCACCCGCACGTGGGTGGGCGCCCAGCCCGGGGCCGCCATGGCTGCGGGAGAGCGAGCGGCGGCACCGGGGATGGGGACGGGCCGAGAATGCGGCGGGATGGGACGGGACGGGACGGGAGCGGCGGCGGCAGCGGGCGGGGAGCACCGCCCCGCCCCTCTCGCGAGAGCGCCGAAAGGGCGGGGCCTGAGGGGCGGGGCCTGGGCGGACAGGTGGGTACAGGTGAGTGTGTACATGTGTGTACAGGTGTGTGCAGGTGTGTATGCAGGTGTGTACAAGTGTATGTAGGTGGGTACAGGTGTGTGCAGGTGAGTACAGGTGGGTACAGGTGGGTACAGGTGTGTATAGGTGGGTACAGGTGAGTTCAGGTGAGTACAGGTGGGTACAGGTGTGTGCAGGTGAGTGTAGGTGAATGTGTACAGGTGTGTATAGGTGGGTACAGGTGAGTACAGGTGAATTCAGGTGAGTACAGGTGGGTACAGGTGTATGCAGGTGAGTGTAGGTGAATGTGTACAGGTGTGTATAGGTGAGTACAGGTGTGTACAGTTGAATGTGTACAGGTGGGTACAGGTGTGTATAGGTGAGTGCAGATGAATGTCCACAGGTGTGTAGAGATGTGTAAAGGTATGTACAGGTGAGTGTGTACAGGTGAGTACAGGTGTGTAAAGGTATGTACAGGTGAGTGTGTACAGGTGTATACAGGTGAGTACAGGTTATACTGGTGTCTATCCATGGGTGTGTACAGGTGTGTACAGCTGAGTACAGGTGTATACAGGTGAGTGCGTACAGGTGTCCATGCATGGGTGTGTACAGCTGAGTACAGGTGTGTGTACAGGTGTATGTGTACAGGTGAGTGTCTGTGCATGGGTGTGTACAGGTGAGTGAGTACAGGAGTGTACAGGTGTATGTGTACAGGTGTGTACAGGTGTATGTGTACAGGTGTGTACAGGTGTGTACAGGTGTATGTGTACAGGTGTGTACAGGTGTATGTGTACAGGTGTGTACAGGTCCCTGCAGGGACACCCCGCAGCATCCCAGGTCAGGTCCCTGTGCAGGCGCTGGCATTTCCCTGGCACAGGAGGTGGCACCGGGCAGCTCCGGCAGCTCCAGCCCAGCTCTTCCCTGCCAGCCACGGCCCCGGGAGGGGATGGAGCCCCCGAACCTCCGGGAACTGCACATGGAGCAGAAAACTGCACATGGAGCAGCACCTGGAACAGCACCTGGAGCAGGGAACAGCACATGGAGCAGCACATGGAGCAGGGAACAGCAGGTGGGAACAGCCCATGGAGCAGCACCCGCTGCTCAGGACAGATGTGGAGGCACCGCAGAGATCCAGAGGTTTATTTCACACGGTAGAGGGGACACAAATCGGGACAAAAACTGTGCAGTCACTGAACATCCTGCCAGCAGCTGTGCCCAGAGGTGCTGCGGGACAGGGCACGTCTGCACGGTGTGAGATGAGAATGAAAATCCACCTCCTGTCCCCCAGTCTGTCCCAAACGAGAGGGGGAAACTGCCGAGAGAGCCGACACGATCCCGGTTCCCTGCGTTTGGAAGTGCTCCGTGCATTCCCCTGAGCTTTCCCTTTGCCGAAGGGATTGCACTCAGCCCTGGAATGCAGCAGCTGGGGCAGGGATGGAAACCCTGGGAAGGGCTTGAGCCTGCAGGAGGCTCCTCTGTCCTTCAGCACACTGTCTGAAACTGGCCAAGCCTGGGACAACAGCGTCCTTTGTCCTTCAAGAAAGCAGAGCTGGCATTCTCCACTTCCCTCTGCCAGCCGTGCCAGGAGCACCCCGATGGGAGCTTGTCCTGTCCACACATCCCTGAGGCTGTGCTGCCCCTCGCTGAGCAGATCCAGAGCTTCTCCCCAGCTCCAGGTCTGCAGCACCGACGGCACGAAGGAGATGGTGCTGTCCCAGAGAGATCCTCCTCCTCCTCCTCTTCCTCCTCCTCTCCGGGTCCTGCCAGCACCGTCACCCCTGGCGCTGCTTCTGCAACCCCGGCCCTGCAAGGAGAGGGTGGGAGGTGACACAGTGCCACCCAGCAGAGGGTGGGAGGTGACACAGTGCCACCCAGCAGGCTCGGCTGGGGACAGGGACCCGCGGCCACCACCCCGGCGGGCACAGAAGGGATTTGGGAGCGCCAGGCACCAGCACAAGCAGGGTTAAAGCGGCTCTGGCCCGGCTGATCCGGACTCACATGCCCGGAGCCGGGCAGCAGCCCGGGGCTGGCTCTGCTCCCCGGGGAGGGCGGCGGCCAAGGCGGGCAGAGGAGAGGCCGGGGCGATGATGATGATGATGATGACGACCCGGCCGGGGAAAGCGCTCTCCTCCCGGCTCTCGGCTGCTCCGAGTCACTCGGATGGACCCGAGGGAGTCTCTCCGCCAGCAAACCTGAAATGGGGGAGTGCAGGGGTGAGACCCCAGACCCTCCCACCATCCAGCACCCCGTGTCCCCAGCATGGGTGAATCCTGCCCAGGGAACACCTCCGGCACCTCTACCTGCACAATTCTGTCAGGAAACCTCTCCTGCCCTCAGGAGAAACGCGGCTACAATTCACAGTAACCAGCAGAACTCCAATTTTGTCATACTAATAAAAAAACTCAGCGTGGAAAAACCCCACCCTGAAATTGGAGGTGGAAATCCCTGTCGGGGTGCTGGCAGGGCAGAACCACAGCATGGGTGTCCCCATCACTCCTGCCAACCCTGCCAGCCTCTGCCAGCCCCTGCCAGCCCCAGCCCCCTGCTCTGAGCGGGCTGCCGCCTCCGGGAGCGCATTTCCCGTCATGGAACACAGCGGGATGAAATGAATTCCCTTCCCAGATTTACACCGCTGGAGGGCAAAGCAACCTGCAGAACCCAGAGTGGGGAGGGCAGCCACAGTGCCTCGCTGCAGAGGGGATCCCCGCGTTTTCCTTCTTTAGCAGCCCAAAGGGGGATCGGGAGAAGGGGAAAATGCCAGGTTTGGGGACACACAGCTGGTTTGCTTCGCTGTTCACCACCCGTGTTTCCTTTGGCCAGGAACAGCAGAGCAGGTCCTGGCGGGCTAGAGTGGGACTGGTTGGGACCCCAATTTTGCAGCCCAGCAGAGGGGCCAGAGTTTTAGGGGAACATCAGGGAGCAGGGCAATGCTGCCCATTACCACATCCCAGAGCCTCTCCCGTGCTCCCCCAGCACCGACCCCAAAGGGCTGGAGTGGGACTGGTTGGGACCCCATTTCTGCAGCCCAGCAGAGGGGCCAGAGTTTTAGGGGAACATCAGGGAGCAGGGCAATGGTGCCCAGTCCCACATCTCAGAGCCTCTCCCGTGCACCACGGGGTCTGCCTGCTCCCCCAGCACCGACCCCAAAGGGCTGCACCGAACCCCTCAAGCCCCTCCCGAGCAAATACCTACTCATGCAGCTGGGAACACAGCGAGCTCTGCGCTCCCTGCAGCCGGGACTCGCCCGGGGGGCGCTGCCGGTGGGGCAGAGGAGCCTCCTCCGTTCTGCCCTCGCCATCCTCCCCGAGGGCCGCCTTGCTGTCCCCTGCGGGTCCCGCCCGAGGGCTGAAGGCACAGGGGTAGCGCTGCAGGTCCTGTGAGACGGCGTGGAGCCGGCGGTCAGCACGGCGGGGGCAGCACAGCAGCTTGCGGAAGGCGCTCCTGAAGTCGGGGCTGCGGCAGTAGATGATGGGGTTGAAGGCCGAGTTGATGTAGCCCAGCCAGTTGAGGAAGAGGAAGAGCTGATCCGACACCAGCGAGCGGCAGAAGACCTTGATGATGTTGGCCACGAAGAAGGGCAGCCAGCAGAGCGTGAAGACGCCCATGATGATGCCCAAGGTCTTGAGAGCCTTGTGCTCCTTGATGGCCAGCAGGCGTGAGGGCCTCCTGCGCCGGCTGCTCCGGCCCGTGGGGCTCGGCGGCTCCTGCACGAACCTCACCTTGTCCTTGCCGATGAGCCGGACGTGCCGCGAGGCCACGGCGAAAACCCGCACGTACACGAAGATCATGACGAGCAGCGGCACGTAGAAGGAGATGGTGGACGACACGATGGCGTAGGTGACGTTGGTGACAAAGTCGCAGCACCGCGGGTCCTCGTAGCAGCGCGCCGCCCGCTCGTCCCCTCCATCCCTCCACCAGTGGTTCATGATGGGGAGGAAGGAGATGAAGGCAGAGATGGCCCACACCAAGCACACCACGGCCCGGGCACGGCCCTTGGTCACCAGCGCCTCGTACTGCAGCGGGGCGGTGATGGCCAGGTAGCGATCCACGGCGATGGCGCACAGCGTCTCGATGCTGGCCGTCACACACAGCACGTCCAGCGAGGTCCACAGCTCGCACACCGTGGTGCCGTAGGGCCAGTGGCCGCTCAGCAGCATGGTGGCCCCCGGCGGCACCACCAGCAGGCCCATGATGAGGTCGGCGCACGCCAGCGAGGTGATGAACACGTTGGTCATGCTCTGCAGCCGCGGCGTTTTGGCGATGGCCACGATCACCAGCAGGTTCCCGGCCACGGTGACCAGCACGGTGAGGGTGATGGCGGTGCCCAGCACCCACTGCCGGCCCAGCGCAGCCCCGCTGCAGTTGCCGGAGCCCCCCCAGGCGCTGCCGTTGCCCGTGGGGAGGGGGCTCATGTCGGCCGGGCTGGGCTGGGGGCACCGGCCCCGCCGTGCGCTCCCCGCCGCGCTCCCGGCGCAGCCCTCGGGCCGGACCGGCGGGGCCGGGTCCCCTCCGAGACGGAGGAGGAGCCTTTAAAGGAGCGGGGCGGCCCCGGGCTGCTCCGGAGGGCGAGGGAAGGGCAGCGGACAGCGAACGGCACCTCCTCCCCCCGACGGGCTGGCCGGGCCCGCCCCGCTCCCCCCGGCATCCCCGCCGGACGCTTCAGCCGCTGGCCGTGCTCTCCCGGTCTTGTCCGTGCTCTCCATCCCCGCTCTGTGCCCTCCAGCCCCTCTCTGAGTCCCACACGTCTGTCCCTGTTCTGCACCCTGCCGTCCTCTCCATCCCCTCCCTGTGCTCTCCATCCCTTCTCTGAGTCCCCAGTCTCACACTCTGTCCCTGTTCCGCACCCTGCCGTGCCCTCCAGCCCCTCCTTGTGCCCTCAGCCCCCTGTGTTGCCCTCACCGTGCCCTGCTCCGTGCCCCCCTCGCTGAGCTCTCCCGCCCTTCTTCCTCTCTCCATCCCCTCCCTGTGCCCTCCATCCCCTCTCTGAGTCTCCATTCCCACACGTCTGTCCCTGTTCTGCACCCTGCCGTGCCCTCCATCCCCTCCCTGAGCCCTCAGCTGTCTATGCTGCCCTCACCGTGCTCTCCCGCTCCTCTCTGTGCCCTCCATCCCCTCCCTGTGCCCTCCAGCCCCTCTCTGTGCCCTCCATTCCCTCCCTGTGCCCTCCAGCTCCTCTGAGTCCCCATTCCCACACATCTGTCCCTGTTCTGCACCCTGCCATGCACACCATCCCCTCCCCAAACCCTCAGCCGTCTGTGCTGCCCTCACCGTGCCCCTCTCCGTGCCCCCCTGGCCGTGCTCTCCCACCCTTCTCCCTACTCTCCATCCCCTCCCTGAGCCCTCCATCCCCTCCCTGTGCCCTCAGCCCTCTGTGCTGCCCTCACCGTGCTCAGACTCTCCCCGGACAGGACACACTGCCCCTGGTGACAGTGACACCCCAACATCAGCACAGGGCTGGCAAGGTGACAGCCAGTGACACCCAGGTGACACCCAGGGCCACAGCCACCACTTCACTTCCATAGTTACTGCCTGAGCCTCCTGCCCAGTGGATGGAGGAGATCTTTCCTTCTCCCTTTCCTGAATTTGGGGGGGTGCTGCTGTTTGGAGACCCCCACCCAAATTCACCCTCCACCCACATTTCCTGTCCTACTCTGGAGAACCACCAAAGCTCAGGGAGGCTCCACAGCCCCATCCCAGTTCCCAGGGCCCCTGGGCCGGCTCCAGAGTGGATCATTCCCTATCAGTTATTTATTTATCCAAATCCTGCAACTTCTAAGACAGGCAGTCTCCAAATGGGGCGGTTTGAAGTTCCAGCCAAATGGGGGAATGTTGACAAAGACGGAAAAAACATGTGTAAAAACGATCTGGCTGGCATTCCTTCCCATTCATGAGCTACGAAAGCAGAGCCCTGCTTTTACAAGCTTCATCTTTACAAGGCTGTTTTGGATTTTCAGAGCCCTCAGCCAAGGGCTTGATCTGATCCTACTCAGCTCCCAGCTCTCTGCAGCCTGGGAGAGAGCTGGGAATTGCTGAATTTGCGTCCCTGGCACACACACAGGGCAGGGAGGCTGTCGTGTGTGATCCCTGCACATGCAGCTCCAGGTCACACTCACATTTTTGGGTCTGAGAGCATTGCAAGAGCACATGTCCTGCTTTGAATGTCCCTTTTTTGAATGTCCCTGGGTGATGAGGGCTCTGGGGAGTCACCAAAGGGGCTGTTGGCTTCCCATCCTCACCTCTGCTTCCCATCTTTGCCTCCTTTTCCATCCCTGCCTCCCTTTCCCTGAGCTGAGCTGAGCTCTGTGCTGGCCCCCAGACCCCCAAGGAGCTGCCAGACCCATCCCCAGGGATTTTCCAGCCTGATTTTCCAGCCTGTTTTCCTGCACACAGCCCCTCTGGCATTGCTGGCCTTCCTCCCCCTGCATTCCCAGGCTTTGGTTCTGGATCTTTGTCCCACTTTTACAGCTGGAAAAGCTGAAGCACAGAGGTGCTGGGTCTCACCCCCATCCCTGCTGCTCCAGAGCTTTATCCAAGGAATGGAGACACCAGGAGAAGCATCCTCTTCCCTTTCCCAGCCCAGGACAGACAGACAGACATCCATCCCCTCGTTCTGATGCTTCTCTGTGCACCTCAGAGGATCAGGCAGGGCTGGGGAGGGGAAGGGACAGCCCCAGGCTTTCCTCAGCACCGGGGAATTAACGTGGTTCTGGATCTTTGTTCCACTTTTCCAGCTGGAAAAGCTGAAGCACAGAGCTCACCCAGCCCTCATCCCCATCCCTGCAGCTCCAGAGCTTTGATCCAAGGAATGGAGACACCAGGAGAAGCATCCTCTTCCCTTTCCCATCCAGAAGAAGAATCCTCTCCCCTTTCCCACCCCTGCCAGGACCTCTGGCCTGGCTCTACCTGGGGGAGGCAGAGCCAGCCTGGCAAAAGGCCACAGGAAGCCAAAGGGTCAAGGGTTGTTTAGAAAACTCTGGGAAAATCTGTTTGTGCCATGGATCAGAGCAGCTCCTTTGGCTGTTGCTGCAGGATGAACAATGGGTATTTAAAAATACGTTTTACACACAGAGAGAATTGGAATTAATTAGGGGAGATCCCTGCCTGGAGAGAGCAGGGAGCAGGGAGCAAACATCTCCTTGCTGAGCAGCACATGGAGTTCCTGGTGCCCAGGGATGTGTTTGGAGAGAGGAAACAGATGCCTGAGCTGATCCCAGACACATCTGAGGGCACACGGGCTCTGCTTGGTCACACAGAGTGAGGGGTGAGAGCTATGGATAAAACAAAAGCTTTTTATAGCTGAGAACTCGCTCCCTCCCTGGCATGTACAGGGCACGAGATAAACCCATCACACGCTGGAGTCACTGTGCTGCCCCTGCTCATGGCCACACCAGCTGTGGGGACACCACCAGAGCCCCCTCTCCCCTCTGCCTCATCTTCCTCAGCCTCCCATTGTGGGAATCCACAAAATCAGAGGGTTTTGGAAAGCTGCAAAAGGCCCCAGAGACAGCAGAACTGTGATTAGAGCCAAGCAGCAGCCATGAGATTGGTCAGCAGAAAAATTATTTAAAAAGTAGAAAAGCAAGGACAAATAGAACAATGGGCTGTGTATTAATGCATGTCTCTAAGCTACAGAAAAGTTTATCTAGTGAGATATTAGGAAGTTTGAAGCTTAATAATGGAGCACTGTGCATTGTGTTTGAAGGCTCACAAGCAGGGATTGTATTTGAAATAAGCAAGCATTGTTTAACCACAGGTACCTGTGCTTATAGTGGTTGGATGGAACTACTGTCAATGTGCTTTTGCTTTGTGTGATTGGTCAAAAAACTTATAAAGTGAGCTGTAACATTATTTTCTTGATCTGCTGGCTGGGATGTGAGCTGGTGGCATCTTCCCATTGTCATAACCATGGAATGAGACTGATGCTGGAAAATCAAACAGCTCAAGGCACGTTCCCAGCAGTCCTGTCCTGTTTGTGATTTGTACACAGCCCCTGGCCAGTGACACCCATCCCAGCACAGGCTCCACAGCCAGCCCAGTGCAGCAGTTGATGGCACCAGTGCCACCCTCAGGGGGTTTCACCTGCCCATGCCAAGGGGGGACACCTGGGGACAGCACAGGACAGGGATGAAGGCTGTGGGATGCTCTTCCTCTGCCTGAGGAGATGCCAAGGAGAAAGCAGAACGATTTCACCCAAATTCCCTGCCCAGGGAGGGAGCTCTGGGCCGGCTGGGGTGGGCACAGGGCCAGGCTGGGCTCTGGGAATGGCCCTGCCCCAGCTGTGTCCCCACAGCAGTGACACACTCCCCTGCATTTTCAGAATGTTTCCCCTATCAGCTGCGCAAATCTCGCTTTGAAGTTGTTTGGGATTCTCTGTCACCACATTTCCTTGTCAGCACATAAACAGGCTGTGCTGGAGCTTTAACCCCTGGGTACTGCCTGTCCCAGGAAGCCCTGCAGGAAGCTCCACATAAACTCAGATCCCCACACAAACCCTCCTCCCCTGGCAAAGGCGGGCACGGGAGGGAAAAAATCCCCGGGTCAGAAGAATAAAAAATGATAAAAATGTGCTGTTTCACAGGCATGCTCAATATCCCGAGGCAAATATCCCACAGATAGTTTGTATCCCACATTTCCAGGGGCTGTGCTGTGGTTTTGGGGTGCTTCACACCCTGCTGCACATCTGGAACCTCCCCTGCCCCATCACCCAGTGGGACAATCCTGTCATTGTTAGGTAAACATGATTAGGGTTTAAGAATAAAAAAGGTTTTTATTTTCTGTGTTTTTTAGCTTATATATTCTTAACAAATTATGTTATTCTTATATTCTAGCATAATCTTAAGTTATCAATTGTATAGTAATCAATTATATATAATCAATTATATAATATTTTATACAATATTATATTTAGTAGTGTAAAGTAATTAGTGTTAATATAATTAATAAAAATTTTACAAAAATCTAATGAAGCATCTATACACATTTACTTATGCACATAATTCAGCTTACAAAAATTTTCATGTATCTTTTCTAATCTGTTTATATGCTAACAACTTTATTTTCTTCTTTGCTGTAAATATACTCAAAAATCTTCAATTATTATTTCTTCTATTAACTCAACTTCTTTTCTAATCTGTTTATATGTTAACAACTTTATTTTCTTCTTTGCTGTAAATACACTCAAAAATCATAAATTATTATTTCTTCTATTAACTCAACTTCTTTTCTAATCTGTTTATATGTTAACAACTTTATTTTCTTCTTTGCTATAAATACAAAAATCATTAATTAATATTTCTTCTATGAATTCAACTTCTTTTCTAATCTGCTTCTATGCTAACAGCTTTATTTTCTTCTTTGCTGTAAATACACTCAAAAATAATTATTATTTCTTTTTTTAACTCAACTTCTTTTCTAATCTGCTTGTATGCTAACAACTTTATTTTCTTCTTTGCTATAAATGCACCCAAAAATCATCAATTATTATTTATTTTATTAACTCAACTTTGCAAACCAGCTGTCAAACCCCTCCATAGGATCCCTGTGCCACCCCAGCCTGGCACGCCAGGGGCTCCCACGTCTCCAGCACGCACATCCTGTTTTCCAGTGAAACTCCTGGGAGCTCCTGCTGGTGATGAAAGAGGCACCAGCAGGGCCCAGCAGCATGGGGAGAATGAGGGAAAGGGGCACCGAGCTCCTGAAACCCAGCCAGTGCCAAAGGCAAACCCAGCTCCTGCTCCTGCCCCCCAGATCCCTCAGCAATGTTTCAAATTAAAAAATAAATCATAAAAAGCTGTTTTTCCCTTGTGTTGCTTTCCTGTAGCAGTTATTCCCAATTTCTGCCGTTTTCAGCAAACCTTGCAGGTTCCATTTCTGACAGGTCCCATCTCTGTCCAGCTGCTGAGAGTCCTCGTGCTGCCATCAGGACCACAAGGCTTTACAGATGTTTTCACAGCTCCTTTGCCTTGTTTCTGGGTTTCCTCCAGCTCTTGCTAAAGCAAACTGGGGTGAGGGGGGGAAAGAGGGAGAAGTTTGCAATAACACGGGTCCGGATTTCACAAAAAGTGTGGGAAATACCGAGAAAAAACAACAACAGGAATGACCTCAGAGAGAGCTGGGCTGTCAGGGAGGGCTTTCTGAGGGAAAAAGGAGCATCCATGTGGCACATCTCCCCCTGCCCCTCCTCTGTGCCCACCAGCTCCCCATGCCCCCTCAGGCTGTGCTTGCTTCCAGCCCCAGCAGGGAGGAAAAGCAGCAAAAACAAGGAGGAGAAGGAGGAAGAGGAGAAGGAAGAGTCAAATATTCCCTCCGTGGCTCTGGCCATGGGTACTGTTGGGGAAGATGAAACAGGAAAGCCTTATCAATACGATTGTCTGGCAAAAGGTTTTGAGAATATGGAAACTATAAGCGAGATGGAAATGAAAGCAAGATTTGAGATCCCTCAGTTACTGAACAACTGGAAAACAATGGTGTGGCTGGCTGAAGGTGATCCCCTTTGGATGGAACAACACCCTCTGCTTGCAGACAGCTCCAAGGGTCAGAGCAGACCCTACAGCTTGGCAGAAGGGCCCAAAGAGGAGGTTTTAGGGTTTAAAATGTAACACAGTGTGGCAATGTAATGATTTTTATAGGCTGTATGGAAATGCTGTAGGATTTGTATCTTGTACTGGATTGGTTAGTGAGAATGAGAATATTCAACACAGAAGATTTATTGTATTGGAACGGGAACCCCACTCTCTCATCCACTCTCTCTTCTCTCAGGCCTGCTCTGAGCTGTGCCTGGCAGCTCCCAGCAGGGCCCTGCACCCAGGCCCTTTGCAATAAACCCCAAATTCCACAACCAGAAGATTTATTGTGTTGTAATGGGAACCTCACTCTCTCATCCTCTTTACCACTCTCTTTACCTCTCTTTCTCTCTCTCAGGCCTGCTCTGAGCTGTGGCTGGCAGCTCCAAACCAGGCCTGCACTTGGCCCTTTGCAATAAACCCCAAATTCCCAGCCCTGGCTGCAGAGATCTCTCATCTCCATCCATCCCCACAGTCCTACCCCACTGCTCCTACAGGGTACCACGGTAAATCCTGTGCCACAGAGGATGTTTCCATCCCAGTGCTGCGTTTTGGGGTGCTGAGCACCCCCAGCAATGCCAGAGCCATCCCAGGCAGGGTTTCCTGCTCGGGGCCAGCGGAGATGCCCATCCCAAAGGCAGGATGGGTTTGTTTATGGGGCAGCCTTTATCTGTACGAGCAGCCCTCGGGGATGCGGCTCCGGCCGGGTCTGCCCTTATCGGCAGCCGCGATCGGAGGGGAATGTAAACAGCGAGGGATGGGCTGGAAATGGCCCGGCACCGGGACATCCTCAGTGCCACCATCCTCCCGCTCTACACCAGGGGCAGGGGCATTTCATGGCTTATAAACCCCCAGGATTGCTCTCACACCAGGGGCAGGGGCATTTCATGGCTTATAAAACACATTTTCTCCCCCAGGATTGCTCTCACACCATAGGCAGGGGCATTTCATGCCTTATAAAACACATTTTCAACCCCAGGACCCATCTCACATAAGGGACAGGGGCATTTCATGATTTATATAACACATTTTCTCCCCCAGGATTGCTCTCACACCATAGGCAGGGGCATTTCATGCCTTATAAAACATATTTTCTCCCCCAGGATCACTCTCACACAAGGAGCAGGGGCATTCCATGGCTTATAAAAGACATTTTCTCCCCCAGGACCACTCTCACACCATACACAGGGGCATTTCATGGCTTATACAACACATTTTCTGCCCCAATACCACTCTCACGCAACAATCAGGACCATTTCATGGCTTATAAAACACATTTGCTCCCCCAGAATCACTCTGACACCATAGGCAGGGGCATTTCATGGCTTATAGAACACATTTTCTCCCCCAGGACCTGCCAGAGGAGTGAGCCCTGCCCCAAATCCAGCCCTGCTCAGCTCACAGGGATCCGACCCAGGTCAGTGCTGGTGGAGAGCCGACACCTCGGAGAGCACTTCTGCTCCCGATTTAGAAGGCAATAATGTGATAACTGTGCATCACATGAGGATGACAAAGGCCTTTCCAGTGGAATGGGCAGATAAAATGCCCTGGAGAGGAACACCCAGTAACCCCTGTAATCCCTCTGGCTGTCCTGAGCAGCCCAGACCCTGCCAGGGGGCTCAGAGACCCTGGCACAGAGCCCAAAATGCCCCTGTGGGTTTGATTATGACCCACGGAGCAAGTTATCAACCTTAGATGAAGATCTGCAAGCCATGACAAATTAAGTAGAATGATAGTGAATTTATCACAAGGTGAAAAAGTAGATTTTGGGGTTTTTAGAGTGGGGATTCAGGCAAGATGGAGAGATCTGAGCGTGTCCAGCCTTTCTCCTTCTTCTTCTTCTTCTTGGCCTCCATCATCTGCTGTGATGTTGGCACTTTTAGATTGGTTTAGAGTAGAAGCTCACTGTCTAACATAGGTGATGGGTATTGGGAAGTCATTGTAAATAATGTAAAGTAATAAATTGTAAATATTGGAAAGTTATTGTAAATATTGTTAAGTAATAAATTGTAAATATTGGGAGGTAATTGTAAATATTGTACATGTAGTTTTTAGTATAAAAAATAACACCATCCTGGGGCAGGCAGAGTGCCTGGACTGTCCTGCTGGATGGACCTCGGCAGGGCAGGAGAAAGAATTTTATAGATAAAATACAATAAACAATACAATAAATTCAGACTGAGAAATTAAGAGCTCTGATTCCATCTTCAGCTGCTGGGCTGGGAAAAGAGACTTTGGAACTTTTCTTGGGGTCTCTCTGACAAACTAAAAATCGTGACACGGGAGGGTGACAGTGGCAGGGTGTCACCCTGACCTTCCCCAGTCCCTGACCCCACCACGGTCCATTCTGGAGGAGGAGGAGGAGGAGGAAATGGCAGCAGCCGCCTCTCTGGGCTGGGGGTCACTGCTGATGTCATTGCATGCAGGAAATGTTGTTTTCCTGCCCCAGTGCCCGCTAATGGATCCAGCAGCTGGCACAGGGCTGCCTGCCTGGCACCCGGGGGTTCTTGGGGTCCCACGGGAGTTGGGGGGCAGGAACAGCCCCGTCCATCCCCTGGCAGCACAGCGCTGCCCTGCGCACCCAAATGCTGCTCCAAAAAACGCTCAGCTCTCCCCACTTCCACTGGGATGAGTTTGGCCCCAAGCTGGGTCCGGAGCCCAGCGCGGCTGCCGAGCTCCATCTGTTGGAGCCGGGGATGCTGTGTGCTTACACAGCCATAATTCCTGAAAAATCCCTTCGCCAGGATTTCTTCTCCTGGGAAGCTGAGAAGCCTCGGAGAAAAAGGAAAATAATATTATCTGATTGCTTCTCCTGTGTTTTGCTGCTTTGGAATGTGGTTGGAGATTGTTGGTTTGATTGGTTTTATGGGAATTGTTTTGACTTAATGATCAATCACGATCAGCTGTGTCAGGACTCTGGAAGCAGGCATGAGATTTAATTATAATTTTTTGTAGCTTTCTGTATGTATCATTTCTCTACTCTTTAGTATAGCTTTAGTATAGCATTCTATAATAAAATATAATGGGATATAATGTGATATAATGTGATATAATGTGATGTGATGTGATGTGATATAGTATATATAGTATAGTATAATATAGTATAGTATAATATAGTATAATATAATATAATATAATATAATATAATATAATATAATATAATATAATATAATATAATATAATATAATATAATATAATATAATATAATATAATATAATATAATATAATATAATGAACATGGAGTCAAATTCTCAATTCCTCCTTCATCCTGGGGACCCCAAAAATACCACAGTGTATTTTCTATTTTTACTATAAGTACTCTTTACTATAGTTTATTCTTTACTTTAGTTTTAGCATAATATAATATAATATAATATAATATAATATAATATAATACAATATAATATAATATAATATAATATAATATAAATATCATAAAACAATAAATCAGCCTTCTAAAAACATGGAGTCAGATTCTCAACTCCTTCTTCATCCTGAGGACCCCGAAAACACCTGCGCCTCTCCCACCACACTCTTTAAATCTTTTATTTAATAAAATATTGATGCAAACCCCATTTCCCAGCGCAGCACCCCCGGGGACACGGCGTGTGTGGCCCCCCGGCTCCTCCCGCGTTTGTCGCCGGTCCCCGGGGGAAGGCAGAGCCATTTGGGACGGGGACAGCCGGGCTGGCATCTGTCCCCAGAGCGGCCACGGGAACGGAGCGAACGGGGGGCACAGGGTGGGCATACCTAGGGGGGAAAAATGGGGAGAAAAAGGGGAAAATTGGGGGGAAAAATGAGAAAAAAATGAGAGAAAAGGGGAGAAATGGGGAGAAAGGGGAGGGAAAGGGAGGAGAAGGGGGGAACGGGGGGAAATGGGGGGGAAAGGGGGGAAAAGGGGGGAAAGGAGACAAAATGGGAGAAAATGGGAGAAAATGTAGGAAATGGGAGGAAAAGGGAGGAAACGGGAGAAAAGGGGAGTGAAAGGGTGAAAGGGGGGAAAGGGGGAGAAAAATGGGGAGAAGGAGGGGAAAAACGCAGGAAAAGGGAGGAAAAGGAGGGAAAAATTGGAGGAAAAGGGAGAAAGTGGGAGAAAATGGGAGAAAAGGAGGGGAAAGGGGGAAAAATTGGAAAAATTGGGAGAAAATGCGAAAAAAGGGGGTCCCGCCCAGACCACGCCCATTTAGGGTTAAGCCCCACCCCGTCCAGGATAAACCCCGCCCCAAGACACTCTTCATTAGCATAACCCCGCCCGTTCGAATAAACTCCTCCCACTCCTATGTAAGCCCCGCCCACCGCGAGCTCCGCCCGGTGCCGTTCCCGTTCCCGCGGCGGAAGGGGCGTGGCCCGGGCCGGAAGCGGCGGGCGGGCGGCGGCGGCGGCGCTGGTGCCGCTCCCGGTCCCTGTCGCTGTGCCGGTCCCGTCCCGGTCCGGTCATGTCGGGCCGCTGCTGCCACGGGCAGACGCCCAGCCGTGACATCCCGGGCCCCGGGAAATGCCTCGCCCTGCCCGACGGGGCCCCGCTGCCGCCCGGCGACTACAGCACCACACCGGGGGGCACCGTGTTCGGGACCACGCCGGGCGGTGAGCGCCGGGACAGCGCGGGAGGGAGGGCTCGGTTCCGGCAAGGGGCAGGGAGCGCTCCCGTCCTGTCCCGGGATAGGAACCGGGAGCTCCCACCCGGTACCGGGGCTCGGTGCTGGTTTGGGGGACCGGGGCAAGGGGACAGCGCCTGCCCGGGGCTCCGTGCTGGGAACACGGGGGAACCTCACAGGGAGCAGCCTCGGCCTCCCCGTGGTTACTGATTAATAGCAATCTCTAATATTTGCTGTTTTCCCTGGTAGCCAGCAAAGCCTGGGGGCTTTTTTTCTTTATTTCTTTATTTCCAGCCCCACACTGCTCCAAATTCTGGAGCTGCAAACACGCCATGGGCTCCTTCCCTCTTTGCTGGCCAGGAGAGGAACCTGCTGTAGGGACTTGTCCTTAAGTAAAGTAATAAACTGATTATGCCAAGGGTTCCTCTATCAGAGAGGTTTTGTGTCCCCAAAAGTAATAAACTGATTTTGCCAAGGGTTCCTCTATCAGAGAAGTTTAGTGTCCCCATCCCTCCTTGGCACTTGTGTGTCCCCATCTTTTTTTGCCAGTTTTGTGTCCCCATCCCTCCATTTTCACCACTTTGGCCCCCAGAGAAGCAGCCCCAGCTCCAGGTGGTGGCACAAGGTCAGTGTAGGGGATTCCAGCCACCTCTGCTGCTCCCAAGCCGGGTTTTGGGGTGATTTTGGGGTGATTTTTTTTCCCCACACTTTGTAGAATCTCCCCTTTGCCTCCCTATCCAGGTGGGTGTAGCACCAGGAATGGTGAAGGCAGAAAAACAAACCATGCGAGGGCACGGAGGGGTTGTTGTCCCGCAGGATTTGAGGGGTTAAATGGCAAGGGGAGAAGGGGAAGTGACACTGCTGATTCACATGTGCAGAACAGCCGGGTTTGGGGTTGTTTTGGGCGTGTTTGGGGTGGTTTTAGCCGGGTTTGGGGTGCTTTTGGTAGTGTTTGGGGTTGTTTTGGTCGTGTTTGAGGTTGTTTTGGTCGGTTTTAGGGTGGTTTTGGACGTGTTTTCCCTCCTCTGGAAGCAGCGAATCGCTGAAGGCTCCAGCAGCACCTGTGGGAGCCTTCCCCAGCCCTGAGTAATGCAGCAGAAATGAAATGAAATAATGAAATGAAATGAAATGAAATGAAATGAAATGAGCAATTAGCACAGCAGAAATGAAATGAGCAATTAGCCTAGCAGAAAGAAATGAAATGAGCAATTAGTGTTGTGCAGTAATGAGCCCTCCGGGGCTCGCAGCCCTTTGTGTCCTGCGTGTTTGGAGCAGGAGGAGAAGCTGGGCTGGGTTTGTGGCCGGGGTGTGCCCACCTGGCAGTGCCCGGGGCTGTCCCTGTTGGGGACACTGTGTTCAGCAGAAAGACCCACGGGGCTGTGTGTCTGTCCTGTGGGGCTCACAGGGGCAGAGCATCCTGTGGTGTGTGGGTTTTCCTGCTGAACACACCCTGGCAGCACCCAGAGCTGTGTGGAATGGGGGTCTGGGTGGGTGCAGGAGCTTCTTGGTGACAGCCTGGAATGGGTGTCCTGTCCTGCTCAGGGTGTCCTGTCCTGCTCAGGGTGTCCTGCTCCATCTGGGTGTCCTGTCTTGTCCTGTCCTGCTCTATCAGGGTGTCATGTCCTGATCCAGCTGGGTGTTCTGTCCTGCCCAAAGTGTCCTCTCCTGCTTCATCTGAGTGTCCTGTCCTGCTCAGAGTGTCCTGTCCCATCTGGGTGTCCTTTCCTGCTCCATCTGAGTGTTCTGTCCTGTTCTGCTCCAGCTGGGTGTCTTGTCCTGCTCCATCTGAGTGTCCTGTCCTGCCCCGGGTGTCCTGCTCTGAGTGTTCCTGTCATGTTCCGTCTGAGTGTCCTGTCCTGTTCCAGCTGGGTGTCTTGTCCTGCTCCATCTGGGTGTCCTGTCCTGCTCCATCTGGGTGTCCTGTCCTGCTCCAGAGTGTCCTGCTCCATCTGGGTGTCCTGTCTTGTCCTGTCCTGCCCCATCTGAGTGCCCTGTCCTTCTCCATCTGAATGTCCTGTCTTGCCCAGAGTGTCCTGTCCTGCTCCAGAGTGTCCTGCTCCATCAGGCTGTCCTGTCCTGTCCTGCCCAGGGTGTCCTCTCCTGCTTCATCTGAGTGTCCTGTCCTGCTCCAGAGTGTCCTGCTCCATCTGGGTGTCCTGTCTTGTCCTGTCCTGCCCCATCTGGGTGTCCTGTCCTGTCCTGCTCCATCTGAGTGTCCTGTCCTGCTCCATCTGGGTGTCCTGTCCTGCTCCTCCTGGCCACATCCCCCTGCCTTTCAGGAGCTCAGTTGGAGGAAGGTGGAAGCTCCCAGTGCTGCAGTTCCAGGAATCCCTGTCCTCTCCTCCCAGGAATTCCACACCCCTCTCCCAGCCAGCTAAATGTAGGGATGGATCCTCCTCCCGAAAGAACGGGAGTTGAGAATCACCAGTGAGAAGTTTTTTGGTGTTTTGAGAACTCCCTGGCAGAGCTCCACAGGAACACAGCTGCTGGACGTGTTGGTTTATGGATTTATTGTATATTTACAGTGCTCAGACCAAAGGGAGTTGCTTGTTCCAGGACAGATGGTGGCAGGAGCTGTTTGCCCACACTTGTGTACTTTAGTTAACACTTTTGGGGAGGGCACAAGGACAAATCCCTTTCCCTGTGGCTGGAATGGGAGCAGAGCAGGACACACCTGATCCAGAGGGGGAAGCAAACACTGTTTGCCAGCCCTTGCTGGCTTAGGGCTGTTTGGAGTGATCCCTTTTCTGTGGTTTTTGAGCACTTTCCATAAATTCCTTTATAAGGAACAGGGTGTTCAGTGCTGTTCCTAGAAATCCATGCCTGGAGGCTGGAGCTGGCTGGTTCCTGGTTCAGCTTTGGAGCATTAACCATGTGTGTAAACCCTGAGCAAGGTGTGTGTAAGTGCTGCTGTGCTGAGAGAAGTGCCCATGCAGGAATTCCACCTGCAGCTTTCAGCCCCATTTCTAACCATGACTGGGAATTAAATTCAGTTTTCTGTTTGCTCTGTGGGCTGCTGTGACCTTGGGCAAGGTGGGAAGGGTTGGATCTGCTGCTTCCAGGGGTTTTACCCAGAATTCTAGAAACTGAAGTGCTGCATCACATTTATCACTTAAATACCCAATCCCTGAGCGTTTTGGGCTGTAAGGGAATTTAAAAATGATGGAATGCTGTCCCCCCCAGGTACCAGGATTATTTATGACAGGAAGTTTTTGATGGAATGCCGCAATTCTCCGGGTGCCAAAACCCCTCCCTCCGACCTTCCTGACATTCCAGGAGTCACCAGCCCCAGCGTGGAGGAGCTGAAGGTGGAAAATCACCACGTCCAGAGCTGTGAGGAGAAAGTGAGCGCAGGTGAGTGCAGGCAGCAGGGCCCAGCCAGCCTCTGAGGGGCTCTGCTGCTTCCTAGAACGTCCAGAGCTGCATTGGAGCCAGGAGATTCCCAGGAAATTCTTGGAAAGGCTCAGTGTCACAGGGTTTTGCAGTTGTGTGATCCTCAGCAATGTCACTTTTGGGGTGTAATTTGATAGGATTCCCATTAATTCAGACTTTGGGAAGCTCTTCTGGTTCCTAGAAGTTCCAGAGCTGCATTGGAGCCAGGAAATTCTCCAGAAACTTCTTGGAAAGGCTCAGTGTCACAGGGTAGCAAGGATTTTGCAGTTGTGTGATCCTCAGCAATGTCACTTTGGTGATGTAATTTGATAGGATTCCCATTAATTCAGCATTTGGGAAGCTCTGCTGGTTCCTAGAAGGTCCAGAGCTGCAATGGAGCCAGGAAATTCTCCAGAAACTTCCTGGAAAGGCTCAGTGTCACAGGGTTTTGCAGTTGTTTGATGCTCAGCACTGTGACTTCTGCAGTTTTGGGGTGTAATTTGAGATGATTCCCATTAATTCAGACTTTGGGAAGCTCTGCTGCTTCCTAGAACGTCCAGAGCTGCAGTGGAGCCAGGAGATTCCCAGGAGATTCTTGGAAAGGCTCAGTGTCACAGGGTTTTGCTGTTGTTTGATCCTTAGCAGTGTTACTTTTGCAGTTTTGGGGTGTAATTTGAGATGATTCCAATTAATTCAGCTTTTGGGAAGCTCTGCTGCTTCCTAGAAGTTCCAGAGCTGCAATGGAGCCAGGAGATTCCCAGGAAATTCTTAGAAAGGCTCAGTGTCACAGGGTTTTGCAGTTGTGTGATCCTCAGCAATGTCACTTTTGGGGTGTAATTTGATAGGATTCCCATTAATTCAGACTTTGGGAAGCTCTTCTGGTTCCTAGAAGGTCCAGAGCTGCAGTGGAGCCAGGAAATTCTCCAGAAACTTCTTGGAAAGGCTCAGTGTCACAGGGTAGCAAGGGTTTTGCAGTTGTTTGATCCTGCTGTGGTCCCCAGCAATGTGACATTGATGATTCCCATTAATTCAGCATTTGGGAAGCTCTGCTAGTTCCTAGAAGTTCCAGAGCTGCAATGGAGCCAGGAAATTCTCCAGAAACTTCTTGGAAAGTCCCAATGGGCTCAGTGTCACAGGGTGGCAAAGGTTTTGCAGTTGTTTGATCCTCAGCAATGTGACTTTTGCGGTTTTGGGGTGTAATTTGAGATGATGCCCATTAATTCAGGATTTGGGAAGCTAGAATTGGGTTCCTAGAAGTTCCAGAGCTGGCATGGAGTATTGGAAAGTGCCAGTGGGCTCAGTGTCACAGGGTTTTGGAGTTGTTTGATCCTTAGCAGTGTTACTTTTGCAGTTTTGAGGTGTAATTTAATGTGATTCTCATTAATTCAGCCTTTGAGAAGCTCTGCTGGAATGGAGCCAAGAGATTCCCAGGAAATTCTCCAGAAACTTCTTGGAAAGGCTCAGTGGGCTCAGTGTCACAGGGTAGCAAAAGGTTTTGCTGTTGTTTGATCCTGCTGTGGCCCCCAGCAAGGTGACTTTGATATGATTCCCATTAATTCAGCCTTCAGGAGGCTCTGCTGGTTCCTAGAATTCCAGAGCTGCAATGGAGCCAGGAGATTCCCAAGAAATTCTCCACAAACTTCTTGGAAAGTCTCAGTGGGCTCAGTGTCACAGGGTTTTGCTGTTGTTTGATCCCCAGCAACGTGAGTTTTGCAGTTTTGGGGTGTAATTTGATAGGATTTGCATTAATTCAGCCTTTGGGAAGCTGCTGTTGGATGAGGAGCCCTGTGCAGAGCAGAGGAGCAGCTGCTGCTGCCTCTCCCTGAGCTGGGCTGTGCTGCAGCTGCTGGAGGTTCAAGTTACAATTCAGAGCAGGATTTACTTGGGTTTTAATATCAGCCTGAGTGGGAAATTCCTCCTTGCCTGTTTCTGACCCCATTTAGTGACAGGGACACTTCTCTGAGGCCCTGCTGCAGCAACACGAGCCAATGCTGCCTTGAAAAATTGTTTTTAAAATTATTTGAGGTTATTTCTGAACCTGCCAAGTGCAAGCATTTATCTCCTCTCTCTAAAAATAAAGATCTAAAAGCTCTTGTTGTGTGCTTGCTGCAAGTAAAACCTTTCCAGGGTCAGGATTGCCTCGTGCTGTGACCTGAAGTGGCTCAAGGGAACCCCTGAAATGCTGGGCCAGAGAATTCCTGTCCTCAGGAGCAGCTCCTGCCTGTCAGGCTGTGGGATAAGGGCTGTGAAATGTGCCTGGCTGGGTTCTGTTCTCAGTGTGGTTGTTACAAGGAAATCCAGGGGGAAGAATTCATTATTTAAAGGGCATTATTATTTAAAGATTCCCCCCCAGCAGTGACACCTTTAGCACAGCTTCACAAGCTGATTTTCACACCAACCCTGCTGCCTGAATGTACCTTTTAAACCTAAATTACCCCATTCCTGAAGCACAGCTGCCAGCCACTGCAATCTTTGCTGGTTAATGTGGAATTTTGGGGCCTCACCTGAGGTTTTTGTCCCTCCCAGCAGGTGAGGAAGAGCAGTTTGACATGGACATCTAAACACACCTGCCTGGAGTGATCCAGTGAAGCAGCAGGACTGGTCTGGAGGATTCTCACCAGCAGCCATGCCTTGAGTGCCTTCCTGCTCTGGGAAAGGCAGATTATTCCCTCAGGAGAGCAGGGTTTGTCCTGTTCCAGGGGCCAGGCCAGGGGTGCTGCAGGGGAAACTCTGCCCCCCCTTGGTTCTGGTTCCAGTTCTATGCTTTTTGTTAATCATTTTAATACTGTAACAGTAACGGAAATGCAATCGAAGGGAGAAATAAAAATCACGTGGAGTCTCCTGGTGTGGAGATCAATGCAATAAATGTGATTTCTGTGCCTTATTTCAGCAAGAAAATGCAAACCTGAGGGGTTAGATGGTCCCTGGGGGAGTTTTGGTGTGCCAAATCTGCCCCAGAACAGAGACAAAACTGTCCCAAATGCTTCCAGAAGGATCTGTCACAAAATACTGTAACAGAAATGCAATATAAGGGAGAAATAAAAATCACGTGCTGGTGTGGAGATGAATGCAATAAATGTGATTTCTGTCCTTTATTTCAGCAAGAAACTGCAAACCTGAGGGGTTAAATGGTGCTCCCTGGGGCTGCAAAGCATCCCTGGTCCCTGGGGGT
This sequence comes from Zonotrichia leucophrys gambelii, assembly GCF_028769735.1. Lineage (NCBI taxonomy): Eukaryota > Metazoa > Chordata > Aves > Passeriformes > Passerellidae > Zonotrichia > Zonotrichia leucophrys. Next base: position 2,561,186 of record NC_088191.1, on the reverse strand, counting down.
GTTTTATTGTGCCAGATCTGCCCCAGAACAGAGACAAAAACTGTCCCCTGATGTCAGAACTCAGCACATCCCTCTGGGTGTCCAGAGCTGCTGAGGACCCTGTCAGGGGGCTCAGAGACCCTGGCACACCTGGGGATTTGATTTTGACCCCTGGAGCAAATTGCCAGCTTTGTATGAGGACATGAAAGTCACACAGGTTTGAACGGTGTAATAATAAAATATTCACAGGGTGAAAATGTAGATTTTTGGGTTTTTGGTGTGGGGGTTATGGGGACAAGATGGAGGAATCTGGGCATGTCCAGCCTTTCTTCTTCTTCTTCTCCATTTTCTGCAGTGGTGTTGGCACTTTGGGATTGGTTTAGAGTAGAAGTGCACTGTCTAACACAGGTGATGGGTATTGGGAATTAAGTGTAAATATGTTATGTGCAGTTTGTGGTATAAAAGGACACAGAATGCCTGTGGCTGCCCTGCTGAACAGAAAGAAAATTTTATAGATAAGAATTAATAAACAACCTCAAGACTGAAAAGTGAAGAGTCCAGACTCGTTCTTCAGTTGGACTGAAGCAGAGACATCCTGCACATCTGGGGCAGCAAATATCAGCCAAAACCTGAGACCCTGAGTGCTTCCAGAAGGTTCTGTCGCAGTTTGTGCTCCAGCCTGGCTGAGCTGCAGGTGGGAATGTTTGGGCTCAGTTCACCTGGAGGCTCTTGGAGGGCTCCTGGCTGAGCTGCTCTCCAGTTTTGCCCCTGTAATTCTGTTTTTCTGACATGTGCCAGCCTGAGTTTGTGATCTGTGGTGGAATTTCCCTGCTGCTTTAGCCTTGCTTCTCTTTTTTATCCTGTGGTGAACAAGGAGAAGAGTTTTGGGGAAGAGGTTTAGAAACAAAATCAGTGTGGTTTTGAGAGGGGAATTTTCATCAGAGAAATAATTAAATTTTTATTATTAATAATAATAAATTTAAATAATAATTATATTAGTTATAATTAATTATAATAATATATTTTATATATTATTAAATATATATAATTATATATAAATGTATATAATTAAATATAATTTAATTCTAATAATATAATTAAATAATAATCCTATTCTATTAATAATAAATTTAAATAATAATTATATTATTTATAATTAATTATAACAATATATTTTTATATATTATTAATTATACAATTCTATAAAAATATATAATTAAATATATAATTTAATTCTAATAATTCAATAATAATTGTATTATTATATAATAATAATAATAAATTTAAATCATGAATAATAAAAATTAATAGATTTTAAATAGTTTTAATTAATTTTGCTGTTTGGGTCCCCAGAGCAAATATCTTCATTTTTAGCCTCTGTAATGTTTGATAAATGTGGTCTGGGCATTTCTCAAACCTCACAGAGTCTGTGAAACGTTGCTGTGTTGCTGCTGGGGGGTGGAAGCACCTCAGAGGAGGAGAATCCTGAACTTCAGACTTCCCAAAAACCACAGGGAGTGTCTGTGCACACCAGCTTGGGCAGATAGCATTTAAATATCTGCTAATGATGCTCGGTGGTGACATTATGATATGCAAACCCTCCATAATGAGTAACAGAACAAAGCAATTGCTGCAGATAAACCTGCATTTCTCGAAGATAAGATTGAAGGCTTTCTCTGAAACCTTAATGGGAACAAATCCAAATTTTATTGCCCTCAGGTGTGACTTTATCAGTCTCAGCTGGGTTCTGAGGATGGTTTAGAGAGGAGCTGCTGCAGCTGGGACTGACTTTTTTCTATTTTAAATTGGTGGTTTTGGTTTAAAATAGCACTGCTGGGCTGTGCTGCAGCTGCAGCTTTAGTTTTAGGAAAACTTCCCGTGTTGATGTAAATTCCCCAAAGTTCCCCCACTGCAGAGAGGACTGAAATAGTGCTGGGGATTCTCCTGCTGGCCCAGCCAAAATGAGGAATTCCCACTCTGCTGTGGGTTTGTCTGGGTGTCACCTCCCTGAGCCGTGTGTCTGGGCTGTGTCCCTGTGTCACCAGGGCTGTGGGTTTGGGGGGACACATAATTCTGGTGACCCTGGGATACCCCCAAGGTGCCATCCCAAACTGAGGGCTGCATGTCCAGGCAGGTTTGGGGTCCCCCAAGAGGCACATCCAGGCAGGTTTAGGATTTCCTCAGGTGCTGAGGGCTGCACATTCAGGCAGGTTTGGGATCCCCGAGGTGCCATCCTAAGCTTTTGGGATCCCCCAAGCTGCACATCCAGACAATTTTGGGATCTCTGATGTGCCATCCCAACCTGCACATCCAGGCACTTTTAGGATCCCTCAAGGTTCCATCCCAAGCTGCATATCCAGGCAGTTCTGGGATCCCCCAATTTGCACATCCAGACAATTTTGGGATCCCCTGAGGTACCATCCCAAGCTGCACATCCAGGCAGGTTTGGGATCCCCCAACCTGCACATCCAGGCAGGTTTGGGGTCCCCCAAGCTGCACATCCAGGCACTTTTAGGATCTTCTTAGGTGCCATCCTAAGCTGCATGTTCAGGCACTTTTGGGATCCCTTAAGGTGCCACCTCAAGCTGCACATCCAGGCAGTTTTGGGATCTCTGATGTGCCATCCCAACCTGCATATCCAGGTAATTTTGGGATCTCCCAAGAGGCACATCCAGGCACTTTTGGGATCCCTCAAGGTGCCACCTCAAGCTGCACATCCAGGCACTTTTAGGATCTTCTTTGGTGCCATCCTAAGCTGCACATCCAGACAGGTTTGGGATCTCTGATGTGCCATCCCAACCTGCATATCCAGGCAGTTTTGAGATCCCCCAAGCTTCATATCCAAGCAGTTTTGGGATCCCCCAAGCTTCATATCCAGGCAGTTTTGGGATCCCCCAACCTGCATATCCAGGCAGGTTTAGGATCCCCCAAGATGAGGGCTGCACATTCAGGCAGTTTTAGCATCTCCCAAGCTGCACATCCAGGTAGTTTTGGGATCCCCCAAGCTGCACATCCAGACAGATTTGGGATCCCCTGAGGTGTCATCCCAGGCTGCACATCCAGGCACTTTTGGGATCTCCCAAGGTGCCATCCCAGGCTGCACATCCAGGCAGTTTTAGGATCTCTGATGTGCCTTCCCAACCTGCATATCCAGGCACTTTTGGGATCCCCCAAACTGCACATTCAGGTAGTTTTGGGATCCCCCAAGCTGCACATTCAGGCAGTTTTGGGATCCCCCAAGATGCCACCCCTGCACATCCAGGCATTTTGAGCAGAAAGGAGCTGATTTCAGCCTCGGCCAGCCATGGCTGTTGGAGTTGGCCTTTGGTGCTGGTACAGAAGTGGCTGCCTGTTTTTTGGGGGTGTCAGGTATTGCAGGTTAAGCCCTTAAATGCCATTCCTGCCACCTGCAGGAGAGGTAACACGTGCTGGAGGTGTTAATGCTTTGTCTGTGTCCCGGCAGCAGCTTTGGCAGCTTTGCATCGGTATCTGCAGCTTATGCAGATGTGGGAGCATCAAAGCACCAGGTGCCTGTGCCAGAGGGAAGGAGGAAACCCTGAGAAACACCTGGCCAGGTGTCAGCGGGGTCCTGCTGGGTGCTGGGTGCAGGCCCTGGGGCCATGGGTGCATCGGGGCCTTGTGGGGGCACACAGAGCCTGACCAAAACCCCAGTGTGATGAGGTGTTGTTACCACAAAATGATAAGAAGAGATGTTACATGCTTCATATTTATTCATGTTTTTTCATATTTATTCAAGCATAGAATTGTAGAGTATGGCAACCAAAAATTACTCAAATCACATGATAATAAGAGATATTAAATAGAGATATTCAATGCTTCATATTTATTCATATTTATTCAAGCATGGAAGTGTACAGTATGGCAACCAAAAATTACTCAAATAAATATATGTCATGTCCCTCAGAGACAATTTTTTTTGTTAGAAGTTGTCCCAATTGCAACACTTTCCCTTATTTCTAGTTTTTGGGATTTTTTTTAATTAAATCTTGGCTTACTCATCAATTCAGTTCCACTCTGCACAGGGCACATCTGCTCTGCTGCAATTTGTCCCAAGCCCATCCCTTAAACTTTTCCACCCGTGGTGTGGGACCAAGTGGTGTCAGCATCCCATTGCTCTGGTCCTTCACTCCCTCCCTTCCCCCTGACACCCCCAGCTGCTGCATCCTTCAGCCACACGATTTTGGGAACATCTCCCTCATGCTTTCACCTTTAGAGCCCTTCCAGGAGCAGCTTGTGAGATGCAAAGCTGTGTTTCGTGTCAGGTACAAACAGGCGACGTGTGTAGTTGTGATTGCGAAATGTGTGGACACCCACAATGGGAGAGCTGTGAATTCTAATAATAACTGAGGAAAATAAAGCATGGAAAAAGGCCTTTGAACCTATCTGTTGTTTGCAATTAACCCTGATTGATTTAGGAGCATTGGAATTAAGGTGTTAAAGATGTTGCTTTTTGCTTGCATTTAATCCATAAAAAGCTCTGCAATAATAACCTTTTGAAGTAAAATTTTAGAATATTACTTGTATCCTTGAAACTGTAGCTTTGGAATATATATAAAGGAAATATGCTTAACTCACGCCTTATTGAAGCAGAGAAAAACAGCTTGAGAAAGGAAGATGAACATCCCCTCAAGGATTTATGGCTTTGACCAAAGGGCAGCTGGACATCACAGTTATGAGATTTAGAGTCTCTGCAATTAAAAGGTGGACACACATCTGGGGAGCTGGACCCCACCAGATGATATTCATCTTTCTTCTTTCGGAAACTGGACCGTCACCATCTGGGGATACTCCTTTGAGATACATCCTGAGAAATTAAAATCACAATAGTGTATAGAATTGTGATGTAATAATTTGGAATAAAAATTGCTGATGAGTAAAAGATTGGAAATAGAAACTGCTGAAAAAACTGATGAGTACTCCTATAAATACCTGTAACCATCAATTATCGGCGTGAAGTTGGAGGAAAAACTTCCCCCACTGTACCCAGCGCTGTATTGCTCATACTTTACCATATTAAATAATAAATTGATTGCTGCTTGAATATTGGCCTAGTCAAGCTTCTTATTCATAACAAGCTCAGCATCCCAGGGCACATCCCTGCTCCCCCAGGCTCTGTTCCTCACCCCACACTTGCTCTCCCAGGCCCAGGAGCTGCTTTTGGCACGGGCTGAGCCCCGTTGAGCACAGTGGGAGGGATGGAGGCAGCCGTGGGTGGCTGAGGCACAGCTGGGATGCTCCAGGGAGGTCCAGGCACAAGTTGGCTTTGTCCTTGCATTTCCCATCCCAGCCCCTTTTTGTCTCAGCCCGGTGTCCCTGTGTCCTGTGTCCCTCAAACGCCACCTGCCTGGCCCAGCTTTAAAGCACCATTTGTACAAATACCACCCTGGCTCTGTTTGTTCTCACTCTTTCCTTTTTATGTGTCCTAAGTCATCTCAGCCCTTCCCAGAGCACAAACCTGCCAGTTCCTGAAATCTCAAATCTCAATAATTCATAACATTATTGTTATGAATAAGAAGCTTGACTAGGCCAATATTCAAGCAACAATCAATTTATTATTTAATATGGTTTAAAGTATGAGCAATACAGCGCTGGGTACAGTGGGGAAGTTTCCCCTCCAACTGCACACCGATAATTGAGGGTTACAGGTATTTATAGGGGTAATCATCAGTTTTTTCAGCAGTTTCTATTTCCAATTTTTTTACTCATCAGCAATTTTTATTCCAAATTATTACATCATGATTCTATACACTATTGTGATCTTAGTTTCTCAGGATGTATCTCAAAAGGAGGATCCCACATGGTGGTGGTCCAGTTTCCCTTTGGTCAAAGCCATAAACCCTTGAGGTGATGTTCATCTTCCTTTCTCAAGCTGTTTTTCTTTGCTTCAATAAGGCGTGAGATAAGCATATTTCCTTTATATATATTCCAAAGCTATAGTTTCAAGGATACAAGTAATATTCTAAAATTATACTTCAAAAGGTTATTATTGCAGAACTCTTTATGGATTAAATGCAGGCAAAAAGCAACATCTTTAACACTTTAATTCCAATGCTCCTAGGGTTAATTTGCAAACAAAAGATAGGTTCAAAGGGCTTTTTCCATGCTTTATTTTCCTCAGTTATTATTAGAATTCACAGCTCTCCCATTGTCGGTGTCCACACATTTCGCATTCACAACTACACACATCACCTGTTTGTACCTGACACGGAACACAACTTTGTATTTCACAGACAGATAAAGGTGTCATCACTGAAATTCCATGTCTTGGTCCTGACTGAAAGGCCAGGCAGACAATTGGAGCATTTTTCCCTCGATGTCCCCTGGCAGGGATGATAATCACAAGGTGCCTGTGCCCATCGCATTCCCTCCTCCTGCTGCATTACATTTTACCTTCAATTCGAAAATATAATTGGAGTTTCCTGGGCAGGACTGGGGCTGTGTCCCCATTTATTGTCCTCGTGTCCGCTCTCCTGAGCCCCCCAGCCGATGTAGATTGGGGCAGAGCAGGGCCAGAGCTCTCCCTGCTCAGATCAGATCCCCCCTCCCATCTTTAGGCAGATCCTCGCCTAAACCCGACTTTATTGTCATTGCCCCGCACTTTGATGTTTTCCTTACAGCCCTGGAATCCCGGCCTTTATTTTTCCACCCAAGGGAACGGCTGCTGCCTCCCCCTTGGCCCGGCACAACTTTTTGAACCCTCTGCTGGATTCCAGGCAGGCGTGATGGAGGGGCAGAGATGGCAGAGATACAGAACCCGATGGAAGGGCAGAGATTGCAGAGATACAGAACCTGACAGGGCAGGGGTCCCGGGGGGCGTTGAGGGAATAAATCCTGCTTTGGAACCCTCTGTGAGCAGCAAAACCGCGCAGAAAAAAAAGGCAAAACACTTTAATTTTGCATCCCCCAGGTTGTGCTTTGCCTCCTGCCGGGGGTCAGCCCCGCGCCCCCGGCCCACCCTTTGACAGCTCCTGCAAATGACCCTCTAATGACGGGCTGGTGGCGGTGTGAAAGCTCTCGGAATATGGAAGCGGCCCCGGGGAGGGCTCGCTGAGCTGGGGGAGCTGCAGACACGCTTTGTTTATCCGCCGCCCGGGATGTGGATTGGGGATAATCAGCCCGGGCTGGGATGTGGAATGGGGGCTGGTGTCCCAGGAGGGGCGGGCTGGGGATGGCCCAGGGCCAGCAGGGCCACCAGGGCCACCAGGGCCAGCAGGGCCACCAGGGACACCAGGGACACCAGGGCCACCAGGGCTTGGGGTCCCGCCTGTCCCCTCTGCTGCTCGGGGGTCCCCAGGCGTGAGTCGTGTCCCTGTCCAGCTGTGAGCTCTTAGGGGTCTCGGGGCTGCCAAACCCGGCCAAACCCGGATTGATCAATTCGGCCAAACCCGGACTGATTCCCCCTCCCTGGGGCTGCCAAACCCGGACTGATCAATTTGGCCAAACATGGACTGATCCCCCCTCCCGGGGCTGCCAAACCTGGCCAAACCCAGACTGATCAATTCGGCCAAACCTGGACTGATCAGTTTGGCCAAACCCGGACTGATCAATTCGGCCAAACCCGGACTGATCCCCTCTTCCCGGGGCTGCCAAACCCGGCCAAACCCGGACTGATCCGTTCAGCCAAACCCAGACTGATCAATTCAGCCAAACCCAGGCTGATCCTTGCTGTCTGGGCTGCCAACCTAGCAAACGACTAATTCCCCCTCCCCGGGTGCCAAACCCATGGCCAAACTGCGATCATTTGCCAAATCCAGACTTTGATCCCCTCCCAGGGCTGCCAAACCTGGCCAAACCAGGGCTGATCCTCTCCTCCCCGGGGCTGCCAAACCCAAACTGATCCATCTGCAACCTGACGTCCCTCCTCCGGGGCTGCCAAACCCGCCAAACCTGGATGATCAATGGCCACCTGGATGTCCTCCTCCCCTGGGCTGCCAAACCTGGCCAAACCTGCACGGATCCCCCCTCCCTGGGACTGCCGTGCAGGAGGACACGCTCACCCCAGGGCTCTCGGGACCCCAACATCGCCCCCAGCCCCATCATCATCCCCAGGACCCCTCTGGATGGTGCCTGCACCACAAAGCTCAGAATTCCCTGTTCCTACAGGGCACGGCCCTTCCCTTATCTCCGAGGGGTAAATAAAGGAGGAAAATCCCTTCAGCCTCCCCTTCCACCCTGCAGGTGCCTCCTTGAGCAACCCAGGGTGGGAACAGCTTCGTGCTTATCTCAGGTGAGATTTGGAGCTTTGCAGCATCTCTTGAACCCCTCACTATGATGGTTCCAGAGCTCACCTGCTCTCAGAGCAGGGAGGAGCTGTGGGTGTAAAAGATGGGACACAGAGAAGGGGACACTCACACCCTGGCATGCCATCAACAGCAAAAACCAGCAGAACCCAATGGGCATTTTTAATAGATATAATTTATTGATGAATTGTACAGCTGTGGCCTTTTCACTACCAGCCCTTCCAATGAGGGGGAAAAGGCTCGAGCAGAGCTGTGTTTATTTGTTTGTAACATCTGCCCAGCTGGATCTGCCAGCTGGGGCTCTGGACGTTGGCAAATGCATTCACTTGTCTGAGTTGTCATAGAAATGTGAGTTTTAATAGAAATATAATAAAATTATTGGAAGAAATGCTTAAACCCCAGGGGAAATTGAACACCCCGGTGGTGTGTACACTCAGCATGGCCAGACCCTGGAGCTGCAGGCTCCTGAGAACCTCTGGCTCCTGGTGATTCCCATGGCTGGGAAAAGCAGCATTGCCTGAGCCGTGCCATGGCAGGGAGCCGTGCCCAGCCCTGCCTCTGTCCCACACAGGGCACCCTCCAGCCCCTTGGCAAACACTGGGTGCAGCCTCAGGGAGGTGCCTGGTGGCCTTTCCATGTAGAGCCTGGATCCAGCCAGGCACTGTGGGCTTGCAGAACTGCCGGGCACCTTCTCCTCCCCAGCTCCTGTGCCAGCTTCAGGGTCACCCTGCTGCTCCGTGCAGTGCTCCTGGGTCCTTGGGGCACCTCTGTGCCCCTTCCTGGTGGGCACGGGGTGCCTCAGTTGCAGCCACACTCCTCGACGATCATGTCCTCGTGGTGGCGGACCACGACCTCGCCCCTCTCGTAGTAGAGCATGGAGAGGGGGCTCATCTTCACCGGGGAGCAGGCGGGGCACGGCACCAGGTTGGGCTTGTAGAGCTGCAGCAGACTCTGTGGGAGACACGGGAAGGGCAGAATTACCCCCTGATGGGGTGTGGGGGTGAGGGGATGAGAGGACAGCACCCTCTTACCTGGATATAGGCGTGGTTGGTGGGTTTGAATGTCTCATCCACGGGCGAGGGGCACAGCCCCTCGCAGCGATAGGCGTTGTACTTCTTGGGGTACACGATCCAGCTGCCCCAGCCCGTCTGCTCGAAATCCACCATCATGTCCACCCTGCGGCACAGCGGCCGGCCCTGCTGCCGGCTCTGCTCCCGCGGGGCGCTGCCTTTGATGCGCTGTCTGTCCGTCCTGGTCCTGCGCTGCCGCCGCGCCCCCGCGCCCCTCCAGCCGCTCTCCCGCATGATGTACTTGGATGTCTCGGCCGTCCTGATGAGGCTGTGCTCGCCTGGAGACTTGTCCTTGGAGAAGACGAGCAGCAGCACGCTGTCTGCCACATCCCCGGTGTCTCCCGGTGCGGCGGGAGCGGCGGAACCGTTCATCTCCCACCGGCTCTGCTGCCCGGCGGGCACGGCTTGGTGCAGCCAGCTCCGCAGCAGGTTGGTGACCTCAAAGACTTTCCAGGAGGCCTGGCTGGCAGAGGGGGTGCCAACCACGGTGCCCAGGAAGAGCTGGTGGGGGCAAGCCCCGTCCGGGCGGCACCGGCGGCGCTGGCTGTGGTAGATGTCCAGGGAGGCGTTGTGGGTGCGGGAGAGGCCGGACAGACGGACACGGAGCTGGGCCAGACTGACCTCCTGGCTGCTGGACAGCGAGGACATGTCGAAGGAGAGCGACCAGCGGGAGCCGTTGTGCAGGGAGCCTGAAAGGCAAGGGAACGGTGAGGGGAGAGGTGCCAGAGCTGGGGGGGACGGGGACCAGCCCCGCTGTGAGAGGCTGAGGGTGGGGAGAAAGCAGCTGGATCCACCTGAGAGGCACCAGAGCCTCGGGCAGGGCTGGGATGCACGGGACAGTGGGAGCCGGGGACAGGGATGCGCGGGGACAGCGCTGGTCCCGGGACAGAGACAGTGGCAATCCCGGGAAGAGGGACGGTGCTGATCCCAGGGACAGGGTCTGATCCCGGGGACAGGGTCACCCGGGAACGGTGCTGGTCCAGGGAACAGTGCGGGTCCCGGGACAAGGATGCTCAGGGATGGTGCCGGTCCCAGAACAGTGATGCTCAGGGTCGGTGCCCGTCCCAGGACAGGGATGCCCGCGGCCCCACTCACCGTGCGGGGAGAGGCTGAGAGCGGCGGCGGCGGCGGCGCGGAGCGGGGCGGGAGGGGCGCGGAGCAGCTGCAGCATCAGCGGGGGACAGCGCGGCGGGGCACGGGCCGGGGCCGGGGTCGGTGCCCAGGTGAGTGCCCGGGGGGAAGCTCCGGTGGGTGCCCAGGTGAGCGGTGCCCCGGGGGACGCTCCGCTCGGTGCCCAGGTGAGTGCCCGGCTGGAAGCGCTGCCCAGGCGGAGCAGGGCGAAGGCGCAGAGCGCCAGCGCGGGCACGGAGCGGAGCGGGACCCGCATGTCTGCCCGGGCCACCCGCAGCCGCCCTATTTGTACAGCGGCCCCGAGCGCCGCCCCAGCACCCCCCTCCCCACAGCCCCCTCCCCTCTTCTCCCCGTCCCTCTTCCCATCCCTCCGTCCCTATCTCTGTGCTCCCTCCCCTCCGCCCCCATCTACCTCCCGGCCATCCCTCCCCGTTCCCTTGCCCTCGTCCCCCGCCCTGCTCTTTCTCCGTCTGTCCTTCTCTCCATCCTTCCCCCGCTGCCTCCAGCCTTATCCATCCATCCATCCATCCATCCATCCATCATCCCTGCATTCGTCCAGTTCTCTTTCTCCCCGTCCGTCTGTCCCTCCATCCCTCCTGGACTCGTCCCCACCACCCCTCTCTGTCCCTCTGTCCCTGTGGCCGGGGTTTGGGGGCGGCCACCCCCGTTCTGTGCGATGTCACCGCTGTCCCCAGAGCCCGGGGACGAGTGGCCGGGGCACATCCAAGCCCGGTCAGTTCTTGGCGAGCGGAGCAGCACCGGGGGCACCCCTGGCCCCCAGTCTCCGTGGCGGGACACCCAGAGAGGCCACACTCTTCCATCCCGGAGGGAAATGCGCTCATTCCTCCCGCGGGCACCGGGAACCGCTCCCGGTTCAGCCCCCGCTGTCAGCCCCGCTCCGGTGACGTCACGGCCGCTCGGAGTGACGTCACACCTCTCCGCGGCGCGCTCCCGGCGGCCGCCAGCAGGGGGCGCGCTCCCGGCGCCCCAAATCTCGCGAGATCCCCGCGCTTCTCGCGGCAGCGGCGCGAACATGGCGGCGGCAGCGGCGGCTGAGGGAGCCGAGCCCCCTCCGGAGCCTCCCCCGGCCCCGGAGCCCCCGGCGCCGCCAGAGCCGCCCGCCACCGACGCCGAGACCGGGTATGTCCCTCCCTGGCTGTCCCGTGGGAGCCCCGCGCTGCCCGGGCTCGGCGGGACCTGGCCCCGTTACCATGGGAACGCGGATGGGGGGCTCGGTACTCCGGGGCTCCCTCAGCCCCAGTCCCGCCATGCCCCGGGTCCCGGCCGTGCCCCCGAGCGCCGGTGCGGGCTCCGCTCTGATCTCTGTGCCCTGGCAGGGGGGACGCCGCCATGGTCGATGCCAGCGCGGCCCTGGAGACCGAGTCGGCCAACGGGAAGGAGCCGCTGGTAGGTGCCGGTGCCGTGGGCACGGAGGGGTTGGTACAGCCAGGGGTGGAGCATCCCTTAGCGCCAGCTTTGCTTCCTTAAAGGATTATTTTGGAAGTTAAATCTCCAGAGTGGAGTGTACAAAACAGCTCCAGGCTGCAAGACCGTGGGTTAGGGGAAAGGATTTATTCCCTCTCAGATTCCTGCCTGCCCCGGGCACTGTTGGATTCCTGGCTCTGTCCGCTTGCAGGACGCTGCCGGGGATGGCGCTGAAGCCATGGATGCCCAGGGCGGCTCCGGGGACGAGGAGAACGCGCGGCAGCTGGGCGAGATCGAGCTGCAGTGTGGCATCTGCACCAAGTGGTTCACGGCTGACACCTTCGGCATCGACACCACGTAGGTGATGGCTGGCAGGGTCAGCACGGGGCTTTAAAATGGAGTGTTTGGAGTCTGAGCTCCCAAGGACCTGCCGGTGTCCTTGAGCACTTGGGAACTGCTGTGTTGTGTAAATAAAGCTTTGTCCATGATAAAGGCACCCCCATGAAATACCACTGAGCCTGGTTGCTGTCTGTGCTTTTAGGGAGGGAAGGAATACTTGGAATAATTAATTTCTTAACCCAGTGTAGTAAAGAATAATTAATTTCTTTCGCTCCAAGAAGAGCATTGAGGGGCTGGAGTGTGTTCAGGGAAGGGAACGAAGCTGGGAAGGGGCTCAGTTTGGAGAAGAGGAGGCTCGGGGGGGCCTGTGGCTTGGCTTTTAACCTGGAATAATTACTTTCTTAACCCAGTGTAGTAAAGTATAATTAATTTTCTTTCACTCCAAGAAGAGCATTGAGGGGCTGGAGTGTGTTCAGGGAAGGGAATGGAGCTGGGAAGGAGCTGGAGCACCAGGAGGGGCTGAGGGAGCTGGGAAAGGGGCTCAGCCTGGAGAAAAGGAGGCTCAGGGGAGACCTTGTGGCTCTGCACAGCTCCTGCCAGGAGGGGACAGCCAGGGGGAGTCCCAGGGAACAGGGACAGGAGCAGAGGAGGTGTCCAAGGAAGGGCTGGAGGTGGCACTGAGTGCTCTGGGCTGGGGACAAGGTGAGGATCAGGCACAGACTGGACTCAGAGGGCCTTTCCAGCCTCACAGATTGTGGGATTCTTGAACCTGATGCAATAATTGCACTGTACCCAGCCCTAACAAAGCTGATTTTCCCCCAGGTCGTGTCTGCCCTTCATGACCAACTACAGCTTCCACTGCAACGTGTGCCACCACAGTGGGAACACCTATTTCCTGAGGAAACAAGCCAGTGAGTTTGGGAACAGCTCCTTGGCAGATGTTTTGTGCAGGATCATCCTGGAGGCTTGGTTTTGTCTGAAATCAGTGGGTGGGCTCTGCTGAGACTTGTGGAAAATGACCCAAAATCTCATATTTACAACCACGTGTGGCTTCTTCTAAAAATGATTTGCTAGTTATTTATGAAGGTGTATAACTGGTTCAGGACAGAATTTGGGAGGTTTTGCAGTTGTCTCAGGGTGATCACTGTGTCTGGGTGTCTGATTTTCCCTCCCCAAGTGTAATTGGGGTGTTTTGTTTTTAGATCTGAAGGAAATGTGCCTTAGTGCCCTGGCCAACCTGACGTGGCAGTCAAGGACCCAGGATGAGCACCCCAAAACAATGTTCTCCAAGGATAAGGTCAGGTTCTTTGGAACCTCACAGCACTGGTGGTGTCAGCCAGCAAGAGGAGGAGCTCCCACAAATGTTTTCTGTTCCTACAGGACATTATCCCCTTTATTGATAAATACTGGGAGTGTATGACAACACGACAGAGGCCTGGCAAAATGACGTGGCCCAATAATATTGTCAAAACCATGGTAAGGATTGAGGGGAAATCTGTGGGTTTGGGTTTCTGACATCTGGGCTTGGAGCTGCTGATGCTTCTTAGGCAGCTGATGTATCATTAATAGGAACTATTGGGATTTAAAAATTGTTAATGAATTTGTTGTGATCTTACCCTGTGTAACTAAAACTCCTCTGTTTTAGTGTAAAGAAAGAGATGTGTTCCTGGTGAAAGAGCATCCAGACCCAGGCAGCAAAGACCCAGAGGAAGATTATCCCAAATTTGGGCTTCTGGATCAGGTATGGGATGGGAGGCAGGAGGAAGGTGGGGTCCCACTGATTCCTTTCTGCCCAGTCAAGGGGCAGATCCTGGGTGGGTGGGAGCCCCAGCAGGCTCAGAGTGTTCCCTTTCATCTCCTGCAGGATCTTGCCAATATTGGTCCAGCCTATGACAACCAGAAACAGAACAATGCTGTGTCCACGAGTGGAAGCTTAAATGGCAAGTTCTTTACTTGGGGGGGTTTGGGTATTTGGGACTAAGCTGCATTTCCCAGTGCAGTGAAACTGTCCTGTGAACTGAGCTTGTGCTCAGAACTGTCTCACTGTGCCTTTTTATAGAAAGATTAACTGTGTGTCTTGGGAAGGTTCAGCCCTTTCTGTGCTGTCACCAGATAAATCAAGGTGCTCGCTGAAGGCTGAGCTTGTCACTTTGCTGCTAGAATGGTTTTAAATTTCCTCCTTGACTTATTCAGATTTCCTGTTTCCCATCTTGCTGAGGGTACTCAGGGCAGCCTTGCTGCAGTAAATGAACCTTTAATGACTTTATGTATTAATAATCTTTATTAAACACATCCCAGTAGTGCAGAGAGGAATTTGGGTCTTTCTAAAGCAGGTTAGAGATATCTCGGGTGTGTTGTTTCCATGTCATGCACTGGTTGTTTTTTGTTCCATTTCTGGGAGACTGACAAACATGTGGTGCCACTTCTGTTCTTGCAGGTGGAGCCTCTCTGGGAGGTAAATATTTACCTTTCAGCTTCTAAAACTTAAGTATTGCTGTTTGCAAAGCTTTTCTTGCTCGATTCTCTTAGAAGCCAAAGTCAATCAAAAATGAAAGCGTGCCCTGATGTGATTGCAGTTGGACTTCAATACAAACCAGCAATTCCAGTCTTTAATCTCAGTAGTTAGAAGCTTTTATTTGCCATATTCTGCCCTACTTGACTGATTTAAAGATTTTGTTTATTTATTTTACACTTATGTTTATTTTTTCTGTATCAATTGACCTGATGTTGTACTTTTATGCTTAAACAATTGGTCTGAAATTTACAGTGCAATGGTTTGTTGGGCAATAATTGGTTTTTTTGGGCAAGGCTGACAAACTGGAGAGCCTGAATGTTTGTCTGCACTGAAATCAGGGAGTGCAGCTGGATCAGGTCATGTTTGTGCAGAATATGGCATTCCCTGGATGGTTTGGATCCCTTACACTGTAAGGGAGTGCTGGTAATGGAAGAGCTGACTGGATTTTTAGTTAGCACACAAATGTGGTTTGTGAAGGTGTTTATCTACAGTACATGAAATTTCCATAGTTTTCCTTATAAATCAGCAGTGATATCTTTGGAAATAGCAGGATGACAAAAAGCATGTATGATTTAATTTATTAAAACATGCTAATATTAGTTTTATTGAGTTTGACATGTAGCTTTTCCCACACTCAGTTTTATTACTGAGTGCTGAGTTCAAACTAATTTGCTGCTCAATCACAGAACTGATTTCAGTAGTACTGAAGAGAAACACCTCTTGCTTTTCATTTTCCTCAACTCAGGTGTATTTTATTTTATAGATGGAAATTGAACACTGCGTGCTTTTTGTTGGTTGATGTCAGTGTTCCTCCAGCACAGGGTCACTGGGTTGGTGGCTGTGATTTGGGCTGTGACTAGAATCTCCAATAATAAGAATAATTATATTAAAGCCCCTGTAGTGGATCCCAGTGCTGCTGCAGAAAAAGATTCTTAATTCTCACCTGAAAAGCTCAGATTGAGCTTGTTTTGCTGCTCAGTCTCCTTTAGCTCCCGCTCCAAATTCAGACCCTTCAAAAGCTGAGCAGAAGCCACGTGAAAGTTGTGGGCTTTGCTGTGCTCGTTGGCAGTGAAGTTTGGTTCACAGCACCTGTGGCCAAAGGCACCTGAGCCCAGGAGCTGCTTTGGTGTGGCTGCTGTGCCCCTCTGTCCCCGGGGGTGCCGTGGGGTTGGCATTGGGCAGCAGCAGCTGCTGAGCAGGGCTGGTTTGTGTGTGCAGGGGGAATGGCTGCAGGGGGCAGCGGCAAGGGCAGAGGGGCCAAGCGCAAACAGCAGGACGGGGGCACCACGGGCACGGCCAAGAAAACACGGAGGTGAGAGCTGGGGAGCCATGGAGGGGCAGGGATGGGCACAGGGGTGGCACAGAGATGGGCATGGGGATGGGTATCACTGCCTGGGGGCTGTGTTCAAATCAAAAACAGGACAGGACTGCTGGGAACGTGCCTTGAGCTGTTTGATTTTCCAGCATCAGCCTCATTCCATGGTTATGACAATGGGAAGGTGCCACCAGCTCACATCCCAGGCAGCAGACCAAGAACTTAATATTACAACTCACTTTATAAGTTTTTTGACCAATCACACAAAGCAAAAGCACAGTAGTTCTGTGCTTTTGACAGTCAGAACTACTGACAAAAATTGACAGTAGTTCTGTTCAACCACTATAAGCTCAGGCACCTTTGGTTAAACAATGCTTGCTTATTTCAAATACAATACCTGCTTGTGAGCCTTCAAACACAATGCACAGAGCTCCATTATTAAGCTTCAAACTTCCTAATATCTCACTAGATAAACTTTTCTGCAGCTTAGAGAGTTGTTCTAGACAAGCATTAATACACAGCCCATTGTTCTATTTGTCCTTACTTTTTTACTTTTTACATAATTTTTCTGCTGATTTATTTTATGGCTGCTGCTTAGCTCCAATCACACTTCTGCTGTCTCTGAGGCCTTGTGTAGCTTTCCCAAAACCCTCTGATTTTATGGATTCCCCCAGGGACAGTGGCACTTGTGATGCCCTGAGCTGCTACCCAGCTGTCTGTGCCGTTGTTGGGTGTCTGGGGGTCACTCCTATGATGTCACTGGTGACATCAATCATAGAACTGATTTCAGTAGTACTGAAGAGAAACACTTCTTGCACTGATGACATCATGGGTGACTGATGGGTCACAGGCTATCAATGACTTGCAGTACATGACTGTGCTCGGAGTGTGCAGCCCCTGAGCACGGTGACAGCTCTGCAAAGGATGTCCTGGGGGGGACAAGTGCCAGCCCCTGGGGATGCCATTGTGGTGTTTGTGTGTTGCAGTGACCCGCTGTTCGCAGCCCAGCGCCTGCCCCCCCACGGGTACCCTCTGGAGCACCCCTTCAACAAGGACGGCTATCGCTACATCCTGGCCGAGCCTGACCCCCACGCCCCCGACCCTGAGAAGCTGGAGCTGGACTGTTGGGCAGGAAAACCAATTCCTGGGGACCTGTACAGAGCCTGCCTGTATGAGAGAGTCCTCCTGGCACTGCATGACCGAGGTACAGAGCTCCTTAGGGTGTGCATTTGTGTTTCCTTCCAGAGGCATCTCAGTCAGAGCTTAAACCCACCTCTGTGTTCACTTGCCTTTTGACATCACCACGTTAAAAATGACAAGTGTGTGCTCCCTGCAGCTCCCCAGCTGAAGATCTCTGATGACAGGCTGACTGTGGTTGGGGAGAAGGGCTATTCCATGGTGAGGGCCTCGCACGGCGTGCGGAAAGGAGCCTGGTACTTCGAGATCTCCATGGATGAGATGCCTCCAGACACAGCTGCCAGATTAGGCTGGTCACAGCCCTTGGGTAAATAATCTTACAAAACATTTCTCAGCAGGTGCTGCTGCTGCACTCCCTGTGTTCACCATGAAGGGTTTGTTTCTGCAGGGAACCTCCAGGCCCCTCTGGGATACGACAAGTTCAGCTACTCCTGGCGCAGCAAAAAGGGAACCAAGTTTCACCAGTCCATAGGGAAACATTATTCCTCTGGCTACGGACAGGGAGATGTCCTGGGGTTTTATATCAACCTTCCAGAGGATACTGAGACAGCCAAATCCCTGCCTGACACCTACAAAGACAAGGTGAGGTGCAAGTTCACTGTTGGATTAAGCATTGGCAGGTGGAAAACTGGAAAATGAGTTGCTGTGGCCCTTTCTGTGCCCATCCTGCCTCTTGATACCTCTGTGGTTCCTGGGGGAGAGGCCCAAAGTGTTGATCTCAAGAAAGCAAAGCACTCCAGGATGGGATTGCCCACACCTCCTTTCACCTTCCCCTCCTGGCTCTGAAATCTCTGAGCTGTGGGAGTCACTCCTCACAGGTACTCTGACACCAGGCACGCCTGGCCCTGAGCAGGTGGCAGATAACAGATTTTGGGCTTGTCCCTGACCTTGCTTGCTGCTTTTTCAGGCTTTGATCAAGTTCAAAAGCTACTTGTACTTTGAAGAGAAGGATTTTGTGGACAAAGCAGAGAAGAGCCTAAAGCAAGCCCCTGGAAGCCAGGTGAGTTTTTGCTGTCACTTCATCTCGTGCCTGGCCTGGGTGAAAGGGAGCAGGCATTAATCTGGTCAGGGTTGCTGTGTCCTGACAGCCACCATCAGTGGGAAAACCTTTCATTTTTCAGATCATATTCTTCAAGAATGGTGTCAACCAAGGAGTTGCCTTCAAGGACATCTTTGAGGGGGTTTATTTTCCTGCTATCTCTCTGTACAAAGGCTGCACGGTAAGTGAGGGGTCTTTGATAGGGAATCCCTAAATCCATCAGTTTCACACACAAAGTGTGTTCATGCACAAAGTGTGGGCACTCCAGGAGTGTGCCAAGTGAAAAGGAAAGATGGGAATCATTTTAGTGACTCTGGAACAATCTTGCTGTTCCCATGTGTAACAAGATTATCAAATTGCTGAAGTAACATCAGCAATGTTTGTTCCTGTGGGCTTGTACAGGGTGTGGGGAGGCTCAGGAGTAGGAAGGGATGAAGATGGAGAACTGAAGAGATTTTCCTGGATTTTTAGATTTAATGAAAATCTGTTTTCCACAGGTTTCCATAAACTTTGGGCCATATTTCAAGTATCCACCAAGAGACATCACTTACCATCCTGTAAGTAAAACTGAACTTCTCACCCCATTTGAAAACCTCATTATTTAAATCAAAGATGTTTTGGTGTGATTCATAGCACACCTGTACCTGCCCTTCAGTCTCAATACCTGGACTAAAGGAGCCAAAAAGATTGTGGCCAAAAGGATTGTGTTAAAAAGGATAGATATCCAAATGAATCATTACATTTTAATGAAATAATAGGTGCTGTTATCTGGTCTCAGTTGTCAGTAAGGGGCTGAATTGTTGTTCAAGGAAACACTTGGAATTTCCCCCCTGCCAGAACTGGTTTGAGGAGGGAAACAGCCCTGGGCTGTGTGGTCCCTCCTTGTCCAGGAGTGCAGCTCACTCTGCTTCCCCCTGCAGATGAGTGACATGGGCTGGGGGGCCGTGGTGGAGCACACGCTGGCAGATGTCCTGTACCACGTGGAGACAGAGGTGGATGGCAGGAGGAGCCCTCCCTGGGAGCCCTAAACCCCAGCACTGTGGCTTTGCTGCAGAGGAAGCTCCATCTGTGTCTCAGAGATCAGCCAAGGGGCCAACAGGCCGAGGGGGATGCAGCCCTGGCTGGCAGGTGTGTGTGTGGGTGTGTGTGTGTGTGTGGGTGTGTGTGTGTGTTCACAGCTCCCCACTGCCCCAGGAGGGTGTTTGTGCTGCTGGGGGTGTTGAAGAACCCTCTCCCAGGCTGTGACAGCTCAGGCCCTGCCAGCTGTGGCTGCAGTGACCCCTGGGCTCAGGTGTGTTTGGCTGATGGTGGCCAACAGCTCCCAGCCAGGATGGCTCTGTTGGAACAACATGGCTGCATGCAAGACTGAAATTTGGGCTTCTGTCCAAACTGTATTTTTTTTTCCCCACAGACTGGAAACCAGTTTAAAAATAAAGGCTTTAACTCTTCTTTTTATTCTTGTTTTTGTCTTGTAAATTGTTACAAATGACATTGAAACTCAAAGTAGCTACACTTGGAGATCTTTTGAGCTGAAGATCTCCTGTGCACAGGAGTTACATGGGGCCTAATGATCGTCATTGCAGAGCTTTGGGTGAATAAATAATTTGACATTTCTTATGTGTTGGTACAGAAAAAAATAAATTAGAGCTTAACAAAATTGTGAAGTAAGTGCTGTGTTTAAGCTTTGGGAGAGTAAAAGTTGAGGTTCAGTCAGGCTTGTGTTTGCCTCACTGAGGATGTACCTTCCCAGTCAGCTATTAGCCCAGACCTTTAATTGTAGACAGCACTAATTAAAGCTTTATTTATTCATTGAAAGTAATTAGGGAGGGTGGAGTTGGCTGACTGGGCCAGCACATGCTCAGTTAAGCAACTGCAGGAATTAAATTTTTAGTCCTGCACTTACACAATGAGCTTCAATAAATAAACCATTCTATTTATTGAGTGTAAGTATGTATTCATTAGTGGAGTCTGCTATTAAAGGCCTTGGCTAATTGAAGTGACAACGATTCCATACTTGGTTCCTGAAGGAAGCCCTGCACAGGGTGGTCAGCAGGTCATGGTCAGTAGGAGGTGGTCAGTGGCTCATGGTGGTCAGTAGGCTGTGGTCAGGTTGTGGTGGTCAGCAGGTCATGGTCAGCACGGACATGGTCAGCAGGCTGTGGTGGTCAGCCAGGACATGGTCAGCAGGTTGTGGTGGTCAGCAGGCCGTGGTCAGTGGCTCATGGTGGTCAGTGGCTCATGGTGGTCAGCAGGCCGTGGTCAGTGGCTCATGGTGGTCAGCAGGCCACAGGCACCGGCCGGGCCAGGCGCTGCCGCAGGTGTTTGGCGAAGTCCACCTGTGTCTGGGACAGGACCTGGTTGATGATGCTCTTGGGCAGCCACCCCTGGGGAGAGCAGACACAGCCTGTGAGCAGAACCAGCCTCCCCCAGAGCCCCTGGCTCCCCCAAAACCCCTGGCTCCCCCAGGCTCCCCCCAACCCCAGGTACCTTGAGGTCAATGCTGAGCAGCCAGGTGAGCCTGGTCTGGGAGGGGCTGCCTGGCAGCGGGCGCAGGACCATGCAGGTGGGACCATTCTCAGCCCTGGTGGGGAGAGAGGCTCAGGTCAGACCCCAACTTGGACTTTTCAGCCTTACAAATGCACTTAGGGCTTTCTGCAGCAGCTCCTGCTGCCCGTAGAAACCCGGCAACACTGAGCCTGCAGTAAAACCCTTGTGCCCTGTGGGAATCTCCTCCTGCTCACACATAACAAGGCTGAGCAGGTGTGGGTACCTTATGAAGCCCTCCTGCTCGGGCATGGCCCCGTAGGTGGTGGACATCCCTGCCAGCACACAGGTGGAGCCGCGTCTCCGGGAGCAGCGCACGCTCACAAAGTCCCGCGGCCCCACGATGTTCCCGGGGGTCGCGGCCGCCTTCTCGTGGGTGATCACCGTGTCCTTGCCAATCTTCTCCAGGATCTGCAGTTCAGAATTACAGCTTTCATTTACTGCAAGCACAGCTGAAAGCTGCCTTTGGTCACCAGGTGTTCAGATACAGAGTCTGACAAATACTTGACAATGACAATAATTCCAAATATTTGCTTGTCGCAGACAACTTTTATGAAAAATCCTTTCCTTAAGATTTTTCCTCCTGAGAAGCTGAGAAGCCTCAGGAACAAAATGTAAACATTGATTATCTGTTGCTGTAGAATGCAACACATAGACCTTTGATTGGCCCATGTTAGAAGTTTGTAATTAATGGCTAATCACAGCCAAGCTGGCTCAGAGAGAGAGAGCCCAGCCACAAACCTTTGTTATCATTCTTTGCTATTCTATTCTTAGCTAGCCTTCTGATTAAACCTTTTCTTTTATTCTTTTAGTATAGTTTTAGTGTAATATATATCATAAAATAATAACTCAAGCCGTCTGAAACATGGAGTCAGATCCTCATCTCTTCCCTCATCCAAGAACCCCTGTGAACACCGTCACACTTGCTTGCCCCAGGTGAGAGGTGTTTTCAATTCCTGAGTGAAAAGCTCTTCCCTTACTGCCTCTCTGATTCTTTGTGCCTATTTCTTCCCCAATCAGCCCCAACTTCCAGCAGAACTGGCAGCTCCTTGCAGGAAAATGCAAGCTGTTTCCTTGCATTAATTTCCTGCAGAATTAATCACACAGAAACTGTTCCAGACTCGCCTCAACACAGATGCTGCAAAACCTCCTCTGCAAAACCTCCTCTGCATCTACAGCAGGAAATGCACAGAACACAGGCTGGCAGTGACAGGTGTGACACATTCTCCTACCCTGACTTCTTTGACGTTGGGGTTCCAGTCTCCCATCTGCTCCATGTTGTCCACCAGCTCTCCGTACACCGTGTCCAGGGGCTGGTCCACCACCACCTCCAGCCGGAACACCTTCCCCACGTCTGGCAGCACCTTGCTCAGCACTTTGTCCCCGTTTCCCTGGGAGGGGAGGGCTGAGTTAGCACCAGAGCTGCTCTCAGGGGGAGGGAGGGCTGCAAGGCAGCACCACGGGGCACAGCACCCACCGCCACCGTCTCTGTCTTCCAGTCATCCTGGTCCTCCAGGATTCTGAGGGATTTCTGCAGGGCCTCCTCTCCTTGCTTGATGTAAGACATTTCCATCTCACTGAAGGGTTTCTCCTCCAGCCTTGAACCTGCAGACAGAGGCAGGGCTGAGCAAGAGCAGTGTAATGTGCCAGATGAGTTTTATCTACACCAAATACCCTTCTCCATGCCCAGGGGATGGGGATTACACCCAGTTCTCACTCTGCCTTTGGCTCAGCAGAAGCACAGCCCACCCTCAGGCAGTTTTCCCCCAGCCTGTGAGGGTCTCCCCCCAGCAGGAAGGAACAGACCCCTCAGGTGTGTCACTTACTGAGCAAGGAGCTTCTCCTGCGCACCTGGTGGATCCAGGTGCTGGGTCCTGGGCTGTGGCTGGCCAGCCTGCTCAGCTCCTGGCTGATGGCCACGGCAGCTTGTCTCCTCAGACCTGGGGAGAGAGCGTTGTCACCCACCTGGCCCTTACCATGGGCTTTTCCCCCATTTAAACACTCAACATGGAAAAGTCCCTGCTTGTCACCATCTTGGTGTCCCTACAGGCACAGGGAGCAGCTGGCTGCCATCACACTGCCCTGGGGTAGGTTCTCCTAAGCAATCCTGAGCTTGGCTCCAGCTCCCTGCAGCAGTAAAAACACCGAGGTGCATTGTGCAGGTGCCCAGGAAAGAACAGGGAAATGGAGCACAGAGGTACCAAACCCTCAAAGCCAGGGGCGTGTGACCCAGAGCTGGTCACAGGGACATGAGCCAGCCCCTCAGTGACAGGGCTCAGGGTTTCAGGGACAGTTAACCCAACACGCTGCAGAGTGGGGAGAACATTGTCAAGGCCCCAGCCACCACTTGGAGGAGTTCAGGAAGAAAGAGAGCCCTTTGTGGAGCCTGTGACCCAACAGGAGCTTCTCTAATAAACTTTTGTCAGAAAATCTGACTCTGCCTGTGACAGTGGGGAGAGAATCCCCGAGCCCCAGGCAGCCGGACGGGAGCAGCCTCAGTCCCATCCTGCCGTGGGCAGCCAGACAGGGACTGTCCTGGTTTTGTCCTGTCCCGAACAGCCGGACTCACCAGTCATGTTGCGCAGGTGGCGGTAGGAGATGGCGGCGCAGAGCTTGGACGTGGCTGGCAGCATCTCCTGAGGGGTTGGAGCGTCGGCTGGGCAGTGGAGGTGACTGTGGCAGTGGCCGGGCAGTGGCTGTGGCTGGGTGGTGGTTGTGTAGTGGCGGTGCCCTCAGGGATGTCCGCGCTGTCCCGGTGTCCGTCCGTCCGCACCGATCGCTGCTCTGGCCCGGCCCCGCCGTGCCCGGCCTTAAGTACGCGGTGCTGAAGGATTCTGCCCCGTCAGGCGGGAGATAAGCGCCGTCACTGCGGGCCCTCACGGCGGGCCGGGGCCCCGGGCCAAGGCCGGGCCCGCTCCCCGCGCACAGCACACGGGGCCGGGAGCGTGAGGGCCCCGCGGAGCTGCCCCGGCCCCGGGCACGGCTGAGCCCCCTTGAACAGCCCCGGGCCACGGCAGGCAGAGACCCCCTGAGCAGCTCCGTGATATTTTCTGGAAAATCCTTTCCTTAGGATTTTTCCTCCTGAGAAGCTAAAAGGCCTCAGGAACAAATGTAAACAATGGTTATCTGCTGCTGTGGAATGCAACAGGTGCATCTGTGATTGGTCTCATGTGGTTGTTTCTAATTAATGGCCAATCACAGCCCCAACCCTAACCAGACTGTCTCAGTCAGTCACAGGCCTGTGTTATTGTTTTTCTATTCTTAGGATTTCATCTGGAGGCTAGCTTTCTTCTATTCTTTTAGTATAGTTTTAATATAATAATATATCACAAAATAATAAATCAAGCCTTCTGAAACATGGAGTCACATCCTTGTCTCTTCCCTCATCCTAAGACCCCTGTGAACACCACCACAAATATTCCACAAATTGTGGAATAATGAGCCAGGCTGAGTCTCTGTGCACAGGAACCCACAGAAAGCTGAATATTAAACCCATTGAGCTGCTGAGCCTGGGGCTGAAGTGAGGAGCAGCCCCCCTACTCCCCAGGCCCCGTTATCTGCCCCAGCACGGCAGAGCAGCGATAATGCTCAAGGCTGAGATGACATTTCTGGGATGAATTACGGCCTGGAGAGCAGCACTTGCAGGAACCTGTGAATTACAGCTGCTTCCTTTGACGTCAGCCCCTGCACCCTCTGCAGGGAGCCTGACCTTGCTCCCCCATTTCAACAGCGTGGCCCAGGGGGAGGTCACCCCCTCACTGCGCCAGCAGCCTGGCCACGGGGAGCTTTGTGTCCCCCCCTGCCTGTCCCCAGCTTTCCCGAGGGGATTTGAGTCCCACCTGCCTTCCAGAACACTCCTGCTGCTCCCCAGGGCTGCCATTCTCCACACGGGCCAGGAAACACCTCAGGCTCAGGTCAGCAGTGTGGGGTTACAGGGAGGTGCTGCAGGGAGCAGGAGGAAGGCAGCAGCTGCACCATCCCTGTCTAAAACCTCTGCTGGGAGCTCCTCTTCTGTGCTATCCCTGTCCAAAACCTTTGCTGGGAGCTCCTCTTTGCAGCCAGGCTCCCACAGGTGTGATTCTCGGGTCATGGCACAGCTCTCCCCAGCTCTGGGCTTCAACCACCTGCTCCCACCTTCCTGCACACCTGGGGAGACCCAGGAGGGTTTGGAAGCCCTGGGAGTGCCCAGCCCAGAGCTCTGGCCAAGAACAGGCAGAACACAGAGGTCTGGATACTCAGGAACACCAGAGACACCCCAGTATTGTGCTTGCAGTCCCCCTGCCCTGGGAAGTGAGGGCACACAGCCCTGGAGCTGTGAGTGATCCAGGGCTGTTATCCCAGATCCAGGGAGCCCCTGTGAGAGATCCAGAGTTCTTTTCCCAGATCCAGGGAGCCCCTGTGAGAGATCCAGGGCTGTTATCCCAAATACAGGGAGCCCCTGTGAGAGATCCAGGGCTGTTATCCAGATACAGAGAGCCCCAGAGCTGTGAGTGATCCAGGGCTCTTATCCCAGACCCAGGGAGCCCCTGACTGTGAGAGATCCAAGGATGTTATCCCAGATCGAGGGAGCAACCCAGGGCTGTTTTTCCAGACCCAGGGTTCTTATTCCAGATCCAGGGAGCCCCTGGCTGGGAGAAATCCGGGGCTCTTATCTCAGATCCAGGGAGCCCCAGAGCTGTGAGTGATCCAGGGATCTTATCCCAAATCCAGGGAGCCCCTGGCTGGAGCAATCCAGGGCTGTTATCCCAGATCCAGGGTTCTTATCCCAGACCCAGGGAGCCCCTGTGAGGGATCCAGGGTTCTTATCCCAGATGGAGCCGCCGCTCCCAGCGCGAGGCCTCGGCACAAGGACACGCAGTTGTTTGTGAGAAGAACCAAAACAAACCACGCAGAGCCGCCCCTCTGGCTCCAGGCTGGAGGGCAGGAGCCCAGCTGTGCCCTCAGGAGGGGACACAGGCACACTGTGCCACAGCATGGGAGGAAATGCTGCAGGTGAGCAGGACACAGAGCCCAAAAAGGCAGCAAGAACCCTCAGGGGGATCTGGTTAACTGGGACAGCTCAGCCCAACAGTTCCCTGAGGCACCTCCAGGCTCCTGCAC
This sequence comes from Zonotrichia leucophrys gambelii, assembly GCF_028769735.1. Lineage (NCBI taxonomy): Eukaryota > Metazoa > Chordata > Aves > Passeriformes > Passerellidae > Zonotrichia > Zonotrichia leucophrys. The sequence continues at coordinate 2,535,271 of NC_088191.1, read as the reverse complement.
AAAGTCACCACACACAGGGCTTGGAGTACAAATGTACAAAGTGTACCAAAACCAAAATGATGCCAACCAAAGGCACTGGAGCTTCACCAGGGCCTGAAGGCTCAGGGGCCCAAGAACCCTGAGGCCCCCACCCTGCCCAGCTGAGCCTCCTTCTAGAACATTCCCCTCTCCCAGCCCGTTCCCAGGCTCTGTCAGGGTGACCCTGTCCCTCTGCAGCAGCACAGCCCCATCCCAAGGCTGCCCTGGTGCTATTTGGAGAGCACAGACAAACCAAGCCCCCTGTCCCACAGAGGTCACACCCAGCACCCTGATAAGATAACAGGCTCAAGAACAGCAAGAATGGATCCATGTCTTGACCCCCACCATCTCCTTACACCCCCAAAGCCCTGGGCTGCAGAGATGGGACCCCAGCACCAGGGCTGGGCAGCCCTTGCCTCCCCCCAGCCACCATGGGCATCTCTGCTCTGATCCCCCCTCACCCCAAAACACCCTCCAACCAAACAGCAACAGCACCAACACCCCCAAAGAGCCATCCCTGCCTGCCAGAGACTTCCCAGCCACAGGCTCCAGCTCCATAAATGCTTTTTATTCAGTTTTGTTAGAACAAGAAATAGCATTTCCTTGTTTAAACCTTGGCTACCCACAACACCCACTCAAGCCCAACGGGGCAGAAATGTTTTCCCCCCAAAGGGAATGAGTGAGAGTGGGCCAGCACTGGCCACAACAGCTGCCAGTGCTCAGCCCCAGCAAGCAGAGCTGGGCTTGTCCTCTGTCCCCCCCAGCGTGGATTCTTCACCCAAAGAACTCCCAGGGGAGCAGCCCTGCGTTGTCCCTGCCGAGGTTTGCCCTTCCCTGCCCACACCAGGAGGCTCCTGGGGCCTGGCAGCTGCCCAGAGCCAGCCCTGAGGCCAAGGACTCTCCTCCCCACAGGAGGAAGGGCTAGGACACCTCGGGGCAAAGCTGACACAGCTGCAGCAGCTCCCCCAGCATGGAGCGAGGAAGGGCTGGAGCTCCAGGCTGTGCCCAGGTGCAGCAGATCTTAACCAGCAGGTAATTAGTGGGTTCAGCTGGTAATTAGCAGGCTCAGCTGCAGGGGAATGGCACAGCCTGGCTGGGGGGGTCTGTGTTGGGGTACAGGGGTTCTGCTGCTTTCTGTGTTGGGGTACCCAGGTTCTGCTCCCTTCCCACAGCAGGATCTTGCCACAGGCTCCAGCGTTCTCTCAGAGTGGGGCAGGGGTGCCATCTGTCCCTGCACAGCACACACAGAAGGGACAAGAGCTGGCCTGAGGGATGCTCGTCCTGAGAGAGGGGAACTGCCAGGGCCAGAACACAGGAAAACCATCGAGGTCAGGATCAGGATCAAGGATTTATTTACATGTCAAGGAAACTCTCACCCAGAGTCATGTGAGGAGGAAAAAGCAAACAAAGCCAAGGAGCAGTGATTCGCCTCCCAAACACAAATGCTTGCACTCCCAGTGCGCTGGGCCCTCCTCATCTCCTTCTCCAGAAGGAGACCAAAGGCATGATTTGTGTACAGTTACCAGCACCACAGAAAAGACAATCTGAAAATGAAACCTGCCTCTCCAGGCAGTGTGTGCCTGCCAGGGGGGTCCTGGAGCAGCCCTGGCTCCCTGCAGGAGAGGGGCAGCCCCTCAGTACTCATCCAATGTGTCAGCACGTGGCACTGAGAGCCCCCGCTCCTTCAGAGCCTGCACCTTCAGCTTCTCTGACTCCTGCTTGGCCTGCTGCTCCACCCGCTGCTCCTCCAGGATCTCCTCGATGGACACCTGCTGCAGAGGTGTGTCGCTCTCCTTCTCCAGGTCCTGCAGGAGAAAGGAGCCTTCAGCACATACAGTCACCTGTGGCCATGCAGCGAGTCCCAGCAAACAGTGGGGCTGACAGAAAACAGAGGTGCTGGAAGTGCTCTGAGGGGTGGAGATGTGGGCAGAGATCCCCTGAGCAAACAGTGCTGGGCTCCTCCTGAACCCATCCCAGACGGTGTCTGGTGGGGCAGAGCCAGCAGAGAGGTACCAGGCAGGCAGCAGTGCCACCCTCCAGCAGTGCCACACGAGCTGGAGTTGTTCTTTGTCCTTGTGTCATCCCAGAGGGGCTGAGGCAGCAGGAGGCAGCCCTGCCCTGCAGGCTGGGCTTTCTGTGATGGCTCAGCCTGAGCTGCCTCCACTTCCATCCCAACACCACAGCAACACTTCACACCAGACAGACAGACCATAACCACCCCAGGCAGTGGCATTTGAGCACTTACAATTTCCCCCAGCAGCACCACATTCTCGCCTCTCACCACGAAGATGCCCCGAGGGATGTCGCCGTACTTCTTGCCCACGTGGATGCGCTCCACAGTCTGGTGCAACACCAGGTTCGCTGCAGCAACGAGACAGACACAAAACCAGCGACGTTCCACCGTGAACGGTGGCTGAGCAGTGTCTCCCTGTCCCCTGGCACTCGGTGGCTGCTGGAGCCGGGGCACTGAAGCCACCGAGACCCAGCGAGTTCCGAGCTGAGCCCACCCAAGAACCCGCAGCACAGAAAGTGATGGTGACGCCCTGGGCAAGGATGGAGCGCCTGGCCGGGAGGATGAACATCACCCCGGGAGGAGGACGATGAAGAACATCACCCCGGCCCCGGGAGGAGAATGAACATCACCGGTCCGGGAGGAAGATGATGAACATCGCCCGGTGCTTCTGCCCAACAAGCAGAGTACCAACTCCGGATGAACCTGCGGCACGGGGAGTGCCCAGTGCGGGAGAAACCCCGGCGAAGCGCCCGGTCCAGGGGACAGGACACAGAGGTTCAATCCCCAGCACAGCAGCACGGCTCCCTCCTCATCTTCCTCCTCCTCCTCTTCCTCGCCATCCCCGGTGCTCCCCAGCCCAGCCCGGCCGTACCGAACTGGTCGATGCTCCGCAGGTACCCGATGAGCGTCCGGCCGTCCCTCAGCAGCACCAGGTGTTTCTCTGCGGGAAAGAAGAGCGGAGTGTCGGGCTCAGCCCCCGCGGCACCGGGACCCACCGGGCTGCACGGAGAACGCGGAACCGCGGGGCAGGACCGGGGGGAGCGGGATGCCGGACCCCACGGCGGGGCGGCCCCGGGACACTCACTGTCGATGTCCTGGATCAGGCTGGCCGTGCCGGGCATGTAGTTCATGGTGCCGCCGCGCCCGCAGCGGAAGCGCCGCCATGCGCCGGTGCCGCCGCCGCCGCCCCGGAACCGCCCGCGCCGGGCGGGGCCCACCCGCCGCTGCCCTTTTAAGCCGCGCCAGCCGTGCGCGCGGGGCCGCCGCCGATTGGTTGGAGCCAGAGGGGAGCGGCAGCCGATTGGGCACGGGGCGCGTTGGGGGCGTGGCCTTGGCGGCGGCCATGGAGTCCCGCACGGCCGGGCCGGGCCCGCCCGCGGCGGCCGCGCAGGTAACGGGGGCGAGGGGCGGGCACGGACCCCGGGATGGAAACGGACACCGGGATGGAAACCGCCCCCGAGGAGGGCACGGCCCTGGGGATCGGACACAGCCCCCGGGATGGGATAGCGTCCCTGGGACGGAAACGGCCTCTGGAACCGGACAGGGGCCCCGGGACGGGCACGGTCCCCGGGATAGACAGAGCCCCCCGGGAGGGCACGGACCCCATCACGGAAACGGCCCCGGGGCGGGCGGGCAGCGCTCAGCCGGGCCGTGCCCCGGTAACGGGCGCGCAGGGCGGTCCCTGGGCGGGCCTGCCCGGAGCCTCCCACGCCCCGCCGCTTCTCGTGGCTCTGCTCGCGGAGCCCTCCGGGCGTGTAACGGGGCGGAAAGCAGCGCGGGGAGGGAGGCGCTGCACCGGGACGTGTCTGGGGCGCTGTGCTGGTGCGGAGATCCCGGGAATCCCGGAGCGCTTTGCGGAGCGGGAGGGCCACGGTAACGGGGCCGGGCATTGCCGGGTCCGGTGCCACGGCGGGGCATTGCCGGTTCCGTTACCCGCGGGGTTGATGGCAGCTGGGCTTAGGGCTGCCGTGCAAATCCCGTGTGATGAGAAGGGTTTGCCATGCCTGAGCAGGCTCTGCTCTCTAGCCACGCTTTGGTTTGGTTTGGTTTCTCCTCTGGGCTGTCAGGATGGTCCGGCCCTTCCATAAATCCCGGCACACAGGTTGTACAACCTGCACTGTGGGAAGCAGCTCAGGGTGGAAAAATGCTGCTTTGCCCGAAGGTACAGGGAAATCCTGTCCTTCAGCATCCCCTCTGCCAGGTGGAAACTCAAGTTCTCTACCCATCAGTTATGGGATGGATCCAGGTGAATTCTCAGATGTGGCCTGGATGTGCAGGCAGAGACCCACATGAGCTGCAGCTGCAGGAGCTGAACACTGGCTGGCAGAGCTTGTCTGTTTGAGAATGAGCTTTTCATGAACACTGGCTGGCAGAGCTTGTCTGTTTGCGAATGAACTTTTCTGGAGAGTTTTCCATCCTCCCGTCAGTAATGCAGAGCTGGCATTGAATCCTCCAGGAGCTGCTCACTGTGAGGGGCTGCACATCCTCCCCTCAGCCCAGCTTGGCTGAGCAAGACCTGGTACAGCCAGTTTAGACCAGAAAAGCCTAAAACTGGGGCAGAACACTGCAGGAAGGGCCAGACCTCATTCCTGGATCACCTGTGCCCGTGTCCCATCACCTTCCCTGTGCTCTTCCCTTGTCCCCAGGCGATGGATTCTCCCTATGCCAACGGAGCCTACAGCCCCCCGTACCCGCACTACGCCAGCCTGCCCCAGCCTCGGGGCTTCTACTGCTCGGGGCCCCCGCGCAGCCCGTACCCCCCGGAGCCCACGGGCCTCTACCGGCCCCCATCGCCCGCTCCCGCCTGGAGCTACGTCCCCCCGGAGTGTCCCCCCGAGGGCTCGGCCCTCCGCAGGCAGCAGGTGCCCGGCTACTCCCCACCAGAGGTAAGGGCAGGGCGTGTGGTTCATGGCGTGGGTGGTGGGGATGTGCTAGGGGAAGTGGCTCTGAGTGCCTGGTGCTGCCTGGTTTTGCTCTGAGCAAAAGTGGTGGGCACCCTGTTCTCTGGAGAGCCTGAGGTTTTGGGTCAGGAAAGTGGGAAAGGGGCGGCCAACCTGAGCTGCTGTTGTTCCATCCAGCTGCCAGGGCTGGGTGAGGGGACAGTGACCCCAATTTAATGCCTGTCCCAGGGCTGGGTCAGGATGCAGGGTTGGGAATGACCCCCCTGTAATGCCTGTCCCAGCTCCCAGGGCTGTGTGAGGGGACAGTGATCCCTCTGTTCCCCTGTCCTAGGGCTGTGTGAGGGGACAGGGCTGGCAGTGACCCCTCTGTAATGCCTGTCCCGGGCCTGTGTGAGGGTGCAGGGCTGTGTGAGGGTGCAGTGACCCCATTGTAATGCCTGTCCCAGCTCCCAGGGCTGTGTGAGGGTGCAGAGTGTGTGAAGATGCTGTGCCCCCCCTATAACACCTGTCCCAGGGCTGTGTGAGGGTGCAGGGCTGTGTGAAGATGCTGTGCCCCCCCTATAACACCTGTCCCAGGGCTGTGTGAGGGTTCAGTGCCCCCCTGTAACTCCTGTTCCCATCCCTGCAGACCCCAGGCATGCCGATGCCGCAGTATCAGTACGGAGACAGCAGCGCAGGGGTGACAGGGCAGGGCCCAGTGCCCCAGCCCCGAGCCCTGGAGGACACCTGGAGCCCCAACTCTGGATTTGGGGTGCAGCCCCGCTACGCCTGGCCCGCCTCAGGGCACAGCAGCCTCTACATCTCGGATTCACAGCCAGCCTGGAGCGGCAGTGGGGCCCCTTCCCACCCTCCCTGCTGGGACTCACAGGCACAGGTGAGCTCCTGTTTGCACTCAGAGCACTCAAACCCATGGCTGGGATTCTTGTGAAGGATAAAATGTCCTGGGTGGGTCTTGAAATGGGTCTGACAGGATTTAAAGTGACTCCACTTTTTTGGTGCCCGGTAGCAGCCCTGATGTGACCGTGCTCACAGGGGTCTCAGGTTGAGGGAAGAGATTCTATGTTTCAGAGGGCTTGATTTATTATTTTATGATATATATTACATTAAAACTTTACTAAAAGAATAGAAGAAAGGATTTCAGCAGAAGGCTAGTTAAGAATAGAAAAAGAAAGAATGATAACAAAGGTTTGTGGCTTGGACTCTCTGTCCAAGCTAGCTCACTGTGATTCACCATTAATTAGAAACAACTAACATGGGCTAATCAAAGATCCACCTGTTGCATTCCACAGCAGCAGATAACCATTGTTTACATTTTGTTCCTGAGGCCTCTCAGCTTCTCAGGAGGGAAAATCCTAAGGAAAGGATTTTTCATAAAAGATGTCTGTGACACCCTGATGGGGGATTCAGATTCCTCCTGTGCACAGGTGCTCCTTGCTGGGCTGTTGTTTCTACCATAGGAACAGAGCACAGCTCCCTGTTCCAAGCATCCCCAGCCCTGTTGGGTGCAGGATGAGAGCAGGAAGCTGCAGGTTAAAAGGAAATGCACTTAGAGATGTTTTCTCCCTCTGACTGCAGGACTCTGTCTACAACAGAGCTGAGCAAAGCCCCACCCAGCACAGCTACTACTCTGATGGCAACCAACGGCACTCAGGGCCAGGAAATGAGCACAGGGTGGCCAAGGCTGCCCCATCCCAGCCCAGGGTGCAGTACAGTGCCCAGCCCCAGCTCTACGACGTCACCTCACGGAAACCCACGGCCAGGAGCCACGAGCTGGGCTTCAAACCCACTGAGCAGCCTGCCACACATCCTGCAGCCCTGCAGCCGGAGATTCAGAGGATCCTGCACGTCATGGGCGAGGCTGAGCAGCTGGAGGAGGAGGTGGATGAGTTTGTAGGGAAAAAGACAGATAAATCCTACAGGCTGCTGGAGGAGATGCTGACCAAGCTGCTGCTGGAGCTGGATTCCATTGAGACTGGGGGCCAGGACAGTGTCCGGCAGGCCAGGAAAGAGTCCGTCCACAGAATTCAGGCCATACTGGAAAAACTGGAAAGAAAGGGGTTGTGAAAGCACATGAGCCACAACACACAGCCTGTTGTTGAGGTTCCAAAGAGTTCTCTTAAATCTCAGCTCTTTCTGCTACGCACTATTGACAATGGAATAGCAATAAGCCCTGAGTTAACAAATCAAATCCAGCCCACCAAAAAAGCCAGCCCAGAAGCTCAGCCCTGACAAACAGCTCAGCAAGGGACAAATGGAGAGAGGTTTGAAGCAGCAAAAGTGTTGGATGAAGATGTTGAAGAGAAGTGGGCCAAGGATGGAGCCCTGTGGGGTTGTGCCCAATCTCTGGGTGCCTCCCACAGCCACAGCCAGGCTTCAGACACTCCTCAGATGTGCTGCAAGGTGCAGCCACCAACCAAGACTCTGGGCTTGTCCTCACTGCCTGTAATTTCAGCTTCAGCTCCCTTGCCATGAGCCCCGTGTGTCCTCAGAGGGGTTGTCTGGGTTTAGTGCACTCAAGGAGCAGCACTGAAGTGCTGGAGGGAGGGACTGTGCTGGCACATGTCACATCATGTGGTGCAGAGCCAGTGTGGGGTGTCCCTGTGGGCATAGGAACAGACCTGAAATCCCCGCTCTGCCACTGAGAGGAGTGCAAGTCAAGGCAAGAGCAGGGGCAGGATGCTTGGAAGTGATTTCCAGGTCACTTGGGTCAGAATGCCCTGTTTTATGTCCCTCTCCATCCTGTGAGTTCTGTGTCCCACTGTGCAGCACCACGGGGAGGGAACAGCTCGGCCTGTTCCAGCCTCCTGCACAGCAACTCACTGCTATGTGTGGCACCTAATAAACCCTGACCAGTTTTAAATGTTATTTTGTAATTGAGCTGTCTCAAAGTCTCTTTTTCTTTGAAGAGGTGAGGAAGGTTTGTACCTCAGACTGAAGCTCCAGTCCATACCAATGAACAGAACTTCTGAGAAGGCTGTTTTGGGGTGCCCCATTGCCTGCCAGGCAGTGCAGATGCTCCAGGAGCCTCCAGCTGTGGCTCTAGGGCTGGTGTGGAAGAGGGTTTGGAAGGGATTTAGGATGCCTGGCCATGCCCTGTGTGCTGCCAGCCAGCCAGCTGAGGTCCTGGAGGCAGATCCCACATTCCCAGACAGGGCTGTGGCCTCAGGATGACCTTTGGAGCTTGTTGGATGTGTCCATGAGCACACGTGGTCAGTTTGCACAGCCAGCCATGTCCAGGCTGAGCTGGGAGTGAGCTGGGAGTGAGCTGCTTGTCCTGGGACAGGGAGAAGCTCTGCTGCTGCTTCATTCCATGTCAGGCAGGGAGCAGTTCTGAGCTGTTCTGTGCTTCCAGCCTGGCAAGTGCCGCCTGGGGGCTGCTGGCTGTGCTGGGAGATCAATAATTCTTCACCAGTCCCTGCTGTGCCACTGGGACAGCAGTTCCTGGCAACTGGTTCATCTTGCAGCATCCACTTGCAGCATCCACCCACACCACAAGCCCCAAATTAGAAAGTCTGTCTGTGTTTATCGCTGGCCTCATCTCTACAGAAACCAAACTCTTACTCTGGGTTTGCCCCTTGCTTCTCCAGCACTGCTGGAGTTTCTCAATCACCACGGAGGCTGAAGTGTCGCAGAGGGACTGAAAAACAAACATGAAATCAGCGCCGTGTGGTTTGTGCTGCAATCAGCCCATGCTGGAGTGTTTGTTCGTGCTGCAGCTGGCACAGGGCTGGTATTTCCCTGCTCCTCGGTGCTCCTCATCCAGCTGGGGCCACCATCACCCCAATGTGGGCAGGGGGCACAGGGAGGGACCAGGGGCAGGGACACGGGAAGGGGTCACAGGGAGGGATGAGGGACAGGGAAGAGGGACAGGGGTCACAGGGAGGGGACAGGGACCAAAGGAACGGAACATGGGCACGGTTCACAGGGAGGGACCAGGGACCAAGGGACAGGGAACAGGGGCAGGGAACAGGGACAAGGAATACAGGCAGGGGTCACAGGGAGGGACCAGGGGCAGGGAACAGGGACAGAGACCAAGGGTAGGGAGCAGGGGCAGTGGTCACAGGCAGGGATAACAGGCAAAGGTCGCGGGCAGGGATCGGGGCAGGGGCTCAGGCAGCAGCCCCAGCGGGCACTGCGGGCAGGCACTGCGGGCACAGATTGCGGGCAATCCCCGCTCCGCCCCGGCCGTGACGGCGAGGGCGGGCCGCGGGCAGCGCCGCCCCGGGCTGGGCGGGCACCGCGGCCGGAGCGGAGCCTGCGCTGCCGCCCGGGCCGGGCCGGGCCGCTGGGGCCGCAGCAGCCGCGGGGGCACCGGGGCCGCTCGGGGCCGTTCGGGGCCGGTTCCCGCGGAGCCCCCGGTGGTGGCGGCGGGAGCGAGCGGCGCTCCCGGCTCGGCCGCAGCAGCCCCATGGCGGCGCAGGAGCCGCCGCGGCCGCCCCCGGGCAGCGCCGAGCCGCTGGAGCCGGAGCCCGGCGGGCGCTACGAGGCCGTGGTACCGCACTGGTTCTACTGCAAGGTCACGGACACGCGGGAGCGCTGGGTGCCGTTCAGCGCGCAGGACTCGGAGCGCCTGGAGGCGGCGCACGGCGCAGGTACGGCCGGGGCGGCGGGCGGGGGTCTCGGGGTGCCCCCGGGCACGGCTCCCACCGCCCTCCGGTTCGCCATCCCCCTCTTGGAGCACCCTAAAGAATGGGCCTGCTGAGCTTGTGTTTGCGATTCTTCCCGTGGCTTCCACCTGCGATGCTAAATTCCCTCGAGGAATTCTAAATTCTGGCTTTTTTGGCCATGTGCCCGCTCCCAATAACGGAGAGGATGCATCAAATGGTCTGACCCCATTCAAGTGATGCTGCTCTGAATTATATATAATCACGCTGCTAAGCATCCTCTGGTGAGGCGGGGAGAACGCTGCCAGGATGGCAGGAATTCCTCTGGGGATTCCTCTGTGCCTGCTGTGGCAGCGAGGATTGGAGGTGAGCCCCAAGTCCTTGTGTGCCAGATGTCACCATCTGTGCCACCTGCTGCTGCTGCCACGGGCACAGCTCCGATTGCCCAAGGATTGGCTCGCCCAGGAAGTTTCGGATTAGAGGCTGTGCTGCTCATCCCCAGTGCTGCTGCCTGGCACAGGGTCCACCGGCAGCCCCAAAAGGCAGCAAAATTCATAATTTGAGGTCTGTAGAGAGTTCTCTGTTTTGGAGAGAGACAGGAGACCCTGGTGCACCCTCACTGTTACACAATGCCCTTCCCAGGGCCTCCCAGTTTCACTTTTACCCTCCAGGCCAGGCAGGGAGAGGCCACGTAAGCGTGTGCCCAAACTGTAGAGAAGGACAGGGCAGGGGAATGTTTTCATCTTACCTCCTGGAGCATTGTCCTGGATGTTGTTTGTTCTGTTGCTGCTAAAACCCTGCCTGCTCCCTGGGATTCCAGTGCTAATCCAGCCTCAGAAATGATGGGAATTGGCTCTGCTTGGCATCCTTGGAGCAGGAAAACCCTCCTGGAGTGCTGTGCCCCCTGTGCCATCATCCCCCTGGTGTCACCAAGGCATGCTTGTATTTCCAACCATATTTAACCTCATTAAAAGAGGGGAGAAACCATCTTCTCCATAAAACCCCACCAGATTTCCCTCTGGGGGAAATCTGAATTGGGGCATCTCACCCCGACAGTGAGTTTGGTGGTGGTGCTGTGGTGGCTCTGAGCTGCCCAAGGGGGTGAGCTTGCTATTTGAGGCCTGTGAGGGTTGACTGCAGGTTCTGTTCCCCAGGGAAGGAGCAGGCTGGCGTGGTGGTGCCCACCTCGGGGGGCAGGTACGACGTGCACCTGCGGGAGCGGCGGCGCGTGGCCGTGTACTGGGAGGAGGAGGCGGCCGAGGTGCGGCGCTGCACCTGGTTCTACAAGGGGGACAAGGACAACAAGTTCATTCCCTACTCTGAGGCCTTCAGTGAGGAGCTGGAGGTAAGCAAACCCTTCCTCTGCTGGTTTCCACCCCAGTTTCTCCTGGGCACACAGTGCCTCTGATGTCCCAAACCCCATATGAGGCCGCTGGGGACATGAACTCCAAAGAGGCTTTGGCAGGAATTCCTGCAGCAGATTGATGTGACTGTGAGCTCTGCTGTGAACTCCCCTTCCTCTGCCCTCAGTGCATCCTTCCAGCACACCTGGAAATGCCAGGCTGTCCTTTGGGATGGTGCAAATTCCACCTCACCTGAAAGTGCCAGGCTTTCCTTTGGGATGGTGCAAATTCCAGCACGCCTGAAAGTGCCAGGCTGTCCTTTGGAATCATGCGAATTCCACCTGAAAGTACCAGGCTTTCCTTTGGCATGGTGCAAATTCCACCTGAAAGTGCCACGCTCTCCTTTGGCATCATGCAAATTCCACCTGAAAGTGCCAGGCTTTCTTTGGCATGATGCAAATGCAGAAATATGTAGGCAGATATATAAAAATACCCATCTTGGAATAATTCCACCATTCTGCCTGACAAAGTGCCAGTTTCCTATGGGAGGGGCAAGGTTCAGAATCTGCGCTGAAAGTGCAGGCTATCCTTCTGTCAACATTCCACTCACCTGAATGCCAGGCTTCCTTGGGATGGTGCAATTCCACCGAAATGCCAGGCTGTCCTTTGGATGCATGCATTCACCTGAAAGTCAGCTTCCTTTGCAGAGTGCAAATTCCACCTGAAAGTCCAGGCTTCCTTGGAATGGTGCAAATTCCACCTGAAAGTGCCACGCTCTCCTTTGGCATCATGCAAATTCCACCTGAAAGTGCCAGGCTTTCTTTGGCATGATGCAAATGCAGAAATATGTAGGCAGATATATAAAAATACCCATCTTGGCAATAATCTCCATTCTGATGTACCAAAACCAGTTCTAAGGGGAGGGGGAGGTCTGATGCTGCTGCTGTCAAAGTGAGGAGCTCTTAAACATTCTCAGCATGTGATCCTGGGATGACCCTGCTGCTCCTCCAGCTGATTTCTCTGCTTCTTTTGCAGAGTATTGATAAGAGGTTCTGAAAATTGGGTGGGGAGTGTCCCAGGAGGGTGAACACTGATGGGCAAGCTTCCAGCTGACTCACAGTGGGTGTTCCCTTCTGCAGGAAGCTTACATGATTGCCGTGACCCTGGGTGAGTGGAAGAAGAAGCTGGAGTCCCCCAACAGAGAAGTCATCATCCTGCACAACCCAAAGGTGAGCAGGGCCTGGTGAGGACATCCCCTTGGGCCTCTTGGTGCTGCTCCCTTCAAATGAGCTTGTCCCAAAGGCATTCCACTCACCTGTGCCAACAGCTGAGCCTGCCACCAGCCCCACATTCCTTTCCAACACCTCTGTGGGCAGAGCATGCTCTGGTACCAGCCCGTGTCAGCCACAGCTGCTGCCGCTGCCCTGCTCTGGGTCACTGACAGGCTCTTCTTGTTCCCAAGCTGATGGTTCACTACCACCCCGTGGCCAGCTCTGATGACTGGGTCTCCACCCCCACGGAGCAAGGCCGGCCCCGCACTGTGAAGAGAGGAGTGGAGAACATTGCTGTGGAGATCCCCAATGGTGAGCCCCTGTTCCCAACCCAAACCCTGGGTGAGGGTGTCCACAGGGGTCTCAGAGTGAGGGAGGAGAGAGGATCTGACACCATGATTCAGAAGGCTTGATTTATTAATTTATTATATATATTATAGATTTTATTTATATTATTATATAATTATAATAATATAATATATAATACATAATATATAATATATTATATATTACACATTATATATTATACATTATATTTATATCTAATCTCTAATACATATTATATATTATATATTATATATTATATATTATATATTATATATTATATATTATATATTATATATTATATATTATATATTATATATTATATATTATATATATTATATTTAAACTATACTAAAAGAATAGAAGAAAGGATTTCATCAGAAGGCTGGCTAAGAATAGAAAAGGAATGAATGATAACAAAAGCTTCTGTCTCGGACAGAGAGTCCAAGCCAGCTGACTGTGATTTGCCATTAATTAGAAATAACTCTATGAGACCAATCACAGATCTACCTATTGCATTCCACAACAATAGATAATCAATGTTTACATTTTGTTCCTGAGGCCTCTCAGCTTCTCAAGAAGAAAAAATCTTAAAGAAAAGATTTTTCATAAAAGATGTCTGTGCCAACCCCGAGTGGTGTTTTCCACCCTGCTCACAAAGACTGGAGGAAGCTCCCGTGATCCTTTAAGTCAAGTGCATGTCAAAACATTTTGTGCCAAAAGGACCCAAATGGTTTCAGAAACCTCCCCAGCCCCTGCAGAGCTGCAGATCCAGAGCTGCTGGCAGCTCTGCAGTGCCTGAGGTGACCCCTGAGGTCTCAGTTTGTACAGGAGGGGAGTTCCTTTCCCTGCTAGGGACCCAGTGCTTTGTCACTCACCTTCGTGCTGGTGACTCTCTGGGGCACGTGCTGTCCCCAGCTCTGTCCCCTCCCAGCTGCCCTGAGCTGCCAGTGGTGCTCAGCCCTTGTCCCCATGAGGACACCAGGCAGTTGCTCCATTTTCCATGGGTGCCTGCCCTCATATGCAAACTAAGGTGTGTGGGAAGCAGGGAACAAGCCCTGACTCCACCCGGGCCCTACCTGGGAGATGCAGCTCCCGTGGGGCTCCTCAGAGTGGGCTGGGCATGGGGCAGCTGCACTGAGCCCTCCTGGTCCTGCACTTCAGCTCTGAGCCCTCCTGATGCTGAAATTCAGCACTGAGACCTCCTGATCTTCCAATTCTGCACTGACACCTCCTGATCTTCCAATTCTGAAAACCTCCTGATGCTGAAATTCAGCACTGAGACCTCCAGATCCTCAATTCTGCACTGAGGCCTCCTGATGCTGAAATTCAGCACTGACACCTCCTGATCTTCCAATTCTGCACTGAGGCCTCCTGATGCTGAAATTCAGCACTGACACCTCCTGATGCTGCAGTCCCCTGTGCTGGGCACTGGGGATGAGCCACCACCCCTTCCTCTGCTGTCCTGTTGGTCCAGGTCCATCCCAGGGCAGCAGAGCTGAGCAGGCCCAGCAGCCTTGAGGTGTAAATGCAGGCACTGAGGAGGGTTTTCATGGGCCCAGGTGAGGGTGGGAGGCCCCAGCCCTGCCCAGGGCTGTCTCCAGCAGTTCTGCTCAGCTGCCATGCCCTGAGCTGCCCTCCCCTCCCCAGGAGAGCCGCTGCAGATCGATCACCTGGTGTTCGTGGTGCACGGCATCGGCCCCGCCTGCGACATCCGATTCCGCAGCATCGTGCAGTGCGGTAGGGCTGAGATGGGGGGAAAAATGTGGGGGGAATTTGAGAGGGGAACATGGGGGAAGGAACCTGGGAGAGGAACCTGGGAGGGGAATCTGTCAAGGGAACGTGGGAGAGGAACATGGGAGAGGAATCTGGGATGGCAACCTGGAAAGGGAACCTGGGAGGGCAAACTGGAAGGGGAATCTGGAAGGAGAACTTGGGGGGAAACTTGGGAGGGGAACCTGGGAGAGGAACCTGGCAGGGGAACGTGGGATGGCAACCTGGCAGGGAAGCTGGGGGGGAACCTGGGAGAGGAACCTGGGAAGGGAAACTGGGAGGGCAACCTAGGACAGCAACCTGGGAGGGAAAACTGGGAGGGAAAACTGGGAGAAGAACCTGAGGGGGGAACCTGGGAGGGAAAACTGGGAGAGCAGCCTGGGAGAGGAACCTGTCAGGGGAGCCTGAGAGAAGAACCTGGGAGGGCAAACTGGAAGGGGAATCTGGAAGGAAAACTTGGGAGGGGAACCTGGGAAAGGGACCTGGGAGAGGAACCTGGGAGGGGAACCTGAGAGGGGAACCTGGGGGGAAAACTTGGAGGAGAACCTGGGAGAGAAATCTGGGAGGGGAACCTGAGTGGACAACCTGGGAGGGCAACCTGGCAGGGGAACCTATAGGAGAACATGGCAGGGGAACCTGGGAGAGGAACCTGGAAGGGGAACCTCACCCTGGGGCTGCCACGCTGCCTCAAACCACCCTGACCCTGGCAGGCTGACTGTGGGCATTGTGAGCAGAACACTCCCTGACCACCAAATCCACCTCCTGAAAGGGTTTAGGCAGCTGCTGCTCCTGAGTTTTGCTTCAGAACAGAAGCAGATTTATTTTTCATAAATTTCTATAAGTTTCTTATCCTGCCCCTGTGAAGGAGGTGCAGATGGGGCAGCGAAATCCAGCAAGCACACGTGGCAGGCCATGGAGCCTCCCCTGATCTGTAGTTAAAGATTCAGGGACTTAGGGGAGCAGCAGCAGCTTAAAGACCCCACTGGGATTTCCCCTTAATGATCTTTCATGGTATTAAGCGTGGTTGGTGGCACGGGCTGGCCCCAGAGCCTGGTGCATCTCGCTGAGAGCTG
Source organism: Zonotrichia leucophrys gambelii (assembly GCF_028769735.1). Lineage (NCBI taxonomy): Eukaryota > Metazoa > Chordata > Aves > Passeriformes > Passerellidae > Zonotrichia > Zonotrichia leucophrys. The sequence continues at coordinate 2,519,951 of NC_088191.1, read as the reverse complement.
TTGTGTTTCACAGTGAATGATTTCAGGAACGTGTCCCTCAGCATGCTGCAGTCCCACTTCAGGAAGGCCCAGGAGCAGCAGCAGGTGGGCAGGGTGGAGTTCCTGCCTGTGAACTGGCACAGCTCCCTGCACTCCACTGGCGTGGATGTGTGAGTATCCTGCAGCCCCTGCCCTGGAAAATCCACTTCTTCTGGTGGAAAAGCTGGGAGATTTTAGGGTAGGAGGGAGCAGGGACCCCCAGAGCCCTCCCCACTGCCATTCTGCAGCTCCCATCACATCCTCAGAACAGAAGTTTTTGCCTTCCCTGGCTGCTCTCAGGAGGGAGTGGAGATATAATCAAATATGGCAACCAGCAAGACTCTCTGGTTCCCTAACAACTTTTTCTTTTTCTCTTTTGGTGTTTTATTTTTGGTTTTGTTTCCATTCATCATTGCAAATAGTTTATTTGTGTTATTTCCTTGAAATAAGCATATTTTTTTCTTTTATTCATCTCCAGAGCTATCACATACTAAATCAATATTGAGTATTAAGGTGTTAGATGAGAAAATTCTCTTGTAGGCTTCAGTATGAGATTTGTGTAACCTACAGAATTCTTAATGCACTTGGAGATTGTTTTTAGCCTTCCTATTTCATTTGACTACTTACATCAAACAAAAATGAAGCTTACAGTGATCTCAAATTGAAAATTTGGACCTTGCCATCGTGCTGCACATTGCTGAAGCCTCTGAGAGCTGAGTGCCCCAGCAAGGGCAGAGAGCAGGGCTCTTTATTCTGGGAGTGTAATAGCACAGGCTGTGCTTTGCCTTCTGAGGGTCTGGATTACAACACACCCCGTTGAAAACTGTGCCAATCCTCATCAGAACTCCTATTTTGCTGTAGAAGCAGGGTGGGGCTCAGTGGTTTCCCCACGTGCAGCCCCTCTATCCTCTCCCCGCAGCGACCTGGAGCGGATCACGCTGCCCAGCATCAACCGCCTGCGTCACTTCATCAACGACACCATCCTGGACGTGTTCTTCTACAACAGCTCCACCTATTGCCAGACCATCGTGGACACGGTGGCCTCGGAGATGAACCGCCTGCACCGGCTCTTCCTGCAGAGGAACCCGCGCTTCAAGGGCGGCGTGTCCATCGCGGGGCACAGCCTGGGTGAGAGCCGTGCCAGGGCAGGGCGGGCACGGCCGGGCTGCTCGGGGCTGGGAGGGATGCCAGACATGAAACCAGGGTGTTCCAAGCCCTGTCCCAGCTTCCAGAGGTGTGGCAGCCACAGATTCTCTGGGCAGCCTCTGCTGGTGCTTCACCACTGAGTAGTAATTCTTCCATTTCCAAAAAGAGGTGGCTTGGGTTCTTCCCCTCCAGTTGCTCATGCTCTGCCCATGCCTGGTTTCTAGAGTCACTCATTTTGTTAGAAGGGACATCAGCCATGAAACCAGGCTGCTCCAAGCCCTATCTCAGCTTCTAGAGGTGTGGCAGCCACAGTTTCTCTGGGCAGCCTGTGCCGGTTCTTCACCAAGTAATAATTCCTTCACCGAGTAATAATTTCTTCACTGAGTAATAATTTCTTCCTGACATCTAATCCAGCCTGTCCTCTACCACTCTAAAGCCATTGTCTCTTTTCCTGTCACTGTCTGCCTGTAAAAAGGCCCAGAGTGCAGCTCTTCCATCCCAAAAGAGGATTTTCCCTGTTTCCCTGGTGGCTCAGGCTCTTCCCCTGCCGGTGCTGATGCTCTGCCCCTGCCTGCTTTCTAGGGTCACTCATTTTGTTTGATCTCCTGACGAACCAGAAGGCTGATCCCGAGGAGAAGGAGCTCTGTGTGCAGGTAGGGGAGGCCACTGCCCCCTCCTGCAGCTGCATGGGGATGGGGCACAGGAGCAAAGAGGTGAGCACAAAGTGTGATCCCTCCTGGATCTGTTCACAGGGGTCCAGGACAACCTCAAGCACGGGGGGTATTGAGGAGGTAAAAGAAATCCTGAAGAAGCTGGAGCTGTCTGAGTACTGTGATGTTTTTGAGAAGGAGAAAATGGACAGGCAAGCACTGGTGAGAAGTTCCTCTGTTTTTCTGGCTCTTGTGGCTCTTCTTTGCTTTTCTTCATCATCATCCCAGCTGTGCACATCTCCTGGTACTGAGTCACACATGAACCATTGTAATGGTGTTCACAGGGGTCTCAGGCTGAGGGAAGAGATGAGGATCTGACTCCATGTTTCAGAAGGCTGATTTATTATTTTATGATATATATATTACACTAAAACTATTCTAAAGGAATAGAAGAAAGGATTTCTTCAAAAGGCTAGGTAAGAATAGAATAGGAAGGGATGATAACAAAGGTTTGTGGCTCGGACTCTCTGTCTGAGCCAGCTCACTTTGATTGGCCTTTAATTAGAAACAACCACATGAGACCAATCACAGATGCACCTGTTGCATTCCACAGCAGCAGGTAACCAATGTTTACATTTTGTTCCTGAGGCCTCTCAGCTTATCAAGAGGAAAAATCCTGAGGAAAGGATTTTCCATAAAAGATGTCTGTGACAAACCATCTCTGAGGTTCACACAGTCCCATAGAACAGACTCCTCACCATCCCTCTGCTCCTGGACTAACACCAGCCTTGCTTATTTTCCAGCTCTTGTGCACAGAGAACAACCTGAAAGAAATGGGAATTCCCTTAGGGCCCAGAATGAAAATACTCCATTACATCAGCTCTGAGACAGGGATGAAGGTTTGTTCTCCACATGGTTTGTGCTCATCCCATCCCACCCCACCCCACTGCACCCCTCTGACACCAGGACCCCTTTGTGCTGCTGCAGGGTCGGAGCTCAGCAGCTCCTGGGCACAGTGAAGGTGAGGCTGAGCCAGGGTCCCCATCCCAGCTTGGGGACAGCTCTGAGGATGGCAGGAGCTGCCAGTACCGGGACGTTGGCCTGGGACAGGTACAACAGCTCTGGCTGCACCCCAAACCCTTGTGACACAGCACAGGGATTGTCTGATGAACAAATCTGAACATCCCCCATTCCAGGTGTCAGCAAACTACCCCCAGCTGAACTACAAGCCCAGCATCTTCTTTGCCTTTGGCTCTCCCATCGGGATGTTCCTCACGGTGCGGGGAGTGAAGCGCATCGACCCCAACTACAGCCTGCCCACCTGCAAGGGCTTCTTCAACATCTTCCACCCCGTAGGTATAAGAGCCAGAGCTGTGTCCTGTGTGACACACAGGTAGAGCACGAGCCCTGGCCGCTGTCACTGTCCCCCTCTCGTGTGCAGTTTGACCCCGTGGCGTATCGGATCGAGCCCATGATCGTCCCGGAGCTGGAGTTCGAGCCCATGCTGCTGCCCCACCACAAGGGCAGGAAGAGGATGCACCTGGGTAAGGCACAGGCAGCCCCTTTCCCCCGGGCTGGGGTCACTGCTGCAGCCCCCAGCCCCACAGCCAGCCCCCTCCTGCCTTGCAGAGCTGAAGGAAGGGCTGACCCGCATGAGCGTGGATCTGAAGAACAACCTGCTGGGCTCCCTGAGGGTGGCCTGGCAGTCCTTCACCCGCTCCCCCGTGCTTGCCCTGGAGGCTGGGAGCTCTGAGGCTGAGGCAGAGGCAGAGGCTGGCGCTGAGAAGCAGCCAGGTTGGTGCTGGGGGCATGGGGGAGCCAGGGGTGCAGCCGTGGGAGCTGTGCCCAAAGGTGGGCACAGGTGATGGGCAGGGTGGCTGTGGCACTCCAGGCACCTGCATCTCCCTGAATGCTGTGGCCTTCCCCTCTTAGCACCTGATGAAGGGGTTTTCTGGGGGGGTCTCAGCACACCACACCACGTTTTAAGCCCACTCCCCTCCTCTGGCAGCACTTCAGCTGCCTCTCCCCTGAGTGAGGGAGGGCACGGCCCTGCTGTTGTATTGCCACGGCTGCTGGTGGCCTGGGGCTGAGCCAGGCTGCTCCTCCTCCCTGCAGACACAAGGGCAGAGGAGCCCCCAGCAGCAGTGAAGGAGGAGACCCCTCCCATCAACGTGGGGAGGCTCAACGGGGGGAACCGCATCGACTACGTGCTGCAGGAGAAGCCCATAGAGAGCTTCAACGAGTATCTGTTTGCACTCCAGGGGCATCTCTGCTACTGGTGAGTGTCTGTGCCATGCTCAGGACTTCAGATTTACCTGTGGTGAAGCAGAATGGCATCAGTTTCAGAGGCAGTGTAGTGAGAAAAGCCTCAGGTGGTTGAGGGAGCAAGATTTTGTCCTGTCTGTGACACACAGAGGGTGGGCATGGACAGAGGGAGGAGATTTGTGCTTCTCCTGGTGCTGCCCCAGCTATCACAGAGTGCAGGGAACCATTCCCTCCTGATTCCCTTTCCTCCCCTGCAGGGAGTCAGAGGACACCGTGCTGCTGGTTCTGAAGGAGATCTACCAGACACAAGGCATCACACTGGACCAGCCTTTACCAGGGAGCCAGTGACCCACCTGTGCTCTTCTGGCTGTAAGTCACCTCTGGATTTCCCAGGACACCTCAGAGGAGATCTGCTTGGTTTAGGGGAGAATTATCCATTATCTAAGGCAGGGAACGTGTGTCAGCTTTCTTCTTTTGCTGTCAGCACCTTTGGCTTCTTCCCTCTTCCCTCCATGATCAGACAAGAGGAGAGGAGCAGGGAGGCTCCAGGGGCTGGATTCTGACTGCAGCTATTGCTGTGTTCTCCTTTTGCTCTCTCAGGTTCAATCCCACAGAGCACTCACCAGGAAAGTCCAGATCTCATCTCTGCCTTCCTCTCTCCTCTGCTGCCGTGTCCTGCATGCTGCTTCCTGGAGACAGGATGGATTTTCCTCCATTTTGGCTAGGGGTAGGGGGAAAAACCATCAAGGAAAAACCACTTCAGCTCCAACACACACACACACCACCTGTACAGTGACTCCCTGTGGCAACGTGTGCTTTCAGCCTGCACCCTGTGAGCCCCCACACCAGCAGACGAGCTGTCCGGGCTCAGAGCCCACACCTGGCTCTGTGAGGACACTCACAGCCTGGGACTTGAGGAGAAAAAGCCTTAAACACAGCGTGGGAAGAGCTGCAGCAGCCTTGGAGCAAGGGAGATTGCTGAGTGCTAATACAAAAACACAAAACCCCCCTAGCAGGGCACAGGAGGTGAAACCCAGGGCACAGAGAGCTGCTGAGCCATGGGGGCTGGCCAGCATCATCCCTGCACTGCTGCTGCATCTCTGGGCACCCCTGCACTGCAGCCAGGCAGGGCTGCCCCTAAAGCACCCTGTGAGAGTGGCATGCTCGTGCTCCTCCCTGCTGTGGGGTGCTGCTGGAGACAGCTCTGCACCCAAAACCCAGCCCAACCCAGCCCATTCTGAACACCCAGACCCTCCCCATGGCCCTAACCCAGCCAGTGCTGCTGGGGACAGCTCTGCACCCCAAACCCAACCCACCCAGACCCTCCCCAGTGCTGCTGGGGACAGCTCTGCACCCAAACCCAGCCCATCCTGAACACCCAGAGCCTCCCCACAGCCCTGACCCAGCCAGTGCCCTGCTGTCCCTACTCCAAGGAAAGCTTCCCCCCCCCAGCTGGCAGTGCCAGCCCTCTGAGCCCTGCAGGGACACAGAGCAGCGTGAGCAGCAGCTGAGCATGGAGATCTGTGCCCTCTCCACGCTCCCATCCTGGTTTAGCTTTAAATGTCCAAAATGCAGCCAGCAAGGTGGAGCACAGACGCAGCAGGGTGTGGGCACTGCAGGAATGACCCCAGCTCTGTAGGCAGCTCAGTGTGCACTGCCTTGAAGCTCTTTGCTGAGGGGCAGGGCTGGAGAACCTCTGTGATGCTTCCCTGGGGCTCCAGTGCTGGGTGAGGTGTTGCTGTGCAGCCTTTGGAGAGCCAAACCACTTTTCCCTCCTGCTGACTTTTGCCCTGCATGGGGTAAGGAGCCTTTTTTCCCCCCACAGAGCCTGTTGGTTTGTTTTTCCTCCATTGTCTGTTATTTGCACTATTGGAAGGGTTTTGTTTGCAGCCTCCATCCCTCCTCCCCTCCCAAGGAACAGAAGCTGTTCTGTACCTGACTGCAGGAACAGCCAAGCTGCTTGGTCAGCACCTGACTGGCTGAAATCTCATGGGAGCAGGAAAAGGGACAGTCTTAACATGGGACACTAATGATCAGCTTTTTAAGTTATGCACTTTGTTAAAAAAAAAAGGAAGTTAAATACATTTTAAATGTTATTTAATGTCTTTTCCAGTAAAAGCCAAAATAAATAAGTAGGTGACTGTGGTGTGTGCATGTCCAGGGGGAGAGGGAAGGGCTGGAAAAGTCAGATGTGGAGTTTTGGGGGAAAGTGAAGCTATTTCTGTGATTCTACTGAAGCTGCAGAGTTACAGAGGGTGCAAGCTGCAGCTGATGGGTTGGTGTTTCATTGCTGACTCACCTGCCTTGCTCTGCTGCAGCCTCACCTGTGCTGTTTGCATGAACACACACCTGAAATCTGTCTTGGAAGGGACCAGGGACAAACAGCTGCTCCCAGAGGAGCTTTGATCCCTGGATCTCAGCAGCACTCAGCCCTTCCTTGTGTGAGACACACCAGGGAAATGAGGGATGCTTCCAAACACCATTATTTCATTTTTTGCTGTCATTTCCTTGAAACTACTAAAGCTGCAAGGAAAGAGCGCCCATCAGAAACCCCTGCAAGCACCAGAGGAAATGGTTTATAAAGCAACAACCCAAACCTTGAAATGAAAGTTTTAGTACCACGGGTCATTACAAAAATTAAACTCCTTTATTTGGGACATTAGAAAAGCTCAAAGTTGGCAGGTCCTGCACTTCATTTCCCAGGAGAAGGGCTGGGACAGCTCAGCTGGGCTGCAGAGAGGTGGCCAATGGTGCTTCCTGGGCTGGATACAAGAACTTCCACCAGACTGGGCACACTGGGCTGGGCCATTTTCCCAGTTCGGGACCTTCACACCCAACTGTCTCTGTGCAGGTTGGCACCTTGAGTGCCCCCCTCATTTCACAGTGGGCCTGAAGAAGGGGTGGCCTAAAAAATCCAGTGAAATGCAGCAACACAAGGGCCAGGGCAGGGAACTCACCAGCTCAGCAGGGAACACCTGCCCAGGGCTTCATCCTCACTTCTCCTGAGCAGCCTCCCCCCAGCCTCACCCTGCCCTGGCATCCAGGGAGAGGCAGGACAGAGCCTGGCACTAAATGTTCATGTGGAAGCTGGGAGATGGAGGCTTCTCCTCGTGTCCTGGCAGCGCTTTGGGCTTGGCCAGAGATGGTTTGTGGCACGTGGTGTCTGTCAGGGGAGGGTAGTACTGCCTGTAGCACAGGTATGCCAGCAGCAAACCCATCACTGAGCCAGCCAACACATCTGTGGGTGAGACCAGAGCAAAGTTAACGGCCCTTCACCCTCCCAAGCCTTGTGAGCAATTCCTCATGATCAATTCCTCAGCAGAAGCTTTTCTGCTAGATCCATAACCTGATTTAGCTGCAAACTCAAGCTTGGTGTGGATTTCAAAACCATTTCCCTGCAGCTGGCAGCAAAATTGCCACTGGAGGAGTGAAAAAACAAACCCCAAGTTGCTGCTGGGGAGTCTGAACATTTCTGTGGCACCAAACCCCCTGTGCCTGCTCAGGGCACCTGCTGAGCCCATCCAGGTGCACCAGAAACCCTCACCCACCTTCCCAGTGGTGTTTGTAGTCGCAGGTGCGGGACACGGCGATGAGGGTGGCGAGGAAGAGGGGCAGGAGGAAGGCACAGAAGCGCAGGGCCCGGCCCCCCCGGCCTGGGACGAAGCTGTGCAGCTTCCCTGCCAGGTAGAAGGCAGAGAAGGCAAGGCCAGCAAAGGCAACTGGAAGAGAACAGAACAATGTTGGGTCAGAATAGCTCCAGGTTTTGCTGTCAGACCCTGACCCGCTGCAGTGGAAGGGCTGTGAGTGGTGTCTGTCTGTCCTGTGAGTGGTGTCTGCCTGTCCTGTGAGCCAAGGGAAAACCAGCTGAGAGTGTGCTGGGGAAGATGAAACAGGAAAGCCTTATCAATACGATTGCCTGGCAAAAGATTTTGGGAATATAGAAATTATAAGTGAGATTGAAATGAAAGCAAGCTTTGAGATTCCTCAGTTACTGAACAACTGGAAAACAATGGTGTGGCTGCTGAAGGTGATCCCCTTTTGATGGAACAACACCCTCTGCTTGCAGACAGCTCCAAGGGTCAGAGCAGACCCTACAGCTTGGCAGAAGAGCCCAAAGAGGAGTTTTAGGGTTTAAAATGTAACAGAGTATGGCAATGTAATGATTCTTATGGGCTGCATGTAAATGCTGTCGGATTTGTATCTTGTACTGGATTGGTTGGTGAGAATGAGAATATTCAACACGGAAGATTTATTGTATTGTAATGGGAACCTCGCTCTCTTACCCCTTTTACTCTCTCATCCTCTCTCTCTTTCTCACCCTCTCTACCCCTCTCCTCTCTCAGGCCTGCTCCAGCTGTGCCAGCAGGGCCCTTTGCAATAAACCCCAAATTCCACGACCTGGCTTCAGAGATCTCTCATCTCCATCCATCCCCACCCTCCTACCCCCATCAATCCTATAGCAGTGATGGATCCAAGAAGCTGCTCCCTGGCACACATCCCTCCTCCTGGGTTGCAGACAGCTTTGGACTGCATTTCTCACCCCAGTGCTTTGCAGAGGGAAACCTGAATCCCTCTCAGAACTCAGCCAATGTGACCGTGTTCGCAGGAGTCTTAGGATGAGGGAAGAGATGAGGATCTGACTCCATGCTTCAGAAGACTTGGTTTATTATTTTATTATATATATTATATTAAAACTATACCAAAAGAATAGAAGAAAGGATTTAATCAGAAGGCTAGCTAAGAATAGAATAAGAAGGAATGATAACAAAGGCTTGTGGCTCAGACAGAAAGTCTGAGCTAGGTGGACTGTGATTGGCCATTAATTAGAAACAACCACATGAGACCAATCACAGATGCACCTGTTGCATTCCACAGCAGCAGATAATCATTGTTTACATTTTGTTCCTGAGGCTTCTCAGGAGGAAAAACCCTAAGGAAAGGATTTTTCAGAGAATATCATAACTACAAGCCAAAGCTGTGGGGGGTGCAGGACAACAAACCCAAGCTGCCCAGAGCTGAGCAGGAAGGGGACAGACCCTGGGTGGCACTCACAGGACGGGACAGACCCTGGGTGGCACTCACAGGAAGGGGACAGACCCTGGGTGGCACTCACAGGATGGGACAGACCCTGGGTGGCACTCACAGGATGGGACAGACCCTGGGTGGCACTCACAGGACGGGACAGACCCTGGGTGGCACTCACAGGAAGGGGACAGACCCTGGGTGGCACTCACAGGACGGGACAGACCCTGGGTGGCACTCACAGGAAGGGGACAGACCCTGGGTGGCACTCACAGGAAGGGACAGACCCTGGGTGGCACTCACAGGAAGGGGACAGACCCTGGGTGGCACTCACAGGAAGGGGACAGACCCTGGGTGGCACTCACAGGACGGGGAGAGACCCTGGGTGGCACTCACAGGACGGGACAGACCCTGGGTGGCACTCACAGGACGGGACAGACCCTGGGTGGCACTCACAGGACGGGACAGACCCTGGGTGGCACTCACAGGATGGGACAGACCCTGGGTGGCACTCACAGGACGGGACAGACCCTGGGTGGCACTCACAGGAAGGGGACAGACCCTGGGTGGCACTCACAGGATGGGACAGACCCTGGGTGGCACTCACAGGATGGGACAGACCCTGGGTGGCACTCACAGGATGGGACAGACCCTGGGTGGCACTCACAGGAAGGGGACAGACCCTGGGTGGCACTCACAGGACGCGTGGCCGCTGGGGAAGCTCTTCCTGCCCTCGCTCACCCTGCGGGCGTCCCCCGTGCACAGCAGCTCCGCGTTGGCGCGGCCGTCGGGGAAGCAGCGGTGGAAGAAGTCAGGTCGTGGCCTGGGACAGGGAAATGCAGCTCAGGGCCCTCCTGTGTGGGCACTCCCTGCACCCAGGGAGCAGCCTGTGCCAATGCCATCCTCCCCAGCCTGTGCCTAAGTGAGCCCATCTGAGTGATGGCTCAGTGTTGGAGCAGTGTGAGTTGCTGCTGGCATAGTCCAGGGTAAGGAAGCAAAAAGGATTTTTGCATAAGATCCACAGATGTTTTATGTGTGGATATTATGCAAATAATACCCACAGTGAGGTGTTCAGGTCCCAGCACCCACACACAGACAAAGCACCCTGCAGCTTTCTCCCTACAGGGGCCTGGGGGCTGTCCCTGCTCTCACAAAGGTGAGGGCTGATCAGGGAATAGGGGACACAGGAACAGACATAGGAACAGGGGAAGGAGCCAATGGGGTCTAAGAGCTTTTTGAGGGAAGCTTCTTGTGTCTCCCTAGACCAAGGAATGCCCCCCCACCTCAGAGTCTCCACACAGTGTTTTTTCTATTTCTAAATTGTCTTTGCAGCTAGAAAAAAACCCACATTCTTTCCAGGCTGAGCATGTCCAAGTTCAGCTCCTGGCCCTGATGTGGCTATCACAGAATCTCAGAATGATGAGGTTGGAAGAGAGCTCTGAGATCATCCAGTCCAACCTGTGCCCTGACACCTCACCCAGACCATAGCACCCAGTGCCATGTCCAGGCTTTTTATAAACACATCCAGAGATGGTGATTCCACCACCTCCCTGGGAAGAGCATTCCAGTGCTTTATTATTCTTTTGGTGAAAAATTTCTTCCTAATATCCAACCTATACCTTCCCTGATGTAGCTGGAGACTGTGTCCTCTGGTTCTGTCAGTGCTGCCCGGTGGAAGAGACCAATAGGTTGGATATTAGGAAGAAATTTTTCACCAAAAGAATAATAAAGTACTGGAATGCTCTTCCCAGATAAGGTAGTACAATCACCACCTCTGGATGTGTTTAAAAAAAGCCTGGACATGGCACTGGGTGCTATGGTCTGGGTGAGGTGTCAGGGCACAGGCTGGACTCAGTGATCTTAGAGGCCTCTTCCAACCTCATCATTCTGTGATTCTGAGATTCTGGGATTCCTTCCCTGCTGTAGCTTGAGGCTGCATCCTCTGGTTGTGTCAGAGACCGACCCCACCTGTCTCCAAGCTCCCTTCAGGAAGTTGCAGAGAGCAATAAGGGCACCTCTGAGCTTCCTCTTCTCCAGGATAAACAACCCCAGCTCCTTCCAACGTTCCCACAGCAGAGCTGCCTCCCCCACAGCGCTGGGAAGCAGCCAGTCCTCACCTCCCCACCACGAGCTTCAGGGCGTTTGTGAAAACCCCGTTCAGGGCAAGAGCAAGGCTGGCGGCTGGGAGAGAGCAGAAGGGTCACATCAGCGTTGTCCCCACCTGGGAGTGCAGCCTGTTCAGGCACGGGCAGGGCTCAGGCTGCCTTTCCCTGAACAAGGAGGAGCTCACCAAGGCAGGCTTCCCTCGTGTCCTCGTGGTCAGCGCCCATGCACAGCCTCGCCAGGAGGATGAGCAACAAGGGAGACAGAAATGCGATGAACTGCACGACACAGGGAGAATTTTAGGTCAGTAAAGCAGGTTTAAGTTCTCACTAGAGCACAAGAGCACTTACTCAAGACTCTGAGTGCACTCCCTTCCCCAAAGCCCAGCAGCAATCTGTCCTCAGCAATCAGAACACAACCCCTCCAGCTGGATTTGCAGCAGGCCCTGATGAACCCAGCGTGTCCTTTGGTTGTCAGAAAGCTCTTCTGGCAGAGTGCTGCTCTGGCTGCTTGCTGGGGGTGTCCCCAGGCACAGCACCTCAGCTCTGCCCTCCCTGCAAGCCCCAGCATTAGCGCTCAGTCAGCAGCACCCTCGCTCTGTCAGCAAAACCTCGGCAGCTGCTGATTCAGAGCAGGCAGTTCTCATCATCCCCATCTCTGCCCTGGGGGACTGCACCCCGGGACATCCTCAGCACTGCCAGGCTCCCACGGAGTCTGTTCCCACCTGGCACATGTCCTGCTTTACACATTTACACTGCCTATTCCAAATGCTACCCCAAGGTTTTGTCCTTATGTTTAGTGACCCCCTCTTGCAGGAAACCCCACCTGGATTTACCAACAGCCATTCACCTCACACCAGTGACAAATCAATCCCTCTGACACACTGCTCTCTCCTAGAACTCCAACACAGACTTAGTCAAACTCTTCTAAACAAGCCTAGAGCCATTGGGAAAACATTTGACAATAAAATGATGATAAATCCCTGCTATAAATAGCTGCTTGCAAGGAAAACATGCCCTGATAGCAAGAGCTGTGCTGTCTTCCACACACCCGCTAAGTGAGACGTGGAGTGGATTATGGACAGCAGTGCAAAGTCCTGATCAGTTTATGAACTTCAAATCCCAACAGCAACGGATGGTAAAGCCTCAAAATATGACAAAAATCACTGTGTGTTCAGCCTGGTTGGTGTTAATCTCACAGAATGGGTAGAAAGGGATCACTGGGGACCATCCTGCTCAGGGTCCTCAGAGCACATCACCCAGGACTGTGTCCAGGTGGATTAGGAGTATCTCCAGCTACGGAGACTCCCACTGTCTGGACAGCCTGTGTCACTGCTCAGTCACCCACACAGCAAAGTTCCTCCTCCTGTTCAGGTGGAAATGCTCCAGCTTGAGCCTCCCGCCCCACTGAGCACAGCTCGGCTCCATCCATCCTCACAGCCCCTCCCCGCAGCCATTTATCCACATGGATGCGATATCCTGCACTTTCTGCAACGTGCACTAGGAGCTGCAGGTACAAGCTTGTATTGCAGTACAAGCTTTTAGCCAGCAGCTTTGTTTTAAAAGGAGAGCTGGCAATTCGAGAATAAATCCAAGTAAATGCAGGAAACACCGGCACAGGCTGCCCGGAGAAGCTGCGGATGCCCCATCCCCGGAACTATTCACAGATTATGTGGGCTCGGTCTGCTGGGAGGGGGAGGGAGGGACAACACGATCCTTTAAGCTCCCTTCCGACTCAAACCACGTTAAGAACCCGCTAAACTCACAAACATGAAGACCGTGGGGACGTGATCCGCTTCCACGTAGGGATGTTTGTAGAGCCACATCTCCTCGGGCTGCAGCACGCGCTGGAAGGGCGGCAGGAACTCCATGATCCTGCAAGGAGACGGGAGAATGAGCGGCGGGGAAGGGCTGGGAAGGGCTGGGCAGGGCCGGGCGGGGGTCCCGCACCCACCCGAAGGTGGCGAGGAGCAGCACCCGCAGGCCGGCATCGAGAGCCAGCTCCGATCTCCGCATGGCCACGGCCCGGCTCGGAGCGGAGCGCAGCGAGTCCCGTTATCCCTCCCCGCGTCCCGCCCCGCCCCGTAGACGGAACTGAGTCATCTCATCATTGGAACATTCAGAACGATTTATTGAAGTCAACCTCAAGCAAAAAAAAAAAAAAAAAAAAAAGAAAAAATAGTTTTCAGATCAGTGGAATGTCATTAAAAATTTTTCCTTACGGAAAAGTAAAAGGAAAAAAAAAAAGAAAATAAACCAAAAAAAACAAACCAAAACCCACATCTGAATTCCAGAGTATTTGTAAAATAAAATAAAATAAAAAAAAGGCAACATCTCAGTAAATAGAATGTACAAAAATTATATGTTCTACCATCACACACAGTCAGTAAGAAGCTAAAATATTACAGGCAAGTCTCGATACGCTCTACCTAAGAGGACAGGAGCTATCTATGTACAGGGAACCAGCTTTACAGGCTTCACACTATGCAAGAGGACAGAGGCCAACACAAACCCCCCAAAATATTGGATATCTCAAAGTCTATGCGGCAACATCAAGTCATGATACAGTAATGCCCCGTGGAATCAGACACTCCTCGTAGTGCCAGGGCTGAATCTGCGTCCAAAAACTCTTCCAAACCAACTCCGGTGAATATCGACGCTTCGCTATTAAAGACTCGAGTGATTTCCTTAAAATAACATTTCACAGAATCTACAAAGTTTGTTACAGATAAACAAAGTCTACAGAAAGAACGACTCTACAAAGGTCCATCTTACAGAGCACGTGGGGATGGAGACGGATCCGCGGGGATCTGCGTTGTGCAACATCACTGGTGAGGAGACAGACGGGCTGGGGTCCTCAGAGCACCCCAAATGCAACCCCCAACCCCTGGCTCAGATGGGACAGGATCACCCTGGGGGCTTGGTGGAAAAGTGACACCAAAATGAGATACAGATCCACCTGGAACAGGGAGTGAGTGTAGGGGTTCATCCGGTCTGGTTATGACCCAAAAGCGAGAGAGAACTGCAAGGTGGGACCCCAGGCAAGAACCCACTGAACTTACAAACACTGGCATCTCCAGAGGCAGCTGAGATCTCCAGAGGGACCCCAGGCAGCTGGCACCTCCAGAGGCACCCATGCAGATGGCATCTCAGAGGGACCCCCATGCAGCTGGCACCTCCAGATCCCCCTAGAGGGACCCCCACAGCTGCCTGGCCCTGGAGCTGGTGGTGGTGGCACAGCCCCGGGGCACAGGGAGTGGTAAATGGCTTTGGCAAATTCACACACGTTTTCCCTTTTTTATTCACATTAAGCACAGAAATCCCCTACACAAAGCACAGTTCCAGCTCCCCAGCTCCCTCTCTGGAGCAGCAGGACCAATCCCAGGGGAACACAGACCTGAGCTGCTCACTGGGAAATACAATATCACAGGAAACAACCTTTCTTTTCTTCCTGGTTTTGCCTTTTTCTCTTCCTCCTTTTTCCCTCAGAACAACACTGGGAATACATCCAACGTGTAGGAGTGTATCTTAAGTGCAAATGTTTTTGCTACACAAAGAGAAATGGTGGGGAAAGCTGATGGGGATGGGAAGCAAAGGGACAGCACTGCTCCAAGGTCAACGTCTCCCACGCAACACCTGGTGAGCACAAACCTCCCAAACCCTCCTGTTTGCCATGGATCCACTGCACAGCAGGAGCAGGAAGGAATTTGGGGGGAAGTCAAGGACATTTTTCAATGCAATATACAAAAAAAAACCAAAAACAACCAACCAAAAGATCATGTATAAATAAAAAAAGCTGTAAAAGGAACCGCAGAGCTTCAAGTACATTAAACCCTGAATTCAATGAGGCAGAGGTTTCCATGTTAAAGTGACTTCTCCGTACCAGCGTCGGACACCCCCATCCCACCCTCCCCCCTTCCCCTCCCACATAATTCTGTAAAGTTTCAATATATACAGATTTTATGCTCATTGATAGTTATGTCTAGTAATTGTGTCTTTCCCATTCTATCCTGAAATTAAGATAAAAGAAGGGGTTTTTTTAAGAAGAAAGGCCAAAAATCCACATTCCAGCCCTATTACTCCATTTGAACTGATTCTCCAAGACCATGTGGTGACCAGAGAAGGTGATTTGCCCACGAAATTTCCTTCCTGAGCTTCAACAGCCTATGGACAGGACAATCTATACAATAATCTGACAGTTACAACAGATAATGTGTTCAGGAATGGTGGAACCAGCCCCTGCACCACTGGAATCACAGAATTGTGGAATTTTGCTTCTAAATTCATCTGGCCACAGGTGCAGCTGCAGAGGAGAAGCTCCAATAAACCACAAACCTGTTCCCTGGGCAGGGCAATGCCCAGGTGCCAGAGATGGAGGCAGGAGGTCACCACAAGTGTGGGGCCACCCCAAAAATGTAACAAGAAAATAGGTGAAAAACGTGTCAATGTGTTCCCATGAAGGAAAAACAATGTGCTGGGACAGCACACTGTAATTCTCCACCAAAATTACCAGTTCTGTGGATTTCCCCTAGGTCTCAGCATGAAATGACCCAACTATCCAAGATTCCTTATTTTGGAGCCCACACAAATGAATTCAGCAGCTGCCTCCCACTCTGCTGAAGCCAATCCATCAGAACAGCTGTGCAATCTTTTCCTTACAAAGGAGCTGCACTAAGCAACTGCATTCTGGTTACTCAGCTTACAAAGATGTGGTTAAAATGCACATTTTAGCATCTGAACCTGGCACTCACAACAGTCACCAAGATCCTCTGAACTGGGTTGTTCTCAATGTTAAAGCTTTTTGAAAGACTCACCTTCTCTTCAGTTCAGAGTTTTGTTCACAAACTAAACAACCTCTCCTGTTTTCCCTCCTGAGTCCAAGCCCAGCTGCTATGAATCACTTTTTGGTGGAAAAAGAAGCATCTCTAAGAAGTCTGAACACAAAGTGAGCCAAGACATGGAGTGCACAGGAGGAGCAGCAGCCTCCCATCACAGCATTTGAGGAGTTTAAAGCCTTCTGTGCCCTGGCACAGCACTGTGGCACTGCCAGGGTGGCCACTGCCAGTTTGTGCTCCTGTCCAATGCTCCCAAGGTGTCCTGGTGCTGCCACACCACGTCCCTCTGCTCAGCAGGTCACCATGGACACAATAAATGGAGCAGGCTGGGGCACTCACACAGCAGCACAGTACCAGCAACATATCTGATATATATATATATACACATATTTTTATACATATATATATATAAAATATATCAGCTGATAGCTGCAATCAGATGCTCTGACTTCAGAGAAAATCACTGAACATTATCAAGCCTAACAAAGAATATAAAGTGAACGCCTCAGGCCTTACAGACATGATAGCAAGAGCTGTGTTTGGAATTTCTGAGAAGGTTAAACATCCTCAATAAGAGCATAAAAAGAGACATTTCTCACACAAAACGTTAAGAAAAATAAAATCCTTTTTGTACCTTATTTTTTTTTTCTTTAAAAATACCAAAATCCAGCAGGGTTAGTGTTGGAGCCTGGCTGGAGCATGGCCCACAGCAGGAAGTGCTTTAGGGGTCCCAAAGCTGCTGGCCCAGGTCTGGCACCCCAGGGGAGCTGTGGGCAGCTGCTCAGGGACTGTAGTGTATCCATCACTGATTGCACACACAAAAAACTCCCCCTGCACACCAGTGTGAGGATGAGGAGGACACCAGGCAGAGGCAAGACACGGTCTAAATTCCACACAGATTTTTTTTTTTCTTGATCTGAGAAGTCTCTGTGTTCCCACAGGTTTGTGTCAGCAGTTTTCCAGAGACAAGGTGATTAATTCCAAGGCTCAGATGCCAGCAAGATTTGATTATTTTCAGTACCCACGAGCAGAGGCTGGCAGGGAGTAGCTGTTATCAGTACACAAGGCAGAAGTAGTCACTGTACCAGGGCAGGGGAGGGGACAGTGCTTGGTGAGATTGTGGGCTGAGGGGGAAGAGTCACCAAAACTAACTCCAGCCTGGGGACACCAGTGCCCTGTGGCTCCTTGCACAAAAAAATGGAGGAATAGAGGTTTTCTAAAAAAATTCTGGAGCAAGAGGCAACCTAAGCCACCTTGAAAGCCTCACTGAAGGAGTCTGTCTCTCTGATTAACAGAGGAAATCCAAGACAGAACCATCTCCTGAGGCATCAGCTGGCTGCTGGGATATGGCCCCTTACCCAGACACAAAATACCCTGTTCATTGAGGAAGTGCTGAGATGTTCCTCAGCTCCATTAACAATGAAGATTAAAGTTAGAAGATCTCTCTCTCTCAACAAAAAAATATTAACACTCCATTAAAACCAACATGCACATGGGTCAGGTCCCTCACGTGGCCAAGTCTCCCTGAAGCCAAGGGGAGCCTGAGAAGGCAGGACTGAAGAATCACTCAGGAACTGCCACCAAACCAGGTGAGGAAGCCACTGGCAGGACTGCCTTCAGCTCTGACTGAGGCTGGGAGGGGTTTCCAAAATATAGGTGGGATACAGGAATGACCACTGTGCAATTAAACTCTGAATTTTTGCATGTCTGCAAACACCCAAGACAGCTCTGGAGCATTTCCTCCTCACTGCCAGACCTTGTGTTACGAGCACTTCCCAGAAGTCACACACCTGATTTCTCACAGGAAAAGCTTCACAATAATATTCAGAAGTAAACATGAGAGACAACCTACCTTCTCCAATGCCTTTACCAATAAGTAGTGGAACAGAGGCATTGCAGAGCCACCTGGTCTGACACCCACACCTGTCTGTTTGGCATCTCAGTGTTACAGAGGGGACAGGCTTTGCTCTTTCCATAAACTAGACACAAAAGTTACGTTGGCTTCGCTGTTTTGTTTTTAAAGACACGATGACCGATCAAAGCCAGATCTTCAACACCCTTTCAAAATTAAATAAATAAATATGTGGCTATGCTTTGCTTTCTACACTCAAAGAACATTATTTTAAACAGAATATTCTTTTCACTGTCAAAAGTGTTACGGTTTTCTTCAAAGGCCAAGACGCTCCTGGTTTCCAACAGTAAGAGCTGCTGTAGCACATTCAAGGGTAAAAGAAAGACCAAACAATAAAAACCAAACACCACTGCCTGGTCCTTCTCGCTCAGCTCAATGGTCCCATTCCAGCTCACACGTGACGGCTCCGAGGACAAAGCCGAGTGTGGCGCTGCAAACTCCGAGTTCATCGCCTGCTGCCCCTCTTCTCCCCTCCCGTGTTTGTTTTTAACCCAAATTCACTCCTTTGCCTCTTCCACAGCGTTCTGTGCTTCCAATTTGCACTTGATCTTGCTCCAGTACTCGGGTGCCACAGGAGATTTGGGGTCGTGGGTGGAGCAGCAGAGGCGGCCGTCCAGCGCCGACGGCACCAGGGCTCCCTTCTCGTGATCCTTGCAGAAGGAGTGGGGGCAAAACTCACAGAAGGACACGGCAGGATTGCTACAGATGTCACACTGATGCCATGGACATTCCCACTTTCCTGAGGAGGGGAGGAGAGAGAGAAAGGAGCTGGAATTAGTGCACTTTGGAGACAGCGCTGGCCTTTAAGCCTCACTCCGTGCTCAGATGAGTGCAAACAAAGTTCAGAAAAATCAGCCACTACTTCTGCTTCTCATGTACAAGAATCTGACTGAACACAGTTCTGTTCTGCATTTTTTAGACAAAAAGATCATGTTCATGTTTCAATCAAAATAAGAGGAAGTTTGATTGATTCAAGGAGAGGAACAAGAGCAACATTAAATATATGACAAAGCCTCTGCCCACCAGTTCCATTTAGGAACAGTCACCTGATGTACTGCTAAAAGTGAGTGGTATTGCAAAAGCAAATTTGGTGCAAATGAATACTGCATTTAATGTAAGTGAACACTGTATTTTATGTACACGAATGCTGCATTTCATCTCCAACACTGTCTTGTAGCAGGAAGGAGAAGCTGAGCAGGAGGAGCCACTGTTCTTACCAAAAGGTGGTTGAGTCAGGTTAAGGCATAGGAGGTGGTATGCTTTGGGACAGTCCTTCTTATCACACATGACCAGCTCTCCCCCATCTCCACACTGGAAACAGTTATCTTCATGCATCTGCTTCTGTTCTGTTTTTATTTTCCGTTTCTTCTGCTTTAGTTTTGCGTTTTTCACCTTCTCTTCATTTGCCGATGCAAATGCTGTCTGAGAAGGAGAAAATAACAACACAGAGTCACTTATAAACCCTCAGCATTCAAGTAAATTTTGGGTAATTATTTGCATGAATTCTTTTTAAATGAGACCCATTTAAAATAGTTTTTAAGCTCTAAAAGCCAGAAGTGCTCATTCAGATGTTTATGAATTAACTTCCTGCCAGATACAACAGCATGGCAGGGCAGCCTATAGAATCTTTTGAGACTTCCAAGGGTAGAAAGTATTATGCTAAATAAATAAATATTTTGAAATAAATCCAAACCCTCTTTGCCCTAGAGAATCTCTGGGTTTGGGAGGAGAAGCTCCAGCTCCAGCCATGTACCTTGGGCCGCACTCCCAGGAAGCCGCTGCAGTTTTCTGCTCCGCAGTGACACTCGGTCCTGCCATTGCCCAAGCAATCCAGGTTGTAATTGAATGTTAATTCCATTCCTGAAATGTAAAGAAAAACAATTCACCCACGTGGACACTCGGTCCTGCCATTGCCCAGGCAATCCAGGTTATAATTGAATGTTAATTCCATTCCTGAAATGTAAAGAAAAACAATTCACCCATATGGACACTGAGGGAAGACAGGCCTGTGACAATGACATTTCATTAGCATTTGTTACCATGAGACCCCTGCTAAAAGTGGAACCTTAAGTATCATCTCCACTCCAATGAATGAAAAGTTCCTAAACACTTCACTGGTATTAATCACTTCAAAGAAAAAGCCATGATTCTAAGTGAGGAACTTGGCCACTGCAAGACAAAAGCAAACATGCCAAATAGAGCCATGCTTTTACCTGCAGGAATGTCACAAAGAGCAAACAGTCCAACTCTAATGTCACCATTCACTGTCCACTTCTGTGTTTCACAGTTTGGGTTACAACTATGGTTCATAAAACGAGAGTAGTTCCCCTTTGGGCCAGCATCTATTATTCGGTCCTTCATGAAAAAAGACAAAAGATGTGTTTAGTGCTTACAAAGTAAAGAGTTTTCCTGCTGCTGAGTGATATTTGCTATCAAACAAGACACAATATTCACCTTGGTTACAGTCAGCATATAAAAATTGGTGACACTGTTCTCGTGAGCACGCTTGATCCGCAGCCGGCACTCCTCCTCGTCAATCAGCTCCCCAACGTATTCATTCACAAATTCACCCTGCAAACAAGAACAAAAGTAAGTCATCTCTGCATCCTAAGCACAATCATAAAGGGAAGCAGCACAGAAAAAAACATTTCCTATAAAAAAAGACTCTGATCATCACAGAAAGTGTTACACTTTACTGGTCTGGTAGGCACAGTGTGAATACATGCACCAGGTAATTGCTGTCCTAGAATTACACCCAGGCAGAATAAAAGGCAGCCCTGCTCCTGCATTCAGTACACAAGACAGCTGTCAGGTCTATAAAAGCCTTTCAAATTTCCCACTTTCTTTCAAAGAGGACAATGTGACAATATTCACAGATTCCCCAGGAAACAGGAACTGTTACAGTAAGTATTTTCACTACATTTCTTTTATTAGGACTTTAGTAGTCAATAAACTCAGAACATTTGCAGTAGCACAGTTTTCATGAAATACAGATTTTAAAAGTTCTGAATTTAATAAAACTAATGGCTAAACCCCATGTTCAAAAGCAACCCTTCAGGCCTGCTTTTCCAGAAAATATGACTGTGACAGTGCAGAATGCAATGCTTTCACCCAGACCCACCCTGATGGCTGTCACAGCCCTGCCCTGGCTCACTGCACTGTCACTGTCATATTTTCTGGAAAAATCTCTTTGCCCAGGACTTTGCTCCTGAGAAGCCTCAGAGAAAAATGAAAACAATATTATCTCATTTGTTTCTCTTGTGTTTTGCTGCTTTGGAATGTGTTTGGAGATTGTTTCATTGGTTTCACATATATTGTTTTTGACTTATTCGCCAACTGGGGCCAAGCTGTGTCAGACTCTGGGGACAGAATCACGAGTTGCAATTATTATCTTTTAGCCTTCTGTCTGTATCCTTTCTGTATTCTTTAGTATAGTTTAGTTTAGTATTCTTTACTATAATAAAGATAATAAAATAATAAATCAGCCTTCTAAGAACATGGAGTCAGATTCATCATTCCTCCCTTTGTTGGGGGTTGTTGTGTTGTGAGGTCTCCAGGATGAGGTGAGAGATGAGAATTTGACTCCATGTTCTTAGAAGACTGATAATAATAAATTATATTATATTATACTTTATTATACAATACACTAAAACTATACTAAAGAAAGAAAAAGGAGATAACAGAAGGCTACAACAAGAATGAACAATAAAAACCCATGACAGACCAGAGTTCCAACACAGCTGGACTGGGATTGGTCATTAAATCAATACAATTCACATGGAACCAATCCAAGATGCAACTGTTGGTGAGCAACCTCCAGAAAAGATTCCAAAGCAATACTTATTTTCTGAGACTTCTCAGCAGAAAAATCCTGGGCAGAGAAGATTTTTCAGCAAATACAACACCGAACCTTTTTGATGCTCCTCTTGGTGCGCAGGCCCCAACCGCGGCGCTCGGTTTTGATGATCTCAGCGTCGGGGTAGAGCCTCTTGGTGAAGCACTGGTTCTGGCAGCGCTCCCCAGCTGGGCACACCTGAGGGTGGCACTCGTACTGCAGCATCCTGTTGAGGCACTCTGACTCCAGCCCACACGGGTTCTCATCTGAGGGCTTGCAGTTACAGCGCGGGATCTCCGACAGGTCTGCAACCTGGATCTGCACCTTCCCGATCACCTTGTTGGACTGGGGAGAAAAGGGCACAACAAGGCATGAAGGCAATGTAATGGGGACACAGAGTCAAAAAATGACATGAAAAGGCAAAGAAAAATATTTTATTCTGTAAAAAATTATTTTATTCTGTGTTTTATTCTGTGTTTCCAGTCGGCCACCTGGATCTGCGCCTTCGCGATCACCTTGTTGGACTGGGGAGAAAAGGGCAGAACAAAGGATGAAAGGGAACACACTGGGAACACAGAGTCAACAAATGATACAAAAAAGCAAAGAAAAATTATTTTATTCTGTAAAAAATTATTTTATTCTGTGTTTTATTCTGTGTTTCCAGTAGGCCACCAGGATCTGCACCTTCCCAATCACCTTGTTGGACTGGGGAGAAAAGGGCACAACAAGGCATGAAGGCAATGCACTGGGGACACAGAGTCAAAAAATGACATGAAAAGGCAAAGAAAAATATTTTATTCTGTAAAAAATTATTTTACTCTGTGTTTTATTCTGTAAAAAATGATTTTATTCTGTGTTTCCAGTCGGTCACCTGGATCTGCGCCTTCGCGATCACCTTGTTGGACTGGGGAGAAAAGGGCAGAGCAAGGGATGAAAGGGAACACACTGGACAAGAGTCAACAATAACAAAAGCAAAGAAAATATTATCTGTAAAATTATTTATCTGTGTTATTCTGTGTTCCTAGCCCCAGATTGCACTCCAATCACTTGTAGCTAGCAGAAAGGAGAAAGGATGAGGCATGCTGGAACAGAGTAACAACTGACATGAAAGCAAAGAAAATATTTATTCTGTAAAATATTATTCTGTGTTTCCAATTGGCAACCTGGATCTACACCTTCCCAATCACCTTGTTGGACTGGGGAGAAAAGGGCACAACAAGGCATGAAGGCAATGCACTGGGAATACAGAGTCAACAACTGACACCAAAATGCCAAGAAAAATTATTTTATTCTGTGCTTTATTCTGTAAAAAATTATTTTATTCTGTGTTTTAGGGTACTGTAAAACACAACAAGAGATTAGTGAAAAGAACAGCAAAATTATTTATGTGAATTTCTTTAGGCTGAACACCTTGGTGTAGGTACATAACTTAGAATCACACAACAGTGTGAGTTGGAAGGGACCTTAAAGAATGTCCACCCCAACCCCTGCCATGGGCAGGGACACCTTCCACTAGACCAGGTTGCTCTGATCCCCACCCAACCCACCCCTGAACACTGCCACACCTTCTCTAGGCATCCTTACTCATGCACATCCTTCCTCACACACAGCATAAAAATAAAATAGAAAGAGGCCAACTCACTTTAATGTGTTTATAGGGTGGAGGCTTCCTTGAATTCCTTTCAATTTCCAATGCCTCTTTGCTTTCTCTTTGTGCTTTCAGTTCCTGGAAACGCTTTGCTGCTTCTTCAAGTGCTGTGCAAGGAATTCAGAATAGAAAGCAATCATTCCCAGTTGCTGCTAATCAAATATGTACATCTGTCTATTTTTTTTTTAAGACTAGGAACAGAATTTTATTAACAAAAAGACAAGTTAAAATTAGTTATTGCAATTTAT
Organism: Zonotrichia leucophrys gambelii; assembly: GCF_028769735.1. Classification (NCBI taxonomy): domain Eukaryota; kingdom Metazoa; phylum Chordata; class Aves; order Passeriformes; family Passerellidae; genus Zonotrichia; species Zonotrichia leucophrys. The sequence goes on along the minus strand of NC_088191.1, from coordinate 2,496,270 downwards.
CATGAATTTATCAGCAGGTACCAACATACTGAACAATGATCCCATGCAGCAGAGCCCAAGATCCATCTCAACATTCCCCCACTGTGGAAGCACTGAACTGGCCCACAACAACACACAATGAGTAGGCACTTAAACACATTTTTATCTGCAGTCAAGGGATCAACACAATGCTTGGATTTCACGTGAACACAGAACACTAGTCACATAATATTCCCATGCAGGTTAAGTGGTGATGGAGACACAAACACGTGGAATTTTTGTCATAAACCACTATAAACTTTGTTTGATTTTACCTTTCTTGAAGGTCTTGTTAATACTAGTTTGCCCCTCAGCAAAGCTTTTATCTCCTTCAACATAAGGGAAAACTCTGCCCTGGTGTACCCAATAGTAGTCATGTGAACCAAAGAAAAATACTGGGAAGTCCCCGATATCATGTTTGAGGCCCTGTATGTTGAGAGGCACAGACCTGGGATTGCAGATCTCTGCTGGCCACCACCTGCAGAGTAGGAGAGAAAAGAAGAATGTAAGTTCCCTGAAGCAGAGCTTCCCAGTTTCCCTAATGGGATTGAGAAATAAAAGCCAGTTTTCCTTTCCTGGGAGGCTCCATGCAAAACACAAGCAATGTTCTTACTCCAAATTTTGGGAAAGACTTCTAAGCATATCCATGGCCTGAGAATGAGTTTCCAGGATCACCTGCAAGCACCTGTATTGCTGCAGCTGACCAAAGCAAACACCAGCAAGGACAGCTGGGCTCTGGCAGCCCCTGCTTTCCCACATCCTGACCACGCTCTGCAGAGCAAAGGTTCTGCAATCCAGAGTCCAGCACCTGGGAGAAGCTGCAGCATTCACATTTCATCCATATCTGACCCCAAGCAGAGGAATTATTGCATTTCTACTCCTGTTCATGATGACTGAGCTGCTTTATCTTCCTGCAAATTCCAGAGTGCATTAAAACATCCAAAAGTTGAACTTGCCTGTAATTCCCAAGCTTGACCCAAACGATCTGCTTGTACCGCAGCTTCTTGCCAGCTTTACAGTCATTGCAATTCCAGCAGCCCTCAGGCATTTCTATGCTCAGACACTCGGGGTGGAAGGAAGCTGGGCACGACTCACAGCACAACAGTTTGCCACCTTGAAACAAAGAAGCCCTGCTTGGTTTGTAGAAGTCAGGATTGCTCCCCCCCGTGCACAGTAATTGATATTTATTTTAGATCATCCGCTCCAGATTTCCCACAGAAAAATGGCAAGAGAAAGGGATCAAGTCAAGCTTAACAATGTTGGTTAAAAAGGACTGTGCAGGGTTTAATCTAAGCTGAGGCTGCATCAGACAAAAAAGCAGCTGAGGATTTAAACAAGAGGTGAGCTGGCAGGAGGAGCACCATTGCCAAGGGAAGCACTGCAGCTGGGACAGTGCTACCAGCTTTTGGTGATGGCCAAAGCAACCACAAAACTCCACATTTTTCAAGAATCCTTTTCAATCAACATTGCTCTGACTGAATCCCCAGCAATCATTAGCGAGCACCAACCCCATAGCCTATAGGTTGATCAATACTTTTCTGCTGCAAGGACAGGAAAAGGAGTTGTAATAAATGTGTTTATTCCACAAAAAGTTTACCAGGATAAGCCCAGTACATAAAGCAGAATGAGACACACATGAGTTGTCCCCATCCCAAAAATTCCTGGTGCACAGAGGGAACCTCAGCACTGGGGTTCACATGAATTTCTGAAGTTTACACTAATTTGGGAAAAAGTTATTTTGGTTGGCTCACATTTTGGACAATGTGTTAGATGTGGAGAGCCACAGCACAGCTCTAAGCCACCCTCAGCAAAGCAGCTCATGTAAAATGACATTACACATACTGTAATATTTCATACATGTAGGTATATAAAATATATATACATGCTCTTATATGTATATATATTTAAAAATTAACAAGATTTTGTCTCCCAGATGGAAAATCTGGGAGAGATTTGACAGTATTCAAACCAATTTTCAATCACAGTATCAAAAGAAGTGTGAATAGTCACTTTCAAACCTTTATCAGAAAATCTTGTTCACCTATAGACTTCCCAAAATATCATTGCATTGATTGATCATTGCATGTTACAATAAGCATTCCTTAAACAATTCAGTTGCATGACCAACACTGTATTTCCTCTGCTAAAACCAGTAAAATCCAGTCACACGGATCCTCCAGAGCTCCCAAACCCATAATGAAATTTTTGAAGTATTTTTTGCAAATGCAATTTCAGAGGAAATACAGACAAATCACTGAAACATTATCCAAGATGAGAAAATGCCAAGAGATGCAAAAAATCAAACAAAATCAAACACAAAACTGTCAATGCTAAGCAAGAAAAAACCCAACATTGCTCTCGGGATGCATTAGGCAGATACGGCTCAAGCTAAGCACAGGGCTCAAAATAATTCTTGTTTTCAGGAATTACAGGACTACTGCAAGCCATTGATCTCACAACGCTGACAGCGACCTAACTTGGGCTGGGAAATGGGGCACCGGCTCTGAACGCTCCGGGGAACCAAAGTTCTGTGGGGAATGAAACACCAGAGCTGAGCATTGCACACAGACAGCAGCAACTGCCCCTCAGGGGCCTGGGGAGCCTCAGTACCCTTGGCACCAGGAACTGCCCCTCAGGGGCCTGGGGAGGAAATGGCAGCAGGAACTGCCCCAGAGGGATCTGGAGAGCCTCAATCCCTTCAGCAGCAAGAACTGCCCCCAGGGATGGGGAGAGCCTCAGTCCCCTGGGTAGCAGGAACTGCCCTCAGCCCCCTTGGCACCAGGAACTGCCCCCAGAGGGATCTGGAGAGCCTCAATCCCCTCAGCAGCAGGAACTGCCCCTCAGGGCTCTGGGGAGCCTCAATCCCTCAGCAGCAGGAACTGTCCCAGAGGGGTCTGGAGAGCCTCAGTTCCCTTGGCACCAGGAACTGCCCCTCAGCCCCCTTGGCATCAGGAACTGCCTCCAGGGATCTGGAAAATCTCAGTCCCCTCAGCAGCAGGAACTGCCCCTCAGCCCCTTGGCACCAGAAATGCCCCCAGGGATCCGAAGAGCCTCACCCCCTCAGCAGCAGAAACTGCCCTGCAGGGATGTGGAGAACCTCAGTCCCCTTGGCAGCAGGAATTGCCCCTCCATTCCTCAGCACCAGGAACTGCCCCTCACTCCCTTGGAAGCAGGAACTGCCCCCAGGGATCCAGAGAGCCTCACCCCCTTGGCACCAGGAACTGCCCCTCAGCAGCAGGAAGTGTCCCCAGGGATCTGGAGAGTTTCAGTCCCTTGGCACCAGGAACTGCCCCCAGGGATTTGGAGAGCCTCAGTAGCAAGAACTGTCCCAGGATCTGGACAGCCTCACCCCCTTGGCACCAGGAACTGCCCCTCAGTCCCTCAGCAGCAGGAACTGCCCCCAGGGATCCAGAGAGCCTCACCCCCTTGGCACCAGAAGTGCCCTGCAGGGATGTAGAGAGCCTCAGTCCCCTCAGCAGCAGAACTATCCTGCAGGGTCTGGAGAGCCTTGGCACCAGGAACTGCCCCTCACTCCCTTGGCACCAGGAACTGCCCCCAGGGATCCAGAGAGCCTCACTCCCCTCGGCAGCAGGAGGGGTCCCTGAGCTGCAGGGTCCCTGCAGGGTCCCAGCCTGGCTGTGGCAAGGACCCATCCCCATGGGAGGGGACAGGATGGGGCACTCAGGCTCGGTGGTGAAGGTGGGACACGAGGCCCATGGGGCACACTCAGGTCAAACCTCCCTGCCCTCCTGCTCTGGCATTCTCCACAAGGACACAGCACCCATCCTTGTCCAGCCCCAAACACCCTCTCTCCTCTCAGGACCTGCACAAGGTCCAAAGCAGCACATTCCCCTCTGCTTCCAATCCCTTTAAGAAGTGTTTTACATCATCCAGGTAAATACTGAACTGCAACAACATCAACATCCATCTGCCTCCTCTTCATATTGCTGTGCCAACAGCTCCCTGAACCTGGAACAGCCCAGGCCAGACAGAGAGTGACCAAATCTCTTCCAAGGAGAATTTAGTGACAGCAATTATTTTAAGCCCTTTTATAATTAAAAAAAATAAAAATTAAAAATTGCCAACAACATGAACACAGGCTCACAAAAACCATGAGTGAAGGTCACTGAAAGCAGTCAGTGTCAGGGGACAAGCAGACATTTCTCCGTTGATTTAGAGAGAAAAAATAGAAAAAAGCGAAAGTAAATTAAAGAGAAAGAAACTATTTTGGTTACCTTTCTCACATTTCTTTTTGGAAGCTGACGAAGGAGGAGGAATCATAGGTAATTTCATCAACTCAGCACGATTTGACTCATTCAGTAGGTAGTGGGACTTATAGGCATAGGAACTGAACAGGGGGTCTGAATGGTCCTGCACTACCAGCCCTATACGAAACAAACAGAAAGAGATGAGTTGCAATGAAACTACCCATGATTCCATGAAGGAAAAACCAAATACACCCAATGAACACCTCTAATGCAGTATGTGGGAATGAAAAAAAGGATAAAATGAAGAAAAAGGAAAGTCTGACAAAGTGTCTGCACTAACAAAGAGGTTGTGCTGGAGAGAGTCAAACTTAACTGGAAAATCTTGCAATGAAGTGGAATTTCAATTGTTTTTTTACCCTTCTAGACAAGCACAAGAAAAGCAATAAAGTTTGAATCCATGGGATCCCCTCTCCTTCCCACAGGGCAAAAGGAAGCTCCTCAGCAGACCTGGGGTGATGGTCACTGCAGCTGGGCTGTGCCCTGAGCACTGGGGCTACAGATGGAACACAAGTTGGGAATGAGAACTCACTGTCCCACTCCCCACAAGCCAATCCCTGAGATCTTGCCTACAGAAGTGTTTTGTCTCTGTCACTGTGCTGGAAAGCAAGGAGGAGGTCAGTGTTCTGCAAGGCACCAAGGGGGAAGCACAGATGGAGGTTCTGCCCTAGATGGTGAAGCTGCCTCACCCAGCCCTCCCAGGGCTGCTCCAGAACAGTCCAGCACTCAGTTCCCTACACAACTCCACCCCAGGCCTTTGCAATTCTCAAGAAAAGCTTTTCCTCATTATCTAAAGATCCAGGCAGCCCAGCTGAGAGCCCAGAGCTGCAGAGAGAAGCACTTGGCCAGTAACTCATGGCAAGAGCAGAGCGGCTGAGCCCCAAAGAAACAGGAAAGATGAGCTACCAAGAGAACCCCCAGTTCTTCCCCTGAGGGACACACACACAGCTGAGGGTTTGACAGAAGCTCTTGGATGGTGCCTTCTGTAAGAAGATTGGGGTCAGCCCACCTGGACATGCATCATTGGGAGGATTCCTAAAACAAGGGACCCTACACATGAACTGCACCATGCTGACTGCAGTAATTGCAGGGTGCTGAATAAGAGGTCTTCAAATATCTTGTGTTTCAAAGCAAGTTTGTGTATCTTATAGATTGTCTCTCATCTACATTTCTCACTTCGGTAACTGCATCTAAACACAAAGTCTCTGCTTCTGATAGCAACTAACACTAATTAAATCAGCATTAATTAAATTCTCATCGAGATGTCCAACGATTTCTGAAGTGTTCAGTTCCCTGTTTCTATCTGAGCAGGTGGCTCAGTGCTTTCACTCCTGACTCCAGCCAGGCCTGGTGGACACAAGCCCCACAAGAATGTTCTAGAGGAACAAGTACAGAGCTGCTCTAAGACACAGAAGATTCAGGCAGTGGCAATGGTTTGGAACTGTTCAAGTTCTCCTAATTAAGATCTGGGGAATACACAGGGCAGGGAATTCTATCTGCCAGGGCACAAGAGGTTATTTAGATTGCCAGGAGAAAATCCAGACTTGTGCAGTTGCATCTCTGATGGAGCCAGATTCAGGTATAAAGAGAACTACTAAACAAATGTAAAGTGGAAAGAAGAAAAAAAAAAGCATGAAAAATTCCTTCTGCATTTCTTGTCATTCTGAGATGTGTAATTATTCCTCAAGCCAAACTAAACTTCCACCTGAATGAACACAAATGAAAACAAGTAACTTCAGGATCCAGCTCACTTTCATTTCCCTATTAGTGACTCTCAAAACTGCTGCAGAGATCACATCCAATATAAACTGCTGGCATTCTGTAGAAAGTACACATTAATATTATTCCAAGAGAATAATGGTACTTTTGAATCTTGAGACCAAAGTAACTGCTGCCACAACATTTTTTAAGCTGCTCTCTGGCAGAACTCTGGTGACTGAAGAACCATAAAAGTAACAAGTGGGAAAAAAAGTTAAAAAGAAAAAAAAAGAACTTTGACACATGGAAAAGCTCAGCATGAAACCTGCTCATACAGTACTGCTAAAGGTTTTCTTTCAAAGTTCTCAAGTTATAAATGGAGTTATTCTAGTTCATGAGTAAATCCCAATTTTTAGTATTAAAACTTAGTTGTAAGTTTGTAGCAGTGAAAGAATCTCCTTCTGCTTAATATAATGGTTAACAACACAGCATTCTCAGCATGGAAAGGCTGGAATGGGGGGATTGGGATCTGCTTTTCCCTCCTTTACTGGCAGAACAAGTGGGCCTGAGTGCCTGGTGCTGCTTCTGGCTATCAAATGGACCAACACAGCAAGCTGAATCTCATGAGAACTGCTGACCAAAATAAAATAAAATTAAATTACATTAAAAAATCCCAGGCAGCATTTAACCCCAGCAAGCCCTAAGGGAGGAGTTCCTCACGAAACACTATTTTAATCACTAAACTACACAAATGACAACTATAAACTATAGAACTATAAACAGGGAAAAAACCAAGTGTCTCACCTCTTGCACAAACGAAACAAAAGCCTACATTTACAGCTGATGAGGAGTGAGTCCTTTTGGAATGGTTACTACAGATGAGGATGTGGGATGACACAAACAAGCTTCCTGCAGCGATGCAGCCGTCTCCAGAGTGATAGGCCACGGGGCAGCGCAGACATCTCGCCATGCGACCTGCTCAGGAAACAGCAAACACACCCAGGGCTAGCAGCAGCCAGCCAGCTGGAAAATACCACTGGGGACTGTGGCAATCTGCAAAATTAAAGGGTTTTGGGAAAGCTGCAAGGTGCAGGCTTCAGAGACAGCAGAGCTGTGAGTAGAGCTGAGCAGCTGCCATGAGGAAGGTCAGCAGAAAAAGTGTTTGTCCCAACCAATGCTCAGGTCAGGACAGGGCACAGGCAAGGCTGGGTCTATTCCAATGGTGTAAAAAAAGGAAACAGCTACATCTTTTTTCTAAAGAAAGTTTCAAAATATTACCCCTTAACTTTCGCTTTAAAATTGTTAAGAAAAACTTCCATCATTCTAGAGGCTATTTGTTTGCTTTAAACATTTTAGTTCATTTCTAAAAGGATCTTCTTCCTTGAAAAACAATTGTTCACTACAAATTGCCTTCAATTCTTTGGCCTAGTACTGTCAACCCCTGGCTTCCATTAAACCTGTCCCTGTTCTTCTAACCCTTCTGATGTTTTACATTCTTGTAACAAACTTTCTTATGCACTTTTTACTTAATGACCAATCACCATCCAGCTGTATTGGACTCTGAGGAGTCAGTCATCAGTTTTTCATTATCATTCTTGTTAAGCCTTCTGTCTGTATCCTTTCTGTATACTTTATATAGTTTTAGTATAGTATTCTTCAATATCATATCACACCATAACATATCATATATCATATCATATCAGCCTTCTGAAAACATGAAGTCAGATTTTCATCTCTCACCTTGTCCTGGGGACCCTTACAAACACCATACAGGTGCAAGAGGTCCTTGCCCCTGGTAAAACACCCTACAAAATGAATTCATTTCTTTGTTCTCTTATTTTTCTAGTAAATTCCTCAGGCAGGACTTTGTGGCTTCTGTGCAATTAGCTATCCTTAAATTTGAGGTGAAGTCCTACAAGATGTCACCAGGTCCTACAAGATGTCTTTTCACCTAATTGAGGAGAGAAACTTCTGGGCCTATTTCCTTTTTAAGGGGACAAAAAATAGTTTTGCCACTCCATCAACAGGGGGCACATTCCTATACAAGACTTTTTGGCTCCTGTGCAATTAGGTATCCTTAAGTTTGAGGTGAAGTCCTCCAGGTCCTCTGAGATATCTTTCTACCTAACTGAGGAGCAAAACTTCTGGTCTTTTTTCCTTTTTAAGGGGACAAAGGAGAGTTTTGTCACTCTGTCAACAAGAAGCACACTCCTATACAAGACTTTCTGGCTTCTGTGCAATTAGTTATCCTTAAATTTGAGGTGAAGTCTCCCAGGTCCTATGAAATGTCTTTCCACCTAATTGAGGAAAGGGTTTATTTCCTTTTTAAGGGGACAAAGGATAGTTTTGTCACTCTGTCAACAAGAAGCACACTCCTATAGGGGACTTTTTGGCTCCTGTCTACTTGGGTATCCTTAAGTTTGAGGTGAAGCTCCCCAGGTCCTCTGAGATATCTTTCTACCTAACTGAGGAGCGAAACTTCTGGTCTTTTTTCCTTTTTAAGGGGACAAAGGACAGTTTTGTCACTCTGTCAACAAGAAGCACACTCCTATAGGGGACTTTTTGGCTCCTGTCTACTTGGGTATCCTTAAGTTTGAGGTGAAGTCCCCCAGGTCCTACAAGATGTCTTTTCACCTAATTGAGGAGCAAAACTTCTGGGCTTATTTCCTTTCTAAGGGTACAGAGGATAGTTTTGTCACTCCTCCAAGGGGACAAAGGATAGTTTTGTGTACAGGGGGCACACTGCTGTGGCTGGCCTCACCTTTGCTGGCTTTGTGCATGTCCTTGTCCATGGAGCAGGCGGTGCAGCAGTGCTGCGGGCAGCGGAAGCCGCGCGACTCGAACAGGGCCGTGGCGAACTTGCGCACGCAGGACTCGTGGTAGAACTTCCCACAGGTGCTGACAGAGCAGCGCTTCACGTCCTTGCCAGGCTGCTTGCAGGAAAAGCACGTGTGCTCTCCTTGGAAGAGAAGGAATAAGGAATGCCAATTGTAAAAGCAAACTCTGATGTGGAAACCCAGGGTGCCACAGTGAATATTTCCCTGTCTGCCCTGACCCCCAGTGGAGCACTGACTTTGACCCTCATTCATGAAGAAACTTTCCCAGACTTCAAGATAGATCAGAACCCACAAAAGTGTGAAATAGATTATAGAGAGTAGTGTAGGTGTATAACTCGGTGAGAAATTTAGGTTTTGGGATTTTTAGTATGTTGTGGATGGAAGCAAGATGGAGGGCACAGGACGTCATCTTGAGTTTCTTCTTCACGCTGCTTCTTCCTCTTTCTCCATGGGTTTGGGTGGCATTTTGTAATTGGGCAGAAAAGTCCCCATTGTGGGCTCTTTGGGATCAGTTATTGGGTTAAAAGGGAAAATAATCTAGGTGTCAGTTCTTAATTGGATGGTTTAGTCTTAAAACACCTTGTAACAAGAAATTGTTGGCTATTTTGTGCCTTCTAATGAAAAGCTGTCAAACTCACAGTAGTGAGGCTGTTTTACTGATAAGAAATAATAAACACCTGAGTCTGAACATGAATTACTGCCTCAAGTGCCTTCAATGCAGACTCAGAGAAACCCACAACTGAAACCCCCACACTCTGACATACTGATATTGTCCAAACAAATTCTGAAGCCAACAGACTGTGAGCAACACAGGATCCTTCCCATCCAGCAGGCTGGGTTACTGTGATCCACAGTAACACTGCAGTAGCTGCTCACATAAAAATCTCTTATTCCAAGTAAAACCCTAAGCAGCTCATTATTTTTTTTTCTTACAAGGTACTTGCTAAATAGAAAATGAGAATCTGGTCTCAGAGGTTAAAAAAGCAGCAGAATAACCCAAACTTAACTCAGAAACCCTTGGAAAGCACCACCTTGGTTTGCTCTGACCAGAATGGGAGGAAAGGGGGAAATCCCTCCCATTTTCCAGGCACAGGAACACACACTCACCATTCTTACACTCGGTGCAGATGAACTTTTCCTCAGGCATGGCCTTCAGGCCGAGACACTCCAGGTGGAACATGCTGCAGCACTCGCCCTCGCAGGCCAGCAGCGACTCGCCAGAGCTCTCACAGATCTGCAACAGGCACAGAGCTCAGCAGGGAACAGGGCACCCTGACACACCAGGAGCTAGCAACACAACTGCCTGGAATTGCTTCAGAGTTAGGGTAAGGCAGAACTGAACCTGGCAAACCTCAGGGTGAGGACAATCCCAGCACTCGCTGCACCTTGTTCTGGTGCAAGCCAAGCCAGAGACAGGAGAGGCACCACAGCACCCACCTGCCCTCCATGCCTCAGGGAACAAGCTGCTCTGGCTCTTCAGGTTCTTTACTACTAACCAGGGAACTGGGCAGAACATCCCAGGATTTATGGTTTTTTAAATACTGAAAAATTCTCGCTCTGTCCTGTCCTGACCAACCATCTGGAATCTTCAAATGGAGCAGAAAATGGCATCTATACTTTTTCTACTGATGCTGGCAGGTGTGGATTAGACATCACCTTCCAGCTGCTGAGCTTTCTGGCCTGCAGGGGGGCTGAGGAATCATTTAATACGAATCATTTCCAGAGCATAAAAACTCCTTAAAACCTGGATATTTTATCTGAGAAGTCAAATTAAAAGAACTAACAGAAATAGGGGATACATATTTAGCATCCATCACTTCCCAGTATCACCAGTTACCTGACAAACAGTGTCTTTTTTACTTGTTCCAGTTCCTCTCCTGGATAAGCTGGAGTCCACTGACTGCACATCTGAGGCATCAGCATCAGCAGTGGCTGAGGGGCTGTCTGAACGCTTCCCAAAGCTGCCCTACAAAGAGGAAAAACCCATGGCTCTCAAACCAGGCATGCCAAACCACAACCACACCAGGAAAAATATTTCTGTCACTGTTGAGCAAAAGAACATTTGGTAAGTCAAGAGACACAAAGGTGCTGGACTTCACTGGGATGACACAAGTGCTGCCTTCTTGATATATTTTACCTGTAAAAGCCAAACACCATAAGGAGCTCTCTAGGAGTTACACCAGACACAGCAGCATCTCCCAACTCCCCAAGAATTTCAAACCTTCCACAGAGCAAACCATGATCTAAACCAATGTTTTGCCAGACAAAGTAACAGGAACATTTTTAAGTAAATATTGTATTTTTACAACAAACCAGTGGAAGGGATTAGAACAGACTAGGTTTTATGTTTTTAGATAATAAAAGATTCAAATTTTGTAGAAAATAAGAGTTCACATATTTAGCAATATTTAGCAATAATCAACTGAAAAGCCTCTTGTACACTGACAGCTTGTTCAGGTTCCTGGGAGAACCAACCATGAAACCTTTACCTGCAAATCATTGAGTCCTCTGGAGTCAGAGTCAGACGTGTCCCTGTAGGCTGAGCTGGTCAGCTCCATGTCAGTGGAGGCACGACTTCTCTTCTTCAAGGGTTTACAGGAGTCTGAAATCTCACTGGCACCTTAACACAACACGCTAAAATTAGTTTAATACATGGTCTCGACTTTTTGCCTAAACTTAATAAAAGAAAAAAAGCTGAGGGCTTGGATTCCATTATCTGTCTTAATTATTCAGTTTGCAATTTTGTTACTAGTTGAATTCTCCCTGAAAATTAACTGAAAACCAGCTTAGGCAGAGTTTTGACACACTTTTTACATGGTAATGCAGTGGAGGAAGGCAATAAATTGTCTTTAAGGGAGGATAAATCCTTAGATTTGTTCTTCATCATCCATCTTTAACTTTGGCTAAGCAGAGATTTTTAAGAATGCCCAGAAGGACTTGGGGGTTACAGCTATGAACAAACACCATCCTTCCCCAGCAATACATGAGGACCAAAACCCCAAACACAGCCTGTCCCCAGGGAAGCTGAGCTCAGCCCTACAGAGCACCAACACTGTGGCTCACATGGAGCAAAGCTGCTGCCAAAAGGCCACAGGCCACCAAGGTCAGCTGAGTTAATTTTCACCTCTCACTCACCTTTCTGCAACCCCGTCTTCACTGCTGCCAGTGGGACAGCTTCAACCTGTTTGAAAGGAAAATGCACAGTTAACACCAGAGGAAAGTTTCTCCCTAGTACCAAAAAGCAAACAGGTCAGTTCAAGGGGTTACAATTCAGGTGGGAGCTGCCACCCCCTCCTCAGCCCGAGTCTCCACGTCCTGCTGGATCCACTCCTGCCTAGGCTGGTGCCCACAGCCCTGGCAGCCAGGGGCCACTAGGCAGGGCCACCAGGCAGGTCCTTCCTCTCTGCCCTGGGGCAGGAAGGTGCCAGGAGCGCTGCATCCGTGTCCAGCAGGCAGGAGCACCCTTGGCCAGTCACTCCTGGTGCTGTGCAAAGCCCACAGAGCTGTGTGAGCACACTGGGTGCCCCTGGCAGGGCTGGCACCGGGCTAGGGAGGCACAGGGTGGGTCACTCGCTGCTCCCTGCAGCTCCTGCAGCCCTTGCTCCCCGTCTAGAGCTCTGCACAGGCTGCCCAGGTGCCGTGGTGCAGGGCTCTACACAGCTGGAACTCCAGGGCACAGGCACTGCAGCACACAAATGCACAAGTTTACAGTCTTGCAAAAGCACTTCCAGTCCTTGACCCTAGGGAGAAGTTTAGGAACTGTTCTGCCAACACACATGGAAGATGTGGGAATTTGGTGACTGGGTAATATTTACAGATGAAAGCTGTAGCCTAAAATCCTGTTTTCAAGGTTAAGAATTACAAGTTATTGCTTTGCAATGTGGTTACATATGCATGGAGAAACACATTTAGTAAATATTTAAGGATTATTCTATAATTTTTTTAAAAAATATTTTATTTTGTTGTACAATAGGTAAAAACATACAGTAGAAGGATTTGTATAGGATACATTTTGTAATACAAATATAAAATCTAAACAATCACTTTTATTTCTCCACTAGTCACTGTAACAGTAGCATCAACATTTTGTTTTTCCCATTAATTGTACTCGTTCCAGTTATAATTTTATACCAAGTTGTTGCAGACTAACTGGGGAATCAAGAAAACTTGACTTTGGGTAACAAATATTGTTGCATAATTGTAAGAAGTTAGTAAGTTTTCTTTTTTAAAATTTAACTTAATACATTCAAGGTTTAGCGCATTACAGTGCCCCTGGGTTTCACTTTAGCCAGATACTTCTCCTGAGAAAAGCACTTTCATTAAAGTCCACAGACTGAGTCAGCCAGGTAAGAGAAGCACATGAAGCTACCTGGCATCCATGAAGTTCATCTTGTTGGTTCTTATACCTTTGTTAAATTAAGAAATCTTTACAAACATAAAAACTCTTGAAAGGGGGAGGCTGCAACAGCTCGTGCCAAGAGGCTCCACAGTCCACATCAGGTGTCACACACCCAACACTTGAATTGCTTTAAAGTTTCTCTAAGAAACTGCCTCGAGCTGGAGCACTCCTCTGCTGCACAGCAGTGCAGAAATGCTGCAGCATCAAAGGAAAAATAAGGAAAAAAAACCCCAAAAAAGCAACCGAGTTCACTTTCAGTCTCTGAAGTGAAGGAAGTGCAAAACAAAGCGCAAAGGGCGAAGAATAAATTAAAGAGATAAAAATATTTTTTCCCCTTCTCATATAAATCTTCATCCTGACTATCCCTCTTTAAAAATTCTCACTGGGAAAAGCTAAACTATGAAACATTTATATAAAATTCTCAGCTTTCAGACAGAGGCCTTTGAAGCGGGAAAAATCAACCGTGCAAGGAGAAGAACCAACAACTTTGACAAACTTGTTTAAAGTGTATGCAGGTTTTGGTATTTCTGTCCATCCACTGCACTCTCCTACTCATTTCCACGCAGAAATTTTTTATGATTAAAATTTTCTTAAAGCAACAACATTTGTCTGTCTGACATCCAGATTAAAGGAATGCCCTGTACACGTTAGAACTATTTCAGGAAAAAATGGTATATCCCAGAACTGTTTTGCTGATGTCTGCCAACATGAAAGTCTGACTATTCATCTTTAAGTGAAATCATTCTTGAAGTCCATTTTCAGAAGTGGTCAAATTAATCACTCTAACTTCATTTAAAAAAACAAAGCCTCAACACAAACCAGCAGCTAAATCAAGAGCCAAAGGAAGGAACCTGGTGGCAATTCCATCCAAGAGAAATCACTGAAACAAACCCATTTTGCTCAGAACAGAAATCTCAAAGGAAACATGGCAGGTTCATTAGGAGTCATCCATCACTTCCATAGCCTGACTGATACTGAGAAGATGCCAGTAGCAGAGTCACAGCAATGGCATTGACAGGGGGATTTCATGGAGGATAGTCCAAACCGAAACCCGATGGGGAAAAATGGAGAAAAATAAAAAGGCACCAATATAAGCCACAACATTTATGAATACAATATATTTTAACTCTCTACATGGAGGAAGCCAACCTGCTCCTTTTTGATCTTCTTCTTTGGCACAACTTCAGTGGATTTCTCAGACTCGGAGCGGGTTCGAATCGATCTTCTCTGTTGCTTCTTTTCTACAGAACCTGAAGAAGGAAAAAGGTTTCCATTATTTGATTCCTTGTATTTCTGAGGTACAGCAAGATGTGCAACACCAAACCAAGAGGTAAAGGAACGAAACCAAGACTTTGTCCTCTTTTGAATGTTTTATTTTTAAATTCAGTTCCAAGCTATCGACCAGCTGGTGCTGTGGCTGCAGACACACATTCTGATTCCAGAGATCAGCTTCAGAAAACAGACACAAGTAACAGACTGGAACAAAAGGCTGGAATTCAGATTAGGGCAAACAGATTTCCACCTCTCTGGCATGGTCTTCACCTGGGTAATTCTGAACCAAACAGTCCATCTTTGGTGCTTTGGGAAGGTAGCCACAACCAACTCCTTGAACAAAAACAAACTAGAAATTTCAGATGCAAAGCACAGCTTCAGGATCTCCTCCCAAATGCCAGATCTGTGTCCCCCTCTGTGGGGTGATGGCCTCTGTCCCACCCTGGACCACCTGCAGCCACACCAGACCTCAATGCTCACCTGAAAGCTCTGAGGTGAAGAAAAACTCAGCACAAACAGAGGAATCAACCATGATGTGTTACCATCATTGATGAATGTGAAAAACAAGTTTTTCAAAGCATTAGCACAGAAAACAAACTCAGATTAATGAAGGTTACTGTGACATTTCAATAGATGAAGAGGGAGCTACTGGAATTTTGGTAAATAAGGCTGGCAAAATCAAAAGATCTTTCTGTGCTCCAGCACCTCCCAAACAGGCACATGGAGAACCATGGACACAACACCATGGGCAGCTGCTGGAACAAGCACAACACCTGGGGCTGACAAAACTGGCACCTGAGCATTTACAATGAGCTGCTGGGAAGGATTTTGTTGGATTTTCAGCCTGGGAGGTTTCACCCATACAAGACAACTGGGAAATACTTTGTTTTCTTCCAAGCAAAACTGCAAACTCTTGGGAGCTGACTGTGTCAGATGGATGCACTGTTAGGAGCTGTGAACCTGCCTGGTCTTGTCAGATCAAGTATCTGGAGACACACACAGGCTAGAACCAGACTGAAAGACAGCCTTGCAAAAGAACTGCAGAGAAAAAAAAAATGAAAACTTTTTTCCCATGGCTGCATGGCTTGGGAATGTCTCAGTGACTAAACTACACAGCTGGAAATGTTATCATGTTACAATAATTGGATTTCTGAGGGGAAAAATTTGTTTTTCTTAGAGGGAAAAAGCTTTTACAGCATATTAATTAATGAATAATAGCAATTAGTTATTAATAATTTAGAAATTAATGACTGAGGTCAACATCCATCCTGTCTGTCCACGAGTAACTTCTGGTTAGGCCCCATCCCTTGAGAACTTGCACAGCAGCAGTGGGTCTCCACATCAGAGCTGGGAAATATCTTTTGTCACTTTGCTGTGTGACCAAAATCCCCAGAAGCAGCTTCAGGTCAATTTGAGCAGATGTGACCAACAGTTACTTTAAGCAAGAATGGATTTTCTCCCTGAAGCCAAGGAGAAAAGATCAAGCCCTGGATCAGAGAATTCCAGAAACTGGAATTTGGCTGACAGCAACATTGACCACTGCAATGGGCACTTTCTCCTCTTCCTGCTCTCCAAGGATCCAGTCATCACCTTCACAATGCTCCCATCCCATCTTCAGCTTTATTTTCATCCAAAGTTTCAGGAGAGATGTTGGACCAGCCCTCCACCTTGCTGGAGATAAATCCCAGTTCAGTGTCTGCAGGCCAGGGATTCTCAGGGCTGCTCTTGCACTTTCAAGTAAGGGAATTAATTATCTTTCCAGCATTATTGAATTCTGTTATCTCACTGCAGGTTAGCAATAAGGACTCCCAGAGTAAGTCTGGCAAATACTTTACCATAAAGGGATTCTGAAGTTCCACTGACCTTACATTTGAAAAAAGGACTTGGCAGTTATGTTCCACAAGAGGGGACCAAAAACTGGGCTTTGGAAATGGCTTTGAGAGTGACTGGAGTGGGCAGTGCAGGTAAGCTCAGGCACTTACAGGGTGTTAGCAGGTGGAGTGTTATGTATCCAAAAAGCCTGAGAAAATGAAAAAAGAGAGGCTCAGAATTCCCACCCCCTACATCTGAGGAGCCAAAGGGAAGCTGAAGCCTTTAGATCCCAGGTGAGAGGAGCAGAATGGAGATGGCCTCTGCTGCTGCAAGGCAATCCAAGGAGCCAAAGCAACCACAGCTGGAAAGAACCACCACTGTCAACAGCAGGGGCATCCCCCCTGAGAGCAGGAAATTCAAGTGCTGCAGTCCCAAACACTCCATAAACCAGCAAATAACCCTGCCTAAAACCAGCACACACCCAGAACCTGAACTGTGTTTGCACAGGACTCATGGATGCTGACCACTGAGATTTCTGACTCTGGTTCTCATCTATTTCATGTTTGGAAAGGGAGAAATAATCAAATGGATGGATAGTTAAAGCAGAAGTGACATCTGGCAACATTATGAGGTTCAAACAGCTCATTCAAGGTTTTCACATTTCAGGCCCAAGTTCCATGATTTGCTTCAGTGGTTCTTCTCCCTCAGACCTGACAGTTCAAAACTTTATGATGTACCCTCTGTGAAAAAGCACCACCTCATTTGGATGGAGTTAGCTGAAGCAGTTTTAAAAAAACCCTGCAAAAACTGAACAACAAAGCCTAGGGAGTCTCCATCTTGAATCAGACATCCCCTACTGAAATGTGCCACTTCCCGACTCTTTTTGCTTTCATGACAGCTCTCATATTTTCCATTTGGGACCAAAAGCCACGGCAATACCCTGCTAACACACATCCACTGGGTTGTCTTCTAAACCAACTTTCCATTGCTCTGCACAGGACATCATCCCTTGAGTATGTTGCCTCAGGCTGTGAGTTGCAGACACAAAGTTCAGAGGCCAAACCACCAATCCCACCCCACAGCCACGCTGTGTGTGTTGGCTCACCATGTGTGACATTAGCCATGCTCATTACAACTACTCTGTGAACAGAAAAATGTTAATAATTCTTAAGTAATGAGAAAATGCTGGGTTTGATATTTGAGTTCTCATGCTGCAGGCTCAGGTTCAGAGCAGGATTGCAGTTTCCCTACCTGCTGCCCCAGAAGTTGTCTCAGGAGAAGATGCATTTTGCACCACAGCTTTCTCACTTCTCTGAGCTGACGAAGAATTCAATTTCTCTTGTCCTTTGACGCTTATTTCTGTTTTGTTACCAACTCCCTTGAAAAGAAAAAAGGAAAAGATTGTCTTCCCCTGTTACAAAGCTGTGCTGCTACCAGGTAACAGGCCTGCCCCTGAATCTCAGAACAGAAACAATCAATGCTCTCCAAGCCAACACATAGACAGGATTAATCTGCTATGGATCCTGTTCCCTGCACAACTTTCCACCCCTCTCAATCTCCCCTCACACACAAGGAAAAAATAATTCCAGTGACTTTTCTAAACATTACCTTCTCTATAGGGCTTAGGATGAAATAAACACTCTCCAGGTAGAGAGGCAGAAGAAGGAGGCAGAGAAATAGTCCTAAGCCTTTTCCTTACACTGACTGTGGGAAGCTGCTGTGCACCTGAAGGAAGCTCAGAGGCAGAACTCAATTTAAAAGTCTGTTACACAAAACGTAGTTATTACTTTTTAGTACATTATGAACAGTTTTGTCATCTGTTTCCCACAAAACCACTGATTTTATCAAGAATTTTTTTGGACTATTTCAAGTAGGAAGCAGAATATATTCTCTATATATTAAATATATTAATATATTAATATTAATATTCATTATACATGGATATAAAAATACAATAATAATATATAATACTATAATGATATGTTAATATCAATTATATTAATATATTAATATAAATATATAGATATTTAATATATTTAATGTGTTATAAACAAAAATACAGCCATCTGTAGGGAGCTGCTCTGCCACCACCAAAACAGTTACTGTCAGAGCAGCACTGAACATGGGGTTCAGTGCCCTGAAAAATTCTATTGTCACATCTGTCTGTTAATTTCTCCAATAAAGGAACATGGGTGGTGAAAGCTTGATGGACACAGCTCAAGCTCCCCAGTAAGGCAGACTCAGGATAACTCAGGAGCAAAAGAAGGGTCACTGCACCAAGCACGTACCTTGGTGGAATAAACAAATTGATCGATGAGCTTTCCATCCCCAGCAGCATTCTGAAGGGCAAAAACCTGCTCAATTTTAACAACCGGAGACATGTTACACTTTTGCAGATCCAGGTTGTGCATGGTGATGGAAGCTGGCAGGGATTTCCTAGCTGCAGCTGTTTTCCAGGCGATTTTCACAGGTGGAGCCTCCTCCTCCTCGGGGCTGGAGTGCCTGCGCTGGCCCTGCCGGCGCTCACCGTGGCAGGGTGAGGAGCCCGGGGCCGCAGGGCCGTGCTCCGGCTGCGAGCTCGGCGCCGCCTTCGGCCGCCGGTTCTTCTTGGCCTCTGCTTTGGAAGCAGCAGTCTTTTTGGCTTTGGCCAAAGCTTCCTCTGGCTCTTGGTCTACGTAAATGAAGGTGTACTGTTCTATCCTCTCCTCCCGGGTCATTTTCAGCGCTTTCTCGGCGTGGGCAATGCCAATGTCCCACTGCGCTCGCTCCCGCTGCGGCCGCGGCTTGCGAATCTTAGGGGACAAGACAAGCAGTGGTTACACTGAAGATTTTGCCACTACAGCATTCAAACACAACCCTGAGGGTCTCTGCATCTCTCAGGCAGCAGTCTGCTCTCCATTTACAGGGTATTTTTGACACTGAATGTATGTATGTTGCCATGTTCTCTTCATAGAGAAAATCAAGGCACAATCTTTCCCAAGAATATTTCTGAGATTCACGTTCTCTGAACCTCAGAGAAAGAGAGAGCACAAGTCTTATCACTTACTGTGCCTATATTGTGTCAATATAGAGATTGTTTATCAAAAGTGAAGATGTTTTATTTCCTTGGCTATTAGGGCTGAGAGTGTGTGTCTGTCTGCTGACAGTCACAAAGCAATCAAGAGAGGAGTGCAGTTGTGTGCAAAGTAAGTGCTTGGCAGATTCAGTTTAGATGAAATGTATAATAAAGTATTATACACTTATAGTATAATAAAGTAATTAATTATTAATATATTATAGTATAATAAAGTAAATAATTAACCTTTTAATAAGTTAGACTCAGATACATCATTCTCTCCCCCTCTCATAGTCATCCTTTACTTTAATAAATGCAGACACAGAATTCTCTGCTGGTGAGATCCACCCAGTCCTTCTCAGGACAAAGCCCTGAAGAGTTCCAGACCTGCCCTGGAGCATCTCCCTTACAGAGATGATCCCCCCAGTGCCCCCTGTACCTTCTGTTTCTCAGAGTGGTTGCTGGCTTGCTTGGCTGCCTCAGCCAGTAACTGCTCGTACTGTTTGTGCCCTTGGTACTCGCGGACGCGCTTCTCGTGCACCCAGGCCCGCTCTGGCTGGTTGCTGAAGAACTGAACGTGGTATTCCCGGGCACCTGAAAGGGCAAACACCACTCAGCAGTTGTACCAACACTGCTCTGTTCAGCTCACACCTCCCTCCTCCTTCCTGCAAGAGAAGGCACCTGGCCCAAGTGGCCCAGATCCAGAACAGTGTGGGATGGATGCTTGTTATCATGTTTTCTGAAAAATCCCTTTGCTAAGGATTTTCTCCTGAGAATCCTCAGGAAAGAAATGCAAACAATAATTATCTGATTGCTTGGAATGTAGTTTGGAGGTTGCTCACCAACAGGTGTATCTTTGATGGGTTCCATGTGAATTGTTTTAATTTAATAACCAATCACAGCCACCTGTATTGGACTCTCTGCATCTGTCACAAGTTTTTATTATCATTCTTGTTCTAGCCTTCTGATGTCTCCTTTCTCTTTCTTTAGTATAGTTTTAGTATATAATTTTATATGATATGATAATTTAATAAATCAGCCTTCTGAGAACTTGGTGTCAAATCTCCTCCTGGGGACCCTCATAACACAACAACAGATGCTCAGGACACCCTGCCCACACTGAACTCTCCCACTGACTTGAGAAAAGCAGAAACACCTGGGCACCAGCCCATTCCCACAGTGCCACCTGCAGAGATCACACAGCAGGTACCAGTTCTGTCCTGTTCAGCACACACACAGCAGAATTCAGCCCACAAAGGCAGTTTAGCATGAGGATATTTTTAATAACAGAACAGCTACAGACACCTGCCACTCTGGCTAAGAGCTTCCTGCCTCACCTCTTGTATTAATTTTGGTGTGCACGTCAAGCTGTGGATCACAGGACACCATGCAAGGCCACCATGGGTACGTCCCCACCTTGGACCAAACCAGATCCCCAACCTGGAACTTGACGTCGTGGGTGACCTGTGCTGGAAGGGATGGCACGAGCTGCTGGACCTGCAAAGGAAACACCAGATTAAAGCCACAGGAGAGGATTTAGAGCTTGGAGATGCACACACCATCCACAGGGACTTGTTGTTGTTGTTCTCTCAGATATCCCTGAGGTTTGATAATCCAAGATGAGAAAAACATTTCTTAGAAACGTGAAAGAAAGGAGCTGCACGCAGCTGGGATTTATGTAACAACACCACTGACAAACAGAGACAAAAAGAGCAACTGCCACCCCCCCAAAAAAGGATTCTGCTTCCTAAGTTGATTAGAAATACTGCTTTTAGGATAAAATAAAATAATAAAATAGGAATAAAATAAAAGAAATATTTAGGAATAAAATAAAACAATAAATCCAGTACAATAAGAGATGTGTTGATGCAGTAATGAGAGTAATAAGAGTTTAAAAGAAATGACAACTGATTTAGCAGATAAATTAAAGAATCAGTGGAAGAAACAGACATTCTCTGAGTTCCCAAAGTGTTAATTGGTGCAGGTACTAACCGGGGCTTCCTCCAGCACTGCATCTTCTCTTGGTCTCTCAGAGAGTGTGCTAAGCCTCTCATTTGGTCTCTAAGAAATGGGTAACAATGAAGAGAAAAAAGGAAAACAAGACTTACTGTAAAGGGACAGTAAAACAACAGAAGATAATAGTGAAACCAGGCAGAAAAAGATAATTCACAGAGAGAAAAGCAACCATGAACCCAGAAAATGTGAATATGACTATTAATTAACACAGTAACATCACAATAAAGAATTACCTGGTTTTCCCTACGCTATTTACATTACTATCACAGCTAAATATAACTGTGCTCTCCTGTAACAGATGACAGAAGAACATACATTCAGAAACAGCAAATCCAAGTAACTTTCCACCTAAAATAACACACAATTTTAAAAAAACCAGAGAACCCCACGTGAGGATATCCACAGTGATGTGGTGAGTCTCACTGTGCACCAGTCATTTGCCAGAACTGCAGTACATAAATTATGCTAAATATACAACATGACCATTGTAAAATCGATGTTATATTGCATAGAGTTGACAAATATATTTGGAGGATCAAAAATCCACAACACAGAGCAGAATCAGCCCTGAGCAGAAGCTGACACTGACGTGGGGTGGGTGTGAGGGGACAGGGGCTGAGGTTCAGGAGACAAATGCCACCCAGCTCCTCACAGAACACAATTTCTGAGCAGAAAGGCTGATTCTCAAAAGAAGGATTCAGAGCTTGATGTTCACCCGTGTTTTCACAACATTTCCATTTTAAATCAGCCTCTCCACTTTGGGCATCCCCTCAGAGTCAGTGGATTTCCTCTGAAATTACAGCATCAGAATAAGGAACAACTGGTGACCACCTGACTTGCCACAGCCTCATGCAAAACTATAAAACCACAGTTGTACCAAAAGTTGTTTGTTCCTATGAAGATGATCCCAAGCCACAAATCTCACACCTTTAACACTGAAGATGACAAAAGTGTACATGAAGATGAAATCATGCAGTGGAAAGTAAAATGATGGGACAATGGACCTGAGACTGCCCTGGCAAACTCATACTGAGAAGCACCAGCAGAAAATCCTGCTCCTGTCAGAGCAGGCCATGTCTGAAACAGGGCTGGGCTCCACGAAACATTTATTGCAACACCACCTTCAGAAAGGGAAATGAAAGCAACAAGGAAGACAATAGCAAGACCAAGATTTCTGGTGAACTCTGGATGACACACATGCCTAGGAGCTTGGAATTCAAGATGCAAGGTTTTGGTTCAGTCTGTGAGAGACAGAAGATTCCATTCTCATGGCAAGCAGGTAACAGAGCCAGGGGGACAGGCACAGCTGAAGCTCCAGGAGTAGAACAGGAGTCACTGGTAAGAGGGGAAACGACCTGACAGGCTGATGTGGGGGTGATGGAGCCTGGCCAGAAAGCAGGAGCAGTGCAAGAGATGCTGCTCAGGGAGTGCCAGCAGGACACAGCAGCTCCTGCAGCCTCACAGGGGCCCCAGCAGCTCCCTGCAGCCCAGAACCCACTCCACCAGATCCTGCAGCACAGGATCTTCTCCCTGAAGAGAACAGCAAGCACCAAGGGCTTCCTCAGGCCTGACAACACACTCAGCTACGTTCTGTAACGTAGGCAATTTCTGTCCCTGCCAGAAATGGCAACTTCCCCATTCCCTCAAAGTGGGAGAGGCAGAAACCAGCACCACAGAGGTGGCAGAAACAAGCATGAGAAAAGGAAACAGAAGTATTGGAGTGGCTTATGAAACTGAAAGAAAAAGAACAAGAGGGCACCAAGGTAATCTGGGTCTTTGCTTCCCAGAATCTCAGTTAACACCACCTGATGTACATCCTCTGGATATGGACAATATGGTACATGATTAATTAATGTTTCACTGCTGAATACCCCAAGGAACCTCACTTTCCACTCAACAACCTAGCACTCTTTTGAGAGGCAATTTTAGGAATGTGTCAGCTTTCATCCAGAAGTTCCATCTTCAACACTGGCCAGAGCGCAGCAAACTCTAAACACGTTAGAACACTAAACAATATTTAAAAACAATTTTCTAAGATATGTTTTTCACATGAGCCTTTAAAGCACCATTGTGTTACCTACAGACACAGCTCCTGGCAACCTCATCCTGAGGCTCTGCCTACAGCCTGGTGACTCAGCGTGCACACAGCCAGAACAAGGACAAACCCTGCTGGACACGCTCTCCATCAACAACACCAGGTGTACACATGGCTCAATTACCATTCCACTTACATTTTGCTCCTCTGGTTCTAATTTTGGAATTTTGTGTGCCTTGCGCTCTTCCGAGCGGGAAGAGTCATGCTTGCTACTTTTTTTCCTTTTCTCTTTCCTCCCTTCATGTTTTGCCTTAGCGTACTCCCTCGCTTGGACTTCATTCAACAGGTCCCCACACAGGGAGGACTCAAACAATTCCCTGCCGTTCTGGATAGTTTTGGTTATTTTCAGTTTGATCTCTGGTGAGCCAGTCTTCTTTGGAATCCCCACTTGTGGAGGTGGTGGTGGTGGTGGTGGAGGCGGCTGGGGAGGAGGGGAAGGTTTCTCCAGCACTTCGTGCTGCCTGCCATTGGAGTTCTCCAGCTGGTAATACTCCGTGGGGCTGAAGTTCCTGCCTGTCCCAAAGCCATTGGCAGATCCATTGGGGTACTGAGGGTAGCCCTGGTACTTGCCCTGGGGTTCGTACATGCTGATGGCCGGGGGGTAGCCGTTGGTGAGGGTGGGCAGCTCCTCTGAGGGCGTGGGGTACTGGAAGCCTTGCTGCAGCGCGGCCTCGTACGGCGTCCGGCCCCCATCCTCGGCAATGTCACTGCTGCCATCAAAGGCCTCCTCTTGGCGGATGTTGGCCGAGTCAATGAGTTGAGGTGGTTGCTGAATTGTGTTTCCCATGATCCCTTGCATGAAAGAGAAAGAGAAATCCATTGTTCTGCTCCAGCATCCTTAGCTTTCCCTTTTTCTCATAGGGCCTAGAGGCAGGGGAAGGGAAATAAGAAGTCAGTGTAAATTAAAGAACGGTAATTAAGCAAATTAAACAGTTGAGGAAAAAAGGGATCTCAAGAACAATTTCCCCCTCTCTATTCAGCAGACACCCTCATGTGGATTTAGAGAGGACTGATGTTACTGAGCCTTTACTGGCATGTCTTTCATATGGCAAATTTCTTCTTTTCCAAGACATTTCAAAAAATATCAAAAGCACCTAGGAGTGCTTAAGAACTATAAGCCGAAGTATTACAAAGTGAGAATAACAGTGCCAAACTCCCCAGCCTCCCTAGCCATGCTCTAGGAAGGGTTATTCCAGTCTGAAGCAATTCTGGACAGCATTTCACCCTGCAGCAGATAAGAGATACCAAGCTGTCCTGACACAGTCACTGTAAACTGCACAAACCAGGAACACCACAGAAAGACAAACAGAGAAATCTCTTCTCCTCCTCCCTCCCCACCTCCTTGCCAAAACTGGGCAAGCCATGGGATGCTCTGAACAGCAGCACAATGAAAACAAGAGGGTCATTCCACCTTGGCCACTGGGAAATCAGTGCCCTGCAGCAGCCTCAGATGGAGCTTCCCAACCTCCTCCCTCCCCAGAAAAGCAGGGTACAGTTTGCAGCTGTGTGAGGAGGGTTATTCTCCTGCCCCTCACACTTTATTTTAATATTAAGCATTGCATGATTCAAAGCCTCAGCATCAACAGCCCCCTAAACCCAGATGTTACTCACTGAGTGAGATTCCACACCTCCAACCTTCCTGTGCATATTAAAGCACCAAAATCAGACTCAATCAAAGTCAGACTTCCAAAACTCAACTGCAGGCTCAGAGAAGGCTTTGGCATTCGTGTAAGCAGCTCAATGTTCAACAAGAAGCAACACAAAGTGACTGACCTGACCTGCAGGTAAGAAACACCAGTTTGCTTCCCACAAGGTCAGTCCAGCCCTTCCAAAGCAAACACAGCCCCATGGCATTTGTTGTGCCTGTGTGGGCACACAGGACGGTGACTGTGCCCTTTTGGTCTGGGTTAGAAATGACATTAATGCATCCCACAGACACTTCTTCTACAGGAAACCTCCACTAAACCCTGCCCACATGCAATTCTCACCCTCTCAATACCTCAGAGCTTTCCTAACACTGAGAATTTCCCTCCTCTAAGACAGCAAAAAGTAACTGAAGTTCCAACAGGAATAAAAACTCCAACACATTTGTGCTGGATGTTTTGGGGTGATGGTTTTTGATGATCTTCACACTTGATGTTTGTCCTCATCTTCACTGTCCTGTGAGATTGACTTGGGCACGTTTGTCACTGTAATTAAGCAACTCAGGGCAATAACAGCACAAGGCTCTGCAGCAGAATTTTCTCATTGCAGGAACTTTTAAACCTTGGGGCTATGAAACCATCCCTTCCTCCACAGCTCTGCACATCAGCCAGCAAACCAACACGGGCAGCACCATCAGGGGCAGCAGATCTGAGGAGCAGCACTGGGATTGCACAGCAAGGTCAAAAACCCCAAGCCACCCCTGTTCTGGGAAGAGGAAGTGGGACTGTTTGCACAATTCACCACTGAATTGTTACTTTCCATCTGCCAAACCAAAGAGCAAACAGTAGATTCTCACACTAAGATGGGTTTTATTTTTTACTAAAACCAGGTTCAATCTTCTGAATACTTATTAAAAACTCTTGGGAAGCTGTGGCAGCACTTCAGGAACATCCACAGCTGGGAGGGCACAGTCCCAGCTGCCAGTGCAGCTCCCACAGGCTCTGCAGAGGTGGCTGCCCCTGTGCTTTGTTTTGCTACATGACCGAAATGTGGATTAATGAACTCCAAAGCACTGCATTTAGGAGCCACCAGTTAAAGAACAGAGTTATTTGGGTTTTTTATTTGTTCTGGAGCTGTGTCCCTCAGCCTGTGCTGCACAGCTGGGATCAAACCCCATCCCAAACTGGTTCCTCAGGAGCTCTGTGCAGGCTGAGAAGCAGGGTCAGGGCTGCACAAAGTGCCCCAGCAGCCCCAAAGCACTGAGGCTGCTCTCTGCCTCTCACTGCCATCACTGTTAACACACCCAGATTTTCTCACTCTCCTTGCCCAAAATTCTGCCCCACACACTGCCCAGTGAAGTGGCAGCTGGGCAGGATTACAGTGAGAGTGACCACAAAACCAGGACACAACGAGGAACCCTGAGCACACAGGAACCTCAACAGCCAAACCCAAGCAAGGATCACTTTGTGTCTGTCCCCACTAAGCACTAATGTGAGGAACACCCCACTGGCACCACAGAGAGCTGTCCCTGCCACACAGCAACACCACCCAGACCACAGGATAACGGGATTTCCAGCTGATCTTGCAGAAAAGTATTCCAGAATAAATTCTTCTCACTAGGCCAGTGATTACTCTATGAACCCACCGTGGCAGCCTCTGTGAACTGCACAGTTTGGCTTCCAAACATGACCCATAACAGATCCTGCACTGATACAACACTGGAGATGAACAGATAAAGAAACTATTTCATCACTTCAAGGTTTGTAGGAAATGGACACTTCACAGAGGCTGCAAACAAATGGAAATCAACAATGAAACAATTTGAAATTAACATTTTGAAAAGTACAAATGTATTTCCTAATGAGAACGTTTCCTCTTAGAAGGTGCAAATCCCCCATTCTGCTCAGTCCTTTCCCAGGGCAGACAGGGACACAGGGCCATTTACAAACACTGAGACTTGACACACCTTCAGTAAATATTTTCCTGTCACCCATGGGAGAGGCACAATTCAAAGGAACAGAGGAAAAGGTAAATGGTAAAATAGAAGCAGCACAGGATAAGGCAGGGCAGCCTAGCAGAGTGAACACTGATAGTTTCAGTTCCCATCCTGAGCACAACCCAACAAACCAGTTCCACTCCAAGAGTGAGTGCTCAGGGAGAGGAAGGTTTTGCAGAGATTATGGATCCTCCAGGTTCACTTTTTCACCAACAATTCCACTTATCTAAAACCAGTTTTAATATGAGTATTTTCCAACTTTGCTTTCAGAAAAATAAGACTTGAAGTTCTCAAACTTTGCTTCCATGCTGCATTGGACTAAACAACAACTGACCTCAGATTATCAAAGAACTCCAATCCCATGTGGTCACAGCTTTTCTTATTCTCAATCAGGGAGCTCTGTAGGACTGGCTGTGACCACAGCAGGGAGAAAAACAACAGCTACTGATGAAGTCCAGCATACAAACATTTTAAAGAGGTTTCACCAAACCTTTTCTGCTGACAATGCCCACCCAGGGCCAGTGCAGGCAGAGGTAAGGTGTGTTTTGGATGGAAGGTGTGTGCTGTGAGGCAGCAGCTGGAAGCACTGCTGTGAGTCAGTGTGTGCTCAGAATGGTGTCACTGCCTCGTCACCCTGAGCTGGGCTTTCTATCACCAACCTCAAAAGCAGAACTTCCAGGACATCTCAATGTCCAAATACCACCCAGTTCCTGTCCACAGAGACCTAAAGCAGAGAGATTCAAACCTCTGCTCACATCCTACCCACAGATGTTTACTGCCATTTCCTGTGCTGCTTCACCCCAAAGTTTCACATCCAAGCTGCACTGGGGCTGCTCTCCTCACTGCTGCAGGTGCTTGACAGACAGACAGACAGACAGAGCTGGCTGGACAGGCCGGGTGTCTGAAGTGATGCAATCACTCCTGACCTCTCAAAGCCCTAAGTTCACACACACCTCACTCTCACACCCACTGCTCCTGGTCACATTCACCACGGCCCAGAGGGACACCTCTGTCACCTGGAACATCATCCTGGTGGGCCACAACTGTATGAAATACACAGATAAATAAAACAATTGTTCCTACTAATCCCTGCACTCAATCTGCTTTGTCCCATCCTCTCTGCATGTCCTTAACAAATCCCCCAGACAAAGCTCTGTTTGCACACGTTAAGACAACACCAAATTTTCAACTGCACCTGAGTCTTTAACAGGAAACCTGTGGATTTTTCCTGACTCCAGCTGGGCTGAGCTGTTCCTCCTGGCAGACACCAGTGGTGAATCAGAGGCCTCTTGACAAACTTTAAAGCATGAGGTGAGGCTGCTTCCCTGTGCACCTTTGTAAAGGTGTTTTGTGTTTGGTTTGTGAGTGCCAGAAAAAACAGCCACGTCTGTAACTGGGCTAGATAAGGGCATTTGGAAGGAGTTTCCCACGGTGCTGCAGAAAGAAACAACTTGGGGTTTGTCTGAAAAAGGAGCTCAGAGACTCGTTTGTTTAGAGAGCCACGGGATTCAAATGGAAAACACGGAGCAAAAACTCTGGATCTTCAGGAAAAATCATGGGCTAATATTGCTATGAAGCCAGAAGTCAGGTATCACAGTCAGGGCAAGAACCACAACGTGTGTCACACAAACCCCCTTAAACTCAGGCAAAGTCGTGAAACTGGAAGATGCAAAATATGCTTGTATTAAAACAAAACATACAGTGTTTGACCACCATCCTTCACTCTTACCCTGCACCTTCATAAAGCACGTGCTCAGGAGCAAAATCCTTCCAAGCAGTTCGTAAATATAATAATTAAAATTATATATATAGATATGACTACCAAAGCATTCACTGCAAAGGCCACTGAAAGACTTGAACAGCCATCAAAACACGCTACAGTTTTCCCACCAACTATAACAATTGGCTACTTCATACCGTCCTTCGGGCTAGTTTATATCTGTAGAACCGTGTCATCGTTCAGACTTTTAACAACAAATTCCACTGAAACAACCGAGCGCACCGCCAGCGAAACGAAAGCACAGCGAGACCACAACAAAGTGCAGCACAACGCAACAGCACCGCAGCAAAACAACAGCGGAGCAACAACAAACCCTCGGCTGATGCGCAGCTCTTCCCGCGCGCAATAAAACCGCGTTCCTCGAGCTGCGGAGGCCGCGGCACGGTGACACCGACGGCTCCGGTGGGCGAACCCGGCACAGGACGGGGCATGGCCCCGGTAAGAGCGGCGGGGCCGGAGCGGGGAGTGCGGAACCGGCCGGGGGTCCCGCAGAGCCGGGGCTTGTCCTGACCAGGCTCTGGTCCCGCAGAGCCGGGGTTTGTCCCGACCGAGCTCTGCTCTGCCCGGGCTCTGCCCGGGGCCCGGCCCCGCCGCCCCGGTGCCGCCGCAGCTCCCGCAGCAGCAACATGGCGGCCGCGGCCCCTCCGCCCCGGGGCGGCCGCGGCCCCGCGCTCACCTTCAGTCAGTTCCATTCTCACGGCCCCGCCGCGTCCGCCCGGCCCCGCGCAGACAAAGGCGGCGGCGGGGGCGGCGCGGGGCCTCCGCCTCCTCCTCCTCCCGCAGCACCAGCAAGGCCGCGACGGAGCCCCGGCCTCGATTTCCGCGCCCCCGCCGCTAGCGCCGGCTCCGCCCCGGGGAGGCCGCCCGCCCCCAGCTCCCGCCGCGGCCGAGGGAGGCGCTGGCGGGGCCCGGCGGGGTCCGGCGGGTCGGCGGCTGAGGGAGGCGCTGGCGGCGGCGGCGGCGCTGGAGCGGCTGTGCCGGTGCGGCCCCGCCGAGCGCCTCCGCCCCCGCCCGCCCCCCGCCGCCGCCGCACTGCGCAGCCGCGCGCGCACGCGCCGCCCTCGCCCATTGGCCGCCGGGGCGGTGCCCGCCGCGAGGCATCACGGGAGGTGTAGTTCGGCCCGGTGTGGCGGCGGCGTGACCCCTGGGGGAGATGGGAACAAGGGGGGACTGGGCGGGATTTGTGTCCATTTCTGGGCTCCTCGGACAAGAGGGACGAGGGGATGGGCTGGGGAGAGCTGTAAGAATGGAAATTTAAAAAGTGATTCTGCTTCTCACTGCAGGGATCTTCCTAAAGGCCTGTGCGCAGCACAGGAACATCCACAGATGAGTCTCCTCAAGAACAGGACAGGAGACTCATCTGTGTCCCTCATTCTCATAGGAAAAGCTCTTTTATATATAATCTAAATGTGTTTAAAGCCCAGTTTAAAGCCCTTTAAACTGGGATCTCTGGCAGCAGACTTGGGAGCTCTGTCCCCTTTTTCACCCATTTACCCCATTTTATTTTCTACTTTTTAAAACACTGTTCAATGTTTGGGCATCCATTAACCAAAGTGTTCCGGACCCTTTTTTCACTGGGGCAATGACCTGCTTTTTCTCCTCTAGTCTCTGAAAACCGGGTAATATTTCATGGAATCTCAGAACACCTCTGGTTGGAAGGGCCCTTAAAAATGTCAAGGGATCAAGTCACCTCTCACCTGCTGGGGACGTTTCTGAGCTGTCAGTGTGTTCCACCCACCCCTCAGCTGTGAAAAATGCCAATCACTTGTTATTTTTAAATTTTAAAGGTTTACTAGTAATAAAATGGTTATAAAAATAGTAATACAATAAGAGTAACAATAATTTGGACAATTTGAATTAGGACAATATGAGACAATACAGATAAAGAGTTACGGACATCCAGGTACCTTTTTCTGGGCAAAATAAGCCTGAAAAAGGACCCACATTAACAAAGGATTAACCCTTAAAAGCAACAGCCTGTTGCATATTCATACACCTCATACATGATGCATAAACTCCACTCAAACACAGGATTCTGTCTAGGCAGTGTCAGCTTCTTCCTCTGAATCCTAACAGCGCCTTCAAGGTGGGAAGAAGTTTGTTTCTTCTAATAATGGAGCAATAAATTCTTTTTCTCTGAAAGATTCAGGTGTCCTGTGGCTGCTATCTCGCTGCGAGTCCTTTCTTTAAAATGTGTCTTACACAGCATAGGTTCTATTTTAACATTTTTTATGACCTAAAACTATATTTAACACAGTACTTAAGAGAATTAACACAGCATAACTTTCTAACACAACACATCTAATATTCACTTTAATATTTGCAAAAAGTCAATCATAACGTACATGCATTTTTCACATCCTGGATGTGCTTTAAGGCTCCGCTGCGGCTCCGCCCGAGGCCTCAGGGCCCCGCGGGCCGGTCCGGAGCGTCTCGCCACGTGCCTGACGTCACGCACAACTCCCCCGTCTCGCGATGGCGTCACACCACCGATACGTGACGTCACGGCTCGTGCGCCCAATCAGCGGCGCTTCCCGAGGGCTCCTCGGGTCAGGCCCCGCCCCACTGCGCTCCTATTGGGCAGACTTCCGGCAGGACAGTGATTCTGACTTCTGATTGGTTGGGGCCGAGCAGGGCGTGGCGTGGCGGGATGGCGTCACGGCGCATTCACCACAGAGCGGCGACAGGTCAGAGGAGCGCACGCGCGGGGTACGACGGAACGGGTGGGAGGGGCGGGGAGCGGAACCGGAAGCAGAACCGGTACCGCGACCGGGGCACCGGGACAGGGATCGGCATCACCGGTACTGGCACGAGCACCGGGACCGGAGAGA
Organism: Zonotrichia leucophrys gambelii; assembly: GCF_028769735.1. Classification (NCBI taxonomy): domain Eukaryota; kingdom Metazoa; phylum Chordata; class Aves; order Passeriformes; family Passerellidae; genus Zonotrichia; species Zonotrichia leucophrys. The sequence goes on along the minus strand of NC_088191.1, from coordinate 2,464,552 downwards.
GGCAGCGCGGCAACCCCCGGTCCGGCCCCGACGCGCGCGGCAGCGCTCGGGGATGGGGCCGGCCGGGCCCCGGCGGCCCCCGGCGCCCGCCGGAGCTGCCGCCGCCCCCCGCCGCTACCGGGGCTGAGGGCCCGCCGCGCCCGGCCCTGCCATGGCTGCGTGCGGCTGTAACGCGCTGCTGGCCGCGGCCAGAGCCAGGTGAGCCCGCGCGGGGTCGGACGGGCCTGGGGGGGTTCGGAGCTTTTATCCATTCCCCGTTAAAGCGGCACCGGGAGTGGCGGCGGGGCTGCCCCGTCAGGGAGGGCACAGCACGGCCGGTCGGTGCTGGGGGATCGGGCTGTCAGCACAAAAGCGATTTCACGGGGCCGGTTTGGGTGTGATGCCTCGGTGTCGGGATCTTTAGCTGCTCACAGTGACCTCGAGAAAAGTTCCAAACTCTCTTTTCCCAGCCCGGCGCTTGAAGAAGAAGTCAGAGCTCTTCATTTCTCGGTCTCAAGGTTGTTTATTGCGTCTTATCTATAAAAATTTTCCTCCTGCCCTGCCGAGGTCCGTCCAGCAGGACTCTGCCTGCCCCGGGGCAATGTTATCTTTTTATACTGAAAACTACGTGTACAATATTTACAATTACTTTCCAATACCTATCACCTGTGTTAGACAGTGAGCTTCTACTCTAAACCAATCTAAATGTGTCACCATCCCAGCAGAAGGTGGAGGCCAAGAAGAGGAAGGAGGAAGGCTGGACACACCCAGTTCCCTCCATCTTGCCCCCCTGAACCCCCATTCCAGAAACCCCAAAATCTACTTTTCCCCACTGTGATAACTTCACTGTTATTCTACTTAAATTGTTGTGGCTTGCAGATCTTCATCTAAGGTTGATAACTTGCTGCATGGGTCATAATCAAACCCACAGAGGGGTATTTTGGGCTCTGTGCCGGGGTCTGGGCTGCTCAGGACTGGGTTTTCCTGCCCTGCTCTTACCCAAACACCTCTCCAGTTTCAGGGGCTCCCGTCTCCTGGCTCACTGCAGCTCTCCGTGCTCCCCAGCCGCTGCTCTGGTCCAGCTGGTGGATCCCCAGCTCAGCTGGAGCTGCAGGGACTCCAAAAGCCAGCCCTGGGCACGCCGAGCCTGCCTGCCCCGCTCACCTGCCCACGCCCTGCACACCTGCAGCAGCTCCCAGCAGCAGCTGCCAGGGGAGCCCCATGGAAAACCCAGGAATCAGGGAGCTAAAGCTGCTAAAAACCTGGCCAAGCAGGTGGTGGCTCCTGCAGGGAAGAAACCTTTGAGGCAGAGGGTCGTGGATGAGCTGAAGCATTACTACAATGGGTTCCACCTGCTCTGGATCGACACCAAGGTGGCTGCCAGGATGGTGTGGAGGCTGCTGCACGGGCAGGTGCTCACCAGGAGGGAGAGGAGAAGGGTGAGTGCCACGGTGTTAGTGCTCAGGAACTCAGAGTTACAGAATAATTATGTGCAGGTGCTTTTGTTTGGGTCAGGGGTACAGACCCAGATCTGACTCCAGCATGGTTTTGAGCTGAGCATGTTTTATATCCTATCAATCCTATTAATTACATATTATATATGTCCTATTAATTACATATATATACATTATATATATATATACACATATATATATACACATATACATATAAATATATATCCTATTAATTACATATTATATATGTCCTATTAATTACATATATATATACACATATACATATAAATATATATCCTATTAATTACATATTATTGAACTTACATTGTTCTATTGTATGCATTCATTTCATCCAAGCATGGATTTCTCATGATCCCCTCAAACCTCTAAAATAGTTTCTCATGCTTCTTTAAACAATTATTATATCTAATCACATCTAAAAATTATATCATTTATCATATATTGTCTGCACAGGTGCAGTTTCACATCATCTAGCAAGATATAGTATAATGTAATGTAATGTAATGTTGTATATATAATGTAATATAATATGTTATATATATTATATATATAACATATACAATATATAACCTATATAATATATATAATTTAAAATAATGTATCATCTATTATATATAATATAGATATAAAATTTATATATTATATATAATGTATCGTATATAAAATATATATAATATAAAATATATAAGATATATATTATATATGTAATATATATAATATATTGTTTATATAATATATACAATATGTAATATATAATTTATATATTATGTAGTATGTAATATATAATATATGATATGTAATATTATATAATATAATATCATATCATATCATATCATATCATATCATATCATATAATATAATATAATATCTAATCTAACTTTCCCAGGGCCCACCTTTAACGTTTCCCCTACTAAGCCTAATTTTCTTTCTAGCTCCCCGAATTTTCTATGATTTTAAAATCTTTTGCTATCAACACCACCTGGATAAAGTGATGCAGTAAGAGGCTTAACCCCTTCTTTGGGCACACTTTGGTAATCCCTGCTGTGCTTTTCTCCCTGCAGCTGCTGAGAACTTGTGCAGATCTCTTCAGGCTGGTTCCCTTCCTGGTGTTTGTCATTGTTCCCTTCATGGAGTTTCTGTTACCTATGTTCCTGAAGCTCTTCCCTGACATGCTGCCCTCCACGTTTGAGACGGAGTCAAAAAAGGTTTGTGGAGTGTCCCCAGCTCCTCAGAACATCTGGGCAGCTGTGCAGGGCTGCTGTTTTTATTATTCATTCTTGTTAAGCCTTCTCTCTGTATCCTTTCTCTTTCTTTAGTATAGTTTTAGTATAGCATTCATAACATAATCACAATATAATATAATTACAGTATAATATAAATACAATACAATATAAATATAAGTGATATAAATAATATAATATCAATATAATATAAATAATATAATAATAAATGAGACTTCTAAGAACATAGAGTCAAATTCTCATCTCTCACCTCATCCTGGGGACCCCCAAAAATTCAATAGAGTGGGACAATTGGAAGGCTCTGCTACAGACAGGGTTCAGAAAAAATGTCCACAGCAATTCCATTTTCTGATTTATAACTTTGTATTTCCCAAATGAAGGAAGAGAAGCTGAAGAAGAAGTTGAATGCCAGGCTGGAGTTGGCCAAGTTCCTGAGGGAGACCATTACAGAGATGGCCAAAAGGAACAAGGCAGACACAGGAAAAGAGAAACAATTCTCCTTTTACCTGCACGAGGTAGGATGGCAGCCATGGCACACACACACACCTTTAGGGCTGCTGGTGGGGCAGAGAGCAGGGGATTTGTACCAGGATTGTGGGGACAGAGCAGCTGTCAGGGGCTGTTCCCTGGGTGCCTCCCTGCCCACCCTGCTCAGGAATTCCCAGCCTGGCAGGACACACCTTTCACCCCATGGAAATTCCAGTGGCTGCTCAATAAGGGTTTCACTGTGACTTTTAACTGTGTCTCCAGCAAGGGCAGGAATTCCCAGTGAGGAAGGGAAAGGAGAAGGTTCCAAGGTGGGGATCCTGCTCAGTTCAGGGCTGTTTGTGCCTTGCCTCAACTTCTGTGACTTTTAACTGTGAGGAGGCAAGGAGGGGAGGCTCCCAGCTGGGGATCCCACTGTATCCTGCTGTCTCCAGAAGGGACAGGAATTCTCCTGTGAGGAGGGGAAGAGAAAGGAAGTTCCCATCTGGGGATCCCACACAGGGCTTTGTCCCAGCCCTGCTCACAGGAATTCCCAGCCTGGCAGGGCACACATTTCACCCCCTGGAAATTCCAGTGGCTGCTCAATAAGGGTTTCACTGTGACTTTTAACTGTGTCTCCAGCAAGAGCAGGAATTCCCCAGTGAGGAAGGGAAGAGGAAGGAAGTTTCCGGCTGGGGATCCCACTCAGGGCTGTTTGTGCCTTGCCTTAGCTCTTGTGACTTTTAACTGTGAGGAGGCAAGGAGGGGAGGCTCCCAGCTGAGGATCCCACTGTATCCTGCTGTCTCCAGCAGGGACAGGAATTCTCCTGTGAGGAGGGGAAGAGGGGGAATGTTCCCATCTGGGGACCCCACTTAGGGCTTTGTCCCAGCCCTGCTCACAGGAATTCCCAGCCTGGCAGGGCACACATTTCACCCCCTGGAAATTCCAGTGGCTGCTCAATAAGGGTTTCACTGTGACTTTTAACTGTGTCTCCAGCAAGGACAGGAATTCCCCAGTGAGGAAGGGAAAGGAGGAGGTTCCAAGGTGGGGATCCCACTCAGGGCTTTGTGTGTTCCCTCAGCTCTGTCCCAGCCCTGCTCACAGGAATTCCCAGCCTGGCAGGGCACACATTTCACCCCCTGGAAATTCCAATGACCACTCAATAACAGTTTCACTGTGACTTTTAACTGTGAGGAGGGGGAAGGTGGGGAGGTTCCAGCTGGGGATCCCACTCAGGGCTCTTTGTGCCTCCCCTCAGGTCCGTCCCAGCGGCCAGCAGCCCAGCACACAGGAGATTGTGCATTTCTCCAAGATCTTTGAGGATGAGCTGACCCTGGAGCACCTGGAGAGGCCCCAGCTGGTGGCTCTGTGCAAGCTGCTGGAGCTGCAGGCCCTGGGCACCAACAACCTGCTGCGCTTCCAGCTGCTGATGCGGCTGCGCAGCATCAAGGCCGACGACGAGGTGGGTCTGCAGCAGCAGCCAGGAGCTGCCCACACCCCTCAGAACAGGGGAAATTGGGGTTGATGAGAGTCAGACCCTCCCCAGAAGAAAACAGAATGAGAGTTCACCTCCCTGCAGCCTTGCAGTCTTTGGGGAGCTGTAATGGAGGTGGCATTTCAGATATTGCCACTAGAACTTTTCCTTTTGGTCATGCTAACTTAGAAAAAAGAGATGCTTTTTGATGTGCAGTGGGGTTATTTGGAAAATGGAACCAGACTTACATGTGCAGAGTTAGTGGCCATAAGTTGCAGCAAGGGAAATTTCAGCTCAATCAAGTGAGTGGGTAAACAGTGGAACAGGCTGTGAATATCCCACCCCTAAAGTGGTTCAAAGCACAAATACTGAGTAATTTTGAGCAGGAGATTGAACTGAGGACCTCCAGAAGTCCTTTCAGGTGCAGCAGGGTCTTGGCTTGCCCTGTGCTGGATGGGGATGTTCTGTTCATTGCAGATGATTGCCAAGGAAGGGGTCAGTGGGCTGAGCGTGGCGGAGCTGCAGAGCGCCTGCAGGGCCAGAGGGATGCGCTCAGTGGGGCTCTCTGAGGAGCAGCTGAAGGAGCAGCTGGGGCAGGTGAGTGTGCCCTGGCCTGGGCAGGTGTGAGATTCATCAGAGGACAGGCTCCAGGCAATGCTGAGGTGCAGCAGGCACAGCTTCCTGAGAATTCATGCATGAATTTCAAGTTTGATCCTGACCCACAGAGCTGAGCTCTAAGGCATGAAGGGTCCAGGTTATGTCCTAGACTAAAGAGAAAACCACCTTGCTCCTATCTGGCCCTGGTTCTTTTTGAAGTGGGGGTATTCCTAACTCTTCAGACCCATTTCTTTTCATTATGGTAACTTAAAACTGCATTATTCTCACCCACAGAGCTGAGCTTTAAGGCATGAAGGGTCAGATATTTTAGACTAAGAAACCAATAGAACCAGGCCAGATAGCAAGTTAGTGGAGGTATTCCTAGCTCTTCGACCATTCTTTCTATGTGATTTAAAACTGTTTTCCTCACCTAAGCGATTCTAAGCATGAAGGATCCAGATTATGTCCTAGACTAAAGAGAAAACCACCTTGCTCCTATCTGGTTTGAAGTGGGGGTGTTCCTAACTCTTCAGACCCATTTTTTCTCATGATGGTAACTTAAAACTGTATTATTCTTACCCACAGAGCTGAGCTCTAAGGCATGAAGGGTCCTAGACTAAAGAGAAACCCCCCCTTCACTTTGCTCTTATCTGGCCCTGGTTCTATTTGGTTATTCCTAACTCTTCAGACCCATTTCTTCTCATTATGGTTACTTAAAACTGTATTATCCAAACTCAAGATTGCTTTAAGGACAGAGTGTTGTGTTAATAAATACTTACATAGAGCCAATATGAAGCAATTTTTCCTTCTGTTTTTTTCCAACAGTGGCTGGATCTGCATTTAAAGGAGAACATTCCTTCTTCCCTCCTCCTGCTTTCCCGTGCCTTGTACTTAATAGATGTAAAGCCACAATCTGTTCCCATTCCACAGAGCAAGGCAAGTGGTTTGAATAAAGCTCTTAGGTTAATAGCTCAACCATTATGCATTATAAAAATGAAGGACTTTGATAGAATCTTGTTTTCTGAGCCTACAAGTGGACTGAAGTTGTGACTCTGTGTTCTTTGGCAGACAACTGATGCTGCTGGAATGACATCTGTGCTTGAAGGTCAGAAGACCCTCCTGGATCCTGCCTCTGTTGTACAGGGAAGAAAGGTTAGAAACAGCAATCTGCAAGCAGGAAAACTTGTGCTGAAATGATTGGGGATTAGGTGTGACCAAACCTTTCCAAAGCTGGACAAACCCAATGTTTGACAGCACAGCACAGAGCAGTGTCTGTTCTTGCACTGTGTGGGTGTTTTTCCCCCCAAGAATCTCACAGTTCTGATTTGAGAGGCAAGGGGAGGGAGCAGGGATGTGCTGTGGCAGAGCTGGTGCTGTGCCTGGGAGCAGCTGGTTATTGAGTACCATGGTGCTGGCTCCCAGCCAGGGAGGACTCAACCTCAACCTGAATTCTTTCAGGCCTCAGCCCAGGTACATTCAGCTCAGAGGAGCCAGTTAAAGAGGACTTGTTTTGAGCCCTCTTAGTGAATTTGAGTTTGTTATCTGGGACAAAATGAGCCAAAATATGTAGAGTAAGAAAGCCAGAGCATATGGTTCTCAGCATCACACTGCAGTGAATTCCTTAGATTAGTCCCAGCTGATAAAAGCAGCAGCAGGAATCAAAGAATATTGTATCAACTGCCAGAAATATTTCCACATAGTTAAATTGTGCTGGGGAAACAATGGAAATGCCAGCACAGCTTTCACAGAGTGAGCAGGGAACAGCCTTGTTAGGGCCTGGGGAGTTTGGGCCTTTCTGAGAGGGTTCTGTGACTTACAGCTGCTTTTTCCTTAAAGACTGAAGAATTTGTGTCCCAGCCAACAGAGAAATTGCCATTCTCTGAAGCATCAGTGAAGCCTCCTCCCCCACGAGAGGTGAGCTTGTCAGAGCTCTTACACTCCCAAAAGGGATTGTTCTTCACACAGCTTGCAGCCAAACCGAGGAAGTTTGGGGTGCAGGGTGCTGTGAATGCTGCTGAGTTCAGGACCTGGATGAGAGCTGCACTGGGGGCTGTTCAATACAAAGATACCACCCATGGCAGAGAGCAGTCAGACTGGGGGGAATTATTGATGTAACCTTGCACTCTTCCTTAATAATCTGCCTTGGGCCTCTGGGACAGACCAGCCTTCCCTTGGGGTCAGCAGGGTAAGAGGCAGTTTGTAGCTGTAAAAATATTTCTGCAGTGATTGTCTTTGTTTTGCCCATTTTCTTTCTGGGAATATTTGATTTTAGTTTAGGTGCTTATGTGCACATCTAGGATTCTGCTTAAGGCAAGTTTGGGAGTCCAGACAGACTCCTGTCTCTTTTAACCTGAAGAACTTTGCTCCTTATCAACTGTTCCTCTCCAGAGCAGCTTCCCATGCTAAATGGGAAAACACCTTCAGAAAAGATTATGAATTTCAAAAAACATTCCTACTGCCTAAAATCTGCATTTTTCTTTTGCCCCTAGACCAAAATGGAAGCATCCCAGAGCAGCAAGGCTGGTGCCAATGGAGTCTAACGTGGAGGCAGCACTGGGAGGAAGCAGCTTCCATCTCCACACCTGCAAAGGGAGCAGGGATTTCCCAGGAGGCTGCTCTGCACAAGGAGGGCAGTATCCCTCAGGGGCCTCTCTCTCTGTCCCAAGCTTGTTAGCAACTAGGCCACTGCTGTCTGGATGGCCCCAGACATCTCTTTTGTGCTGGATCCTTGCCCTGCTACTTTTAACTTATGGTGTAAATATGTTAATAATGGTGCTGCTGTCTGTGCTGTTCCTGAGCAGGTGTTTGTGCTTAGCAAAGGCAGCTTTTCATGTTAGAATGGCCTGTGCACAGAACAAGCTGGGCTGGGCTCCAGCAAAGCCTGTTCTGCAGTGTGGAATCCTCTGCAGGAACATCCCCACACAGCCAGGGCCAGCAGCTTGTCCTGAGGGTCACAGCTCAGGCTCTTGGTCCTGTTTGGGTGTTTTAGCCAGTGACCAGCCCACAACAACCCACGTGGCCACAGTTTAACTGAGGAGGTGGCCACAGGAAGGGAAGGAGCAGCACTTGGTGTGGTAGCACTGATCAGAAGGGCTTCAGGCCCTGCTGGACAGGAGCAGCCTCACCTGGGAGTGTGGGAGCTGTGCAGGAGCCACACACTGTGACAGAATCTGACTTGCACTTTCAGGATCCCTCTGGGTCACAAGAGGGAACAACCTGGACCTGCACACCTCTCCCAAGGGTGGAGCTTTGGATAATCCTCACCAGGCTCAGAACACACACCAAGTGCTCTCCACACTTGCAAAGTCACTCCTCACATGCTCAGTTTTTGCCAGACTCTCAGAGGATTCTGAAAAGCTGTTTTTAGCATTTGTTAAAATTTTTTACTCTGTCCTATGTAAATACTGAGAAATTACTCACATTATGGATTTTAAATATGTATATATTTATACTTACTGTAAAATTAGATTTGGTGCTAAGTAGGAATGAAATGTCTCTTCCAGAGTCAGCCAGCCTTTAGAACAACCCAACTGAGAGCCAGTTCTCCAAGCTCAGGTAGGAGCAGCACTTTAAACCCAAGGCCTCAGGCTCCTGCAGCACCACAGAGCCAGCTGTCAGGTGTCCTGTGTCCTTAGCTCTGTCCCTGAGCCTCTCCTTGTTCACCCAGCCCACCCACAGTGCTGGATCTGTGTCTAATAAATGGAACAAATGTTGTTTCAATAAAATAACACCTTGCTGTGGAGTTGTGAGCGTGTTCAGGGGTCTGAGGATGAGGGAAGACACGAGGATCTGACTCTGTGTTTCAGAAGGCTTGATTGATTATTTTATGATATATATTACATTAAAACTATACCTTAAACTGGGGATGTCACACTGCCACCCTAAACTGGGATATTCACAATGCCACCCTAACTGGGGATTGTGGTGGTGTTCACAGGGGTCTGAGGATGAGGGAAGAGATGAGGACCTGACTCCATGTTTCAGAAGGCTGATTTATTATTTTATGATATATATTACATTAAAACTATACTAAAAGAGTAGAAGAAAGGATTTAATCAGAAGGCTGGCTAAGAATAGAAGAAGAAAGAATGATCATAAAAGCTTCTATCTTGGACAGAGAGTCCAAGCCAGCTGACTGTGATTGGCCATTAATTAGAAACAACCACATGAGACCAATCACAGATGCACCTGTTGCATTCCACAGCAGCAGATAACCATTGTTTACATTTTGTTCCTGAGGCCTCCCAGCTTCTCAGGAGGAAAAATCCTAAGGAAAGGATTTTCCATAAAAGATGTCTGTGACATGGAGTCACTGCTGCCTCTCCTGCCTGCTGTTCCAGCCCGGGGCTGCTCCACTCCCAAACCCACCTGGCTTTCTCTGGTACCCCGGGGAGGTTTGGGGTGAAATGATCAGGTCATGGCTCCGAGGGCTCAGCCCCTGCTCCGGGCGGAGGGAGAGGAGGAGGCTGGGCGGGATGAAGGCAGAGCCAGCCAGCGCCGGAGCAGCACATTCCTCTGCTGAGAGGTTTCCCAGATGGAGAGAGCAGAGGGGCTGGCAGGGAGCCCTGGCATCACCTGGGCACTGCCCTGCTGTGGGTGAGCCTTGGGTGGGCTCTGGTGCCTCCCACATCCCCATCCTCCAGCTGGGCACCACCACAGCACACTGGTGTGTGTGCCAGGCCTCATGTGTGCGTTTACCTCCTGTGTTTTCAATTCAGAAAGATCTGGAAGCTGGCAGTCTCTCTTCCTTGGATGTCCTGCAGTGACCACCAGCCCTGTGTTCAGCCTGAAGCGAGCACAGGCTGTGCCAGCCTCCATCTTCCCAGGGGAGCCAGCCTGGGGCAGGCAGAGGCAAGAGAGACCCTTTCCACACCTCTGAACAAACCCATTTTCACATCAAAAAACCAGCCAGCTTTTTTCCTCAGCTTCACTTGGGGATGTGCCCACTCTCACCTCTGCCTGGCATTCAGGGACCCCAGGCACCTTCCCAGGACCCAGAACCCTGCAGAGGGGAGAGAGAAGCAGCAATTCTGCTGCATGACCTTCCAAGCAAGGGGAGGAAACGTCCCCCGTGGAGCCCCATAAATCACAGGATTCTGTTCTGCAGCGCCGGGCGAACAAAACGCTGCAGAGATCCAAGCTGTGTGTGCTTTGGCGTGGGGAGAGCTTTTCCAGCCGTGCCGCTGCCAAACACCTTCCAATCTCCCCTCAGCCTGGAGAAACAGCTTCTTGCCTGTTTATCCTTCCCCAGGGCATCCTCACACTCTTTCTGCTCCAGCCTGGAGCTGGGTGTTGTGGTGCCCATGTCTGTCCCAGCGCTGTTTTGGGGAGAGAAACAAAACTCCACAAATTCTGTGAGAGTTGTAAAGCCGGTGTGTTTATTACAGCGCTGGACTCATGTGGGAATCCAGTCAGGGAACTCCAGATCCTCTTTTATCTCCCTCTCAAATATATATACATGCAATTTCACCATAGGTTCATACCTATTCATTCCACTGATTTCACTTGCCACTAATTGTGACTGTGTTCATAGGGGTCTGAGGATGAGGGAAGAGACAAGGATGTCTCCATGTTTCAGAAGGCTTGATTTATTATTTTATTATATATATTACATTAAAACTATACTAAAAGAATAGAAGAAAGGTTCTCATCAGAAGGCTGGCTAAGAATAGAATAGAATAGGAAGGAATGATAACAAAGTTTGTGTGCTCGGACTCTCTGTCTGAGCCAGCTGTGATTGGCCATTAATTAGAAACAACCACATGAGACCAATCCCAGATGCACCTGTTGCATTCCACAGCAGCAGATAATCAATGTTTACATTTTGTTCCTGAGGCCTCCCAGCTTCTCAGGAGGAAAATTCCTAAGGAAAGGATTTTCCATAAAAGATGCCTGTGCCAACTAATTCTTCAGAAAGAACTCCTGAGCCAGGTTGTCCTGCTCTCTCTGCCCCCCTTTCCCCCCTTATTTCTTGTCTGAGAGAACAGTCAGTCACACTAAACAGCAAACTACAGATTTAACTCAAAGATGTACATTCCACCTGAATCAAAATGGATTTCTACCCTGGAAAATTTCCACTCTGCCTCAGCACCTTGCCCTGGAGCAGGGAATTTCTGCTGGATTTCTGCTGCATGCTGCTCCTGTGGCAGCGCCAGCCCCGAGCCTTGCGTCAGCCTCTTCCCCTGAAAGCTGCAGGGAAAAGATGCCCCGGTCAGCACTTTTGGAGGACATTAGCATTCAGAGGGAAAGGCGGTGATTTAGTGCGGCCCAAGCACAACAAAGGCTGGGATTTACAGCTCCCGGATCCCAGCAGCACATTCCTGCAGCCCTCCTGCCTCTGCTGTGAACGTGTAACAAAGGAGAGGAGCCTGAAATCGAGTGGGGCAAGATGTCAAATCTTGCATGGAGCAGGATGGGATGCAGGTGGCAACGTCCCAAGGTGTCCCCAGGGCTGGTCCCACCCTGCTTCTCCTCGTGATGCCCAGGACAGGGGGGTTTGGGGGGAGCTGTGTGCCCCAGCTGCAGCTGCACACATCTGGCTCTGCTCAGCTCTGGGGGGCTGGAGCTGCACATTCCTGAGCCTTTTTGGAGCATCCCTTGGCGCACTTTGGAGCACCTTAGAACATCCCTGTATCCTTTAGAACATCCTTGAGCCCCTTGGAACCCCTTGGGTCCCTTGGAAGCCCCTTGGAGCATCCTGCTGACCCCACAGCTGGCTGGGACACGGGGATAGGGGGTGGCTGAGGGGGCTGGGGGATCATTCCCCACCCACCCTGAGCCTGCTCGGAGCTGTGGGAGCTGCCCCGAGGTGCAGTGGCACAGGAGGTGGAGTGGCACAGGAGGTGCAGTGGCACAGGAGGTGCAGTGGCACAGGAGGTGCAGTGGCACAGAAGGTGCAGTGGCACAGGAGGTGCAATGGCACAGGAGGTGCAGTGGCACAGGAGGTGCAATGGCACAGGAGGTGGAGTGGCACAGGAGGTGCAATGGCACAGGAGGTGCAGTGGCACAGGAGGTGCAGTGGCACAGAAGGTGCAGTGGCACAGGAGGTGGAATGGCACAGGAGGTGCAGTGGCACAGGAGGTGCAGTGGCACAGGAGGTGCAATGGCACAGGAGGTGCAGTGGCACAGGAGGTGCAATGGCACAGGAGGTGCAGTGGCACAGAAGGTGCAGTGGCACAGGAGGTGCAGTGGCACAGGAGGTGCAATGGCACAGGAGGTGCAGTGGCACAGGAGGCGCAGTGGCACAGGAGGTGCAGTGGCACAGGAGGTGCAGTGGCACAGGAGGTGCAGTGGCACAGGAGGTTCCTGCAGGGCTGGCAGGGTGACAAAGCCCAGCTGAGCCCTGGCAGAGCAGCCACAGCCTGGGCTGGGGCCAGGAGATTGTCCCGGCCCTGCACAGCCCGAGGGCTTTAAAAGGAGAGAACGAGGAGGGAGAGGAGTGGAGAAGACAAAGGATGCTGTGAGAGCCAAGCACTCAGCAGGCACCCAGCACACCCCACCCGCTCGGGGGCTCCTCAGGGCAGCACCTTCAGCTCCTTCATGGCCCTGGAGCCCTTTCCCAAGGGATCCTGCCCCATCTCCCTCCTCAGCACAGACCTTGGAGGGGCTGCAGGGGTCCATCTGGGGGGTGCTCTGGTCCTGGGTGGGACCTGTGGGGTGCTGAGGTCACTTTTGGGGTATCCCCATCTCCCACATTGCCCACATGGACAGGATGGCTTAGCAGGAAGAGCAGAGAGGAGCTGAACCTTCCTGCTGGGCTCCAGCATTCAGGCAGCTCTGTGCCATCGTCCTCTGTGGTTTCTGCTGGGCAGCACCCTGGGGACCCTCCAAGCTGTGTCCCCATGGAATTTAGGGGGCACCCAGCTGCATGTGCCCCTTCTCCACCCTGCAGGGAGCACCTGGCATCTTGTGGGTGATTTTTTTGGTGGGCACCACCTTGGGGACCCTCTATTTTGTGTCCCCATGTGTGCAGGTGGGTGGTTTTGTGCTGGGCATCAGCCAGAACGGCACCTTGGGGACCCTCCATGCTGTGTCCCCATGGAATTCAGGGGGCACCCAGCTGCATGTGCCCCTTCTCCACCCAGCAAGGAGCACCGGCATCTTGTGGGTGATTCTCTGGCATCGCCAGGCAGACCTGGAACTCATCGTCCATGGATTCGGGCACCATGCTTGGCCTTGTCCACTGCGGGGAAACCTCGGACTCATGCTGTGTCCCCATGGAATTCAGGGGTACCCACCTTCATGTGCCCCTTCCCCAGCCCTGCAGGCAGCAGCACCAGCAGCTCTGCTGCAGCTGCTCTGCTTATTATCATATTTAATCGCCCTCCTGGTAACCCCAGGAAATGAGCAGGAGCCGGTTTGGGATGATGTAAACACCAACTCCAGCTCTCCCTGCGCCAAGAGAGCTGTGATTTATGCAATTTATGTGATTTCTGTGATTTATGGAGCCCCCCAGCCCTGCCCCCAGCCTGGGCTGCCACTTTAATCCAGGCCTGCAAATTCAACATAAATCACTTGATTAAAAGCTCTACTTAATTTAAAGGGGGTGGGGCGTGGGCAGAGTGCAGCTGATCGATTTAATTTACACCGGGAAACAGCAACAGGCAGACACGTTTAAAAAGGTTTCAAAAGGCTGGGGAGGCCCCGGTGATGCTGCAGCTGCTTCAGCTGCCTCAGTTTAACCCTTTAAAGGCTCTCAGCCTCCCTCCATGCATGGCCAGCCACCTCCCACACCCTATCCAGGCCCCTGTGGGGTGCAGGGTGCTGGAAGATTTTTATGGGAAGCGCTGGAGCCATGAAAAAACAGAATTTCCCCAAACGCACCTGAGCATCATCTTCCCAAAGTGCTGCCTGTTTTTTGGGGTTTTTTTCATGGCATAAGCCATGAAAAAAAACAGATATTTCCCAAACAGTGACTCATCTCCAAAGTGCTGCTGTTGTTTTTTTTTTTTTTTTTTTTTTTTTTTTTTTTTTTTTATTATATGGACCATAAAAACAGAATTTGCAAAGAGTGAGCATCATCCTCCAATGCTGCCTGTTTTTTGTTTTATGGCGCTAGACATGAAAAACACAATTTTCACAAGCAGCTGACATCTCTTCCAAGTGTGTTGTTTTTGATTTTTGGGGTTTAAAGCATTGAGCTGAAAACGGATTTCCAAGCAGCTGGCATCATCCCCAAGCGCTGCCGTTTTTTGGTTTTTTTTTTTTTAATTAATACATGAGATGAAAAAAAGTTTGCAAAAGCAGTGAGCATCATCTTCCAAAATGCTGCCTGTTTTTGTTTTTTATGGCCTAGAGCCATGAAAAACCAGAATTCTTCTCCACAGCCTGACATCACCTTCCAAAGCTGCTGCTGTTTTTGTTTTTGTTTTAAAGCACTGGAGCCATGAAAAAACCAGAATTTCCCTAAAATCAGCTGAGCATCATCTTCCCAAAGTGCTGCCTGGATGAGCTTGAGCCCCCTCCCCATCACCCCTCCACCCAAGGGAGATGTAAGGGTGGTTAAAGTCTTTTAATAATTACAAGAATTCCAGGATTTCATTACAGAAAAGAGTTTACAACAAATAATATTTCTCCGTACAAAGGCAAAATAAACTTTTCAAGTAACAGCGGCCCGGCAGGGAGGGATTTCAGGGAGGGTGCCCTGTCTGTCTGTCTGTCTGTCTGTCCGTCCGTGGGACTGCAGGGGGAGCACAGAGCTGGGCTGAGGGTGTGGGGATGCTCCCAGGTAAGGCACTGGCAGGGGATGCCCGGGCATGGTGGGGTTGGCACCGAGCTGGGCACTGCCCAGAGCTCCCCCCAGGGCACGTAATGACAACAGATTCCCAAAAGGCATCATCGACACGTTATTATTATTATTATTATTATTATTGTTTAATACAACCCCATATAAAACTGAAGCAGCAGCAGCAAATTCTTATCGAGGGACCTAAACTGAAATAGGTTTAGAACATAATTTAAAAAAATAAAACCAGCAAAAATAGCAAAATATATGACTTTTTTTGTTTTTTTTAATATATATATAGCAACTGATATCTACCAGCCACTAGTACCTTCCTACCAAACTGGTATATCTCTGGTAACAACCCTTTTTAAAAAGACATGTAAATATATATTCATATTTATACATATTTTTTCCGTTATGTACACGGGACTCTGGGTTTAGCACGGGTGGGTTCAGGCACCTCTGAGCAGTGCAGGGCTCCTGCCCTGGCTGTGCCAGGCCTGGCTCAGCAAAGCCCACGGGTGATGCTCTGGGGGCACCCTGGGCACGGAGGGAGCCACACCATGAGGGTGCTGGCATGCTGAGGGTGCCAGTGAGGCTCCTGGCACACCAGTGATGGTTACAGAACACCAGTGGGGCTCCTGGCACACCAGTGAGGCTCCCAGAACACCAGTTAGGGTCACAAAATGCCAATGAAGCTCTTGGCACACTGTTGAGGGTCTCAGAACACCAGTGACACTCCTGGCACACCAGGGAGGCTCATGGCACATTAGTGATGGTCCTGGCACACCAGCGAGGCCCCTGGCACACCAGTGACACTCCTGGCACACCAGTGATGCTTACAGAACCCCAGTGAGGCCCCTGGCACACCAGTGACACTCCTGGCACACCAGTGATGGTTACAGAACACCAATGAAGCTCATGGCACACCAGTGAGGCTCCTGGCACAACAGTGATGGTCCTGGCACACCAGTCAGGGTCACAGAACACCAGTGAGACTCCTGGCACACCAGTGAGGGTCACAGAACACCAGTGGGGCTCATGGCACACCAGTGAAACCCCTGGCACACCAGTGAAGCTCCTGGCACACCAGTGATGCTCTCAGCGCACCAGTGATGGTCCTGGCACACCAGTGAGGCTCCTGGCACACCAGTGAGGCTCTCAGCACGCCAATGATGGTCCTGGCACACCAGTGATGGTCCTGGCACACCAGTGAGGCTCCTGGCACACCAGTGATGGTTACAGAACACCAGTGAAGCTCATGGCACACCAGTGAGGCTCTCAGCACGCCAATGATGGTCCTGGCACACCAGTGAGGCTCCTGGCATGCCAAGGCTCCCCCCCTGTGCAGCTGCAGGAGGCAGGTGCTGCTCGCAGCTCCCCAGGTTCTCCTGGCACACCAGCCTGTGCCCCAGCAGGCTGTGCCACCCCAGGATGCCTGGCTGGGCTCTTTGGCCACGCATTGCCCACGGGAGAGGATTTCAGCTCAGCCAGGTGGGAACTCTCCAGCACAGAATGACAGAAAAGAGGTTTAAAAACAAAAGGAGGAAAGGCCACGGAAACCTTGGTGCCTTTGGGCTGTGCAGAGCTGGCAGGAGGAGCTGGCAGGAGGAGCTGGGTGGTGGTTTTGGTTATGTGAGATGCTACAGATGTCTCTGAACCCTTTCTGCACCAGCTGAGCACAGCCGGGCTGTGCAGGCAGCGTCCATGGGCATGGCATGGCATGGCAGTGCCAGCCTCAGTGTCGCTTCAGTCCACCATTGCTGTGCTGAGGGGGCAGCTTGGGCAGGCAGGGCTCGTCGGGCAGCGGGTCATGGGAGAACACTGAGTCCTCTCCTGAGGAGCACGTGGAGCTGCGCGTGTCCGGGAAGCCGGGGGAGTACTGGTCCAGGGGCAGGGACAGGTCCAGGTACTCCTGCAGGGACAAACCCCAGAGAGGGCTCAGGAAAGGACAGGGCAGCTCCCAGAGAGCCCCTCACCCAGGGGAGTACTGATCCAAGGGCATGGACAGGTCCTGGCAGGGACAAACCCCAGGGACAGGCTCAGGAGGGGACAGGGCAGAGCCTCAACCAGGTGCCACCTCTCCTACTGACCCTGATCCAGGGCCATGGACAGGTCCAGGTACTCCTGCAGGGACAGACCCAGGGATGGGATCAGGAGGGGACACAGGGAGCCCCTGACCCAGGTGCCAGCAGTGCCACCTCTCCTCCTGACCCTGGGAAGCCATGGGCAGGTTCAGGCACTCCTGGCAGGGACAAATCCCAGGGACGGACTCAGGAAAGGACAGAGCAGCCCCCATGGAGCCCCTGACCCAGGTGCCAGCAGTGCCACCTCTCCCACTGACCCTGGGAAGCCATGGACGCTCCTGGCAGGGACAAACCCCAGGGACAAGCTCAGGAAGGGACAGGGCAGAGCTTCACCCAGGTGCCACCTCTCCTACTGACCCTGATCCAGGGCCATGGACAGGTCCAGGTACTCCTGGCAGTGACAAACCCAGGAAAGGACTGGGTCGCCCCCATGGAGCCCCTGACCCAGGTGCCACCAGTGCCACCTCTCCCACTGACCCTGGGAAGCCATGGACACTCCTGGAGGGACAAACCCCAGGGATAAGCTCAGGAGGGGACAGGGCAGAGCCTCACCCAGGTGCCACCTCTCTTACCTGGTTGGAGGTCATGGCCACGATCCTGTCCAGGTCCTCCACCAGCTGCTTGAAGGTGGGTCTCTGGGAGGGGACGGCGTGCCAGCAATCCCTCATCATCATGTACCTGTGAGGGCAGGGCAGGAAGGGGCTCAGCGTGGGCACCCCCAGCCACAGGAGCAGAGAAGCACCAGGAATGTGTGCCCAGTGTCCCTGTGCCCAGGCTGGACCATCAGGGAAGATGCTCCTCCAGGGTGATCCTCCATGTGCAAGGAAGGGAAACCCTTCTCAAGAATTGCTTGGATTGTGGGAGAGTGAGGAATACTAAAGATGTGATGAACACTTAATTCTTTTAGAAATGTGGCTAATTTTTGAGATATATATGCAGGACTACTGTTGGTTTTTACTTCTTAGGGCACACTGAATGAAGCAAAAGTTTGCAAAAAATGCTGACAGGCATGATTACTTGTTTCACTTGTGTGAAAAGAAGCAAAAATTGCACTAGAAAACGTGTCTACTGAAAGATGAATATTTTTAAATTTACTAAAGAAAGAGTATTTAGTGATGTCTGTTTGCTATAACTGCAGGCTTTGTAAACTGTGCTGCTCTTGTAGAAACAGGAGGTTGCACAAGCTGACAGGGCAAGTATTGATGATAGCCTTAGCTTGACTTTTGGAAATTTGAAACATTTCCACAAGTGCTTGCACGTTTTGGTGAAAAAAGGCATGACTCAATTTTGCTTGTTTAAAAATGTTTGGCAAAGTGTTTGAAATAACCATTGTCAGTTTGTCCGCTCTCGTGTTTCTTTCTACTAAAAATCCAGCGAAGCGAAGAATGAGCTCTGATGTGAGAAACAAAATATGGATTAGTCCTATATTGCAAAGCTGTATAAAGACATGAAAGCCTGCCCTATCAACCCAGGGAGGAGGATGGACACAGTCTGGGCTGCTCCCTGTGCTGGGATTCCCTCCTGTCCAGGGAGATGCTCATTATTGCAAATCTGGCTGATGTTTTTGCAGGGCTGGGATTGTAACTCCCAACATCTGCCTGCCACCCTCCATGCCCCAGCCCACGTTGTGCCCCCAGCAATGGCACTCAAACCCCTCTTCCCCACGCCACTCACAGCTCGTTGGTGCAGTTGCTGGGCTTGTCCATCCTGTGACCTTCCTTCAGCAGCTTGAAGAGCTCCTCAACGGGCACACCGGGGTAGGGGGACCCACCCAGGGTGAAAATCTCCCACAGCAGCACCCCAAAGGACCACCTGGGAACACAGGGCACATGCTGGGGCTCCAGGGTGCTGACACCCTGCTGGACCCCAGTGAGAGGCTGGTTTGCTGGGAGGAACAGCCACCCACTGCTTCAATTCACTCTGCAGGATGAGTCCCAGCACCAAAAAATGTTTGGCTGGCTGGCACCAATTGTTATTTCATTAAATCAAAGCAAACCCCATCCATGCATGTCCCCAGCAGGCCCTACTCACACATCACTCTGGTGGGTGTAGATTCTGTCAAAGAGAGCCTCGGGAGCCATCCACTTCACTGGCAGGCGACCCTGGAGCACAAAACCCACAAGGGCTGTGAGGGAAGCTGAGCCCTGCATGCCTGGGGCACTGCCAGCACAGACTGGGGCACTGCCAGCACAGACTGGGGCACCCCCAGCACAGACTGGAGCCTCCCCAGCCCGCAGAACCCCTGGCACAGCACTCACATTTGTGGTCTTCTTGTAATAATCGATGTGGTGGATGTCACGGGCCAGCCCGAAGTCGGCGATCTTCATCACGTTGTCCTCTGTGACCAGCACGTTCCTGGCTGCCAGGTCCCTGTGGATGCACTGACCAAGCACAGGGATCTCAGAACTGGAGGGTTCTCCATCATGATGGGGTGTGTCATGGATATATTTTATGAAAAATCCTTTCATTAGGATTTTTTGAAATCCTTTCATTAGGGTTTGACCAAGCAGAGGGCTCTCAGAACCAGAGGGTTCCCCATGATGGGATGTGAAAAATTCTTTATCATTAGGATTTTTTTCTCCTGAGAAGCCTCAGAAATTAAATGTAAACAATGGTTATCTGCTGCTGTGGAATGCAACAGGTGGATCTGTGATTGGTCTCATGTGGTTGTTTCTAATTAATGGCCAATCACAGTCAGCTGGCTTGGACTCTCTGGCCAGTCACAAGATTTTATTATCATTCCATTCCATTCCATTCCATTCCATTCCATTCCATTCCATTCCATTCCTTACCTTGCTAACCTTCTGATAAAATCTTCTATTCTTTTAGTATCATTTTAATATATCATCTTCTTTTAATATAATATATATCATAAAATAATAAATCAGACTTTTGATGAAATCCTCTCTCTATTCTTTTAGTATAGTTTTAAGATATTATATTATAATAATTATATTTTATATTATAGTATAGTAGCTATATATAATATAATATATTACATTATGTTTTAATATATTATATTTTAATATACAATATATTATATTATATTATATTATATTATATTTTAATATGCCATATATTATTTTACATATATATATAATATTAAATTTTCTTTTAATATAATATATATATATAAAATAATAAATCAACCCTCTGAAACATGGAGTCAAGATTCTCATCTCTCCCCTCATCCTGGGAACCCTTGAGAACACCACCACAGGGATGGGCAGGGAGGGAAGGGTGCATGCCCCAGGCCCAGCTGCTGGGCTCCCCATCCCACCACAGCCACCTGGGAGCTCCTCACCTTCTTGGAGGCCAGGTACTCCATGCCCCGTGCCACCTGGTAGGCACAGGAGACCAGGTCCTTGAAGGAGAGCTGCTCCTCGGGCACGCGGGCGGGGTTGTAGCAGTACTCCATGCCCGGGGGCCGCCGTGCCTGCAGGTACTCCCGCAGGTTGCCCTTGCTGGCGTATTCCACAATCACATACAGCGGTCCTGAGGGGATGAGAACATGGAGCAGGGTGCCAGGAGAGCCCCTCCAGCTGAGGGGTGGCACAGGGGACACCTCCTGCCCACTCACCGTCCTGCGTGCAGGCTCCCAGCAGGTTGATGATGTTCTTGTGCTTGCCAATCATCTTCATCATCTCCATCTCGGAGATGAGGTCAGACAAGTCCTTCTCTGTGGCGTCAGCTGAAGGGGAGGAGGCAGCACTGAGGGGGTGCACACTGCAGACCCCAGCCAGGGCTGTGGCATCATGCCAGTATAATTTCAATATATCATTTTCTTTTAATATAATATATAGATCATAAAATAATCAATCAACCTTCTGAAACATGGAGTCAAGATTCTCATCTCTTCCCTCGTCCTGGGACCCCTGTGAACACCACTACAGGGAGGGAAGGGTGTGTGCCCCAGGCCCAGCTGCTCGGCTCCCCATCCTACCAAACCCCTTTTCTCCATCCCAGCACTGCACCCTCAGCTCGTTGGTGAGCTGTGAGCTTTGTGAGTAATTGCATCTTATAAATACCCACAGTTATCTCTACCTAGTATTGTATTAAGGGCTACTGCTTCACTGAAAGTTTGGCTTTGCAAACTTTCTGAAAACTCCTCTCTCTTGCTTGCTAAAAATTTCACAGCATTGTTTTGCAAGAATAATTCGTTACCATCAGTTTCTTGTATAAACTGCAGCGTAGCCATGATATTTTCTGAAAAATCCTTTCCTTAGGATAATTTCTCCTGAGAAGCTGGGAGGCCTCAGGAACAAAATTGTAAACATTGATTATCTGCTGCTGTGGGATGCAACAGGTGCATCTGTGATTGGTCTCATGTGGTTGTTTCTAATTAATGGCCAATCACAGTCAGCTGGCTTGGACTCTCTGTCCAAGCCACAAGCCTTTGTTATAATTCTTTCTTTTTCTATTCTTAGCTAGCCTTCTGATGAAATCCTTTCTTCTATTCTTTTAGTATAGTTTTCATGTAATATATATCATAAAATAATAAATCAGCCTTCTGAAACATGGAGTCAGATCCTCGTCTCTTCCCTCATCCTCAGACCCCTGCAAACACGACCACACTGCAGTTAGTTAATTACATTCTGCCCCCTTAAATTCCTTCTGTGGCATCATTTTGCCAACACATTTTTGCTGCCACTTACACTTGAGCATCTTCACCGCCACCTTGGTCACTCGGTTGGGCTTGTCCTTGTCCAGGCCGATGGCTTCTGCCAGCACCACCTGCCCGAAGCAGCCTTCTCCCAGGGGCTTGCCCAGGATCAGCCTGCAGGGAGAAGACCCCAAATGTTGGGGAAGATGAAACAGGAAAGCCTTATCAATATGATTGTCTGGCAAAAGATTTGGAGAATATGGAAACTATAAGCGAGATGGAAATGAAAGCAAGCTTTGAGATCCCTCAGTTACTGAACAACTGGAAAACAATGGTGTGGCTGGCTGAGGGTAATCCCCTTTTGATGGAACAACACCCTCTGCTTGCAGACAGCTCCAAGGGTCAGAGCAGACCCTGCTGGCTCTGACCCCACCATCCTACCCCCATTGCTTCTACACCCGATGCAGCAGGGCAGCAGGATGCCCCTGGCACCAGCATCACCAGCAGCATCCTCTGGTGTAAGAGCTTAAATGAGGGATGTAGGACTCCAGGCAGCTTTTCAAAATGCAGTTTATTCTATCTAAGAGGTCACAGCAGTCCAGGGCTGTGGGTGACAGAGCTGTGCCCACAGCTGTCAGCTCCAGCTGCAGGCAGGCCTGGAGACCCTTTGGCTTAGGTTACAATGCATTATAAACTTTTCTTTGCTGAGCATCTTCATACAGTAGAACCAATCTATACCTTAACTTTTACCTATAGCCTATCATAACTACTGCAATTACCATAGTCCTGTTATTGTTCTCCAATCAGTAAAAGTCAGTACATTACAGTTTAAGTTAGAAGTTGTTTTTCAGTTTTCTTGCAGTGGAAAATTCTGAGACCTTTTTTCTACTTGCAACATTTGCTGACTTGGTTTCCTGTGCTATCTTCCTGCTTGGTAAAGATATCTTCTTGTTTGAGGTAGGTTTATCTTTTGCTCTAAGCCATAAAAACTCTTTCTAACCAACATACTCTTTGCTTCTTTGAGTGGCTCAGCAATTCTTTTCTTCTATATCAACACTCGCTTCCATCTCTATTCTTCCATCAGACTCAACATTTAAAAATCTTTCTGCTATCTGTGAGACTTTCTTGTCAAACTTTCATCCTTCCCAACCCTCACCTGTCCCGGGGCAGCTCCCAGCGCGGATCCTCGGGCAGCTCGTACTCGGAGACCCCGGCCAGCATGGGGGTGCCGCTGGAGGAGAGGCGGGAGGGCCTCACCAGCATCACCCCCGAGTTCATGGACGAGCTGGAGTCGGCTGACACCTGCAGGGGAATGTGGGTTACCTTCATGCAGTGCCCAGCCCGCAGCTGGCTGCCCCCGGGGTGGGGGAAATGGTGATGGGAACATTGGTTCACCCTATGGAAGTGTGGTCTGTGTTGATGGAGTGACAAAACTATCCTTTGTACCCTTGAAGGAGTGACAAAACTATCAAAAAGGAAAGAAACCCAGAAATTTCCCTTCTGGTTCAGGTGAAAAAGCCATCTCATAGGATCTAGGGGACTTCACCTCAAACTTAAGGATACTACACTTAAGGATACCCAATTGCACAGAAGCCAAAAAATCTTGTATAGGAATGTGCTCCCTGTTGACAGAGTGACAAAACCATCCTTCGTCCCCTTGAAGGAATGACAAAACTATCCTTTGTACCCTTAAAGGAGTGACAAAACTGTCCCCTCAAAAAGGAAAGAAACTCAGAAGTTTCTCTCCTGAATTAGGTGAAAAAGCCACCTCATAGGACCTGGGGGACTTCACCTCAAACTTAAGGATACCCAATTGCACAGAAGCCAAAAAGTCTTGGATAAGAACATGCTCCCTGTTCTCAGAGTGACAAAACTATCCCTTGTCCCCTTGATGGAATGACAAAACTCTCCTTTGTCACCTCAAAAAGGAAAGAAGCCCAGAAGTTTCTCTCCTGGATTAGGTGAAAAAGCCACCTCACAGGACCTGGGGGATTTCACCTCAAACTTAAGGATACCCAAATGGACAGAAGCCAAAAACTCCTGCCTGGGCAATTAATTAGAAAAAGAAGTGAACAAAGAAACTAATTGCTTTTGTGAGGTGTATTACCCAGAGCAAAGACCTCCTACACCTGGCTTGGTTTTTCTCTGTTTGTTATTTTGCCTTTTTGTTTCCAACACTGCAACAGAAGCCATCCTGCTGATTTTTATGCCTCCAAGGGTAGCTGAGCTATCTTGGCTGTGTTATAGACCTCTGAAAACTTATTAGACCTGGATCGAGGAGGCTCCTATAACAGCCCCTGCCCACCCTGCCCATGTGCCCAGCAGTGTTGCTCCCCTCTGTGGAACTTTTAATTACTCTCCATCATGCTGCAGCCCAAAAATGCACAGCCTGGGAGCTCTCCCATCTCCTCCACGCTCTGCTCCAACCTTAAACTGCTGTAAATCCTCCTGGTTCTCCTCATGAGCTCCATCAGGGAGGGACGAGGGGAAGCTGTGCAGTCCCACCACCCTGCTGACTGTGCTGCCATCAGAAGCACAGCCAGGTGGGCACATCCAGCAGGGTGAGATGGTCCCAGGTGTCCCCATCCCTCCTCCCCCAGGTGCCCTGGGCTCCAGGAGAGGCAGTAGGTGCAAACAAACCCCCTCTCTACTTTCTGTTACCTGTCTGCGCAGGGGGATGCTCTTGGCCAGCTTGTGCACGGCCAGCTGGCTGTTGAAATCTGTCTTCTTGGTGGTGCTCTTCAGCTTGTAGATGATGATGGTCACCACCATGCAGGAGATGAGGAAGGCTCCGATGCAGTAGATGATGATCTCCAGGTAGAAGGGGGACGTCATCATGGCTGGGGTGTCTTCAATGGCTGGGTCAGCGTGAACAGGGGGTTTGTTAGCACCCACCAGGCCCCAGGGAGTGGAACTGGGGAGCCCCTGGCTCGTCCCCAAGCTCAGGGGGGACTTTGGTGCAGCAGGGCCTGGGGGCTGCCCCCCAAACCTTGCAGGGAAATTGTGCAAGCAGCCCCCAGCTCATCATCCCCAATGCCTCTGCCACCTCTGCAGCAGCACAGGGTGGTCAAACGGGGCAGGAGTGAAGAAGGGGACCTTTGGGGACAGGTTGTTTAAACTAAAAACTTAACAACTTTGTGAAATTTGTAAAGCTGGTATGTTTATTACAGTGCTGGACACACGTGGAGATGATTCTCTTTAAAAGACATGAGTACTTTTGGGAATTTCAGATTTTTAAAATTTTAAATATATATATATATAATATATAAACAAATATATCTATAATATATCTATATATTTTTTCTTTTAAATATATATGCCTACAATTTTACAATAGGTTTCTATATATTCATTTTTACGAATTTTGCATAACATTTGCTGTTAGTTCTTTATTAGAAAGAATTTTTAGGTCATGTTGACTTGCTTTCATAGCAGTCTTTCTGTCTTTTTTTATCACTCTTTGTCTCTTTTTTTTTTAAATTTCTGTTTTCCACTGAAGTAGTTTTTTTGAGCTTAAGTTTTTGTAGTCAGTTTTTGTAGTCAGGCTAAATAGTTATGTTTTCTAACTAGAGATTTAAGTTCAAAATGTACATTTCACTTAAATTAAAATGGATTTCTATTTTGGAGAATTTTAATTTTGTTTTTTTTTTTTATTTAATGCAATGCAGCCAGGGGCACTCCAGTGGCAATGACCTGCTGGGAGAAGGGACCCACAGACTTGGTGGCTGGTGGGGTTTTGGAGCCCTGAAGAGCTCCGAGCCCATTCCATGTGCCTGGTTCATGGTGAATCAGGCAGGATGGGGCTGCCAGCCCACCCTGTGCACCCCCAGAGAGCAGAACCTCAGAGAGAGGTGTGAGAGGGAGCTGAAGGTTCCTGCCCCAACCTCTGAGCACACCCGGTTGACAAAGCAGTGGCTGATAACTGGGAAAGTTTTGGCTGGGAAGCAGCGAGCACACAGCACCCCAAAAGCTTTCCCCAAAAGCTGTTATCAGGCTTTGCTCCCTCATTGATAGCCAGCAGCAGCATCAATGGGGACGGGGCAGCCATCCCCACAGGGCAGGCACACACAGCCCTGGATGGTCCCACACCACAGGGCAAGGCCAGGCTCTGGCAGGGAAGGGCAGCACTGCCAGCACCCCTAAAACCCCCCTGGAGCCCCTGAATGGCAGCACTGGCCTGGCCTGGGGGTGTGAGACCGTCCTGTTCCAGTGGAGCCAGCCCTGGTTAAGTACCCCAGGTATGCATTGCCTGGGCCAGGGAGAGAGCAGGGGCAGAGCCCAGCTGGAGTGGAGGGGAGCACAGAGCCAGGGGACACTGGGGACACTGCCACAGCTGCAGGGCAGCCCTCACTGCGCCAGGAATGGGGCTGGGATGTGCTCTCTCCCGGACCACAATGCATACCACGGAAAGGAGGGAGGAAAGGAAGAGGAGTATATACCTTCGAGAACTGTCAACCATGCAGAGTGATGGGAGATCCCAATAGAATTACCCGCCAAACATGTATACTCCCCAGCATCCTCAAATGAGACATTCCTTAAGTGAAGCACTTCCATTTCTTTGTCTGTCGTGTTAACGCCAGCCGTCTGGAAGGGAAAAAATGGGAGCAAAAAAAAAAAAAAACGGAGAAGCAAACGACATGAGATCTTCTGGGAGGAGCCAGAGAGGAGGGAGAGCCCAGTCTCATTTGGCAGAGCCCCGGGGAGCAGACAGAGACCACTGCAGAGATGAGAGACCCTCGGGATGACCGCTCATCCCTGGCGACCTAGGGAGATGCTGTTAAACAAAACCCTCCACCAGACGGGGTGTCCTGCCCATCATCATGCTGGGGATGGGCTGCATGGAGAAATCACCTGGGCAGGGCTGGCTGGACAGGGAGGGGAGCACAGAGACAGGACACAGACGAGAGGATGGTGGCACAGACAGGGGATGCAGCCCTGTGCCAGTCTGGGGTGCCTGGACTGGCATGATGGCAGCACCCTCATGTGTGGGTTTCTATTAAGAGCTACAGCATCACTGAAAGTTTAGCTTTGCAGGTGAGATATAAACCTGAAAACTCATCTCTCTTGCTTGCTAAAGAGCTCACAGCATTGTTGTGCAAGAATAATTCGTTAGCATCAGTTTCTTGTACAAAGTGCAGAGTAGCCATGATATTTTCTGAAAAATCCTTTCCTTAGGATTTTTCCTCCTGAGAAGCTGGGAGGCCTCAGGAACAAAATGTGAACAATGATTATCTGCTGCTGTGGAATTTAACAGATGCATCTGTGATTGGTCTCATGTGGTTGTTTCTAATTAATGGCCAATCACAGTCAGCTGGCTCGGACAGAGAGTCCGAGACACAAACCTTTGTTATCATTCTTTCTATTCTTAGCCAGCCTTCTGATGAAATCCTTTCTTCTATTCTTTTAGTATAGTTTTAATATAATATAGATCATAAAATAATCAATCAAGCCTTCTGAAACATGGAGTCAGATTCTCATCTTTTCCCTCATCCTAAGACCCCTGTGAACACGGTCACACACTCACAGACCCAGGTTCACTGGTGCCAGACACAAAACAACACGAGTGCACACACTGCTGCTCTCAAGCTGAAGAAAAGGGAAGTTTATTTTCTGTCTCTAGCATTTATAGTTTTCTAAAAGTGACAGTGGACTGGAGGGTGAAAGTGCCACCTCTCCAACGACACTGGACAAACCAACAGTCCATCAAATTTCTCTTCTTCCATAAAAGAATGCAAAACAACGAGTTATTTACAGAAAGCGTGTGAGAGAAAGTTTGCTACAAGAATGTGAACATCAGAATGCTTAGAAAATCTTAAAAAATCTTAAAAAAATCAGGGTGACAGCAGATCCAGGAGGTACCTGGTGTGTGCATGATGGGGAGGACAGACACTGGGACACACACACAGCACAGCCAGCCCCGCTGGGTATTTTTCCATGGTTGTTGCACCAGAAACAGCAGAAACAGGAGAGCCCAGAGTTTTGTCTTCCACCGCCAGGCATTCCTCGTGTTACCTGTGGCCAGGGGCCTGGTGACAGTGAGCCACGCAGACTGGTTGGCCTCTCCAATATAATTGGAAACCTTACAAACATACTCCCCGCTCTCGGCCTCTGTCACATTGTACAGGGTCAGCACCTCCGCATCGGAGCTATTAATCCCCGAGTGCTGGAACAGACCAACAACAGCAGTCACACGGCTGTGCCCAGGAACCCCAACGCCCTCAGGGCTGGCACAGGCTCTGCCAGCTCCCACAGGGGTGGGGGGCACGGGGATGCACACAGAGGGGCACAGGAGGGAGGAGCAGGCAAAGGGATGGGGGGTAACTCTGCTCCCTCCATTCAGGAGCACAGCTGGGATGCATGGAATCACAAAATGGGTTGGAAGGGATGCTTAAAGGCCACCCAGCCTGACCTCCTGGCACAGCTGGAATGGTGCCCAGCGTGCCCACTGAGTGGCACTGCTGGGGTGCACAGGGAGCTGCTCTGCCTGGGACCATGCAGGGCTCAGCTCCCAGCTCCAGAGCTGGGCTGGCTGCCTGGGACACCCACCCAGCCCTGTGCTGTGTGCCCTTGGGGCTCCAAAAGCACTGGGATAACACACCCAGCCCTGTGCTGTGTTCCCTTAGGGCTCCAAAGGCATTGGACAACATGGGATAATACCCCCAGCCCTGTCCTGTGTGCCCCTAATGTTCCAAAGGCATTGGGATAACACACTCAGTGCTCTACTGTGTGTCCTTAGGGTTCCAAAGGCATTGGGATAACACACCCAACCCTGTGCTGTGTGCCCTTGGGGGTCCCAGTCCTATGCTGAGTGTCCTTACGGATCCAAAGGCACTGGGATAACACATCCAGCCCTGTGCTGAGTGCCCTTAGGGTCCCAAAGGCACCAGGACAGCAGACCCAGCCCCTTGCTGTGTGCTCTTAGGGCTCTAAAGGCACTGCAGAACCCACTCAGCCCTGTGCTGTGTGCCCTTAGGGCTCTAAAGGCACTGGGATAATACATCCAGCCCTGTGCTGCATGCCCTTAAGGCCCCAAAGGCACCCCCAGCCCCTTGCTGTGTGTCCTTAGGGTTCCAAAGGCACTGAGATAACACACCCAGCCCTCTCCTCAGTGCCCTTAGGGCTCCAAAAGCACCAGGACAGACCACCCAGCCCTGTGCTGAGTGCCTTTAGGGCTCTAAAGGCACTGTGACACCCACCCAACCCTGTGCTATGTGCCCTTGGGGGTCCCAGTCCTGTGCTGAGTATCCTTACGTGTCCAAAGGCACTGGGATAACACATCCAGCCCTGTGCTGAGTGTCTTTATGGCTCCAAAGGCACACCCAGCCCTGCACTCAGTGCCCTTAGGGCTCCAAAAGCACTGGGATAACACCCCCAGCCCTGTGCTGCGTCCCCTTAGGGCTCCAAAGGCGCAGCTGGCGCACACATCTGGCACACCCAGCCCTCCCTGCTCCCCGCTGCTGATGGCTCTGGGCTCCAGGAGTGCCCAGGCTGGTCCCCAGCCCCAGGTGACTCTTGTGGCTGCCAATGCTCCTGTCCCAGGCACTGGGAGCCCCCAGAGCGTGGCTTTACCTTCAGGATCTGCACGTAGGGCAGGTTGTCAGGCCCGATCTTGCTGCCGTTCACCTCGATGTGCTTCAGCCACTGGATGTGGGGCTGGGGGTCGCTGTACACCTTGCACACAAACTCCACGTTGCTGCCCAGGGCCACTGTCTTGTTGGCAGGCAGCCCTGCCTGCAGGATGGGCCGGTGTGGGGAGCGCTCTGCGGGACCAGACATGTTTTATTTTATGAAAAATCACAGACAGATTTTATTTTATTTTATGAAAAATCCTTTTGCTAGGATCTTTTTCTCCTGACAAGCTGAGAGGCCTCAGAAAGAAAACGTAAACAATAATTATCTGCTGCTGTGGAATGCAACAGGTGCATCTGTGATTGGTCTCATGTGGTTGTTTTTAACTAATGGCCAATCACAGTCAGCTGTCAGACTCTCTGAGAGTCACAAGATTTTATCATTCTTTGCAAGCCTTCTGATGAAATCCTTTCTTCTATTATTTTAGCATAGATATAATATAATATAATATAATATAATATAATATAATATAATATAATATAATATAATATAATATAATATAATATAATATAATATAATATAATATAATATAATATAATATAATATAATATAATATAGTAATAATGTAATGTAATGTAATATAATATAAATAGTATAATAATATATAATAATATAATAATATATATATATAAAATAACAAATCAGCCTTCTGAAACATGGAGTCAAGATTCTCATCTCTTCCCTCCTCCTGGGACCCCTGTGAACACCACCACAACGGGGCACCTTACAATGGGGCTTGGGGTGCACCCTGCAGCCCCCCATGCCCAGAACCCCTGGCAGAGGTGGGCACCAATGCCCCCAACTCAGCATTCGTGTCCCCTCACCCAGGAGCCTGCCTGCGGTGGGGTGACAGCATGCAGGATGGGGGACAGGTGAAACCCCTGTGGGACAGGGACATCAGCACCTCTTGGGCAGGGTGAGAGGTCAAACCAACCTATGGAGGGTCCTGGCTGCTCACAAAGGGGCTGCCACTGTGGTGAGTCAGCATTAACAAACCCCTTTGTTCCCCTCGCTGACTGTTCCCTTCAGTTTGCTCAGTGTAATCAAATTAAATCACATTTTTAATGGTTCATTTACTGGCATTTAGAGCAGCTCCACATGTGGAACTGCTCAGACCAGCCTTCCCAGCTGGGAATTATGGCTAATAAGGTGATTAGAAAAACTTTCTGTCTGGTCTATGAAATTATTTTCACCACAATTAAAAACCCCCAGAACAGGGTGGGGTGAAGCTCTCGCTGCCCAGACTGGGGCAGGAGGCCATGGGATGGTGGGCAAACCCCTTCCCTGGGAGCAGAACCCACCCAACCCTACAGGGTGGTGTTTGGGAGGGCTGAGGGTGTGGGGTGAGCCCCCAGCCCCTGCACTCACCCACAACATCCAGCTGGTACGTGTGGTTGATGCTGCCATACTTGTTCTCCACGATGCACGTGTAGTTGCCCTTATCAGATGGCACCACCGAGTCCATGATGATGCTCCAGGTGGCCTGGCGGACCTGGGGGGGACAGAGCCAGTTATGTGCAGCCTGCAGAACCCCAGACCTGCTCGTGTTCAACCCCTGGCACGGGCAGGACATCAATCTCCCTTTGGGGTCACCTCTGTCCTTCCCTATAGAGGGGCTGTGATTGCTGCCAGGAGGGACAGGAGGCACAGAGCCAGCCCTGGCCACACAGAGCCAGCCCTGGCCACACAGAGCCAGCTGTGCTGAGCAGATGTTGCCCATGGGCTTGTGGGGACACCCTCCCTGCTGTGTGCAGGGAACAGAGCAGCTTTGCTCCTCCTGCAAGAGCTGCTTCCCTGGCTGGTCCTGGGGGTCAGACCCTGCTCCCCATGGCCAGTGGGGTCTGAGGTGGGCAGTGGGCAGCTGCAGCTGCACCCAGGGCACTCTGTGGGTGCTGCTGACCCAGTGATGTCCTCTGGGAGAGCCTCAGTGGCTCTGCTGGGCACTGCCCAGGTCCCTCTGGCCATGGGGACTCTCCAAATTCCAGCCCTGTCACTGCCAGCTCCAGCTGTGGCTCCTCATGGCAAACCCTCCCTGAGCCCAGCTGGAAACTGGGTTATTTCCACTGCTTATTTCAGCCCTGCTGGCACTGTGCTGTCACCAGCCACGTCCTGGCTGAGCCTGTGTCCCTGCAGGCCACCCTGCCCAGAGCTGGCAGCTGTGATGTGGCTGCATTCCTGGCAGGAGCCCTGGCATGCAGGGCACGTCTGGAGCCGCTTGTGACACGTGGCACGTGGCCCAGGGGTGATGGGGGCTCAGGCTGCAGCTCCCAAAAACAGAGAGTTGGCAAAAGAGGACAGTGCTGCTTTCTGGATGGGGAAAAGGAGCTCAGGGATGCTGGTCTGGAGTTGTGAGAGGGGGAAAGCCAAGCTGCCATGCCAGCCAGTGCCATCCTCAGCCTGGCTCTGCTCCTCCCCAGCTCAGGGAGCCCCAAAGATGTGCTGGAGCACCCCCACTGTCACAGACATGTTTTATGAAAAATCCTTTCCTTAGGATTTTCCCTCCTGAGAAGCTGGGAGGCCTCAGGAACAAAATGTAATCAATGGTTATCTGCTGCTGTGGAATGCAACAGGTGCAGCTGTGATTGGTCTCATGTGGTTGTTTCTAATTAATGGCCAATCACAGTCCAGCTGGCTTGGACTGTCACAGTCAGTCACAAAATTTTATTATCATTCCTTTTCTATTCTTAGATAGCCTTCTAATGAAATAATTTCTTCTATTCTTTTAGTACAATAATTAGTTAATAATAATTAGGTTTAATATAATAATAATATAATAATAAATAATTAATTATATATTTTTAGTATATATAATTAGTTAATAATAATATAGGTTAAATATAATAATAATAATATAATATATTAATATATATAATACAATAATATATATTATATATAATATATTATATATATGTATAATATAACATTATATTATATTAATTAATTAATTATATTATATAATTATAATATTATATATAACATATATAATTAATAACTATTATATATAATATAATAAAATACATATACTATTATATGATAATATATAAAAAGAGTATAATGATGATGATAATAATATTATAATAATTACATTTAATATAATATATATCATAAAATAATAAATCAACCCTTCTGAAACACGGAGGGAGTTCAGATCTCTCATTTCCCTGCCCCAGGAGCCCCCAGCCCTGCATTCCCCCCATCCCAGCCATACCTTGTACCCCCCAATGCGATGGTCAGGTTTGAACTCTTTGCCGTTCTTCAGCCAGCGCAGGGTGGGGTTGGGGGTCCCGCTGGAGGGACATTTGAATTTCACTGTTTTGGCAGCAGGGACAGCGTGGAGCTTCTTCTCCATCTTCTCAGGATAGGTCCAGTAGGGAGCAATGGCCTCTGGGGAGCAGAGGGAGGGCTCAGCAGGGCCAAACCCAGCAGCCTCCTGCTCCTGAGACACCCGAGGATGCCCAGAGAGGAATCAGGAGAGATGCCAGCAGGGAATGCCAGCTGAAGCAGGGAGGGGAATTCAATACGTTGCATATTTTTTAAATAGGCCTAATTTTTTAAATCCATATCTTAATAAGTCTTACAATATCAGAATGATTTCTTTGTTTGCAGGTTTTTACGTGGGAAAATATTTTAGCTTTTCAGACTAATAAAGACATGGTTTTATCCAAGCAATGAAATTTGATTATTTTTTCTTTTGTTTTTTTAATTCTTTTTGAGCTCATTAGGGGCATTCACAGAAAAATTAGCTTTACTTACCATGTGTGGGTGGATTGCTCAGTTAAAGCAGAGGGAATTCAATTACACTTGCATATTTTTTATAAATAGGACTCAATTTTTTAAATCCATGATCATAATAGTTACAATTATCAGAATTATTTCTTTATGTCAGGTTGTTTTATGTGGGAAAAATATTTTAGCTTTTCAGAGATTTTGTCTCAAGCAATGAAAGTTTGATTATTTCTTGTTTTGGAGCTCTGGGGCATCACCCAGAGACACAGCAGCCCTTTCCCTGTGGGGTGGATGCTCCCAATGTGATCCCAATGTGACCCCAACCCAGCCCTGCTCTCCCCACCGTGCCCTGGACACTGCCAGGTGCCCAGGGCTGCTTTCCCCACCCCTGGGTGCTGCCCATTTGTGCCCAGCCTCCCCCTGCCTGCCCACAGGGCAGTGCCAGCTCGCACATACGGTTGGGTTTGGTGTTATCAGCCTCCTTCTCCTCCGACGAGGAATCATCTTCATCATCATCATCCTCTGCAGAGGGGAGAGCGTCTGCAAGAGAGGGAACGGCCCTGATGAGTGCCTGGGTGTGTGAGGGAGCTTTGGGGCTGGCACAGCACAAAAGGTGGTGGGTGGTGGGGCTGTGCCCAGTGGTGCTGGTGCCCAACAGGGGCACAGGGATCCAGAGAAATCCCACAGAAATCCCACAGAAATCCCATAGAATCCCCAGCAGAGCCAGTGCCTGCAGCCATCCCGAAGAGATTTGCTGTCAGAGGTGACTTTGCAGCTCCTCACCCCACGCCTGGTGCCACCAACACCCCTGGGGTGGCAGCCAAGACCTGTGAGCACAGACACGTCCCTAACTCAATCATTCCTCCCTCTCCAGCCTCACACTCCATCAACACCAGAGCAGAGCACAGCTCCCACCCAGTAAATACCCCTTTTTGGGTGGTCCTGCAGCATCCAACCCTTCAGATAAACATGAGATGATTTCTGATTTCTGACTGCTTCTCCCTACCCTGCAGTGGCTCTGCAGTCCCCAATCCTTCAGATAAACATGAGATGATTTCTGGCTGCTCCTCCCTGCCCAGCAGTGGCTCTGGGGCAGCCCTGCAGCCCCCTCAGATAAATGTG
This sequence comes from Zonotrichia leucophrys gambelii, assembly GCF_028769735.1. Lineage (NCBI taxonomy): Eukaryota > Metazoa > Chordata > Aves > Passeriformes > Passerellidae > Zonotrichia > Zonotrichia leucophrys. The sequence goes on along the minus strand of NC_088191.1, from coordinate 2,430,429 downwards.
AGATGATTTCTGGCTGCTCCTCCTTGCCCTGCAGTGGCTCTGCAGCCCCCTCAGACAAACATGAGATGATTTCTGCCTGCAGTGGCCAGGAAGCCACAGCACCACACTGGAAACTCTCCTGGGCACCCGCAAGGTGCAGGTTGGCCCTGAACTCAGTGTGTGACCAGCGTGTGTGCAGGGACCTGCAGGGGTGTCCAGAAACGTGCAGAGGTGTGCAGAAATGTGCAGGGACCTGCAGGGGTGTGCAGAGATGTGCACAAATGTGCAGAGGTGTGCAGAACTGTGCAGGAACCTGCACAGTGAGTGCAGGGACCTGCAGGAATGTGCAGAACTGTGCAGAAACGTGCAGGGACCTGCAGAGGAGTGCAGGGACCTGCAGGGGTGTGCAGAAATGTGCAGAGGTGTGCAGAAATGTGCAGGGATCTGCAGAAGTGTGCAGAAATGTGCAGAACTGTGCAAAAGTGTACAGAAATGTTCAGGAACCTGCAGAGGAATGCAGGGACCTGCAGAAGTGTGCAGAGATGTGCAGAACTGTGCAGAAATGCACAGAGACCTGCAGGGGTGCACAGAAGTGTGCAGAGGTGTCCAGAGGTGTGCACAAGTGTGCAGAGATGCGCACAAACGTGCAGAACTGTGCGGAGGCTGCCTCCTCCTCGCTCCACAGCCCGGCCCCGTGGCTGCCCCGGCCCTGCTACGAACCTGAGACGTTGACGGAGAAGAAGGTGGTGTCGCTCCCCGAGGGGCTGTTGGTCATGCAGGCATAGAGCCCCGAGTCCTCGGGCACCACGTCCCTGACCTCTACCTCGTCGCCGGTGATGCGCGTGCGGTTGTTCTCGGCCAGCTGCACGCCGTCCCTCACCCAGTTGATGCTCTGCACGTCGTCCCGCAGCCGGCAGCGCAGCTGGAGCAGCTCGCCGGGGTGGGCTGAGTACGACTCCACCTCCATTTTGGCTTTGGGCACAGCTGGAGGGGTCAGGGGAGAGGAGGGGAGAGAAAAAAAAAGGAGAAAAGGGATAGAGGCTGAAGGAAAACCATGCTGCTGCTGCTGCTGTGGCCTGGTTAATGAGGCAACATGCACTGCTGGGATGGGATATTCCCACTGCAGGGATGCAGATATTCCTGAGATATTCCTGCTGAGACATTCCCACTACTGGGATGCTCCCATTGCTGGGATGCAGATATTCCTGAGATATTCCCACTGCTGAGACATTCCCACTGCTGGGATGCTCCCATTGCTGGGATGCAAATACTCCTGAGATATTCCCACTGCTGGGATATTCCCACTGCTGGGACATTCCCACTGCTGGGACATTCTCACTGCAGGGATATTCCGACTGCTAGGATGCAGATATTCCTGAGATATTCCCACTGCTGGGATGCTCCCACTGCTGGGATATTCCAACTGCTGGGACATTCCCATTGCTGGGACATTCCCACTGCTGGGATGCAGATATTTTTGAGATATTCCCACTGCTGGGACGTTCCCACTACTGGGATGCTCCCATTGCTGGGACATTCCCACTGCTGGGATGTTCCCATTGCTGGGATGTTCCCACTCCTGGGACATTCCCACTGGGGTCCCAGCACTCAGGGATGGAGCCCATGGCAGCAGCAGAGCAGAGCAGAGGCTGCGAGCTCCCCAAGCAGCACCAAGGGCTCCCCTCTGCAGCAGGACCCAAAGCCCTCACCCTGCTCAGCCCTTATGGAGCCTGACAGGGCAGGGCATCCCCAACAGGGGAGAAACAGGCAGCAGTGTCACCTCAGTGCCGCTGTCTGGCAGGATCCAGCCTCAGAAGGATCCCAAATCCCTGCATGGCTCTGCCATCACCTCGCAGGGCTCTCACCATCCCCAGCACCACAAGCGGGCAGCCAGCAAAGCAGGCCAGGGTCCCCCAGGGTCCCCATGGCACCAGGAGCCCCAGCCTGGTTAGAGCAGGGCACTGCAGGGGTGACAGGGCAGCAGAGCAGGCAGGAGGGAGGGGACAGGGCAGCCCAGGCAGCTCTGGCCACGTGTGCCCATCCACAGCATCCAGGAGGTGAGCAGCACAAAGATCCTTTCTCTCCATCCCGTGTGACACCACGTCATCTCTCCCACTCCTGAAATGTGCAGGGCTCTGTCCTCAGGTCCTGCCCTCCATGGTGGGTGGTGCACGAGCAGCTCTCCTGGCCCCAGGCTTGGGGAAAATGCTGCCTTCCAAATCACCTCTTCAAATTCCACAGCCCATGGAAGGGTCCAGGCTGCTGCAGCTCTGCAGAGGCTCCCTGTGATGGTGATGATGAGGGTGGATGCAGAGTGATCATCATCCTAGACTGAGCTCTACAGGCACAGCTCCAGAGCCCAACTCTTCAGGAACCCCTTGATTTCTGCCTCCTCCTCCTCAATGTGTGTCTGCTTGCTCTTGGATGCCATGGGATGCTGTGGCAGCTGCAGATGTTCCTTCAGGGGTTGGAAAATCCCAATGCAGGCAGCAAAACCAGCCAGGAGATGCTCAAATTCCACAACCCATGGAATGGTCCAGGCTACTCCAGCTCTGCAGAGGCTCCCTGTGATGATGATGATGAGGGTGGATTCAGTGTGATCATCATCCTAAACTGAGCTCTACAAGGTTGCTGGGCACAGCTCTTCAGGCACCCCTTCACCTCTGCTTCCTCCTCAATGTGTGTCTGCTTGTTCTTGGATGCCATGGGATGCTGTGGCAGCTGCAGATGTTCCTTCAGGGGCTGGAAAATCCCAATGCAGGCAGCAGAACCAGCCAGGAGATGTTCAAGCTTCACCCAGGATTTCTGAGTGCCCAATGAACCAGAAGACAAAAACCTCTGCTCCCTGCTCTGCCCTCTGAGCAGCACAGAGCAGCTCAGCCTGGGCCAGAGCTGCAGAGGGGCACAGGGCTCGCTCCTCCCTGCTCCTCCCTGCTCCCAGCAGCCACTCTGAGCAGCCAAAAATGAAACCTTGGCTCTCCAGAGCTCTGCTTCACCGCACCATGACCTGCACTTCACTCTCTGGCCGCTTCTCTTTGCCTTGGACTGATGAGAAACTTCATGGGAAAAACATCCATGAGCAGCTCCAGGGTTTCTCCTCTTCCTTTTGCTCAGTACTTGAAGGAAAACAGTGGGATGGGGTGGAATTCCTTTGCTCAGTGGCTGTAATACCAATCCAGGGCTCCAGTTCATCCATGAGAGGTTACAAAACATTTTCATGTGGAAGGTGGGGAAGAGTCTTGCTTTGCAATCCTGTTTTCCCCTGATTTTCCCCACAGGACAGGCACTTCTCATAGTTGATTTTTGTTTCAAGTGCCAAAGGCTCCCAAAGCAGCAGTGACACCCCCTGAACCCCAGGGCTGGGTAACACCACATCCTCCTGCCCATCCCTCCTCACACAGAACAAGGCCAGTGGGCAGCAAACAGCCATGAACACCCCAGACCAGCCCGAGCCCAGTCCTGCAGCCACATCTGCTCTCATCTGCCCCTTCCCAGGCATCAGCAGCGTCCCTGTGGAACAGAACAGCCCTGCTGTGGTCGCTCCTCCCAGCCCTGAGCTCCACCTGCACCCCAAGCTGCACCTGGGCAATGTGCAGAGGGGTCCTGGGCATGGAAAAGGCCTTTGGAGGAGGGGAGATGTTGTGGTGTGTTTTTATTCTTTGTGATAGTTTTGTTTACCTGTGTAACCCCTTTCCTTTGCTGAGATCATCCCCAAATCCCCACCAAGTTTTGGGAGACCCCAGCCTGATGCCAGGGCTTGAGGAAGCAGCACTGCAGGTGCTGGGTGCAATGGCCACAGGTGCCTGGGTGTGCTGTGTGAGTGCCACTGCTCCTCCAGACCCTTCTGACCCTTCCCAAAGCTGCCAGACCCCTCCAGCCCCACTGGTTTGGATCAGCAGCATGGCTGGGGCACGGAGGTGGGAGGGGATGGAGGGAGAGGGGAGAGGAGGGCACGGTGGGGTGTGCCCCATGTCACCCATGGCATGAGAGAGGACACAGAGAGCATGGTGTGGTGTGCCCTTGGTCACCCACAGCACGAGAGAGAATGTAGGGACAGGGACATGGGGCAGGGACAGGGACACAGGACAGGGACATGGGGCAGGGGTTAGGGACAGGGACATGGGGCAGCCCTGGGACATGAGGCAGGGAAAGGGGACATGGGGCAGGGACAGGGACATGGGGCAGCCCTGGGACGCAGAGCAGGGACAGGGGGCAAGAACAGAAACGTGGGGCAGGGACAGGGACATGAAGCAGGGACATGGGGCAGCCCTGGGACATGGGGCAGGGACAGGGACATGGGGCAGGGCCACAGGACAGGGACATGTGGCAGGGACAGGGATATGGGACAGGTACAGGGACATGGGGCAGGGACATGGGGCAAGAACAGGGTCATGGGACAGGGACACGGGGCAGGTACAGGAACATGAAACAGGAACATGGGGCAGGGACAGGGATATGAAGCAGGGACATGGGGCAGCGACAGGAGGCATGGGGCAGGGACAGGGACATGTACAGGGACACAGGGCAGCCCTGGGACACGGGGCAGGGACATGTACAGGGGACATGAAGCATGGACTTGGGGCAAGAACAGGGTCATGGGGCAGCCCCACGTTCACAAGCTGCTCTCACCGTGCCCCCTCTCTCCGTGCTGCCCCTCAGGCTGGGCACACAGCCCAGGGCGCACCCTGCAAGCCCAGCCAGCCCCGGGCTGCGCTGGCCATGGGATGGTGACGGTGGTGGCAATAAAGGGGCCAACAAAGCGGCGCGGGGACAATGCGGGCGGGGGGCGCGGAGCCGCAGGCGCCGGTTGCCCTGGAGACCCCAGCGGGGCTTTCCGAAGGTATTTCCTGAAGAAAAAGCACACACATGCCCGGCAGCCCCACTAATCCCAACAGGAAGCGCTCACCGGGACCTGGGGATTGGCTTCTTTTTGATTTAAACAGCTCCGTGTCCCCCCAGCCCGGGGGCACGGCCCGAGGTGCAGCATCCCCAGCCCTGCCTTGTCACAGACATCTTCTATGAAAAATCCTTTCCTTAGCAATTTTCCTCCTGAGAAGCCTCAAGAACAAAATGTAAACAGTGGTTATCTGCTGCTGTGGAATGCAACAGGTAGATCTGTGATTGGTCTCATAGAATTATTTCTAATTAATGGCCAATCACAGTCAGCTGGGTCAGACTCTCTGTCCGAGACGCAAACCTTTGTTATCATTCTTTCTTTTTCTATTTTTAGCCAGCCTTCTAATGAAATCCTTTCTTCTATTCTTTTAGTATAGTTTTAATGTAATATATAGGATAAAATAATAAATCAAGCCTTCTGAAACATGGAGTCAGATCCTCGTCTCTTCCCTCATCCCCAGACCCCTGTGAACACGGTCCCAAGGCTGCAGCAGGGAGATGCCACCAGATGAGCAGCACAAGGCACACGTGGCTCTCAGGGCACCCCCAGCTCCTCCTGTCCACGTTCCCGGCTGCTCCCTCCAGGGAGAGGGGATTTATGTCCTGCTCCAGGCCCTGCCTGCACCGCAAATGAAGCAGCACTTAATTAACAGGCGCCTTGGGAGCTTGCAGAGCTGTCAGGATAAGCCCACCCCTTTCCCCCCTTTCCCTGCCCTGGAGGCAGCAGCCTGGGGCACAGACACATCTCCATCATCACCCCTGGGCATGGCACACATGGGGGGCACAAGAGAACCCCCAACCCCACAATTTTTAGCTGGATTTGCCCGTCTCTGGCTTAATGCTGGAACTGAGGGTCCATTCCTGTGCCCACATCCCTCCTGCACAGCCCCAGGCGGGGGCTCCACACTCAGGAACCCCCCTGCTCCCCACAACCCAGGCTCTGGGTCTTTCCCAAAGACTCTTATTTATTTTTTTGCTCCTCAATTAAGGGCTGGAGTGACAGCATCCGAGTGGAAAGGCGGGAGGAGGGAACAATGCAGGCTGGGAGGGGATGGGGTGTGATGCCCTGGAGGGCACAGCCCTGGCAAACAGGACTGGGCAGCTGCAGCAGTGGGGTCTGGGGGTGCTGCTGGGCCCCTGTGCAGCAGGGAACAGCCCTGGGCTGCTGCCATCAACAGCAGAAGAAGAGCAGGAGGCTGCAGGCTTGGCAGGGAATGCCTGGGCTGCTCGTGGGGCTCCAAATGGGATCCCCCGGGCTATGGGTGGGAGACACCTGGAGCTGCAAGGACAAGGAGGAGCTGGACAGCAGGGAAATGGGGAGGGGGACAGAGGGTCAGCAGTGCTCTGGGGAGCAGAGGGGACAACCCAAAGACCCTCGTGGGCTGAGCCTGACCCAACTGTTGGCTTCTACAGGGTGCAAAGCAAGACCCCCTGGAGGAGCTGGGGACAACAAAGCCCCGGGAGCCAGGGCCCCTGCTGGTCCCACAGATGGCCAGGGGGGGTTAAGCCTGTGGCCAGCTGGGCAGCAGCAGCCCTGGGAAATGGGAAATGGGGCAGCCCTCAGCCCCTGCCCCACGGGGAGGGGGCTGCAGCCCAATCCCCTGTGCTTTGGAGTGCAAACACACCCCTACAGGGGAGGGTTTGGGGTGCTCTGTGACCCAAGGCAGGACCCCCTACCCCAGCACAATCTGCTGCACTCCCTATGAGGAGATGCCTGAGCAGCAGCTGGGACAATGGCAGACAAGGAGAGAGGGGGAAAAAAACCCTTGGCAATTTTCTGCAGGTTTCTATTTAACCTGGAGACAAAGAGCGGCTTTGTGCGAGGGAGGGACGGAGGCTGCGCATGGAAATTTCTTGGCTTTTCCCCTTCACCGGGGTTTTTTCACCACTCCAAATTTAGGTAACTATAAAAACGCACTAAATGGCTGTTAATGTTTTATTTGCTGCAGACTTTTTGGTGCTGGGAGCTCCCGAAGTCCCTCTCACAGCACGGGGAAGGGGTGGGCAGAGCTGAGCCCCCCTCCACGTGAGGCACAGGGCTGGCCGGCCGCGGGGGATTACTCCTCCCTGAGAAGGGAGCTTAGCTGCCTCAGAACCAGGAGTAAACTGAAACCCCATAAACATGCAGAACAAAGTCCTGGAAAGCTGCTGCCTCCAGCACCGAGCAGGGCCATGGGGGATGCTCCTGAGCGCCATGGGGAAGGACAGACACCTTGTCCCCCAGCATCCACATCCCTGGGGGACCCCAAAACCTCTGAGGTGAGATCAGAGCCTGCCCCTGAGGGATGCTGGTGGCTCAGGCCTGGCTGCAGGTCCTGGCCCAGCGCTGGCTCTTCCCATCCCACACGTCCTGCTGGGAACATTCTGTTCCCACCAGCCGGCTCCCGAGCCAAGGGACGGATCCTGCCCCAGCCGGGCTCCTGCTGTGGCACTAATTGGGCTGCCCTGGTGAGAACCGTGTCGGGAAATGTTTCCAGAGGTTATTGTTAGCCCTGGCATGAGGCTGGCAAGGAACCAGCTCCCTCCTCTCCAGCCTCTCCTCCTCCTCCTCCACTGCCGCCGCCAAACCCTCCAGGGCTCCTCGTGCACCCCAAAATTCACCTGTGCTCCATCAGCCTGAACACCCCAACACTTTTCTCAGTGGGGCTGCAGGTGGTGCTCTGCTGGCAGCACAGAGCCATCCTCACCCCAAACACTGCCAGGAAACCTCTTCCAGGAAGAGCAATCTCCCGAGAAAAACATGTTTACCACTGTCAACCGCATTGTTTACAGATGCGGGGAGCAGGCACGCCAGTGGAAAAATCTCAGCAATGGTGCCTGGCAGGGAAGCTCTGCCCGGGCTCCTCTCTGGAGCTGCAGCTCCCCAGGGACCATGTGTAACTCTGGGGTGTCACCTCGCAGGGAGTGACCTGGCACCAGGTCCAGTCAGAGGCACCAACCCTGGTATCACCCAGCATCTCCCGTGGGGCTGGGGCAGCTGCAGAGGGGGCACTTGTTGGCTGCCAGCTCCCACCCTGAGCCCTGAGGGGACCCCAGGGCACCTCACAGCGCTGTCCCCATGCTGGCCACACCAGCAATCTGCCTCCCAGGGTTCTGCTGGGAGGAAGGGGGAAGGGGGAGCGAGTCTTAAAAAGCAGAGCAGTGCCCACAGAGCAGACATTCTTGGGTAATTAGAACCAAAAGGAGCGAGTCGAGGTCCCGCTGCCGGCTCTGGTTATTCTCTGCCTCGCCGAGGCTCCGAGGCGCCGGAGCCGGGGCTCTCTGCCAGGGCTGCCTCTGCCCAGGGCCAGGGGACCCACTTGGGCCATTCCTGAGCCTTGGGGCGCCCCACACTCTGCTGGAGCAGAGATCTGGACTGCAAAAATCAGCCAGCCCCAGCTTTGAGCCCCCACCTTGGGCATTTCTAGCTACGAGCAACACCGGAGGGTTTCTGTGGGGTGCATTCATCCCTAGCACTGCCAGCTGGCAAAAGCTCAACTCAAGGTTCTGCCCAGGCCCAGGAGACCCCCTTGGCCCATCCCTGAGCTTTGGGGTGCCCCACACTCTGCTGCAGCAGAGATCTGGACTGCACAAATCAGCCAGCCCCAGCTTTGAGCCCCACTTTGGGCATTTCCAGCTGGGAGCAACATTGGAGCATCCCGAGTGTTTCTGTGGAGTGCATCCATCCCTAGCATTGCCAGCTGGAAAAAGCTGAACCAGTACCTTGCACCCAAACCTTCACCCCCACTGTTGAGCCCAGGGTCACCCCAGTGGGGCCAAGAGGGTGGGAGCAGCCGCACACACATCCCAGGTCACAGACTGTCACAGGGAGTGACCCCAGCAGGGGACACAGCCCCCAGGGCTCTGTGTCCTCCTCCAAACCAACAGGTCAGGGTTTGCCACAATTTTCTCCAGGTTTAAAATGTCCCCAGGCACTGCTGTGCCCACACAAACCACTTTGGGGACAACACATGCCATGTCCCCACAGGCACCAGCTCCCAGGTGACACCACAGTGGCACTGGGGACGTGCTGGTGGCCCAACAGCTGGACAGCTGCAGAGAAGAACAGCTTGTGTGACCCACAAGGAACACCAAGGAGGGAATGGGGGCACCAGGCTGTGCTCTTACCTTGCTCGGGCAGGGTGGGGGCCGGCCGGGCAGCGGAGAGCGCGGCTGCGACCAGCACAGCCCAAAGGATCAGGCACCGCCAGGTCCACATCCCACTGCTGCAGCTACTGCTCGGCGACTGGGCTCTGCAACTGCCCCTCCATGGGGGCCCTGCGGGGAGCAGGGGGGTCTCCGCAGGGCTGGCAGCCCCTACAAGCTGGGAAGGAGGAAAGCAGAGTCAGGCAGGGCCAGCTCCCCCACATCCCACCATCCATCCAGCACTTGTGATGTTCCTCCTGCATCCAGCGCAGACAGCAGGATGTCTCTGGATCAAGGGACATTCTGCATCAAGGGACATCCTCAGACTGCAGTGGCAGGTCCCCACAGACCCCTCAGCAGCCTGACACGAGCTGGCACTGACTGGCAGGGTTATGTTTCCCTGTGTAAAAGCGCTGATGTGTCAAGAGTGAAACCGCTGGCAAAGCAGAACCGAGCGCAGCAAGATTTCCCAGAATGGTGAGAGAAACATTAACGACACTGAAAGAAAGGGAGATTCCTGCTCTCCTCCTCCTGCACTTTGTCAGGTGTTGCTGAGCCATGGCTTCACTGAGGGAAATCCCTTACCCAGAGCAAAATCTCATGCTGTCTGTGCTGTGCCACCCCTAGCAAAGCAGCTCTCACTGCAAACTCCAGTCCCTGCCATTCCCTATAGGATCCATAGGGCACACAGCAGCCACCCCTTGGAGAGGCCTTCCTGGAGCCACAGGGTCAGCCAGCTGCAGCCCATCTCCTTCCACCAACAGCTGTTTTTGAAGTGGCTGTGTGGGGAGAAATCCCCCGGCATCCAGAGCCAACTCTGCAACTCGCTCTCGTCCCTGCCAGCTCTCACGCTCAGGTCCCCATCCCTTTCCAGGCCAGCTCCAGAGCTGGGTTCTGGCACAGCTGGGAGGCTCAGGGTGCTGTGGGGGCGTGCCCTCCATGGCCCTCATTCCTCCTTGCCTCTGACCATCCCTCCCTCTCCCCATGCCAGCAGCATGGAGCTCTTCCAAGACACGTTCCAGGGGACGCCGCAGCCCGAAGCCGGCCGCCCCCGGCCAACTGCTCCGAGCCTGGCGGATGGGATGGGAAGGAGCCCCTGTGCTCCACCCCCGCGCCACATCTGCACCTCGGCAGCAGCCTGGGATGAGGTCCCGAGGCTGGCCATGGCTGATGGTCCCGCTGGGCTCTGTGAGGAGATCCTGCCCAGCCATTGCTCAATGTGCACGGCCCCGGCCAGGGCGCTGCCGCCAGCGGTGGTGTTCTGTCTCTCTGGGACAATTACAAGGACAGGACAGGATACCATGCCACAAACCCTTCCCCATGGCACCTCCTGGGGTACAGCTGTGCCTCCAGGCCCCTCAGCCCCTGCTGAAGATCCCAAGCTCACCCGTGCTGCCATGTGCTCCGCCGTCCCCGACCTGCTGCGGGAACAGGCGTCAGGCTGAAGTACACACTGTTAAAAACAGTGAGTAATAATCATAGTGAGTAATAAACTGCTACTCATCCTCCCCACGCACTCACTCCATGGAGCTCTACCTCTCCTGCTCCAGTGTGAGACCCTGAGCCTGGCTTTTCCTCAAGGATGGGCTGAGCAGCCATGATTCCCAAAGATCCTCCAAAAAGCCTCTGCATCCAAAGGAAACCCAGCTGGGGTGTAGTTGTGGGGTTCCAGCTGCCTCCTTCATGCCCAACAGCTCTGGCTGGCACAGGAGTATTTGGGACCCAAATTATTGACACAAGGAGTCGGGCAGGGAAAAGGGCACCCAGCAAACACCGGCGTTATCTCCAACACCAGCGCTCCCAGGCACTGGGTAGTGCTTGGAAATAGTTATTGAATGTTCAGGATTTATCAGGCTTTGGAAAGGGGAGGCGGAATTCTTTGAGGGAGGAGGTGGGGGGGAGAAAAAAAAAAAGCCTTTGGTATTTCTGGAAATTATTTTCTGTCTCTCGGTGGCTTTGTTTATGGGCAGCACATGCTCCCCGGAACATGCCCTAATGCGGAGCGTCTGCGTGGGCCTCCCGAGCCGGCCCCGCGCCGAGGGGAGGGATGGAGGGATGGAGGAGAGCCCAGTGCCTCCAGTTCCTGACAAATGAGTCAGTGCTGGCTCGCGCACAGCAGAGCCCTTCTCCAGATACACCTCGGAGCGGGCGCCTTCCAGCTGATTCAGGGGCTTGACAGCGGGATATTTCCATGGCGTAGGGATGGCTCGGCAGCACGGAGCTGTCCCGTGGCTCAGAGGGTCACTGCAGGGAGGGAGGAACAGAGGGAAGGGTGCCAGCACCCAGCAAGAGCACACAGAGATGGTCGGCTTCCCAGGGCAGCGAGGGAGGGAGCAGCAGCCATGGCTTTGCTGGAGGGCAGCAGGACTGGGATTGCTCCTTCTGGACAGGTTCAGCAGCACCCGAGGGAATCTGAGTGCTCAGAGATGCTGGAGAGGCAGCACAGACCTTTTCCCCCTTCCCAAGGGAAAAGGGGAGGCTGGGGAACCCCAAGACACCTGCCCTTCATGACTCCTTGGTGTCCCAAGGAAGTGGGGAGAGCACTCCTACCTGTGCAAACACCAGCATGGCTCTTTTCCGTGTTTATCCAGCTTTTATATAAATCCCAACAGGAAACCATTTGCTCTGGAGGATGGCAGCTCGGGCAGGGTGGGTCTCTGGGCACCATCCCCTCTCCCTGCACACTGCAATTTACTGCTCTGGGGTGGATTCAAACAACTAAAAACAGAAGCAGCTAGAGAGGAGCCAGGGCTAAGTGCCCCTCGGAGACCTGCCTCCAAAACTGCAATTACCACCAGCCATTACACCCACGGAGCTATTTCAGAGTGGTGATGGACAGCCCTGTGCCCATCCCTGCACCCTCCAGGGGCACACGCTCCCTGTGTGCCAGGATAGATGTTCTCACACTGCCTTTGCACACCAGTGTGTCCATGGTCTTGTGCAACCTGTGCCCCCCTGTCCTCAGGGGGCTGCACTTTCACTCCTTGAATCTCCCACAGCCCTGAGTCACAGGGCTGAGCTGTCCCAGGAACGTGGCAGGGACTGGACTTTCCCACTTGCACAGCAGATGCACCCCGTGGCTCTGAGCTGAGTGGTTCTGAGTGGGGAAGCCCCTTGCTGTCCTGTCCATCTCTGGAATGCATCTGAGGTGCCAAACACTGGAGCAGGGTGGACAGCCAGGCTTGGAGCCCTGCAATGCTGTGATATCTGCAGGGGAGCCCTGATCTGATCCCTGAGACTTTGCCATGGGCTCGCTGGGGCTGGGGGCTCTGCTTCCTCTCCTCTGCCTCCCAGCTGGGGCAGAAACAGCCTGAGGCATTCACCACGAATGGGTACCACCAGTGGGTAGCACAGCAGGCAGGGAAAGCACAGGGACAGGCCAAATGCAACAGGGAGAAGAGTCTGAGCTCAGCTCGTGGGTCTGCACAGCATCAGGAGCCCGAGGTGGCACACTGTGCCCAAGCAGGCACGGTCCCTGTCCCTCAGGAGGGGAGGTGGTCACTGCCAGCAGACCACCCTGCCTGGCACAGACGCCCCTCAGCTCCAAAGCACATGAAAAGAGGCTCCTTTTCCTCTGAGGCACAACAAAAGCAGCCCAAATCCAGCTGCCCTTGGGGAAGGAGGACACGCCAAAGGCACAATCTGTGGGCGGCAGGAGCGAAGCCTTTCCCTTGCCCAGTGCTCCGTGCCCCCAACCTGTGGCTCAGGTCAAGAACCAAGTATTTGCTGAAATAAAAAGCAAACACAACTGCACATGGAACTGTAGGGGAAAACTGTAATGCTTAAAGCAGACACATGCTTGGAAAAATAAATATCCAACTGTGCAGCATAAAGAGCATGTTAACCCTTCCCAGCTGGCCGCCAGGACTTCAGGGCTACCAGGGGCACCTCCAGCACTGAGCTGTGGGCTGGAATGCAGTGGTGGGAGAGCCTGAGACGTGGGGCAGGAAGGACAGGGAAAGGCCCAGCCTCACCCACAGATCTCCACAAAACCATCGCAGTTCTAGAAGCATCCTCACACTCAGGGGTCCCTCCCCACCCGAAGAGTTGAGTTTCAGATCTACAGAACAACCACTGGTACCCAAAAATCTGTACTGGGATGGTCGCCCTGGCTGCTTTGGGAGGGGACTGGAGAAGGAGAGTGACACTGGGACACGATCACAGCCTGCCATCCCAGGCAGGGACAGACACCCATTACGCAGCCTGGGAGGAGCTGGATGGGCTTTTCACTAAATTGCACTCCTGCAAGAAAAGCCATGGGGAGGGGAAGGACACACATTTGCCATCATGTCCAGAAGCAGAAGGTCCCCAAAGGGGCAGAAAGTTGGATTTTCAGGATGCAAGGAAAGCCATCGGGAGGGGAAGGACACGCATTTGCCGTCATGCCCAAAGGGGCAGAAAGTTGGATTTTCAGGATGGGATGAGCATCTGCAAGTAGCCCCTTCCAGCAGCCAGGACTTGGGGGTGCTCCACCTGGGGCTGGAGATAAAAGGGCTGCTGGCTCAGGTTATGTTTTTAGGTGGGTAAATAAAGAGGGAGCTGCAGCTCAGCTCTGGCAGTGGTGAGGCCAGGGAAGGCACCTCGTGTGTGCAACAGCCCAGACTCGGCTCCCGCCGGCCGCCTTCACTCGTGCCTGCACCCTGCCGGGGCAGGGGCGATTTATTTTAATCCTCTCGCAGCAACACAAGGAAAAGGCAGCAGTGCATGCCAGCCAGCACAGGGATTAAGGGAGGAAGTGCTCCTGAGTGGGGAAGATGGCTGCTAGCCAGAGCAGGGGGCTGCAGGGCCCACGCTCCTGCGGTGGCCCCGGACAGGGCGGGGGGGCTCTGCCTGTGCTGGCATCCAGCATCCATCCTGGCACGGGGGGGCTCTGCCTGTGCTGGCATCCAGCATCCATCCTGGCACCCAAACCACCGCCTCCACCTGCCCTGGGCTCACTGAACCGCTTGGGTTTGAACACTGCCGGGCAGGGAGCAGCCCCGGCCCGCCCGATCCGGGACACGGGGCAGCAAGCCGGGAACAGAGGGGACAGCGAGGCAGCCCGGCATCACCTGAACGCGGACACGCTCCGCTCCGTCCGCACACGAGGCCGTGTCTGCCGGCCCCAGAAGCCGCAAAAACCACAACCAAACCGCTCTGCAGCCGATTCCCCCCAGTGCCCAGGGCCACCGCAGGTGTCGCCTCCCCGCACTCCCGTGGGCGGACGAGCGGTTCCCGGAGCCGCCGCATCCCCGCGCTGTGCCGGGCTCCGGGAGCCCCACCGGCGTGCACACACAAAGGGAAGCACCAGCCCCGGGACGGCGTTATTCCAGCGCCTCCATTCCCGCTGCCCGCCCCGGCATCCCAAAACTAAACCACAACCAAATCCAGCTCCTTCTTCTCCATTTTTTTTTTTCTGGAAGCCGCAAGGCTCCCGCTCAGGTACTTTTCGGGAAGAAGGGGCCAGGCAGCGGCTCGGAAAACGCCCCCCGATTCCCGCCAGGCTGCCCCGCGGCCGGGAGGGGTTTGGGGGCCGGGACGGCGGGGGCGGTTCCAGTCTCGGTTCTGCCGATGGACGGGGTCGGACCCGCCGCCTTCCCAAACCGCTGCCGTCCCGGGAACGGCCCCGGGGCCCCGCAAACCCCCCGGTCCCTCAATGCGGAGCCCCCCCCATCGAGCCGCCCGCCGGGACTACGAGGCGCACCTGGGGGGGGGTTCGGTCCCGTCCCCCGCCCGAGCCCCCCGGGCACAAAGCGACGCCCCGCCGTGTCCGTGCCGCCCCTCCCGGCCGTTACTCACCGGAGCCCCGGCGCGGAGCCGCCGCTCCCGGGAACAATGGAGGGGAGGGAGCCCCGGCCGGGGCGAGAGGCGCAGCCCCGCCGCCGCCGCGCTCACAGCGGCCGCCCCATGGCAGCCCCGGTGCGGCCGGGCCGGCGGAGGCGGCGGGAGGCGCTCCCGGAGCCGCTGCCGGACGCGCTCCCGAAGGCGCGGCCGCCCCGACGCCGCCGCTGCCGCTGCCCGCCCGCCGCGTCCCGCCGAGCGCCCGCCGCCGCCGAACTAAGGCGCTCCCGCACCGCCCCGCCGGCCGCCGCGGCTCCTCCTCCGCCTTCCTCCTCCTCCTCAGCGGCCTGATGGGGCTTGTAGTCACAGCCGGAGCGCCCCCCCAACTGCAGACCCCGGGGCCATTCCGGACGAGCCCCGGGGATTTGCGCCCCGAAGGCAGCGCAGGATGCTGGCCGGGATGCTCCCCTCTCCTCTGCACCCTCCTCCTGTGGGTATTGCTGGCCCCAGAGGAGCCTCAGGCCCCGTGGGTGCAGTTTGGGGTGGGGGGCCTGCCTGCACCCCCGTTATCTTGTGCAAAACCCGGTCTGGAGGCATCAGGATGCGGGCAGTGCATGCAGGCAGCGGGGTGGGCAGAGCTCTGGGCAGCCTGGAGCCCCCCAGCCAGCCCCTCTGCAGGGCAAGGCCCGGGGTGGATGTTTAAAGAGTCCCAAATCAGCCCAGGGTAGATGTTTAAAGAGTCTCAAATCAGCCCCGAGTCCTCCCAGGAGCCACCACAGCACTTTTACACAGGGAAACATAACCCTGCCAGTCAGTGCCAGCTGTTGAGGGGTTTGTGGAGAGCTGGTGCTGCAGTCCCTGCCCTTCCCAGCTGCTTTCACCGAGGTTTGGGGCAGGAACGTGGCAGCTCCAACACAGAGCTCCCCAGAACTCTCCACATGCACTTTTGGCTTAGTCTCAGCTAAGAGCCACACTCAGCCCCCAAGCCAAAAGGCAGAGTGGGATATTGTCCCACCAGCGGGCTCAGCCTGAATTCTGCACTCCCCAGCATGGAAGGGCAGCTCACAGAGCCCCAGTTTGGGCTCTGAGATGAGCTCCCCCAAAGCTGGACTGGCTCAGGGTGGTGCAGGGCACTCAGATGAGCTCCCCCAAAGCTGGACTGGCTCAGGGTGGTGCAGGGCACTCAGATGAGCTCCCCCAAAGCTGGGCTGGCTCAGGCTGGAGCAGGGCACTCAGCCTCCATGCAGGAAGCACTGTGGGAGCAGCCATGAGTCCAAGTCAGGGCATCCTGGGATGAAGACATCTCCAGACAGCAGGGAAAGAGCTGCTGAGGCAATGTGCAAGTGATTAAGTTATAAGAGGGAAGAGGACAGGCTGAATTAGCCCTGTCAGTCACTGGTGGTAGATTTGAACCAAATGCTGGGCATCCATCCCCAGGAGCAGCCTCCTCCTGCTTCAGGCACCCGTTCAGCTCCCCATGCCAAGACCTGCGGAACATTTCCCTTTCACATTTGACAGATTTGTGGGCAGGGAGAAGGGGGGAAGGTAACACACCTGCTGGGATGTTCTCCCAGCAAGCTGGAGATGGGAAGTGTTTCAATGCACAATTCACACATGCACAACTCACCCAATGTACATTTAGGGTGCAGTCACCCATCCCCAGCCCTGCCTTCCTCACTGCTCAGGAGCTTTGGGCTGAATTCAGGTTCCAAGGCTGCTGAGGGACCCAACCTGCTGGACTTTGCTATCCATGACTCCCACTGGGCTTCTGTCCCAGATTTTTCTGTGCTGGCTCCAAAACAGAGCTGCACTCATGATGGACAGCCTCTGTGGCTGCTGGTCCTTTGGCACGGGTTTCTGCATGATTTCATCAACAGGGCACAAGTTCTTGGGCCTTTATCAATAAAGGTGCTTGGAAATGGCAGAAAATGGGGAAAACCACCCCCTGCTCCCAGGAGGCTCCAGCATCTGGCTCAGCATCATGTTGGGGCTCAGCACAGAAGTGACCATGGCATGATGTGCACAGCAAGTCCTTCTGGACGGACAGGGACCCTGAAGGGTGTCCCAGCTGTGTCCCTGCAGGGTGTCACACACTCGTGTGCACACATGTACCCCCTCCTGCACACTCAGTGCTGTCAGTGCTGCCCGCCTCCACTTGCCAGCCCAAGGCCACGGGGTGGCCTTCATCCTCCTCCTCCTCCTCCTCCTCCTCCTCCTCATCTGCTGCCTCCACATGCCGGCTCCCAGCTGCGGCATCGGAAGCAGCAGAATCCATCACAGGCAGAGCTGAGCCCTCCCCAAATCCATCACAGGCAGAGCTGAGCCCCCTCCCCAAATCCACCCCAAGCAAAGCTGAGCCCTCCCCAAATCCAGCACGGGCAGAGCTGAGCCCCCCCCAATCCATCACGGGCACAGCTGAGCCCCCTCCCCAAATCCATCACGGGCAGAGCTGAGCCCTCCCCAAATCCATCACAGGCAGAGCTGAGCCCCCTCCCCAAATCCATCACAGGCAGAGCTGAGCCCCCTCCCCAAATCCAGCACAGGCAGAGCTGAGCCCCCTCCCCAAATCCATCACAGGCAGAGCTGAGCCCTCCCCAAATCCCCCCCAAGCAAAGCTGAGCCCTCCCCATCCCATCGGGCTGTCTCCCCCTCGTCCCCAGCGAGGTTCCAGCGGGAACCGGACTGTGAAGAGGGGGCACAGAAAGGGCTGAGCCGGCAGAGGAGAGGCCCCGCACAATAGAGAGGCTCCCCCCCTGACCTTGCCTTCCCCGTGAAAGATGTGCAGCTCTCTCCTCCTCCCCACTACAAAGGGGCTCCTTTCAGCCCCTAATTCTGCATTTAGAAAACAAAAGCAGATGCATCTAGTTTAGGTTTGGAGAGGGGGGGGGGGGGGGGAGGCAAGAGCAAATGCTGAAGAACAAAGAGCTTTCCCTGACAGATCTGACTGACAAAGACTTTGTCAGCTCCGTCTCTCCCTGAAAGGGCTGGAGCCCATCAGGGTGCGGGGCTCCTGGCAGGCAGCTGGCGGCTCCCGGCCCGGCCAGCAGAGCAGAGCAGAGCAGAGCTCACACACACACACACACACACACACACACACACACACACACACACGTGTGGGACGTGCCCCAGCCCCGTGGGGCACAGCTGAGTGTGCACATGTGTGCATTCGTGCTCACAGGCACCCAGCCTGGTGCTGGGCATGGGGCAGGACACGCCTGTGTGTCCCCAGATGGGAGCCAGCACCAAGGGCAGGCTGTGCCCGTGTCACCCTCTGTCCTAAACTCCAGGTGTGGGGACCCAGGACATCCCTCTGGCTGTGCAAGACCCCTGCCAGAAGTCTCAAACCCACAGAGCCCAAAATGCCCCAGTGGTTTTGATTATGACCAATGGAGCAAATTACCAACCTTAGACGAAGATCTGCAAGCCACAACAAATTAAGTAGAATGATAGCGAATTTATCGCAAGGTGGAAAAGTAGATTTTGGTGTTTTTAGAATGGGGATTTAGAGGGGCAAAATGGAGAGATCTGAGCTTGTCCAGCCTTTCTCCTTCTTCTTCTTCTTGGCCTCCGTCTCCTGCTATGATGGTGGCAGTTTTAGATTGGTTTAGAGTAGAAGCTCACTGTCTAACATAGGTGATGGGTATTGGGAAGCAATTGTAAATATTGTACATGTAGTTTTTAGTATAAAGATATAATACAGTCCTGAGGGCAGGCAGAATGCCTCAGACTGTCTTGCTGAATGGACCTCGGCTGGACAGGAGAAAGAATTTTACAGATAAGATACAATAAACAACCTTGAGACCGAGAACTGAAGAGCTCTGACTCCTTCTTCAACCACCGGGCTGGGAAAAGAGACTTTGGAACTTTTCTGGGGGTCACTCTGAGCAGCAGAGATCCCAACACCCAGGATGTCTTTTCCCAATGTCCCCTCACAGCCAGGCTGCAGGGTTTGCTCTGCACCCTCCAGGTGTGTTGGCTGGCCTTGGCAAAGCACTTGCCATCATCTGGAACATGTGAGTCACAGAGAGCAGCCTGGAACCTGCCCAAGGCTGGCAGCTCAGCTCTGGCATGCAGGGATGGGGTTTGCTGGTGCCGTCTCTAGGAGAACTCGAGCCCCTCTCTCTGTCCAGCCCAGACTTTTGGACCCAAACTGCTTTTTTTCTTTTCTTGGTGTCAACACCATCACCTTCCTCACCCACCACTACTTGGCTGCTCCTCTGGGAAACACATTTTTTAGGAGCCCCTGGCTGCCAAACTGCCCAAACATCATCATCTTCATGAGGAGAGGACCTGTTCCATGACCAGTGTGCTTGGGACATCATAGGTGCAGTTTTAGGAGACCTGGTAGGAGCTGATGGAGCAAGCTCAGCCAGCGAGAGCAGAACACCACTGCCACCCAGCCTTGCCTTCAAAGCACCCAGCCCAGCTGTTTTTGCCATTCCCTTGACATTCCTGTGGTATCTCATTTGAGACCCCAGCGCTGGGACCAGCCCCTCCAGCCAGGCAGGAGCTCTGCTCCCTGCAATTCTCACATGCTGAGGGGCTCATTAAGACATCACAGGATATTTTATTGTCTGCAGACAGCAGTCAAGGCAGGCAGTTCCCCAGCAGTGCTTGCAGCACGTCCCCAGACTGGTGCCTGCCCAGGACAGGCACCCTGGGAGGGAGAGGGGAGATGGGCTCAAGGGTGCTCAGGGCTCTGCATCCCCACTGCTGGCACAAAGACCAGAGCTGCCAGGTGTCACAGACATCTTTTATGGAAAATCCTTTCCTTAGGATTTTTCCTCCTGAGAAGCTGGGAGGCCTCAGGAACAAAATGTAAACATTGATTATCTGCTGCTGTGGAATGCAACAGGTGCATCTGGGATTGGTCTCATGTGGTTGTTTCTAATTAATGGCCAATCACAGTCCAGCTGGCTCAGACAGAGAGTCTGAGGCACAAGCTTTTGTTTTCATTCTTGCTGATTCTGTTCTTAGCCAGCCTTCTGATGAGAACCTTTTCTTCTATTCTTTTAGTATAGTTTTAATGTAATATAGATAATGAAATAATAAATCAAGCCTTCTGAACCATGGAGTCAAATCCTCGTCTCTTCCCTCAACCTGAGACCCCCGTGAGCACGGTCACAGCCAGGTAAAGGGCTGAGCCATCCATCCCACAAACCTGCTGCCCAAGAGTGCTGCCAGGCTCAGCTCTGTGCCTGTTATTGATTGTCCATCCAAGAGATCCTGCCCAGAGGGAAGCTCTGATCTGCTGGGAGGTGAGCAGGAGTATTGGAATAAACCCTAACCCAATATTAACAACACAGGAGCCCTTGGAAGTGCTGCAGGATCATCCTGTGGGATGATTATCTACTGCAGTGCATCTCCTGTGCTGGCAGAGCTTGACTTCTGCCCCCCACATTGATTTGCAGAAGGAAATTAATTCTGTTTGTTTGACATTGCCCCCGTGGCACCGAGGCTGAGCTGCTGTATGAATGTCATTCTGTTCCAGCCCAGCTTGCTCCAGGGGCTGGGATGTTTAATGAGCTCTCCCAGGGGACCTCCAGCTCTTCCCATCCCTGATGCTCGATGCATTCAGAGGCTTTTCGGGCTCCATGGAAGTGCCCACACAGCCAGGCAGGCTCAGAGGGCTGGGGATGGAGAAAGGACAGGCTCTGGTGCTGACACCAGCACACCCAGGGCTGTCTCTAGAGCCAGGACACTGCCCATCCTGTCCCCATGGCTCTCCACCCTGAGAAATCCTCCTGCTATCTTTGGTTTGGCCCCAAAAGATCTCCAGGGGCAGATAAAGGTGCTGAAGTCCATCAGAGCAGCAACAGCCACCTCCTCAGGCTGTTATCTCCTCCTCACAGGGGGAGGATGCTCCAGATAAGAGATGTCACTAATTTACAGCCTTTATAGTGATGCAGGCACAAGAGAAATCACTTGGGGGTTCTCCTCCCTTATCTCACCCCTCCAGCTGTACCCACAGCACCCACACATTGTCCCTGTCCCTGCTGGGAACTGGGGATGTCCCTGGGCCTGGTGGGATCCCTGGGCTGGTGCAGAGACCTGTATGGATATGGGATTAATCTCTCCCATTCCTGTGTGAGAATGGAGCTGGCAGCTCCTTCTCCCAAGGCCAGATGCATTTCACCTTCTTGCTGCTGCAAAGATCCTTCAGCTGGGTAATCTGCTAATGGCATTTTCTGCACGCTGTCGTTTGGAAGCCCAAGAGCAGCTCCTTGCAGAGGGAGAAGGGCTGTCATTATGTGTCATTACCCACGGGCCAGGATTCCTCCCCCACTAACTGGAGATGGGTTTTTTTTTTCTTCTTTCAAGTACTATTTGGATGTTTACAGGGAAAAAAAGCCACAGCTGGGGACAAAACAGCCAGGGTGAGGAGTTTTCCCTGCAGGAGCATGAAGTGGAAGCAATGCAAAACAAACTGGAGCAGGTTTAGCACCTGGAAGGAAGGACCCAAGCAGCTGGGTCTGATGGGTGAGGGATCCAGTGGATCCCATGCCTAGAAATGCAATTGTTGGCATAAAAAAGGGAAGCAGAGAGGCCAGAGCAGCATAGAGGAGTGGTTGTGGTGTAATTCTGCTGCCTCCCCATCTTCCTCTGCCTCACCCAGAGCTTTGGATCCCCTGGATTTAGAAGCAAGCAGCCAGTTTCCCCTGGGCTCCCAGCACTAACTGGAGCTGGTTTTTTAAAATTTCAAGTACTACTTGGATATTTACAGGGGAAAAAGCCACAGCTGGGGACAAAACAGCCAGGATGAGGAGTTTTCCCTGCAGGAGTATGAAGTAGAAGCAATGCAAAACAAACTCGAGCAGGTTTAGCACCTGGACAAAGCAGCTGGGTCCCTGTGCCCTGCCCAGGCTCTGATGGGTGAGGGATCCAGTGGAACCCATACTTAGAGCTGCTCTGCAATTGTTGGCGTAAAAAAGGGAAGCAGAGAGGCCAGAGCAGCATAGAGAGGTGGTTGTGGTGTAATTCTGCTGCCTCCCCATCTTCCTCTCCCTCACCCAGAGGCAGAATCCCCTGGATTTGGAAGCGAGCAGCCAGTTCTCCCTGGGCTCCCAGCACAGTCCCAGTCCCCTTTAACTGCAGGAGTTTTCTCCCAGTTTCTCAGGCTGTTTCCTGTCTAGACAGCCCTGGAGAAGCCGCTGTATTTATAGAGCAGGGCAGAGAGCTGTGCCCGCTGGCCCTGCCAAAGCCACACGAGGCTGATGCTGCCGGATGGAGATGCCTCCCACACGCTGGAAACGGGAGGAGGAGGAAGGCAGAGGAAACCACAGGCAGACCCTAAACTCTCTCACCCCTCCAGATTGTGAATGGCTCCTCTCAGTGCCCAGGGCTGCTGGGATCCTCTTGCCCTTCCCCTTGCTCTCTAACAGAGAGGTGCCAGGAAAAGGATGAGTGCAGGGCACTTCCAGGTGAAGGTGACTCAGTCCCCAGCTCTCCCCAGGGTCCTGTCCTGCCCAGCAGCTCTGGAGCAGGTGACTGGCGTATAAATAGAGCAAGAGCTGCACAAGTGCATGAAAAGCTTTTAAAATTTCACTCATTGATTAATTCATTTGGGCTTAATTTGCCGGGGAGGAGCATCCTCTGGTGCTTCCACCTGCCAGCGTTTGACTTAACTCACCCTTGTCTTGGCTGCTGAGCTGGAGAGGCATTAAACCTCCCAGGACACAGAGCACAGCCTGGCTCAGAGCATGGCCCTGGCAGAGGTTCCTGGCTCACAGGGAGCTGTTTCAGAGGGGTTTGGTGCCCAAAGGGTGGGTGGGAGCCCCCCTTCCTGCTCTGAGTTCTGCAGGACTCAGAGATGTGCAAAGCCCCTTCAGCATTCCCAGCCCTTCCCCAGCCTCTGCACTGCAGCTCTGGGGGCTCTGAGAGCAGCAGAAGCCAAGCTGGGTTTCCAGGAAGCTTTCCCCTGATGGATTTATGGACACAGTGCCCTTTTAACAGGAGTTCATGCTGGAAACAAGCTGCAGATGCTCTCCTTGGGGTCTGCAGCAAGCAGCCCAGCTTTGCTGCTGCTGCCTCACTCTGTGCTTGGGAAGGGGCTCAGTGTCCCCATGGAGCCATGCCCAGCTGTGGACAGAGGTTTTCCCTGTCCCAATCTGTTCCTGAGAGATGCCAAGGGGCAGGGAGAGTGTGCTGGGCAGCCTCAGGGCTGGGTTTGGCATTGGACTCAGAGGCACTTGATCCCAAGGGTGTTTTCCAACCGAAATGATTCCTCCATTCTGTGAATTCCCCAGGCAGCTCGGTGGTGGCTCAGCTTGTGTTGCTGAGGGCGAGGCAGGTGATGCTCCAGCATCTCAGAATGCAAAGTGCCTTCCTTGTCACACAGAGGGTGACCCTGGCTCGGTCCCAAGGGTGAATTCATGCTGAATAATCATGCAAATCAAAGGCGAATTCATGCTGAATAATCATGGAAATCAAAGGCAAATTAATGCTGAATAATCATGCAAATCAAAGCTGAATTCATGCCAAATAATCATGCAAATCAAAGGCGAATTCATGGTGAGTAATCATGGAAATCAAAGGTGAATTCATGCTGAATAATCATGGAAATCAAAGGCGAATTCATGCTGAATAATCATGCAAATCAAAGGTGAATTCATGCTGAATAATCATGTAAATCAAAGGCGAATTCATGCTGAGTAATCATGGAAATCAAAGGCGAATTCATGCTGAATAATCACGCAAATCTCTCACCCAGGAGCCTGAGTTTGGTGCCCCCAGGGGCTCACTCTGGCTGACAGAGTCTCTGTGTGTTTCCCAGCCTGAAGATTCCCCATTGCCTGCTCTGGGGTCCCTCCTGCCCTGCTCTGCCCCTCCTTGGTCCTGGGGATCACCCAGTGCCCAGCCACACGATTTTGAGTGGTCTCAAGGACCACAGGTGCTCTGTGTGTGTGGATTCCAGTTCTTGGAAGGTGTTCCCTGAAGTATTTGGGGACAATTTGCACCCCACCCCATGTTCCTGCCATGCACTGAGCAGCTGCAGCCCCAGGAAATGCTGAGCTGCTGGTAACTCCCAGAAATTCCCCAGAACTGCTGTTTGATCCTGTGGTGAGCAGAGTAACGATGGAAAAGGTCCCTAGAGCATGCCAAGTGCTGGGGCAGTGTCACAGACATCTTTTATGGAAAATCCTTTCCTTAGGATTTTTCCTCCTGAGAAGCTGGGAGGCCTCAGGAACAAAATGTAAACAATGGTTATCTGCTGCTGTGGAATGCAACAGGTGCATCTGTGATTGGTCTCATGTGGTTGTTTCTAATTAATGGCCAATCACAGTCAGCTGGCTTGGGCAGAGAGTCTGAGACACAAACCTTTGTTATTATTCTATTCTATTCTATTCTATTCTATTCTATTCTATTCTATTCTATTCTATTCTATTCTATTCTATTCTATTCTATTCTATTCTATTCCATTCTTAGCTGGCCTTCTGATGAAATCCTTCCTTCTATTCTTTTAGTATAGTTTTAATGTCATATATATAATAAAAAAAATAAATCAAGCCTTCTGAAACATGGAGTCAGATCCTCATCTCTTCCCTCATCCAACACCATCACAGGGCAGAGCTTGCAGAGTCTCTTTCTTGCCCTGTCAGCGCTCATCCAGCAGGTTTTGAGGCTGGATAAAACAGGGAAAATTTCGAGTTTGGTGCCAGGAGCATCCTGCCTGCCCTGCCTGTGTGTGGAGCTGTCGGTGCACTGGGCAAACTGAGGGGATTAGCTCTGGGATTGAAGCCGGTGTGAAAAGTGACTCCTGTTCTGAATGGATAAAGCTGCTTTTCTCTCCTCTGCTCCAGCGCTGCAGCAGCACATCCAAGGTTTAATCCCTTCCGCCTGATCCTGCTCGTTAGACATAATGTAATTAACAGGCTGCAAAGCTGTTTGTGCTCCAGGGTCACACGGGAGAACAACAGGGGGAGAACAACAGGGCACCAACTGCCAGGCAGGGCTGGGGCAGCGCTGGAATTCGGGGGGCTTGCCCACATTGGGGGGCTCCATTTGGGGGGCACAGCCCAGGGGACACCTGGCACGATGGGAGGGACCCTGGTGCTGGCAGATGGGGACAGAGCCCCAAGGTGTCATCCCCATCCTGCTGCTGCCTCTTGGACCACCAAACCCTCCTGGGCTGGACTGGTCCTTTTGGGTTTTTGTGGCTGAAATGACTTTTGAGGTATTAGAAAGTCATTTTTTCCCAGCCTCATGACTGAAGAAGAAGTTTTTTTTTCTTTTCAAGGTTGTTTATTTTCTCTTATCTGTTCCATTCTTTCTCTGTCCAGCAGGTTGGGTTGTGGCACAACCACTGCTTTTGGGGTGGTGTTGGCTTTTTATACTAAAATCCATGTGTGCATTATTTACAATAATTTTCCAATACCTATCACCTATGTTAGACAGTCTTTCTCTACTCTAAACCAATCCAAACGTGCCACCATCACAGCAGAAGATGGAGGACAAGAAGAAGAAGAAGAAAAGAAGAAGAAAACAAGAAAAGAAGAAGAAGAAGAAGAAGAAGAAGAAAAGAAGAAGAAAGAGGAGGAGGAGGACAGGACATGCTTAGATTCTCCTATTTTACTTCTTGAACCTCCATTCTAAATCCCCAAAATTCTACTTTTTCACCCTGTGGCAAATTAACTATCATTCTACCCAAACTCTCGTGGCTTGTATAATTTTCACCCAAAGTTGATAATTTTTTTATGGACTAAAATCAAAGGCACAGGTGTTTTTGACTCCATGCTAAGGTTTCTGAGCTCTTCGCTAGGGTCTCGAATCACTCAGGGTAGCCAGAGGAATGTTTGGGTCTCAGGGTCCCAGCTCCAGGACCCCTTTTGGAGGGATGCAGTGACTTCTCCCCCTGACAAAACAAAAGGGAAAGGTTGGGATGGAGCAGGGAGCCCCTGGGCTGCCCCACCACCCCGGCCCCTCCCCACCTGTCACACTCTGGCTCTGTGGCCCTGCTGGAATAAAAGGCCCCATTTATTTGAGCTGTGCTAAATAAGCCAGCACAGCCCCAGTGGCCTGGCTGAGGACACCCCTGGCTGTCCTCGGGAATGTCCCGGGGTGCCAGCTCCAAAGGCAGCTGTGGTGGGCCTTAGATCTTTATGGCCACTAAAGGGCTCCGTGGCTAATTTATGCCCCTCCTATAATTTACAGCCTCTTTACAGCTGCTGTAAAATGACCTATAAATCACAGGCAACATCACAGCGCAGGGACAAAGCCTCGGCATCGTCACCTGCCAGTTGGCTGGGCTGGGGGTGGGTGGGAGCAGGTACATCCCAGTGCAGCCAGGCACTGGGAGCACTGGGAGCACTGGGCAGGGCTCCTCTGCCAGCTCCAGCCCCCTTGGCACCCCGCCTGTGCCACCCCCTGTCCTCAATTCTCGGCTGGCTGGCACAGGGGGTCCCCACTGCTGTCCCCACCAGCTGGGGAGCACATTTCATTCACAGAGAAAAGCAAGGCACAATTAATTCTTGCCAAGGATATTTCTGGGATTCACGTTCTCTGAACCTCAGAGAAAGGAAACACAATTCTTATCTGTGCCTGTTTGTGCAAAAGTAGAATGCAATATGGAGATTATTTACCCAAAGTGATGGTGTTGGTGGTGATGGTGCTTTGTTTCCTTGACCTGTCAGGGCCAACTGTGTAGCCCCACATTTCTCTTCACAGAGAAAAGCAAGGCACAATTCTTGCCAAGGATATTTCTGGATTTCACATTCTCTGAACCTCAGAGAAAGGAAAAACAATTCTTGTAATTTGCTGTGCCTGTGTTGTGCCAAAGTAGAATGCAATATGGAGATTATTTACCCACAATGGTGGTGTTTTGTTTACCCAAAGTGATTTGTTGTTGGTGTTTTGTTTCCTTGGCCTATCAGGGCCAAGAATGTGTGTGTGTGTTGGGACTGTCGGGGGATAGTCATGAGATTCTGTGCAGTGTGTGCAGAGCTGAGTGCTTGGCAGCATTCCATTTTAGCTGTATTGAATAATATGGTATAATAAAAAATAAACTAATAATAAATTATATATTGCATATAATAAATTATATAATTTAATTACTATAATTATATATAAGTATAATTATATATAATTATATAATATATATAATTATATATAATATAATTATATATAATATATATAATATATAATAATATAATTCTATATATTATAATTATATATTATATATTATATACTATATAATATATAATATATAATATATAATACTATACTTCTATATATTATAATTATATATTATATATTATATATTACATATAAAATAGGTTTTATATAATTTTATATTATAACATATTTATATTATAAATATATATAATTTATATATTATATAATTACACACAATGTATATATAATTAACACAATTATATATATTAATTATATATTATAATTATATATAATTTTATATTATAATATATTTATATAATTATTTATTAATAATAAATTATTAACTAAGAAGTGTAATAAATAATAAAGTAATTAATTAGCCTTCTGATAAGGTGGAGTCCTCCTCATCATTCCTCCTTCATCAAGAGCAAAAGTATCCACTATGCAGAGGCTGCTGCTCGCAGGGAGGGCTGGCTCTGTCCCTTTTGTCCCTTGTGGGAGGAAGAGCAAAGCCCAGGGCTGTGGGCAGGAGGTGGTTTGTGTTTGTGCTCGGGCAGGAGGTGGTTTGTGCTTGTGTTTGTGTTTTTGCTCAGGCTGGAGCCAAGTCCCTGGGCTCTCCGTGGCTCTGCCTCTGTTGGGGCTCCTCTGGCACAAATTCCCTGGGTGATGAGGATGGAGAGCCTGTCTTTGTGCCCAGGTGTGAGAGCAGAGCCTCTGTGGCACCCCTGGCACCCAGCACTGAACACTGAGCTCAGTGCTGTGGGTGCTGCTGGGCTCCCCTGGGGGGTTCAATAGGATGCAGAGGGGCAGGGGGCACCCAGAGCCCCACAGAGCCAGGCTTGGCCCCTCCAGCCCTCTGCAGGCGTTGTTTGAACTCCTCCAAACTGCAGGATGATGGGCCCATGGCCCTGGAATGCAGCCAGCACCCTGGGGCCATGTCCTCAGCTTGCACCTGTGTCCCATTCCTAAAAACCAGGCTTGGCTCTGCTCCTTCTCCTTGCCCAGGCTTTAAATAGTGACCTGAGACTGTGTTTCTGTATAAATATATATATATATTTATGTGAACCAATTACAAACTAAAGCAGTGTGCAGGAAAACACAGTGGGTGTTTTAGGTGACAAACCTTCTAGAAGGACAATGGCTCAGAGTTTACATCTGGTGGGACAACTTGGCTGCTGCCTGGTGGTGCTGGACCCCAATTTGGATAGAGATATATCAAACTAAAGAATTTGCAGGAAATCACAGTGGGTGTTTTAGGTGACAAACCTTCTAGAGGGACAATGGCCCAAAGTTTACATCTGGTGGGACAACTTGTCTGCTGCCTGGTGGTGCTGGACCCCAGTTTGGATAGAGATGCATCAAGTACAAACTGAAGCAGTGTGCAGGAAATCACCATGAGTGTTATAGGTGACAAACACTCTAGAGGGACCAAAGTTTACGTCTGGTGTGAAAACTTGGCTGCTGCCTGGTGGTGCTGGACCCCAGTTTTGGATAGAGATGCACAGGATGGGGGCTCCTCCAGGCCTGGGAGGAGCAGGGACCTGCAGTGTTGGTGGCTGGGGGACAATGGGAGTGCCCAGCACAGGCTGGGGAGGTGGAATGAAACCAGTGGCACTGCTGTGGATGGAGCAGCTCGGGCTCTGCAGGGATGCCCTGCCTGCCTGCTGGGAGCCCTGTGCTGACTCCAGCGGGCTCTGGCAGCTGTGCCAAACCCAGGGGCAGCGGGAAGAGGTTTGGCTCTCAGTGCCAGACCACAAAAACATCGGTTGGGCAGGAGGGGAGTGCCCAGGGCCACGTCCGGAGCTCTGCAGCCACTGTGGGCTGTGGTTGCATCCGGAGTGGAGGGACAGAGCAGGGAGAGGGCTGGTGTGGCCGTGTTGAAGGAAGAGATGAGGATCTGACTCCATGTTTCAGAAGGCTTGATGTATTATTTATGATATATATTACATTAAAACTATACTAAAAGAATAGAAGAAAAGGTTTCATCTCAGAAAGCTAGCTAAGAATAGAAAGGAATGATCACAAAGGTTTGTGGCTCGGACAGAGAGCCCGAGCCAGCTGGGCTGTGATTGGCCATTAATTAGAAACAATCACATGAGACCAATCACAGATGCACCTGTTGCATTCCACAGCAGCAGATAATCAATGTTTACATTTTGTTCCTGAGGTCTCCCAGCTTCTCAGGAGGAAAAATCCTAAGGAAAGGATTTTTCATAAAAGATGTCTGCGACAGGCTGGGATGGGGCTGCTGCACTGAGGATGCTGGGAGCCATCTGGGGCTGGGCCACGGAGCACATTTCTGAAATGTTTTAGGTTATTCTGGTTAAAAAAACAACAAACCAGAAAGTGAAATTTTATCTGTTGAGAGAGAATGAGAAGTTTCAGTAAAAAAATCTGCAGATGTCCTGTCCAGGTTTGTTTTGATCCAAAGGCCAGATGGGTGTGGGAACGCCCCGGTGCCTTCCCAATGCTGCTGTGCCTCATCCTGCTGGGATCCTCTGCCATTCCCACACAGCCCAAAGCAGCTCCTGGACTCCTCCAGGTGGTTGATTATTTTAATCTGGGCGCTTTGCTTTTTCCTTTGCTAGCACAAAGACTCCATGGGACCCTCCAGGGGCTTCATGGGCAGGATGGGACACTCCAGGTGTTCCATGGGCAGGATGGGACCCTCCAGGTGTTCCATGGGACCCTCCAGGGGCTCCATGGACAGGATGGGACCCTCCAGGTGTTCCATGGGACCCTCCAGAATTTCATAGGCAGAATGGGACCCTCCATGGTTCTGTGGACACAATGGGACCCTCCAGGTGTTCCAGGGGCAGGATGGGACCCTCCAGGTGTTCCATAGGAAGGATGGGACCATCCAGGTGTTCCATGGGACCCTCCAGGTGTTCCAGGGGCAGGATGGGACCCTCCAGGTGTTCCATGGGACCCTCCAGGTGTTCCATGGGCAGGATGGGACACTCCAGGTGTTCCATGGGACCCTGCAGGGGCTCCATGGACAGGATGGGACCATCCAGGTGTTCCATGGGCAGGATGGGACCCTCCAGGTGTTCCATGGGACCCTCCAGGTGTTCCAGGGGCAGGATGGGACCCTCCAGGTGTTCCGTGGGACCCTGCAGGGGCTCCATGGGCAGGATGGGCCCCCCTGCCTTGCTTTACCCCAGCAGGAGGAAGCATGCACAGGGCGTTCCTGCAGGGCTGCGCTTCCAGAGCAAAGCTCCTAATTAGAAGGAGCACTGCAAGCCTGCACTGTAATTTAAGATGAACTCATGAGACTCAGTGTCTAATTTGTGGCTGGGAACAGATTTAACCTGCAGGATGGGCACCAGGAACCTGCCTGTGGGTGTGGTGTCCCTTGGCTGGGCACTGGGGGCACAGCCCTGGGGTGCAGCCCCTGCTCAGGGCACCCCCAAACACTGAGCAGGGCTGTGGGCAAGGCTGGCTCAGCCTCCCCTGGGCTTCTCCAGGGTTTGGGGGGTGTTTGGGGGAGCCCTGCTGCTCTCCTTCCTACCCTGGCCTGAAACAGAAAAGGGGAAGAGGGATGTAAAGGGAAAATGATGTCACAAAAGTTTCAGGAGTGTGGTTGTGTTTGCAGGGGTCCTAGGATGAGGGAAGAGACGAGGATCTGACTCCATGTTTCAGAAGGCTTGATTTATTATTTTATTATATATGTATAATTATATATATTATATATTATATATATAATAATATGTAATTATTATTATACTATATAGTATGTAGTATGTAGTATATAATATGTAATATATATTATATATTATATATTAGATATTATATATTATACATTATATATTATATATTATATATTATATATTATATATTATATATTATATATTATATATTATATACTATATATTATATATTATATATATAATAATAAATATACATATATAAAATATATTATATATATTATATTAAAACCATCCTAAAAGAATAGAAGAAAAGATTTCATCAGAAAGCTAGTTAAGAATAAAAAAAGAATGATAACAAAAGCTTGTGACTGACTGAGACAGTCTGGCCAGCTGGACTGTGATTGGCCATTAATTAGAAACAACCACATGAGACCAATCACAGATGCACCTGTTGCATTCCACAGCAGCAGATAATCAATGTTTGCATTTTGTTCTTGAGGCCTCTCAGCTTCTCAGGAGGAAATAAGCTTAAAGAAAAGTTTTTTCAGAAAATATAATAGCATGTTAGTGGAAGCAAAGCCACCCAAAGTTTTCCAAGCAGAGTGGGGATCTCACTGCAGCCTGGCTCTCCTGAGGCTGCTCACGTATTCCCACCACGGGGCTGCTGGCAGCATTGCCTCTGCTTGGCCTTTTCTGATGAATTATTGAGCAGTGATGCTGTGACACCCCGGTACCTGCCGTGTCTCTGTCAGACGGGAGCTGATGAGCTGCCACATCCTGATCCCTGCACCAGGAGGTCGTGGGTTCCAACAGCAAAACTTGTTTTCCCTTCTCTGCTCTGCCTCACCAGCAGACAGCTGAAAACACTCCTTTCCCTGGAGCATGACCCACACTTCTGGGAGCTTGTCCATCTCCCAGGTGAAGCTCTGTTTATAAACCTGCTTGGAGCACAGCAGAGCATGCAGATCCATCCCAGGAAAGGGCTGGCATGAACCAGCATGGTCCCTGTGAAAAACGCCAATCGCTTGTTTTTAAAATGGTAAAAGTTTAATAGTACTAAAATGGTTATAAAAATACTAATACAGTTAGAGTAATAATAATTTGGACAATTTGAATTAGGACAATATGAGACAATAGAAACAGAGAGTTATGGACGTCTGGGTACCTTTTTCTGGGCAGCACAAGCCCAAAAAAGGACCCACGTTAACAGAGGATTAACCCTTAAAAGCAACAGCCTGTTGCATATTCATACACCCCATACATGATGCATAAATTCCATTTAAACACAGGATTCTGTCTGGTCATCATCAACTTCTTCCTCTGAATCCTGACAGCGCCTTTGAGGTGGGAAGAAGTTAATTTCTTCTGATAATGGAGCAATAAATTCTTTTCTCTGAAAGATTCAGGTGTCCTGTGGCTGCTATCTCGCTGCAAGTCCTTTCTTTAAAAAAAGTATCCTACATAGCATCATTTCTATTTTAACAATTTTTATAACCCAAAACTATATTTAAGACAGTACTTAAGAGAATTAACACAGTATCACTTTCTAACACAACACATATAATATTCATTTCAATATTTGTGAAATATCATAAAATACATGCATTTTTCACAGTCTCCTGCTCCCTCCAGGAGAGTTTCCACGCCCTGGGGGAAGGCAGGGGGTCCCAGGGAGCCCCCAGCCCCGGGCAGGACGGGAGGTATCCAGCCAGGCTCGCTAGACTGCTCCTAATGGGATCATCTCTGCCTGATGCACAGGGCACTCCGAGCCAGGCATCATCCCCGTGCTTACCGGCTCATTAAATAGGAAAAGGGAAATTAGGAATGGGAGTTTGTGGGGAGGAAGGAGCCCGGGGAGGGAGGGGGGGATGCTGTGCTCTGTCTGCAGTAACACAAACCTGGGCTGCTTTCCCTCCTGTAAGTGAAACCAATGCATTATTTACAGGACATGAGTAAAGCATCCAGGAAAGCACTCCAGAGCAGCTCTCTCCTTAAATACAGGAAATGCTTTGAAAACACTCCGTGGGTTCACAGATTTGAGGACCAGAAACACCACGAGGCCATTGATGGGTCTCCTGCAGCCCCCCACAACACCCAGAGATGGAGTTACTGCTCCCTCTTCTTCCTCCCTTATCATCCTCTAACAAATTTGCATGACACCCCTAACAAAGGGAGGGAACGATGTATCTGACTCTATTTTATCAGAAGGTTAATTACTTTATTATATTACATATTATATAATATTGCACATTATATAATATTACACATTATATTATAGTACATATTATATTATATTATATTATATTATATTATATTATATTATATTATATTATATTATATTATACTATACTATACTATATTATACTATACTATACTATACTATACTATAGTATAATATAGTATAGTATAGTATATATATATATACTATATATATATACTATATTATACTATATATATACTATACTATATATACTATATTATACTATATGTAAACTGAATCTGCTAAGCACCGAACTGCACACAATTGCACAACATCTTGTGACTGTTAGCTGATAGTTTTGACTCAAACACACACTTGGCCCTGATAGACCAAGGAAATAAAACACCATCAGGTAAACAGTTTTCTCATTGCATTTTACTTTTGTACAAACACAGGTACAGCAGATGAGATAAGAATTGTTTTTCCTGTCTCTGAGGTTCAGAGGAACATAGAAATATTCTTGGGAAGAATTGTGCCTTGCTTTTCTCTGTGAAGAGAAATGTGGTGCCAATCCTCTCTATCTGTCCCCAGGCAACCCCTGAGTGCTCCTGGCTGTGCCATCTATTTTGTGGTGTGATTGAAGAGCTCTCCAGTGCCCGGCATTTGCTGCCCACCGAGGCACTTACTCACTGCAATCAGGGAGGCACTTCAGCTCCTTTTGATTAGCTGAGCAGAGCTCAATCAGGCTGCAGGCAGCACACCGTGGAGATGCAGCACCCTGGGGAGATTCTTCCCAATGCTCTTGGAGATGCTCCTCAGCACCCCAGGGTTAAAAATAAGTTAGAAAGTGTTGTAAAATAGTTGGTAGGTTGTTAAGCATGTACTGTTAGTTTGGTTATTATATGGTAAAAGGGGTTTCAGGGGTAGTTGTAAGAAATCAGGTATTTAAGGTGCCATAACACACCTCAGTAAAGCGCACCATGAGCCAGCCTGGACAGAACTGCAATGGCCAATCAAGGCCTTAAACCTTCATGCAAATGAAGGATCCAAACAGAAACCAATCCAAAGGGACAAAAAACAGGATAAAAAGGAGCTCCTGACCCACTGAATTGTGCTGCTCCATCTGGGACATTGGGGCCATCCCTGCTGAAAAGAAAACCCAGAGCCAGTGGATGGGAACGCTCCTGCTTTGCCAGGGGCCCCCTTGCTTTAGACCTTTCTTTTTCAATAATAAATGCTGAAAACCACCCTTACTTTAGGCCTTTATTTTTCTTATAATAAATGCTTAAAATCACTTTAGTACCAGGATCCTGCTCTTGCTTCTATCACCAGGGAGATGCCCTGGTTCAATGATGCTGCTCCCACTCCCACTGCCCAGACAGGGGATGCTGGAGAGGCCCTTGTCTGTGCTGCACTCCCTGGCACAGGCAGGGAGGGATTTCTCAGCTCCCTGGCTTGGCTGGATGATGTTCTGAGCCCCCTCATCCCCAGGACACTGCAGAGCAGCCAGACTTGCTTCTATGAGCCAAACCCTGCAGATAACAGACCAGCTGCTGGGCAGAGAACAGGCTCAAGGGTGCAATTACAGCACAGATATTGCACCTTGGAGCTGCCATGGTGCTGGAGACTTCCAAAACTTGGATGCTCATGAAACCCCTGCCCCAGGAGTTGCTTCCCCATCCCACAGCTGTCTGCTCCAGCAGATTTTGTGAGGGCACTGTAGGGCAGGCAGCAGCCAGAGACTTCTCTCAACCAAAAAGCACTAAAAAGCAGGAAGGGTTTAAACCCTCCCCTCGGAACAAGCAAGGCATGTTACCTATAAATCAGGGTGATTAGTGGGTTTTTAAGGGCTGGGAGCATCGATCCCGGCGGGAGCACTCAGCCAGCACTCCAGGCAGCCCGGCAGCCTAATGGACACGGATGTATTTGCAGGAACATCCGATGAGATTGTTGCTGTGGGGTTTTTGCTCTTCCAGGATTGTGAAATCAATTCCCCTGACCTGGTGTCCTCATCCCAGGCTCCTGCACTGCCTGCTCTGGGCACACAGGGCTGCAGAAGATGATGATGGGGATATGATACAGAAATGGCTGCCTCACACCAAGAAATTAAAACTTTTTATGAATCTTCTCCTGCCCATTCCGCCCATGTGATGAGAGTCTTTCCCCCATTCCCACTGGAAATACTGTGGGGGGATCAACACTCCTCCTTCCTCAGCACCATCTTGGGAACCACAAGTGAACCCTGCCAAAGTTGGGATCCTTTGGTGAGCACAGAGCACCAAATGATCTCCTTTCCTGAGGACTAATTAGTGTCTGGAATCAAAAATATATTTCCTCTCACTCCATGGGGATGTGAGGAGTTAGAAAAGGAACGCCTGGATAAGGAATGGCCACATCTCTGAGCTGTGGTGGCAGAGCCTCGTTCCTGGAGCTTTTAAAAAAGGTTTTCATCCCAAAATGTGTGTTCAGGCATCTCAGTAAGATGGAGGATTCCCAACAGGATCCGGGCTGCTGCTGTTTGGGCTTGGAAGGGAACAGGGAAATTCTCTGGAGCTGCGGATGGGAACGGCTGTGTGCTCATGGTGCGCTGGAAACCTGAGCCTGCCCAAGCAGGAATTTGCTGGCAATGGCATAAAACAAAGGCTCTGTCCTGGGAAGTCAAAATGCAGAATTATGGAGATGCAAACTTCAGGAGAAACACTCCGCAGCGGTTTATGCAAATGCCATGCAAATGAGGCTGATAAATATGTAGTAGGACGGAAAAACGACAAAAGGTGGCTGAGTGACTCTGGCACATGACCCGGGGGGGGCTGTCCTGAGGAACCCTGACCTGTCAGCACCCAGGACATCCCTCTGGCTGTCCTGAGCAGCCCAGACCCTGCCAGGGGGCTCAGAGACCCTGGCACGGAGCCCAAAATGCCTGTGGTTTGAATTATTACCAACCTTAGGTGAAGATCTGCAAGCCATGACAAATTAAGTAGTTAAGAATGATAGTAAATTTAGAATAATTAATTAATTAGTAATTAAGTAGAATGATAGCAAATTTATCACAAAGTAAAAAAAAAGTAGATTTTGAAGTTTTTAGAATAGAAATTCAGAAAAAGAAAATGGAAGAATCTAAGCACACCCAGCCTTTCTCCTTCTTCTTCTTGGCCTCCATCTTCTGCTGTGATGTTAGCACTTCTACATTAATTTAGAGTGGAAGCTCACTGTCTAACACAGGTGATAAGTATTAGAAAGTAATTGTGAATATTGTACATTTAGTTTTTAGTATAAAAACATAACACCGCCCCGGGGGGCAGGCAGAGTGCCTCTGACTGACTCAGCAGAACAAAAGAACGATTTTTATAGATAAGACACAATAAACAACCTTGAGACCAAGAAATGAAGAGTTCTGACTCTTTCTTCAAGCACCCGGGCTAAGAAAAGAGATTTTCCAGCATTTCTCGAAGTCATTCTGACCAGCTAAAGATCCCGAGGATGCTCTGGAGGAGGTGAGAGCCCCTGCAGGGCTGGTTGGAGCTCGGGGGCTCCTTCTCCCTCCATCCCTGCCCGAACTCCTCGGGTTTGCTGCAGGTGAATCTCCCTGCTCAGAGCCCCCTCCTGCTCAGCAGGATGCTGTGAAATGCAGTGGGGGCGGAGGGAAAAATCCCAAACAAGAACTGGATGCTGCAGGCAGCTCGGAGCAGAAATGGCCAAGTGCTGCCACCAGCCAGGGGCTTGGTGGTCTCACAGATCCACGGGGAGCAGCGATGGAGCCGTGAGGAGAAACGCTGTGTGCCAGCTGAGCCCAGCACTGCCTCCTCTGTGCTTTCCAGTAAATCTGTTAAAATAACTGGAATAAATCAATAACGGCATGCTTGGTCTGCCCCTCCTGCCAAGGAGAGATTTGGAAGGGCTGTGGGGAGGAAGGGATGAGGGGAAGGGTGTGGGGAAGGGATTTGGGGACGGGTTTTGGGGAAGGGCTCTGGGGAGGTAGGGCTGGCTTAGGGGAAGGGATTTGGGCAAGGGATTTGGGGAAGGGCTGGGGGGAAGGCCTATGGGGAGGAAGGGCTCTGAGGAAGAGATTTGGGGAGGAAGGGCTGTGAGGAAGGAAGGGCTGAAGGGAGGAAGAGCTTTGGGGAAGGGATATGGGGAGGAAGGGTTGTGGGGAAAGGCTGTGGAGAAGAAGGGTTTTGGGGAGGAAGGGTTTTGGGGAAGGGATTTGGGGAGGAAGGGCTGAGGGGAAGGGATTTGGGGAAGGGTTTTGGGGAGGAAGGACTGTAGGGAAGGGCTCTGGAGAGGGGCTGTAGAGAAGAAGGGTTTTGGGGAAGGGATTTGGGGAGGAAGGGCTTTGGGAAGAGCTTTGGGGAAGGGATTTGGGGAGGAAAGGCTTTAGGGAAAGGCTTCGGAGAGGGGCTGTGGAGAAGAAGGGCTTTGGGGAAGGGCTGAGGAGAGGAAGGGCTGTGGGGAAGGGCTCTGGGAAGGGCTTTGGGGAAGGGGCTGTGGGGAGGAAGGGATTTGGGGAGGAAGGGCTCTGGGAAGGGCCCCGGGAAGGGCTGAGGGGCTGCAGGATCTCCTGGCAGGCACTGCAGCGCTGCCCCTGCCCCTGGCCAGCCCCATGGCCCACAGGGTTCCCTCCCAGCCCTGCCCGCCCTCCTGCTCTCACCCAAGTTAGCAAGGCGCTTTTGTTCCATTCGCCCGGCCTCGTTCCACCGGCTTTGTTTTCCTTGCGAAGGCAGAGCCGGTGATTTCTGCTGAATTCAGCTGCCGGCTAACAGCGCGTGTGTTTGCACAAGTTCTCACTGCAGCTTCACACCCGGAGGGCTCAGGAAGGCTCAAAGCAGCCCCTGTTCCTACAGACGCCAGAGAAAACACAGCTCCCTCCTCGCAGAGGGATGGCGTGAGCAGGTTTTGCTGCTCATGAATCAGAATTTCCCCAGAAATCACACATCTGGCGTGTGGCCTGTATTCCCAGGGCTCAACAGTGGGGTGGGGAGGTCAAAGCCCCCCAAATGCAGTGGGTGCTGGTGCAGGGGTGGCCCCATCCCAACGCGGGGCTCTCTGGTGATGCCATGGCTTCCCAGTCACCCTGTGGATGCTTAGGACAAGGATTTGCTCATGGTTTGGGGGATAAAG
Organism: Zonotrichia leucophrys gambelii; assembly: GCF_028769735.1. Classification (NCBI taxonomy): domain Eukaryota; kingdom Metazoa; phylum Chordata; class Aves; order Passeriformes; family Passerellidae; genus Zonotrichia; species Zonotrichia leucophrys. The sequence goes on along the minus strand of NC_088191.1, from coordinate 2,392,590 downwards.
CTCCAGCAGCAGCCTGAATCCTGCTCGTAGGACCCCAGGTTTTCTCCTCGCCCTTCTCTCTCTCAGACATTTATTTAAAAGCCCCTGGCCCAGGAGCAGCCCTCAGGCTCTCTGGTGATGCCCTGGCTGCCCAGCCATCCTGTGGATGCTTAGGACAAGGATTTGCTCATGGTTTGGGGAATAAAGCTCCAGCAGCAGCCTGAATCCTGCTCACAGCACCCCAGGTTTTCTCCTCCCAGGATCTCAGGTTTTCTCCTCACCCTTCTCTCTCTCAGACATTTGTTTAAAAGCCCCTGGCCCAGGAGCAGCCCTCAGGCTCTCTGGTGATGCCCTGGCTGCCCAGCCATCCTGTGGATGCTGAGGACAAGGATTTGCTCATGGTTTAGGGGATGAGGCTCCAACAGCAGCCTGAATCCTGCTCGCAGGACCCCAGGTTTTCTCCTGGCAGGACCCCAAGATTTCTCCTCACCCTCCTCTCTCTCAGACATTTATTGAAAAGCCCGTGGCCGGGATCAGCCCTCAGGCAGCTCCTCTCCCTCCCACACCCGGTGTCATTTTCCCTGCGACTCCTCTTCCCCCGTAATTCACGGCTGGATCCCGGGTTTTGACACTCGGATCACTCCAGATAGGAATTCGCCAGCATTATGATGCAGATGAGCTTCTGAAAGCCTCGGAGTGCTTCTTGTCTGTGCGGCGAGGGGGGTTAAAACAAAGCCGTGTTTATTCCTCGGCTGTGGGAGGAATGCCAAGTGGCATCGCTGGGCTCAGCATCGTCTGCCCAGCACCCCCAGACTGCTGCAGGGGGAAACCGCCTTGTTCCTGCTCTTTTGCCTTGGAAAACGGCATTTCAGCCCTCTGGGTTGGGTTATTCTTGAGTTTGAGTTCCAGCACAGCCCCTGCAGGCAGGGAGAGGGGAGCAGGATGAGTTTGGTCTGAAGGGGGCTGGGGATGGAGGTGAACATTTCCGATTCCTCCTCATGCTGTGTAGACCCACATTTCCCTTCACAGGGAAAAGCAAGGCACAATTCTCCCCAAGAATATTCCTGGGATTCACGTTCTCTGAACCTCAGAGAAAGGAAACGCAATTCTTATTGTTTTTCTACTACAAAAGTAGAATGCAATATGGAGATTGTTTACCCAAAGCGATGTGTTTTGTTTCCTTGGCCTGTCAGGGCCAGGTGTGTGACAGTCACAACATTCTGTGCAGTGTGGGCACTCCATTCAGGAAAGATGGAAGAAGTGAAAGATGTGTTAAATGGCAATAATCCCTCGATTAAGTATTTTTCCACATCAGGCATTGTCACATTGTGATTTCAGGGTTTACCTCAGAACCTCTGCCCTGATAATTCCCTCCCAGGTGTATCACTCACCCAGGCAGCCAAAAGTGTCTGTGGGGTGAAACACCACAGTTTCCACTATTTAGTTCAGCACCAAGGGCCAGACAAGCTCAGGCACATCCTGTCTGGCTATATTGGTAATTATTCCATTAAGGCACCAGTAAATGATGGTGGTTGTGCCCAGCCTTGACTGTTTCACATCTCCTTGCAGCCTCCATTAGGAATCATCCATGCTCTCTACTCTTGCTCCCCTGCCCATATATTACCTGTGGGGTCGATGCTCTACACAAATGCCTTATAATGAAATTACAAGCAGAAGAAAATCACATTTTAATAGAAATCCTATTGGGTAACATGCCCTGCCAGAACTGCATGACAGGGCAGATTTGGGGACTGGAGGGAGGCTCTTTTATCATGTTGTGTTGGAAAAAACAAACAGCATGATTGAGGGAAGCTGCATTTCCTCGAGTCCACAGCAATGTTCTCAGAGCAGTAATGGAAGCTACTCCAGCTTTTGGGGGCACAGAATCCCTGTCCTGACCATCCCACCATTGGAGCTTCTGACCAGGATGGTGCCACAGTGCCTCTGCCAGGCTGGTGGAATTCCACTTTCGAGGGTTTTTGCTCTGTGCAGACTCCAGATCATTTTCATGGAAAGTTTTGCTGCGACGCCACGTTCTCCTAGAGCCAACCTGGACCCATTTTCCAATTTTCCATCAAAAAATTGGGATGTTTTTCAAGTAGAACAAGGCCCACTTCCAAGGAATATGGGCTAGGCTTTGGCCTGCTTTCTAAGAAAAAGGGGATTTTTGCTTTAAAAACATGCCAAAAAATTGTTTTCTCAGGGCTTTTTCTTCTGCACAAAAATTGCAGTTTCATTGAAATTGAAGGAAGAAGGGAACAAAAATTCCTCATCCAGGGCTCTTTGAAAGAGGAGCTGCAGCGTGGGGGTTCAGCCTCCCACGGTCACAGCCACCCTGGAGCAGGGGTTCCTTTGCTGGGCCATGGAGTATTACAGTATTTATGTGGAGTATTATAGTATTTATATTTATTTGTATTTGTAGAGAATGTCTCAATGAAGGCAGGAATTAATCATCTGACTCCATGTTCTCAAAAGGCTAATTTATTATTTTATAATAATATATTATATTGAAGCATACTATACTATACTAAGGAATACAGAATGGATACTTATTAAATGCTGAAAAGATAATAATGAGCACCCCGGGCTCTTTGCAAGCTGGAAAAGCAGTGCCCAAGGGTGTTGAGCAGAGGGTGGCTCCCTGGCCAGCAGGGATCCAGCCCCATGGGGCAGGTGAGGACAGGGATGGGGCAGCACTGATCCAACTCTGTGGTGTTCACATGCCCTCTGAACAGAGAGAAGCTGTGAGACAAGCAGAGAAGAAGGAAAACACAATTCTGATCTTGCTTGCTGTGCTTTGAGATCCCTCAGTTACTGAACAACTGGAAAACAATGGTGTGGCTGGCTGAAGGTAATCCTCTTTGGATGGAACAACACCCTCTGCTTGCAGACAGCTCCAAGGAGCAGAGCAGACCCTACAGCTGGGCAGAAGGGGCCCAAAGAGGAGTTTTTAGGGTTTAAAATGTTACACAGTGTGGTAATGTAATGATTCTTATAGGCTGTATGTAAATGCTATAGGATTTGTGTCTTGTACTAGATTGGTTAGTGAGAATTAGAATATTCGACACAGAAGAAGATTTATGGTATTGTAACGGGAACCTCGCTCTCTTAGCTCTTGTCTCTTAGCTCTTGCCTTTTACGCTCTTACCCCTTTTACTCTCTCACACTTTTACTCTCTCCCCCTCTCTTCTCTCAGGCCTTCTCTGAGCTGTGGCTGGCAGGTCCTGGCAGGGCCCTGCACTTGGCCCTTTGCAATAACCCCAAGTTCTAAGACCAGAAGAAGATGCATTGTATTGTAACGGGAACTTTGCCCTGGTACCCTTTTTACTCTCTTACCCCTTTTTACTCTCTTATACTTTTGCTCTCTTACCCTCTCATCCTCTCTCCCCCTCTCTTCTCTCGGGCCTGCTCTGAGCTGTGCCTGGCAGCTCCCAGCAGGGCCCTGCACCCAGGCCCTTTGCAATAAACCCCAAGTTCCAAGACCAGAAGAAGATTTATTTTATTGTAACGGGAACCTTGCTTTCTCATTGTGTTTACCACTCTCTTTATCTTTCTTTACTTCTGTGGGGCCTGCTCTGAGCTGTGGCTGGCAGCTCCAAACAAGGCCTGCACTTGGCCCTTTACAATAAACCCCAAATTCCACGCCCTGGCTGCAGAGATCTCTCATCTCCATCCATCCCCACAATCCTACCCCCAACTCTCCACATGCTGCCCCTTCATGGGGTACATGGGGAGGGAGATGCCAATCCGAGAGAGCTGCAGCTCCCCTGGCAGGGCAGCCCTGTCCCTGTGTGCCTGTGTGTGGCCTTTACAGCCCGTGACCAATGGCCCCGCTCAGCCCGAGCCGGCCGCGGCAGCCGCGGGCTTTCATCCCAGCCAGGAATGCCAATTAAACTTTGACTTTCTCGGTGTCGCTTACCCAAGAGCTCAGCTCTAACCCTTCGCCTTTCATATCGCAAATCGAGCCGTGGCACGCCTGTTAACATCTGCACAGATGTTTGGGGAGGGAGAGGAGGGAGATCCAGCCCTGGAGGGACCTTGCTGGTGCCACTCCTCTCCTCGAAGCCCCAGCGATCACGCCCTCCCATCATCTCTAGGTTGAATTGCTCAGCCCAGCACTTGCATTTTCTTCATGTGACCTTGCTGCAGGGGTGGGAGAGTGTCAGTGATGGAGACCGACTCAGTGATCAGAATCCAATTTTATTGTGGGATGCTGTCAGAACCCAGGAAATTCCTCTGGCTGCCCTGGAGGGCTCAAGCCCTTGCCCTGGAAGCTCAGAGACCAAGACCCCTGTGCCTTTGATTTAGCCCTTGGGAAAAACAATTACCAACATTTATATGAAGAATTACAAGTCAAAAGACTTTAAGTAGAATACTAGTTTGTCACAGAATGAAAAATAGATTTTTGGGCGATTTTAGAATGGGGGCTCGAGGTCCCAAGATGGAGGAATTTGGGCTTGTCCCATCCTTCTTCTTTCTTCTTCCTAGCCTCCATCTTCTAAGTGATGTTGGCATTTTAAAATTAGTTTAAAGTAGAAGCTCACTGTCTAACATAACTATTGAAAAGTTATTGTAAATAATGTACACGTAGTTTTCAATAACAAAAGATAACACCACCCCAGGGGTGGCCAAAGCGCCTCTGTCTGACCTGCTGAATGGACCTCAGCAGGCCAGAGAAAGAATTTTATAGATAAGAAACAATGAACAACCTTGAGAACAAAAACTGAAGAGTTCTGACTCCTTCTTTTACTTCTGGGCTGGGAAAAAAGACTTTAACACATCTCGGGGTCACTCTGAGCAGCAGAGATTCTGAGAGGATCCAAACACTTCTATCCTATTTCAGGGAGACCAGTAATGTGTACTACAATGATTAGGTTACAATCACACACACAAACTTATTATGCATTTAACAACATCTCTTGCTTGCAGAGTTAAATGGGATTTTCTTCTTTTGGTAAACCTGTTTGATTTAATCTTCTTGCAATCCAGGTGTAATTTTCAAAGCTCTGTTTGCTTTTGCCAAGGCATCCTGTTATCAAATCTCTTATGTTAACCAGGTCTAAAGTCCATCATTTATCTTGTGTCCCCCACCATTCCAAGAGGAGAGGAGCCCCCTCAGCAGCAGTGCAGCTCTGCTGAGGGAGATGATGGTTATCAGAGTGCAGTGTTTCCATAGGGGAGCAGGAATTTCCAGGGGTGTTCATGTCCCTGTGGAGTTCTGGCTTGGCTGAAGGGTGCCAGGCAAAAGAAGAGCTGTCTTGGGGACTCCCATGGAATTCCTGCATCCTCTCAGCTCTCATCTCTGGCATCCTAGCAGAGCAGATGTCGTGTGCATGACCACAGGCAGAAACTCCCAGGCTGGATTTGCATCCTCAGTTCATCCAACCCCCTGAGCCCCGTTCTCTCTCGTTTTAATTCATCATCTCCCCGTGCCAGCAGGGAGGACAGGCTGGCTGCTGTGCCTGTGCTGATGCCCAGGTGAGGGCAGGGCCCTGCTGCTCCCCACCCTGGGCAGCAAAGGAGCACTGTTAGAAGCCTGCAGTGGTTATGCCCTTCTGCAGAGGAAAAGGGAGGAGGCAGGAGCAGAGGTGCCCTGAGTAATCCCTCTCCTCCCCAGCAGCTGCCAGCAGGGTTTTACAGCTCCTCTCAGGGTTTTATTAGTGCCTGGTACAAACCCAGGCCTCCTGCCTCTGCCCAATTGGCAGGTTGCTCATAAACCAGAATGATTTTGGAATAAGTAATGCTGAAAGCATTCCATATCATAAAGGAGCAAGGGCTCCTTCCCTGCCAGAAATGCTCTGCAGTGATGGTGCTCCTGAACTCTGGTGAGCTACAGAAAACAGAGGGCACTTTAATTAAACAGAAAGGCACAGAGGAAACCAGCATGGTGCAGGGTTTGCTGGGATGCCAGGGTGTTTATAAACACGTTCTGGGCTCATGGAGATGCCCAGCCACAGCATTCACACAATCCTGAAATGGTTTGGGATGGACCTTAAAGCCCATCCAGTTCCCCTCATCCCCACCATGGGCAGGGACACCTCTCACCATCCCAGGTTTTCCAAGCCCTGTCCAAACCAGCGTGGTGCAGGGTTTGCTGGGGTGCCAGGGTGTTTACAAACACATTTTGGGCTCATGGAGATGCCCGGCCACAGCAGGGACATCACAGAATCCTGAAATGGTTTGGGATGGACCTTAAAGCCCATCCAGTTCCAGGGACATCTCCCACTGCCCCAGGTCTTCCAAGCCCTGTCCAACCTGGCCTTGAACACTTGCAGAGATGGGGCAGCCAGGGCTTCTCTGGACATCTGTGGCACTGAAATGAGCTCTAAGATCTCCTTGAAACCTTCTTTTCTCCAGGCTGAAAACCCCCAAAATAGAGAGCCAAGTCCCTCGGGAGTCCGGCACGGAGCTGGGGTGCTCAGCACGGGTCTCAGCCCCATCCCTCTGCCCAGTGACACTCTGGTGGCCGCTGTCACCCTTCCTGGGAGGGTCTGGGGACCAGGCAGGAGCCAGCCCGGGGTTCTGTGCTCATCTGCCGGGCTGCGGGCGGGAGGGAGGAGGCTGCTGGGGAGCGGGATCGGGTTCTCCTCTCTGCGGTGCCGTATCTCCTTGAAGCGTGACAGCCGCGATTGCTTCCAGATGTTCTCCTGCTCGCCTCCAGCCGGCCGGGGGGGATGTGGTGAGCTCGGCGATGGAAACCAAAACGCGGAGCAGATGTTGCCGTGGCAGCCCCGGCGAGGAGCGCATCTGGCACCGCCGCTCCTCCCCGCAGCATCCTCCCTCCGCAGGTACCTGTTGTGTTTGGGAGGTGCCCCGTGGCAGGAAGGAAATGATGAATCCGTGTTCTTAGAAGGCTGATACTACGTTATATTAAGATATAAGATATATATAAGATACTATATGATATATATATAAGATACTATATGTAAATTAAATATAATACATAAAAATTCTTTATATATATATATATATATATATTAAAGAATGTTATACTATAACATTCTTTAGTAAGGTATACTATATTAAAGTATACTATACTAAAGTATAATATACTGAAAATACAGAAAGGATCCAGACAGAAGCTTAGAAAAATACTAAATGAAGGCTGATACTATGTTATATTAAGATATAAATAGGTATATATTAGTATAAGATATATATTATAGTAATATATATATATTAGTATCTTATATATATTAGTATCTTATACTAATATATATATATTAGTATAAGATACTATATTATATTAAAGAATGCTATACTATAGCATTCTTTAGTAAAGTATACTATACTAAAGTAAACTATACTGAAAATACAGAAGGATCCAGACAGAAGGCTAAAAAGATAATAATGAAGGCTGATACTATGTTATATATATATAAGATATATATATGTATATATATATAAGAAATTATGTTATATTAAAGAATGTTATACTACAGCATTATTTAGTAAAGTATATTATACTTAAGTATACTATACTGAAAATACAGAAAGGATATAGACAGAAGGATAAAAAGATAATAATGAAAACTTGTGACTCTTTCCAGAGTCCTGACACAGCTTGGCCCCTGATTGGCCAATAAATAAAAACGATTCACATGAAATTTAATGAAGCAATCACCAGTTGGTAAACAATGTCCAAACCACATTCCAAAGCAGCAAAACACAGGAGAAGCGAATCAGATAATTATTGTTTTCATTTTTCTCTGAGGCTTCTCAGCTTTCCAGAAGAATCCTGGGCAAAGAGATTTTTCCAGAAAACATGACGGTGACAGGAACCAGTGGGAGCCAGGCTGGGGAGTGGCCAGGAAGGTTTTGAGGGGCTGTGCAGCCCCTCCTCAGTGCCACTGACACCTTGAGCTGTGCTGTGGGTCTCAGGTTGAGGGAAGAGACGAGGATCTGACTCCATGTTTCAGAAGGCTTGATTTATTATTTTATGATATATATTACATTAAAACTATACTAAAAGAATAGAAGAAAAGGTTCTCATCAGAAGGCTAGCTAAGCTAAGAATAGAAAGGAATGATCACAAAGGTTTGTGGCTCGGACAGAGAGCCCGAGCCAGCTGGGCTGTGATTGGCCATTAATTAGAAACAACCCCATGAGACCAATCACAGATGCACCTGTTGCATTCCACAGCAGCAGATAATCAATGTTTACATTTTGTTCCTGAGGCCTCCCAGCTTCTCAGGAGGAAAAATCCTAAGGAAAGGATTTTCCATAAAAGATGTCTGCGACACCTCCCCTGCAGCCTGCACAGCCCATCCCATCCAGCCAGTGCTGGGATGCCTTGGAACTCTGCTTTTCCCTTGGATCTCACTTCCCCCCTCACACCCAGCACTCATAACAGCTATCCTCATGTTCCCCCTTCACAGAGGACTCCGGAGAAGCAATTAATCTCAGTAACAGGCTTTGAAGAGCAGAAGTGCTGCCTAAGCACTGTGCTGTCTCCTTTTGATGGGGTTAGCCGTGCTGGAATATGAGCAAAGACATTTGGAGTAAATTAATAAAGCGTTTAATGACATCCAAAAGTTAGGGGGATGGAGCATTTGAAAGGGGTTTATGGCTTTATGGGCAATGGAGAGCAATGCAGAGGGCGTGTTTTCGACATCAGCTCTGTTCTTTGGGCTGCCTGAACACGAGAAAACCTTTCTTTGTGTTTTTTACTAGGGTGCATGTCACCCCAGCCTGGCCAATCCCACATCCCAGTGCCTGCTGCTCCCCTGGCAGTGCTGCTGGTCCAGGACATGGATGTGTGGTCACGTTCTGGTGCTCCAAAATGGGAGGATTTGTGTGAATGCTCTGCTGGCACTGCTGATCCTCACTCTGCTGATGCCAGGGCTGCAGTGGGAAGCTCAGGGTGCTGCAGACAATAATTTAAATTATTCAGTTATTTAAATCTCACTTTCCCTACAGGTGAGGCCATGGATGTGTGGTAACATTCTGGTGCTCCAGAACAGGAGGATTTGTGTGAATGCTCTGCTTGGCACTGCTGATCCTCACTCTGCTGGTGCCAGCTTTGCCAGAGCCATGGTGGGAAGGTCAGGGCACTGCAGGACAGTTATTTAAATAACTCAGTTATTTAAATAATTCAGTTATTTAAATCTCACTTTCCCTACAGGTGAGGACATGGATGTGTGGTCACGTTCTGGTGCTCCAGAATGGGAGGATTTGTGTGAATGCTCTGCTGGCACTGCTGATCCTCACTCTGCTGATGCCAGGGCTGCAGTGGGAAGCTCAGGGCACTGCAGGACAGTTATTTAAATAATTCAGTTATTATTTATTATTTTATTACTCCTTACATTTCTTTTCTGATGCTTCTCAGCTTCCCAGGAGAAGAATTCTGGGCAAAGAGATTTTTCCAGAAAATATGACAGTGACAGGTTACCAGTTCCCCTACAGGTGATGATGAAGGATCATTAAAATGCAGCAGGTGCCATGGGCTGCTCTGAGCTCTCCCTGCTCCAAGAGCACTGCAGAGATAATGTGTTTTCCTGGTGTATTTATGAGAGTGGAGATATGAGCACTTGGCCAAGCTCCCGGAGCGAGCGGCTGATGCCGCACACCCCCCTAGATGGTGTTTTTCATGTTGTTTTTATATTTTTAGCCTGATTAATACCCTTGTGGTGGCTGGAGCACGGAGGCTGCTTTATGTTTTGCCAGCAGGTTCTGAAGCCGACGTGATTTACGCAGCAGCTGGTGGGAGGGGGAGACACTGATGCAGCAAAGTGTTCTTCACCCGCTTCCTCAGCACCTTCCTGGTGGCTTGGCATCTCCTGGGATGTGAAACTTTCCCTGCACCCAATTTCATGGCACAGCCTTTCCAAAAAATGCCTTTTGCTGATGATCCCCAAAAGTCCCAAAGCAGGGCCTGGGGCTGTGTGTGGGGATGGTTTTTCCCTGCAGATCTGCTTGGGAAAGCAAAGGAGGGAGCAGCCAGGGTGCTCTCCCTCTGCTCAGAGCCTGCAGGAGTACCTTGGAGAGTCCAACACCCAGCCTAGGGTGGGCAGAAAAGCCCCCAGTGTGCCCCCTGGCTCTGGGGCTCCTCCAGATGTTAATCTGACATTAATGAGCTGTTAATTAGCAATCAGGCCCCTCCAGGCTATAAAAACCCTTTGTGACTGTAGCAGCCCAGCCCAAGGCTCTGAGAGCTGGGCATTTGGGCATTTATTTCTATGGGCAGAGCCTTGCAGGTGCCCAGAGCCCTGTGAGCTGCTGGCACCATGCTCTGCAGAGGGACACAGGTGAGGATGAGGCACTTCCAGGGACAGATAAACCATGGTGGTGAAGCAAAAACGTGTTAGATCCTTAAAGCCAGGCTGGAACACGTAAAAGGCACATGTACATCTGTATAAACATACAGATATGTGTTGCACAAGGATGCAGCCATCTCTCAGGGAGTCCTGGCCTTGTTTTCCCTGCCTTTGCTTGGGCTGCATGGCTGTTCCATGTTATTGCTGCCCTGGTTTTGGCAGCACATCCTCCCCACCTGGCCCTGGTTCTCGTGCTGCTCTGAGAGCTTCCTTGGGCTCTGGGACCCTGCACTGTCATTGTGGTGCCTCTTCCTGGTCTGATGGGCTTTGCTGGCTTAATCCAAAGGGAGATCTGGGATAGGAGACATGCAGGGCTAGGGCAGACCCCACTGGAACCTTCTCTCAGGCTTCAGCACATGTAGGGCAGTGGTTGGAGAACAGGGACAGAGCAGTGCAGCCAGAACACACCCTCCTGCCCTTTCCATGGGGCTGGAACTGCCCTACAGATCTGCAGCTATTCCTTAATTCCACGCTGTAACTACGCAATCAAACTCTCCGGTGCAATAACTCCAAACCCCTTCTCGATTCCTGCATTAAATAAAGCACATTTACAGAGTATATGAATTCCAGATTCAGCCCAGGACTCCAGGGATGCATATTCCTCTCCTGGAACTTGTATATCCGGCCTGAGGATGAAAACCCCCCGAAGCCCTGAGCATAACAAGCATTTCTTGTATTTCTGCTGTCTCCGTCACATCGGGCATGTAGCGAGCGCTCGGGCTGATAAACAGCATCTGGTTGGAGTCAGGTAAGGACCTCTCTGGGGATTTGCTCCGTGGTCAGCTGCCAACCTTTCTCTCCCTCCTTAATGTGCTTTTGCAGATGGATGAGAAGCGCAGCCAGTCAGGGCTGTGGTTTCAGATAACGCTGGGGAAGGGGAGGGGGGATAAGGTCGGTCCTGTCCTGCTGCCAGGGCTCTTGCTTAATCATGGAGCCCCCTCCCCTCCTCACAGGGGGCTAAAAGGGACCTCCAGGGGATGAGCTATGTAAAAAACCCTGGAGCCCATTTCCCCTCGTGCAGCTCAAGGTGCCAGGTGCCTCTCTGTGCTTGCCTTGCTGCTGCTTTCAAGGAAGGCAGCAGGGATGGCCCTCTTGGTTTTTGTTGGAAGTCCTGCAGGCACCTCCTGGGATGCCTCGGAGCTGCTGCCAGGTTCTGGAGAAATGTCTGAATCCGTGTTTCTTACACAACATTTTTATTTTTTTTTTTTCTCCTGCAGGAGGCGGAGGAAATTCTTGTACAAAAATGGAAACGCGCCCCTTCTGCCAAGCTATGAATTCTGCTTCCTATGGAAACCGAGGGGTCCCTGCCTTTGTGCTGGGATCCTGCACTCGACTCCCAAGTTTATTTTTATGCCCAGATTTGGCAAAGCACTGAGGGCTGAGGGTGGGTCTGAAACACCTACCAGCACCCACAGGCACGTGCTCCAGCAAACACCCCCACACTGGGCTTGTTCCTTACTATGAGACTTTCTTTTCTTGTCCTTGCCAAGTTATCCCCTGCTTTAATTAATTTTGCACAGCGAGCCTGGGAGCTGCTGGTGGTTTAGAGCCTCTGGAATAGTCAGGGAAGCAATTTAATCAGTGTGAGCGAGCCAAAGTTGCTTAAGCGATTTGTAATAAGTTCCAGGCTCTTCCACACCAAAGGGGTTTCAGCTGAGGACAGAAACTTCCTGAGCCTGTTCTGCAGGATGGGCTCTTCATCTGCATCTGACTGACACTTGTGTGGGGATGTGGAGCAGCCCTGAATGAGAATTCATAGAATCACTGGGTGTTTGGGGCTGGAAATGACCTTTAAAGTTCATTTAGTCCATGGGCAGGGACAGCTTCGGCTGCAGCAGGGTGCTCAGAGCCCTGTGTATGTACAAAAGGCCACAGCACTGTCAAAAAGTTATGAGGGGAATTTCACCTCCAACCACAAGTATAAAATATTGGTGAGCCTTAGTCTGAATTTTGACCAAGCCAGTGGTGGTTCTGTTTTTTCAGAAAACAAAAAACCCAAGAAATTCCCCGGTGACTAAGCAGGCACTGGAAGTTGGTTGCTATTAAAGTAAAGCTGTGGGTAACATTTCCTCAGCTTTGAACAGATCAAATATACAAGAGGAGAGTGGAAAAAAAGACAGCAAATGAGGAATGAACACAAAAGGCTGTGCCTTTAATTAATGCTGCTGTTTTCTTCACCATTTCCAAGGAAACTCACTGCTGATATTGAAAAGATTTAATATTGTGACTTGTAGAACAAGATGGTGGATTTTAAGGTGTCTGAATTCTGATCATCCCCTTGGACAAGATGAGAGGAAGGAAGGGGTCAGCAGGTGTTGCTGTGGGTTTTTCTGCTTGGTAAAAACATCTTCCTGTCTGGGGTGGGTTTATCCTTTGCTCTAAATCATAAAAACCCCTTCTAACTAACACACCTTTTGCTTCTTTAGTTATCCAGTAAAACTGGCTCAGCAATTCTTTTCTTCCATATCAAAACTTGCTTCCATCTCTATTCCTTCATCAGACTCTACATTTTCTGCTAAGCCACACATATCTGGGAGACTTTCTGGTCAAACTTTCATCCTTCCCAACTAGCTGGCATGGAGAGGATCCCAAGTGCTGGTTCTGCACTCAGGGATGCCCTGACCCACACCTGGTCCTGGTGGTGTTCCCTGCCCACCCACAGCCATGTCCCCACTTTGCAGGGGAGGCTGGAAGGGAGTGTAAATTAAACCCACAAAAAAAATCAACTTAATTACCTGGGAATAAAGATCCCATTATTCTCTCTGCGCCCTGGAGCAAGAAAAAGAAATTTCCCCTCATTTCCTTCCTAAATTCAAATGGGGGTTTATGGGGAAGGTGTGCCTGGCATGGGAGCAAGAGCAACAGGAGCTGGTGGTGCAGGGTCCCAATGGGGTCTCAGTGGCTCCAGGCTCCTCAGGAGGAGGAAATGCTCCCAGGACAAAGCTCCTTTGGCTCTGTGATGATCCTCTCCTCAAGGATCTCATTGTGCTGGCGCCTGATCTGCATCAGGTTTGGAGCCTGGGCAGGAGAAAGTCCCACTCAATTCCCAAAAATGCAGCTTTGTTCAGTGGGAATGGGTCTGTCCCCACCAGCCCAGCAGCTCCAGAGCTCCCTGGGACCAAATTTGTGGTGATGCTGGAAAACAAATGCTGGTTTTCCATGGAAGTGGAAGCTCCCAGTCTAAACCAGTCCAGCACCCCCTGATCACCAAACCCTGAAACAGGCACACACCTGGGCTGACAATAACCATCAACGGAGCAAAACTGCTGCTTTTGGGAGGAAAACAGCTGAAAATGCATTTTTCTGGCAGCTTGACAGTTGTGCCTTAAACAAGACGTTTTAAACTTACGCCGCGAGCCAAAAAAAAGTTGTAATTTGAATATACAGCATGGCACATTCCTCCAAAATTGATCATAAAGTTCTGCTAAAACACAGGCACGGCCTGAGTAAAATAAATATTTTTGCTTCCAGAGAAGTGAAAGGTCTGGCCAGCTACTCCATTTATAATATTTTTAGCAGGTGATTCATCCAAGAGGGAAAAAAATACCCAGGGCAGCTGAATTCAGCAATGGCTCTTTGTCTCAGCAGGGCCAATGAGTCCAGGCGTGTCAGTGGTGAAGCTCCTGGGCTGGGGGCTCTTTGCTGGGGTCTCTGAGCCCCCCAGGACCTGCTCCCTGCAGGATTTGGGGCTGCAGCTCCTCCAGGTGCTGCTCTGGGGATGGGGCTGTGCCTCAGCCCTGCAGCCCTGGGTCATTTCTCCTTCCAGAGCGGGAATGGGACGGGCAAGGACAGAGAGCCCTTTGAGGTTTTGTTTGCCCAGAGCAGCTTCAGGAGCTGTGGGTTTGGATGGGGTTTCTTGACCGAGCTCCACTTGCTGCATTGCTGAGGATGGAAAACAAACCCTTTGGCCTTTCCTATCTCTGGCTCCAACAGTGGATCCTTTTCTTTTCCTCCCCACAGGTTCTGGCTCTTCCCAGGCGCAGGAAATGGGGGAAAGTACAAGCAAAAAAGGAATTTCTCCATGTCCTCAAGGCTGTGTTCTTCATTTTAGGCACACACAGGTCAGTCCATGAGGAGCTGCACAGCCCCAGGACTGGTCACTGTTGTCACTATAGGACATGAAATAACACGACGTGGACGCGCTGCTCTTTCAAGGTAAAAAGAGTTTTAAAAGTTCTGACTCCAACATTTATAGATTTCCAAAAGTGCCAGTGGATTGGAGGGTGACAGTGCCACCTCTCCAATGACACTGGCCAAACCAACAATCCATCAAATTTCTCCTTCTCCATAAAGGAATTTAAAGCAATAATTATTTACATAAAAGTGCATGAGAAAGTTCGTTACATGAATGCAAACATCAGAAGGCTTAGAAAATCTTAAAAACTCAGGGCAACATGGGTGCCACTATAGGACATGAAACAAAACAACCTGGACACTGGAACTGCAAGGTAAGAAGAAGGGAAGTTTATTTTCTGACTCCAACATTTATAGATTTCCAAAAGTTACAGCGGGTTGCAGGGTGACAGTGTCACCTCTCCAGTGACACTGGGCAAACCAACAGTCCATCAAATTTCTCCTCCTCCATAAAAGATTGCAAACCAATGAGTTATTTACAGGAAGTGTGCGAGAAAGTTGGTTACAAGAATGTGAACATCAGGAGGCTTTGAAAATCTTAAAAAAATCAGGGTGACATGGGTGCCACTATAGGACATGAAACAAAACAACCTGGACACTGGAACTGCAAGGTAAGAAGAAGGGAAGTTTATTTTCTGACTCCAACATTTATAGATTTCCAAAAGTGACAGTGCCACCTCTCCAATGACACTGGCCAAACCAACAGCCCATCAAATCTCTCTTCCTGCATAAAAGAATGCAAAGCAATGAGTTATTTACAGAAAGTGTGTGACAAAATTTGAATAAAAAGAGTGATCTTTAGAAGAGCTGCTGGCCACGCACGAGACACCTGCTCCCAGCTATAAAAATGGATTAGTTGCATTGCAGCTGGAGCCCATCCAGGCAGCAGCGCCTTCCCCAGCATCCCATTTGGCACGCAGAGCCCACCGCCTGAAAGGGCAGGAAAAGCCAGCGAGGGGACGAGCTGCAGAGTTAAAAGGAGGCTCTGGAGGCTGTGATCCTCTCCTGGTGCACCATCAGAGAGCTGGGAGCAGCCCCAGCGCTGTCACCAAGGCTGGGTCCTGCCTCTGGAGCCCCTTGCTGAGCCTTCCCATTGTTCTTTGTGCTGCAGCCTGGTCCCAGCGTGCTCCCAGCTGGCCAGGATGCAAACCCAGAGCAGCAGATACTAACTCATTGTGTTCCAAGTGCTGGAAGCACTCCATGCTCCAACACAAATGGAGTGGTGAGATATTTAACCGGAGGAAACCCTCCTTGTTAACAGAGCATCCCAGGCACGCAGTGTAGGTGCCTCAGCCCTGCCCTGGGGATTCCACAGGGACATCTGCAGGTCCTGCTGCTGCTGGTGTGGCCCTGCTGTCCCCCAGAGCCCGCTGGGGTGAGGATGAGGAGGGTCCTGCTGGCCAAGTGCCAGAGCAGCAGCTGGGCACAGCTGGGCACAGCCTTGGTGGCAGTGCTCCGCTCTCCCATGGCAGAGCAGAGAGAGCAGAGTTGTCAAGGTTCAGACACACATAATCACAAGAATGATCATCTGCAGGCTCTCTAAATAAGATATATTTATATAAATAATTTACACTCTCTTCCAGCCTCCCCTGCAAAGTGGGAACGTGGCTGTATATGCAGGTGCATATACACATTTACATTGAATATACATTGAAGAGCTCTGGGTGTCCGGGGTACAAACCCAAATCTGACTCCAACATGGGGTTGGGATGTTAATTATTCAACTTATATTGTTCTATTGTATTTCAGCCAAGCATGGGCTCCTCGTGGCCCCCCTCAAACTTCTAACATGATTCTTCTAACAATTAAACAATAATTATATTTAATTACTAAACAGTCATCACATCTAACAATTATATCATTTATCATATACTGCTCACCCAGGTGCAATTTCACATGATCTGGCAAAACACAAAGCCTGGCATTTTCAGAGTCTATCTTTAACATTTTTCCACTATCAGAGTGAGCAGCCCCTTCTCCTCAGCAGCCCTCAGGAACACCCCAAAACAATGGCTGCATGCATTTCCTTCATTCACCTGCAAAATCTTATTCCCCTGCTAGACATCTGCCATAATGCAGCCCTGCCTGGAGTGTCAGCCTCACGTGGAGTTTTATGACGCTCTGAATACCAATTATTTCAGCTCTTCCTGCAGCAATCCCTGCCCCAAAGGATGCAATAAGAGAACTGGAGCTAAGCTGAGACCACATCTGGGTGATTGCTACAAATCTGGTTTTATCATCAACTTTTTTGGTCAGGGTGCCACTTGTTCCTCACTGCTCTGGTTGGGACTGACACACTCTGCAATCCCTCCACCCATTCTGCCTGGGAGCAGCTCCTGGAAAACAGCTGGCAAGGTCAGGGCTGCAGCCATCAGCTCAGGTTTCTGACTGGTTTGCAGTGCTTGGGGAAACTCCCAGAGCTGCATTGTGGTCCTGCCACACTCCTCACCAAAAGTGGGATGTTGGGATGGGCAGGGTTTGGAGCAACCAGCTGGGGAAGGCAGCAGGATGAGGGAGGAGAAGAGGATGGAGAGCTGCAGGAAGGCAGGTTTCCCTGGGAATTCCTGCAGCTCTCTGGGCAGCCTGGGCTCCTCTACGCCCCTCACCTGGAGCCAAACACCAGCAGCACCCCAGAAAGGCAGGAAAACAAAGGAGGGGGTGGGAAATGAACGTGGCCCAAGGCTGAGCTGGCTGTGGGCAGGGTGATGCAACCAGGGTCAATTAAGCTGCTCCCACACAGCCTCACAGGGCACATTAAGTGCCAATTTTCTGCACTGCTGAAGAGGTAAAGAATGAAAATGAGAGCCAACAGGAAGCTCCAGCTGGAGAGAAAGAAAGAGCCACTTGGGAGATGGAGCTGAAGCTAGGCTGGGGCCAGGGATGAGACGAGCAGGCGAGTGCCACTGCAACAGATGGGAATGCTCTCCTACCCCAAAACCTGCCCCAAACACGGGCTCTGGGATGAACCCTGGGCAGAACATGGTTTTTGGGGTGTTGGCATGGCTGTGCACAGGGCTGGCAGCACACAGAGCCAAGCCTGTGGGTGCTGGGACAGCTGGAACACAGCAAACACCCCAGCAAGGAGCCATCAGAGAGAGAAAAAGAAAGAGAGAGATGGATGGAAATGGTGAGCAGATGGAAGAATGTGGCAAGGCAGCAGTAATTGGGGCTCCCAGGTTGCCTCTCCCCACCCTGTTTGTCCCTGGAAGGTGCAGCAGGGTCCTTTCCACTCACTGCCCTGATTTTTGGAGGGATTCATTGCTTTTGGAGGGATTCGTTGCTTTTGGAGGGATTCATTTCTGGATGCAGCATCCCAGCCCGGAGCACAGGCAGGTCCTGGCAGCTCTGTCCAACAGATGCAGATGTGTGTGTGTGTCCCAGCCTGGTCCAGCCGGGCAGGGCAGCATTTCCAAATGCAGCGCTCAGAAATGGGCTGGAGGAAATTCCTTTGAATTTAGGAGCTGGGAGTGAAGAGGGCAGGTTCATGTCCCTGCAGGGATGTCCTGGGGGTTTAGGACGGGAATTCTGGGCAAGGCACTGCTGAACAGACGGCACAATTGGTTTGCGAGGGCAGTTTCCCATCTGAGCCGAGTTTTCTCTTCTCTTTGGGAAGCAACACCCCTGCTGACGCTTCCCGAGGATGAAATGGCTGCGCGGAGCCCGCGGCTCATTCCCGCTCCTTGCGCTCCCTCTGCAGGAGCGGCCGGGGCTCGGGAGGGGCCGGGGGTCGCTGCCAGCGCCCACCAGCCTGGCACGAACCCTGCCAGGGCTGCCAGGCTGTGACCGTGCTCACAGGCGTCTTATGTCGAAGGAAGAGACGAGGATCTGATTCCATGTTTCAGAAGGCTTGATTTATTATTTTATGATATATATTATATTAAAACTATAATAAAAGAATAGAAGAAAAAGTTTCAGCTCAGAAGGCTGGCTAAGAATAGACAAAGAAAGAATGATAACAAAGGTTTGTTTCTCGGCTCTCTGTCCGAGCCAGTTGACTGTGATTGGCCATTAATTAGAAACAACCACATGAGACCAATCACAGATGCACCTGTTGCATTCCACAGCAGCAGATAACCATTGTTTACATTTTGTTCCTGAGGCCTCCCAGCTTCTCAGGAGAAAAAATCCTAAGGAAAGGATTTTCCATAAAAGATGTCTGCGACACCAGGGAATTCCCATTCCTGGGAATTCAACAGAATGCCTTGAGGTGAATTCCGTGCCCCAGCTCAAAACTGCTCCCCATCACCTCTCCCTGCTCAAAACTGCTCCCCATCACCTTTCCCAGCTCAGCACAGCTCCCCATCCCCTCTCTCTGCCGCCCCAGCTCCCGCTCCCTCTGTAAGCGCAGAGGTTCCCACCCCGTCAGGGTCCAGGCTGCCAAATTCCAGCCTGGAGCGCATTTTTACGGCATGACAGCACTGGGGCCCCGGCAGGAGCCGGCATGAGAGCTCCGGGCGTTCCCCCGGTACCGGGACAGCGGCTCCCGGTGCGCGCCCCCGCTTCCCTCGCTCTGCCCAAATATTCCAAAACATCCTCCTTCCTTCCCCTGCGGCCACAGGGAGCAGAGACACCCTCGGCCCGGCCCGCTCCTCCCCGTCCATCCCCTTCCTTCCTCCCCGCTCCTTCCCAGGCAGCTGCCACGGGAGCGGCTGTGCGAGGAGCCCCGCACAGGTAGCAGGGAGTGCCAGAGCTTGGGGCGAGCCTGCAGCTGCCAAGGTAGGAGGAGAAGGGAGATGAGGGCTGGGAGGCTCAGCCAGAGGCTGGAGGGAGGAGGAGAGCAGGGATGGAAGTGCAGAGCTGTCCCCAGCCGTGGCAAAGCCTGGAGGACACTTTGGGACATAAAGTTCCTGCGGGTGTGCCGTGCAGGGAGATGATGGCACGGAGCTGTGTGTCCATCCCGGGCTCTCCTCCAGAGCTGGCCGGGGTGTGATTGCTGCCAGACCCTGTTGTGGCTCTGTTTGGGTTGCTAAGGAGGCGCTGCCAGAGCCAGACACGACGGGATGGGATGGGATGGGATGGGATGGGATGGGATGGGATGGGATGGGATGGGATGGGATGGGATGGGATGGGACGGGATGGTGTGTGCGGTGTGTGCGATGTGTGCTGGCACACCCTGCTCACACTGCCCACTCTCCCTTGGCACCCTCGGGAATGGGAGATGCCACCACGGGAGAGCTCCGGGCCAGCCAGGGGCACACAGGGAGACACAACCAGGTCCTCCAAGGGCAAAACAGAACCAAATGATCTCCCAAGGTCCAAACTGGTTTAATGTGGTGGTGTTCACAGGGGTCCCAAGACGAGGGAAGAGATGAGAATCTTGGCTCCATGTTTCAGGAGGCTGATGTATTATTTTATGATATATATGTGATATTAAAAGTAAATGATTGTTGGGAAGGATGAAAGTTTGACAAGAAAGTCTCGCAGATATGTGTGCTTGGCAGAAAGGTTTTTAAATGTTGAGGCTGATGAAGGAATAGAGATGGAAGCAAGTTTTGATATAGAAGAAGAGAATTGCTGAGCCAGTCTCACTGGATAACCAAGGAGGCAAAGGGTGTGTTAGTTAGAAGGGGTTTTTATGGCTTAGAGCAAAGGATAAACCCACCCCAAACAAGAAGATGTTTTTACCAAGCAGAAAGAGAGCACAGGCAAACAAGGCAGCAAAGTTACAATGAGAAAAAAGGTCTCAGAATTTTCCACTGCAAGAAAACTGAAAAACAACTTCTGGCTTAAACTGTGATGTACTGACTTTTAGTGATTGGAGAACAGTGACATGAATATGGTAATTACAGTAGTTATGATAGGCTATAGATAATAGTTAAGGTATAGATTGGTTCTGCTGTATGAAGATGCTCAGCAAAGAAAAGTAAATAATGCATTGTAACCAAAACCGAAGGGTCTCCAGGCCTGCCTGCAGCTGGAGCTGACAGCTGTGGGCACAGCTCTGTCACCCACAGCCCTGGGCTGCTGCAATCTCTTAGATAGAACAAACTGCATTTTGGAGAGCCCCTGGAGACCCACATCCCTCATTTAAGCTCTTACAAATGATAAATTAGAACTATACTAAAAGAATAGGAGAAAGGATTTCATCAGAAGGTTAGCAAGGAATGCAAGAATGGAATGATAACAAAATCTTGTGACTGACCAGAGAGCCCAAGCCAGCAGACTGTGATTGGCCATTAATTAGAAACAACAACTTTCCCAGGCCCATGGAAATTTCCATGGAATTAGCACCAGGATAATTATTCCCAGCTGCTCCTGGCCAGCTCCAGTGCTCCTGGGTGTGCTGCAGGAGCCCCACCTGAGCTGAGTTCTGCTACCCAAGAGTGGGACCCCACATCTGGGGCACATCTGGCTGCTCTGTGTGACAGTGGCAGCTCTGGGCAGGGTGCTGTGGCTGTTTAAGGTCCCAGATGGGAAGCAAAGCTTCTCTTGGTCTGCTCACCCTCAGGTGGGTCTGGGGGCTGCTCTGGGGCTCCTGAGGGGTCTGAGCAGCCCCTGGCACTGCCCCAAGGCCTGTGGCTCACAGGTGGTGCCACTGATCCCTCCCGCTGTCCTGAGGGGCTGGAAAAGCTTCATCAGGATTTTTCCTGCTGGTTTGTCAGGTTGAGGGGAACTGGGGAGCGTGGGGAAGGACTCACCATGTGCCCTCAGGGTTTTTGGATTTGGAAACTGGTTTTCTCTGCTGGTGTGCTGCATAAATGTCACTTAATTTAGTTTCCCTCCAGGGTCTGCCAGCAGTTTCCCAGCAATCCCAGTGTGTTTATTCCTCTCAGGGTGGGACCCAGCCAAGGAGGGTGGGGAAAAATTGCCGAGCCTGGAGCCACAGTGTCACATGTCCCCGGCTTGTTTGGCATCCGTGGACATTTATAAATGCTGATTTCTAATGTGTGTGTGCTGCAGCCTTGGCTCCTGGTCAGACTCACCCCTCCAGTTTAGATCCCTGCTCTGACAGGGTTCACTTTTACAGGAAATGCTGAATTCCTGCCACTGAGGGGAGCGATCCTCAGCACGGCAAAGCCTTTTGGAAGCATTTTTAAATTTCTGGGATTCATTTCTGGATGCAGCTTCCCAGCCTGGAGGGCAGGCAGGTCCTGGCAGTTCTGTCCAACAGATGCAGATGTGTGTGTGTCCCAATGGCAGCATTTCCAAATGCAGCACTCAGAAAAGTGCTGGAGGAAATTCCTTTGAAACCAAAGGCACAGGAATGGAAGGGCCAAGCCCTGGGAATTCTGCCTGTAACAGAGCCTGGCCCCACAGGAGGATGCTGTGCAGGGACTGAATGTCCACCCCCAGATGTGAGAAACAACTGCTCACTTTGAAAATTTAAAGAGGTTTTGTTCTTTATGCAAGGAACTTCGTAAATTTGCATTTTCCTATGCCCTTTTTACCATGGCAGAGGTTTCTTAAGTAAAAAAGTTAAAATTCAACACATAATTCTACAAGCTAAAACTTAAATGCTTCATTCACATTGCTAACTCAAGTGAAGGCCAAAAATCTCTATTTCAGTGCCACCAATGGTGCAGGTGCCTGTGACCGTGCTCACAGGGGTTCTTGGATTGGGGAAGAGATGAGGATCTGACTCCATGTTTCAGAAGGCTTGATTTATTATTTTATGATATATATTATATTAAAACTATACTAAAAGAATAGAAGACAGGATTTCATCAGAAGGCTGGCTAAGAATAGAATAGAATAGAATAGAATAGAATAGAATAGAATAGAATAGAATAGAATAGAATAGAATAGAATAGAATGAATAGAATAGAATGATAAAAAAGGCTCTGTCTCAGACTCTCTGTCCGAGCCAGCTGGGCTATGATTGGCCATTAATTATAAACATCTAAGATGGGCTAATCAAAGATCTACCTGTTGCATTCCACAGCAGCAGATAACCATTGTTTACATTTTGTTCCTGAGGCCTCTCAGCTTCTCAGGAGCAAAAAATCTTAAGAAAAGGATTTTTAATGAAAAGATGTCTGCACCAGGTGGCACCAATGGCACAGGCAGGTGCCAGCAGTGCCCAGGCTGCTCACTGGGGTGCAGGCTGTGCCCGCAGCCCTGCCAGGGATTTCCTGGCCTCCTGCAGCAGGCAGGGCCCCACGCCAGGTCCCGCATGGCTGTCACCTGACTCAGCCCCTGTGACCAACCTGGGCACCGACAGCAGCCTCCGAGCTCCCACAGGTAACCCTGGCTCCTACCGGGGCCATCTCGGGGCTCTGGGGGGGTCGGGATGTTGTGGGAGCCCCCCCTGATCACAGAGGGGTCCCCATGGGTGGGCACGGCTGAGGGCACCACCATAGGTAGGAGAGCGGTTGAGCCTGGCCTGGATTTTTTCATCTAAGGAAAGTTTGGTTGGCTTTTTTTGGTTTTTTGTGGTGGTTTTTTTTGGTATTTTTGGTTTTTTTTTTTGGGTTTTTTTTTTTTTTTTTTTTGTTTTAGTTTTTTTTTTTAGGAAGGTGAGAGCTTTCAAGGGCATTGACACTTTTCTGGGCATTGACACTTTTCTTGCCAAGAAGCGCCGCAGCTCCAGCCAGAACAACTTAACTGACAGGGAAAAAAAAAAAAGATATTAATATTCCAGTTTTCAGTTTCTCACAAGTAAAAAGGCTCGGATGTTGTCAGAAACGGATGCATTCTCAGGCACTTTAATTAAAATTACTCCAACCAGCAGCGTCACCTCTGAGCTTTTAAAGTGTGACCTTAAATCTTCTTTCTGTGGAAGGGTCTGGCTGCTCTTGGCATTGGGGCTGTTTGGCTTCCCCTGCATGAGATTTGGGAAGAGTCCTCAGGGGAGAAATCACACCAGCACGTTTATCAGGTGCCCTGGACAAGGGGCTCAGATATGGGAACAGGAGTGACATTTCCTTACTAGTGTGGATGATAAAGAGAACAAACAGCAACAACTCCCCGCCGATGCGAGCGGCACCCAGAGCACCCCCAGTCCTACCCGAGCCCTGCCAGCCCTCCTCTCTCCCTCCCTGTCTCCCTCTTCTCTCCTTCTTTCCCTCTTTCCACTCTCCCTCCCTCTCTCCCTTCCTCCCTCCCTGTCTCACTCTCTGTCTCCCTGTCTGACTTTCTCTCTCCCTCCTCTTTCCCTCTTCTCTGTTCTCTCTCCCCTCTCTCTCCCTTTCTCCCTCCTCTCTCCTCTCTCTCCCCTCTCCCTCCTTCTTCTCTCCCTCTCTCTTTCCCTCCCTGTCTCACTCTCTCCGTCTCCCTCTCTGCCTTTTTCCCTCCCTCCTCTGTCCCTCTCTCTCCTTCTTCCCTCCCTCTCTCCCCTCTCTCTCCCTCCCTCTTTCCCTCTCTCCCTTTCTCCCGCCGTCTCTCTCCTTCCCTTTCTCCCTCTTCTCCCCCCTCTCTCCCTCCCTCTCACCCTTTATCTCCCTTCCTCTCTCTCTCCCTTCCTCTCTCTTTCCCTCCCTCCTCCCCTCCCTCTCTCCTTCCTCTCTTCTTCCTCTTTCCCTCCCTCCCTCCTCTCTCCCTCCCTCTCCTCTCTCTCTCCCTCCCTCCTCTCTCCCTCTCTCCTCCCTTTCTCCATCCCTCTCCTCTCTCCCTCCCTCCTCTTTCCCTCTCTCCCTCCCTCTCTCTCTCCCGGGGTTGGACGCTCCGGGAGCGGCGGAGCGGCGGCAGCGATCGGGGCCATGGGGGCAGCCCAGAGCCGGGACCCCCGAGCCCCCCGGGACCCCCGAGCCCCCCGGGACCGGTGAGTGGAGGGGAAGGGGCCGCTCGCGGTCCGGGTGGGTCCCGATCCCCCCTCCTCGGGCAGCGAACGGACAGCGAGGTTTGATTAGCGGGGAGGAAGTTCCTTCCCCCTGTCCCTCTGTCCGTCTGTCCTTCCCCTCCCTCAACACACCGAACCCCATCCCTGTGCCAGCCCAGCCCAGGGGGAGGCCGGGCTGCCTCGGGACCCCCGGGTTTGAGCTGTCGAGGGTCTGCAGGCTGGGCAGGGCTGTGGCTGCTCCCCACCAGCTGCTCCACTGGGAACTGAACGGGAGACATTGCTGGGATCAAAAGGAAAAGTGGAAATATCTTATCTGTGAATCAACCAAAACATTGCTGAGAACAGAGTGTTTTATTTAAACGGGACCCTGCGAGGCTGTGTGTTTGCAAACAGTGGGCTCAGACAAGGAAAACAAGCACGTTCTGTCCTTGTAACTGCTCAGTCCTGCCTTTATTTCCTGCACTATCTCCTACCTGGACATTAGAGGTGTTTTCAGGTGGAAAATCCATTCCAGTGCTCCCTGCGTGGCTGGAGCTGCTCCTTTCTGCCCCGTTGGACTCAGCTGCTTCTCCTTCCCACCTGTTTGCTCCACCTTGAGCAAAGTTTGTTTTGTTCCTCCCCCCCTTTACCATCTTCCTGGTCCCCTCCCCATGTCCTGGTTGTTGTCCTCACTCTTTGCTGTCCCCATTCCTGTTGCTTGCCCAGGTTATGGGTTAGGGTGTTGTTATGGGTTAGGGTGCTGCCTGCATTTTTTCCCAAAATGACTCATTCTGGAGTAAACTCCGGGATCTAAGGGCCTGACAAACACCTGATAAAAGCATTCCTGCCACATAGCACAGATATTTTTAGCAAAGGGAGCAAAGGAGCTGAAGGGGGAGTCAATAAGCTGCATGATGAAGGCAGCTGCTTGTGTTCATCCAGCATCAGGGTGGAAACGGGGCTGGAGCCTGCTCCTTTTGAAATGAGCTCGCACTCACACAAGCACACCAGCGAGATTAAGCTGTGCTTGGCATTTTTAAAATGCAGGGATAGCAGAGCATTCATTATCCCATCGGTCCTTTTCAGTGCAGCCACAAATGTCTGTATTTATCCATTTGCTGGCAGTCTGCTGGGGAGAGGCAGCTGGAGCCCGGGGCTGGCTGCGGGTGTCCAGCCTCGTGTGTGACAGTTGTGTCCTTTATTTCTATTTCCGTAGCGCTGCTTTGATGGAATGTGCAGCGATGGGAGCTGGCACATCCCAGGCCGGGGAGGGTCCCGGGGGAGCTGAGCTGCTCGGCAGAGCTGTCCCACGCTGGGCACGGCTTTGGAGCTTGGGGGCGCTGCCACAGGGGGGGACAGCGCTCCTGCTGGGATACCCGGGCTCCCTCTGTGCCACCCCAGCTCTTGCTGTGACACCCGGGCTCCTTTTGTGCCACCTGGGCTCCTGCTGTGCCGCTCCGGCTTCTGCTGTGCCACCCCGGTACCTCCTGTGCCACCCCGGGTCCCTCTGTGCCACCCTGGTACCTCCTGTGCCACCCCAGTTCCTGCTGTGCCACCCGGGCTCCCTCTGTGCCACCCCAACTCCTCCTGTGACACCCCGGCTTCTGCTGTGCCACCCTGGGTCACTCCGTGCCACCCCAGCTCCTGCTGTGCCACCCCAGTTCCTGCTGTGCCACCCGGGCTCCTGCTGTCCCACTCTGGGTCCTTCTGTGCCACCCCGGTACCTCCTGTGACACCCAGGTTCCATCTGTGCCACCCTGCTCTTGCTGTGCCACCCTGGCTCCTGCTGTGCCACCCCGGTACCTCCTGTGCCACCCAGGTTCCATCTGTGCCACCCTGCTCTTGCTGTGCCATCCTGGCTCCTGCTGTGCCACTTCGGCTCTTGCTGTGACACTTGGGCTCCTTCTGTGCCACCCCACTCCTGCTGTGCCACCCCAGCTCCTGCTGTGCCACCCGGGCAGATGGCAGAGCCTGAGATGGGAGCAGGTTGGTTTTGTCCGCCTTGAATCCCAAATCCAATTTCAATGCCAGGGCATTGGGTGTCTGTCGTTCTGCTGACTCCGGGCTGTGCCCAGAGGTGCCCAGGCTGAGGCTGTGCCCAGGTCAGGAGAAGCAGAAGCAGCCTCGAGCTCCGTGGCGGTGCCAGCCCTGTGTTCCGGGCCCGGAGAGCTCGGCAGCGCTCGGAAACCCATCCTGGGGAGCCCTCTAGCGAGAGCTGAGCCTGCCGGGCTCCGGGGATGCTGCCGTGCCCGGGACGGGCTCCGGGGGCTGGCACAGCTGGGGGGTACACCGGGATGCTCCGGGATGTGACCCTGCTCACAGGGGTCTCAGGTTGAGGGAAGAGATGAGGATCTGACTCCGTGTTTCAGAAGGCTTGATTTATTATTTTATGATATATATTACATTAAAACTATACTAAAAGAATAGAAGAAAGTTTCTTATCAGAAGGCTGGCTGAAAATAGAAAAAGAAGGAATGATAACAAAAGCTTGTGGCTTGGACTCTCTGTCCAAGCCAGCTGACTGTGATTGGCCATTAATTAGAAACAACCACATGAGACCAATCACAGATGCACCTGTTGCATTCCACAGCAGCAGATAACCATTGTTTACATTCTGTTCCTGAGGCCTCTCAGCTTCTCAGGAGGAAAAATCCCAAGGAAAGGATTTTCCATAAAAGATGTCTGTGACACCAGGATGCTCTGGGATGCTCCAGGTGCTGATCTCTGCTTGATAGAATACGTCAGAATAAAATGCAGCAACAGAAAAATGCTCCTGAAACTCCCTGGACCTCCTCTCCTGCAGGAGATAAGTGTTATGTGGATAAGGTGCTTATTACAAGCTGTGGGGGGGATTTACACAGCAGTGAAATGTGGATTTGGGGTTTTTCAGTGTGCTGATCTTTGGGTTGTTGCCACCTGCCCCTGCTGTCCTTGTGCCCCATCCTGGCATTTCCTACAGTGGGCCAGACCCTGGTCCTGGTGCTCCACTGCAGAGAGGCAGGAGTGGGGAAGAGAAATGAAACCCCCCAAAAGATCTGTTTCTGAGCTAGAAATGTCAGTGCTGGCTGCTGTGCCGTGCCTAGAAAAGCTTGGAAGCCAGAAATAGATGTTGTGCTGCCTAATGAAAGGGCTGAGAAGGAAAATTCCAGGTGCATGCCTTCCCCTGGCCTGGGGCACTGCAGCTCCAAAGCAGGTGTGGCTGTGTGGTACCTGTTCCTCAGCCTCATTCCTGGGGTGGGGAGACACTGAGAGGAATTGTGCACTCTGTGTTTGGGGTCAGGAATTGTGCACAATGTGTTTTTGGGGGTCAGGAATTGTGCACGCTGTGTTTTTGGGGTCAGGAATTGTGCACGCTGTGTTTTTGGGGTCAGGAATTGTGCACACTGTGTTTTTGGGGGTCAGGAATTGTGCACGCTGTGTTTTTGGGGTCAGGAATTGTGCACACTGTATTTTTGGAGTCAGGAATTGTCCCCACTGTGTTTTTAGGGTCAGGAATTGTGCACACTGTGTTTTGGGGTCAGGAATTGTGTACGCTGTGTATTTGGGGTCAGGAATTGTGCACACTGCGTTTTCGGGGTCAGGAATTGTGCACACTGTGTTTTCAGGGTCAGGAATTGTGCACGCTGCGTTTTTGGGGTCAGGCACAGGCTCTGCTGCCAGACTGCCAGCAGGAATTTTATCCCCAGAGTGAAGGTCCAGCTGTTATCCCTGGATGCAGCTGCCTTCCTGCAAGGATAAATATAAAAAGCTAAGCAAGGTTTTGCTTCTTTTTGCAGCTTCTGTGATGACAGGGCTCTTCTAGCTCCAAAATATTTGAGGCTCGTCCTGTTTTCTGTGCAGCAGGGGCCGCTGGAGTCCCCATCCTGGAAAGTGTGAGAATTGTGGGTGGAGTTTTAGGCAGTTCAGAGGCGTCCCTGAGCTTTATTATAAATCAAAGGCGACTCTGACATTGGTGAGGGAGAGAAAATGATGAATCTGACTCTGTGGATATCGGAAGGTTAATGAATTACTTCATTATACTATATTATGTACATTGTATTAAACTGAATTTGCTATGCACTCACTCTTGCTCACACTGCACAGAATCTTGTGACTGTCACCCAACAGTCTTGACACACACACACCATGACTTTGGGTAAACAGTCTCCATGTTGCATTCTACTTTTGCACAAACACAGGCACAGCAAGTGATAAAAATTGTGTTTTCTCTCTCTGAAGTTGAAAAAATGTAAACCCAGAAATATTTTTAAGAAGAATGAAGATAAATATGGGGCTGCATTGCCCTGTGTTTGTGCAGTGACAGCGGTGAGGGAGGTGACAGCAGTGCCAAGGACAGCCCATCCAGCTGCTGCCTGTGTGGGCTGCGCCTCTCTGCCAGCCTGGAAACTGCTGCCAGGTGTTTTTAAGCAGGTCAGCACCCTCCCTGCTCTGCAGGGATGTGTTTGCTGACTGTGCCAAGCAGCGTTTGGCAGGCAGAGCCTGCAGTGTGACCGACAAAGTCAGGTTATCTCCCTGGTGGTGATTCGCAGCCAGGCTGGGTCAGGTGCCAAGCTGGAAAATGCCACTCGAGGCATTTTCTTAATTGCTCCTCGGGAACAGCAGGTGGAAGCAGGATCTGCCCCAGGGCTCTGCAGGGTTCAGTCCTGCTGATCCTGTTCCTGCTGGCTCCTTCCTGGGGTGCTGGGTGGGATTTGGGATTCCTGGCTGGATGCACAAGGGCTGGATGCACTGATGCTTTCCTGCTCTCGTGTGCCCCAGTTCCCTCCTCCAGCAGGTCACACACAGCTCCTTCCCTCTGCAGCAGAGGTGCCTCATCCCTGCCGCTGCTATGCCAGTGCTGCCAAGCTGGAAAATGCCACTCGAGGCAATTTTTAAATTTTTCGTCAGGAACAGCAGGTGGAAGCAGGCTCTGCCCCTGCACTGCTCTGGTATCTTCATGCCCCAGGGCTCTGCAGCCAGTCCTGCTGATCCTGTTCCTGCTGGCTCCTTCCTGGGGTGCTGGGTGGGATTGGGATTCCTGGCTGGATGCACAAGGAGAGGTCCTGGTGCTTTCCTGCTCTCGTGTGCCCCAGTTCCCTCCTCCAGCAGGTCACACACAGCTCCTTCCCTCTGCAGCAGAGGTGCCTCATCCCTGCTGCTGCCGTGCCAAAGCTGCTGCTGCTCCTGCTGCACTCTTTCTCATCTCACGGCTTTCTGATCCCCTGTGAGGTCCCTGCAGAGCTCCTCAGCTGCTCCTTTTGGCTCCAGGGAGGTGGGAAGGGGAAGCAGAGGCAGGAGCAGGATGAGGTCAGGCTGCAGCGTCGCTGCAGCATTGCTCACGCTGATGAGGATCTGATGTAAAATTCATCTGCAGAAATCAGCTCTGCTGCTTCGGAGCGGGGATGTGGGCTGTGCTCTGCTCACGGCAGCCATGGGCAACAGGATGTGGAGCTTCTGCTTTTGCTTCAGAGTCGTGGTTTTGCTTCAGAGTCACGGTTGTGTTTCAGACTCATGGTTTTGTTTCAGACTAACGGTTTTTGGCTAAGCTTCAGTAGGATTCACATATTCCCCTCTTGTTCTGTGTCCTCTACAGCAGCAGGGGATTGTGCAGGGTCCCTTGTCCCCCATGGGATGTAGGGCCAACGTGGTGCAGGGGCTGAGGTGTTCTCAGTGTTCTCTCCTGCCACTGATCCATGCTGGGAACAGGCAGCACCTCAGCTTTGGCTCACCCAGCTTTGGGGAAGCTTAGAAGTGTTGTGGAAAGGGGTAAAAGGTTTTCTTTTTGAGGGGATGGAGAGTGAAAGCACACAGGAATGACACAAATACCTAATAAGGACACCAAGAGAGGGAAGCCTGGAGAAAGGATCCCTGCAGGGAGGTTATTTGAGATGCACAGCGGTGACTACCGAGCCCTTTGAAGCTTCAGACAGAGGCAGCCAGACCAGATGGACAGGTCTGCTGTGGCCCAGGGGCCTCTCTGTCCGTGCAGAGGCATTCCCAACCCCCAGAGCTGCCTGGTGACTCACAGGGAAGCCGTGGGCTCAGCCGGCCATGGAGCCCTTGGTGTGGTCAGCAGCGTTCTCTGCAGTGGGCCAGGCTTTTTCACAGCAGGACAGCTGTCTGTCCATCCTGAGGCCATCCCTGGACAGGGCTAAACCAGTCAGGAGCTGCCAAATGTCACTGCCCGTGACAGATCTGCCCTGGACATTCCTCCCAGTGCTGCTGCAGCACGGTGTCAGTAATGTTATCCTCCTCTCTCTAGCAAGCGTGTGGGAGGTGATGAATTTGGGAGTGGGAGCCCTTGTTAGGGGAAAAAAGTTCCTGAGGGAGGCCAGCAAGGTTGATTTCTGTGGGAACTGCTGGCTGGCATTTTTAAACAACAATAGACTTAATAAATAAATAAATAAACTTGCTGCCACGGAAGGATATAGCATCAGCCAGGGCTGTTGGGGCCGGTATTTCCTTGGAAAGTGGAAAGGACAGGTGTTTCCCTCCTCTTTGGCCCTGCCTGCTGTGTTTGGCTCCTCAGCTCTGGGGAACCGAGGATTCCTTGGGGGAACAGAATCCTCCTTGGGGGAACTGAGGATTCTTTGGGGAAATGAGGATTCCTGGGGGGAATGAGGATTCCTGGGGGAAAATGAGGTTTCCTGGGCGTTGCCCACCTCCAGGGCACTTCCCCACCCGTGTGGGGTCTTCTCGGGCACGTCCAGAGTGGAAAGAATTTGTTCTAGCACAGGTGCAACCAAATCGATGCGGGATAAACTGCCGGGATTGGGTTTCACCGTTCCGTGCCTCTCACGGGGAGGGGGGAAAGCAGGGAAGGCGAGGGGTGACAGCGACGTGCCCGGGCCCTGCTTTTGGGCAGAAATTGGCCAATTTGGGAGAAATTGGCCAAATTAGGAGCTCGCATAGGAAGGAAAAACAGCGGGAGGGTCGGGAGGGGGGCAAGCCGGGGAGCCCCGCGTCCATCCCCGTGTCGGGGGCTGCGGGAGGCGTTCGGGGGGTTCGGGATCGGCCCCTCCCCAGGGCGGGGGAGCCCCGTCTCCATCCCCACGTCCACCCCCGTGTCCATCCCCGCGTCGGGGGCTGCGGGAGGCGTTGGGGGGGTTCGGGATCGACCCCTCCTCGGGGCGGGGTATCCCTGTGTCCATCCCCGCTGCGGGGCTCCGGGAGGCGTTGTGGGGGTTCGGTTGGCTCGGCCCCTCCCCGGGGCGGGCGCTCCCCGCCGGCAGTGCCGCGGTGCGGGGGCGGGCGGCCCGAGCGGAGCGGAGCGGGGCGCGATGGGGGCGGCGCGGCCGCAGTGAGCCCGGCGGGGAGCGGAGCGGAGCGGGCACGGAGCGGGCACGGAGCGGGGCCGATGGCGTTCAGCGCCTGGCAGATCCTCTCGCCGGTGCAGTGGGCCCGCTGGACATGGTCTGCGGTGCGGGGCGGGGGCAGCCCCGAGGAGGGCGACGGGGCTGCTGGCGAGGAGGAGGATGATGATGATGAGGAGCAGGACCCGCCGGCGGGGGGCTCGGCCCTTGGCTTCAGGCAAGTCACCCATGGCCCTTTCCCTTCCTTGCGCGTTCTCCCCGGCCCTGTCCCCATCCTCCCTTCGCTCGCTGCTTGGCTGCCGGGGATCCCGCACCACACCGGGGCTGGGGGGATCAGGAGCCGCTCCCCGGAGGATGCCGGGGTTGGGGATCAGGAGCCGCTCCCCGGAGGATGCCGGGGTTGGGGATCAGGAGCCGCTCCCCGGAGGATGCCGGGGTTGGGGGATCAGGAGCCGCTCCCCGGAGGATGCCGGGGTTGGGGGATCAGGAGCCGCTCCCCGGAGGATGCCGGGGTTGGGGGATCAGGAGCCGCTCCCCGGAGGATGCCGGGGTTGGGGATCAGGAGCCGCTCCCCGGAGGATGCCGGGGTTGGGGGATCAGGAGCCGCTCCCCGGAGGATGCCGGGGTTGGGGGATCAGAGCCTCTCCCCGGAGGATGCCGGAGCAGCCGGGCTCGCTGCGTGTCCTTGGAGGCCCGTGCTGTGTGCTCAGAGCTGGCTGAAAGCCTCCCGCAGGGCTGGGGAGCACAGGCCGATGTGCCGATGATGTTTCACCTGCTCTCCCTTCTCCCTTTGCCAGCATGGCCCGCAGCGAGGGGATGCCCGCGGCCAGCCTGGGGCCTGGCTGGAGGATTTCAGAGGTAGCCTTGAAAGCCGTAATTCCTCACTCTTTCCCCCCTTTCCTCGGCAGCTCGGACTCCACCGATAATTTTGAGACCCCTGAAGCACAAACACCGGCCTGCTCGCCCCTCAAGGAGTTCTGTGAGCCCCCAGGATCGCCAGAGCCTGAGGCCAGGAGCCAAGGTAAAAAGAGTGCACATTCTGCTCTTGGTGCTCTGCTCCGGTGGCAGAAAGGCAGGGTGGGGTCAAGGAGTGAAATTCTCTGACTTTGAGTAATGCCTGGCACACTTTTGGTGGTTAACGGCCTGGACAGTTCAAATGCCAGGGCTGGGCTGGGCGCCCCACAAGGAGCTGTGATGGGGGACTGGGAGGAGTCCCAGAGTGCTGTTAGATTATTTTATCGGTTAAACGTTCCTCTGACACTTCCTCTGCAGCCTGGGGGCTGCTGCTGGCTGTTGGGACCTTGCTCATGTGTCCCTCACCCCTGGCTCCTGCTCAGCAGTGACAAAATGCCATTCTGTGTCCCCCACGCTGGTCAGTGGTATTTCATTGGATTGATTCAGTATTTCATTTGATTCAGTGGGATTTCACTGCACAGGCCATTTTACCTTGCAGTTAGGTGCCAGCTGTCCTCACTGTTAAAAATACAAGAGCTTAATGCTGCTAAACCCCATTTTTTGAGGAATTGCAGGGGATCTGCTCTAGGAAAACTCAGCTGGGAACTTTGTGTGGGGCTGGTTTCAGAGCACATGGGCTTGGTCCAGACCATGGGTGCTTCTGTGCAGGAGCCCAGGCACAGGATGCTGTGGCTCTCCATCTCCAGATGTTGTTCTGCTTTGGGTGCTCATCCATCCCTGTGAAAAACTCATTTTTGTCTGCTGTGAGCGCTCTGTTCATGCTTCCAGTAATCACAGCTCTTGGAATTATCCTTTTAAGAAGGGATGATAGAGACATCTTTACTTTGGGGATAATGCCTGGGAAAGGGGGGGAGAGATCAAGGCTTTCCTAGCAGGTAGGAGGATCATTTCAGGGTGTCACTGTTCCCCTTGTCCTGGGATGAGCAGCTCCTGCTCAGCACTGAGGGAGTATCTGCTGCTGCACACAAAGCTCCCACTGTTCTGCACACGGGGGCATGATCTCCAGCAAAAGCTGTTTTTCTGTGCTGCCTGGCAGACAGTGGCATGTTGGGGCCAGCAGAGCCAAACTGGTGCCACCACACTTGGCTCCAGCCCTTCCCTGTCTGTGGCTGTGCCTGTTCAGATTGTCTGGAATGGTGGAGAGAAGGGATTCTCTGGCTGTGGGTGGCTTTGCAGTGTGCAGAAAGCTGTCACACCACCAGTGCAATCCCTGTGTTAAGGCCTCATTTTTGCATTTTGCTGCTGCACAGACCCTTGGGTCTGGCTGCAGCTGGGTTGCAGCAGGGATGCAATCCCTGAAATGGCTGCTTGGCCCTGCTGGGCTGTTTGGGGCGGTGCCAGGGCTGCACCTGGGGGCAGGCACTGCACCCCTGGCCTTGAGGGACTGTCTGCTCTGTGTTTGCAGTCTCACCCTGCCTTGGGAATAAATAGAGTGAGGAATGACACAAGCTGTGGCTGCAGGGCTGGCTGCTCCATGCACAGCCAGGAGGTGACCTGGGTGTGTTAAACCTTGGCCTTGGGGACAAAAATTCAGCCTTGGAGGGAGCTGGAGTGAAGGTTTGTGCTCACTCAGGATCACTCAGTTTCTTCTTGTGGTCTTGGATGGTGGGATTAATTCTTGCTGGAGTTATCTG
Source organism: Zonotrichia leucophrys gambelii (assembly GCF_028769735.1). NCBI lineage: Eukaryota > Metazoa > Chordata > Aves > Passeriformes > Passerellidae > Zonotrichia > Zonotrichia leucophrys. The sequence continues at coordinate 2,358,563 of NC_088191.1, read as the reverse complement.
CAGTCATCTGCCAGTAGATATTTTGCACTCCAGGGCTGGCTGCTCCATGCACAGCCAAGAGATGACCTGAGTGTGTTAAACCCTGTTTAATTCAGCCCTGGAGGGAGCTGCAGTGAGGATTCTTCCCACTCAGGATCACTCAATTTCCTCCTGTGGTCTCGGCTGGTGGGATTAATTCTATCCCATTCTTGCTGGAGTTATCTGTAGTCATCTGCCAGTAGATATTTTTCACTCTAGGGCTGGCTGCTCCATGCACAGCCAAGAGATGACCTGGGTATGTTAAACCCTGTCCTTGGGGACAAAAATTCAGCCCTGAAGGGAGCTGCAGTGAGGGTTCTTCCCACTCAGGATCACTCAATTTCTTCTTGTGGTCTTGGATGGTAGGATTAATTCTTGCTGGTGTTATTTGCAGTCATCTGCCAGTAGATATTTTTCACTCCAGGGCTGGCTGCTCCATGCACAGCCAAGAGATGACCTGGGTATGTAAACCCTGTCCTTGGGGACAAAAATTCAGCTCTGGAGGGAGCTGCAGTGAAGGTTTGTGCCCACTCAGGATCACTCATTTTTTTCTTGTGGTCTCGGATTAATTCTATCCCATTCTTGCTGGAGTTATCTGCAGTCATCTGCCAGTAGATGTTTTGCACAAGGAAAAGTAGATATTGGAGTTATCTGCAGTCATCTGCCAGTAGATGTTTTGCACAAGGAAATGAGCAGAAGCAGCAGATCTGGAGCCATCAGAGCTGCGAGCTGCCCTGATGCAGGGCACGTGTTTTCCAAGAGATGACCTGGGTGTATTAAACCCTGTCCTTGGGGACAAAAATTCAACCCTGGAGGAGGCTGCAGTGAAGGTTTGTGCCCACTCAATTTCTTCTTGTGGTCTCGGCTAGTGGGATTTATTCTATCCCATTCTTGCTGCAGTTATCTGTAGTCATCTGCCAGCAGATATTTTGCACAAGGAAAAGCAGATATTGGAGTTATCTGCAGTCATCTGCCAGTAGATGTTTTGCACAAGGAAAAGCAGATATTGGAGTTATCTGCAGTCATCTGCCAGTAGATGTTTTGCACAAGGAAATGAGCAGAAGCAGCAGATCTGGAGCCATCAGAGCTGCGAGCTGCCCTGATGCAGGGCACGTGTTTTCCGGTGCGTTAGCAGCATCCTCCCTCTGATGCTAATTCTTAACAGAATGGGTTTAAAAATAGCCCAACGGCTGTTGAACACCGACAGAAAGCTGCGGTGGGGCTGAGCTGGGTGTGTGGGGCAGATATCCTGTGCTGGGATGGGAAGTGTGTGACTCACAGCTGAGCACAGAGGGGCTCTTCTGGCACAGGGATGGAAAGGGCTCTGAGCCTTTGCTGCCAAGTTCTCCTGGTTGGTTTGAGGGATGGCGTGTTGGAAAGCCGTTTCAGTCGGTGTTTGTGTTTAATTTCAGCCCGAGGAAGACAAGCAAAGCAATTAAAATGCAGAGGCACAACGCGTCTGTTACTGCGGTGCCAGACTGCCCTGCCTGCTTTGCTTTAGAAAGTAAAAAAAATTCTGTTTTCACTTTGTAGCATCCCCTGCAGGTGCTCAGCTGGGTGTGGAGCAGGTTTGCAGCCTGAGCACAGCCAGGACAGTGGGTGTGGGTGAGATCCAGCTTGTCCTGTGCTGGGTTTGGGACAGAGCCTGGGGTCTGTGTGTGTGTGCCATGCTCTGACAGTGTCCAGAACTGTCAGGGTGCAGAGGTGGGACAGGATTGTGTTTGGGTTTCCCTTAGACAAAGCAAGGAATGGTTGTCGTGGTGTTCACAGGGGTCCCAGTACGAGGGAAGAGATGAGAATCTTGATGCCATGTTTCAGAAGGCTGATTTATTATTTTATGATATATATATTATATTAAAAGAAAATGATATATTAAAACTATACTAAAAGAATAGAAGAAAGGATTTCATCAGAAGGCTTGATAGGAATAGAAAGGAATGGTAATAAAATCTTGTGACTGACCAGAGTCTGAGCCAGCTGACTGTGGTTGGCCATTAATTAAAAACAACCACATGAGACCAATCAAAGATGCACCTGTTGCATTCCACAGCAGCAGATAATTATTGCTTTTCTTTTTATCTGAGGTTTCTCAGGAGAAAAATCCTGGCAAAGGGATTTTTCAGAAAATATCATGGTGAGAAATGATGAATTTGACTCTATGTTTTTAGAAGGCTAATTTATTATGATATAGTATGATGTTATAGAATGTTATACTAAAGAATACAGAGAGAATACAGACAGAAGGCTAAAAATACAATAATGAAAACTCGTGGCTCTTTCCAGAGCTTTGACACAGCTTGGCCCTGATTGGCCAAAGAGTCAAAACACTCAGACTAGAAATTTAATTAAACAACTACTTGTTGGTAAACAATCTAAACACATTTTAAAGGAGTAAAATGCAGGAGAAGCAAATCAGATAATTATTGTTTTCTTTTTCTGAAGCCTCTCAGTTTCCCAGGAGAAAAATCCTGAGCAAAGGGATTTTTCCAAAAAAATTGTGAATCCCACAGGATGGGCCACGTCAGGGTCACCTCTTTGGGATGCTGTGGAAGGGGCAGAGCTGCGTGTGGTCCGTGGCTGCCAGCCCGCCTTCTCCTGGGCTGCTGAGCTCAGATTTGGCCCAGAGGGAGGATTTGAGCAGTGACAGGGCTGGGGGACAGCTGCAGGAGTGGGGGACAGGCTGGTTTCCCTGGCACGAGCCACGAGCCAAGGGGAGTACGTGCGGAGCCAGCAGGGCTGCTCACAACGTGCCTGCCTGGGGCTGGGGATGGGGGAGAGCTCGGGAGGAGCAGAGAGCATTCAGGAGGAGCAGGGAGAGGTGCAGGGCTGGGAATGGAGGAATGCTCAGGAGGAGCAGGGAGAGCTCAGGAGGAGCAGGGAGAGCTCAGGAGGAGCAGGGAGAGCTGCAAAAAGAGCAGAGAGAGCTGAAGGAAGAGCTGGGGATGGGATTGGGGATGGGGGAGAGCTCAGGAGAAGCAGAGAGCATTCAGGAGGAGCAGGGAGAACTGCAGGGATGGGGATGGGGGAGAGCTGCAGCATGAGCTCAGGAGGAGCAGGGAAAGCTCAACAGGAGCAGGGAGAGCTGCAGGAAGAGCAGGGAGAGCTCAACAGGAGCAGGGAGAGCTGCAGGCACGGTGCTGGGCTTGGGGAGAGCTCCCTGGATGGAGCCAGGGCTGCACTGAGGTTTTGCCAGGGCTGGGCAGCTGTGGGAGCCCGCAAGGAAGGGGTTTCTGCTTTCTGCATCCTGTGTAATTGTTCCTGCTGCTGTTGGAGGCAGAAGAAATGTAGACGGGGAGGAACTATGGGAAACCCCCCCTGAGCTTGCAGCAGGGATATTTCTGCTGTAAAAGATTTCCAAAACCAGCACCTGAGCCTGCCTCCTCCCTCCCAGTATAGCCCATTTCCTCAGACTGGCTAAAGGAGGGGCTGAGCAGCTGAGCACCCCTGGGTGCAGAAAATGATGGAATCACAAAGCTGGAGAAGCTGGCTGGGTGCTCCTTTTGCTTTTTGTGTTTAAACCATTCTGAGCCATGGCCACACGCTCCTTTCCTCCCCACCCTGGAGACACCATGGAGAGGCAGTTTGTGTGCTGGCTGCTTGTTATTCAAGGAGTAATTACTCATTGCTTGGGTTAGAAACCAGGATGGGCTCATGCCTGTGAGAGCAGCAGCTGCCAAACCTTCTGCTGGGAAGGCAAAATGCACTTAAATAGTCCTTTTGCCCTGACTTTGAAGTCTGTTCTTCTATTCAGGGCTGTCTCAGGAAGGCTTCAAACAGCTGAGCAGCACAGCAAGTGTAATAAAGTTTTCTTTGGGGTCTGTTAAGGAGGTTTTCCTGGTTCCTAATGATGGGAAGGCCTGCCAGGCTCTGCCTCAGACTGTTTCCTGGCTGCACTCCAAGTACTCATCCACTGGATTTGTGTTTACTGATGCATTTTCTGGGGCATCAAGGCAACGTCTACTTGGAGGGAGTTGCTTTTTTTTTGCAGTCAGAGGAATCATTTTTGCAGTCTCAGGGAGCACACAGACCCTCATGATTCATTTCCATGGCTTTTAGCATCTTGGGGATCAATTATGCTAACCACGAGCCATCCACTGAGTCAGGATTGTTGGCTCCACGTCCTGGATCAGCCCTGGGAGCAGATATTTGCCTGATTCCCTGTTCCTCTGCCAGCCTGGCTCTGTTACCAGCACACATGAGCTGGTTGCAAATGCCCGGTGGTAGGAAAATGTAAGAGCCGAAGTGAGAGATGTGGGACTCCGGGGGCTCTCCAAAATGCAGTTTATTGTATACAAAATGCAGTTTATTACCTCAGAGAGGTTACCTCCACATCCCTCATTCAGGCTCTTACTAATGGTGCTCCACATTGGGTGCCACTGTGAGAGCTGAAATGAGAGATGTGGGACTCCAGGGACTCTTCAAAATGCAGTTTATTGTATCAAAAATGCAGTTCATTGTATACAAAATGCAGTTTATTCCATCCAAGAGGTTACAGCGGTCCAGGGCTGTGGGTGACAGAGCTGTGCCCACAGCTGTCAGCTCCAGCTGCAGGCAGGCCTGGAAACCCTTTGGTTTTGGTTTCAATGCATTATTTACTTTTCTTTGCTGAGCATCTTCATACAGCACAACCAATCTATACCTTAACTATTATCTAAGCCTTGGCACAGCTGCATCACAAGCCTGGCTCTGGGTGCTTGGTGGGTGCAGCTTTCAGGGTGCCCCAGTAGATAAAAGATCTTTCTCATCCCTTGATGTCAAAGAAAAGATTAAACAGTAAAAGGATTGAGGGGAAAGGATTGGAGATTAAGTCATGGATCAGGATTTGTCATTAGAAGATGCTGACAGTCTGGAGGGCCTGCTGTGACACAGCAGGGTTTGTGCAGGTGGAGAGGAGCTGGTGTGGGGCAGGAGTGTCCAGCCCTGCAACCCCCAAATCCCTCCTGCTGCCACATTCTGCTCCTTCCCTGAGCTCACCTTCCCATTCCCCTCCTCCCTGGGGCCTGCTGCCTCACATTTTGTGCTGCTGTCTCATGCTGTGCATCCCTGAACTCTTCTCATTGATTTTTAACTCTGCCCAAGCGAGCAGTGACTCCTTGTGGTGTGGCAGGAGGGAAGCTGAGCTGTGAGTCAGTGAATCCCCCATAAAATCCAACCCTAGAGCAGCAGTGAGGGGGGAACAGAAACTCCTCTGGAGGGGAGTGCACTGCAGGTTGTCACAGACATCTCTTATGGAAAATCCTTTCCTGAAGATTTTTCCTCCTGAGAAGCTGGGAGGCCTCAGGAACAAAATGTAAACATTGATTATCTGCTGCTGTGGAATGCAACAGGTGCATCTGGGATTGGTCTCATGTGGTTGTTTCTAATTAATGTCCAATCATGGCCCAGCTGGCTCAGACTCTCTGTCCAAGCCACAAACCTTTGTTGTTATTATTCTATTCTATTCTATTCTATTCTATTCTATTCTATTCTATTCTATTCTATTCTATTCTATTCTATTCTATTCTATTCTATTCTGCTCCATTCCATTCTTAGCTAGCCTTCCGACGAAACCTTTTCTTCTATTCTTTTAGTATAGTTTTAATGTAATATATATCATAAAATAATAAATCATGGAGTCAGATCCTCGTCTCTTCCCCAACCCAAGAACCCCTGTGAGCACGGTCACAAAGGTCAGGGTTTAGCAAACATCTCTTTTTCTCTTTCCAGAGCCAGGTGGCCATGGTGACCTGCTGGTAGGGGAAGCCCACTGGCACAGCTCGCCTGGGAAGCCCCCCAAAGATGAGGCCCAGCCAGAGACTGGAGCCCCTACAGCCAGTTTGGATGCTAAAGGGGAAACTGAGCCCGACAACTCACCCCTGATTCAGCCCTTGGGCTGCCAGGCTGACCCTGGGCACTCTGCTGGGGAGCCTGTGCCCCACGTAGGCACTGCCACCATGCCAGCAGGCGACACTGGCACGGGGCTGCTGGAGCTGAGGGGTGATGCCCTGGGCCAGGAGCAGCTCGGGAAAGGGAAAACACCTTCATTGGGGAGGAAAACAGATGAAACCACAGAGGAGACCCAGCTTGAGCAGCACGAGAGGAGTGTGAGCCCCTGCCAGCTGCAGAGCTCTGCCCCAGCAGCCCCACAACGCCTCCCCCATCCCAGTGAACTGGGGGGGGACCCGGCTCTGGAGGCCCCAGGGCAGGTCCTGAAACCTGGGGCTGATTGTACAGAGAGTGTGGAGGCCAAGCCATCTTCACCCAGGAGGGGCAGCAGGATCCCAGCCAGCAAGCTGACACCCAGGAGACGCAGAGAGTCCCCCAAGAGAGCAGCTGAGGATGCAGAGAGGGGTCCCACAGAGCCACCCCCAGCCCGGGGCTCCTCCCAGCTGGCTCCCAGCCTCAGCTCTCACAGTGGCAGCTCAGCACTGCAAAACTCACCAGTTCTCCCCAAGGGCTCTTACCAGTTTGACCCCAGTAACTTTGACTCCATGGATCCATTCAAGCCCACCAAGACTCTTGCCAACTGTGACCCTGACTCCTGCTCCACTGCAGACAACAGCCTCAATGAAATCCTGGAATCTCAGACCCTGGAGCTGCAGGATGATGCCCTGAAAAGCAGAGACTCCCCCAAGAAGCCCAAGTCACGCCTGATAACGTGAGTGCCAATGTCAGAGCTGGGGCTGCAGCCCCCCTGTGCTCCCCACGGGCAGGCAGAGCTGCACTGGTGGTGGTGATGGAGGAGATGATGATGGTGGTGATGGAAGAGTTGATGGTGGAGGTGATGGAGGTGGTGATGGAGTTGATGGAGGTGGTGGTGATGGAGGAGGTGATTGATGGTGGTGATGGAGGAGTTGATGGTGGAGGTGATGGAGGAGCTGATGATGGTGATGGAGAGGTGATGGAGGGGTGATGAAGGTGGTCATGATGATGGTGATGATCATGGAGGAGTTGAAGGTGGTGGTGATGGAGGAGGAGGTGATGGAAGTGGTGATGATGGTGATGGTCATGGAGAGATGATGGAGGTGGTGATGGAGAGATGGTGATGGAGATGATGATGGTGGTGATGGAGAGGTGATGATGATGTTGGCTGTGCTCCTGCCCTGGTGATGCTCCTGCCCTGCTGGTGCTCCTGCCTTGGTGATGCTCCTGCCTTGGTGATGCTCCTGCCCTGGTGCCTCCTGAGCCAGCCCCAGGTCCTGCCATGCACCTCAGGCTCTGCTGTTGACTCAGTTTTCTCCTCCTGTGCCTGTCAGTCCCATTGTGGGAGCAGAGGGACAGGAGTTCTGGAGCAGTGCCAGTGTCCTGAGTCCCAAGGGAAGGCTGGATTGGGACCTGCTTGCAGGGTCACCTCTTTGGAAACCCTTTGAGGGTCCATCTGGTGGCTCAGGGTGTAGATGTGGTGTCAGAGGAGCCCTCAGGGGAGGCTGGAACTGATGTGTTTGCTGGACTTGTGCAGGACCAAGCACACCCTGGTGGATGCAGGTGTGGTCGGTCAAATTAGCTGAGACATTTTGTGAGCTGCCACCAAGTTTGTGTTTTATGTCAGAGGAAGAGAGCAGGTTGGACAGGCAGTCTCTCACTCTGCAGTTGGATTCTCCAGTGAGAAAATCAGATAGTGGGTTTTAACAGGGAAAGAGAAAACCTCACAGGCAATTTTTTTTTTTTGTTTTGAGGTTTGTGTTTGGATCTCACCCTGCTGCTGTGGGCAGCATAGGCAGGATCAGAGTGTCCCATGTGTGTGTGTGCCTTCCCAAAATCTGAGCTAGGCAGCTCCCTGTGCTTCTCAGAGCAGAGTTAACATCCAGGTCTTTTCACACACTCTTCTTCTCTCCATCTGTCTGTCTCTCTCCTTGTCCGTGCTTTGGTGCATCAGGACTACTGAGCAAGTGAAATTTCTCTGTTTTCTGTTGTAAGTACTCTCTCCTGTACTCCTTTCCTTTTCCTTTGCTGTTCTTGTCCTCTCTCTGGGTGTGTGCTGCCCCTCTGGTCTCCATGGCATGCTGGCTCCTTCTGCCCTTTGACTTGTGCTCTCTGCTGTGTGGTTGGTGTGGTGGGGTCCCCAGGGTGGCCTGGCCTGGTGTGAGGGAGGAGAGGAGAGCTGAGCTTAGCTGGGCTGAGTTTAGCTGAGCTGAGCTGCACTGGAGGCACACACCCGTGCTTGTCCTCGCAGCATGCCGCCTTGCAGCATCTTCTGATGGTGGACAAATGCTCAAAACCTTCAGCAGGTTTTTGTGCAATCCAGAGCTGTTGTCTTCGTGCTGGGGAGGGGCTCAAGCCAGCTACCGGATACCTGGCACAGGAGAGGGTGCAGAAAAGAGGAGGGTGAGGACATGAGGGGGGAGCTCAAACCAGCAGCCAGGTGATGGGACAACCCTGGCACAGGAGAGGGTGCAGAAAAGGAGGACATGACAAGTTTGTCTTGCTCGTGGCAGGGCATGAGGGAGGAAACCTGTGCAGAGGGATTCTTCAGTGTGATCCAGGCGTGCGTGGCAGCGTGCAGAGCCAGCTCTGTGTGCCCCTCATGCTCTGCTGGGCTGGGCTGGGCTGGGCTCTGCCAGGGGCTGGGGGCAGCTCCATGGACATGGCAGCAGCTCCTGCAGTGCTGCTGGAGGCTTTCCCTGTGCCTGGAGGCTGGGATCCCTCCCCACGGATCACACGAGCTGTTCCAGCTCAGCAAGCATCTCCTGAGGGGTCAGACATAGCCATGAGGATGGGAGGTCCCTGAGTGTGGAGTGTGAGGGGTTGAGATGCAGGAGAAGAGCTCCTGTTGTCCCCCCATGTTCCCACTGGGGCCGTGGGGATGCGGCTGTGCCTGCAGCCCTGTGCAGATGGATGGGTGTCTTCAGGGACATAGGATGAATTTCCAGGGACAGCCTCCTCCCTGAAGGGCAAGGAGATCACCTGCAAGACCTTGTTGGGCTAAAGATCCCACCTGAGGGGCCCTTCTCCTTGGGACAGCATTTGTGCCATGTGGAGCATTTGTTTGAGGCACAGCACCTTGCCCTGGCTGTGCTGGCCTGACTCACTGGGAGATGTGGCTGCTGTGGAGAAGTCCCAGACAAACTTCCAACTGCAGGGACAGGCCATGAGACAGCCTGGACATGGTTCTTCCTGCAGAAAGTCGACTTGCACCAAAGCCTGGGGTGCTGTGGTGCTGGACGCACAGGGCAAGGGAGATCCTTCTGTGCCAGCTCCTTGGCAGTGCCTCTCTCCCCATCAGCCTCTTGGGCTCCTTGCTCTGCTCCTTACCTTCCTCAGGAATAAACAGCTCACAGACAAACCCAACTCCTGTGTAGTTGTGTCTTTTGTTTGCCTGTTCCTCCTGTCCCTCCCAGCAGCCGCTCTGCCTCAGTGTTCACTGGTGAGTGGGGTGCTGGCACGCCGTGGGTGCAGGGCTGGTGCTGGGACTGCCTCCCCCTGCTTGGGCTGTCTGGCACTCACCCCACACCCCCCTCGCTGCCCCTGAGCCCCCCTGAGCTGCTGCTCCTCTCTCTGCAGGAGTGGATGCAAGGTGAAGCAGCACGAGGCGCAGCAGCCCCTGGCCCTGGACATCAGTGCTCAGGTAGGGGGGGTGAGACCCCAAAACTGGGCTGGGGAGGGCTGGGCTGGCTGAGCCTCAGGCTGGCATCTTCCCTGAGGGCAGTTCCTGAGGATGGGAAGGTGTTGGGGAAGATGAAACAGGAAAGCCTTATAAACATGATTGTCTGGCAAAAGATTTTGAGAATATAGAAACTATAAGCGAGATTGAAATGAAAGCAAGCTTTGAGATCCCTCAGTTACTGAACAACTGGAAAACAATGGTGTGGCTGGCTGAAGGTGATCCCCTTTTGATGGAACAACACCCTCTGCTTGCAGACAGCTCCAAGGGTCAGAGCAGACCCTACAGCTTGGCAGAAGGGCCCAAAGAGGAGTTTTTAGGGTTTAAAATGTAACACAGTGTGGTAATGTAATGATTCTTATAGGCTGTATGGAAATGCTGTAGGATTTGTATCTTGTACTGGATTGGTTGGTGAGAATCAGAATATTCAGCACAGAAGAAGATTTATTGTGTTGGAATGGGAACCTCGCTTTCTTACCCTTTTACTCTCTTACCCTCTCATCCTCTCTCATCCTCTTTACCATGCTTTTGCCTTCTTTCTCTTTACACTCTCTTTACCCCTCTCTTCTCTCGGGCCTGCTCTGAGCTGTGGCTGCAGCTCCCAGCAGGGCCCTGCACTTGGCCCTTTGCAATAAACCCCAAATTCCACCATCTGGCTGCAAAGATCTCTCATCTCCCTCCATCCCCACCGTCCTACCCCCAACACTCCTACAGGAAGGGAGGCAGGAGCAGCTCACCTGTGGATTTTAAGATTTCCATGCTTTCTGTGCAGTATCAGCAGCTCACCTGGTGGCCTGACCCCTGCAGATCGTGCCTAACTGCGTGTTTTGGTCGTGCAGGATGAAGGAGTGTTGATCTCAGAGCTCCCAGACATTACAAACCGGGATGGCCGTGCCACTGATGAGGAGAAGTTGGCCTCCACCACCTCCGTGCAGAAACCAGCAGGGCTGGAGAAGAAGGCAGAGGCAGAAGATGACCTGGAGTACTTTGAGTGCTCCAACGTGCCTGTGTCCTCAGGGAAGCACAGACCAGAGGCAGGTGAGGAGCACCCTGCTTGCCTTCAGCCCTGGGAATGTGCTGTGGGAGCCTCTGGCAAGGATTTGGTGCTGCAGCCTCATCAGAGTGATTTATTTGCACTGACAGAGCTAAAGGCTGCTGCAGGTTCTCATGGAACCTCCTATTGCTTCCCTGCTGTTTCCAGTGTGGAAAACCACGGTCCAGGCTGTGTTTGTTTAGATTTTGTGCACAGAACTCTCCCTATGATGCTGTGGGCGGATGTGGGGTGAATTTGGGGGATTTAGGGTCAGGTCAGGGAGATTTGGGTGTTTTAGGGTCATTTCAGGGGATTTGGGGTCAGTGAGTGTGGAACCCGAGGGCCACGAGGAGGAGGAGGATTTTGGGGGTTTGGGGTTGGTCCAGGGGGATTTGGGGTGATTCAGGGTTCCCCCCACCAGTGCTCACTGCTGAGCAGAGCAATTTTCCCTTCAGAGCATGGACCTGGAGTCCTGGCACAGGGCTGTGCTTGATGGAGATCTCACAATGCCCACACAGACCCAATTATTGCTCCTGGTGGAATTCTGCCCTCAGTTTCCCTCATAATTAGCCTCTCTGCCCAAGCCATTACAAAATAATTAAAAGCCAGGCCAACATGGCAATTAATCAATAGGCAAGCCCTAGGTGCAAGCAGGGGAAATCACCACGGGGGGGTTGCAGCCTCCCTTTGCAGGAACCCATTAATCATTTCTGCTGAGGGCTGTGCTGGGCTGCCAGCTCCATGAGAATGGTGCTTTGTCCTCAGGGGAGGAAAATCTGAGAGCCAGGGGAGAGGCTGGAGGCTCTGTGTGAGCATCTCCTGTTCCAGAGCTCTCCTGGAGCACCAGGGATGGGGAGTGCTGGTGCTCTGGGGTGCTCTGAGCAGCTGCTGAGGTGCAGAATGTCCTGTCCCAGCTTGGGGACATGGGCACAGCTGAGCTGCCACCACATGGTGGGACATGGGCACAGCTGAGCTGCCACCACATGGTGGTTCCAGCTTGGGGACACGGGGACAGGCTGAACTGCCACCCCATGGTGGGACATGGGCACAGCTGGATTGCCACCACATGGTTGGACATGGGGACATAGGCACAGGCTGAGCTGCCACCAGAGGGGAGTGTTGGTTCCCACTCCAGGAATGCAGGGTACATCTTGTGGCACCTGGGGACAGGGTTTAATGGTGTCCTTGCTGGGGACTCCGTGGTCTTGGAGAGCTTTTCCAACCAAAATGATTCCAGCAGGGAGCTGGGGGCAAAGACACCTTTGGGAGGGGGAGCTTAGGGGATGGGGAGGCTCAGAGGGATCCTCCTCTGTCTCAGAAAATCTGTGTGTGCCCCAGGGTGCTGTTTCCAAATCAATTAAAGGTTGTGTTTCGTTGTCTTTAGGTTTTGAAAAGGAGCTCTGCAAGCAGATGGAAAAGGGAGGGCCTGGCATCTTCCCTGTGAGTGCCTCTCTCTTTTCTCTTTTCTGAAACGAGTTTCTCTGGGAGGTAAAATTCCTGACAGGCCCACGCAGGGACTTGATAAAAATAGCAGAGATTTCCCAGCAGGCCTGGAGGAGCCTGGCAGAGACAGATCCATTCTGGGTGGGCAAGAGGAGGGGGAGAGGGAGGGAGGGAGGGAGTGACAGGCAGGACAGTGCTGGGGATGGACAGGAACAGGGCTGGAGACAGGGAGGGAGGGGACAGGAGCAGGGCTGGGGACAGGGATGACCAATGCTGGGGACAGAAGGAGCAGAGCTGGGGACAGGGATGAGCACTGTTTGGGACAACGATGAGCATTGTTGGGGACATGTGCAGTGCTGGGACAGGCAGGAGCAGGGCTGGGGACAGGGATGAACAATGCTGGGGACAGGAACAGGGCTGGGGACAGGAGCAGAGCTGGGGACAGGAGCAGTGCTGGGGACAGCAATGAGCACTGTTTGGGACAGGGATGAGCAGTGTTGGGGACAGCAATGAGCACCGTTTGGGACAGGGATGAGCAGTGTTGGGGACAGTGCAGAGCCAGGGAGGTGGCTGAAGGGCAGGGAGGTCAGAGCAGACCGTGAGGAGCAGCCAGCACAGGTTGGGTCTCACATGGAGTGCCCAGAGCTGGCTCTGGTGGCCCCTCGGTGCTGCAGGGACCCTCAGGGCTCTGCCCTCTGGCAGCAGAGCTGGGGAGAGCACAGGAGCCCTGCTCTGCAGCCCCACAGTGCTGGGACAGCCCTGCCATGGCCCAAGGAGCCCCAAGGGACACCCTGTGCCAGCCCCGGCCAAAGCTGCTTGAGCTGACAAGCAGATGACAATGGGATTAGCAACATCAGCAAAAACGCCCCCCTGTGAGACAGATTAACTGTGCTGAGCCCCACAAGGACATGGGCAAAGTGAGCTTTAATTGGTGCCCTGAGAGCCTGGGCTGGCTCTGGTCCTGCAGGCAGGCTGCTGTCACCCCACGGGTACCTGCAGGAGCTCAGGTGTGCATCTGCTGTTGGAAGATGCTGTGGGAGGCTGAACCTCCTCAGTGCTGGGGTGGAGCAGCATCCCAAACCTGCCCCAGGAGTCACTCCCACCTCTGCCGTGGCCACAGGGAGCTCAAACTGAGCAGCTGAAGTGCCAGGGGGAGAAGGGAGGGGAAAAGTGCTCCAGTGCTCTGGTTTCCACACTGTGAGGAGCAGCTGCCTCCTCCCTCCCATTCTTCCCTTCTCTATTTCTGGCAGCCCCTTCTCAGGGAGATGCTGCAGGGCTGTCACTGCTCTGGGTGGGGAAATGAGGGGCAGGCAGTGCCAACTGAGCCTTGTTCCCAGTTTGTCCCAGTGGCTGCAGTGTAGCCGACATATTTTCTGAAAAATCCTTTCCTTAGGATTTTTCCTCCTGAGAAGCTGAGAGGCCTCAGGAACAAAATGTAAACAATGGTTTTCTGCTGCTATGGAATGCAGCAGGTGCATCTGTGATTGTTTCTAATTAGTGGCCAATCACAGTCAGCTGGCTTGGACAGAGAGTCCGAACCACAAACCTTTGTTATCGTTCCTTTTCTATTCTCAGCTAGCCTTCTGATGAAATCCTTTCTTGTATTCTTGTAGTATAGTTTAAATAGAATATATATCATAAAATAATAAATCAAGCCTTCTGAAACATGGAGTCAGATCCTCATCTCTTCCCTCATCCTCAGACCCCTGTGTACGTGGTCACAGCAGCTCTGCCAGGGCTCAGATGCAGGCTTTGGGCTCTGTGTGTGCAGAAGGGGAAAATGCTGATAAAACAGGGAATGTGGGTGAAAAGAACCCCCTGTTAACATCCCATCCCTGGGTGATTCCCCCAGGACAATCCCGGGCTGTGCTCCATGGACAAGTGCCCCAGCGTGAGCAGCAGTGACAGTTCCCTGGCTGGCATCTGCCTCAGCGAGTCCGAGAAGGCAGCGGTGCTCACGCTCATCAGAGAGGAGGTAACAGCTGTGTTCCTGTCCCTGGCACTGCCCCTTATGTCCCTGTCCCCTGGGGCTGCCCCTCGTGTCCCTGGCACTGCCCCTTGTGTCCCTGTCCCCTGGGGCTGCCCCTCGTGTCCCTGGCACTGCCCCTTGTGTCCCTGTCCCCTGGGGCTGTCCCTCGTGTCCCTGGCACTGCCCCTTGTGTCCCTGTCCCTGGGCTTCTCCTCCCTGGACCTCTCCCCAGGGCAGCAGGGGCAGCTCTGCTGTGCCAGGAGGGAGGATCTGATCCCCTGCGTGGGACAGAGAGGGGAAGCCCCTCAGAGCACGTCCCAAACGTGTCTGCTGCCCCCCAGATCATCACCAAGGAGATCGAGTCCAACGAGTGGAAGAAGAAATACGAGGAGAGCCGGCAGGAGGTGCTGGAGATGAGGTGAGAATTGTCCCCTGAGGGGACATCAGGGGTGGCACAGCTCAGCCTCGCCAGGCTTGGCAGAGACTTCTCTTAGAGCTGTGTCCTGTCACTGTGATATTTTCTGAAAAATCCCTTCGCCAGGATTTCTACTCCTGGGAAGCTGGGAAGCCTCAGAGAAAAATGAAATCAATAATTATCTGATTTTCTTCTCCTGTGTTTGGCTGCTTTAGAATGTGGTTTGGACATTGTTTACCAACAGGTGCATGTTTGATTGGTTCCATGTGAATTGTTTTTAATTAATGACCAATCACCATCCAGCTGTGTTGGACTCTGAGGAGTCAGTCACGAGTTTTTCATTATCATTCTTGTTAAGCTTTCTGTCTGTATCCTTTCTTTAGTATAGTTTTAGTATAACATAACATAACATATGTAGTATAATAGAACATAATATAGTATACTATATAATACAATATATTACATTGCATTACATTACATTACATTATCAGCCTTCTGAGAATATGGAGTCAGATTCTCAATTCCTCCTTCATCCTGGGGACCTCACAAACTCAACAGCAATGTTCTCTTAGTGCTGGTGATGTGTCCTACTTCTTCCTCTGCTGCAATAAAATAGAAATAAATAGAAATAAAAATAGAAATAAAATAAAAAATAAATAAAATCCCATGAGCTGTGGCAGAGGAGGGTTTTGGTCTGAGGCAGCACTGATGGGTGGTGCAGCCTCAACATCTGGGGTGCAGCCCCAACATCTGGGCCCTGTGCCCATGCTCCTGTGGGGTGCAGTGGTGGCAGGGCCAGCAGGGCCTCCATGGGGCAAATTGCCACCATGTCCCCACAATCAGTGGCCTCTCACCTGTTTGTTTTTTCTCTTCCTTCTAGGAAAATCGTGGCTGAGTATGAGAAGACCATTGCCCAGATGATAGGTAAGGTGCTGTCACCTGGCCAGGTGTGCAGGGCAGGGAGCTGTGAGCTATCCCACAGCTGTCTCAATCACTCAATCACAACTCAATCACTGTGTCCCTGTTGTTTGTTCTCCATGCCAGAGGATGAGCAGAGGACCAACATGACATCTCAGAAGAACCTGCAGCAGCTCACCATGGAGAAGGACCAGGCTCTGGCAGACCTGAACTCGGTGGAGAGGTCCCTGTCGGATCTGTTCAGGAGATATGAAAACCTGAAGGGCGTCCTGGAGGGATTTAAGAAGGTTCTTATCTTGGTTTGCCCTTTCTCCCTGCAGCTCCGGTCCCTGGACAGAGCTGCTGGTTTGGTTTTTGGGATTCTTAGAGGGTTCCTGGGCATTCACACTCCATGTTTCTATGCTGCTGAGTGTAAAGCAGAAATTTGATTTGTTAAAAACCTTTTTTCTTACACTCAGAGCAGTATCTATCATCCTGTCAGAACAATCCTGTCTTTGTGCCCAGCCCCAATGCAGATGCATGGACTTTCTTTTCCAGAATGAAGAAGCTCTGAAGAAATGTGCTCAAGATTACCTGACCCGTGTCAAGCAGGAGGAGCAGCGCTATCAGGCCCTGAAAGTCCACGCAGAAGAAAAATTAGACAAGTAAGGTCATGCATGAGATTGCTGGGTGCTTCAAGACCTTGTAGGGAAGCAGCTTCATTTGCTCTGCAGAGGCTGCAAGGCAGGAGCTGAACGATGTGAAAAGCTGCATTTTACAACCTCAGGCTCAAGTGTCTAAGCAACGCAGAGCAAATCCCTGAATGCACTCTCTGATCTCTGCTTATTTATTTTTTAATGGAGAACCTGAGGTTCACAGTCTATTTATGGCCACTTAACCAAGCTCCCATCTCTCAGAGTGCTCCTGTTTGTGGTACAGGACGGGGCTGTGCTGCCCTGGGGCTCAGCTGATAAGCAGGAGCTCAGCAGCACGTGTCCCCTGAGTGAGGTGGGTGGTGAGTGGGTTTAGCTTGGCCCTGAAAGAGCCAAGAGTTTCATACAGGGGCTGGAGGAGCTGAATTAACCCATTTTCACCCAGGTTCCACAGGGGCAAACCTTCTGTTTTTCCCAGATGAGCAGAGCCAGGCTCTGCAGTTGCTGCACAGCCTCAGGACGTGCTGTGATGTCACTTTTGTGGAGAGTGACACAGGAGCAGGCAGGAGGCAGGATTTTAGAAAGAGCAAAGAAGGTTTTATTCAAGAGAACCACACAGTTTTTATAATGACACAGGAGCAGGTAGGAGGCAGGTTTAGCTTGGCCCTGAGAGAGCAGAATTTCATACAGGGGCTGGAGGAGCTGAATTAACGCACTTTCACCCAGGTTCCACAGGGGCAAACCCTCTGTTGTACCCAGGGGAGCAGAGCCAGGCTCTGGACGTGCTGTGATGTCACTTTTGTGGAGAATGACACAGGAGCAGGCCGGAGGCAGGATGGTAGAAAGAGCAAAGAAAGCTTTATTTAAGAGAACCACACGATTCCAGGATTGACAGACAGTGCTGGGAGGGGAAAGGAGAGGTGACTGACACACCTGGCAGGGGATTATCAGGGGAGGGACCCGAGGTTCTGGGGTAAACCCTGAAGTCCCCCTGGCCCCCTGTGTCCCCCAGAGCCAACGAGGAGATCGCCCAGGTGCGCGCCAAGGCCAAGGCGGAGAGCACGGCGCTGCACGCGGCGCTGCGCAAGGAGCAGATGAAGGTGGAGTCCCTGGAGAGAACCCTGCAGCAGAAGGTAACACACACACACCTGCCCCCCTGCAGCCCTGCAGCCCTGCCAGCAGCTCCTGCTGCTGCCCTCAGCGTCCTCTTGATGCCAGAGGTGTCCTCCAGATGTTTGGTCCAGAAGGTGTTTGGGTTTTGGGATAATTTTTTGTTTTTTTTGTGTTTTGTGGGGATGGTTTGGATTCTTTTTGGGGGCTGGTTTATGTGTGCCTGTTTGCAGAGGTGTGGGCTGGGGCTGGCTTGCAGCAGATCCCTGCAGGTCTGACTGGGATGAGGAGTTGCTGTTCTGCCCTGAGCGTCCTGTTGATGCCAGAGGTGTCCTCCAGATTTTTGTTCTAGAAGGTGTTTTGTGGGTTTGGTTTTTGGGATATTTTTGGGGGTTTTTTGTGTTTTGTGGGGTTGGTTTGGTTTTTTTTTTGGGCAGAATGGGCACTGCTGGCTTATGTGTGCCTGTATGCAGAGATGTGGGCTGGGGCTGGCTTGCTGCAGATCTGGGATGAGGAGGGGTGAGCACAGGGCTCCACACAATGCCTGGATCCACAGGAACTGTTTCAGGGGCACATATAGGAGCTGGCTGCCCTTTCCCACACATCCTTGATGCCAGATGGGCACTGCTGTTGGTCCCCAAGATCTTCTTCTCTTCCAGAACCAGGAGATCGAGGAGCTGACCAAGATCTGCGACGAGCTGATAGCGAAACTGGGAAAGTCAGACTGAGCCTCAGCACCCCCTCCTCGCCCAGCACTCTGCACTTGGCTGCTTCTCTCGTGACCTTGAGCACCTTGCCTTACCCTGGGCTCCCTGCAGGAAAGCTCCCATGTCCAGCTGCCCCTTGGCTGCCAGACCTGTGGCTCCTGAGCAGGGCTGCTCCCCTCTCTGTGTCTGTCTGCTTCCCACAGCTCCAGGCTGGGATCCCTGCAGGCAGCCTGGGAATCATCCTGGGCTCAGCTTGGGAATCCTGGGTTTAGCCTGGGAATCATCCTGGGCTCAGCCTGGGAATCATCCTGGGCTCAGCCTGGGAATCCTGTGCTCGCCTGGGAATCCTGGGTTTAGCCTGGGAATCATCCTGGGCTCAGCTTGGAAATCCTGGGCTCAGCCTGGGAATGATCCTGGGCTCAGCTTGGGAATTCTGTGCTCAGCCTGGGCCTGTGTCCCTCTCTGGGCCTGTGTGTCCCTCCCAGGGTGTGCTGCCCTGTCCCTCTGCACCTCTCAGGTGGGAGGTGACACCCTGGGCTCTGTCCCCCGTGGCTGGGCTGTGTCCCCACTGCACTCTCTGTCCCTGATTGTCCCCATGGGCTCAGCAGAGCAGGTCCAGCCACTGGTGGGTCCTGCCCTGGGACATGGGGGGTGACAGGGGGGGACCTGCTGGCTCCTGCACTGGGTTTGGCTGGTGTCTGGTTGGTGGGGGAAGCACAGCACAGCCTCTCCCTGCCCCTGGCTGTGCCAGCCTCAGAGGAAGGGAGCTGACATCTCTGCATTCGTGCACTTTATGAGCATTTATGGGCGCTTGGGCTCTCTGCTCACTCCTTCCAGTCAGGCAGGACTTGTTCCCCCCAGAGCAGTCACACAGCCTGCAGTACCTTCAGGTGAGGGGATGCAGGAGGTTTCTGCACCAAGAGGTGTTTGAGAAGCAAACAGATGCTTCTCAAATGGAGATGTTGGTTCTGGAGGGCTGGGAGTGCCCATCCATCCTCCCTGTGCCCACCCTGGCCCCTGCAGGGGGGCTCTCTGTGCCATGCTGAGATCAGGGCTCCCTTTCAGAGGAAGGAGCTGAACCCTGATGTGCCTCTGGGTGCTGCAGTAGCTGCAGTGGTGCAGGATTCTCTGCCTTGAATGGATAGGTGTGAAATAAGGGAAATATTTGCAGTTTGGACTGTTTCCTGCCCAGCCTGTTGAACACTTTCACAAACCTTTTTGCTGCTACCTTTTTGTAACAGAATTGAGCTCTTCTCCTTCTATTTTCTAATTCCCCGTGTCGAGCATGCAGAGCAAACAGCTGTTTAAGCCAGAGCCATACACTTGATTATATTTTATTAGTTATATAATATAGAGAGAGTTTATTCTACACTTAAGCAAAGGTGTCAGCAGCCTCCCCCAGCACACAGCTCCCCAACTTCAGTTCTCCATGTTCTTCCCTGTTCCCCAGTTATCCCAGTGACAGACTGGTCATGGAAACCAGTGGCTGACACCACTCAAAGCAGTGCACCTGTTGCTTGTGCTGGATATTCACCCTTGCACAGTTGGCAGAAAAGAAAAACCCCTTTTTCCCCTTTCTTTTTAACCCCTTTGACCTCCCCATATGTCCCCTCCTGGACTGGTGAAAAACCTTCAGTCCTGTGATCAACAAGGACTATTCCTGTTCCCATTTGGGAGTCTGTGCAGGTAAAACAAACCCCTGAAACCCTGAGATTTCTGGGGCAGAAAAGGCTTTTTTTCTCTTGAGGAAGCAGAGTGCAGCATTGCATCACCTCTTAGAGCTGGAGACAGGGCTGGTTTCTGGTTTGAGCCTTGGGGCATTGCCCTGTCCAGCCCACAGCAGCACCCACAGTGCTGATGGATCATTGCAGAATTTATATTTTACCACATCCCCAGAGCCCTGCCCTGCACACAGCAGTCACTGGGGGCTCTCTGCAAAGCTGTGACCCACAGGACACAGCCCTCCATCCCTCCTGTCCCCACCCAGTCCTGCTGTGCCACCTCCCCTCGCCCGTCCTGTGCACCCCAGCCTGGGCAAAGAAGATTCCTAAGGAATGATTTATTAACTATAATATGGTTGTAGCTCCAGATATAGATATAAATACATAATGGCTATGGTGATGTAAAACAGAAGGTGTTTGCTGGGATGGCTGCACCTCTGGGTGATGGGGTGGTGTCAGGGATGGCACAGGGAATGGCACAGGGAATGGCAGGTCCCTGTGAGTGCTGTCACAGCTGGGTGTGTGTTTGTCCCCTGTTCCTTGCATTAGGCTTTAAATGCCCTTTTGGCAGCAGCAGCAGGCCCTGCCCCTGCTGCTGCTGTGTTGCTGTTTGCAGTGTGTGTTTGCCAGCAGATCTGTCTGTAACCAAGTGCCAACCAGTGACCCCCAACTACTGATCCCTCCCCTGTGCCTCCCCCAGGCAGGAAATTCCTCTGCATTGGCTCCCTCTGCTTCCAGCCATGTGTGTAACTGCCATTGCCATCGGTTTTATATGTATGATAATTTCCCTTTTATATGTCAGGTAAATATTTGTAAGAGTTATACTCACACAAATGAGATTATTATTATTATTATAATGATTACTAATATATTTTTTTCCATGTTTCATTGCCTGAGTAAAAACTGTGTTTATCACTCTTGAAAGCTTTCTTGGTGTTTGTGAGGTTGGTGAAGAGTTTTGGGAGGAGTGGGTTTTACTTTCCAGTATGGGCTGTGTTCTACCTTGTCTATTAATGTGGTTTATATGGTTATTATTTGATTTCAAATAAGCACAGTTATCATCTGTTCCTGAAATCTGCATTTCTGAGGTCTGAAATTCAGACCTGGGATGATTATTCTGGCCCTGTGGCTCCCAGCACATTGTGATGGTCCTGAGCATGGGCTGTGTTCTGCCTTGTCTTTATTAATGTGGTTTATATGGTTATTATTTGGTTTCAAATAAGTACAGTTCACAGTATGGCTATTATTTGGTTTCAAATAAGCATAGATATCACCTGTTCCTGAAATCTGGATTTCTGAGCTCTGAAATTCAGACCTGGGATGATTTTTCTGGCCCTGTGGCTCCCAGCACACTGTGATGGTCCTAAGCATGGGCTGTGTTCTGCCTTGTCCTTATTAATGTGGTTTAATGTGGTTTCAAATAAGCACAGTTATCATCTGTTCCTGAAATCTGCATTTCTGAGCTCTGAAATTCAGACCTGGGATGATTTTTCTGGCTCTGTAACTCCCAGCACAGTGTGATGGTCCTAAGCCATGGCAGTGAGCTGAGACAGCAGGAAAAGCTGAGGCAGCAGCAGGATGTGCCAGGCAGGAGAATCCTTGTCCTAATCCCTGCACTGACCCTGACAACTCTCTGTGGCCTTGGCTAAATCCTGCTGGAGCCTGAGGGGTGCAGAAATGGTTCCACTGGGAGAAAAGAATAGAACAACTGAAAATCTCAGGGATTTTCATTTGTTCTCTTGCACTTCTCCTTTGGTGGGTTGGAGAATCTGGAGGGGTTTTCTCCAGCTTGTGACAAGAAGTTCTCTGCATGGAGCAGCTGGGCTTGATGAAGACCTTTGAAAGCCACCACAAGGTTCTGTGTCCAGAGATGATTTCCAGAGCAGGATATAGAGCAGAGCCCAGCCCATCCATGGCATCATCATTAAGAATCCTTGTCCTAAAACCTGACAACTTTTTGTGGCCTTGGCTAATTCCTGCTGGAGCCTGGGGGCTTCAGGAATGGTTCCACTGGGCTCCCAGGGGTTTTCTGTTGTTCTCTTGCACTTCTCCTTTGGTGGGTTGGAAAATCTGGAGGGATTTTCCCCAACTTGTGACAAGAAAGGGGCTATTCTCTGCATGGAGCAGCTGGGCTTGATGGAGACCTTTGAAAGCCACCACAAGGTTCTCTGATGGAGCAGCTGGGCTTGATGGAGACCTTTGAAAGCCACCACAGGGTTCTGTGTCCAGAGAAGGTTTCCAGAGCAGGACATGGAGCAGAGCCCAGCCCAGTGTGGTGCCATCACCCAGCCCATGTCCTTGGGGAGCTGTGTCCTGTCCCCCCAGCTAAGATGGCATTAGCCCAGCCCCTGATGCACTCAGGCAAGCAGATTAGCTGTAAGAACTTAAGACAAAAGAGCAGCTGCCCAGCCCACCCTGCACACTGCTGAGGATGCCTGCCATGAGGACCCTGCTGGCCCTGGCCCTGGTCACGTCCCTGGCTGGAGGAGGTAAGTGTCCCTTGGCTGGAGCTGTGTTTGCCTGCTAAAATTTGGTTCCTCAAAGGTATAATCACAAAAAGCATGGTAAAACGGGGGTGGGTGCGCTGCTCACGGCAATGCCATGGAATTGGGGCAGCTCTGGCTGTTTCAGGGTTTTTGGATCAAGGCAAGATGAACACTCTTGTGTTGTGAGGTCCCCAGGATGAGGTGAGAGATGAGAATTTCATTCCATGTTCTCAGAAAGCTTACATTACATTACATTATATTATATTATATTATATTATATTATATTATATTATATTATATTATATTATATTATATTATATTATATTATATTATATTATATTATATTATATTATATTATATTATATTATATTATATTATATTATATTATATTATATTATATTATATTATATTATATTATATTATATTATATTATATTATATTATATTATATTATATATTATACCATATTATATTATACCATATTATATTTTCATTATATCATATTATATTTTCATTATATTATATTCTAAAACTATACTAAAGAAAGAGAAAGGAGGCATCAGAAGGCCAGAAAAGAATGAATAATAAAAACCCATGACAGACTCAGAGAGTCCAACACAGCTGGACTGGGATTGGTCATTAATTAAAAACAATTCACATGGAACCAATGTGATGCACCTGTTGGTGAGCAACCTCCAAACCACATTCCAAACAATCAGATAAATATTGTTTACATTTTTTCTGAGGCTTTTCAGGAGAAAAATTCTGGGCAAAGAAGATTTTTCTAAAAATATAGTGACAGAACACGGCTGTACTTTTAGCTCAGGGCAGATGAAAGGCTGTGAGGAACAAAAAAGGAGACACAACACAACCCAGCAGTGGAAGCTTGGTCATTGTGGGCTAGTGGAAGGAATTTAGTGGGCTCTGACCCCATGAAATCCCAATTTTGACCCCACCATTGCTGGGTTTTCTCCCTTAGCTGGAGGTGGAAGCTCCGGCCCCGCTGCCACGAGAGGGCTCTGCTCTGTCAGCGAGAGCCGAGCTCCACCTCCAGCCCCAGCGCTGCCTTATCCAGCCCCGTCAAAATCAAAAATTCCTCATTTCGGGCAGAAGCAGCATCTTCAGGTCCGGCTGTTTCTGGGGAGTGTTCTGACCGTGTTCACAGGGGTCTGAGGATGAGGGAAGAGACGAGGATCTGACTCCATGTTTCAGAAGGCTCGATTTATTATGATATATATGACATTAAAACTAAACTAAAAGAATAGAAGAAAGGATTTCATCAGAAGGCTGGAATAGAATAGAATAGAATAGAATAGAATAGAATAGAATAGAATAGAATAGAATAGAATAGAATAGAATAGAATAGAATAGAATAGAATAGAATAGAATAGAGAAGGAATGATAAAGGTTTGTGGCTCGGCTCTCTGAGCCAGCTGACTGTGATTGGCCATTAATTAGAAACAACCACATGAGACCAATCACAGATGCACCTGTTGCATTCCACAGCAGCAGATAACCATTGTTTGCATTTTGTTCCTGAGGCTTCTCAGCTTCTCAGGAAGAAAAAATCCCAAGAAAAGGATTTTCATAAAAAGATGTCTGTGACAGTGTGTGGATGCTTTGAGGGGTCACACAGCTCTTGCACCACTGTCAGTGGGCTCCTTAAAGGACAATCTGGAGATGGTTTGTCCTTCCTGCATCTTCCTGTCACCCTCCTTGTCCCCAAGCAATCCCTTGGGCTGAATTTCCTGATTACAGGGAGCTGCTCCCACAGGTTGGATGGATTCTCCATTCTCTCCCCTCCCCAAAATACTTATTAAAATGAAATTTGGCACAAGACGACAAAGATCTAGGATGGTTTTTAAATATTATGTCTAGCTGTTTTTACTGTAAAAGGAATTCCAGGACTCTCAGGGAGTCTTTGCAGGGCAGGTTTAGCTGTCATCATTTTGAGTCACACCTGGAAGACTTTTGCATTAATTTTGTGGACAGATTCTTAAATTAATAATAATAATCAATTAATAAATTTTAAATTAAAATTGGGGATAGATGCTGCATCCTGCTGCATGCCATGGTAGCTCCTGCTCATGGGGTGCCAACCCTCACCTCCCTGGGGTCACCAGTGTGTGATTGTCGGGGCACTGGGATGGTGCATTGGTGTCACCCTCACTCCTCCTCCTCACCTTCACCCAGGCAAAGCTCTGAAATGCCACAAATGTGTGGCATCCAACGAGAACGAGTGCAACCAGCAGGGATCCCACAGCTGCCCCCAGTACGCCGACGCCTGCTCCACCATCACTGCACCCAGTGAGCGCCTGGGCTGGGGGGAAAGGGGGAACACCAGAGGGTCTTGGAGGGGATCAGAGGATCTTTAAGGGGTCTTGGATGGGACCAGAGGGTCTTGGAGGGGACCAGAGAATCTTGAAGGGGTCTTGGAGGGGGCTAGAGGGTCTTGGAGGGAGCCAGAGGATTTTGGTGGGGACCAGAGGGTCTTGAAAGGGAGACAAAGGGTCCTGGAGGGGACCAGAGGATCTTGGAGGGGGTCAGAGAATCTTGAAGGGGTCTGGGAGGGAGCCAGAGAATCTTGGAGGGGGCCAGAGGTTCTTGGAGGGGACCAGAGGGGCTGAGAACCAGAGGGTGAGGAGAAGCAGGGGACATGAGGAGGCAGTTTCTGTTTGAGGGGAGGAGAGAGATGCGTTAATTCCGCCCCGCACTGAGCGGCTCCTTCTCCTGTGCCGGTGACACCCAGGACAGTGCCTGACCCTCTGTCCCCTTGCCTTGCCTTTCCTCGCAGACAGCATCATCAAATCCTGCTCCTACAAATCCTTCTGTGACCAGGCCCGGCGCGGCGGCTCCGGCGGCGCCACCGTGCGCTGCTGCTTCAGCGACGACTGCAACGGGCCGGCGGCTCGGGGCTCCCGGAGCGGAGCGGGGAGCATCCCACCGACCCCCGGCGGGCTGCTGGCCACGGCCCTGGCCGGGACAATGCTGCTGGGCTGGCTCTGAGCCCCGCCTGCTCCTGCTCTAGCCTAGGGACGGGCGGGGATGCTCCAAGGGAGGGTCACAGCACCGCCAGTCCAATAAACGCTGCAGTGAGAACCGCGTCCGCAGCCTCTGCTTGATGGGGAAAGCAAAACTGGAAAACTGGGAGAGAATGGAACTGGTTTGGCTTCTGGTGGCACCCCGGAGGGCTTTGCTTTGCTTTTGCAGGGATTCCCTCCCCTATGGTCTAACAGAGGCGTTTTTGGGCTGCTCTCTGCAACCTGAGGCTGTGGAGAGAGACATGGGGGAGATGTGACGGTGTTCACAGGGGTTCTTGGATGAGGATCTGACTCCATGTTTCAGAAGGCTGATTTACTATTTTATGATATATATTCTATTAAAACTATACTAAAAGAATAGAAGAAAAAGTTCTCATCAGAAGGCTAGCTAAGCTAAGAAAGAAAGGAAATGATCACAAAGGTTTGGTCGGACAGAGAGCCCGAGCCAGCTGCCTGTGATTGGCCATTAATTAGAAACAACCACATGAGACCAATCACAGATGCACCTGTTGCATTCCACAGCAGCAGATAATCATTGTTTACATTTTGTCCCCGAGGCCTCTCAGCTTCTCAGGAAGAAAAAAATCCCAAGAAAAGGATTTTCATAAAAAGATGTCTGCGACGGTTTGGCTTCTGGTGCCACCCTGGAGGGGTGCGAGAGGAGCCTGGGTGTGAAAACCCTAAAGCAGTTTAGTGTTTGCAAAGGGAGGGATGGGGAGACAAGGAGGGCTCGGGAGCTCCGGGATGCCGGGGAAGGCAGCGGTGGGACTGGCGTGGCACGGACAGGGGCTGCGAGATCCCTGCGCTGCCTTGGTTTCGCTCTAAATCTTCCTCTGCACCAGGATGGGTTTCACCGCGCCGGGAGAAAGCGCATCGGGGCCAGACGGAGTTTCGGAGAGAAAGTGGGGCTCCCCCGGGGTGTTTCCTGCTCCCAAACCCACCCTGCAGCAGCTTCCCCAAGAGATGCCCTTGCAGGAATCGCCAAGGGGGCGGCTCATCTCTATCAGTGCCAGCCCGAGTGGTTTCGTGCCGAGTCTGGGGGGATCCACCGGGAATGGGGTGAATTCCCCGCCTGGGGGATGCAGAGGATCCACAACAGGGAGGGCACCGGGCTACCCCTACCCTTCCCACCGGCTGAGCCCCCCGGGCCCGCGGGAGGGAGGCGGACAGACAGGCGGCGGTGGGACGGACAGACGGACACCGACCCCCCGCCCCGAGGAGCCGCCCCGCACTCACATCCGGGGCCGGGTTTGCTAATGACAGACGTAATTAACCCGGAAAGAAGCGACGGCGGAGCCAGGGGCACACCCCCTCCGCCTCCCTCCTGGCCGTCCGTCCGTCCGTCTGTCCGTCCTCCTCCTCGCAGCGCCCGCCGCCCCCCGCCCGCCCGGGGCGCGCAGCCCAGGGACGCCGCGGGGTAAGTGACACCCGGGGGGACACGCGTGGCCTCAGAGCCGCCTCCAGAGACCCCACGGGCCGGGCTGGGAGCCTTCAATGTCCCATCCCCACCCTCCCCGAGCCTCCCCGGGCTGGAGGGTCCGCGCCCCGCGGCTCCGGACAGCGCTGGTCCCCCTGTCCCTGTCCCTGCAGCTGCACCATCCGTGCCGGGGCTGGAGCGGAGCCCTCCCGGTGCCAGCGGCTCCATGGGGGCAGCGAGGGGGGCTCTGCCCCGTGGGAGCTCCGGGAGTGCTGCAGGACCATCCTCGCCCAAACTCTGTGGGGTTGGAGCCAAGCGTGTGGTGGGGATCAGGGGTTTGGGGCTACTCTGTGTTCTCCCACTCCTTGTGGCTGATGAAGAGCTGTATGCAGCCTTCCTCCCGACAGGCTGATAGTTTCATGAAGGCAAAGAGCTGCAATTAGTAGGAGCGAGTTGCTGGGTGTCTGTCTGTCGTGGATCGGGACGGACATCGCTCCTCGCGGTGCCAGCGGCTCGATGGGGGCAGCGAGGGGGGCTCTGCCCTATGGGAGCTCCGGGAGTGCTGCAGGACCATCCTCGCCCGAACTCTGTGGGGATGGAGGCTCGTGGAGGGGATTTGCAGCTACTCTGTGTGTGGCTGATGAAGAGCTGTATGTATGAAGAGCCTCCTCCCGACAGGCTGATGGTTTCATGAGGGCAAAGAGCTGCAATTAGTAGGAGCGAGTTGCTGGGTGTCTGTCTGTCGTGGGAGCTGCTCTGCGAGCGCAGGTGAGAGGAAGCGCTGCTGCAGCCCTGCGGGGCACCAGGCAGCTCCCAGTGCTCTGGAACGGAGGGAGGCTCATCCAGGTGTGAGAGAGGAGGAGGAGGAGGACGCTGTGGCTGCCCGCAGGTGCGCTGGGTGATGCGGAGGGAGGTGCCGAGGCGATGTGATGCTCCAAGTGCCGGCTCTCCCATGGCCTCGGGTTTTTCAGAGCAGGGCACAGGCAGCCGTGACCGTGCGGAGCATCCTGAGGTGCTTCCTGGAAAGTCTGGCTGGGTGGCTGCACACGAGGCCTCTGAGCCACCCCTGGGTGCTGCACAGACAGTGCCCTGCACCTCCTGCCTCTCCCTGGGGAGCACTTCCCTTTGGTTCAGGCTGACAAGGGGGTGGTTTTGCTGTAAATCTTCTCCTGCAGCCCAATTGCTTGTAATGCCATTCACTGAACCAGGAAAGGGGTGTCTTTTTTGATGGGATATCATGATTTAAAAAGCTGGCAAGTCAGTTGCTTCAGTGGTAAGAAAGAGTCCTGGAAGTCTCTGATAGGCTTCACTAGGAAATTGAGAATTTTCTGACCCTCCTGGATGTTCTTAGCACAGCTGGAGATGCTACTTTTATTATTTTCTTATGGAAAAGTGCAGTTCTGGGTGGCTCTAAAGAGACCATTTGTGTTCTGTGGGCAGTGAGGGGACAGGAACCTGGCTGACTTGGTGCAGAGTGTGGGGCAATCCCAATCTCCTCTGCCCACAGCTTTGGGCATCTCCAAGTGCAGCCTGAGGTCAGTGTGCACAGAAAGGATGAGTTTGTAATGCAGGATGGTGGTGGAGGGGACATGGAGACCCCAAGAGGTGTCCCATGGGGCTGGGGGCTCCTCTCTGTGCTGCCTGTGGCACATTCTGCTCCTTCCTCATCCATCCCCTAAGCAGAAATCACCAGACCTTTGCTGTCAGCAGAAGGAAGGGTTTATGAGGTTTGCTCTGAACGTGTTGGTATGGTTGAAGGGATTGCCTTTCCATGTGCTTCCCCACCACAAAAATCACCCCACAAAAAAGCAGTGAGACTTGAAATGCCCACAGAAAGCCTTGTGCCAGGGCACTGTCGTTGGTTTAAAACAATCTCTCCCCTTGCAGCAGCATGGTCCCCATGATACCCATCTCTGAAATGGTGGTGGTAGCAGCAGGTTGAGTTGTTTTCTGCCTCCTCTACCTTTGCAGCTGCACCCCAGCTCTTGCACAACCCTCACCTCCCCGGGCCCCACTCCACTGCAGCTCAAAAATAGTATTTCCTCCTTTTGCTGCACGAGTTCTTTTATTTGTGTAGCTCTGCTTCTGGCACCTGCGTGATCACCACTCACTCTCCTGCCAGACAAACCACACTGGGCTCACTCACATCCTTTGGGTAACGGCTGCTGTCATCCCTGCCCTCCACCCTGTGCCCTGGGCAGGGGGACACATCCTGCACCCCTGGGCCCCTTGGTGCTGGTTCTGCTCCTCATGCAGGGCTGGGAGTGATGATGGTGCTCAGGGGCAGCCCAGGGAAGGATTCCTCCTGGGTTGGGGGTGCTGGTTCTGCTCCTCACACAGGGCTGGGAGTGATGATGGTGGTCCTACAGCAGCTCAGGGGTTTGAAGGATCTCTCCTGGATGGGAAGTGCTGGTTCTGCTCCTCACACAGGGCTGGAAGTGATGATGATGATGTTCCCACTGCATCCCAGGGGGTTTGAAGGATCCCTCCTGGGTAGGGGGTGCTGGTTCTGTTCCCCATGCAGGACTGGAAGTGATGATGGTGCTCCCACAGCAGCCCAGGGGGCTTGAAGGATTCCTCCTGGATGGGAAGTGCTGGTTCTGCTCCCCATGCAGAGCTGGAAGTGATGATGATGATGTTCCCACTGCAGCCCAGGGGGTTTGAAGGATCCCTCCATGCCCCTGGCAGAGCTGGGGGCACAGCGTGGCCCTGCTGGGATGGGTCATTGTTTTCCCTGCTGACTCGACGTCCTGGCTGCAGGGATTTTCTGCTGGAGTTGCAGATTGTTCCCCGTTTCCTGGGAGTGTGCTCAGGCTCTCTCTCTCTTTGGGATTATTTCTCAGCACAGTTCTCAGGGATCTGGTGTCTCGTGGCACATCCTTTGTGGCTGCTCTGGCCTCGCTCATGGGGTTTGGTGGCTCTGGGGGCTGGGAGTGGTGGGTTGGGTGTTGTTCCTCCCATTTCCCTCCAGAGAGCTCAGCTGTGGCTGAGCGGCTGTGGAACACCTGGGACAGGTTGGGTGCCATGGATGTGAGGGCAGAGCACCCACCTGCCCCTGCCTGCCCCCATCCATCACAGGGTGATGCCAGAAGGAGCCCGGCATGCCGTACCTGGACCGACAGAACCGCATCTGTGGCTTCCTGGACATCGAGGAAAATGAGACCTGTGGCAAGTTTCTGCGGAGGTATTTCATCCTGGACACCCAGGCCAACCACCTCCTGTGGTACATGGACAATCCTCAGGTGGGCATGTCCCTAAAGCTGGCACTGAGTCTGTGGGCACATCCCTGCTGGGGAAGATGGAACAGGAAAGCCTTATCAATATGATTGCCTGGCAAAAGATTTTGAGAATATAGAAACTATAAGTGAGATTGAAATGAAAGCAAGCTTTCAGATACCTCAGTTACTGAACAATGAGAAAATGCTGTGCCTGGCTGAAGGTAATCTCTTTTTGATGAAACAACACTCCCTGCTTGCAGACAATTCCAGAAGTTAGAGCAGACCCCACTGGCTTGGCAGAAGGGGCCCAAAGAGGAGTTTTTAGGGTTTAAAATATAACACAGTATGGTAATGTAATGATTCTTATAGGCTGTATGTAAATGCTGTAGGATTTGTATCTTGTACTAGATTGGTTAGTGAGAAGCAGAATATTCAACACAGAAGAAGATTTATTGTATTGTAATGGGAACTTTACTCTCTTACCCTTTTACTCTCTTACCCTCTCATCCTCTCTCCCCCTCTCTTCTCTCAGGCCTGCTCTGAGCTGTGGCTGGCAGCTCCCAGCAGGGCCCTTTGCAATAAACCCCAAATTCCACCACCTGGCTGCAGAGATCTCTCATCTCCATCCATTCCAACCATCCTATCCCCTGACCTCCTACACGTCCCTCCCTGCAGCAGGCATCTCCCCCAGCTCTCCCCAGGCCCCTCCCTGCTGTCTCAGAGTCTCTCATGACCAGGCTCCAGCCCTTCTGTGACCTCTGTGGTTTCCAGGGCTGTCCCAAGGAGCACAGCAGGGCTGCTCCCTCTGCTGAGGGGTCTGGGCTGAAGCAGGTGCAGGACAGGGAAGTGGCTGAGGATGGCAGCTGCTGCCTGAGCCCAAGGGCACAAAGGACAGGCTGGATTGCCCCTGCCACCTTCTCCCTGTCATTTACCTCCCACTGCTCCTCCTGTGTGTTGCAGAACCTGGCCATTGGAGCAGGTGCTGTGGGATCTCTGCAGCTGACCTATATCTCCAAGGTAACATTGGGGTGGGGCACAGGCAAGGTGAGTGCTCCCTGTTTTCCCCTTATCCCTGTGCCATTCCCTGGACAGAGAATGGCTTGCCCTGGAAGCACCCGAGGCCAGCTCCTGGTCCATCTCCCTGGGATGGAGCTGAGCAGGGCTGTGGGAAGCAGCACAAAGAACCTGGAGTGGCACGGGACAGGGTGCAAGGCTGGGCTGCAGGAGGAAGAGGAACTGCTCTGCTGAGGAAGGACACAGGGGTGTGTGGGGACACTGTGGTGTCAGTGTGAGCTGGGCAATCAGCTGAGCAGCGCTTCAGGAGCACCCCTGTGCTCAGAGGGCAGTGCCCTGAAGGATGAGACCTTCCAAAGTCACCTGTGTGTCTCAAGGGGGTTCTCCAGTCTCCTTGGGAAGGCAGGAGCAGTGCAATAAGGCAGAGCTGTGGCTGTGTGTGGAGAGAGGAGCTGCCACCATCCTCCTCCTCCTCCTGCAAGTGGCCCCTCAGCTGCTGGGGGCTGGTGGCTGCTTTATCCTGGAGCTGGATATAGCCTTGGACAGATCTTCCTGTTCCTGCTGAATCATGATTTATAAATTAAGCGCAGATGAAGCAATGCTGGGAGGCCGAGCCTTCCCCATTTTGGAGAGCCTCACAAATTACATAGGTTTTAGTTTAAATGGAAATTGCTGCAGGACAGCATTTGGTCACAAACTGTGGGGTTGGGTTCTGTCAGTGGCTGGAAGTACCAACAGTAAATACACCAGAAAAAGGGAGGTTTGCTTGAGAAAACATATTTAAAGCATTATGGACTGGCTTTGAAGGAGGAGGACTGTCAGAATAAATACTCCACGAATGTTGTTTGTGGAGCCTCAAGGAATATTATTCTTATATAAACGATTCCTACTCTTCAGGGAAAAACCACCACTATTTTCCCTCAATTCCCTTAATTGCTGATGAGAGGGACTGTGTTAATCCAGGAGAATGGAGGATGTTTTCAGGTCCTTTGAAAGCTTTCTGTCCTCTGCTGTGCAGCTCAGCCAGTGCCTGAGGGGATGCAGGGCATGAAAGTCCTGGCTCAGTGCTGACCTTCCCCTGGGAGCCAGCACCCTGTGCTGCTGCGTGTGCTGTGACACGGGCCAGTTCCCTCAGCTGCCACAGCTGTGCTGCAGCTCCAGCTGCCCCCATGTGTGTGGGGTCCTGTTTAGGGGTCCTGGCTGGGCTGGCAGAGCCCAGGCAGGGAGTGGGATGAGTAGGTAGAAACTCCCAGCTTTTCTGCCCACCGTTAGCACGTGCTGTTATCTCTAATTTTTCTCCCTTCTCTGATTTTTTTCCCTGATTTGCTCTGTCACAGGTTAGCATTGCCACCCCAAAACAGAAGCCCAAAACTCCGTTCTGCTTTGGTGAGTGAAGGGATCTCGGTGGGCTCAGTGGGGGGATACCTTCCCACAGGAATCTGCAGTGTGGGTGCCCCATGAACCCTTCTGAATCCTCCTCTCCTTGTCCTTCCCTCTCTGGCAGTCATCAACGCTCTCTCCCAGCGCTATTTCTTGCAAGCCAGTGACCAGAAGGACCTGCAGGACTGGGTGGAGGCGCTGAACAGGGCCAGTAAGATCACGGTGGGTTACTTCATGCTCCTCTCAATTGTTCCCTCCAGCATCCCCAGGGATCCTTATGGCTGAGGTTTATTTCTCTTCATTCACCCTCCCAGCCCAGCTGTGCCCCAGGAAGGTCCTGTGGGAGCCATCCAGGCCCTCCTCCTCCTCCTCCCGTTGCTGCTGCTGGCTGGGATCTGGCCTCACTGTGCCTGTCAAAGGCTGGCTTTATTGTGCTTCAGTAACTTATTTATTCAGTTTTTATTCTCCCTGGAATGCCAGCTCTTGTGACGAGGCAGCGAATCACTGTGGGGCACATCCAGAGGGCTTCATCTGCCATCTCCTGTGCTGTGCTGCTGTGCTCACAGGGCCGTGAGCTGATGGGCACTGACCCGGTGCCTGCTGCTCCTGGCAGCGTGGGATGTGCCCTGCTCCCTCCTGGGCACCACCAGGGCATGGGCTGGCAGGAAAATGAGACCTGGATGGTTTCTGCCTGCATATAGGGGGTCCCTGGGAAAGGGCTGGGGGCTTCTTCTGGGGGCTCACCTGCAGAGAGCAGTGGGGTATTGTAAATCAAAGGTGACTGTGAAAAAGGGGAGAGAATGATGCATCTGACTCCATCATCAGAAGGCTAATTAATTACTTTATTATACTGTACTATGTACTGTGATGGTGTTCACAGGGGTTCTTGGATTGGGGAAGAGATGAGGATCTGACTCCGTGTTTCAGAAGGCTTGATTTATTGTTTTATGATATTTATAACATTAAAACTATACTAAAAGAACAGAAGAAAAGGTTTCATCAGAAAGGTAGCTAAGAATAGAATAGGAAGGAATGATAACAAAGGTTTGTGGCTCAGACTCTCTGTCCAAACCAGCTGACTGTGATTGGCCATTAATTAGAAACAACCACATGAGACCAATCACAGATGCACCTGTTGCATTCCACAGCAGCAGATAACCATTGTTTACATTTTGTTTCTGAGGCCTCCCAGCTTCTCAGGAGGAAAAATCCTAAAGAAAGGATTTTCCATAAAAGATGTCTGCGACAATGTACATTGTATCCAAACTGAATCTGCCCTGCACTCACCCTTGCTCACGACTGTTCACACTGCACTCATCTCTGATTCTCCCATGACAGTCCCACACACACCTGGCCCTGACAGGCCAAGGGAACAAAACATCCTCACTTTGGGTAACCAATCTCCATATTGCATTCTACTTTAGCACAGCAAGCAAGATAAGAATTGTATTTTCCTTCCCTGCTTGTCTCACAGTTCCTCTCTGTTCAGAGGGCCTGTGAATACCACAGAGGGCCAATGCATAATGTGAGCAGTTTTATTAGGTCATGCACTGACGCGTGCTGTTTATGGTGTGTGAACTAAATGTGAGGAAAAGTGATGTAAACAGTTTGATTGGGGCTTACCCATGGGTTTTTCCTTTAAAATCCCTGGAGTGCCATGGTGTAGTCTCTGTGGGAAACTCATCTGCAAGATCAGGCCTAGCTTGTATTTTCTTTCTTTGTCTGCAAATACATTAAGTGTGACAACCTTTGCAGCTGCCACACTGCTCTGGCTCGTGCCTTCTCTTTTTTGGCCACAGACTCCATCTCCAGAGCTGTAGCCAGATTCTCCCTGGGCTCTGTGTCTGGCTGTACTGTCAGCAGCATCCTCCAGGGTCGCTGCCTCTGGGGCAGGGGGATTCTGACAGGAGAATAATGAGATGCATCTTCTGCTTCTGCAAGCAGCCGTGGTGCTTTCCATGGCCTGATTTTGGCCAGCCCTTCCCCACCCTGGCTGTGTCCCAGCTGGCCAACCGGCTCGTCCAGCCCTTCAGGGAGGAGCTGTCCCTGCCTGGCTGGCAAATCCAGGGATGTGGTGCTGCTGTCACCCTGCCCTGCTCGGGGGGAAGGCACTGCGGGGTGGCATTAGGGCAGCTGAAGTGCAGGGATGGGAAGGGAAGCTGGTTTTCATTGCTTTTTACTAAATTGCATTTTTTTTCATTCCTTTTATTAAACTTACATGGAAAATGCCTTTTCTAGGTGCCAAGGGAAGGAGAGGGGAGGATGGCAGTGTGGGAGCTGTGTTGGTGCAGCCCAGCCTCGGCCCAGGGGTGTGGGGCCAGCTCTGGGGTCACAGCAATGCCTGGCTCAGCCTCGTTAGCCAGCCCCAGCTCCTCATTAAGCCTGGCTGTAAATGGAGCGGGGACAATTAAAGGAGCACAAGTGTCCCACAAACTCACTGAGCTGCAGAGGCAAATCCCAGGCATCTGTGAAGGGATGCTTTAATCACTGAGCTCCTCTCATCTCTCCTCTGGGTGGCTCCTGCTGCCCAGGGGGGTTCCACACCCTCCCTAACTGGGGTGCTGGGTCAGGAGCTGTTTTCTGAAGGGATGTGGCTGCATTGGGCAGAGATGGGGTGCCCAGCACTGTCACCCTGTGCCCAGGGGGTTCCACACCCTGGGTGCTGGGTCAGGAGTTGTTTTCTGAAGGGATGTGGCTGCATTGGGCAGAGATGGGGTGCCCAACACGGTCATCCTATGCCCCTCATCCCTTCCTTTCTCCCACAGGTGCCAAAGGGTGGCAGCGTCCCGCCGGCCACAGAGATCACAAAGCCTCCAGTGGTGCCCCAGGCCCAGGAGAGGAAGCCTCAGGTGGCCTACAAAACTGAGATTGTAGGGGGGGTGGTGGTCCACACGCCCATCTCCATCAACCAGGTGAGCTGGTGTGCACTTTCATTCCTGGAAACAGTGTGCTGCAACCCCTTTCCTCTGCAGGTATGAATGGCTGCTCTGAGCACCCTGAATCCCTCTGCTTTTTCTCAGTCTGAAATGTGATGAGATGAGGGGGTGTGAGGAGGAAGAGAAGGTCATGAATCTGCTCAGCTTCCTGGCCATCACCACCCGCCCACGTGTCTTGGGTGCAAATCCTCTTTATGTACCCAGGGCCTGGTGTCTCCACCACAGCAGCCACAGGGACTGTCCCAGGGCTGGTGGCACCTCTTGCTGTGGCTCTGCATCCCTTCCCTGGCACGCAGCTGGGCGTGCACGTGGCCATCAGCATCTCCCATGCTTGGGCACTTGTCCAGCTCTGGGTCTCACTTCAGCTCTTATCAGTGGCAGCACTAAAAATAGAGAGGAGAATTAGATCATTGCAGCGGTTTCTGCTGGCAGATGCTTTTAACACTTCCCTGACCACAGGGTTCAGCAGGTGGTGTACAGAGGGTTGTGGGGTACAGAGGGTTTTTTTGGAGGTGGTTCATTGCGATGGTGTTCACAGGGGTCTCAGGTTGAGGGAAGAGAGGAGGATTTGACTCCATGTTTCAGAAGGCTTGATTTATTATTTTATGATATATATTACATTAAAACTATACTAAAAGAATAGAAGAAAGGGTTCTCCTCAGAAGGCTAGCTAAGCTAAGAATAGAAAGGAATGAAAACAAAGTTTGTGGCTCGGACTCTCTGTCCGAGCCAGCTGGGCTGTGATTGGCCATTAATTACAAACATCCTCATGATGCACCTGTTGCATTCCACAGCACCAGACAATCATTTTTTACATTTTGTTCCTGAGGTCTCTCAGCTTCTCAGGAGGAAAAAAACCTAAGGAAAGGATTTTTCATGAAAAGATGTCTGTGACAGTGCATCAGCTGCCACAATATTTCTGTGCTCTTGCTGCTTCCCCACCGTGTGAAATGGCCATTCCCCTGCTGCAGCTTCCTGGGTGTGTCTGTGGTTTCCTGGCTGCAGGGGGGAGTCCCACGCTCAGGAGCATCACCCCAGCCCCGGGGTGTGTGACACTCCTGGCTGCAAGAGTGTCCCCACTCCAGGGAAGTGTCCCCACCTCTGCTCTGGATACCCCCTGTGCAATGCCCAGCAGAGCTGGGTGTGGGTGGCATCCCCATCGAGGTGCTCCAGCTCTCTGCAGGGCTGGGCAGCACTTTGAGGCCACACAAGAAACTGCTGCTGTGTCCAAAAAGCAGCTGAGGAAGGTGCTGGGCGGGCAGGTTCACCCAAACCACAGTCCCCACTGTGGGGCCATATAAGGCTGGCAGTGGCTGCCATGGCAATGCTCAAACCTCAGCCCAGGGAGGAAGGGCTCTGAGGAGTGGGGAAGAAGTTGAGTGCAGAAGAGGGTTCATTTCAGCCATCCTCTGTGCTGCTGGGGGGAAGGGAGGGTGCTGCTGGGGTGGGTCTGACTTTTGGGGTGCACTGGGACCCCAGTGCTGCTGGGGTGGGTCTGACTTTTGGGGTGCACTGGGACCCCAGTGCTGCTGGGGTGGGTCTGACCTTTGGGGTGCACTGGGACCCCAGTGCTGCTGGGGTGGGTCTGACCTTTGGGGTGCACTGGGATGTGCTCAGGAGAGCCAGGGCTGGGTGCTGGGCATGTGGTTGTGACCACAGCCGCTCTGTGCTCACTGCACTTGGGAGGGACAGCTTCCTTTTCTGAACTCCTAACACCCAAGTTAGGAGTGTCCTTGGGAGAACTTACCTCTGAAAATGAGAATCAGAGACTTAATGGCTTTTCTGAGCAATTTATTCTCATGGTATACTGCCTTCTCCTGTTGGAAAGGATTCCTTTCCAACTTGTGTTTGTCTGGTGGTTCTTGTTCTCCTCATACCTTCAGTGGTGCAGCTGAGTCACCTCTGAGCCAGGCAGGTGGGCTCTGTTAACTCCCCTGCTGCAGGGGATTGCCTTCAGCCCTCTAATTGCTTCTCTGCAGCCCTTCTCATTTCTTTTATTTAACACATGGTTGCAGAAGTGGGAATAGCACCAGGGAGCTGCACACAATGACAGAACATCACTCTGGGCTCATTCCCTGCCCCGTGTTCAGCACTGCCACAAGCCCTTGGCTCACACATTTCACTCAGGGCTTGTGTCAGGTGGCTTTTCCCTGGCTGTCCTGGGTGCCTCCCTGCTGATGGTGGCTGTGATCTCTCTCTGCAGGACGGGGAGGGCAGCGAGGTGGGCACACACCCTCTGCTGCGGCGCTCACAGAGCTACATCCCCCCCTCGGCCACCAAGCCCCCAGCCGGGCCAGCCCCGCTCAAGAGCGGCTTCTGTGTCAAGCAGGGCAATGTGGTGAGTGCCGGGCATGGGCTGGGGCTGCTCTGGGGGTGCTCTGGGTGCAGGACATTCACAGAGAGGGGCAGGCTGAGCACTCAATCTCCTGCTCTTTTCCAGAGGAAGAGCTGGAAGCGACGGTACTTTGTTCTGGATGAGTTTTCCATCAGTTACTACAAGTGTGAGCAGGTGAGCAGCTTCCCCAGGACCCCAGCAGGGCTCTGGCACCTCCTCCTCCTCCTCTGGGGGAGGCACATGCCAGCTCTGGGGCCAGCCAAGCCCAGCACTGTCTCCTCTCACCTCTGCAGGACAAGGAGCCTTTGCGTTCGATTCTCTTGAAAGATGTTTGCAAGACCCACGAGTGCCTGGTCAAGTCTGGGTAATGCTCCCACCTCTGTTTCTCTGCCCTGCCAGAGGGAGCTTGGGCTGCTCCAGCTGCTTGTGTGGGGTATTTTCAGGGTCCCCTGTCTGAGGAGGCAGGAAATGAATCTGATTCCATGTTCTTAAAAGGCTAATTTATTATTCTATTCCATTCTGTTCCATTCTAATTACATTCTATTCCATTCTATTCTGCTATACTAAAACTAAACTAAAGAATAGAGAAAGGATACTTACAGAAGGCTAAAAAGATAATGAATAATAAAGAAAAACTAAGGCTAAAAACTATACTAAAGAATAGAGAAAGGATACATACAGAAGGCTAAAAAGATCCCAATGAGATCCAAGGTTTGCCTTCAATATGTTCCTCCCTGGCACACTCCAGAGATGAAGATAAATACAGGGATTTTTCTATCCATGATGGCTGCTGGGGTGTGACTCTCTCTTTCTCACTGTTTCTAGTGACCTCCTGATGCGAGACAACCTTTTTGAAATCATAACGAGCTCCAGGACCTTTTACATCCAGGTGAGCAGCTGACACCGGGATAATTTTGCGGCAGAAAGTTCAGTCCTTCACCAGTGAACATGAGCAGATGGGGCTGTTACACACGAGCGTGAGGGAGAATTGTGGCGGATTTTCTTCTCCTCTGGGATTATTTATAATAGAAGCTGTTTGTGGGAGCAGAGCTGAACTTTGGCAATGCCAGGACAGTTGACCCTCACTGG
Source organism: Zonotrichia leucophrys gambelii (assembly GCF_028769735.1). NCBI lineage: Eukaryota > Metazoa > Chordata > Aves > Passeriformes > Passerellidae > Zonotrichia > Zonotrichia leucophrys. The sequence goes on along the minus strand of NC_088191.1, from coordinate 2,320,102 downwards.
GGCTGCTGTGTTTGCAGGCAGACAGCCCTGAGGAGATGCACAGCTGGATCCGGGCAATCACAGCCGCCGTGCAGGCCCTGAAAACCCGCCCCAGGGTAGGTGACAGACTTTCAATTTCACATCTACTGTCAAACGGAGATTACGCCAACATGCAAGATATTTATTTAGTGGATTAATAAATGAATCCTGTCCCTGCAGGAGATGTCCTTTATGAGATCCACCTCCGTGGCCAGGCCCGGCGGCTCCTCGGGCCCCTCACAGCCGCGGCCCTCGGCGGAGGAGCGGCGATCCTCCTGCAGGGCGCCCTCCACGAGCTCCTGGCAGCCCTGGACGCCGGTGCCGCGGGCCGAGGGGCAGCAGCCAGGGCTGGGGGTGCTGCCAGCCCCGCTCAGGGACTCCTCGGTGCTGCTGATGGAACGCCAGGCCGGGCCCAGCACGCGCCTGAGGCACCGCTCCGAGCCGCAGCCCCTCAAGGAGAAACCGTTCGCCTTCGACCTGGACGATGAAAGCATCCGGACCTCTGATGTCTGAGCAGGGACCAAGCCTCCCTTCTTGGAGGTCTGTTTGGGGCACACGAAGTGCTCCCTTCCCTCCAGCACAGCCCTTCCCTGCCATGCAGGATCTGTCTGCACCCACGTCCTGGTGCCCTGCTCTGCAGGGCTCAGGGTCCCTGGCTGCTCCTGCCCAGGCCTGGCCCTGGTGGTTCCATGTTTGGAAGGTGCTTCTGGTGCTCGTTGTGCAGGGCAGGAGATGCTGGGGACCTGTATGAGGGGACATCTTCTGCAGTTGCATTGTTTCCCCCACAAACCGGGTCTGGAGGAAGTGGCAGGAGGTTTTGAAGGCATGACACGGGGAGTGTGGCCTTTCTTGTGTTTGTAAAATGTTTCTCTCCCCTTTTCTGCTGCTCAGATTCCCCAGGACAGAGCTGGGAGCCACCAGCTTGCAGCTGCCCACACAGGGGAATCACTGCAGCTTCCCCTCACCGTGACTTCTTCTTTCAGAGACTGGATCTTCCCACTGCCCACACAAGGGTTTATCAGCAATCTGCTGGCTTTTAATTATGTCTTTTTATACCTGTGGCTGCTGTTGAACCCCAGCCTGGGCAGGTGCTCAACCCCTCCAAAGGCTTTTGGTACTTGCTGAGCATGAGCCAGGGCAGGCAGCTGGAGCAACAGTGGCTCCCAGGTGGGAGCATCCTCAGGTGTGATGTTGGTTTTGCACTACACACACCTGGGCTGTGCCAGATGGTGAAGGGCTTTTGGTAAAAAGCAATGAAAAGCAGCCCTGATGGAGCTGGGCAGACTTGTCTGGCCAACTCCCCCACGGCCTGCCTGAGATGGAAAGCAGCAGGAGTTTCTAGAGCAATGTGAATTGTCATTTCCATAACCAAATGAGCTCCTGTAGGTGTGATAAATAGTGTGTAGAAAATCCTTGGCTGAGATCTGATACCTTCACCCCACGAGTGTGTGCAATCCCCACGTGCCAAGCGAGAACTCAGCTCCCCTTTCACTTCCCCGGCTGTGACACGTCCTCTGCTCTGCTGCTCAGCCCAGTGTGTTCCCCAGGAGCAGAACATCTGCTTTGTGCCAGCCCTTTTGGGGCCTCCAGCTGTTTGACAGCTGTGCCTGAGCCTTGATTAGCCTGACTGACCTCAATGTGATGCCAGTTGTACCTTTCTGCCTCGGTCCCCGTGGGGCTGCTGTGGGATGGGCACAGCACAGGTGTCTCCCTGCTGCTGGGGGAGGCAGGAATGGGTCCCCCAAGTTCAGGGGGAAGAGAATCCCAAAGGGGATTGTGTGCTGAAGAACACAGACACCATGAAAATGGGTGGGAATCAATGCAAACGGTACAGGGGTGAGTGTTAATGTTATTTAATTGTAGCTACCTAAATCCTGCTGTTCCTTTTTCTGCTCCTTTTTGCTTTATTTGCACTAGTGTTTGAAACGTTCATTTTTTTAGGCTGACTTGCTGTTTGGCTCCTAACACTGTTTCAAGAATGTTTTAGTAGTTTGGCAAGCCCATCCATCAGAGTTGCAGTGTTCTGATCTCAGTTTTGGAGAGCAGGGAATGCAGAGGGACAATGGAACCACAGACTCCTGAGTATTCCTGGTGCTTGATAATTGCAGAGTTTCCTCAGGCCTGGGAAGGTAAAGCAGAGGCTTGTTGCACAATTAAGGTAATTATCCAGGAGCAGAAACTACCAGCAATATTGCAACATTCCTCTTGCTGGTTCCCATCCTCCTGCATCCCCAGGACATCAAAGAGGCTGAAGATGAGGTTCAAACAAGTGTGGAGCTCAGCTGGCCTCCAGAGCTGTCCAGAGCACAGGTGGTGTTGGGAGAGAGGGATTTCCCTCCTGTTCCAGAGGGCTGGGTGCGTGCAGCCAGACCTCGATGGAGCTTTGTTATTTTAAAGCAAACTGGTTTCCCCTCAGCCCTCTGTTTGCTCCTGGTATCGCCTCAGAGCTGCTCCCTCCTGAATCTTGTGCTGTGGGGCTTTATTGGGGTGCCTTGTGAGGGGCAGAGTGGGTTTGCTATTCCCATGTGGTTCCAGATGTTTTTGGAAGTGCTGGCTGAGGATTCCAAGTGCTCTTAGGGCTGGGGCTCCCTGCCTCCCACCCCTCGCCTGTACATGCTGCAATGCCCTTTCTCCCCTGTTTTTAAATAAAGAAGGAAATCCCAGTTATGTCCATTTGTACTGTGTGTTTTGGGTCATGCTGTCTCCACCAGGGAGGGAGCAGTGCATGGTAAGGGCAGGGACATCACAACTCCTTCTGAACCAAGGTCCCAAATGTTCCTTGGGGAGGAGGGAAGCTGCTGGACCAAGGTCTTGCTGTGAGCTGGCAGTGGGGGGCTGGAGACACAGGAGCTGTTAATGATAATGGGCTTTTTGCATGTTATTTTTTATTTTGTTTTACTTTCTGGTTCACTGCAGAACTCTTTCCCCTCCATGGACTTTCCAGCCCTGTTGTTCTGCTGAGAAATGGCATTTTCAGGACAAAGCTGTCCCCTGCCCCCCACAGTTGAAGCTGCCAAACTGTGTTTTTGCTGTTTTATCTCAAACATGACTGGACATTTGCATACACAGATTTTGTGTCTGGCTCTGGCTGGGACTTGTTGCAGCTTCCTTTTCCCATTTTATTCAGCTTGCTAAGTTTTTAACCTGCAGCTGGTGGGGCTTCCTCTTTCGGGTGTGAGGTTCTTGCACCCTTTGTGTGCTGCAGGTGCCCTGTGCTGGGGCTGGAGCACCCAAAGGGTGCCTGGCACACAAACAGGAGCTGCAAAATGGCACCTCTGCTCCCTGCTCCCAGGTGTCAGGTGGCCCATGACCCCATGGCCTTCATCTCTGTGTGGCTGTGATCTACTAATCCCCAAAGTACGTGCAGTCAGCTTCTTCCAGATTTTATTGTTTGTTTGTTTGACCCCCCTGTGTTTGCAAGCTCTGATTTCTGAAGCTGTCACTATTTGCAGTGGGAAGGCAGATTATTTTAAACAAGCAAAATATATCCTGAACAACTTTGTGTCCAAAGTTGGTACAGAGTCATTATCAAGAGTAACTGTGCACCCTGAGTTCTGTAAGTCCAGTTTGTGCCAGGCTGGTGCTGGGAGCGGGCAGAGGCACCCAGGGGCTGCAGCTGGAGCCAGCCCTGCCCCTCCTCAGTACACCGTGCACCAGTTGCTGCCATCACTGGGCATCAGCCCCCCGGTGATGAGCAGAATCAGATCCACAAACCACCAGATGCCCAGACCCCCGAGGGTCAGCAGCTTCCCCACGGCGGTGCCGGTGTGGCCCAGGCAGAACCGATCCACGCCGAAGCAGCCCAGGAAGAAGGAGTAGAGCAGCGTGGTGATGAAGTAGTGTCCGGTGTACCTGCGAGAGAAGATGCGGCGGGGTCAGCGGGTGTCAGCGCTCCCCGCCGGACCAGCCGTGCTCCCGGGGGAGCTCGGTCCGGTGGTGCAGGGGGGACCGGGACTCTCCTACTTGACGCAGGGCCGGCTGCCCCGCAGGAAGCTCCGCGGCTCGGCGCACTCGATGCCGTCCAGCGCCCGGCACAGCACTCGCGTGTGATCCACATCGCCGTGGGCCTGGCCGCCGAACTGCGGCGGGGGCAGCGCTCAGCGCTCACCGGGGCCCGGGGGGTACCGGCACCGGGGCCGCCCCCGCCCCGCCCTCACCTTCACGCAGCCGTGGCCCAGCTCCTGCTGTGCCGTGGCGTTCCCGCCGTGATCCACCGGCTCATCGCACTCCACGAACTCATCGGGGCTGCGGGGAAGGAGCGGCTGGTGAGGGAGGCGGGGAGGCCGCGCTCCCCCGCGCCCCGGCCCGGCGCTCACAGGTAGGTGCAGAGGACGAGCGGCGCCCGCGGATCGTAAGCCCAGGCGGAGGCGGGCGGCCCCGGCGGCAGCTCCCGGGGCTCGGTGTCGTTGCCCGGGAGGCCGCGGCCGTGCAGCAGCAGCAGGTTCCCGAGCAGGAGCGCGGCCTGCCCGCAGAGCAGCGCGTACCCCACGGGCGGCGCCATGGCGGCACCGCCGCGCCGCTCGGCCTCGGGCAGCACGCCCGCAGCCAATGGGCGCCCTCTGCCGCACCCCCCGGCCGCCTGCAGCCAATGGGCGCCCGCCGCCCCGCTCCCGCAGCCAATGGGCTCCCGCCGCTCGCAGCCGGTCAGAGCGAAGCGGAAAAAGCTACGGAAGCGGCAGCGAAGGGCGTGGCGAAGGGAGTGCGCGCCGGACGAGGAGCTGATTGGCTGCTGAGGGAGGTGGCGGCCAATGGGAGAAGGCGAGGGGCGGGGCGTTGGTGCAGCGCGTGTCGCCTGCCGCCGCGCTCGGCCCTCGGGACCGAATCCCGGGGCCGAACCGCCTCAAACGGGGCCCGGCCGGGGCCCAGCTGAGGCCGAACCGGCTCAAACTTGGCTCGACCGGGGCCCAGCCGGGACTCAGGGACCCCGGGACCCCTCCCTCGGGGGCGCCCGCCGCGCTCACCCAAAGAGCTGATGCCTTAGCACCGGAGAAGGGCTCTCAGGGCTCTGCGTTGCCGGTAACGGGCAGCGCAGCGGCTCAGCGAGTGATTCCGTCCGAGCTGGCCGTAGTGCTGCGCGGCTCTGCCCAGTGCCACCCTGCCCTGTGGGAATGGGGAGGCAGCCTAGGTTCGGGTGTATTTGTGCTCTTTTCCCCAGTAAATTGACTCCGCTTTGCCATTACTTGTTCCTGATGTGATGGATTTATCAGGTGTTTGTTCCTGGTTTTTCTGGAGGATGATGCAGAGCTCCGAAGTTTCCTGGCAGGTTTTCCACGGGTGATTGGTGGAGCAGGGCAGAATGCCTGGTGCTTGTAGAGGAGGGCAAAGCCTGTGATGCCTTCTCATTCTGGGGAATTTCTCGTGCTCACCTGTACCTATGGTATTGCCCAGCCAGGGGCTGACACGGTGTGTTCTCATGTTCTTCCAACACATTATGAAAAGGTTCTTTCCCTAGAAGGTTGGTGGGGCACTGAACAGGCTCCCGAGAAAAGGGTCACAGAGCTCCAGGAGGGTTTGGACAACGCTCCCAAGGATGCCCAGGGTGGGATTGTTGGGGTGTTTGTGCAGGGCCGGGAGGCGGAATTGACGATCCTTTCCAGCTCAGGATATTCCACGGTCCGTGCTCAGTCCCGGGGCCGTGCTGGGGGGGTGCCGATGCCCAGGCCGGTGCTGGGTTCCGGGTCGGTGCCGATGCCCGGATCGGTGCTGGGTTCCGGGGCGGTGCCAGGCCGTGGGGTGGGCGGTCGATCGGGCTCACGGCTCCGCCCCGGGGCGGTGCAGCGCAGGCCCCGGCCCGGCTCCATAAGGCCGCGGGGCCGCCGGCCGGACCCAGCGCCCCACGGGAGGGGCGATGTGGCCAGGGGGTGTCATGGCCCGGGCCTGGAGCTGCCTCTGTCGCCTCCTCATCTTTCTCATCATCCTCATCTTCCTCCTGCCGCCGCCGGCCGCGCCCGGGCAGCCCGCGGGTGAGTGCTCGGGGCCGGGCCGGGCCTGCCGCCCGCAGCCCGCTCGGCCCCCATTCCCTTTCCCGGACAGCGCCGTTCCCCCTTCCCCGTCCCTTCCGCAGGGTCAGGCCCCCCATTGTCACCCTTTCCCTGCCCTCGAAGGGGTCCGGTGGGGCAGAGCCCCCCAGAGCTCGGCCAGAGCGGGGGTGCTGCCCGCTGGCCCCGTGTGCCCCGCGGCGGTGCCCGGGGATGGCCGGTGCCACCCACAGCAGGCGGGTCTGTGGGTGCCAGCACCACCTGTGCCCTGCCCAGCATCGCCAGTGCTCAGGGATGCTGCGGAGGGCCCGGCGGGGCTCCGGTGCCGGGCCCATGGAGCTGCAGACAGGGAGCTGATCCCGGCACAGTGAGGCTCCGGTGTCGGGCCCATGGATGGGGAGCTGATCCCGGGACAGTGGGGCTCTGGTGTCGGGCCCATGGAGCTCCGGACAGGGAGCTGATCCCGTGATAACGGGGCTCCGGTGCCGGGCCCATGGAGCTCCAGTTGGGGAGCTGATCCCGGGATAACGAGGCTCCGGTGTCGGGCCCGTGGAGCTCCAGAGGAGCTGATCCCGGCAGCAGCCTCGGGTCCTGGCACACCTGCCCGAGTTCTTTGCTCCTCCATCCTCCCGGGATCTCCACCCGGCTCTTACCCAGCAAAGCCCCAGGGATTTGGGGCTGCCCGGTCACTGCAGGTGGCCTTGGCCATCCAGGAGCTCGAGTATGGGGCAGAGCTGCCCAGGCTGCTGTCCCCGGGGAGGGAGGGATGACAGGACTCAGTGCCATCATTCTGCGTGGCTCTTAAGGACTTGGTCCCGTGCTGTCCTTAGGGATTGTTTATGAATTGAGATGGTTCTGCTTATGGGCTCTTATGGTGCTGATTCCAGGCTGTACATACATGACAGGCAGAAATGTCTCCTCTGTCATTGTTTCCCCCTCTTGAAGGGACACATGCACTGTGTAAAACTTTTGTGTTTGTCATTAATGCATGTTTTTATAGTCAGGTCTTCCCAACTGAGCAATATACAACTTGATACTGGTGCTTCATGCTGAGGACAGTGCTTATGTGGTGTGTGCCTCTCCCTGAGGGATTCTGTGCTGGAATCTCTTCCTCTCACTTGCTGTGTTGTTGCTGGAGGGTGTGTGAGCTGTGTGAGGTGAAAGTCAGATTTGAGAGGTGGTGCAGCACGTTGGGAACTGCCTGACTGGAGGCCCAGGAGTGATGTCTGGAATTATGCATCTCTGAGATGTCAGGTGCTTGGTGTTTTAGGAATAAGATTCTTGTTCCTGCCTGTTAGAAATGAACACTGGGGCTATTTCTGATGGTGGATCGTAGTGTTCCTCTTTGCCTTTGGAACCCTTTGTCCCAGCTATTAATGCCAAACCTTTCATGAAATATAATGAACCTCCCTTGCCTGAGTATGAGCATGAAGGAGAGGGTAGAAACCTCCAGCTCTTGGGTTATAATGTAAGTGCTTTTGACACACATAGGGATGTAAGGCAGAAGTGGAGTGTTACCAGAGACTATTATCTGAGAATTCCTGAATGACCATAATCACATAGTGGTGTGTAGCCTTAAGGGATTTGTGTGCATGGCTTTTCCTCTCCTGTTGGTGTCCATAGAAGCCTTCAAGATTTGATTATATGGATTCTAAAAAATTCACAGGCACAGGCTGCTTTGTGCTACTCCTCTTTCTTGATACTTGGTGTCACACACACACCAGGATGTTCCAGCCAGGCTTGACCACAATTCTTGAAGTGCCTAAATGCTTGGATTGAAATTTCTGGGGAGATAGGATGTTTGGTTAAGATAATTCTTTTGTTCAGATCACAGAAGACACAGCATGGCCTCACCCATATTGCAACAAATCTGGAACAACCAATCAGCAAAGAGTGGGTTTGTGGTTATTTATTTCCTCCATGTGAAAGGGAAAGAGAGAAAAGACATTTCAGTGTAGTTAATGTTGCCTTGCTTCTGGAAAAAAGAAACGAGGATCATGGCATTAGAGTTTCTGCGTGTCTTGATCATTATTATTTCACAAGCTAAATATATATAAAAAAAGGTAAGAATGTGCATTTCACAGTTCCCTTTGGTGGCCAGATGTAAAGGCAGTGATGTCTCCAGAGAGAAGCTTCCCACGGAGTCAGCTGAGCAAGCAGAGCTGGTAAGATGGGGAGGAAGTGAGTGGGCTCAGCATGCCATGGGTGGAAAGGAGTGACTCAGGGCCAGTGACCCCCAGGAGGGTTCATTTTTCTGTAGGTAGCTGAGCTTTACCCTGCTTCTCCTTTGAGAAAGCTCTGAGGTGCAGAGGATGTTGTGACAGTAGCAGTGCACGCGTGTGACAGTCCTCCTTGTAGAACAAGGGGAGCTGTTGTCTTGCAGACAAGTTAGGCTTTAGGAAGGGCAGAAGGAATGGGGAGAGTCTAGACAGGAAACACTTACAGCATAGGTCTGGATTTCAGCAAAGGGTGTTAGAATTTTCTAGGAAATATTTCTGTGGGAGAGCTCTGTAACCTGATCGACATCCAACATCCCCAGTGAAACACCAAAGGAAACTTCATCAGCTGCTCTGGCCAGGTTTAATGTTATCCAAATATTCCAGGTGAGCAATACACACAGAGGAATTTGCTTCTCTTGCCATGATAATTGGTCATTGCTTCCTGCACCAGCACAGCAGGAGAACACAGCAGGTTTGAAGACTGAAAGCAGGGGAGGGAGAGGTGGAAAGAAAATCCCCAAGGAGTGGTGCCTGTGGAAGAACAGCTGGCCAGATGTTCCCAGGTGTTTTGAAGATGAAGCACCACTGAGGCACTCTTTGGTGTTTGAGGTTTGGGAGGAGCTGCAACTGCTGGCTCCACAGAAGACATTCCTACATTTAGAAGGAGACTTGTTATCTTTGTGGTTTTTTTATAAACCTCTAAACATTTTTAAGTGGACTTGGATAATATTTACATGGTGAAAGTGAAGGAGTAGTCCCAAGAATAAATCCTACTTCAGCTATGACCTTAGTGCAAGAGTCAAGTGCACCAAAAAAAAGCTTTTCCTGGTGTGTCATTGCCTGGAGAAGTTAAAAAAAAAATCAAAAAGGAATTAAAAAAAGCAGTGGTTCTGTTGTTTTGAAGGACATATGTAAGTAAGCCAGGTCATGGAAGTTTCTCCTCAGACACTGCTTGGCAAACTCCTGTATGATTCTGAAAATAGGATCTGGAGAATGCACACTGAGCTGGCAGCTGGTACCTCCCAGTCAGATGGGATCCAGGCTCCATAAAAACTGATAGCAATCCCAGTGATCTGAGCATGAGAGAAGGATCTATCAGGGATAAGTGGCTTTGAAAGGATGGTGCAAAGTGTTCTGCTGAGGTGGAAATAACTTCTGTACCAGTATGAGAGGGTGAAAAATGGGGAACAGGAAAGGAAATGAGTGTCAGAGTGGGTTAAATGACAAGTGAATCAGTTGTGTGCTGTTTTGAAGGTGAGTTTAACCTGTGGAGATCCATAAACACACCGAGCATGTGTGTGTGCCTTGGTGTGTGTGAGGCCTCTCTGGGCTGTTGTGGGGTTTTTTGGGATAGTGGAGCCAGAACAGCCTGATATCAGCAGGCAGAGGTGTAAGGAAATCCTCTCCTTAGTTGCAGGAAAGGAGAGGCAAGGATGACAGCAGAAAATCTAAAGATGTGGAGCTGGAGGGAAGGGCTGGAGGAATGGAGAGTGCAGCTTGAAGCACAAGGAGCTGATGGTTGGGTCAGGAATGCTCTGTATGGAGCTGTCCTGGCTGTGTAATGCCTTTGGCACTTCTGCTGAGCAATCCCCTGCCAAAATGTGGAAGCTGACCTCAGCTATTAATTGTAATCAATTGATGATAGCCACAGTTAACCTAATGAGTTTTGGTGTTAGCAGCTGAGCTGCTCACATGCTGATGAGTTGTTTTTATGAAATTAGCTTGTTCTGTGGTGTAACAGGCCACAGCGTGAACTTTCCTCTTTTTAATTTTTTTTTTCTTCCGTTGAAGAGTGTATCTTTGACCTTCCTTGGGAAGGAGTCACAGCTCAGGAAGGATGGTGATTGAGGGGAAGTGTGAGTGAGTAAGTGCATGTAGCTGTGTGCTCTGATTCTGTAACTGAGCCAATGGGTCCAGCAAGACAAGGGGTGCAGTCTGACCTTTGAATGCAGATTTTACCTATCAAGCACCCCCAGAACACCTGAGCACCCCCAGAAGTTCCTTCAATGTTAGATTCATTATTGCTGTGATGTGTTCTGGTGGTTTTCAAGCTCCCACATGCCATGGAGCATGCATGGAATTCCTCTGGTGGATTTGGGGTGGGGAGGGGAAGATGAATCACATCTTCCTAGTTGTCTCCAGTGCTTGGTAATTAATGGCAGTCTTTAATGAGATGAGATGAGATAACTATGGTCATGGATGCAGTTGTGTTCTTCTGATCAGAAATAAAATCTCAGCACGGAAATGGGTCATCAGCATGTCCTGTCCTCAGCGGTGACGTGCTGCAGCTCCAGCAGCTGCCAGAGAGCACCTGACTATTAGAAGTCCTGTAACTTGCTGAAAAATTGATTCCAAACCCTACCTGCCCTTTGTAGAAGGAAATTGTGGCAGCAGGGTTGGCTTTTTGCTCGGCTGCACTTGTCCCTTGGGTTGGGTTTTTGTTGCACTGCTCTGTGCCCTCCCTGATGGGCTCTGTGCCCTCCCTGATGGGCTCTGTGCCCTCCCTGAGGGTTGCTGGTGATGTGTGAAATGCTGCCCAGGGCACTTGGCATGGGAGCAGCTGCTTTGGGAAGTGAGGGGCAGTGCCAAGGACATCCCTGCTGGAGACTCCCACCCCACCACCTCCCAAACTGGGCTCTGAAGGGTGGGAAGGAGGGCAGAAAGTGGGGGCAGAGCTGTCAGAGCATTCAGAGACTTGAAATTTGGCCTCTTTTAGTGCTGTTGCTCTAAGAGGATCCTCTTGGAGTTGTGCTCTTCCCAGAAATCCCTCCCAGTTGTGCTTCATGTGATGATTCACTGAGTTGTTTGCTGCTTCCAAGCTGCTCTTGGGCAAACGTGTCAGCTCCAGGCGGTGCCAGGGCTGGCTGTGCCCTGCTGTTTGTGTCACCTGTGAGCCTGCAGAGCCTGGCATGAGGGTCCCACCCCTCTGCTGAGGGTGGGAAGGGCTCTGGGGATGGGACCAGGGCAGAGCAGGAGCTCAGGGCTGGCTGGAGCCCGTGCTGGGAAATGACAAATGGACAGAAGTGATTGCTGCAGTGTGTGCTTTTGGTGGTTCATTCCAGGAAAGGAAGCAGCCCTTCCCTCCCTTGTTTTCAGGCCAGGGAGGTACTGACACTGTGTTCTGTAGCCACTGAATATCAGGAGCTGTTTTCAGGAATTTTATCTCTGCTTTTTTAATAGTAGACAAATACTTTTGTAGTATTGCATGTCTCCTTTAATACTTTCTAATACTTTTAATGTTGTATTAATTTAATACTTTTAATACTTTAATGTCTACTTTTTAATACTTTTAATGTCTACTTTTTAATACTCCTAATACTCTTAATGTCTGCTTTTTGTAGTATTGTAGTATGTGTACTTTAATAGTCTACTTTGTCTACTTCAATAGTAAATAAATACCTTCTGTTTACAAACACCATACTAATGCAAGTTCTGCTGCAGTGTGTGTGCCCTGAGAAGCAGTGGGGCTGTGCCTGTGCTCTGGTGACAGAAATGCTGTGTGGCAGAGCAGGAGGGTGCATCTGAGGTCTCCTGCCATGGCCACGTGTGCTGTGACAGGAGGGAAGCTGGCAGTGAGCTGATGGCTTCTTCTTCTGGGATAGTGGTGGGAAGTGTGGGAATCCATAAATCAGAAAGGTTTGGGAAAGCTGCAAAAGGCCCCAGAGACAGCAGAACTGTGATTAGAGCCAAGCAGCAGCCATGAGATTGGTCAGCAGAAAAATTATGTAAAATGTAGAAAAGCAAGGACAAATAGAACAATGGTCTGTGTATTAACCTTTATCTAGAAGAACTCTCTAAGCTACAGAAAGTTTATCTAGTGAGATATTAGGCAGTTTTAAGCTTAATAATGGAGCTCTGTGCATTGTGTTTGAAGGCTTACAAGCAGGTATTGCATTTGAAATAAGCAAGCATTGTTTAACCAAAGGTACCTGTGCTTATAGTGATTGGATAGAACTGCTGTCAATGTGCTTTTGCTTTGTGTGATTGGTCAAAAAACTTATAAAGTGAGTTGTAACATTAAGTTCTTGGTCTGCTGCCTGGGATGTGAGCTGGTGGCATCTTCCCATTGTCATAACCATGGAATGAGGCTGATGCTGGAAAATAAAACAGCTCAAGGCACGTTCCCAGCAGTCCTGTCTTGTTTGTGATTTGTACACAGCCCCTTGCTGGTGATAGGAGCAGTGTGCAAGGGACTCTCTTTTCCCGTGGGATGCCTTTTTGAGTGCTCCCCAAGGTGATGATGGTGATCTGTGTCAGCTTGCCAGGCATGGGAAGGCATCTCCTGAATGCCACTGCAGCCTGGTGCTTTTTGGGGAACCCCTGGCATTTAAAGCCTGCCCATTTTCCAAAGGATGGAGCAGCCTCTCGTGGAGCTTTGAGCTCACAGTGCTGTCCTGCAGCTTAGAGAAACCAAAGGCCCTTTGGACATGGAGTGTGAGTTCTGCTGTGCTCAGAGGGGCTGGTTTTAAGTGGATGCAGCATCTCAGTCCCACTTGGGAGATTTTGGAGGGTCTTGGACACCAAATACTCGCTCACCCAGACGTGGTGATGATTTCTGGAGACAGACAGTGAGGATAACTGTTCCCTTCCCCCTGCCTTTGTTGGGAAGCTCAGACTCCTCTGATGAGCTCATTGATTCCCTTGCCATGAGCCAGGAAAACTATTTCTCTGGATGCTGCCTGATCTGCCTTGGCCAACCTCCTGCTTCCTGGGTGAGTGGCTGTGAGCCAGGCACCAGCAGATGCCACCACTGATGGGAAAAGTAATTTGCATGCACAATTTATTGTTGTTTACATAGTTAATATAAAACAGCTTGCAAAAACTGATAAAGGGAGCTTGGACTGTGGGCTTGTTTGGTTCAGGGGATCTGTCTGATGTTGCATGTACAGATAATATATAAAGGGATCTGTGACAGCTTCTTTGTTGCAGGGATTTGTCTCACCTCAGTTATTTGATGAGGCCCTTGGGAGCTCTGTAAAAGCTTAATAAATAGTAGAGCAGCCTCAGGGCAGTTTGGCTGTGCTGTGCAGGGCCAGGGTTGAGGCTGAGCTGTGCCATGAGCAGAGCATTGAGAGAGGCTGCACGGGGCAGTTGTGCAGCTTTGCAGCACAGGTTTGACCCTGGGCATCCCTTGTTGTGCTGATCCTGCTGATGAGGAGTGCTGGTGCTGGTAAACCAGTATTTGGAATGTGAAGATTTCAATTCAAAACTTTCTGGGAAAATTGGTGTCTCCTCTGCTGTTTGTGTGTTGTTTTCTCTGGCCCCTTGCAAGGCAATCCAGGCATGCCTTTGAGTGTGCACTTTTCCTCAAGTAGTGTTTTCCTCCTTGTGCTTCCTCTTGGTTGCTTTGTTCCTTTAGCCAATGTTTCTGTTCTGCTCTCCAGGTTTCCAGGAGATTTCCCTGCTCTCTTCCTACGAAGTTGTAACTCCACAGAGATTGGGGAGAGAACGACGAGAGGCTTCCAACAGCTCCTCCATACAGGTACCGGGCAGTCTGAGCCACATCTTCAATTTAGTGCCCATTTCCAAATAAAATCTACCCAAAACTGACCTGAAATGCCCATGGAATGCTGCTGGGTGCACCTGGCAGCAGGGAAATGTCTGTCCTTGCAGAGAGCAGCACCTCTGGCACTGCTGGCAGCTGAGGGCCAGGAGTACCTCCCTCCTCCAGAGCTCAGGAGTTCCTGCAGTGGGTTTTTGATCTGGATGTAAAACTTGCATCATGTTCAGTAAAAAAAACTGTGTTGTCCTTTTCTGGCTCTGTCTTGGAACTTTTCTGTGGAAGTTTTAGAAGGACAGAATAAGAAAACCATTTCCATTTCTATTTTGAAACCATTTCCATTTCTATTTTGAAACCATTTCCTTCATGGGATTTTTTTCCCAGTCACACAGGAAGAGATGCTCTGTTCTCAAGGCAGGGACAGTTATAAAATAAATATCAGACTCATTTGTTGTTGGTTTCAAAGACTCTTTCATTCATTAACATGAGTAAAATGCACCTTTCTTTTTATTCAGGACAAGGTGTCATATGCCATTGAGATTGAGGGAAAAGAATACACCATTCATCTAGAAAAGAACAAGTAAGTGATGAATTTCTTTAAATTGTTAAATTACTTAAATTAAATGTTATTAAATTACTGTTGTGTCCAGATGAGAAGCTGGCAGGTAGCACATGAGTTTTGAATCCTGGGGTTCTGTGTGGGAAGTGCAGGTACACCCCAGCTCTGCACAATGGTAAAGATTGAATCCTCGTTGTCCTGGCCATCAGCCAGAGATGGTTTTTGATTCCTGCAGCCCTGGGGAACCCCCTTCAGAGCAGGAAGCTGCAGATTACTCCAAGGAGACCCAGGGAATCTACAGCTCTTTCCATTCACAGCTAAAAATAAACAAGCTGAAGTGTATTTCAAGTAAATATTTTCACTTTTGTCTGGATCTTGTTTATTGCTTTAGTTTTGTGGTTTTTTCCTGTCTCAGTAGCACAAGGACAGTAATAAATGAGGAAACTGGCTCTTTCTCCAAGGTCTGAATACTGACACCTCACAGCTGATACTGTCTGTCTGTCTGTCTGGGGTTTAAGGGCCACTTGCAGCACCAGCACATGGTCATTTACCAGGCCTCTGCTGCCCTTGTGATAGAGACACAACTGTGCAAGCCCTTGGGGAGCTCCAGCTGCCACTTGCCAAGGCCCTGACCCTCAGAAATGTGGGAATTGAGCTGCACCACATCAATGGAATGAGCAGTCTTAGTCGTGGGAGACTTTCCAGTGCACTTCCTCCTCAAACTGGGGAGGAAGAGGCATATGGAGCAGACTGAGGGCTAGAATTTTGTTTCTGCTTGGAAACAGGGTTTTAGCACAATAAATGGGTTTTGCTGCTTGTTCTACTCTCTGAGGTGAGATGGTTTGTTTGATTTCATTAGCAGTTCTACCATTCTGATCTCTTGAATTTTGCTGTGAAAATATACTATTTCTTTGTTAATTTTACAGGATTTTCCTTTTTAATATTTCCTTATTTAATTTCAATTTACATATTTGTCACATTTTTGATTACTGCTCTGTTCCAATGTCCCAGCCATCCCATGAAATTCCTCTTGTGTTCCTTGTCCCCTGTCATTGCAGAGAACTGCTGCCCAAAGATTTCACAGTTTATACCTATGACAAGGAGGGGAAGTTGCAATTGGAACATCCAGATGTCCAGGTAGGATTTCCTTCTATTCCTACCCTCACTAAAGGTGACAGGAACAGAGCATTTGTGGGATGAGGGAGTTGGGATTACAAAAGGATAATTGTATTTTCTGCTGAGCCCCCTTCATACCCACTGCCCTCTTCCTGGAGAGAATCCTTAATTTTGTATGAGGCTCTAACCTGTGAAAAACCTGTATTTTCTGCTGTGGAGGTGGTTGCTGTCTCATTATTGGGTTGCTGCTGTCCTTGTCCCAAACCCAGTGCAGGGCTGCTCTGGGGGCTGAAAAGGCAACTTTGGTTTTTTATTTTTGCACAAAATGAGCTTCTAGATCAGTCTCTGAGGCACTGTGAGCTGCATCCATTCAGCAGGGATGGCTTTTAGGAACTAAAAACTCCTCAGGGTGGGCTGCTCTGTAAGTCCTGACATGTGGGAGCTGCTGGAAGGGATGGATGGACCAAATCTAAAGGACCTTTGGGTAGAATGGGATCTGTGTAGTGTTGGAGTTATTCCACAGAAAGCATTTGCTGCCTGGCATGTTGCCTTTGGAAATGTAGAATTGAAAGCAAGTTGTGTGATACAAAATGCAAAAGAGATTTCCTAATGGTTTCACTCTTAAGGATCAGTGTTATTCCTTTGAAAGGGAAGTGTTAGTCATACATGATTCATAGGATCTTGTTCTTGAAAATAGAGCACCTGAGTCAAATGCCTGTTTGCTTCCTAGTTCAAAGGGATTGGTTACAGGAAAAATGCTTTTTCAGCATTAGGTCACAGAAGTCATGCTGGCCCTGAACAATTAGCACAAACCCTCTGTGCTTTCTTCCTTCTTGCTGAGCAACAGGGGACAGAACCTGTGTTATAGACCCCTGTATCAATGTTTAAAGATGTCCTTGCCAGAGGAAATGGGGTGTATTTCCCCATGCTCCCCCTTGTCTAATTTCCAGAATTTTTATGTCTATGTGTCAGGGCTGCCCTGTGCAGCACTGCTGTGGTTGGGGGGCACAGCAGGTCCCTCCTCCTGCCCAGAGAGGTGACAGAACAAGACAGAGCAACAGGGAGCAGAACCTGCATTACAGACCCCTATATCAATGTCTAAAAATGCCCTTGCCAGAGGAAATTGAGTGTATTTCCCCATTGTCTAATTTCTAGAATTTTTATGTCCATGTGTCAGGGCTGGGCAGCACAGCTCTGGTTGGGGTGCACAGCAGGTCCCTCCTCCCGTTGCAGAGGTGACAGACAAGCCAGAACTTTCTGCCAGAAGACTGAAGAGTAATTTGGCCCAAATCAGGAGGGAGGGGTTGGACTTGAAATATTTGAGGCAGGGTGGAGGACAGAACAGGAGAGGGATAGCCTGGGTCAAGTCAAGAAATCCAGCTGTGGTAAATTGAACTTAATACACGTTGTGTTCTTGAGTTGTGATCACTGCAGGTCAGTGGCAGCTCCGAGGCTGCCCTGGCTGTGCAGGGATGCCTGAAACACCTGATAATGCACCTTTGTTTTCCTGCCCAGGATCACTGCCACTATCAGGGCTTCGTGGAGGGGACCCTGGATTCCCTGGTGGCTGTCAGCACCTGCTCAGGGCTCAGGTAGCACAGCTCCTCCTTTGTGTCCCTGCTGTCGCTTTGTGGCTCTGAAGCCAAAACCCATTTCTGCTGCTTTTGTCACTGGCTGCACTGAGCTGCCTTGGTGCTGGTGTCCTTTTATTCAAGGAGTTCACAGATATTTGAAGTACCATCAAATAAGTTATTAATGCAGATTGTTACCAGAATGCAGTAAGTTGGTTTTGATGCATATTTGCAAAATAACTTAAAAAATAAGTTATTTTTTAACTTACACAGATAGTCATGACAACTGTGCCTATTGCAGAAGTGGAATGTTGAACACTAGTCTCCAAATTTCACAAAATTGGCTTTAAACCTTATGCACCTCAAGTTTGATGGAATTGTTTTCTGTTTTGGGCTAATTGCCATATATTGTGTGCCATATATTGTATTTTTTATAGAGCCATGTCAGAGTGGCAATAGTGTATTTGAACTAAAGCATTTCTGTTTAAGACCTGGGATGTAATTCCTAGGGCATTGCAGAGCCTTACAGAAGTATTTAATGCCCTGTATTTGTAAGGCCCTGCTCAGCCTTTGGAAATGTAGAATTGTGAAGTGTGCTGGTTCACAAGAGCTGAGGTATAGGCAGGCTTTGGTTATTCAATAAAATAAAATTCTGTGTTACTGTTTTCTGTGCTCAGTGCCACATTTCTTACACACTGCCTTATTTTAGGGGTTTGGTGACAATAGGCAATGTCACCTATGGGATTGAGCCCATGGATCCCTCCTCTGGCTCTAAACACATTTTATATCGACTGGAGAATGTGAAGAAAGAGCCCACAGAGTGTGGAGTAACCACTGCAGGCCAGGAAGGGGAACATGCAGAGGGAGAGCTCCATCCCAGCATGACCCAGCTGCTGCGGGTAAGTCCTGCCCAGTCCCACACAAGGGGTTTTGTGAGTTCATTTCAGAGTGTGCAAGCAGCTTATCAGATTTCCTGGGACTTAGTGCATACCTAAAGGTTTATAATTTGGGGGGTTTGCTCTACAGGACAACTCAGTTTCTTCCCCAAAGCTGCCACAGTCTCCTCCTGCTTCTGCACATGGCATGACCAATGTCACTGTCATATTTTCTGAAAAATCCCTTTGCCCAGGATTTTCTCCTGGGAAGCTGAGAAACCTCAGAGAAAAAGGAAAACAATAATTTTAGAATATTCCCAGAATTTTTTGGGGGACTTCTAAGGGCAGGAGCATGACCCTCATCATGGAGAGGCTTGTTAACAAAGTACTGCATCAGGAGCCGGGAGAATATTGTCATGTTTATTCCTTCCATTATTTCCATTATTCCATTTACACCATCATCACCATCACATTAGCAGTTTGGTGGTTTGGTGTGAAGTCCCCCTTGTCCTTCAAGGACTGTCTGTACAGGAACAAGATTGAAATGAAAGCAGAATGAAGAAATGTTGTATTTCACATCCAAGTCATTGGTATTTGTTGGTAGAATCTTTCTGCCCCTTTATCAAAGTGTGTGGTGACTTTCCAGAGCAATCTGTGCAGAGGTGCCTTGCTTTTGAAACAAGGGGAGTCTTTGTGCAGCTGAGTTTTAGTGTAAAACACAGAGAGTCTCATTGCATTGGATTACACTGCTTGGATTTGGCACTGTGTGCTTTGGGTGTGTCTCAAACCCTGGTGGTATCAAGTGAAATATGACAATGTCATGAGGCTTTTTTTTTTGTTTACACTTGAAATAATAAATCTGAAGTTGTTTAATTTTTTTTCTTCCCCAGAGAAAGAGGGCTGTCCTGCACCAGACAAGATATGTGGAGCTGTTCATAGTTGTGGATAAAGAAAAGGTGGGAGTTCTGTGTGTTTTTTCTTTTCCCTTCTCTTCAGGAAAGGCATGGAAAGCCCTCAGATTTCATTACTCCCACATGGATTGTTAAAAAACACTTGACAATTTACCCAAGTTGTACAAATATGCTACCCTGGAAGTGGTTAAATGTGTGCAATGCAATCCTCCTCAGAAAAGAAGTCAGCCATCAGACAGGGAGAGGTTCTGTTAGCAAGGAATCTCCTGATATAAGGAAAGCACGTAATAAAAACTGCCTTTGCTGTTGGCTTTGGAATACTGAGCTGCTGAGCAGCACCAGTGAAGATGTTGCTGAATTGGTTTGCATCTTCTTGGAGATTTGGAGCCAGGCAAAAATGTTCTGTTCCTTTTTCAAACTGTTGTCTGTATCTCTTCTCTTCATGAAACTGAGTTTCTTTGTCTTGCAGTTTGAAGATTTTGGGAAGAGTGAAACAGAAGTAAGAGAACACATGGTGCAGCTGGCAAACTTCCTTGACAGTGTGAGTAGGAGGGACTTTGTGTGCTGCAGCCCTGCTGCCTTTTGGAAATGTCCATCCTGGGTTTGTTCTGGTACCACTTTGGGGAATGCATCCCCATGGAAGCTTTTCCATCTCTAAATTCATCAGCACTTATCCACCTTGAGAATTAGTTTAGGAAACACTTCCAACCTGTGCTCTGTAAAGGTTAGAGAAAAATCATGTTTGGTACTCCACTATTTCACGTGATATTTGTCAGAATTGAGACTTTTTATTTCTGTTTGGTGTTGTCTTACATGTAGCCAGTGTGGCATTTAAGCATTGATCCTGTAGCTAATGAAGGTCTGAATCACAGGGAAAATGCATTCTGGTGCTTCCAGTTGTGTACTAGCTGTGAAAAAAATTCAAACCCAGATAGCAAAGATGGATGCTTGCAATAAGATCTATAACACCAGTGTCACTGTCATATTTTCTGAAAGATCCCTTTGCCCAGGATTTTCTCCTGGGAAGCTGAGAAGCCTCAGAGAAAAAGGAAAACAATATTATCTCATTTGCTTCTCTTGTGTTTTGCTGTTTTGGAATGTGGTTGGAGATTGTTTCATTGGTTTCATGTGAATTGTTTTAATGGCCAGTCCTGGTCTGGATGTGTCGAGGCTCTGGAAAGAGTAATGAACTTTCATTATTACCTTTTTAGCCTTCTGTCTGTATCCATGTATTCTTTAGTATAGTTTAATATAGTATTCTTTAATGTCATATAGTATCATAAAATAATAAATTAACCTTCTGAGAATGTGGAGTCAGATTTCTCATTCCTCCTGCCACGAGGGAAATACAAGACACCGGGTCACTTGTTTTTGTCTGAAGCTATAAATGAATATTTTTCTCCCCAGATGTACGTTATGCTGAACATCCGCATCGTGCTGGTTGGTTTGGAGATCTGGAAGCACGAGAACATCATCAGCACTGATGGAGGGGCTGGGGATGTGCTGGCCAATTTCGTGCAGTGGCGAGAGAAGAATCTCGTTCTGCGGCGGAGACACGACAGCGCCCAGTTTGTCCTGTGAGTGCTGCTCCTTCCCTCTGCTCCCAGGGAGAGGAATGGGGGATTTGTGTTTGCAAACAAGCTGTGGGGCTGCTGGGAGGTAAAACCAGCACTGGGAGAGGAAAGAAACAATGGGAAGGATTCCACTGATTGGTGAATGGAAAAAGAGATTTGCTGGTAAATGAAATTAGACATTGAAAAATGAAAGAAACAATGGAGAAGAAAAACCTCAAAATTCCTTAAGAATTAGAAATGAAAAGGGAGTGTTATACATTAGAGGGGAGTCTTTGGGATCAGGTGTTCTGGGAAGTCTGAACCTCTCAAGTACCTCAGAAATGGGGAAAACCCCCAAAATTCCATAAGAATTAAAAAGGAGGGTTATACATTAGAGGGGAGTCTTTGGCATCAGATGTTTCGGGAGTCTGAACCTCTCAAGTACCTCAGAAAAGGGGAAAAACCCCTAAATTCAGTAAGAATTAAAAATTAAAAGGGAGGGTTAAATGTTATAGGGAAATCTTTAGGATCAGGTGTTCTGGGAAGTCTGAACCTCTCAAGTACCTCAGAAATGGGGAAAGAGAGAAGGAAAATGTGCCTGGAAATTGGGATAAAAGGGAGGCTGCGTCCTCCAAAAATTGGAGAGATCCCAGGGGATGCCCCATGGCCTCTGCCTTTATTGGAATAAAGTAAAAGGACTCCTCTGTCTCATTTTTGGACATAAATCTCTGGTGTTTGTGGATTAATTTTCCTAACACCAGGAAGTTCATTCTGTCCCTGTGTGCTCAGCCCAGCAGGCACAGGGCCTGCAATGCCTCCATGGCTTTCAGCAGTCTAAGATAAGGAAATGTCTTGATGACTGGACCTAAGAAGCCCCTCTTTGCCTTCAGACCCCTTATCTCTCTATAAGCCCATAGGATCCTCACCATTGGATAGTTTCCAAAACTCCTTTACTCTATAAAAAGTCCTACTTTTGCCCAGTTTGCCAGAGGAGCTGTCCCTGAGACCCTTCACAGAAGATACCAATAAAGGCATCTCTGTGGAACCTCACACAGCCTCCTCCTCTCTCTCCCTGCCACTTAGCAAGCTAAAGAGCTGAAATCACTAATGAGCTGATAATCATTAAAAACTGAACTGCTTGCTAAGTCTGGAGTCTGCCTGAGGGGCCTGGACAGGTCCTGCTTAATTGGATTTCTCTGTCTTGGGCACCCACAGCAGGGAGACCCCAAAAACACCAGAGCTGCCTTACAGCTCTAGTTCTCCTTATATGCAGAGGAATGATGTGGAAGAGGCTGATTTTCTCTGTAAACACTTGTTTTAAATCCACAGAGTAAAGGAATCTTGAGCAGCCAGCAAAAGCTTACCTGGTGCCATTTGTGCTTGCAGTCAGTAGCAGTGCTAGGAAAGCTGGAGCAGCAGGGTTTGTGCCCCACAGGCAGGAGTGGTGTGGATTCTGTCTGTGTCTGTATGGACTGATGATGGTTTCTCCTTTCTCTTCATGACTGCAGGAAGAAGGGTTTTGGTGGCACAGCTGGAATGGCCTATGTGGGAACAGTGTGCTCCAAGAGCCATGCAGGAGGAATTAATGTGGTGAGATTTCTTCAGTGATCTCTGAATGTGATTTATTGCACTCTGAAAGTCTTCCTGGAAGCACAGTGTATTTCATAACAAAGCTGAAGTGGCTTAGAGGGGCTCTTATGTTGTCCCAAACAATTTCTGACACTTCCAGGGTGTCTGGATCACAACTTCTCTGTAATCTTCTGCTCAGCTCACTGTGCAGTACTCATGCAAGAGGATTTCTCTGTATTGTTTTAAGCATCTCTGCCTCAAAAGTATGTGGGAACTGTGGGTTTTTTCAAATCTGTCCTGTGCTGTGACCTCCCTGAGCAGTGCTGGTTCACTGCATGTTTTATATGGAACTGCAGAGCCTTCATGAACCAAACTGCTGGTGTCAGATAACTCACAATCCCAGAAATCTGCTTCTTTGGACCAGTGACAGAAGTGCTGGAATTTGCACATTTCAGGAGAATTGGGCTGGTGTGGAGAGTTCCAGTTTTGTGTTAATGTTGCAGCTGCTCTGGAAAGTGGAGTTTGTTGGGTAGTGTCCCAGAGAGGTTTCTCTGAGGGCTTTTACTGCTAAGCAAATTCCATGCACTTGGTTGGAAATCTGGCACTGTTGATCTGAGAATCCTGATAATGTAGAGCCAGAATGGCAAAAGAGTCTCCTTGGCCCAGAAGCAAACATTGACTTTGTCAGGATAAGCTCTGTGCTGACTGCTTTCTGTGTCTCTCCTGTGCAGTTTGGAAGGATCAGTATCCAGATGTTTGCCTCCATCATGGCTCACTTTGGTTTTGTCAGGATCAGCTTTGTGCTGACTGCTTTCTGTGTCTCTCCTGTGGATCAGTATCCAATGTTTGCCTCTATCATGGCTCACTTTGACTTTGTCAGGGATAAGCTCTGTGCTGACTGCTTTCTGTGTCTCTGCTGTGCAGTTTGGAAGGATCAGTATCCAGATGTTTGCCTCCATCATGGCTCATGAGCTCGGCCACAACCTGGGGATGAACCACGACGATGAACGAGTCTGTCACTGTGGGGCAAGCAGCTGCATCATGAGCTCTGGAGCATCGTAAGTAGCTGACCAAGGGAAGGCAAACAAAGCTCAAATTCCCCCATCCATGTGCTTTGTTTTTATGGATTACTTTCACTTCAAATTCCCCTTGCAAAGAGTCCTGCTGTGCTTGTGATGGGGGATGCAAATGTCCCCCTGTTCTGGCTTGGCTCAGTGTAAAGCTCAGCTCATTTTGTCCATTGCAGGGGATCCAGGAACTTCAGCAGCTGCAGTGCAGAAGATTTTGAGAAGCTGACACTCAACAAAGGTGGGAGCTGCCTGCTCAATGTCCCAAAGCCTGATGAGACCTACAGTGTCCCTTACTGTGGGAACAAGCTGGTGGATGCTGGGGAGGAGTGTGACTGTGGCTCTCCAAAGGTTTGTGGCTGTGTGTGTAACTTATCCCAGCAGTGCCCCTGCTCAGAGGGGACTGTTTGTGACAGAGGGGGAGATTTGGTGACATTCACAGCCCTTGTGTCCTCAGGAATGTGAGAATGATCCGTGCTGTGAGCCAGGAACCTGCAGGCTCCGATCTGGTGCTGAATGTGCTTATGGGGACTGCTGCAAAAACTGCCAGGTAGGAGACTGGGGTGGTGGTAGGAGGTTGAGAAAAGGAGAGTGTTGGTTTAGTGCATCTGTGAGAGGGAGTTGTCCTGTGGTATAGGTGGATAATGAGATGATTGGCTCTCTCAATTAAAAGATAACTATTGTGTGAATATTAAGAAAAGCTTTAATGATGTACAGTTACGTTGTTATAGTTTAGATATCCTCTCTTTTCCCCATAGTTCCCTTTTCACCATCAGACAGCCTGGGGTGTCTAGGACAGGTACAAAGAAGGCTGCACATGTGTCCCTTACCTGGGGGAAGGTGGGAATGGCAAAGCTTGGGGGTGCTTAGGGGGTGTGAAGGCAACACCTGCCCTCCAATCCAGTCACAAAGCATTTACTGATAAATGGCACAGAAGGGCTGAGTGACAGACTTTGGGAAGGGCCAGGGCTGGCTGATGCAGCCCCCAGGGGTATAAAACACTGATCATCCATCCTGAAGTTGTGATATCCATGAGGGGCAGCTCCCAGTGCTGCAGCTTTTTCCTTATGTTGTATTTTTGTCAAGGTTTAATAAACCTCTTTAAACTTTCAAAGTGAGCAGTTGTTTCTCACACTGCCCCACGAGAACACACAGATCAGAATTCAGATCATCCCTGCTCAGGTGCAGCACCACTCTCTGCTGTGAGATTCCTCTTTCCTAACACAATTCTCCCTCCCCTCTGTGCTCAGCTGCTCCCTGGAGGCACAGAGTGTCGTGCCAGCACCAACGAGTGTGACCTCCCTGAGTACTGCAATGGCACCTCCCAGTTCTGCCAGCCAGATTTCACCGTGCAGAACGGGCACCCCTGCCACAACCAGGAGGCTTACTGCTACAACGGCGTGTGCCAGTACTACGATGCCCAGTGCCAGGACATCTTTGGCTCCAGTAAGGGTTACAGTCTTTCTAAGGGGTGTAACTAAAGAATACATGAAATATTGGTTGCCTCAAGCCAGGTGTTATAAGCTCTTGGAGGTCTATTCCACACCCAAGATAGCTCAGCTACCTCAGAAGGTATAAAATTTTGTTGGAAACAAAATGGTTTTATTAAAGGCAAAATAACAAAATTCTTTACAGATAAAAAGCTCAGTGCCAGGACATCTTGGGCTCCAGTAAGGAATGCCACAGGGTTGCAGTCTTTCTAAGGGGTGTAGCTAAAGAGTACATGAAATAAATATTGGTTTCCTCCAGCCAGGTCTCATAAGCTCTTGGAGATTTATTTCACACCCAAGATAGCTCAGTTCCCAAGAAGGTATAAAATCAGCAGGATGGCTTTTGTTGGAAACAAAAGGGTTTTATTAAAAGGCAAAATAACAAAATTCTTTACAGATACAAAGCTCAATGCCAGGACATCTTTGGCTCCAGTAAGGAATGCCACAGGGTTGCAGTCTTTCTAAGAGGTGTAACTAAAGAATACATGAAATATTGGCCTCCTCCAGCCAGGTGTTATAAGCTCTTGGAGATTTATTTCTCACCCAAGATAGCTCAGCTACCTCAGAATGTATAAAATCAGCAGGATGGCTTCTGTGGTAGTGTTGGAAACAAAAAGGTTTTAATAAAAGGCAAAATAACAAAATTCTTTACAGGGAAAAACTGATTCAGGTGCAAGAGGTCCTCCTGCTTCTGGTAAAAACCTCACAAAAGCAATTTGTTTCTTTCTTCTCTTCTTTTTGTAGTAAATTGCCCAAGCAAAACTTTTTGGCTCTTATCCAATTAGCTATCCTTAAGTTTGAGGTGAAGCCCCCTCAGTCTTATGAGATGCCTTTTTACCTCATTGAAGAGAAAAACTTCTAAGCTTATTTCCTTTTTAAAAAAACAAAGGAAAGTTTTGTCAGTCCGTCCACAGGGGGCACATTCCTATAAATGCACTAAGTTTATTTAAAATATATTTATTTGCTTGTCACTAACAGAGACCAGCTGGCTTTAGCAGAGTATTTGGAGCAGTGGTAGTAATGGTTTAGCATCATGGTCATGCATTCTTCCTGTGTTACATTTAGTTTTGTGCTGGGGATCCAAGCCATAATTTTGTTGCACTTATCATTTCTGGTACAGTGGGGTTTCTGCTCTATAGGTCTGTAAAGAAATATCAAAAAATATCAGGTTAAGGAACTGTTTTTCTCAGTTTTTAGACTTGGAACCTTGTAATTCTGACATTATAACTTCTTTAGTGTTTTGCTCAAGTTGCTAAGCTCATGGCAAACACTTGGTGTAGCAGGGTGGTTGCTGTGGGTACAGGAGATCCTGTGGGAGATGTTTCTGTGCCTGGGTAACGTGGCTCCTCTCTCTGGGGATGGGCTGTTGTTTGCAGAAGCCAAAGCAGCCCCCAACATTTGCTTTGCTGAAGTGAATTCCAAGGGGGACAGATTTGGCAACTGTGGTTTCCATGGCCATGACTACAAGAAGTGTTCCAGCTGGTGAGTTGAGCCCAGTGCACTGGGAAGTGCTGAAATAAATGGTTGGGGATCTGTGTTTGGGTGCTGTGTGTCAGTTTGGGGTGTTGTAGGGGAGGGATGCAGGGCTGTGCAGGGTGTTCCACATCTCCTGTCAAGGATTGTGCTCTCCCTAAGTGATCACATATGGGAAGATGAGAAGCAAATCACCATCTTTTCCTAAATGTAGAGATTCCAACAGCTTACAGAAAGAAGGGATAAACTACTCTTGCAGCACTGGAATGAAGCCCAGTTCAGTTTTATTTGTCAAGTTGCCTCAATTTTGTTTTCAAGTAGCATCTTCCAGTAGAAATGAAAGATGGCATCAAGCACATGGTAGTGTGGTTCTCAGAATAAATTCGAGTGTCACTACAGTGTTCCTGTGTTGCTGTTGTAGGAATGCCATGTGTGGGAAGCTGCAGTGTGAAAATGTGAAAGCCATGCCTGTGTTTGGAATCAAGCCTGCTATTATCCAAACTCCCATCAGAGGCACCCATCAGACGTGCTGGGGAGTGGATTTCCAGCTGGGCTCTGATGTCCCAGACCCAGGAA
Organism: Zonotrichia leucophrys gambelii; assembly: GCF_028769735.1. NCBI lineage: Eukaryota > Metazoa > Chordata > Aves > Passeriformes > Passerellidae > Zonotrichia > Zonotrichia leucophrys. The sequence goes on along the minus strand of NC_088191.1, from coordinate 2,293,627 downwards.
TGGTGAATGAAGGCACCAAGTGTGGTAATGGAAAGGTAATAAAAATTTTTAAAATGATATGCTAATGTAATAATTTGGGGCATTCATGGGAATAAAATTTTCAGCTGCACTGTTTCATGAATAGTTATGACCATTATTTTTGGATGCTTGTAGTTAAAATTTTCAGCTGCTCTGTTTCATGGATAGTTATGATCGTTATTTTTGGATGCCTGTAATTAATATAAAATGACATGAGTCCACTGATTGCCCCCACTGCCCAGTACTGCACTGCATGTGCACCAAACCTTTAATGAGCCTTTCATGTGTAGGTGAAGCGAAAGAAATTGAGTTCATTGAGAGCCAGAAACTTTGCTCTGTCAATGAGCAGGAAGAGCCAGGCCCTCACAAATGCCTGGAAGACAACTTTCAATTAAAATCCAGCTAAACTAAGGAGTGCAGAAGCTTAGCCCAGAAGCAGAGGAATGTGCATTCCACATGTCCTTACTGGGCACAATTTAATTGCTGTTCCTTTACATTCAGACTGGAGACAAAAGGCTCCAGTGCCAGCTCAGCCCCATGCTGAGAGGCCTTTTGTGGAGCAGAGTTTGTGCAGAGTTTGGAATTATCAGTCAGAGTGTGTGAGGCTTTGTGACAGCAAGCACAGCTTAGAAGCAGGGATCTGTGCAGGCAGGGAGGCACTGAAATGCCATCATCCCTCATCTGTGTGCATTTCTGCTCCCCAGATCTGCAGGCACTTCGAGTGTGTGAGTGCCTCTGTCCTGAACTACGACTGTGATGTGGAGAAGCAGTGCCATGGGCATGGGGTAAGCAGGGAAGAGAGGTGATCAGTAACTTTATTTTTCTGTTTTTTCCAACTGTAAAACTCTCTATAAAATGCCTCTAGGCAAGAGAACCTGTAGCAGTGTCAAAAAAATCTTTGACACAACTCTCTGCCAGGCAAGAATTCCCAGTTCCAGTATTGCTAATGAAATTTGACTCTGCATCTCACAAAGAAAAAAAAAACCAAACAAGTAAAAGCCATGGTGTGTAAGCTGTTGGGATAGCTAATCCTTGGAATCCTGAGCAGTGCTGTGTGTGCTCAGTCATGTGAAATCTTGGCATGCCTGGCCAAGGACTGGGGAGTAACTGGGTAAAAGTCTCCAGGCTGAGCAACAAAGGACAGAACAGGTCATGGCTGCTGCAGGCAGATTGAAATGCACACAAATGGAGGTGACTGAGTGGAGTATTTGTGTTTTGGCATACAGGTGTGCAACAACAACAGGAACTGCCACTGTGAAGCAGGCTGGGCTCCTCCTTTCTGTGACTCCAAAGGCTACGGGGGCAGTGTGGACAGTGGCCCTCCATACAATGGCAAGTGGCTGTGAGAGCTGGGCTGGGGCTGGGGCTGCCTCACGTGTTGGTGAACCCAGGCACCTCTGGGTTTCACTGGCAAAGAATTCTGGCAGAGGTTTTGTGCTCAAGGTGTTGCACTTCTGTCCCAGGGTGCTGGAGTAGGGATCTGTAAGGATCTGGTTTAGTTCAAGTGATTTCTGCCACCTCAGAACAAAAATCCTCTTGGATTTCCCTGTATCCAGGCTTGGAAGGGAAGCTCCAGTGAAGGGAAGCATGATTCCTGCACAAGAGAAATCAAATGACAGAGCTGGAAGCTTGCTTTGCTCACTGAGGGTTTGAAGGTGAAAGAGGAAGCCAGAGCCAAGCTCTAATCTGTAGCCATGATATTTTCTGAAAAATCCTTTCCTTAGGATTTTTCCTCCTGAGAAGCTGAGAGGCCTCAGGAACAAAATGTAAACAATGGTTATCTGCTGCTGTGGAATGCAACAGGTGCATCTGGGATTGGTCCATGTTGGTTGTTTCTAATTAATGGCCAATCACAGTCAGCTGTGTGTCCGAGACACAAACCTTTGTTATTCATTCCTTCTTTTTCTATTCTTAGCCAGCCTTCTGATTAAATCCTTTCTTCTATTCTTTTAGTATAGTTTTAATATAATATATATCATAAAATAATAAATCAGCCTTCTGAAACATGGAGTCAGATCCTCGTCTCCTCCCTCATCCTTGGACCCCTGTGAACACTAATCTGGAGAAAACTTGCTGTGTCCATGTGGAGTATATAAAGATGGGGTTGGCGTAACTTCTGTGGGCTGCAGGAATGATCCTGAAGACTGTTTTTCATAAGCTGGTGTGGGTTTGGGAAGGCTAGGGACTCTGATGCAATAACAGGCTGGAGAAGCAAACTGGAGCTCAGGCAGAGCCCTCAAATCATCAGCCAGAAAAAGGGAAAGGCTGTTTTGGTGCAGCCTGCAGGGGAGAAATTGCTGCATATAAAAATGTCAAAATGAAGAACCCAAGTTCTTTGTCTACAGCAAACAGTGGCTGGAGAAGAGGTAGATTTAACATCAGCCCAAAAGGCAGAAGCTCTGTTTTCCTCTCTCATAAAATCTTTAGTAATGAAACATTACAGCCATGAAAAATGAGGATTGATCTCCTAATTTAATGTGCTCCTGCAGCCCGGGGTGTCAGCTCTAACAGATAAACAGAAAGGATCTATTTGGGCATCTGTCTTCTTGGATTCTTTGGGGTTTTGTCTATGAAGAATGGAAAGCAGTTACAGAACCATTCCTACCTAAGCAGAAATTATTTATTTCTTCCCCGTGGTTTTGTGCCCTCAGACAAAGACACCTCCCTGCGCAATGGGCTGCTGGTGTTCTTCTTCCTGGTGCTGCCCCTGCTCGTGGCTGCTGCTGTGGCCTTTGCCAGGAGGGACAGGCTGAAGAGGAGCTGCAGGAGGCTGATGTCCCGCTGCCACTCGTGAGTGCCTCTCCTTTCTGCCTTCTGTGCCCTGGAACAGGGCAAAATCCATGCACGGTGTTTACACCAGTCATGCCAGAGTGTGGAGGCATTTCCCAGTCCCAGGATGTCAATGGTACATGCAGCTTGCCTCTGGCAATGACAGAAAAGATAAATCTATCCCAAATCAAGAGAGCAGAGAGTTTTCTCTTTATTATTATGTTTATTCTTGTGCATTGATGATAGAGCTTTATATTTTCATGTCTGATCTTTTTATAGAGGGGAAAAGACTGCCAGAGTCCTTAACTGAAAAAAGGTTGTTTTTATTTATTAGATTTGTAAATATTAATATTATTTGCAATTAATATTGTAAATATTCATATTGTAATATTAAATATTATCTTTCTCACACTTGATAAGTGCTAAGATGGTATAAATCCAGCTCAGGTTCACAGTGCCTGTGTTCCCAGCCTGCACTGGGTTATGTGCTCACTCAATCCATATCCATTGGATTTCAGGTCACTTCAGTCACCTCCTCCTCGGCCAGACACTGAGCCCAGGGACTACCAGCCAAGAGGCTTCTCCCGTGGCATGCCTTATCCTCCAAGAGCTGTGCCCATGGTAGGAACCAGCCACCTTCCCTTACTCCGTTTGTTACTCTCAAGCAAAGACATAGAGGCAGTTGCTCTAACTTTTGCCCTAATAAAAGCTCTAAAGTTACTTCTTCACTTCTGAAAATTGTTTGTCCTTGATAAAAAGCAGAGAAAATATTTGTTTTGTGGGGGCTCCTCAGTTTCCCAGTTTAAGTGCTGTCCCAGGCTGTGCTTGGTTTACCTGCTTTGCTGCTCCTTTTCCTCATGACAGATGCCCAGCCCTCTCTTCTTGTCAGAGCAGTTGTCCTCTGAAAGCCACAAACAGCCAGAGCACACTCCCAGAGCAAACCTAGTGCTGTTGTGATCAGCCTTTCTCTATTTTTCAAAATCCAGCAGTTTCCAGACTGCTGTTGCTTTTTCCTGCTGAGTTTCTCAGAGGAAAGAGCTCCTCTGATATTGCCAAGCTGCTTTGCAAGTGTTCTTGAACATCACTTATTTAGTGACGTAAATATTTCGATTCCCTGACGTAAATATTTCAATTCCCTACGTGCAATTGGTGACCATTCTCTTTGTGTTATTTTTTGCAGGATATGCATCCCAACACCTTTCCTGTGCCAGCTTACCCAGTTAACCAGCACCCCCAGCAGGCTTTCCACCAGCCCTACTACTCCCCACCTCAGTACCCAGTGCAGCAGCCACCGAGGGTGCCCAGCAGGTCAGTGCAGCCCCCTGGCAGGGGCACTGATGGCATTTCATGTCCTGGCTGTCACTCCTGGGGTGTTCCATCATGTGTTGTGTGTGAGTGGGGCTGATTTTTTTTATTGGGAGAAGTTTCTCCTTCACTTCACCCTGGAAGGCAGCGCGTTCATCGTGCGCTGTCACGGCTGTGTGGTGATGGATGAGGCTCAGAGCATGGCTGTGCAGGCAGATTAGCCCAGCAGGTGGATGAAAGGCCTGTTAAAATAGTCAGCTTAAAAGCAAATCACTCACAAATCTGTCATTGTGCTGATTTGTGAATGCTGTGGCCAAGTGCAAAGCCATTTCTCTGAACTTTGAGCAGGAAGTTTTCCTGTGTGTTTCATTTTACTTTTGAGTTGTGCTTGTGAGATGCAGTGCTGTGCTGTGCCACACACAGACCCAGCACGTGCCAGTGCTGCGTGGGAGCATCCTAATGCAGCTCATTTTGTGTGGCTCTTGGGCCAGGGGGTTCTTCAGAGAATTTTAGAGAAAAGGTGAGTATGGTGGCCACATTTCTCTTCCCAGAGAAAAGCAAGGCACAACTCTTCCCAAAAATATTCCTGGGTTTCACATTCTTTGGACCTCAGAGAAAGGAAAAACAATTCTTATTGTTTTTCTACTACAAAAGTAGAATGCAATATGGAGGTTGTTTCCACAAAGTGATGTGTTTTGGTTCCTTGGCCTGTCAGGGCCAAGTGTGTAGCCCCACATTTCTCATCACAGAGAAAAGCAAGGCACAATTCTCCCCAGAATATTCTTATCTCATTTGCTGTGCCTGTTCTGTGCCAAAGTAGAATGCAATATGGAGATTGTTTGCCCAGAGTGATGGTGTTTTGTTTCCTTGCCCTGTCAGGGCCAGGTGTGTGTGTGTCAGGACAGTCACGAGATTCTGTGCAGTGTGTGCAGAGTTGAGTGCCTGGCAGATTCAGTTTAGATGAAATGTAATATAGTATAGAATAATATATATAATGTAGAATAATATATACTATACAACATAGAATAATATAGTAGAATAAAGTCATTAATTAGCTTTCTGATAAGATGGAGTCAGATACATCATTCTCTCCCCTCGTTGGGGGTTCCCTGTGAATACTAAAGGTGAGTTTTACCAGATGGGGGTTCCCAGAGGATTTCAGGCCATTGAAGGCACAGTCTGAGTGTGGCATTTTTGGAATGAATCTTGGTGTGCAGGCTGTGGTGGGGCAGGGTGGGGTTTGAGGGCAGTGGTGGGGCAGGGTGGGCTGTGATGTTGTGGCGCTGACTGCTCCTCCTCTGTCCCCTGCAGGCCCCCACCCCCTCAGCAGAAGGTTGTACCTCAGGGACCGCCTCCAGCCCAGCAGAAATGTTTACCTCAGGGACAGTACTTCCCCTCCCGACCGGCGCCTCTGCCTCCCAAGTAGCTTCCTGAGCTGCTGCCTGCGACAGCTGAAATTGCAGTTCCCCTTCTGGCATCCCGTGGCAGTGCAGTGCCGGCAGCCTCCCTCTGCAGCCTGGGACAGGGCAAACGAGAGATCCCGAGCAGGAATGTAGAACTTTACACTCAATAAATACCTCGACCAAAGCTGCAGGGACTGAAACACCCAGCCTGTCCCTCGCTCTGTCCAAGCTTTGCCGCTGCAGCCGGGCTGGCAGCAGGGAAATAGTCCTGAAATCCAGCACGTGGCTTTGGGTTTCCCCATTTCTGCCACGAGCCCTGGTAAGGAAATTGTCTGATTTGGTGTTGTCTCTCTGATTGTGCAGTGAGGAATTGGAGTAACCCGTTTGCAAAGCAAGATCTGTCAGTTAATTTACAGTTACTCTGCATGGACTGAAAGTGTTTCCCATGTACACCATAAATGGAATGAGGTCTCAGAGGACTTTTCAGGAAGAGGGATATATTTTAAACATGTTTATGCATGTATATATGTTTATAGATGCATAATAATGCACTTAAATTCTTAACTCCATGCTGACTGACACTAAGCTGTGCTGTAGGAGCACTGAGTTTAATGCTTTTTAATTAGAGAGTGGCTAAACGAGACTCCTGTACTAATTCCCACTAATTCATGGATGGGCAGTGAAGATAAAGGTACGAGAAGACACGGCCATATTCTGGTTTTAAACAATGGGCTGCTGCCAAGTTTTAGTTGAGGTCTAAAGACAGCAGCAGTCCCTGCAGAACACTGGGAAGTGGGAAGTGTCTCTGCCTGGACCACCAGAGCTTCTCTGAGCACTTTAAATGGGAGCCTGGTGGCTGATGCACCCTGAATGTAACAGCCAAGCCCTTGTGGTGTCAGTCAGGGCTGCTGTGTGTCAGACTGGGCTGCCCTGTGCTCCTGCACCATGGGCTGGACTGGATTTTGGAACTCCTCCTGAGCAGAGGTGCTCAGCATCCACTCTGCTAGGGGAGGGAGCTGTAGATCCTGGTCCTGTGGTGCCATGGGTAGAAGCTGGATGTCGTGGTCACAAGTAGAAATCTATTGCACAACTTGCTAAAAGTGAGGTTCTGTTGCACAAACTTGCTGAAAGTGAGATAAGTGCTGAAGAGCCTGCTGGGCTGTTTCGCTCTGTGCTCGCCACAAGCACAGCTCAATCTGTAAAATCCCCCTAATATTGCCAAAAAATAATCTTTTTCTCTGTATATACATAAATATATATATAGTGTGTGCAGTAATAAAATACTTGAACTCCTGTGGTTTCCCATAAACTTAGATTAAGATTTATAACACCATTAAAATCTGTAAAATGTCTCCTAGAATTTCACCAACTGTACTGGTGGGGGTCTCCTTTTTGTTCCAAGATAATCAATGACTTCCTAATTGTGTTGCTGTGTCCTGCTCTGCCTGAGCGGGCAGTCTGTCTGTCTGTCTGTCTGTCTGTCAGTCACAGTGAGCTCTGCAGCTGGATGCAGCCCATCTCCAGCCCTGGTCAGAGGGTGGGGAAAGAGGAGGGGATCCAGGGAGTGAAGTCATCCCGAGAGATGTACTTAGCTGTGTGTGTGAACTAAACTATGCTGAACATGGTGCCTTCATAGACAAAGAGTTTTTGTACTCCCGGCGTGCCCGTTGGAACAGCAGGGATGTGTGGTGTGAGGAGCAATGCCAAGGACAGGAAATGGCTCCAGATTTTGGTGGTGAATGCTGAAGATGACTACTGACTTTCTTTTGTAAAGTTTAGGGATACCTGTCCCGGGCAGGTCGGGAGCTGTGTCCCCTCTGCAGCGGCCCAAGGGCTGCTCCCAACCCCTTTGTACAGCCCCAACAAGCAATAAAGATGCCAGTTTTGTACAAATCTCTGCCTCAGCCTCTGCTTTAAGGGGTGGGGGGCCTGTTACTGGTGTGGCTGTTACCTGTGGGCAGTTACTGGTGGGCTGTGGGGCCGTTACTGGGGGGCAGTTACTGGCCGGCCATGGGGCCACTCTGTGCAATGCCACCACTGCTGCTCCTGCTGCTCCTGGAGCTGCTGCACGAGGCTGGGCAGGGCCCCCCTGAGCCCCCAGCCCACCCCCAGCACTGGGCTCAGCCATGGGGGTCTCTGTCCCCTGTGGGTGGGCACGTTTGGTCCCAGATCACGGTCCCGCAGCAGCTGGGGGCCAGCACGAAAGGAGAGGAGGGGCTGAAGCAGGCACGGTGCTGGGGGGCTCTGGGGGGGCTGGGGAAGGAGGGTTCGGATAAAGAGGGGGGCTGGGGGCTACAGATGTGGCAGCTGTGAGAGAGGCTGGGGAAGGAGGGTTCAGCTGAATAAAACTGCTGGGGGAGTCCAGATGTGGTGGCAGCTGTAACAGTGGCACTGCCAGCACCAGGATGGCTGCAGCCACGCTGTGCTCCCCCTTTGCTGTTCACAGCAGGCCTTGGATTGTGCTATTCCCAACTCCCTGTTCCCATTTCTTCCTTTCTCTGCTTTTCTGTATGCACAAGGAGGCAGTGTCCTACACCCTGCGGATTGAGGGGAAGCCTTACACCATCCACCTGCAGCAGCAGTGAGTTGGCCCTGACTCTTTCCTCACTGCCCTGCTCCCTGGTGGCTGCAAGAAGCTTGAGGAGCTCTGGGTGATGGATGCTGCTGTCAGTACCTCACTTTTCACCTCTCTCTTGCAGTGCCTTTCTATCTGATGATTTCCAGACTTATGTGGCCAGTGAGCAGGGATCTTTGCACGCTGATTCTGCCCACTCTGAGGTAACCTGGTTTTGCTTTGGGCTGTGTTTGTCCATGCTGGGTTTTGTTTGTCTCTGTCCAAGGCAGCTGCTCCAGCTGGGGTGGTGGGTAGGGGGATGGTGGTTAAGGGGATGGTGGGTAAGGGGATGGTGGGTAAGGGGATGGTGGGTAAGGGGATGGCCTGCCCAGCCATGGAAGGGCTCCCTGTCCTCTCTCATGTCCCAGGGAGGCTGCCACTACTGGGGCTACATTGATGGCTTCCCCAGCTCAGCAGTGACCCTCAACACCTGCTCAGGGCTCAGGTAAAGCACCAGCCCCACTGTCCCTGTGCTGCCCTCCCTGGCAGCCTGGCCTGCAGAACAAACAGCTGGGGCAGCTGTGCCAGTGCCCAGGAGCAGGTGGGCAGTGCTGGTGCCCTGGCAGGGGTTTGCTGCAGTTTGAGAACGTGAGCTACAGCATCCAGCCCCTGGGCTACTCCCCTGCCTTCCAGCACGTGCTGTACCGAGCGGGTGAGGAGCAGATGGCAGCAGCCCCCCCTGCCCAGAGCCCCCCTGAGGCAGGGCAGGGTGGGCTGGCAGCCTGGGACAGGCTGGACAAGGCCCCTGAGGATGATGATGATGAGGTGAGTGGTGCCTGTGCTCACAGTGCTGCTGTCCTGTGAGGAGGCACCTGGTTCTGCTGGAAGGGCTTCTGTCTGTCTGTGGCCAGACACTTGGACACAAGCACAGCCAGCAGCAGCAGTGAGGCGACCAGAGAATGCAGAATCTGTCCTTTGAAGCCCATTTTCTCTTTTAGCCCCTCTCGGCCACTGCACAGTCTCCCAAATTCCTCACAGTGTATGTAGTTTTGGACAAGGCTTTGGTAAGTCCATGCCAGCCACCTTTTCCTTTTCTTTGCCTGACTTCTGTGAGCATTGAAATGGTAACATTTCCCAGCTTTTATGTGGATTTGTTTTCTGTTTTGAAAAGTTCCTTATGCTGTGGATTTTGTAGGAAATAAGGAATGTGAATTTGTAGCTCCATGGCTCAGTGTTGGGAATCATTTCAGTGTTCCAACACTGCCATGATAAGCACTTTGTCTGCCCTTGTGTCCTCTTGGGTTGTTTTTCAGTACAACTATATGGGATCAGACCCGAATGCTGCAACACAGAACGTAATGCAGGCCTTCAATTTAATCAACAATGTGAGTTCTTAATTCTGGTTTGTACTGCAGTGAGATGTGGGATGAGAGGGATGTTAATGTTGGTCACCTCTTTTCTAGCTGCTTTTAGGTTTAGGAGGATGTTGTGTAAAAAATTCCGTGTTTCCTGAGAAGGTTTTTCCTCTGGGCATGTCAGTCTGCCCCACAAGAACATCTTTCTCTGTGTGATGGCCGTGTCTCGTGCAGATGTACAGATAAACAGGCAGTTTGCCCCAGGGCAGCCAAACCCTGCATTTTGAGGACTCCTGGGTTGTTTCCCTCTCCCCTGATCTCACTGATCCAATTCACCTGCTTGCTCTCAGGTGCTTGTAACCAACTTCCAATCCTCTTTACTCCACTGCTGGTCTTAAGGTTCACTTGTGCAATGAGAAGTTATTCCCAAAACCCCTAACACTTATGAAGTTATTGAACTTTGGCCCAGGCCTCTTGCTGTATCTCTTTATTCTGTAGGTGTGTTCATTCTTTTTTGGCTACAGATGTCATTGAGGCACTGACAGCAGCAATTTACTTTTCCCCTGTGTGCAGAGTGGTGGCTCTGCATGAAGGGAAGGTGTGAGAACAGATTTCCTCTTTTATTCTTTCAGATGTTTAATCCCCTTAATATCACCATTGTGCTGTCCTCCCTGGAGCTGTGGGCAGAGGGGGATAAAATATCAACAGCAGGGGACACAGAGGACATTCTACAGCGATTTTTACAGTGGAAACAGTTGTCTCTGGAGCCACAGGCACACAACATTGCTTCTCTCTTAGGGTAAGATAAAGGTTCATTAGTGTTAAAGGTTACGTGGTAGCAATGAAACCGATATCAGTTGAAACTTTGACCAAAAATGCTTGTTAAAAATCCATATTTCCTAAATCCTTAAAGTATTTCTTCCAAGCCATTCCTCCTAGTGATGCAGCAGCTGCAATGGCGCTGTCCATCCCTCAGTCCCTGCCAGCACCAGGCACCAGACCCTGCTCCAACTCCTCTGGGGACAGCAAATAGGGGCACCAAGGGGGCTTGGGCTGTACAGAGCCATCATTCCCCACTGACCATAGCCAGAGAGGGTCCCTGGGACACCCAGCAGTGACCCCAGCTCTGTTCCAGGTACAGGCACCAAGGATCCCTCGTGGGTGCAGCAGCTCCAGGAAAGGCATGTCAGAGAGATGCTGCTGCCACCGTGGCCCTGGTATGGTCCCCCCTGTCCTGTGCTTGTCCCTCAGCAGCACACATGGCTGTGAGCTCAGCATGAGCAGGGATGGATGAAACACATGGGAGGATCTGTATCTGTGCAAGGAAAGCTCAGCTCTGGCAGCTCCTCTCTCTCCTCCCTCTCCAGTACCACGGGAATGTGACCCTGGAGTCCTTCTCTGTGCTGCTGGCACAGGTGCTGGGCCACAGCCTGGGCATGAGCCCCGACAGCCCCCGAGGCTGCAGCTGCCCTGGACGGGTCTGCACCATGAGCCCTGAGGCGCTGTGAGTTTGTCTGAGGGGCTGCAGGGCTGGGGGACATGAAGGGAGGGACAGGGAGGGCTGCACGGTGTCCCCTTGTCAGAGGTGTCCTCCAGCACTGTCATTCCACTGCAAAAATGGAATCACTCAGGCTGGAAAAGGCCTCCAGGAGCATGGAGTCCAACCTTTGACCAATCACTGCCATGTCAACTGGACCAGAGCACTGAGTGCTGTGTCAGTGATTTCCTGAACACCTCCAGGGATGGGGACTCCACCACCTCCCTGGGCAGCAATTCCAATGCCTGAACACCAGTTATCTCAGTCATTTCAATACCATTATTTCAGTGAAGAAATCCCTGCTTTTATTCCTCTAAGAAGAAAAAAAAAGGACTAATTAAATAGCAATTTAGCGCCTAATTTGACAAAAGAGACCTTTGCTCTCTAAAATGAGAATGTTTTTCAATCTCTTTTAATAATGAGCTGCAGATCAGGTGAATTAATAGACCCTGGGGGCTGTCAGTGTCTGGGTGAGCCCTTGACTTGCACAGAGCTTCAGAGAGAGAAGGGCAGTGAATGTGTAAGGTATAAACTGATGATTGCTTTGTGTAACGTATAACCTGATCATTGCTTTATTTCAGATATTTCAGCGGGTCAAAAGCCTTCAGCAACTGCAGCATCAGGGACTTTGAGTTCTTCCTGAAGCAGGGCAGAGGGGATTGCCTTTTCAGCAGCCCCCGGCTGAGCCGCCAGTCCCGGCAGAGCGGCGCCGTGTGCGGCAACGGCGTGGTGGAGCCGGGCGAGCAGTGCGACTGTGGCACGGCACAGGTGGGCACAGCATAGGTGGGCACAGCACAGGTGGGCACAGCACAGGTGGGTACAGCCCTGCCTTTGTGCTCCCAGTGCCTGTGGAGTCACCAATCTTTGTACACAGCCCCAGTGCAGCGGGGTATCGCCAGCCATGGGCTGTGTACAAATCACAAACAGGACAGGACTGCTGGGAACGTGCCTTGAGCTGCTTTATTTTCCAGTATCAGTCTCATTCCATGGTTATTGCAATGGGAAGATGCCAGCAGCTCACATCCCAGCCAGCAGACCAAGAACGTGTTGTTCTTGAATGGTCTTGAATGTTACAACTCACTTTATAAGCTTCTTGACCAATCACACCAAGCAAAAGCACATTGACAGTAGTTCTATCCAACCACTATAAGCACAGGTACTTTGCTTATTTCAAATACAATACCTGCTTGTAAGCCTTCAAACACAATGCACAGAGCTCCATTATTAAGCTTAGAACTTCCTAATATCTCACTAGATAAGCTTTTCTGCACCTTAGGGAGTTATTCTAGACAAGCATTAATACACAGACCATTGTTCTATTTGTCCTTGCTTTTCTACATTTTACATAATTTTTCTGCTGACCAATCTCATGGCTGCTGCTTAGCTCTAATCACAGTTCTGCTGTCTCTGAGGCCTTGTGTAGCTTTCCCAAAACCCTCTGATTTTATGGATTCCCAGGGAGGGCTGTGTTGGGTTGGGGATTGTTTCTGTGTGGCAGCTTCGCCCGTTTGTTCTGCTGGATATTGCCCAAGTAATATGGGGAGAGGAGGAGGAGAAGCTCAGGGGGACAACAAAATAAAATAACGTGGGCTTGCCATGTGTCCACAGGAATGCCAGAAGGACAGGTGTTGCGCTCCAAACTGTAGACTGAAGCCGAGAGCAAAATGTGCCTCTGGATTATGTTGTAGAAATTGTCAGGTAAGGCATACCTTTATAATTATGACAAAATCATCATGCTGAGGGATAGAGCCAAACTTCCTGCTGCGCAGTGGGAAAGGTTCCTGGGGTTGGGCTGCCCAGCTCAGCTCTTGGGAACCCCTGGTGGGGAATATTACCTGGGGACTGTCCCAGGCAGTGTCACAGACAGGTCACACCTGAGCACCTCAGCACAGAGGGCGCTATGTGGGCTCAGCCTGGCAGACATGGGGGGCTGCAGAGCTCCTCCTGCTCACCCTGGTGGGCCAGGGAGGCTGCAGAGCTCCTCCTTCTCCCCAGTTCAAGTGGAGGAACACGCTGTGCCGCCCGGCCGCCGATGCCCAGTGCGACCTGCCCGAGTTCTGCAGCGGCTCCTCGGCCTCCTGCCCGCCCGATGTGTACGTGCAGGACGGGCAGGAGTGCTGGCGTGGCACCGGCTACTGCTACCAGGGACGCTGCCAGTCCCCAGACCTGCAGTGCAGGAGGATCTACGGGACAGGTACCAGGCTGTGCTGGTGGCACTGGCGCTGCTCAGGGGCTGGGGTGGCCACAGCATCACCTGCCTGGTTGGGATTTTGGTGCGTATCGCTGTAATCTCATCAGGGCGAATTTCCTGGAATCCTGCTTTGCTATGCCAGGATTTCCATTCAGTGAGATTACTCAGCAGGAATTTACACATATCACCTATTAGAGTAACAAATATTCTTGCTGAACTTGCAGACTCCAAGAACGCTCCTGTGATGTGCTACGAGGAGATTAACGGGCAGCGGGACAGGTTCGGGCACTGCGGGTTCGAGCCCAACCACCATTACCGGCGCTGTGTGTGGAGGTATGCTGGCCAAGGGGCACTGGATGTGCTGAAATCCAGGTTTCTTTGGGGTTGGACAGTCAGGAGAAGTGGCAAGATTCCAGTTTATGATGAGGTTTGTGATGTGTTATGAGGAGATTAACGGGCAGCAGGACAGGTTTGGGCACTGCAGGTTCCAGCCCAACCGCAAGTACTGGTGCTGTGTGTGGAGGTATGCTGGCCAGGGGGCACTGGCTCTGCTAAAATCCACTAAGTTCTTCCATCTCTAAATTCATCTGCACTTATTCACCTTGAGAATTAGTCTAGGAAACTCTTCCAACCTGTGCTACATCCAGCAAGTGACAGGACAGATTGTTGCAATTATTACAATTCTTGTGTCTCTGTAAAGGTTAGAGAAAAAGCATGTTTGGTACTCCACTATTTCACATGATATTTGTCAGAATTGAGACTTCTTTTTATTTCTGTTTGGTGTTGTCTTACAATGTAGCCAGTGTGGCATTTAAGCATTGATCCTGTAGCTAATGAAGGTCTGAATCACAGGGAAAATGCATTCTGGTGCTTCCAGTTGTGTACTAGCTGTGAAAAAAAACTCAAGTCCACACAGAAAAGATGGATTCTTGCAATAAGATCTATAACACGTGTCACTGAAAAATCCCTTTGCCAGGATTTCTTCTCCTGGGAAGATGAGAAGCTTCAGAGAAAATTCTCCTGTGTTTTGTTGCTTTGGAATATGGTTGGAGATTGTTTACCAACAGGTGGTTGTTTCATTGGTCCCATGTGAATTATTTTTACTTAGTGACCAATCACCATCAGCTGTGTTGGACCCTGAGGAGTCAGTCATGAGTTTTTCATGACCATTCTTGTGAAGGCTTCTGTCTGTATCCTTTCTGTATTCTTTAGTATAGGTTTAGTATAGCATTCTTTAATGATATACTAAATAATATAATAAAATTATATAAAATAACATAATAAAATAATATATTAACTAATAAACAAATTAATAATTTTTAAAAATAATAAACTAATAATATCATAAAATAATAAATTAGCCTTCTAAGAGCATGGAGTCAGATTCACTTATCTCTCACCTTGAGAGAGATCCTGGGGACCCTTGCAAATACCACAAATGGTGACCTCAGATGTTGGCTGTAGCCTGTGCTGAAGAACAGACCCACATGTCTGTGCATGTTTGATGCAAATCCTGTGCAAATTGCCTTTCCAGGGATCTCAGGTGTGGGAAGTTAGTCTGCACATATCCCTCCCACAAGCCCTTCTTAGCACCTGCCACTGCTGTGATGTACGCCCGGGTGAAGCATCATATCTGTGTGACTCTGAACTACCTGAACGTGTCCACATGGCTGGATCCCCTTCTCGTCACTCCAGGGACAAAGTGTGGCTCTGGAAGGGTAAGGAGATATTCTGTAATCACCTGGAATGACAAATAGAAACTGTGAATATTAACAAGATCATAGAAACACAGATTGCTTGACTAAAATGACCTGGCCTCAGGGCAGAGCTGCGGCTTTGTCTTTTTTTGTCTTTTTTTTTTTTTTTTTTTTTTAAATAGTGTGTTTTCATTTCCCTTTGGGCCACAGCCTGATGTGCTGAGCGCTGTATGGGTGAGGCAGTGCTGGGCTGGAGCTGCCATGGTTTTTCCCAGGTGTGTATGAACGGCACATGCCACCCAGTGTCGGTGCTGGGACCGATCTGTGACAGCAACAAAAAGTGCCACGGCCACGGGGTGAGTGCCAGGGGTGCTGGGCTGGGGAGGGCAGGCTGTACCAGCCCCCTGCACACCTGTACCCCTCCCTGGCCCTGCAGGTGTGCAACAACAAGGGCAACTGCCACTGCAACATGGGCTGGCAGCCCCCCGACTGCCAGTGGAGGGGGTCCCGCCAGGGCGGCAGCATGGACAGCGGGCTGCAGTTCACAGAGGGAGGTGAGTGGGCACCCGTGGGATGGCGTGGGCAGGGCTGGCAGGGGCTGTGCGGGGCTGGCAGTGCCCATCGGGGCTGGCAGTGCCTGTGCCCATATGGGCTGGCAGTGCCTGTGCCCAGCAGGGCTGGACAGACAGGGCTGGCAGTGCCTGTGCCCAGCAGGGCTGGCAGTGCCCATGCCCATCCAGCTGTCTCCCCCCAGGCCTGCATCGATCACTGGATGATGGTGACATGGCCTGGCTGGTGCTGGGCTCCTGCCTCATCCTGCTGTTGCTGACGGGGGCCCTGGGGCTCGGCCTGTGGCGGCAGCAGATGCCCAGCCAGCGCCACGGGGAGCGGGCACTGGGCACCGAGGGGTGAGTGGGGCCCCATGGCTGTGGGGTCTGGGGAGGCAGGGTGGGCCAAAGGGGGCTGAGGGCATCCCTGCAGAGGGGAGGGGATGGGGGGACTCCCATGGGGACATGAGGACGCTGCCCAGGGCTGAGGTGACCTCAGGCTGAGGCACTCCCTGAGCCAAGGCAGGGCCAAGGCCCCACTGCAGATCCCCCACAGCACCAGCCAGGACACGGGCAGGGAGCTGGAGCCAGACCTGGAGCGAAATCTGGAGCCAGAGCAGGAGGTAAAACGGGAATCAGGCCTGGAGCTACATCAAGAGCCAGGCCTGGAGCAAAATTTGGAGCCAGACCTGGAGGTAAAACGGGAGCCACACCTGGAGCTAAAATGGAAGCCAGGCCTGAAGCTACATCTGGAGCCAGGCCTGAAGCTACATCTGGAGCCAGACCTGGAGCTAAAATGGGAGCCAGATCTGGAGCTACCGGACCCAGAGCTGGCCCCAGAGCTGCAGACAGACACAGAGCTAGAGCCAGAGCTGGAGATGAAGCCAGACACGGACCCACCAGCAGAGCCAGCGCTGGGGCAGCACCACAGGCACTAATTAAAGGTGTTGGGCAAAGCAGGTGTCATGGCCAGTGCCCTGTGGTTTTCTGCTTACGTAGTTTATGTTTTTTATCAGAGTTGACCCTGCTCTTGGGGCTTAGGGGCCACAGCTGCTGAGATTGTCCCCTTTTCTCTGTGGGCACACGATGGTGGTTGGGATTTGGGGATTTGCTCGTCTGTGAGGGCTGTGAAGCTGCTTGAGGCTGGGGGCTGTTCAGTAGGTGCTGGGGCTGCCTCTGAAGTGGAGCTCTCCTGTGTGACTGTGGATGTGTGTGGTTCATGTCCCCCTCCTCAGAGCTGGGGACCAGGGAAGGCCTTGTGTGGTGGCCCTGGTGCTGACTGTGAGTGAAGGCAACACCTCTGTTTTATATGTGAAATATATGTTACCTGCAGTGCCCTCAGACCTGCACCCCATGGGGATGTCAGTCCTGCTGTTGTACCCCTGCGCCCCACAGGGATGTCAGTCCTGTTGTACCCTGGCCCTTCCCTTCCCCTGCACCCCCAGTGCCCCCAGCCCCAGCCCCTGCCTGCACAGGCAGCGCTCTCAGGGCTGATTTTCCCCCAGAAAGCTGCTGTTTGGGAAGGCCCTGCTCAGAGCATCCTGCTGGACCCCACTGGCAGCCCCAGTGACCCCAGCAGAATGGGGAAAGCAGCAGCATCCACTGTGCTTATGCATCTCTGGCCAGGTGTCAGCATCCACCACCCCCAGGCTGGAAGGGGATGCCCAGGCACAAGAGCAGTGTCCCTGAGCTGCTGCCCCAGGCCACCTCCTGTTGGAACCCAGGACATTCCTCTGGTTGCCCTGGAGGACTTGAGACCCTGCCCAAGGGGCTCAGAGACCTTGGCACAGAGCCCAAGACCCCTGTGCCTTTGATCTTGACCCATAGTAAAAACAATTACCAACTTTTATATGAAGAATTACAAGTCAAGAGAGTTTAAGTACAATAATAGTTTGTTACAGGGTGAAAAATAGATTTTTGAGGTTTTTAGAATGGGGGTTCAGGGGGTAAGATGGAGGAATCTGGGTGTGTCCAGCCTTTCTCCTCCTTCTAATTCTTGGCCTCCATCTTCTGCTGTGATGGTGGCACTTTGGGATTGGTTTAAGGTAGAAACTCACTGTCTAACAGAGGTGATAGGTATTGGGAAGTTATTGTAAATAAAGTACAGGTAGTTTTTAGTATAAAAAGATAACACTCCTGGGTGGTCAGTGTGCCAGACAGAACTCAGCAGGTCAGAGAAAAAATGTTATGCATAAGAAATAATAAACAAACTTGAGAATGAGAACAGAGGAATCCTGACTTCTTCTTCATGTGCTGGGCTGGGAAGAGGAGACTTGCACATATCTCAGAGTCTGTGACCAGCAGAGATTCTGAGAACCTCCCACCACACGGGAGCCTGGCAGCCCTTTGGGGCAGCCCTGGGAGGAGTCAGCTCACAGCCCCTGAGACAGGTGACCCAAGGCTTTCCCATCCACAGGAACAGAGTTGAATGTTTGCAGCAGACAAAGCCTTATCAGCAACCTTTAGCCGTGTTTGCTCAATGACCCTCTGGCCATTGGGCAGCCAGGCTGACCCCCCAGGCCCAGGTGCTGGCTCAGCACATTCTGCCAGCGGGGTGGCCAGGCCAGAGCAGCCCTGGCAGGCAGCACCAGCCATGGAGGGCAGCGCTGACACCGAGGAGCCCCCGCTGCTGCCCCTGGCACTGAGCAGGTTCCACATCTCCGAGGAGTTTGGCTTCCTGCTTCCCAATCCTCTGGTAGGAGCTGGCTGTGCCTCCCCATCTGCGTGCACAGGAAAGAGAGGGGCTGGTGAGCAGCTTTCTGCTGGGGGAGCTTGGATTTAGCATTTTGCTGTAGCACTTTACAAAGAAATACGAGGAAGGCAGTTGTTATTCTGGCACAGGCAGTTTCATAGGACAAACCCCTACCCTTTAAAATTATGAAAGCAGCTGCAGCAAGCAGCACAGAGGAGAGGTGAAGGAGCTCTGTCTGGCCTTGGCTCTACAGGATTTTGGGGAGCACAAGAAGTGCAGGTGTCCTGTGCCCAAAGTGGGGCTATTTATCCCTTATAGGAATGTGTTTCTTGGTGGCAGAGTGACAAAACTATCTTTTGTTTTTTTAAAAAGGAAATAAGCCTAGAAGTTTTTCTCTTCAATGGTGAAAAGACATGTCATAAGACTTAGGGGACTTCAAACTTAAGGATAGCTAATTGGACAGAAGCTAAAAAGTTTCGCTTAAGTCATTAATTTGAAAAACCCAAAGAAATTAATCACTTTTTAAAAGTATTTTACTAAAACGAAAAATGTTTAACATCTAACTTAGTTTTTTGTTATTTTACTTTTTATTAAACTTTTTTATTTTTAACGCTGTAACAAAAGCTATTTTGTTAATTTTTATGTTTTTAAAAGTAGCTAAGTGTGTTACAAGTCTCTGAAAACTTATTAAACCTAACTCAAAAAAGCTGCTATAACAGCTGGGAGCCTGGGCACGTTCACAGCCCTCCCTCTGCCTCTCTCCACCAAGACAGAGCTGCCAGCACCCTACAGTCCCTGGATGGACATTGCCCATGAGCTGCCCCAGCTGATCACGAGCCACCAGCTCCGCTCACGTGTGCACCAGGTATGGGCTTCTCCTTCCTGCCCACCGGGTATGGGCTTCTCCTTCCTGCCCACCAGGTATGGGCTTCTCCTTCCTGCCCACCAGGTATGGGCTTCTCCTTCCTGCCCACCAGGTATGGGCTTCTCCTTCCTGCCCCCAGAGCTCTCTGAAACCTTGGTCTCAAGCTTTACAGACACAGCAGTGTCTGAAAAACCTGCCAAATATGTGCTGAGCCAGGACAGACACCAGGCGACAGCAAAGGCTTAACTTTGGCACAGAAACAGCTCCTGCAGCGGATCCAAGCGCTCAGCAGGCAGCAAGGGATGGAGCAGGGCCCCTCTGGGTGTCACAAGAACCATGTCTCATCCCAGCCATGATCCCTGATGCAGCTCCTTTTGGGATCAGCTGCCCCATGGGCATCCCAGCACCAGGAGGAGGAAAACCCCATGGATTGCTGTCGCTGCTCACAAAGCAGTAACAAAGCACAATTCCTGCAGAGAGGGTGGGAAGGGAGGCATAAAGAGAAGGACCAGGAGGGTTCTCCCCAGCTGGCAGGGCAGCCCCTCCAGCACAGGGCCCTTGGCATTGCTGGCTCTGCTCCTTGCTCCCAAGGGTTTCCCTGGCAGATGCCGCAGCTGAGCCCGCAGCAGCTCCGAGGGCGTGAGGAGCTGCACTTGGCACACCTGGTGCTCAGCTTCATCACCATGGGCTACGTCTGGCAGGATGGCGAGGAGGGCACCGTGCAGGTAAAGGCAAGGTAAAGCAGGGTCACCTGCTCCTTGGGCTCTGGGAGCTGCTGCTGCTCCCTTAGCACTTCCCCATGGGAGCAAATCCCCTTTCCTGTGGCTGCAGCAGGAGCTGCTGCCACCTTTCCACAGCCTGACCACATCCCCACCTTCCCCTGTGCTTTGTGACACTCAGGTCCTGCCCAGAAATCTCGCTGTGCCCTTCTGGGAGGTGTCCCAGGCCCTGGGCCTCCCACCCATCCTCAGCCATGCAGACTTTGTGTTGGCCAACTGGAGGAGGAAGGACCCCAGTGGGTAAGCAGCAAATGCCAGTGGGCAAGCATGGTTCTTCCTGCAGGTGTCAGGGACAGATCAGTGATCAGCAGGACAGACTGGTCCCAGACTGCTCCTGCTCTGCCAATGCCCCTTGAATCCCATCTTTGCTGGGCTCAGCCTCGTGGGTGTGGACACAAGGACTCTGTGGGGATGTGGGTGTCTCTGGGAGCACCCCCTAGGAAAAACTCCTCTGTTCCCTGCAGAGCATGGGGCCATTTCAACTCCATCAAATGAAAAAGTTACTCCTCTGCTGGGTATTAAATCCACTTTGCACAGCAGACAGTCTCAGAGCAAAGGAAAACACCTTCTGTGCCCAGCACAGATCCCAAGGTCCCTCCAAACCCTCCCTGCCCCAATTGTGCCCAGATTTGCTCTTTGCACACATGAGTCACACGCTGAAGTCAGGAGCTCCCTTCATGTCCAGAGGGAGGAAAAGAGGGAAAGTGGATGAAGAGCTCTCCTGTGCAGAGCCAAGGTTACTAGAACAATTGTTACTAGAACAATTTATAATCTCTCTCTCTCTCTCCTTTTCTTGTGCATTTTGTTGGCCATAACTGCAACGCCTCCAGGCCTCTGGAAATGGAGTAAGTACTTACTGCTCATTTATTTTCTAACGGTGTTGGTTATTGTTTGGATTGGCTCAGCTGTGTAGCACTGCTTGGGCTGAACCTCTCTTGATGTGCATTGTATTTGTCACACAAGTGCCACTGCAGTGACAGCACAGACCATGGGGAGGGCACAGGGAGGATGGCAGGGCCCCTAAACCACAGCAGTCCTGCTCTCCTGTCACTGTCATATTTTCTGGAAAAATCCCTTTGCCAGGATTTCTTCTCCTGGAAAGCTGAGAAGCCTCAGAGAAAAATGAAAACAATAATTATCTGATTACTTCTCCTGTGTTTGCTGCTTTGGAATGTGGTTTGGACATTGTTTATCTAATAGGTGCATGTTTGGTTGGTTCTATGTGAATTATTTTTACTTAATGACTGATCACTGTCCAGCTGTGTCAGGACTCTGGACAGTCATGAGTTTTTAATTAGTATTTTGTTAAGCCTCCTGTAAGGATCCTTTCTTGATTCTTTAGTATAGCATAATATAATATAATGTAATATAATGTAATATAATATAATATAATATAATATAATATAATATAATATAATATAATATAATATAATATAATATAATATAATATAATATAATATAATATATAAATTATATAATAATAAATTAGCCTTCTAAGAGCATAGAGTCATTCTCAATTCGTTCATCCTGTGGACCCTGCAAATACCACACTCCCCTTTCACTCTGCACCAGCTCCTCTGCTAAGAGGCTCTGGAGTGTGGGATGGTTTTGTTCCCCGGGTCCCACAGTGTGTAAGGAAATCCTGAGCCACCATCCCTCCCCAATCCCTGTTCTTGGCTCTTTTGTGCAGGAACCTGGACACGATCATCACACTGCCTGGAGGCGACAGTCTGAGGGGCTTCATCCTTGTCACCGTGCTTGTGGAGAAGGCAGCTGTGCCTGGCATTAAGGTGGGTACCACCCTGTGTTGGGGCTCTAAAGTGCCTGAGGTGCACCCACAAGGTGTTCCTGTCCCTGAACCCAGGCTGGGGAAGGGGCAGAGCTGCCATGGGTGGCAGCAAATGTCCAGAGCTGCTGTCCACAGACATCCTCCCCCTTTGTGACCTGGTGCTGTCCCTCCTCCTCCCTCAGGCAATCCCCCGGGCCCTCGGTGCCACCGTGCAGGGGGATGAGGAGTCCCTGCACAGAGCCCTGGAGGAGCTGGCAGGGGCCATCGAGGCCATGAGGGAGGCACTGAGGAGGATGCACGGTGAGAGCAGCTGGTGTCTGTGCATGCTGCAGCTCATGGCACCCTCTGCTGCAGCTGCCCATCACCTCTGATCTGATCTGATTGACTTCCTCCTAGACTATGTGGACCCAGAAGTATTCTACTCTGTGATCCGGATCTTTCTCTCTGGGTGAGTGGATCTTTCCCTCTGTTTCCCTTCAGAGCCACAGGGCTGGGGGGAGCTGGGGAGGTGCAAGGAAGGGGCAGCCCAGGTGGGATATGGAGTTCCCCAGGGCAGGGTAGGGACCAGCATTGCTCTCCCTAGAGCATCATGATCCTGTCCCTCAGGAATTCCTAGGCACTGGAACTGGGGATGGATGTGGCCAAGGGCTGGGGTCTGCCTCCCTCCAGCTTCTCTCCATCCTTCAGCTCAGCCCTGACAGCCCCAAGAGCCAGAATTGAGCACAAATGAATCTTTCCTGCTCCTGGCCAAACAGTTTTGACAGGAGAAGAGGAATTTCTCTTTCCTTCCACACTGTGTACACAAAGCTGCAGAGCTGAGCAGAGGCTCTTCCCACTGCGTGTTAAGCAAACATCTGTAACAATCCTCTTGCTGCTGCTCTGTTACAATTCTGTCACTTCAAAAAATAGAAAATTCCCCCCCAAATACTGAAAATGTTGTTTGGGCAAGGCAGAATCTCAGCCCAGGAGCCCAGCATGGAGCCTTCACCATCCCCCAGCACCCCTGTGGGGTTGCAGCATCTGCAGACACTCAGTCTCAGACTTCTCAGGGGGATTCTATTTTTATTTCTCTCCATCATATCTCAGAATTTCCAAGTAAAAGGCTCCGTGCATCGTGATTAAGTTTCTCTCATTTTTTATCCAAGCTGACCTTGTCTCGATGGTCATCAGCTTGGGAAAACATGCCTTTTAAATTCCCTTCTGCTTCTAAGAACTTCCCACTAGTAGAGCTTACTATAAATACAATCCTGGGAGAACTAAAAATATTCTGGTATTTGATAATGAATCTATTTTCTCTGCAGTTTGTGTAAAATCTGTTCCTGTAGCCCAACTGCAGCCAGCACCCAAAGCCTCATGGAATGGTGCTTTCTGCTAAAAGTCAACAGATATTTTTGTGCTGGGCACTTCACCTCCCTGAAATCACAACCCCTGTCTCCATTTGGGTGTGAGCACTTCTCCATTTCAGCACTCAATGGCCGCTGACATTCAAGGAGTTGATGTAAAGTGCCACTGTTGCCTAGAAAAGTGCTCCTTCCCCTCTCTGCTTGCAGAAATCTTCCTGAGCTGGAGCAGGAGGTGCAGCCTGGCAGGGCAATGTGTCCCAGCACCATGCTGGGTGCTCACCAGGGCGTGGAGATCCCAGAGAACACTCTTCTGGCAAAGGAAAATCAAGGACTTCTCCTTCCCTGGCCTCACTGTGTGCTTTGACACAGAATCTGATTTCCAAGTTTATCTCCTGTTTGAGGAAAGCTGACATGGCTGTGTTGGAGGAGGGGATCCATGGGCTTGGCCAGGACAGTTTCCCTTCTCACAGGGCCCAGAAAAAAATTAAGGAAAAGGCCCAGAAAAAATGAAGGATTTCTCCTTACCCCCATGGCCTCACAGTGTGCTTTGACACAGAATCTGATTTCTGAGTTTATCTCCTACTCAAGGAAGGCTGACATGGCCATGTTGGAGGAGGAGATCCATGGGCTGGGCCAGGAAAATTTTGCTCAATCTTGCCAGCCCAAGGTCCGTTCTCACAAGGCCCAGAAAAATTTAAGGAAAAGGCCCAGAAGAAATTAAGGATTTGTCCTTACCCCCATGGTCTCACTGTGTGCTTTGATACAGAATGTGATTTCCAAGTTTATCTCCTGTTTGAGAAAGGCTGACATGGAGGAGGAGATTCATGGGCTGGGCCAGGAGATCCTGCGCTAGGCCAGGGAAGTTTTGCTCAATCTTGCCAGCCCAAGGTCCCTTCTCACAGGGCCCAGAAAAAATTAGGGATTTCTCCTTATCCCCATGCCCTCACTATGTGCTTTGGCACAGAATCTGATTTCCAGGTTTATCTCCTATTTGAGAAAGGCTGACATGGCCGCGTTGGAGAAGGAGATCCATGGGCCAGGGAGGTTTTGCTCAATCTTGCCAGCCCAAGGTCCCTTGTCACAGGCCCCTGTCCCCATGGCCGCTGCCTGACTGCCGTGTCTCCTGCCCAGCTGGAAGGACAACCCTGCCATGGCCTACGGGCTCGTCTACGAGGGGGTGTCCGTGGAGGCGCTGGCGTTCTCGGGGGGCAGCGCGGCGCAGAGCACGGTCCTGCACGCCTTCGATGAGCTCCTGGGCATCTGCCACCGCCAGGACTGCGGTGAGCCAACAGCCTTTCTGTCCAATTCACAGACAGCCCCAATCAGGGGAAAGAAGATAAATCTGACTCCATGTTTTTAAAAGGCTAATTTGTTATTTTATGATATTATGTCACAGATCTATTTTATGAAAAAACCTTCCATTAGGATGTTTTCTCCTGTGAAGCTGGGAAGTTTCAGCTTCTCCATGTTTTGCTGCTTTGGAATGTGATTTGGAGAATTGTTTACCTAGCATGTGAAATTGTTTTTACTTGTGACCAATGACAGCCACCTGTGTCGAGGCTGTGAACAGTCACAAGATTTTATTATCATTCCATTCCTTTCCTTTCAAGCCTTCTGATGAAATCCTTTCTTCTATTCTTTAATATAGTTTTAATATATAATTTTCTTTTATTATAATAGATATCATAAAATAATAAATCAGCCTTCTGAAACATGGAGTCAAGATTCTCATCTCTTCCCTCATCCTGGGACCCTTGTGATCACCACCACAATATTATATTATAGAATGCTATACTAAAGAATAGTATATATATAATAGTTATATATATAATATAACTATACTAAAGAATAGAGAAAGGATACAGACAGAAGGCTTAACAAGAATTAATAATAAAATCTCATGACTACTTCCAGAGTCTTGACACAGCCTGACAGTGATTGGTCATTCAGTTAAAACAATTCCCATTAAACCAATGAAGCAACCACCTGTTGGATAAACAGTCTCCAACCACATTCCAAAGCAGCAAAACAAAGGAGAAGCAATCAGATAATTATTGTTTTCATTTTTCTCTGGGGCTTCTCAGCTTCCCAGGAGAAGAAATCCTGGCGAAGGGATTTTTCAGAAAATATGACAGTGACACTTTTCCTTCTCCAAAGCTGATGAGGGGCCGGGGAAGAGATGAGCCACAGCGATTCCCATGAGTGTGCCAGCTCTGGCAGGCAGGAGGACATGTGCCCATCTCATCCTGGCTGGCACCAGGCTCTGCCCAGTTCCAGGGAGGAAGGTTATAAATGTGCCTCTGGCAGGTGTTCCCTCACCATGACAAATTCACAAAAGCATGCATTTGGCTTCTTGTATGTCATCTTTTTGCTGAGGCTCTGTATGGGCCCAAGAGATGAGTGAGCAGAGCGTGCAGGCATCCTGCCAGTAAGAGGCCATTCATAAAGCTCCACTTTAGTCCAGCCCACAACAGAAATATTTACCAGAAATTAGAAAAAAAAAAAAAAGAAAACCAAAAGGCTGGGAGCAGGGCTAAACCCTTCCTTTTAGGGTATGCACCAGCCCTAATGGAACACTGACCTAATATGGGCTTTCTTTCTCAGAGTCTTGGTTTGGAAAGCCAGGAGTCTGCTAAGGAAGGCAGGAGCCTCCCCTGAAATGGAGAATGTAAACCCTCCCCACCCCTCCGAATTGCTATAAATTTTAAATTAAGGGGCTCTCAGGCAAAAATATGGGAGCAGAAAATAACCTTTAACAGGGGAGAAAAATAAAAGGATAAAATAAACAATGCAGTGCACTAGAACAACACTGACAGAGACAGAACCCAACCTGACACCCTGTGGGTCAGGGTGTTGGCAGCAGTGCCATTGGAATTGTGGCTCTGCCCTCCTGCAGTGTCAGGGGTGGTTCTGTTGGAGCAGGGATCCTGTAGAGAAGGATGTATTCTTCCTCTGAAGATCCAGTGGAAGGAGAGGCAGCTGCTGCTCCTCTGGGAAATCCAGTGGAGAAGCCGTGCTGGTCTCTCAAAACCTCTGGATTATATCCAGGTAGGAATGCTTGGCTCTTCCTTCTGGGCTCAGCAGATGTCCCCTCCAGAGGGAGGAGTGATTGTGGTCACTCAAAGAGAGAGATAAAGCAAACTGCCCACTTGACAAAGATAATCTGCCATACAGATGGTAATAGAATACATCTTGCCTTGCAATCTGGAACACTCAGTTAATTGGAGGAAGGGTAGAGGAGGCTGTGCCAGCACCACAGCTCCTAGCCAGCTTCTCTCCTAGAGGGTTGGGACTTTTAATCCACTTACCCACAACTTACTCCCGCCTTTTCTGGTGTCTCGCAGCCGCCTTCCTGCTCAGGATGAGGGAGTACATGCCCCCAGCCCACCGAGCCTTCGTGGAGCAGATCCGCGGCGCGCTGTCCCCGCGGCACCTCGTGCTCTCCTCGGGGAACGCGCGGCTCCGCAACGCCTTCAACCGCTGCGTGTCGGCGCTGGCAGAGCTCAGGTCCTACCACATCACCATTGTCACCAAGTACATCGCTGTGGCAGCCTCCAAAGCCAAGGCCAGGCGGGCAGAGCTGAACGGGGCTGGCCCTGCTGTGGGAAAGGCGCCGTCAGCACTGGAGGATAAAGGAACTGGAGGGTCGCACATCTTCAGCTTCCTGAAGAGCATCAGGGACACCACCAGGGAGGGGATGATAAGGGCCTGACTGTGGTGGTGTTTGTGGGTGTGATGGGAATCTTGACTCCGTGTTTCAGAAGGCTGATTTATTATTTTATGATATATATTATATTAAAAATGCCGTATTAAAACTATACTGAAGAAGGAGAAAGGAGACATCAGAAGGCTAGAACAAGAATGATAATAAAATCTCATGACAGACTCAGAGCCTCAAAATCTGGACTATCATTGTTTTTACTTGATGACCAACCTACATGAGACCAATCAAAGATGCACCTATTGGTAAACCATCATTCCACAGCCATCAGATAGTTATTGCTTACATTTCATTTCTGAGGCCTCTCAGCTTCTCAGGAGAAAATCCTAGCCAAAGGTATTTTTCAGAAAATATGTCAGTGACACCTGACCTACCCCAAGGGTTGCCCAAAGTGGGTGCAGGAGGCCAAGGGGCTCCATCTGCAACAAGCCAAGATGCAAAACCTCCCATCAGCAGCACCTCCCCACCTGTGCAGGTCTGGGACACGAGGGACACGCTTGGGGCTGGTGACAGAGAGAAGTGACAGAGATGTGAGCTCAGCATCCCCCCCTGTCGGAATTCAGGACACCCCTCTGGCTGTCCTGGACTGCCAAACCCCTGCCAGGGGGCTCAGAGGCCCTGGCACAGAGCTCAGGATCCCTGAGACTTTGTTCTTGACCCATGGAAAAAATTACCAACCTTAGATGAAATCTGCAAGCCACAACAGTTTAAGTAGAATGATAATGAATTTATCACATGGTGAAAAATAGATTTTTGAGATTTTTAGGATGGGGGTTCAGGGGACAAGATGGAAGAATCTGGATGTGTCCTGTCCTTGTTCTTGTTCTTGTTCTTGTTCTTGTTCTTGTTCTTCTTCTTCTTCTTCTTCTTGGCCTCCATCTTCTGTTGTGATGGTGGCATTTTTAGATTGGTTTACAGTAGAAGCTCACTGTCTAACATAGGTGATAGGTATTGGGAAGTAATTGTAAATATTGTACATGTAGTTTTTAGTATAAAAAGATAACACCACCTTGAAGGCAGTCAGTGTGCCTCTGTCTGTCCTGCTGAGCAGACCTTGGCTGGACAGGAGAAAGAATTTTACAGGTAAGACACAATAAACAACCTTGACCGAGAACTGTAGAGTTCTGACTCTGGAAAAAGAGACTTTCTAACACATCTCAGGGTCACTCTGACCAGCTAAAGTCCTGAGACTCCCCTGGCACAGGCACATGGTCCTGCTGTGGCACTGACACCATCACATTACCCCCGGGCCCCAGGGAGGAGCTATGTCCCTCCGAGCCCTGGATGGACACGGGTGGGTCACAGAGACCAATAAAGCAGCGATGGCCGAGCCGGGACAATCTGAGATGTCACAGCCCTTTTGCGTCCATCACCAGGTGGCGGCAGAAATCCGCGTTTGGCACCGGGGGAACCGAGCGGGGCAGGGATGGAGAGGTGGGCACGGAGGGGGATCGGGGGATGCAGGCGAGAAGGAGCTGCCCCAGCTGGCACCTGAACACGGCTCCTGTCCCCCCACAGCTGCAAAGGGACCGTGATTACCCCAACAAACACCAACTCTGTCGTGGGAGTGATGCTGAAGGTGCTCAAACCCAAACTCCCCAAAGGAGGGTGGATGAGAAAAGGGGACAAATGCGGGGTGTCCAGGAGGCTGCATCGAGGCACAGGGGTACAGGGGTTGCTCTCCATGCCCCAAATCCCTCACCCCTCCTGGTTCATGAAGGGCTCAGGAGGTCACAAAAAGTACAAAGCTGCAGTACTGGGGGTCACAGGGGCTTCACTTTAAGTCTCAGTGATAACACAGTGCTGTAGTTGGGACATGGGGACACACGGCTTCTCCAAGGGGCCAGCATGGCAAAAATACTTGTGAAAAAGCCCTGATCCTCACAGCATCATAGAATGGAATGGAATGGAATGGAATGGAATGGAATGGAATTATAGAATAGAATAGAATAGAATAGAATAGAATAGAATAGAATAGAATAGAATAGAATAGAATAGAATAAATAGAATAGAATAGAACAGAATAACACACGGCCTGGTGGCAGTGTCAGCCCCACAGAGAGGCTCCTCTGATCCTTCTGCAGGTGAGGTGAGACCCTGGAGCATCCCCTGTGCTGGGTGTGGCTGCTCCCAAATGTCACTGCCCAGCCCAGGGCTGCAGGAATGGGCTCACCTTGCACCACCCAGCTGGGCTGAGTGGGCAGAGCCTGTGCCAAGAGCCGTGCTAAAGCTTTTTTTATAATGCCAGGTGTCTATGCTGCCCTTTTCTAGCAAGCCAGCACGCCCAGATTCCTTGGAATTTTACATCTTTAGGGAAATGGGGCCATATGGCTCTGTTTTGCCTCCCCAGGTTGTGCTGGCACTGGTACCAGAGGCAGGATTCACACCCAATCAGTGCCTTGGTGCAAAAATAGCCCTGGCAGTGCCCCTTCTGCACGACCAGAAGAGAGTCAAGGTCCTTTGAAATGAGATGATGTTCCCATAAGGGCAAAAACAAGCTCAGCACGCTGTAGCTTGAATTATTAAACTCTTGCTAAATTGTATTTTGTGCTCTTTTTTTTTGAATACAGCCCTAAAACTGGGGCTTTGGAGATGACTTCAGTAAACAACCCACGGGAACGTGTCAGCACCTTTAAATCTCTGCCTGGCAGCGCTCCTTCCTCTTGATCTTCATTTCTGAATAGCTGCTGCATATTTCATGGAGGAAATATTTCATCCCAATGATTGTCTTGGCCTATTACATTTCAGACCATTTCAGGAAAACAGCAAACTTGGACCAGGGGGAAAATCACTCCATCTAAACGAGAAATGCTGCCAGGACTGGAGGGAGGCTGGCCCTGCAGGGATGGGGGCTCTGCACGGGCTGGAAATGCCCAAACCCTGCTGGGAGCAGCAATGCTGGGGCCAGGTGGGCACAGGACCCTCAGCAGGGGATTTTCTTCCTTCTGTAAACTCCCATGCCCAAACATGCTGCCCTGTGCCACCACGGTCCTCAGGAGCAAGGATTTGTCACCTCAGAAAAGAAGAAGGGAGATGGGAAATCAGAGAGGCTGATTATCACCAGCCAGGGTTTGTACAAATCACAAACAGGACAGGACTGCTGGGAACGTGCCTTGAGCTGTTTTATTTTCCACCATCAGTCTCATTCCGTGGTTATGAGAATGGGAAGATGCCAGCAGCTCACATCTCAAGAACTTAATGTTACAACTCACTTTAAAAGATTTTTGACCAATCACACAAAGCAAAAGCACATTGACAGTAGTTCTATCCAACCACTATAAGCACAGGTACCTTTGGTTAAAAAGTGCTTGCTTATTTCAAATACAATCCCTGCTTGTAAGCCTTCAAACACAATGCACAGAGCTCCATTATTAAGCTTAAAACCTCCTAGTATCTCTCTAGATAAACTTTTCTGTAGCTTAGGGAGTTATTCTAGACAAGCATTAATACACAGACCATTGTTCTATTTGTCCTTACTTTTCTACATTTTACATAATTTTTCTGCTGACCAATCTCATGGCTGCTGCTTAGCTCCAATCACAGTTCTGCTGTTTCTGGGGCCTTTTGCAGCTTTCCCAAACCTTTCTGATTTTATGGATTCCCACACTGATCATGTCAGAGGCCTCTGGAGAGCCAAATTTCCCTGCTCTGCAGAGCACTCTGCCCTTCTTTTGGTGAACAAGGAGGTGCCAAAAAAACTGCAAAGATAGAGTCAGCCTGCAAACTCCACATTGGTTACCAAATGCTCTGTCACAGCCAGCTCACAAACAATCAGCATCTCCTTTGGAATGGGGTTCAGCAAGGATCCTGCAGCTCTGGAATAACCCAGAACTGAGCCACAATAATGCACAAACCTCTCCTGTGTGCTCTCCTGGCAGGCTGGGACAGGAGAGCTTTGATTCCTCTCTGTTTTCAAACCATTCTTGTCTAACATTGATCACAAGACACAGACATCCGAGCTCTCAGGTGCATTCTGACTGGAAGCACGTGGCATTTTCAATAATTTATTTATGCCTGTGCCTAAAAATGGCACGAGGTGTTTGAGGATAACCATGTGCTTGGCATCCCTGCTGCATCCCACCAGTGGGAACTGTGCTGCCCACCTAAAGCTCTGCTCTGTCCTCAAGGGTTTGTTTTGGCATCACTGCACACCCCAGAATGTGTGGGGTGACTCCAGCACAGGATCCATCCTGAGCAGCAATGTCCAGGCTCTGCTGTTCTCCGTCACACCCCAGCTGGGACAACCTGAGCCCTGGAACAGGCAGGGTTAATCCCATTTCTGCAGCTCAGTAATAGAATTAATGATATTTCAGCAAAAGAGCTGCTCCCCTCCCTCTTTCAGCTCCCAGAGGTCTGTAGGGCTCAGAGATCCACACCCAAAGCTTCTCACTGCCTTCTGAGATTAAACCCAGTTGTGAAAGATTTTTGGATCCTTAATTGCCAAGAACCTCCTCAAAACCCACCACTTTCTGTGCAGGCCTTAAGGCAGTGGCCCTGTGATTTCCACTTTTCAGGGATTCTGCACCAACTCCCTGAGCCCAGCAGTGTCTGCTGGGTCAGCTGGGACTGACACATGCCAGGGAGTGGATGGAAAAACAGCAGAGATGTCCCAGCCCTTGTCCACAAGCAGAGCAGCAGCTCCAGGCCCAAATCAGTGCCACCCACACAGAAATCTCCCTTATCTCTGTCCCAGCCCTGTCCCTGCAGCACTGAGGCACATGTTTCCAATGTGGAGCTGCCCAGCAGCTCTTCCAGCCACAAATTGGAGTGTCCACCTCTCCTGACTCCTTGCTTTTGTTAAACAGAGATTTTCCTTATGATATCTGATGGTCAGGCCTGTGTGATGGAGCCCAGGGTGGCAGGAGGAGACCTCGCCTGACTTTGATGAACCAATGTCACCCTGATTTTTAAGATTTTCTAAGCCTTCTGATGTTCACATTCTTGTAACGAACTTTCTCACACACTTTCTGTAAGTAACTCATTGTTTTGCATTCTTTTATAGAAGAAGAGAAATTTGACAGAGTGCTAGTTTATCCAGTGTCATTGGAGAGGTGGCACTGCCACCCTCCAACCCACTGTCACTTTTGGAAATCTATAAATGTTGAGTCATAAATTAAAAGTGCTTTTTTATCTTGAGAGAGCTGAGTGTGCGTTGTGTTGTGTCCTATAGCAACACCTGACCAGGTGTTTTCTACCAAAAATGGCCAGAACAGTTTTTATTCTGCCAAAATCCCTCCAAATTGAGTGATAGGAACATGAATTTGCTTCTGCTGTGAGTTCCAGCTTCCCAGGAGACAAAAGCGTTCCCATGTGTAGATGCTGAAGTGTTGCTCTGTTCTTCTAAGTTCTTCTGAGCCTTCTGATGCTCACGTCCTTGTAATGGAGTTTCTCATGCATTTTTATGTAAATTATTATTGTTTTACATTCTTTTCTGGAGGAGGAGAAATTTGATGGACTGTTGGTTTGTCCAGTGTCATTGGAGAGGTGGCACTGTCACCCTCCGACCCACTGTCACTTTTGGAAATCTATAAATGTTGGAGTCAGAAAATAAACTTCCCTTTTCTTCACCTTGAGAGCAGCAGTGTGTGCACTCATGTTATTTCATGTCCTATAGTGACACACCATCAGAGAGCCTCACCAGCCCTGGGAAAACCCACAGGAGGTGGCCAGCCCTGCCTGCAGGCTCCCTGTGCTCCCTGAGCACTTTTAGAAAACTATAAATGTTAAAGTCAGAAAATAAACTTCCCTTTTCTTCACCTTGAGAGCAGCAGTGTGTGTTGTTTCGTGTCCTATAGCAACACACCAAACCCCAGAGAGCCTCCCCAGCCCTGGGACCAGCCCATGAGAGGTGGCCAGCCCTGCCTGCAGGCTGCCTGTGCTCCCTGGGCCATGCCCAGCCTGTCATCCCACCCACACTGCTGCCTCAGACTTTCCATCCTCCCCAATCGCTTTGGCCTCCGTGTCCCTCCTTGCCATGCCCAGCTCTCACCCAGGTCAGCACTGAGACAAATCTGTGCTAAAGTTCCTGAGCACCTTTCCCTGTGCTGGGCCAGCCCCCTCCACAGGGATTCCCACAGCCCCCAGGCAGCTCCAGCCAAGTGCTCTGCTGCTTTTGTCCCATGAATATTTGAAATCGAACGGGAACACAAACATTTGGATTCCAGACACTTCCCAATTCCGGCCTTATTTATCATACTTGGCTCTGCTCCTGGAGCTGGGGCCAGGAGAGGCTCTGAATGATTTAAGTGATTTAGCATGCTGTGCATAGATCAATCTCACTCTCCCCTCCAGCCATAGGTCTCCCTTTGTGGTTTGCTGCACACTTATTATATCCATCAATATCCAAGTAATTAAAATCCCCCATTATCTGGGTCCTGGCTGCCTTACAAACCCCTCACAAGCCATAAACTCATTCATGATCAACCTCCCTAAAGTGGCTGGGAGTTTGCAGTCCCATCTCAGGGTCCCCAGGCTGCTGTTACATCCTGAAGGTCCCACTGGAGCCATGGCTGCAATTCCTCTCCCTGAGCTCCTGCTCTGTGCCAGCATTGCTCATTTCTATCTCCATTTTCTCCACTCTCTGAGTTTATCTCAGAGAAAATCCCTCAATTCCTACCTCACTTGTGCTGCTGGAGCAGAGTTTTGGAGCTGCTGTATTCCTGGGAGCACCCAGGGGCTGCTGGTCTCTAAGGAATTTATTAATAACAACCAAGTTTGCCTTGTGATTTCCTGTTGGGAGGGATCTGAGAGCACAGAAAACAACTGCTTTCACCTTCTTTCTGAGTTGATCATAAACTCATTCATGCACAACCTCCCTGAAGTGGCTGGGAGTTTGCAGCCCCATCTCAGAGTCCCCAGGCTGCTGTTACATCCTGAAGGTCCCATTGGAGCCACGGCCAATTCTCCCATGCCATTCCTCTCCCTGTGCTCCTGTCTGTACCAGCATTGCTCGTTTCCATCCCCATCTTTCTCCACTCTCTGCTGAGTTTATCTCAGAGCAATTCCCCTCAGTTTCTGCCTCACTTGTGCTGCTGGAGCAGAGCTTTGGAGCTGCTGCATTCCCGGGAGCACCCAGGGGCTGCTGGGCTCCCAGTGCTGCATCCCTGTTGGGGAAGATGGAACAGGAAAGCCTTATAAATGTGATTGTCTGGCAAAAGATTTTGAGAATATAGAAATTATGAGTGAGATTGAAATGAAAGCAAGCTTTGAGATCCCTCAGTTACTGAACAACTGGAAAACAATGGTGTGGCTGGCTGAAGGTGATCCCCTTTTGATGGAACAACACCCTCTGCTTGCAGACAGCTCCAAGGGTCAGAGCAGACCCTACAGCTTGGCAGAAGGGGCAGAAAGAGGAGTTTTTAGGGTTTAAAATGTAACACAGTGTGGTAATGTAATGATTCTTATAGGCTGTATGGAAATGCTGTAGGATTTGTATCTTGTACTGGATTGGTTAGTGAGAATCAGAATATTCAACACAGAAGAAGATTTATTGTGTTGTAATGGGAACCTCACTCTCTTGCCCTTTTACTCTCTTACCCTCTCATCCTCTCTACCCCTCTCTTTTCTCAGGCCTG
Source organism: Zonotrichia leucophrys gambelii (assembly GCF_028769735.1). Classification (NCBI taxonomy): domain Eukaryota; kingdom Metazoa; phylum Chordata; class Aves; order Passeriformes; family Passerellidae; genus Zonotrichia; species Zonotrichia leucophrys. The sequence goes on along the minus strand of NC_088191.1, from coordinate 2,259,487 downwards.
CTCTGAGCTGTGCCCGGCAGCTCCAAACGAGGCCTGCACTTGGCCCTTTGCAATAAACCCCAAATTCCACAACCAGAAGAAGATTTATTGTAGTATAATTGGAACCTCACTCTCTCATCCTCTTTACCACTCTCTTTACCTCTCTTTCTCTCTCTCGGGCCTGCTCTGAGCTGTGCCTGGCAGCTCCCAGCAGGGCCCTGCACCCAGGCCCTTTGCAATAAATCCCAACTTCCACAACCTGGCTTCAGAAATCTCTCATCTCCATCCATCCCCACCATCCTACTCCTCGATGCTCCTACATATCCCAAACTTCCCCTGCTGCAGAACCACTTTCAGTGCCTTGGAAAAGCAGCAAATCCCCAGTGCTGTCACAGCTGTGGCCCAAATGTCCCAGCTCTGTGATCAGGGACCATCCCAGGGCTCTGCTGGGGGGACAAATCCTTCTCACCTGGTCAGGCTCTGTTCCTGCACACCTTAACCACAGGTCTCTAAGCAATTTATTAATAACAGCCAAGTTTGCCTTGTGATTTCCCATTGGGAGGGATCTGAGGGCACAGAAAACAGCTGCCCTCACCTTTCTGTGCTGCCTCTTGCCCCAGAGCTCAGGCTGTGCCTGGAGCACCGTGTCCCACAGAGCTTGGCACAAGCAGAGCTTTATCTGCACCTGGGGAAGGCCAGATATGATTACAGGCCATGACTCAAGCCAAAAAGTGCAAATTACAGCAAGGGGGAGGAGAGAGGAGCTGCTAAATTACACCTAATATGGAGAAGGACTGGGGAACAGACTGAGAAGCCACCACTGCTGGATGGCACAGGGCTGGGAGATGGTAAAGTTTCCATCATCAGATAAAGGATGACCAGAGGGACCTTTGAAAAGGGGTTTTATTTCCTTAAAATTCTTGGTGTCCGGCCACTGTTTGTAAAACATTGCACTATTACAGCTGTTGGTAAATAAAGAAACCCAAACATTGGCACTAGAATAAAAATAATGTGGGGCAAGGGGTGGGAATAAGGCACAGGCAGGTCCTGATGAGGGTGTCAACACTTCTCTGCTGCCCAGGGTGCCCAGTCAGGGTTTGAGCAGTGGTGCATGGTGGCACGTCACTGGTGCCACACAGAGGATGTGCCAGCGGCCTGTTTGCCAAGTTAGTCAGCACAGCCCACAGTGCCAGCCCTGGCAAACAAGGGCACCTCTCCCTGTGCTCCTCTGATCTCTATCCCCATCTTTCTCCACTCTCTGCTGAGTTTATCTCAGAGTAAACAAGGGCAAGCACAGATCCTGGTGTCCAGTGAACCTGTGAGGCAATCACCACCCGGCTTGAGGAGCTCCACTCAGCCCCATTTCTTAGAAAAGAGAAAAAAAAAGGAAAAGAGACAAGGAGCTGCTATTATTGCAGTAAGAGGCTGTGTCATGCTGGGCTCTGCAGCTAAATTTATTCAGTGTTTACTGTAAGCAAGGACAGTGGGAAGCCTTCACAAACGGCACGGGGGCTGCTCCCATTTTTTCTCAGCTATCAATCACGCTTGGCTTGAGCCATTTTTATCCTGACACAAATGGAAAATATTTTCCTGGTTTCATTTCCACTGATCAAAGATACTTCCTCAACAGAGAGGAGCCCCACAGCCCCAGGAGTGGGTGGAAGGGGGAGAAATCCCCGAGGAAAGAATTTGCCTGGGGGACGAGGGACAGAGTTCAGAGCAGATGGGGCACATCAGGACAGCACCCCTGAGGGTCAGGACAATGTCCCAGAAGTCAGGGCACCATCCCACCAGCCCAGGGGCATTTGGCCAGGCTGTTATTCCTTTCTCTTTCCCAGTTAATCTGCCGAACCAGCAGCTTGGTGTTCACCAAGTGCCTGCCAAACTCAGCATTGGGAGCACCTTGGGGTGAGGATCCCCTTTGCTGCACCAGCACCCCCTTCCCCAGCTGATCACAGAGGCCTGAAGAAGGGCAGAGTTTGGGGTCAGACATCTGTTTACTTTCTCTGTAAGATTTCCCTGAACAGAATTGGAAAATGCTCCTTGCACAGAGCTCACCGTGGCCGGAACTGACTCAGCTCTGTGCACAGAGAGTGCTGGACATGAGCTCACGGCCTCAGTGACCTGACGTCACACTCAGCACTGTTTACTGACACACCACAGCTTTTATTTTAGTTTTTTGGTCCCCATCACAGTGGTGAGGGCTCCCCATCTGTCTCCTGACCCTACAACCTCCCTCAGTCTCACACAGACCCTTGTGATGGGCAGATTCTCTCCATGAGGCAGACACCAAGTCAAACCAGATTTATTTCTCCCAGGCTGATGCCAACAACTCCAGAGCACAAACTGCTGGCTGGGCTTCTCAACCCTGAACCACTGAGGGCTCAGATCCCAGGCTCACCATCAGCACTTCTCTGCTTATCCAGACCCTGCTAGACGAACTACACAGCTTGCCATACAGCATCACCCCTCTCCCCTTCCCTCCCCTCCCTCCCAGAACTCAAATCTACTGGCAGCTCTAAATGGGTTCTTTTTTATCTGAACTGCTGCATAAATAACCCAGCAGACAGCCTGAAGCCCCTGCACACTGACGCCTGACAGCAAGTCAAGGGCAGATCTGGAGAACAAAGACAAGGCTCCCATGTAAACAAGGCATCACTCACTGAAACCGTGACTGTGGCTGTGGGGAAACATCTAGAAGGCATTTCTGGGAGAGTTAAACACCTCTGGGAGCAGGGGCTGGCAGCAGGCTGCTGCTTGTGGCACTGTGACGGTGGTCACAGTGGTTCTTGGATGAGGGAAGAGACGAGAATGTTGACTCTACATTTCAGAAGGTTTGATTTATTATTTTATGATATATATATTACATTATAACTATACTAAAAGAATAGAAGGAAAAGCTTCATTTCAGAAGGCCGGCTCAGCTAAGAATAGAAAAGAAAATAATGATAACAAAGGCAGCTGGCTCAGACAGAGAGAGAGAGAGCCTGCTCTGCTGTGACTGGTCACTAAATCTAAACATCTACACCAGACTAATCACGAATCTACCTGTTGCATTCTACAGCAGCAGATAACCATTGTTTACATTTTGTTCCTGAGGCTTCTCAGCTTCTCAGGAAGAAAAAATCCTAAGAAAGGGTTTTCATAAAAAGATGTCTGTGACATGGCACCACTGGGGCTGGTCCAGGACACGAGCGGAAGCACTCTGAGCTGTCCTGAGCTGCCCCATGTCATAAGTAAAAACATCTGCCAATTTTTTTTGGGAAAAAAAGAGTTGCAGAACCAGTTAAACCAGTTGCTGCCAAAATGAAGTTCTACCTGTTATTGTTATCACCATTTCATTAATTGCTCCTTTTGTATCAGTAAGGCCCTGCCTGGGGCTAAGTTGATGGACGGTGAGAGGAGGGGACATGGGGTGCATCAGAGAGAATGCAAAATAACCTCAGAACCAGCATGCCATGGGAAGGAACCCCACCAAACTTACTGAAAAGACCCCAAAAACAACGAGCCAACACAGAATTAAGAGATCAGAGTGATGTGTGGATGTGAGGAACAGAGTACTGAGCCTGCAGAGATGCTGAGAACCTTTGTTGCCCCTTGCCCTGAGCAGAGACCTCAGCTGGAACCAAGACCCCAACCCTAGAAAACTCAAAAGTTGTAACACAGGGTTTTATCCATTGCTCTAGTGAGGATGGGACCCCCAGCTCTGCCCTTTAGTGAACAAAGCTGCACATTCCTCCTTTTCTGAGTCACCCTGGGAGTGGAGACAGCAAACCACAGACGCATCAAGCTTCCCAACCTTGAGCTGATCACTTTTAATAAAGGAGAAAACGTCTCCTGCCCTGTTTATTTCACCCCACAGGTGATTCAGGGCTCCTGGGAGCCTCCCTGCTCCGGTTCTGCCCAGCTCAAACCTGTGGCAGGCAGCTCTGCTCTGGTGCCTGGAGCTGCCAGCCTTGCCTGTCCCACAGATAGGCTTTACAGCCCTGAGCTGCTCTTTGAGCAGGGCTGACGTGAGCAGCTGAGGCAGATTTCTGTGGAAAACAGCACTGGCAAAAGTTCACTTCCCTGCCCTAACAGCTGCAGTGGCCTTGGGGACAGCCACAAACCTGAATGGCAGCTCTGGAGCAGCTCCCATCCTCCTGCAGCATGCAAAAAATGCCCCAAAATACCCCAAATGCAGCCAGCAGCCCCTGTGGCTCAGGCACTGCCACAGGGATGGGAAGGGGATCACAGAAATTGCTTTTCTAGCAGCTTCAAAGCAAAGTTGCTGGGGCACCAGAGATGGTGGTAGGAGCCAAACACCATCTGTTCTCTCCCAGAAACTCCTTTGTTAGTGGAGAAATGAGCTATAAGGCTGATGACTCTGCAGTGCCAGGCTCATCTCCCAGACAATCAGCACAGCATTGATAAATCTCTGATAAATCCCTGATCAATCTCCACAGATGCAGCTTTGCTCTTCCCCTCCTTCCCTTCCCTTCCTGGTATTCTTCTCCCAGCATTATTCAGCTGCACAAACCTCAGCCATTCCTCCCCAAAACACAGCCAGGTCAGAAGCTCCCTCTGCCCCATCCCCTTTTGCTTTGACACAGAATTAAGGAACTGAAAACTGAACACTGCTCAACAAGGCTGTGCCTCTGACCTTGGACCTGGCTCAGCTCTTTCAACATAAGGCCAATGTTTCCCAGCCTGGGCTGCTTGCAGGGTTTCAAATATTGCACAGAGGGCAGCCAGGCCCCAGACAGAGCCTTTGGTGTCCCCTGTTAGCCCAGGATCCCCTCTGCACAGCCACAGCCCTCCCCAGGTACCCCAGCCCACCCTAATGTTACAGATGGATAATGGGATGATTGGCTCTCACAATTAAAAGATAACTGGTGTGTGAATATCAATAAAAGCTTTAGTGATGTATAGTTATGTTGTTGTAGTTTAGATGTCCTCTGTTCTCCCCATAGTTCCCGTTTCCCCCTGTATTGTGGCCATCAGACAGCCTGGGGTGTCTGATAATAAAGTATAATAAAAGTATATAATAAAGCATATAATAAAGTGTATAATATAATAAAGTAATTAATTTGCCTTCTGATGATGGAGTCAGAGGCATCATTCTCTCCCCTTTGTCGGAGTCACCTTTGATGTACAATGGCCATGGGGGCTTTGGGGGGCACTGCAGCCCCCCAGAAGGAGGAGCAGCGTAAAAACTATTTACTGCAATACAACAGAGCAGCACAAAGGCACCGAGGCACATCCTGTCTGCCACCTCTCCTGCAGCACAGGAAGGGCTGGGCAGAGATCGCAGCCCCAGCAGCGGGCACGGCGGCGCCGAGCGTGTGCAAGGCGCTGTGACAATGACCCGGGCCAGACCCGGGCCAGCCCCCAGCCCTGCCCCACGGCAGGATTTCCGTGGGCCCGTCCCCGAGGCAGAGACAATGAAGTGTCTGACAGCTGGAGACGGCTCTGCTGAGCCCCTCTGCAGCCACGGCTCCTCGGGACCTGCAGGAAGATCAAACAGGAAACCGGGCACAGAAAGAAAAGGTTGTTCGTGCTCCAAAGTCCAAACTTTCATTCCTGAGCCGGCAGGAAGATGCTGAAGTCATCAGTGTATTCAGGGATGGAATATCAGGGATATTCAACTGCTTTCCTTGGCTCCTAGGGGAACAGCAGGACATGAAGGGCTGGTGCCATCCCATGAGGTTGGTGCCATCCCATGAGGTTAGTGCCATCCCATGGTGCTGGTGCCATCCCATGGGGTTGGTGCCATCCCATGAGGTTAGTGCCATCCCATGGGTTGGTGCCATCCCGGGATTGGGGTTGGTGCCATCCCATGGTGGCAGTGCCATCCCAGAGCATTGGCGCCATCTCAGGAGGTTGGTGCCATCCCATGGGGTTGGTGCCATTCCATGGTGCTGGTGCCATCCCATGGTGCTGGTGCCATCCCAGGGGTTTGGTCCTGCTGGCACATGATGGAGTTTTCCCCCTTAAATTCCCTGCTGCACACCCCTGGGTGTTGCCCACCTGCACCCCCACAGACCAGGCTGTTCTTTTTGTGACAATGCTCTGGATGGCAATTCACCACCATATTTCAGGAATGATCTCCCATGACATGTGGGGAGCACCACAGCCAGAGTTTCTCTTTGCAAGATGGATTTCAGAAGTCTCAAGCACCAAGAGAATCACTCTGTGGCTTCCTTACACAGCAAGCTCTTGCATCTCCAGAGCCTGCAGTCCCAGATGTGTCCTCAGCTCTTCTTTGCTGCATTCAGGGCTTCTCCCAAGGGGTCCTGCCTGGTAAAAGTGCCAGAAGTTTCTGTTTCTCTTCTGTTTCTTCCCAGACATGATTTACTTACTGTAACTGGCCATCCGTCATGCCCTGCACTGCATTATTAACTTGGTGATCGTACATTTAGCAGGGAATTTATGAGAAATGAGGAGACATTCATTATCAGTAACACCACAGGCTTTACTCTTATATGGTCTCCCTGCACAGAGCAATGCTTGGCTCAGCCAGCTCCAGCCATTCCCTGGGCCAGAGCAGGACAGGGCTGCTCTGCACACTTCTGGGGCTGCATTCCCCTCACTTAGAAAAAAATTCTCCTTAATTTTTCCCCTATTAAAATATTTTCTGATGGAATTTAACTAGGTTACTTAGAAAAAAATTCTCCTTATTTTTAACCCTATTAAAATATTTTCTGATGGAATTTAATTGTGCCATCGTGCCTTCTGTTGTCTGCAAACCAGTAGGTTTTTCCTGTTTTCAGGCCAGGGAGCTGTGTGAGGATTGTCTGAGATATATCTGGGCTTCCCAGCAACTGAACTACAACAGAAGTGCCCTTAAAAGACCCTCCTTACCCGAACCTCTGACCTGGGGATAAGTACCTGCCCTGTCCCATATCTCTGAAATGGGGACCACAAGAGCAGTCACAAGGAGCACAGATGGCCAAGTTAAACTCTTGGGGTTTCTGAGCAAAGGGTACAGTGTCCTGCCGTGAGATTTGCACAAGTGCTCCCAGATGTTCTATTAAAGATAGAACAACCACAGGAAAACCCAAGCAACGGCCAAACAAACAGAAATCTCAGGTGGGGTCGCAGTGGCACACAAGTCCCAGAGGCACACAGGTCCCAGTGCAGAGAGGCTGTGGGCAGGTTGGAGCCAGGGCAGCACTGCCATTCGCATGAGCTGGGTGTCTGACAACCTCCCAGGAATTTGGGTTCCAAGAGCAACACAATGAACCAGCTCCTCCTTGACCTTAGAGCCATCCCACAGCTGTCTGCAAGCACTGCATCTCGGAAACCTTCCCATCTCAGAGCCCTTTCCCAGCAGCCAGTGGCATTTGTGGCTCCTGACAAGGGCTGGTGGCAGCTGTGAAGGCTGTGAGGAGCCAGAGATCCAAGCCAGGGAAGGGATGGGAAAAGCAGAGATGGCTGGAGGTTCCTGGACATTTCCCATTGCTAGGTTTTCACTGAATGGCCTGAAGACAAAGCAAATATCTACCTATCTTTACCCATATCTATCTATATCTATATCTATCTATATCTAATCTATATCTATCTATATATCTATCAATATCTATCATATTTATCTACATCTATAACTATATAAATATCTAGCTACAGCTATAGCTATATTTATATATATTTATATATTTATATCTATCTATATATCTATATATCTGTCTATATCTATCTATATATTACAGATATATAGATAGATATAAATAGATATAATATCTATTATATCTCTATATATAATAATATATATTATAATATTTATTATATCTATCTATCTATCTATCTAATATATGTATATAATCCATATCTATCTGTTACATATCACAGAATATTCTGAGTCTCAGTTTCTCAATGCCCCATGCCTGGGAAGGTGTGAGCAGCACGGATGCTCCACGGGGGCTGCTGCATCCTCTGACCCCAAATGGATGCTCCAGACCGTGCAGGCTTTGGCAGCAGCCAGAGGAGGGAAAGCTATGCAAAACATGCCCCAGGGAGCTGCCAGGCATCCCGGATTACCTTCTTTGGAGTGCTTTTGGAGGTTACATGAAGGCAAAGCCAGCTCTCTGCAGGAGTTTGTGGCTGCCCCAGCTTCCTGCTCAGTCCCGGGGCTTTCCTGGCAGCAAAACCGCCCCATCCAAAGCACCCCGAGCCCATCAGGCCGGCAGGAGAAGCAGAGCACAATTAGAGATGTGGCTGTGCCTCTCTGCAGACGGTGGGCATGGGAATTAATCCTCCCATTAACGGGTGAAATGGAGCGTTTGCGTCTCACAAAGCAATTACACAAGAATAGCAGGAGAGCGATGATAGAAATCACATCTTCTCTGAAGTTGCTCTCCAATCCAACACATGAATAATTCCTCCTAGGCATTACTGGGAAAGCAGTATTAAAACACCCATATAAACAAGAATTACTGGAAAAAACCAGACGAGGCATGCTTCATCGCTCTGTCAGAGCCAAGCACAACTAAATTTATACAAAGTGGGCAGAGAAGCTTGAAGGGGCAAAGACATTTGTTAGTGCTCTGTGTGAGATGAGCTCACAAGGAACGCGTGCTTGATCTTGGCAGCTTTTTGATGTCTTACTCCTAAAGCATCAGCTTTAGTCTCGGTTTCCATGGCAGATACTTTTCTGAGCTTGTATCTTCCCCAGATATTGCTAATTTATGCTGTCAGCCACATCTCTGCAAATACCTGCAGAGTGATTCCATGTGCAGTGGGAGTGGTGAAAACAAAGCGCACGTGAACCTGCCTCAGCTCTTGTTTTTTGACCAGGGGACAAAAAAAGGGTTTGTTTTCTTCAGCCCACAACATCTTGGCTGATCTCCTGGCACTGAATTTTACCCCAGGTACCCTGACACTGCGTTATCTGTCCTGTCCTTTGAGCATTTCATCCAGGCACATGTTTTGGGCAGATTTACCCCTTTCTGAGCAGGAAGGGTTGGGCAGCACATGTGGCCCTGCTTCTTTCTGCTCCCCCATCACATTTCATGCTAGCCCAGCCTACAAACCATGAGATCTTTTCCAGGCAGCCACACCAAAACTGTTCTATTTTCAGGGTGGATTTATCAGCCCTGCAAATGTTGAACAAGCAGCTGACGAATTGGCCTCACCAATTCGTGGCAAGGTGAGAGGCTGCACGTCTGGCTGGTGGGAGAAGAATCCCAGGGACTTGCAAAGCTGTTGTTTACACACTGAAGCACAGAACATCCAGCACAATACAAAAGGAATTGTGAAAAACTTGTAAAAAGTAACTCACACAGTGACAGAACCACAGGAAGCGATGGCACGTGCAGAGAGAGCTCATGCCAGAGCAAAGTCCTGGCAGCACTGAGGAAACCCATATCCTGGCAGGAAATGGGCACGCAGGGTTCAGGGCTGTTTCAGGCTGTGCCCAGCAGCACCAAGTCCCAAGTCCCAGGTAGGAAAGTGGCCAGACACTGAAATGAGGCCACTCCTTGTCCTAAGGAAAGAAGCCTGGCAAGTTCTGGCCAGCTGGAATTGATCTGAGCCTGGCTGGAGCTGGGTTTGCCAGTCATTCTTGGGATCAGGAGCAACCTGCCCTGCTATATCTATATATCTATATATCTATATATCTATATATCTATATATCTATATATCTATATATCTATATATCTATATATCATGTCTATATGTCTATGTATCTATATATTTATATATCTATATATCAATATATCTCTATATCTCTGTATCTCTGTATCTCTATATCTCTATATCTATATATATCTCTATATATATTTATATATCTATATATCTATACATCCAAATATTTAAATATCTATACATCATCTATACATCTATCTATATCTATATCTATATCTATATCTATATCTATATCTATATCTATATCTATATCTATAATAATCCATATCTATCTGTTACATCTCTCAGGTATCACAGGATATTCTGAGTCTCAGTTTCTCAATGCCCCATGCCAATTCACCTGGTGACCAGCAAGTCACAGGTAATCCCCTTCTCCATTCTGAGCCAGCACAAACATCTACACAAAACCTTCAGGTGTGCTCAGCTCCTCACTGCTCCTGCTGAGTGCCAGAGAGGCACAGACATATCCCCTGTGTGTGGCTCAGACATATCCCTTCCCTCCATCCAAAGGAGCTGAGGTTTTAAAGGGAATGTGGAATAAAAAGCAGCTGGGTGATGTTTCCTTGGATCTGTTTTCAGTGTGGTCAGAGGTAATTTCCACAGCTCTCTGGTAAAACAGGGAAACCCCTGGTCTGAGTGGGATGGGGGCAGAGGCTGTTCCTGGAGCCTTTCAGCCAGGATGAGTAACAGGGTCAGTAGCCACAGCAAACAAACCTCTAGTTTACCAAACAGAGCCTCTGCAGCATCCGGCTGCTTTAAAACATTAACCAAAATACACTTATCTCTGGCTCCTGGCCTTAAGCGACTTTTGAACCCTCAGCTATTCTGGGCCAGGCTGGATTGTGCTCAATCCAGGTGTGTGAGGCCAGCAGGAGCCCTGGTGGGCAGAGCAGCCCCTTGCTGGCAGCTGTGCCCTGCCCACAGTGCCCCTCGAGTGAGAAGGGACCCAAAGGGACATTGAGTGCAGCTCCCTGCTCCTCACAGGAGCCAAAACTGACCTGTATGACTAAGGGAGAGTCCTCCCAGCCCAAGGGCTTGTCATTGACCAAGGGTGGTATGGAAAGCCTTGTGGAGCAGAGGTGAGTTTTCTTTCCAGCAATAATGAGCATGAAATTTAAGCAAAAGGACACTGGAGGCAGGAGCAGGGCAGCAAACTGAGATTTCTTGTTCCCCCTGAGGCCATTGCCATGTGCAGCTGAGGGCGTAACAACCAGGGAAGTCATCTCAGAGGATTTTATGGATCATCTGCCTTTGGGACAACATTGTCAGTCAGAAACTGCAGCTCTGTGTGCACTAAAGATGAGTTGGATCTGCTGGGAGGCAGCAGAAAGGAGCCCATGCCCAGACAGGAGCAGGTTTGCAGTGCTGGCAGTGGAGACAGAGCCAAGTTCTTGGCTGTTTACACAGGCTGCAGCCTCTTGCTAGCACTGCAGCACTTCTCACCTGGAGTTTTACTCATTTCTGATTTGATCCATTGTGCACACAGTGCTTTTCACATGCAGCAAGGGCAGCACTGGAGTTTAGTCTGTGCTGGCTCAGTCCCACAGCCTGTTCTGTGATGGGTCAAAAAACCCCAACATTTCCAAAAGAAGAACATTTTTAGAAGCCTGTTCTGTAGTGGGTCAAAACCCCCCAAAACTTCCAGAAGAAGATTTCCTAAAGCCTGTTCTGTGATGGACAAAAACCCCCAATATTTCCAGAAGACTTCCAGAAGCCTGTTCTGTGATGGGTCAAGAACTCCCAACACTTCCAGAAGAAGGAGAACATTTCCAGAAGTCTATTCTGTGGTGGGTCAAAAACCCCCAACATTTTCAGAAGAAGAAGAAGATTTCCAGCAGCAGAGAGGACTTTTCATCTCGTCCGACAGCAAAGTTGGCAACTTAAATGTTAAACTTTGCCTGCGACTGTTGGGTGTTGACATCATCGTGATCTCAGCGCTGTAACCGGAGCCCTCCGGCTTTTCCTCCAGCCTGCCTTTAAATACCACTCCTGCAGGCAGCAGAGCTCAGGACAGAGCCGGCAGAGCTTCCATGAGAGCAAAGACGAGCTCCAGCACCGCAGCCATGTCCACATCCCTGCGGGTGAGCCCCTCGCTCCACGGGTACCGCTTCGACACCGCGCTGCGCAAGAAAGCCGCGGCCAACATCTTCGAGAGCATCAACGAGGCGTCCCTGCAGAAACTCTTCAGAAACTCCGGCGACAAGAAGGCGGAGGAGAGAGCCAAGATAATCCTCGCCACCGACCAGGACATGGAGGAAAAAACCAGGGCGCTGATGGCGCTAAAGCAGAGGAGGAAAGACAAGCTGCTGCAGTTCCTGACGTTTCGGAAATACTCCATCAAAGTTCACTGAGCTGGCTGGCGGAGGGAGCAGGAATGGAGAACTTTGTGACGGGACTGTTTGAGAGCTCCTAGCATGCTCGGCTGCCCCGTGGGCCTGGGGAGCTGACAGTCCATGCAGGGGCTTCAGCTCCACTGCAAACCATGAGCCAGCAGCGGCATCACTGCGGGCAGCAGGACCAGTGCCCATGGCACACTGGTGTGACCAGCAGGACCAGTGCCCAAAGCAGCACTGGTGTGACCAGCAGGACCAGTGCCCATGGCACACTGGTGTGGACAGCAGCATCAGTGCCCACAGCAGCACTGGTGTGACCAGCAGGACTGGTGTGGTCAGCAGGACCAGTGCCCATGGCACACTGGTGGGTCCAGCAACCTGATCAGTGCCCACAGCAGCATCAGTGCCCATGGCACATTGATGTGGCCAGCAGCCTGATCGGTGCCCATGGCACATTGGTATGGACAGCAGCATCAGTGCCCACAGCATCTCTGGTGTGGCCAGCAGGACCAGTGCCCACAGCACATCACTGTGGCCAGCAGCCTGGTGGCCAGAGGCTCTCAGAGAGAGAGAGAGAGAGAGAGCAGCTCCCAGCTGGGGCAGATTTGCTCCTCTGGGCAGCCATGGGACTGAGCTGGGGGAAACCTCACCACCCTGATGGACTTGGTGCTCACAGACTTGCTTTGCCTCTTCAGCCTGAGCCCTGCTTACGTGGTGGTGGGGGGCTCTGGAGACCTCCCAGCTGCTGGTCAGGGTCAGAATCTGTGAAATGCCCCCAAGGCAGCGTGGTGCAGTGAGTTCAGCCGTCCGGGAATGCATTAACTCTGCACAGCTGTGCCTTTCCTTGTGTGCAGGAAAAGTCGTTTGCACAGAAGCAATAATAATGACAGATTTCCCTGAATTTACTGTGAAGTTCCTTAATATTATGTTCACTTACCACTAACACTAAAAATCTAAATATAATTACTACAGTTCTTCTCTGTGTAGGTGACAGCCACTATTAGATGAGTACTTACTTCATGGCAATATTTTATGACAATGTTAATATTATATTGGCTATAATTTATTGCATACAGCGATGTGAAAACTAATAAATTATGAAGTAAATCTAAATTACCTTGTCTGAAATGCTCAGTTCTCCTGGAGTGGTGGGGTTAGACTTTTTTTTGTCATTTCATAGAGGCCTGGTTTAGGAGCAGACTACCTGCAGCTCTCCTTCATTCCCCAGATATGGCTTTGGCAGCCCATCCTCAGGATGTGGAGCAGCCCCTGGCTCCCCCATCCCACCTGCCAGCACCAGCTTGGCCCACAATTGCCATGGCAACCGTGTCATTTCCCCACCAAATTTATTTCTAATCAACTCCAGTGTCAGTTTCCCCTCTGTAATAAAGCAGAATAACATCTTCTGCATTGTGGAAAGGTGTAGAAAATGATGGCTCAGGAGCACGGCTCATCAGCCTTTGGCATTTCTGCAGAGCAGAGAAAACCTGGGCTTGGCTCCTCATCACCCAAAGAACCAGCAATAAGTTACAAAGCTTTGGCAGCAGAACTGGACTGTTTTTCTGCAGGTTGTGCTGTACTATCATGATAGACGATGCTGAAAGTACTTAAAAATAGCAAAGACTGGTTATTTATAAGTCTGTCCTCTAATAACCTGATGGTTTAGATAAAAACATTCCCATGACTCTGCTTAGAGCAACAAAGATAAAGCAGCTTGGAGGAGCAATAGCCCAGCTACAGGGTTTTTTTTGTGCCTACAGTAACAACTCCAAATTGCCAATAAGTCAGTGAGACTGGAAATAATCTTTTAAGTCACCTAATAGAACAGGCAATTATAATTATTTATAAGTGGAGCGGGATGCATGGTGATTTCTCCTCACAGGAAGACCGGTGCTGGATTTGCCAGGGCCTTGTCACTCTTTGTGTCCTCAAAATCAAACCCAGCCATGGTCAATGCTGGATTTGGCAGAGCCTTTTCACTCTCTGGGCCCCAAAATCAAACTAAACCAGGCCAGTGCTGGATTTGGCAGAGCCTTGTCACTCTCTGGGCCCCTAAAACCAAACCCAGCCAGGGCCAATGCTGGATTTGGGAGAACCTTGAGACTCTCTAGGCCCCTAAAACCAAACCCAGCCAATGCTGGATTTATCAGAGCCTTGTCACCCTCTGGGCCCCCAAAACCAAACCCAGACAGGGCCAGTGTTGGATTTGGGAGAGCCTTGAGACTCTTTAGGCCCCCAAAACCAAACCCAGCCAATGTTGGACTTGGCAGAGCCTCGTCACCCTCTAGGCCCCCAAAACCAAACCCAGCCAATTCTGGATTTGGGAGAGCCTTGTCACTCTCTGGGCCCCAAAATCAAACTAAACCAGGCCAATGCTGGATTTGGCAGAGCCTTGTCACCCTCTAGGCCCCCAAAACCAAACCCAGCCAGGTCCAATGCTGGATTTGGAAGAACATTGTCACCCTTTGTGTCCCCAAAACCAAACACAGCTCCCCTTTGCTACCAATGACCTGGGCAGCATTTGCCACCAGCCTTTCCTTGAAAGAAGGAAGCAAATCTGGCAGAAGCCAAGCTTGTGGCAGAGTGAAATCCACACCCTCTGAACTGGTTGCTGCTGGCACGTCCTGGGGTTGCCCAGACAGTCCTGTTCACAAGATTTGCATAACATGATTCATAACATCCACTGACTTGGGGATTTTATAGTCCCTCTTGTCTCATTACGCTGAAATCATTAGCCTGAGTGGTATCCCTGATAAATAAAGGCCACTTACTAAGAAGTTATGTGTTTATTGGATATTTACAGCGAAAAAAGGCACTTTTCCTTGCTTGTAGCCTGTCTGCTGCTTTGGCAGGTTTGTGCTCCAGGAATGTGCCTTACTCAAAAGGCTCAACAAAACCTGCAATGAAATCTCACGGAACATGAGCCAAAAGCAGTTTGAGGTACAAATATCCAACCATCCCAGGGCCCTTGCCCACACTGCAAGAATTAGCAGTTCTTGCTGGTTTAACTTCCCCTGGGCAGGTAAGAAGGGTTTAACTTCATTTTTAGAATCACAGCCTAATGTTTTGGTTGAAAGTATATTGCACATGGGGATACCAGAGATTAATTGGGGTTTGAGAGGTGTGGGAGTCTCAGAATCTCTGCTGCTTACTGTGACCCTGAGATGTGTTAGAAAAATCTCTTTTCCCAGCCCAGCAGTTGAAGAAGGAGTCAGAACTCTTTGATTCTCATTCTCAAGGTTGTTTATTGTTTCTTATCTATAAAATTCTTTCTCTGGCCTGCCGAGGTCTGTTCAGCAGGTCAGACAGAGGCACTCTGACACCCTCAGGGTGGAGTTATCTTTTTATACTAAAAACTACATGTACATTATTTACAATTACTTCCCAATACCTATCACCTATGATAGAGAGTGAGCCTCTCTAAGCAAATTTAAAAATGCCAACATCACCCAGAAGATGGAGGCCAAGAAGAAGAGGGAAAAAGGACAGGGCACGCCCAAATTCCACCATCTTGGGACCTCAAACCCCATTCTAAAAACCCCAAAAATCAAATTTTCACCCCATGATAAATAAACTATCATTCTACTTAAATTTTCAAGGCTTGTAAATCCTCATATAAGGTTGGCAATTTTTTCCATGGGTCAAGATCAAAGGCACAGGGGTCTTGGGCTTTGTGCCAAGGTCTCTGAGCAAGCAGTTCACATTTAAGGCATTCTCAATCCAGTAAATGTATGGAAGAAACCATTTCAATGTTAATTATTCATTCTTGCTGTTTGATTAAAATAAATAAATTGAGAATAGATGTCTCCAAATATGTTGGGAGATTCCTTAATTGTTTGGTGAACTCCTGCATGCACAGTACAATGTATACTATATATTATAGCCTATATAATATATAGTATAATATTGTATATATATTGTATATATAGTATATATACTATATATTATAGCTTATATAGTATATATATTATATATATTGTATTGTATATATATTGTATATATAGTATATATACAATATATACTATATATTATAGCTTATTATAGCTATACTATTGTTATAGTATATATAACAATATATACTATAATATAGCCAATTACAAACAACTAGACAGCTGAAGAGCACTAGTTTTTGAATTCTAGTTTAAATACAGAAGGGAAAGAAGCACGAGACTTTTTTGAGTGTGGATTGGTCTAGTGGTATGTTAAGTTTCAACTTTTTTGCTTGTAAAAATACATTTTGACAAGCTGAAACAGCCTTTCAGAGGCAGCCAGAGGGATGTCCTGGGTTCTGGGAGGATGGCAGAGATTAGTTTGGGTTTGGGAGGAGTGGGAGGGCAGGTCAGGGCGGTGCTGTCACTCTCACTGTCACTGTCACCAGCCCTTCCTGAGCTCCCGGCGCCTGCAGGGCCAGGGGCAGAGCCCATTGTCAGCCTCCAGCACAACAAACAGAGGAAAAGGCTGTTCGAGGAATTTCCTCCCTGCAGGAGCCGGGCGTTTCCATTAATTCTTCTCCATGAGTCAGGCTGGCTGTACTGGGTGTCCCCTGGCCCAGCATCCTGAGGAACGTGCGGAGGAACAGCTAATTTTATCCAGCTGGTCTAGCAGCCATTCTGGGAGGGTGCTGGTGGTTCCCCACTAGCACTGATGGTGGGGAGAAGGCACAGAAAGGCAGGACACAAACCAAGGAGAAGACTTTTGGCAAAACCTCTGGCTAAACACACTGGGGAAGGTGGGGAGCAACTCAAGGTGCTGTATTGAATTTTCAGGCAATCCCAAGGAGGGGAGAGAGAATGATGCATCTGACTCCATCTTATGAAAAGGCTCATTAATTACTTTATTATATTATTCTATACATCTAAAACTGAATCTGCCAAGCACTCAAACCTGCACACAACTGCCCAGAATCACAAGAGTGTCACCCAACAATCCTGACACACTTGGCCCTGACAGGGCAAGGAAACAAAACTCCATCACTTTGGGTGAACAATCTCCATATTGCATTCTACTTCTGCACAACACAATCACAGCAAATGACATAAGAAAATTCTTGGGAAGAATTGTGCCTTGCTTTTCTCTGTGAAGAGAAATGTGGGGCTACACACTTGGCCCTGACAGGCCAAGGAAACAAAACACCATCACTCTGGGCAAACAATCCCCATATTGCATTCTACTTTGGCACAAACAGGCACAGCAAATGTAAGAATTATTTTTCCTTTCTCTGAAGTTCAGAGAATGCAAAACCCAGAAATATTCTTGGGAAGAATTGTGCCTTGATTTTCCCTGTGAAGAGAAATGTGGGACTACAGTGCTGGAAAGTGAAAGCCCAGAGCAAAGGGGGTGCCAGTGACAGCCGACCACAGAGAGATCCCACCCTCTGTCCCCTCATCAAACACCTGTCACCCTGGTGTTTTAAGATTTTCTAAGCCTTCTGATGTTTACATTCTTGTAATTAACTGTCTCACACGCTTTCTGTAAATTACTTATAGTTTTGCATTCTTTTATGGAGGAGGAGAAATTTGATGGACTGTTGGTTTGTCCAGTGTCATTGGAGAGGGGCACTTTCACCCTCCAATCCACTGTCAGTTTTGGAAATCTATAAATGTTAGAGTCAGAAAATAAACTTCCCTTTTTTACCTTGAGAACACCAGCGTGTGCCTTGTGTTATTTCGTGTCCTATAGTGACAAACACCCATCCCCATCTCTCCAAAGATGAAAAGATGGGGCTGGAACGAGTCAGCAGCCCGGCTCAAGCTGAGCAGAGTGTTCAGGAGCAGATGAGGATGTTCCCAGAGTCTGAACAGCCAGTTCTGTGACCTCCAGTGCCTGCTGAAATCCAGCACACAGAGCAGGAGCAGAGTCCAAAGCCAAGCCCTCGCTTGGCCGTGTTTGTGTGCTCCAGTCAACAGCAACACCTCCCTGGCAGCTTCCCCTACACCATGGAGCAACAGGCAGGTTAAAAATTAACTGCTGAGCTGAGCTGCTGCCCCACTGCACCCACAGGGACAGGCTCTGCTTGGCAAATGTGAAAAATGCCTATTTTATGATTGGCTTTTCGCAAATATTCAAATTAACATTATATGTGTTGTGTTAGAAAGTGATGCTGTGTTAATTCCCTTAAGTACTGTGTTAAATATAGTTTTAGGTTATAAATGTTAAGATAGAAACGATGCTATGTAGGATACTTTTTTTAAAGAAAGGAGTTGCAGTGAGATAGCAGCCACAGGACACCTGAATCTTTCAGAGTAAAGGAATTTATTGCCCTCTTATCAGAAGAAACGAACTTCTTCCCACCTCAAAGGCGCTGTCAAGATTCAGAGGGAGAAGCTGACACTGACCAGACAGAATCCTGTGTTTGAATGGAATTTATGCATCATGTATGAGGTGTATGAATATGCAACAGGCTGTTGTTTATAAGGGTTAATCCTCTGTTAACCAGTGTGTTTTTTCAAGCTCTTGCTGCCCAGAAAAAGGTACCTGGACATCTGTAACTCTTTGTCTCTATTGTCTCATATTGTCCTAATTCAATTTGTCCAAATTATTATTACTCTAATTGTATTACTATTTTTACAACCATTTTATTACTGGTAAACTTTTAAAATTTTAAAAACAAGCGATTGGCGTTTTTCACACCAACAGCCTGGGTGCCCCTGGCACAGGGATGCCTTGTGCTTCTGAAAACAGTCACAGGTGAAGCATATTTCATCTGCAGCTGCCGAGGGAAACCTCTGCTCTAAAGCAGGTTAAGTGTGAGTGACAAGCTGTAAAGAGTGAGATTTGTGGATGTGTTCATGTGGTTTTCACAGAAAAGAGCTGGGCTGGGGTTTCAAAGCTCAAACACCTCACGTGCAGCAAAACGATGCTCCAGTGTCAAGACAAGGCTATTTATGAGACTAAAAGCCTCTAAAATACTGCAGGCAACAGGAGATGGCACAGTTGCCATTTATCTCTGCTAAAAACCGAAAGCTGGGCCATGACCAGAATCTTAATACACAGCCCTGAAAAAGCCCCTTATTCCTGGTGAGATGCACCCATGGCACTGAGAGGAATGGGGGATTTGTGTTTCCAAACAAGCTGTGGGGCTGCTGGGAGATAAAACCAGCACTGGGAGAGGAAAGAAACAATGGGAAGGATTCCACTGATTGATGAATGGAAAAAGATATTTGCTTTTAGAAATAAACTTTAGGTTTGCTGGTAAATGGAATTAGACATTGAAAGATGAAAGAAACAATGGGGAAAACCCCACATTCTGTAAGAATTAAAAGAACTATAAGAATTAAAAATGAAAAGGGAGGGTTATACATTAGAGGGGAACCTATGGGATCAGGCATTTTGGGAAGTCTGAACATCTCAAGTACCTCAGAAATGGGGAAAGAGAGAAGGAAAATGTGCCTGGAAATTGGGATAAAAGGGAGGCTGCTCCTCCAAAACTTGGAGAGACCCCAGGGGATGCCCCATGGCCTCTGCCTTGATTGGAATAAAGTAAAAGGACTCCTCTGTCTCATTTTTGGACATAAATCTCTGGTGTTTGTGGATTAATTTTCCTAACACAAATAAACTTTAGGTTTGCTGATAAATGAAACTGGACATTGACAGATGAAAGAAACAATGGGGAAGAAAATCCCCTAAACTCAATAAGAATTAAAAATTAAAAGGGAGGGTTATACATTAGAGGGGAACCTTTGGTATCAGGTGTTCTGGGAGGTCTGAACCTCTCAAGTACCTCAGAAATGGGGAAAGAGAGAAGGAAATTGGGATAAAAAGGGAGGCTGCTCCTCCAAAACTTGGAGAGACCCCAGGGGATGCCCCATGGCCTCTGCCTTGATTGGAATAAAGTCAAAGGACTCCTCTGTCTCCTTTTTGGACACAACCCTCTGGTGTTTGTGGGTTAATTTTCCCCAGCACGCTGTGCCGTGGGAAGCTTTGCCCTTTTCTGGCTCAGGGCTCCCAGCTGGGGCCCCGGGCAGTGAATCAGAGCCGGGGCAGCGCCCACGCCAAGGGAGCATCACTGCACAATCACTGCACACTCATCGGGAGCATCACCCAGCCAGATGCTGCTGCTGCGGCTCCTGCAGCCTCCCCCGTGGAAAATCCGCTTTTTCCAGCGCTCAGCACTGCCCCAGGCCTGGGAAGGGGCACTGATTCATCTGCAGGATTGGTGTGTGTGATGTAAAGTAATTCGTGCTTGGGTGGAAAATGTATAAAATCAAAATTGTAAGATAAATTATAACGAAAATCCAACCTCAGACCACGGACAGCCCGGATCACCATGCAGAAGTTGCGAAACTCCTGGTGGCAGCAGGAAAGAATGCCTCATTAACAAATAAAAAATAAAAATAAAGTAAAAAAGATGTAGCTGGTGTGGAGATGGGCTCCCCCAGAACCACCAGGCAACACCCAACGACAATCAGCATTTGATAGGGATCATCAATCAAGATAACCAAAATCGTCAAACATTTATAGTTTTCCAAAAGTGACAGTCTGTGGTGGTGTTCGTAGGGGTCCCAGGATGAGGGAAGAGATGAGAATCTTGACTCCATGTTTCAGAAAGTTGATTTATTATTTTGATAAATATATATATATGATATATATATATAATAGATAGTTATAATATTATAATATTATATAAAATTTCTCCTCCTCCATAAAAGAATGTAAAACAATGACTTATTTACACAAAGTGTGTGAGAAAGTTGGTTACAATAACGTGAACATCAGAAGGCTTAGAAAATGTTAAAAAGTCAGGGTGACACCCTGCCATCCCCCGCATTCCTGCTGGAACTGGCTTTGGGCGCCAGCACCCATCACTGCAGGAGAAGGAATTCCCAGGGGGATCTGTGAAAGCTGCTGCTCTCCCACATCATCAGAAAACTCAGTTTTTAAAACATTCATGCACGTGAAAAAGTGGATTTCCATCGTCTTTGCAATGCAGAGATGCTTTAATGCCTCAAGGAATTAGGGAAAATCTGACTAAAAGTACTTTCTCCACCTGCTGTTGTTTCTGCCTGGACCATAATGGAAAGGGAAGAGAGAACTGCCACACTGTACTTCCCTGACTGGCTGAAATCCAGCTGGGCTCTGTTTAAAATTCACCTGCCTTCCCAAATGCTGAAAATATTCCAATCCAGACACGGGTTTTTTCTCCCCCTCTTCCCGAACAGTAAAGTACAAGACACAATTTTTCATTTAGAAACCTGCTTGGGAGCCATCAGAGCCTTTCTTCCCCCAGACATTCTGGGAGGCTCTGATTTCCATCCTCACCCTGGTGCCATTTTCTGAGCCACTTTTGCAGGAAGGCAGCACAGAGAGGACAAGGACAAATGTACAACTCCAAGGCAAATTGAAACCTTGGGCAGAGTGCAGCCCGTGGAAAAATTCCAGGTGACTTGAAGGATTTTATACAGAAGTAAAAAAAACCTTTCTGATATATTATGCAGAACGTGCTGCCAAACTCATGCTGGTTTTATCCTCGTTCAAACAATAACCTCCTTCTTAAACACTGAATGTTTTAGCACAACATAAATATGCAAAAACACATTTACCAAAGTCAGGGAGCAGGCAGAGCCAAATCAATGCTGTTCCAGGGTCTCTGGGCCTGGGACACCCCAGATTTTCAGGGCTCAGTCCCTGCCTGTCCCTGTGCTCAGCAAAACCCCCCAAATTCACTGCCAGGCACGTCCCCTGACTCCCAGGAGAGCTTGGGACATAAAGCCTAACACACTTGATTGCAGAGCTTACCGTGTGCCATAAGCAAATAAATTAGGTATAATTGAATGTTTGATTGTGAGATTTACTGTTCTAACCCTTTACAGCTTCACAGGTGGATACCCAGTAATGGAGAGAGAGGAAGAGCCCCATTAATTCTCAGTAGAATGAACAGGCTGGGAGAAATAGGAGCCTCTTCCAGCCAGGTCTCACAAGCTCTTGGAGGTCTATTTCTCACCCAAGATAGCTCAGCTACCTCTGAAGGCATAAAATCAGCTGGATGGCTTCTGTGGCAGTGTTGGAAACAAAACGGTTTTAATAAAAGGCAAAATAACAAACTCTTTACAGAGAAAAACTGATTTAGGTGGAAGAGGTCCTTGCTCTTGGTAAAACACCTCACAAAGGAATTTGTTTCTTTGTTCTCTTCTTTTTCTAGTATATTGTTCAGAAAGTCTTTTTGGCTCCTGTCCAACTGGACATCCTTAAGTTTGAGGTGAGGTCCCCCAAACCTATGAAATGCCTTTTTCACCTAATCACGGAGAGAAACTTCTGGTCTTCTTTCCTTTTTAAGAGGACAAAATATAGTCTTAAACTAACTTTTAAACTCTTCTTTAAGAGGACCAAAGGCAGTTTTATCACTCAATCAACCAAGAGCACATTCCTACAGCTGGGGAAACCGTCCAGTCCCTGCTGAGGAAGATGAGGAAGCTCCTCCTGGCTTTAGGAGGACAATTTTTGCTCTTTGCCTGCGGCTGATGCCCAGAGCCACGCACCCATCACGGGGCAGAGCAGAGTTCAGAGTCTCCTCACAGAACCCAACGTGCTTTGGCACAGAGCTCAGCAATGACCTGAGGCTGCTGTTTACAGAGTGAAATACAGCTTTGAAACCCTTCCACTTTGAGTCATGTAACCTAATTTTTATAAGATATTATTGTAGCCATGATATTTTCTGAAAAATCCTTTCCTTAGGGTTTTTTTCCTCCTGAGAAGCTGCGAGGCCTCAGGAACAAAATGTAAACAATGGTTATCTGCTGCTGTGGAATGCAACAGGTGCATCTGTGATTGGTTTTATGTGGTTGTTTCTAATTAATGGCCAATCACAGTCCAGCTGTCCGGACTGTCTCAGTCAGTCAAAAACCTTTGTTATCATTCCTTCTTATTCTATTCTTAGCTGGCCTTCTGAGATGAAACCTTTTCTTCTATTCTTTTAGTATAATTTTAATGTAATATATAATAAAATAATCAATCAAGCCTTCTGAAACATGGAGTCAGATCCTCGTCTCTTTCCTCATCTTTGGACCCCTGTGAGCACCGTCACAATAATAAAGCTCAGTCAGAACCTGAACTTGAAGCAGTGCCCCAATATATTTTAGCAACTTCCCAATGCTGGATTGCCTCACACCCTTGTGGAAGCTGGGGTTCACCTCCCTTCTTCCTTTCAGCTGTGTAGAGAAGGTTTTCCCTGCCATAACATCAAAAAATCA
Organism: Zonotrichia leucophrys gambelii; assembly: GCF_028769735.1. Taxonomy (NCBI): domain Eukaryota; kingdom Metazoa; phylum Chordata; class Aves; order Passeriformes; family Passerellidae; genus Zonotrichia; species Zonotrichia leucophrys. The sequence continues at coordinate 2,236,365 of NC_088191.1, read as the reverse complement.
TCATTTTGTGGAGTGTTTGAGATCAAGTGCTCCTCAAAGTTCTCTAATCATGCTGTCTGGTATAACACTGTTGTTTACTCAGCACGTTTGGGTCCTTCTCTGTGACGGTGTTCACAGGGGTCTCAGGATGAGGGAAGAGATGAGGATCTGACTCCATGTTTCAGAAGGCTTGATTTATTATTTTATGATATATATTACATTAAAACTATACTAAAAGAATAGAAGAAAAAGTTTCATCTCAGAAGGCCAGCTAAGAATAGAATAAGAAGGAATGATAACAAAGATTTGTGGCTCAGGCTCTCTGTCTGAGCCAGCTGACTGTGATTGGCCATTAATTAGAAACAACCACATGAGACCAATCACAGATGCACCTGTTGCATTCCACAGCAGCAGATAACCATTGTTTACATTTTGTTCCTGAGGCCTCCCAGCTTCTCAGGAGGAAAAATCCTAAGGAAAGGATTTTCCATAAAAGATGTCTGTGACACTTCTCCAGGATGGGTTCAAACCCAGTCTGATTCCTCAAAGCCCCATCCTCTGGGAATTGGGTTTGCAGTGCGAGCTCTTCCCACACAGCTGCAGATAAAAGCCTGCAGGTTCCAGTGCCAGGGGAAAGCTAATAAAAGAATTCCATTTTGGACTCATTTTTCAGGGTTTGGCTGGTTCAGGTGTTGATTCCCAAATGCTGAAATGCTGTCCCTTGCCACTGTGTGCCAATTCTTAGTTTAACCTTTCTCAGAAACATCTCACTTCAACCAAACAAACAAACCTCTTTGGAAGGCAATGCCCTTGCCTTGCTGCAGGCTGAGCTCTGGCCAAGAAATTATCTTTATCCTGCAGAAAACATCAGCAGGGCTGGCCTGGCCTGGCCTTAGCCTTGCACACCCCTCAGACAGGCAAATCCCATCACCTGAGTGGGTTTCAGGTTAAACATCAGCCAGGCTGCAGAGCATTGCCAGCAATTCTGCATTTCAACACCATTTATAGAACTTTTCCTTTATTTAGTGAAGCAGGAGATTGAGCAGGAGCTTTAAGATCACCTCTGGGGGCTTCTCTGTGGCTCCAGGCACTCTTGAGCATCCTGACCACAAAAACTGTACCCAGAGGGACCCTGGGACCTCAGCACCCAGTCATTTTCTCAAGCCGCTGTAAAACCAATCAAAACAGCCACCAAATTAAATCTTTACCCCTTTAAAAGAGATATTTGAGATGGTAAATGATTTGTGAATGAGTAGTGCATTATGTCACTGTATAAGTCTGTTGCAGCACATTTAGACCATGGAAAGGTGCCACAAAAATCCTGCTGGCTTTCTAGCCCCCCTCAGATCTTAGAGGAAACAGGGTGCTTCTGCTAGATCACTTCATGGGGGCTTAACCTTCTTTTGATACTTAAAAAATGATTTAGAGATAAATCTTGCATTGAAAAGTAAACACTCTTTCCCCCTGGATTTGCACAAGGGCTCAGCGGGGCTGGGTGATGCTTGAGGGGGTTCCCTCCTTCCTTCCTGTTAAAGTTTTATCTTTTATTTCGTAATATACTCATAAATATATGCTAATTTGGTTTCTGATTTTGTTTTTCTGACAAAGCCAGGCTGTAACCAGCGCTTTGGCAGTTTGTGCTGGTGCCGCCCTCCTGTGGCTGGAGAGCCACTCAAAACCAGTTTAAAATTCTGGAACAAAACCAGCTGAAAATTCTGGTCACCAAACAGATAACAGCACCACAGTAAAGTGGGCTTGAGCAGACACAATAACTGCTCCAAGCAACTCCCACCAAGGGCTCTGTAAAGTTCATCCATGATAGATCAATAATGCAATTATTGACTCTCACAATTAACAGACAAATATCATGTCTATAGGTTAAGAAAAATTTATAGATTTATAGTTATGTTGATAACCCTTGTGTGGTTATCAAGGGACATCTGGGAGGGCTGGCTGGTCACTGTGGAACACCTGAGCTCCAACCATTCATTGGAGGAAGTTATTTCAGGAAGTTATTTCAGAGTAAGCTGGACAAAATGAATGACCTCATGTCAGGGTTTGAGGAAGAGATCTCCACCACTGGACAAAAGAAGGGGCTGATGGACAGAACTTTGGGAAGGGTTTAAGGGTTAAAAAGGGAAAACCTCCATGGTGAGGGGGCTGAGGAGGAGATGAGGGACCAGGGTGGGCAGTGCTGCTGGGAGCCACCTCTGCTTGCCCTTCTCCATGCCAGGGCTCTGCTATCACTGCACCAGCACCTGTGGAGCAGAACCTGTGTGAGACAGAATTTGTGTGAGACAGAATTTGTGCGCCACAGAACTTGTGTGCCACTGAAATCATATGAGACAGAATCTGTGTGAGACAGAACCCCAGAAACCCTGTGCCACAGAACTTGTGTGAGACGGAATCTGTGTGAGACAGAACTTGTGTGAGACAGAATCATGTGTGCCACTGAACCTGTGTTTGCCAAGGAACCTGTATGCCACAGAACCCGTGTGCCCCGGAGCTCCTGTGCCACAGAACTCGTGTGCCATGAAACCCCTGTGCCACAGGACCTGTGTGCCAGAGAACCTGTGTGAGGTAGAACCCCTGAGCCACAGAACTTGGGTGAGACAAAATTTGTGTGCCACAGAACCCCTGTGCCATGGAATCCCTGAGCCACAGAGCCCCTGTGAGACAGGACCCCTGTGCAATATAACCCCTGTGCCATGGAATCCCTGTGCAATATAACAATATAACCCCTGTGCCACGGGTTCAGCTCCTCTGTGTCTCGTGTAACAGCCAAAATCTCGCAGCAGGAAAGCGCTGGCTGACGAGGGCAGTGACGCAGGTGCATTGTGACTCAAAATCCCAAACACATCGGAAGCAGCTCCGTCAATCAACAACCCAGCACAAGAGTCCTCTCTCTGCATTCCTCAGGAATGTTCAGGGCCAGCATTCTGACAATGAGCCACTCATTGTCAACCCTGGCAGCCCACACTAACAGGAGCAGCAAAATCACACCAAAAACTGCCCAAAAATGTGCAAGCTTCTGATGTTCTGAGGACTCCCACTGCACCAACGAGGCCCTGGGCGAATTCAGAATTAGAGCACCCTTAATTCACTTAAAAGGATATGTCAAAGCCTCCCTTAATTGTGATAAATCCCATTCCTTCATCTGAGAAGGTGACATTTCACAGCAAATAGTCCCAGGAAATTGAGTGGAACAAGGAAGAGTTTCCTGTTTGGTAAGTGATTTCCTGTGATGACAAAGCCCAGCATGGGAGCAGTCGGCTGCACTGCATGGCTGGTGCTCAGGTTTTTTAGGTCTTTGTTGTTCGCAGGCAGGCAGATGGAATTTGTCACAAGGAACTAATCAGGGACACTGAGACCTAGTTGCACTTGCAGGGATAAAAATCTCAGTTTGAGGAGTCATTAGAAAGCTGCTTGCTAAGTCACAGCCCATTTGCCAGGCAGAACATTTCTGGCAGGGGGAGCAGGAGGAGCCACCACCAACCCTTTAAAGCCCTTGACCTTTAAACCAAGCAATGGGTGCAGAAACATCCCTCAGCTCCTCCAGTTTGGAGGGAGAGGAATGGTGGATTTGTGTTTCCAAACAAGCTGTGGCTCTGCTGGTGGATAAAACCAGCACTGGGAGAGCAAAGAAACAATGGGAAGGATTCCACTGATTGATGAATGGAAAAAGATATTTACTTTTACAAATAAACTTTAGGTTTGCTCGTAAATGAAATTTGGAGTTGAAAGATGAAAGAAATAAAGAGGAAGAAAAACCCCTGAATTCAGTAAGAATTAAAATTAAAAGGGAGGGTTATGCATTAGAGGGGAGTCTTTGGGATCAGGTGTTCTGGGAAGTCTGAACCTCTCAAGTACCTCAGAAATGGGGAAAGAGAGAAGGGACCTCACAAACCCCACAGGGGCTGTGTGGGGCTGCCAGCCCAGCACCCCATAACCTTCAGGGAGCATTTTCTGAGCTCTGAGAGGTGGAATTGCAAACAGGAAAGTGCTGAGCCAGCTGGGAACAAGCTGTTCGCCTGCCCCCGAGCATGTCTCTCCCAGCAATGTTTTAATCCCAGCCCAAAGTGCCAACAAAAGGAGCTCCTTAATCAGCAAAGCCGCGAGGAAGGGCAGCTCCTGTTCCTGCAGAGTGTCCCTGTGGCTGCACTGCCACCACCCTTCCTTCCCCTGCAGACGTCGTGCTCGTGGCCACGCTGGTGCCAACCGTGCAAAAATCCCTTCCACATCCTCACAAAGGCCAGCACACACCCAATCTGCCAGGTCTTGCTGAATGGAAGATCCTGCTGCAGCTCTTGGTGTCCCCAAAAAGAGGGATGCTTTGGTGGACCAGGGAATGTCCCACAAGAGGTGCAAATTTCCCTGACTTCTGCTGCTCCAGAAAACTTGGCCTTTGTGAAAAATGCATGTATTTTATGATTGGCTTTTCGCAAATATTCAAATGAATATTATATGTGTTGTGTTAGAAAGTGATGCTGTGTTAATTCTCTTAAGTAGTGTGTTAAATATAGTTTTAGAAACGATGCTGTGTAGGATTCTTTTTTTTAAAGAAAGGACTCGCAGTGAGATAGCAGCCACAGGACACCTGAATCTTTCAGAGAAAAATAATTTATTGCCCTCTTATCAGAAGAAACGAACTTCTTAACACCACGAAGGTGCTGTTAGGATTTGAAGTTGATGATGACCAGATAGAATCCTATGTTTGAATGGAATTTATGCATCATGTATGAAGTGTATGAATATGCAACAGGCTGTTGCTTTTAAGGGTTAATCCTTTGTTAACAAGTGTCCTTTTTCGGGCTTATTTTGCCCAGGAAAACATACCCAGACTGTCCGTAACTCTTTGTATTTATTGTCTCATATTGTCCTAATTCAATTTGTCCAAATTATTATTACTCTAATTGTATTACTATTTTTATAACCACTTTATTACTATTAAACTTAAAAAATTTTAAAACCAAGTGATTGGCATTTTTCACAGCCTTCATGCATTCCAGTGCATTCCAGACAGAGCTTTGATCTCCCCAAGCTGGGCTTTGCCATTTCTCTCATGTTTCCATTATCCTTGCTGTGGCACCCAGCAAATTCTGCCTTGTACCAAAAGCCATTTCTGTCAAATTGACTTAAAAGGAAGCAGTGAAAAAACTAAAAACTCTGTATCAAATCCTGCCACCTGGAAAATCAGCAGAGAAATATAATTTTGTGGTCTTTCAAATTAAATCAGATTCTGGGCACTCTGCTGTTGGGTTTATCCAGCGCTGAGTGGAATTGCTCTGCTCAACCATGACTGGGTTTAGGCATGTTCATGGCAAAGCAGTTCCAGTTCAGAGATGCTGCTTTTAATTGTATCCTAACACCATTTTTAAAAATTTTATGGTTTGTGCATTACTGAGGCCTCAGCAGGAGTGGCAGAGCAGCGTGTGCTACCACACAATGGGTGACAATGTCTGTGCTTTGTGCAGCCTCTTGCATTGCCCTGACCTCTGCAGGCAGCAAGGCAAGGCTGCAGAGGTGACATTGTGACAACAGCTATATTTTTTACAGAAAACCAGAATTGACATCTTTTTCATTTCTTCAAATGAAAAACCCCAAACAAACAAGAGTAAACATGAACGAGGCGGTTCATTCTGAGAAGCTTTTCTGGTATCAAGAGACACGATCTTACACAATATGGTGTTTTGGTTTTGGTTTCTCTCTTGTTTTCCTAATTTACGATGTGTTTTAGCATCTCTGAAAAATATCCCTCAGGCTGCCAATGGCAACAGGACCTAGAGTGGTGATTTAACACGAGAGAATATGTTCTCTTACCCCGTTTTCTCACACTCTTACTTTGTGCTGTGATGTGATTAAGCCACTTATAGCCTGGTGCAGAGGCTGGATCTCCATCCTCTGCCCTGGTGGGGTTGGCCCTGCCAGGAGGAGGAGGATGAGGAGGAAGAGGAGGGTGATGATGATGAGGGTGTCTGCCTGGGAAGCATTGCCATGGACAGAGCACAAATCCTATGCTTACCTATTTTGCATTTGAGGACAGTGACAAGAGTCAGGCTGTCACTGTCACATTTTCTGGAAAAATCCCTTCACCAGGATTTCTTCTTCTGGGAGCTGAGAAGCCTCAGAGAAAAATGAAAACAATAATTATCTGATTGCTTCTCTCTGTTTTGCCGCTTTGGAATGTGGTCTGGAGATTTTTTTACCAACAGGTGCATGTTTGATTTGTTTCATGTGAATTGTTTTAACTTAATGGCCAATCACCATCCAGCTGTGTCAGACTCTGGAGAGTCACAAGTTTTCATTATTATTCTTGTTAAGCCTTCTGTCTGTATCCTTTCTCTATTCTTTAGTACAGAATAATGTAACATAATGTAATGTAATGTAATACAATATATTGCATTATATTGGATATAATATAATATAATATAATATAATATAATATAATATAATATAATATAATATAATATAATATAATATAATATAATATAATATCCTTCTAAGAACATGGAGTCAGACTCACTCATCTCTGGGTACTCCTGCAAATCCCACATCAGGCTGCCTCTGATATCACCCCAGTGGACACTCACTGAGCTCCAGAGATTTAACAACCATCCTCATCAAGAGCCTAAAAAAGCAAAGGCTGTGAAAAAGGCAGCAGCAACTCCTGCCAACAGCACAGCTGTCTGATATGGGGGAGCAGAGCTGCTGGGCTCACATGAGTCACAGTGGGCAGGGAAGGAGGAGCTGAAAGCTGCTCCTTTGACCCAAATCTGGCATTTTTCCACGAACAGGGAAGGCAGTTTGCACTGCTGTACCAGAAGAAGATGAATCTATATTGCTCCTCTCTGGGCAGCTGTTGATGGATTGTTTGTGGAGCTGCAGAATCTCCCCAGCCCTGAGATGAAATCAAATGCCCAGGAAATGTTTCACTACTCATATTCTAGAAGAGGCAGCTCCTCAGGAGTACGGCTCTGCCTGCAATCTGCAGCAGTTCTGTTTGCTTTCAGGAGACCCAGGAGTGCAGTGAGAGCCCATTCCATGAATCCAGAGGAGAGGGCAGGGTCTGAGCTCTCTCCGTGGCCTTGTGTGCAAGTACTGGCACAATCAAGAAGGCTTGATTTATTATTTTATTATATATATTACATTAAAACTATACTAAAAGAATAGAAGAAAAGGTTTCATCTCAGAAGGCTGGCTAAGTTAAGAATAGAAAAGAATGAATGATAACAAAAGCAGCTGCCTCAGACTCTGTCCGAGCCAACTGACTGTGATTGGCCATTAATTACCAACAACCACATGAGACCAATCAGATGCACCTGTTGCATTCCACAGCAGCAGACAACCATTGTTTACATTTTGTTCCTGAGGCCTCCCAGCTTCTCAAGAAGAAAAAAATCCTAAGGAAAGGATTTTCATAAAAAGATCAAGCTCACGTGTCTTTAACTCCACACTTTGAAATCCAGACTCCACAGCACTGCCACTTGAGAATTTCTTACATGCCATCCAGTTTTAGTGCTGTTCTATTTCATTTGCTGCCTTACCTTAGTAATTTTTTAGCACTCATTCAGTTTGCATTTCTCTCTCTTTTCATTTTCATCTGTTCCTGATATTTTATTTTTCCCAATAAACCAGGTAATTTAATGGCCTTAATCCCCAGCCTCCTATTCAGAGCATGGATGTGGAGGCAGCAGAAGGAAAAATCTGTCAGTCAAACATAACTTAATCTATCATCCTCTTTATATCTAAGTCTGATTTACATGTTCTGCATTTCACTGGGACCAGGACCTGTACAAACAAACCCTTGTGTCTGCTTCCAGGGGTGGGAAGCAGCTCTGGGTGTGAGCACTCCCTGTCCTGAATCACCAAGGACTAAACAACAGCGAAATGGGAATTGTGATTGTGTCAGTTTGATGCCATTCCTCATGAATCATTAAAGAAAATCCATCCTCAGGAAAATCCATCCTCAGCATCCTCAGGAAAATCCATCCTCAGCACCAGCTGGAGGCTGAGCAGGTGGCTGAGGGTCCCTGAAGCTCCAGAGCCTCAGAACTGGGCACACACCTCTGTCACACACCTCTGTTCATCTGGGTACATTTGGGGTAAATCTGCAACACTGACCAAGCCATTTCTCCTCCTGAAAGCTCCCATGGGCTCTTATTTTTATCTGGTCCATAACTGATGGTTCTGTGGCAGAAACTCACTCCCAGCTCTGTCAAAGCCCACAGAAATCACAGCACAACCTTGCCCTGAGCTGGAGCATCCAAAACTCCACACTCAATAAATTCAGGGCTGCAGCAGACAGCCTGACAGCTGGGTGCTGCAGCCATTTAGCAGATAACCACATTTTATCCTGACCCTTATTTCATCCTGCAGCAATTAGCCAGGAAAAAAGGGCTGCATCCCACTGTCACTTCAGCCTGGTGTTCCAGCATGTTTAGTGAGGCAGAACCCAGGCATTCCTTCTGGATCCTGAGTAAAAACACCATTTTCTGCTGGCCCACAGCAGTTTTCACAACTACAGCACGAGGGGAAAAGCTGCTGCTGGGTTTAGCCAGCTTAGAGGATGATTTTGAAGAAATCTGAGGCAATCCAGTGAGCCCTGTGCACTCTTGGTGGGGCAGTGCAGCAACCCTGGCCTGGGGATGAGCCCCCCACCAGCACTCAAGACATTTATTGCATGTTAGATCCTTCCCTTTGCTCCAAACATAAATTTGATGTCCATATTCCAGTTTTCTGAAATGATTTGATGTCCATATTCTACTTTTCTGAAATTATATCTTCCCCATAAATATAATCTCAATAGTCCCAACCCCAAGCCCAGCTCTAATAAAAATGCTCTTTATGGTTATTAGACAAGTGAGATGTCCCTGGACTCAACAATTACTTTCAAATTTCTCTCCAGAACAGGCTGGGAGTGGAAATCAGCTGCTTCCTCCCCAGGTACAAATCCATAATGAGGATTTATTTCTGAGGCAGTGGAAATGAGGTAATCCCTCTCCTTCTTGAGGTGAGATAAGGAGAAGGGAAAAAAAATAAAATAAAGCAAGAAATTGTACAAGTGAATAGTGAAGCAAATGATTTGCAGGAGGTAGGGGCAGGAGAACAGCTTTGGGTAAGAAGGGAAAAATGATGGATTTGCCTAATCTGACCTGGGTGGGGCATGTCAGCCTCTCAGTTATCCTTGGTTGCTCTAACACCCACCAAAAGCAAACCAAATACTGAAATCAGGTACTGAAATCAAATACTGAAGTCCTGGGGAAGCCTTGATGTGCTGTTCCTGGCAGCTGACAGACAGACAATGCTCAGGACAGACAGACACCAACAGGGCTGAGGTTACTTTGGCACAGGAATAATCTGAATTTCTGGGCATGGCCCCTTTCTGCCTGCTTTGTTTCAGCAAATTCTTTACTATAATAACCCAATTTCTGTAAATAACAGAAAATTGCCATGAAATGAAGCAGATGAGGAGAAATTAAATCATTGTGGAACCCAAACTGATGCCCAGTCTACCACAGCAGATCTGTGCTGCCCTGTGCAAATGTAGTGATTTAAGAAGCTGTGCAAATGATGATAAAGGTGTGTATTTATGGGAGAAATTGAGGAAAAGCACCTTGGCTCTCTCCTGGGATTCACACTCCAGGTTTGCCATTGGCTTTGCTCTCTGCCAAGCCCCAGCAGCTCAGAGGCAGAATCTGTTGATGCTACAAAAAGCAAATTCATGCAGAGCAGTCAATGGGAAATAATGGATATCAATTACACAGCTTGAAGTGCCGACTGGATCAGGTTTTATAACTCCTTATTCTTGCGGTCTTCTTAATAAATCCATTGGGAGAGATGTCATATCCTTTATAGCAATGTTTCAATGCTTTATTTCCTATGGAGGAGCAAGTGGCCACTTTACAAAATGCTCCTTGGAGTTTCCCACAGCCTCATGAAGGACTCAAAACGGTGTGAGATGAGCAGGAGCTGTTTGTTCTCTACCATTTTGCCATGAGGTTCAGCTATTGCTGCTGGAAATCACATTAATTCCTTTCCTTATGCTTCAATCCTGTTTATAACACGGGCAGCTTCTGAAGGATGTGGGAGCCTCACAGAGAGGTGCTCAAAGCTCAGGTCACCCCAAAGAAAATCACACATTGAGGAGAACCGACATTTTTGTGGCAGGCAGAAAACAGCACCAGTCTGTGGGGGTGTGAGGTTTTCCAGCCCTGCAAGTGCAGGGAAAGAGCAGACACATCACTCAAATGAAGGTAAAAAATTCACATTGAACAGGGGTACAAACCCCCCTCATCTTTATCTATCACTTGCAGTCTCTTATCTGCATTTTTATTTCAACCAGCACTAGAAGCAGAAATGCAGCTTTCTTCCATGGCACCTTCCCTATGGTAAATCTAATTAAACAGACATTAAAATGTGTCTTAGCTTGATTATATCAAGGTGACCTGGAGCTCCTGCTAAATGTTAGCAGCAGCATTCCCCAAAACTGGCATCCAAGAGGGAACAGGCAGTGCTGTTTCTCCTGATGTGGCCTTTAGATGAATGTGGTTATTAAAGTGCTTTGTGTACAACAGATTTTCAAATAAATGAGTCTCATTTTCTGGCAGCTGAAGCGCTGTGTGTGCCCCTCCAGTGCTCCCAGCCAGGGCTGGCATCCCAGTGAGCATCCCAGCTGGACTCTGCAGCACTCCAGCAGGATGGGGAATGGCACACGGGGACAAAAAGGCAGAGCAAAAGTGCTAAAATGTCAGAAAGGGGAGAAGAGAGAGCAGAGTTTTACCTGCAACAGCCAGAGCATCTTCTACCTCTGTGGAAGGACATTCCACCTGCAGACAGCAAGGCTGATTGCTTCCCAGCCCAAGCAAACACCTGGTTTGGAGTTTAAATATCTTTAAATCCCTAGGTCTCAGTTCGGATTAAAGTCTAGAAACATTCAGATTAAAGTCTAGAAATATTTCCTTGATTTTCACTGTCCTGACCTGCGGTGTCAGAGCCACACACAGTTCATATCCGTGATGCAAAACTCTGTAAACCAAATTCCACATCTCACAACCAGACCTGCTAATGGCCAACAAAGAAATAGCTGTTTTATAAGCAATTTATCATGCTCAGGTTAATGAGAGCAAAATGCTAATGATCAGACTGAAAACAGAACAGTGTCTGTTGATTACTGCAGGTTTTTATCATGCACCCTAAGAAATATCATTATGCTAAAGAAAATGTTCACCAGGTAGTGAATCAGAGAGATCTGCAGCTAAAAAAACTGCTTCTTTTGGTTGTTACCTTATGTTTGACTTCACAAATTTATTCCTTTAACTGCAGCTACAGTTAAAAATAGGAAATATCCCACCAAGCTGCAAACGAGCTGAACAGGTGGGAAATGTCTCACTTCCCCCTTGCACATGTCAGCAGCCACAGTTTGGGCACTGGGGCTCCTTGAGTGTGGAAATCTCCCCCCACGCTGTGTGCAGGGGGCTGGGGAAGCTGGAGGCACAGGAATGATGAATTCTCAGGTGCAGAGAGAAAAGATTGAACTGGGTTTAAAAACAAAATGAGAGATGGAGCCAGGCAGTGGCACAGAGCTGTGGTTCCCTGGGTTTTGGAAGCCTTGGGAAGCCTTGGGAACACAAACAGCCTTTGTGGGCAGCCCACACAGATTTGCTCAGGGCACCTTGACAGTGCTCACAGCTTAAATTCTGCCTCAGCCCAAGGTGTGACAAACCTTCGTTTTCAAATTCAGTATATTCAAATTCAGTGTAGGAATGTGCCCTTTGTTGATGGAGTGACAAAACTGTCCTTTGTCCCCTTAAAGAGAAAATAAACCCAGAAGTTTCTCTCCTCAGTTGGGTAAAAAGACATCTCATAGGATCTTGAGGACTTCACCTCAAAGTCAAGGATACCCAACTGGACAGAAGCCAAAAAGTCTTGTATAGGAATGTGCCCCCTGTTGATGGAGTGACAAAACCATCCTTCGTCCCCTTAAAAAGGAAATAAGCCCAGAAGTTTCTCTCTTCAATTAGGTGGAAAGACATCTCATAGGACCTGGGGGACTTCACCTCAAACTTTAGGACAGGAGTGAAAAAGTCCCACCTGAGCAATTCACTAGAAAAAGAAGAGAACAAAGAAACAAATTGCTTTTGTGAGGTAACAGCACCTCTTGCACCTGGCTGGGTTTTTCTCTGTAAAGAGTTTTGTTATTTTGCCTTTTATTAAAACCTCTTTGTTTCCAACACTGTCACAGAAGCCATCCTGCTGATTTTATGCCTTCTGAGGTAGCTGAGCTCTCTTGGGTGTGAAATAGATCTCCAAGAGCTATTCAGAGAGGGAAGGGGATGAGGTACACAGCAGGGAAAGGGGTGATGTACAGAGGGAAAGGGGTGATTGTTGGGAAGGGTAAAAGTTTGACAAGGAAGTCTCACAGATATGTGTGCTTAGCAGAAAGATTTTTAAATGTTGAGGCTGATGAAGGAATAGAGATGGAAGCAAGTTTTCATATGGAAGAAAATAATTGCTGAGCCAGTCTTGTTGGATAACCAAGGAGGCAAAGGGTGTGTTAGTTAGAAGGGGTTTTTATGGCTTAGAGCAAAGGATAAACCCACCCCAAACAAGAAGATGTTTTTACCAAGCAGAAAGAGAGCAGAGGCAAACAAAGTTGCAAGTAGAAAAAAGTCTCCGAATTTTCCACTTCAAGAAAACTGAAAAACAACTTCTAGCTTAAACTGTAATGTACTGACTTTTAGTGATTGGAGAACAGTAACATGAATATGGTAATTGCAGTAATTATGATAGGCTGTAGATAATAGTTAAGGTATAGATTGGTTCTGCTGTATGAAGATGCTCAGCTAAGAAAAGTAAATAATGCATTGTAACCAAAAGAAAAGTAAATAATGCATTGTAACCTAAACCAAAGGGTCTCCAGGCCTGCCTGCAGCTGGAGCTGACAGCTGTGGGCACAGCTCTGTCACCCATGGCCCTGGACTGCTGTAACCTCTTGGATGGAATAAACTGCATTTTGTATAAAATAAACTGCATTTTGGAGAGCTCCTTGAGTCCCACATCTCTTATTTCCGCTCTCCCAGTGGCGCTCAATGTGGGGCGCCATCAGTAAGAGCCTGAATAAGGGATGTGGGTCTCCAGGCCTGCCTGCAGCTGGAGCTGACAGCTGTGGGCACAGCTCTGTCACCCATGGCCCTGGACTGCTGTAACCTCTTGGATGGAATAAACTGCATTTTGTATAAAATAAACTGCATTCTGTATACAATAAACTGCATTTTGAAGAGCTCCTGGAGTCCCACATCCCTCATTTAGGCTCTTACAGGTGATGAGCATATAGCAAGGAAAGGGGTGATGCACAGAGGGAAGGGGCTGATGGACACAAGGGCAGGAGGTGATGTGCACAATCCATGGTCACCATCAGCTCAGCTCCAGCACAGGGCACACACAGTGTGGGGCTCACAGCCTGTCCCTGCATGGTGAGAACCCAAAGCTGAGCTGGGCACAGCACTGCTCCACCCAACCCCTGGGGCACAGCATGCCCCAGGCTGCTCCCACCCAACCCCTTTGTCTTCCCCTCCAGGAAGAAGAGCAAGCTTGGAGGATCCTGCCTGGAAGGGACATGGGGAATAAAGGAGCATCTCTGTGCAGAAATCTACTGTCACAGGGGGTAATGAATTAAATGAAGTGGAAAGCATGGCATGAACGGGAGATTTGCTGTAGTGGCTAATGTAATTAACCTCTATTGAAATAATTAAGCCTCCTGATTTGTGCTGCATGAGCAGCACAAGTGCAAGGGCAGGTGTGGGCAGCACCCATCACACCGAGGGGGCCTCCTCTGCTCTGTGGAGCTGCTGGGCTTCTCCTGCAAATAAAACCCTACAGGTTTAGGAAGAACAAGCCATGATCACAAATATCCCACAAAATGCTATGGCTCGTTCCTCTTGGACTTGACCTGCTTCCTCATAAACTGTGACATTTTTCCTGCTTTCAGCACAGGATTGCTTTATGCCACTCAGAGAAGCAGCGTTTGTTGTCTCTAGTTATTAATTTACTTTTATTGACTGCAGTGCCTTTCCTGGTTTTATTACCCAATAGCTCACAGCAGCAGAACAGCTTTTCTTTTAGGTTACACATAAACATTTGACTTTCCCAAGCGGGCACCAAGGAGAGGCAAAACCACTGCAGCTCCTGCTGGGTGCATCTGCTGCCCCCAGGAACACCAGACCATGTCTGTCACAGCCCCATCCAACCAGCAAAAATGCTGATCCCTTTCCTCCCCTTTTCACTGCTCAAGCCACATGATGAAAAAGCACAAGATTTAGATTGATTTTTTTTTTGTGCGTCCTAAAAATATGCTCTGAAATGCTCCCATTGTCCATGTGCTGCTCCCTGTGATAAGGCACACTTTCCCTCCATAGCAATTATTTTGAACACCACTATTAGGCTGACAGTGAAAACCCAAGAGCACCACAGAAGGTTCTGGGGATGTTAAACCATCAGGTTCCCTGCTGCTGCTGGACACGTCCTGCTGAGGCCAGGACAGCAGGGAGCTGCAGAGAATCTTTTTTTTTTTCTTTTTTGACAAAACAGACAGCTGAAATGAGTCCTCCACTTAAACAACTATTTGTGCTAAAGCTAAAAAAATAAAATAAAAATAAAAGCAGCTCAATGCTTGGCTGGCTTTGAAGCCCAACAGAGGAAATTCCCTGGAGCTGTCAGGGATGGGGAATTGAAGGTGGTGGCTGGGAAGGGAAAGGCAGCTCAGCAGGGACATGAACCTGGGAGTTCTGTCCCAATTCCCAGCATGTTTAGGGATAGGAGCAGAGGATTAGCAGTGTGCCAATGCCAGGGTGAGGGGCAGAGCAGGGTGGAGGAAATTCCCTGGAGCTGTCAGGGATGGGCAGTGCAAGGCAATGGTTGAGAAGGGAAAGGCAGCCCAGCAGAGACACAAGCCTGGGAGTTCTGTCCCAATCCCAGCACATTTAGGGGTAGGAGCAGAGCATTAGCAGTGGGCAGAGCAGGCTGGTGGTGCCCAGTGCTGCTGGTGGTGTGTGCCAAGGCTGGGTGAGCACATCCCCACTGGGGCTGCTGCTGCAGCATCAATTCTAACTCACTGCATCCCTGTCAGCAGTGCTGAGCAGCACAGCTGCTCTCTAAATGTGATTGTAGCTGAAGATTCACTGCGTTCACTGCTGAAGATAACTGGGGGACGTGTCATCAGTCTTACATCAAGTACAGCATGTATTTTGTCTTTCAGTCATATTTACTTCAACTTCACAAAAGGATTAAATGAAGTTTACAGTGATATGCAACAACTGTTGTGAGAAGGTGAGAATTCAACTGAGAAAGAGGGAAAAAACCCCCACAAACAGGAAAAAATTAGCTCAGCAGTGTGTTATCCTCCCTTTCTCACCCTGCTGGAGATGATTTTCCCAATTCCACTCATGTGCACAGAAGAATTCTGAGAAGTTTAGGAGAAAGTGGCCTGGTGCAGGTTCTGCCAGAGTTCTGAGTCGTCCCTCAGCCCTTCAGATACAGCATTTCACCTGGAAAAATGCCCTTGGATCCTTCTCCAGAGCCCTCAGTTCTGAGTTGTCCCTCAGCCCTCCAGACACAGCATTTCACCTGGAAAAAGGCCCCTGGATCCTTCTCCAGAGCCCCCAGCTCTGCTCTTGAAAGAGGCAGAGCTGAAGATATTAAAGGTTTGTTCATTTGTTTGGGGGGTTCACTTCCCTGGAAGATTGACAGGCTCCCACAGAGTGTTGATATGAATCCATTGAGTCTCTACATTTAATTACACTTGACTGAGTGCATTAACACAAGCATGAAATTTTAAAAGGTATCAGTTTGATTCTGTTTGACTCCAAACCTGACAGTGAGTTGCTTTGCAGCATATCCTATCCTCCAAAACCTTTTCCCAGGTGTCTGCAGCTGAGCTCTGGCAGCTTCTGAACCCCCCAACACCCCCCTGCAGCAGGAAAACACCAATTCCAGCCCACAGGATAATCCATGTGCCCTGAGTCATGGCAGGAAAGGCTAATTACAGGGGAAAAATGCATTAACAAGGCTGAGCTGGCTGAAAGATGAGCCCCATGCTCTGGGTCAGCAGCACTGTTAGAAATGGCTCCATTAGAAATGCCCTTCACTCAGGAATAATTAATTTAATTCCCAGCTGCTCTCACACATGGGACAACACAAAACTCCCCCCAAAGAGCCCAAATCACCTGCAGGGCACCCAGGGGGAAGCACCAACCTCACACAAACACACAGGTAATAACTGAGCTCAGAGCAGGGTCTGTGACGGTGTTCACAGAGATCTCAGGGTGAGGGAAGAGACAAGGATTTTTTTATAATTTTGTTTACTGCACAAAAATATAAACTATCTCAGAAAGCTGCTCTGGATGACTTTTTAAGGATTTTTTTCACCTGTAAAGCAGGTTTCTTGGAAGGATTTCACTATGTGAATGAAAGACTCTTTCATCCACCTATTATTTGGAATTTATCCCTGTGCTTGCCCCGTGGAGAACCAACAGATTTCCAAAAAGTGAACAGTTTAAATGCTACTGACAACACACACAAACACAATCATTTAATTTCAATGAGCTGCCAATTTAAGAAATGAAGTGGCATGAAGTACAGCAGGAGGGGAGTCTGGCATCAGCAGGATGGACAGGGAGATTTTCCTGTTGGTTGGAGTCTTTCCCACAGCCTGGAGAGAGAGAGGTGGCATCTTGTGCTATTTTTAATCTGCTCAAAACACATTATTTAAATGCTGTGAACTTTAAGTAAAACAAGAATATCTTATAAACATTAGCAAAACATGCAAAAGGCAGCTGCTGCAGACAGAGGAAATCACATTCTGGAGATTAACAGCACCTGAACTTGTGGAAAGCTGCATTTGGAGTGGCCATTGAGCACTTGTACTGCCTTGTACCTTGTTTTCTGCTGCCTGAGCGGCCAAGTCAGCCTTTAAATAGGTGTTTAATCGCTTGGTAAATGGGGCAGTTTATTACCTTCCTGCAATTCTGCCTTCCACCTGCACTGCAGCACGACTGCTGCAGCACAGCCCCTGTGCACCTGCACTTGCAGACACCTCCTGGAGCAATTCCCAGCAGAATTGTTGGGAATTATCAATTCCCAGCAGAATTGTTGGGAATTGTCCACCTCAGGGCCAGGTGAGGACCCTGGACAGCTGCAGAAAGGGCTGCACTGCATGGTGGCTTCAGTGGTTCAAGGTCTTACAGCTATAAAAGTATTTATGACTATAAAAGCTCCCAGGAGCTGCACTTAAAGCTTTTCACATCTTAATGGCATTAGAAGGTGGCTGAGTTAATCAGAGAATCCCAAAATGGCTTGGGTTGGACCTTAAAGCTCATCTCATCCCACCTCCCTGCCATGGGCAGGGCTGTAGTGGAAATTTTTGCCCCTGACGAAGGAGAGGAATGATGAGGAGGACTCCATCTTATCAGAAGGCTAATTAATTACTTTATTATACTATATTAGTCTATACTATATTACATTATATTACATTACATCTAAACTGAATCTGCCAAGCACTCAACTCTGCACAGAATCTTGTGAATTTTAGCTGACAGTCCCCACACACACTTGGCCCTGGTAGGCCAAGGAACCACAACACCATCACTCTGGGCAAACAATCTCCATATTGCATTCTACTTTGGCACAGAACAGGCACAGCAAATGAGATTAAGAATATTCTTGGGAAGAACTGTGCCTTGCTTTTCTCTGTGAAGAGAAATGTGGGCCTACAAACTCGGCCCTGACAGGCCAAGGAACCAAAACACTGGGTAAACAATCTCCATATTGCATTCTACTTTTGCACAAACACAGGCACAGCAAATAAGAATTGTTTTTCCTTTCTCTGAGGTTCAGAGAATGTGAAACCCAGGAATATTCTTGGGAGGAATTGTGCCTTGCTTTTCTCTGTGAAGAGAAATGTGGGGCTACACACTTGGCCCTGACAGGCCGAGGAACCAAAACACCCTATCTCTGCATATTGCATTCTACTTTAGCACAAACAGAGGCACAACAAATAAGAACTGTTTTTCCTTTCTCTGAGGTTCAGAGAATGTGAAACCCAGGAATATTCTTGGGAGGAATTGTGGCTTGCTTTTCTCTGTGAAGAGCAATGTGGTTACAGGTGAGTGATAACAGCGTCAGGGCATCGATTCCAGCGTGAGGAGCAAATGGAGAAGGATGGCACCTTCCAGCTCATTGATCCTGCCTGTTAGCCAGCATGGCAGCTCACTCCATCCTGCACACGAGGGGATCACAGCCTCAGCCACACGCCTTTGGCCACAAGGGACATCTGAGGTGCTGAAATCACATTTGCCTTTAAACCCTCGGTGCAAGGGGAGCAGCTCCACACTCACACACAGCTGGGCTCCCCCACCAAACACCCCATGGCACCAGGAGTGATCCTGAGTGCTGCCTCATCCAGCTCCAGCCCTGGGATAAGTGGATCTCCTCCCTTAACACACTCAATTATTTCACTCCAAATCCTCTGTGATCCTGCCTCCCCTGCTCTGATCACAACAACTGAAATCTGGACTTGGAGCCCAGATTAGAAAGCCAGTCCTCTGCCAGTGACAAGGTGATGTTTGGGGTTTTTTTTAAAATCTATTTCAAGTTACAGTTCATGCACTGTGGTTTAATTGCATTTGCCCTCCAGCCTTCCCATTAAAAATAGAACAGAAACCAGCACTTCCAAGATGGAAATGAGAATGAGAAAAAGGCCTTTTAAAAAGGAAAATGCTATGTTTGGAGAGGAAGAATAATTATTGCCACAGGTATAATAAAGAGGGGAAATAGTTGGATTCTGTGTCATGTCCAGGGGCCAAATGCAAGTTATTCAGACCTTTCAAAATGAGGTCACACTGTCACTGGAGGCAAAATGAGAACTGCAGGTAATGGCAGAGCTCACAGATTGATCTGTTCTACCTGAAATTCTGAGATGCTAAAAACCCTGAGCTGGAGAGAATTCAATCCATGATTTTAGGGAACTTCCCCTGAAATTCTGCTCCATGGCACTGAACAAGGGCAGTCACCAGGAGCACTCAGGGAAAGCTGGGCCCCAAAAGAGCCATAGGGGAACTTTAGGAGGACACAGCAGGGAAACCTCCACCCCAAACACCCTCCCAGGTTTCAGAAGGAGGAGGAACAAGGGAGGATTTGCAGCTCAGATGGTTGAGACCCACCATCTCCATGAGGGCAGGAGGACACATCCAAGCCCAGCTGTGCCTGCCACTCTTCACTCAGGGCCACCTCTCTTGTCTCATACACTAAGAAATTGTGGTGACTCAAAACCTTGGAGGCTTGTGGCCCTGAATATTAACCACCAACATCCCTGCTGGCTACAGCTCTGGAATATTAAAAAAAAATATAAAAATCAGATTGTACCTTCAGATAAATCATATCACACTTTCCACAGGCTGAGCTCAGTGATGTGGGATCTCTCTGGGGATGTCTCAGCAGGGACACACTGACATGTGCCTGGTGCAAACACATCTCCAGGCTGGTTTGGTTTTGGTTTGGATTTCTGCGCTGCCATTAACGTGTGCTGAAGCCACGGGGAGCTTTTAAGGCAAACTCACCGGGTTTATGTGATGATGTGAAGCGTTTGTTCCTCCCACGCTTCCCCTCAGTCCCAGCTCCCACCCAGATGGGCTTTGCCTCTTCAGCCCACTCGTCTGTAAAGGAGGCACCAGGCTTGGCAAGGGGAAAATAAAGGCAGCAGCTTTCCACCCAGCAGGGCAGAGGAACTGGGAAGGAAGGGGGAACAGGGAGAGTGAGTTTTAATGGATGGAATGGGCACAGAGCAAACCAGGCTGCAGAAACTCATTGTGCTGTGTGGACAAGTTTTAGACTGCAGATTTACAAAGTTGGATGCCTAAAAACCACTAAGCATCAATGCTGCTTTCTCACACCCCAGCTCACCTCAATTACTTTTTAGTAGAAGCTTTCCTGCCTCTACTCAACGCTATCCCCAAGTCCACACACAGCAGAGCCATCATCCCTGGGCATGGCTGGGGTTATTATTAGTATTCCCTGGGAATATTGCTGGGAATCCACTTGAGTGAAAACCCAAACATCAGGGAAATAAACGTGCCAATAGCAGGACCCCCTGCTGCAGCGTGTGCTGGCAAACAGATACTGACAGAGGGAAAACAAACGAGATAATTGACTGAACATTAAAGACATCTCAGCAAAGCACTTTCACCAGGAAGAGACAGACACAGAACTGGCTGCAAGGAGAGCCTGAAACCTGCTGGTTTGCTATTTAAGATACTTCTAAGGCTATTTAAGATATTTCTCCTGCAAAATGCATGTGCAGACATGCATGGACCCCTTCAGCTCATCAGGTCACCTGCCTGGGAGCACAGCAGCAATCAAAGCAGCACGCCCCTGCTCTGCATCTATTGCAGCTGGCAGGAACTGCTCTGCAGCCCAGCCAGCCTCTGCTAGACAGCAGCAACAGGAATGGAAGGAGCTGATGAGCAGCAGACTACAGAGTTCCCCAAAGCCTGCTATTTTTGGCTGAGGCATGGTTAAACACTAGCACAGACAGCACATAAAACCCAGCATAAAAACCCAGCACATTTTGCACTCTGGATTCATTCTCTGGCTGATGGGGTTTTTTTCTACACAAGTCTGTCAAGCTAGTATGCAGGAGGCCAAGAAAAATGAGGGAAAGTTTGTGGGGAGGAGACCCAGGAGATACTGAATGCCCCAGACTGATCAGCAGCAGAGACAAGAGCACCTCCAGCCCTCAGGGCTGCCCTGCTGTGATGCTCTGGCACAGGCACAGCTTTGTCACAGCAATAAATCTCCCCAAGGGCCCCAATGACTTCATAATCCTTGGGTTCTTCCAAGCAGGAAAGGGCAGGGACTTGCTCTGGGCACCAGCATCATCCCCAGGGACACTGCTGAAGCTGCTGGCAGCTTATTGCTCAGCAAGGAGGGGACAGCAGTGCCCTGGTGGCACTCTGAGGGGCAGGGCAGGCACAGAGCATCCCTCTGCAAGCTGCAGATATCCTTTAAGTGTGTGTTTAATTAAATAGAACGCTGGTGTTTTGTGTTAAACCCGCACGGCAGCTGACTATTTCAAACATGCACACTGAAGCCAGCCAGCAGGGAACGGCTCCAGAGCTGCTCTCTAGATTGACTTCCAAGAGAAAATTCTGTTAAATGTCTCTGAGGCCTTTCTAAATGCCCCTCCTGGGATGGGAGCCTGGTGTTGCTATGCAGAGAAATGGGTCTGAACCATTGGGTCTGAATTTAAAATATTACTTTATTACTCATCCCCATGAACACACTGAGGCAACTGGCACGGAGGGGAGGCAGGGCTGGCCGGGCTGTCAGCACGTTTGCACGGTGCTGAGAGGGTGATGGACGATTTCCTGAGCTCCGTTTGCTGTTCCCAGCACTGCTGTCCCCTGTCCCCAAGCAGGGATGCAGAGATCTGGGCTCCTGTTCCAGAGGAAACCTCAGAGAGGAGCAGGTGGGACAGGGAGAGGCTGGTGTCACCCAAACAAGCATGCTGCAGTGCCAAAGCCTCTCTGAGATGAACAGGGTTTGGCTGGGGAAAGAGAGACACAGCTGAAATAAATCCTCACAAACCCCGAACTAATCCAACCATACAGCAGCACGGTGTAAAATAATTCATTTTTAACATTCCTTTTGCAATGCACCTCTGTGTTTGTGCTTGCACAGACACAAATATCCTGTTCTCAGAACAGCAATCACCACGTTGGGCATTTTCACACACAAGTGCATGATGCTGAATGGCAACAGAGGGGTGGACAAGCCCCCAAACACAACCCTCAACATGTGCAACCACAGCTGGCACTTCCTACTTTCTGTCCAGTGCAAAACAACAATTTCATTTCAATCCCTATGAAATTAGGTGATGGTTGTAACCTCCCAAATCTGAAATTTTAAATTAGGTTTATACTACTTAATTTTACAGGGACTTACTACCTTTTGCCCCACACTGTCTAATTTGTTGCCATAATTACATTAAATTAGAGCTGATTTTTTTCTAGTCTAGATCTAGCTGGAAGCTTGTTGTTCCTACTCTTGATTCAAAGAAGAATCTGTTGTTGCCCTAAAGCCTGTCTGGATACTCTAATTTCACTATAAACCTTTGTCCTAGGTTGACTCCTTTGGAGATTCTTTGCAAAATTTGCCCTGAACCAGGACAACCTTATAATACTATAGTCTTAGATCCTCACTGATAGTAAATTACACGGAACTAATTATAAGGGTGAAATAAGCACCTGAGCAGGGCCAGAGAGAGGCTGCAGATATTTGGGATATTGGGAGGGGAAAACAACCTTTGGGCACAAGAGCAGAGATTGATTTACCTTCCTGTTTCCAGAGCCTGTGGGCATTCACTGGTCAGTGGCCAAAGATGCTCAGTACAAGAGGGAGGAATTGTTTGGGTGTTGTATAATGAGCTTTGCCTTTTCACTGAGATCCATTTTAATGCATTACTGCACTACTGAACTAAATATCTGCATTAGAAAGTGACTCATGGTGGGAGCAATCGAGACAGCACACCCTGGTTTAGAGGTGCATGCTGTGTGCTGGATTCTGGCCAGACCTTTCCAAATTTAAACTGCAATTTAAACTGCAGGAGCCGCCAAAGGCATTGCCTGAGCAGCCTGTGCCACTGCTGAGGGAAGAGTCCACATGGCTCCTGTTCCATCCACAGCCCTGCCCCTGGCCACCCCAACCAAGGGGCCCAGTGGCACAAACCTCTCCATCCCTGCGCTCCCCAACACAAAGGCAGCATCCTCACAGCACCCATCCAGAGGTCCCACTCACCCCTGACCACGTTTTTGGCACTGGCAAAGATGCTTTTCTGTAATTTAATCCTGTGCACCTGCTGGGTTCCACATTCCCCAGCACAGATAACAATTTCCTCATGAGGAGAAGCTGTTGAATTGGCAGCAGAGGGTGAGCTGAGGTTGTCTGTCTGTTCAGAGCAGCACTGCCCTCAATAAATGTGTGTGTGCAGCACTGCAGCTCTTCCTCCAGCTCATTTCATGGAGTGCAATGCTTTTTCCTCAGGGCTTTTTCCTTGGCATTTTCTATTTCCATAATTCTCCTTTATCACTGTTTGAGCCATGCCATGAGCTCTCCCTCATCCCAGTCCCCCTGTGCATCCCCTGAGGAGCAGCAGCCCTGTTCCATCTGCCTCCTGTGCCACCAGCACCACCACAGCCCAGGCCGGCGTTTTGTGGAGATACAGCCAAAAACTCCACAACTTTTGTGAAAGTTGTAAAGCTGGGATGTTTGTTACAGCGCTGGAGGCATGTGGGAATTGTTCCCCTCAAAATGACATGAGTAACTCTGGGAACTTCAGGTCCCTTTTTATCCCCCTCTCAGATACATATGCATACAATTTCACAATAGGTTCATACATATTCATTTTTATGAATTTCGCATGACATTTGCTGCTAGTTCTTCTTTATCAGAAAGAATTCCCAGGTCAGGTTGAGCTGCTCTCACAGCAGTGTCTGTCTCTCTCTATCACCCTCTGTCTCCCCTCCTTATCTCTGTCCTTCACTGAAGCAGCCTGGGTTCTGCAGTCAGGCTAAATAGCTGTGGTTTCTAACCACAGACTCAACTCAAAAATGTACATTTCACCTAAATCAAAATGGATTTCTACCCTGGAAAATTTCCACTTTGCCTCACTGGCACTGGGATGGATGGGGAAGCCAACACAGTGGAGCTGTGGAAGGCTGGAACCTGGAGAGCACTGCCATAATGTTAATTATTCTTCTGGGTCAGCTGCAAAAAATGGCTCCCAGAGCGGGGCCACCTTTTGTCATTTTACAAAAGTCAAAGGCACTGAACAAGACTGTTGTATTTAGCTTGGAGCTGTCACAACAGGCACAAAATCCTGTCCCAGGCTCTTGTTAAATGATCCTTGTTCTAAAGGGGAAAAAAGAAGCTTAATGAATGCATCTATATGAGCCATTAAGAGCAAAATAAAGGCAGAGATAAAGGAAGATAGAGACAAAGAATGGACGATCCTCAGACATGTTTTCTGCCAAAGTCATTCTCTACATAATAGATGCAGTTCCTTTCTCTCCTCAGATGGGAAGATGGGCTTGACACCATCTCATCAACAGCAGCTGTAATACCAGCTCTTTGCTATTAATATGCAAATTGAAATGCACACACTGATTAAAAACGTGTTAGACAAAGGCTTTTGTCAGAGACCTGCGAGTGGGTGCCAGGGTTCAATGAGGGAGCAGTGCCCCACTACTGAATTTCTCCTGCAGGAACTTCATCAGGAGCACACCGCAGGGTTAATGGACATTTGTTTCTCTCTGGAGCTCTCATTTAACCCCCAAAGTGGGTCCTGCTTGTCCCCAGCCCCACTCCAGCCCTGGGCACTCCCCACAGCCTCTTGCAGGTCCCTGACCTCAGGCAGGTGCAGCCCAGAGGAAGAACCAGACTTCCACATACTTCATTTGAAGCTTATGGAAGGTGGTTTTAAAGGTCAGGACTTGCTAATTAAGTTGATGCAATAGGAACTTCACAAAGGAAGCACCACTTAGGTAGCAGGAGCATTCTTCTGCCATGATTAATCTCTGTACGGAGCTGCTGCCTCAGGGCTGCCTCAGGTTACACCCTGTTGCCATAGAGCTCCATTGCCACCACATAAGGAGCCCGATAAAACCACATTTTATTTGTTCTGGGCTGTGACTGAGCATAAAACACCACTGGAAGTCAGTGTCCTGGCCCTGAAACACAACCTGACTCACAGCAGACTCTGGAGAGCTGCCTCAGTAGGGCCACATTAATGAAACACTTCTAAAACATCACATTTCCTTGCAGCTGTCTCCCAGTGCCACCTGCATTCCAGTTAGCACTGACTGCAAAGGCAGTCTGGGGAGAGACCAAACCACACTGAAGATCTATTATTGAGATTTAATTTCTTTACAGACTATCTTGCACAGCATTTTAAACCAGTAAAACATTTGGCCAGAACAGACAAAAATCAAATTGTTACCTGTAGATGTTCTGCATGAAAAATGCTGAGTGTGTTTATGGGGTTTTTTTAAATGAAGAAAATATACTCAAATGTTTTCACCCTTCAGTTTAAAGTAACCCAGGGGGATGCAGTGGTTGCACTGAACCATTTTCAAAGCTTTCTAACACATCCTCTCACTCATTTCAGCCTGGGGCCATTGGACCAGGCTTGACATCAGAGATCTGGCGTCACTTCTACAAGGATCACTGGCTTACCATCAGGAAATTTGTCTTTTCATGTCTTCCTTTGAAAGCCTAATGAACTTAGGAAAGCCAAGAGATTAAAAGGATTTAGGAACCAAAGACCTGGACAATATTGGCAACAAATGGAAATATTGTGCTGCCCTGTCCCTCCAGGGGTGTGATGGGGCAGCTCAGCTGCCTCCCACTCACCTGGGCCAGGTGCTGAGGGGTGGGAATCCCATCAGCAGAGCTGAGCCTGCTCTGCAGTGCCATGAGACACCAGAGTGACACCAGAGTGACACCAGAGTGACACCTGGACACCCCAGGGAGAAGAGCCAGCCTAGCAGAGCCTGAGTCCAACCCAGCTCACTGCAGAGCTCTCTCCATGCCTGCCTGGGGAAAGAAATTGTGTTTGTGCTGTAATTAATTTGCTGCAATTAGCTGGTAGTGATTACTAGAGCACACAGATTTTTGGACTTGTCTCCTGACAAAAACGCCTCTGCAGCACCCTGGATGCTGCTTGGGGGAGGGCTCCTTTGGGGAAAGGAGGCTTGGAAAAGTCAGGCTTGAACCCACATGACTGATGTGCCCTATTTCTGTAAATCATTCTCTCTGTAAAGAGGCAGTTTAGCTTCAGGAACACTGGCAGCTCGTGTTATTACCCAAAACACAATAAATGAAACCACCCCACAGCTATGAAACCCAAGGAGATGTTTACTCATCTGTGAAAAACTCATTCTCCTCCACACATGAAAGGCATCGATGCAAGAGCACAAATTAATCACACAGAGCTTCTGCAGTGCCTCTGAGTGTCCCCAAAGAGGGAAGGAGGTGATGCTGCAGTGCACCCAGGCTGTCCCTCCACAGCTCTGGAGGCTCAGGGACAGCCCCGGGGCTCAAGGGGAAAAAACGGCAAGAAAATGGGAAAAACTGGGGGAAAATCGGCAAAAATTGGGGGAAAAATGCTGGAAAATTGGAATAAAGTGGGGGAAAAAGTGGGGAGAAAAAGGGGAAAATTGGGGAAAAATAGGAATAAAATAAGAGGAAAATTGAAATAAAATTGGGAATAAAAATAGGGGAAAAATTGGGAAAAAATAGGAAAAAAATTGGGGAGAATTGGGGGGAAATGGGAATAAATGGGAGAAAATTCCCTTATATGGACTTTGCCCCACCCCCATCCCCTTATTTGGGGTTTAGCCCTCCCACATTTCCTTATTTGGCTTTAGCCCCACCCATATTTCCTTATTTGAGTTTAGCCCCACCCCATCCCCTTATTTGGCTTTAGCCCCACCCATATTTCCTTATTTGGGTCTAGCCCTGCCCACATTCCCTTATTTGGGTTTAGCCACACCCGCATTTCCTTATTTGGGTTTAGCCCTTCCCACATTCCCTTATTCGGTTTTTAGCCCTGCCCACATTTCCTCATTTGGGTTTAAGCCACTCCTACATTCCTTTATTTGGGTTTAGTCACACCCACAGCCCCTTATTTGGGTTTAAGCCCCTCCCACATCCCCTTATTTGATTTTTAGCCCTGCCCACATTCCATTATTTGGGTTTAGCCCATCCCACATTTTCTTATTTGGGTTTAGCACACCCATATTTCCTTATTTGGGTTTAGCACCTCCCACATTCCCTTATTTGTGTTTAGCCCCACCCATATTTCCTTATTTTGGTTCAGCCCTGCCCACATTCCCTTATTTGGGTTTAGCCCCTCCCACATCCCCTTATTTGGGTTTAAGCCACTCCTACATTCCCTTATTTGGGTTTAGCCCCTCCCCAATCCCCTTATTTGGGTTTAGCCCTGCCCACATTCCCTTATTTGGGTTTAAGCCACTCCTACATTCCCTTATTTGGGTTTAGCCCTGCCCACATTCCCTTATTTGGGTTTAGCCACTCCCACATTCCCTTATTTGGGTTTAGCCCCTCCCACATTCCCTTATTTGGGTTTAGCCCCACCCATATTTCCTTATTTTGGTTCAGCCCTGCCCACATTCCCTTATTTGGGTTTAGCCCCTCCCACATCCCCTTATTTGGGTTTAAGCCACTCCTACATTCCCTTATTTGGGTTTAGCACCTCCCATATTTCCTTATTTGGGTTTAAGCCACTCCCACATTCCCTTATTTGGGTTTAGCCCCTCCCCAATTCCCTTATTTGGGTTTAGCCCTGCCCACATTCCCTTATTTGGTTTTTAGACCTGCCCACATTCCCTTATTTGGGTTTAGCCCCTCAGGGACAGCCCAGGGCTCAGACACAGCCCAGGTAGGGCTCAGGGACAGCTCAGGGCTGGAGCTCCTGGCCAGCAGAGCTCTGGGCACTGCCCAGGGGCTCAGGGACAGCTCAGGGCTGGGGCCCCTGGCCAGCAGAGCTCTGGGCACTGCCCAGGGGCTCAGGGACAGCTCAGGGCTGGGGCCCCTGGCCAGCAGAGCTGTGGCAGCCCCAGGTGCAGAGCACTGCAGGGCTCTCCTCACACTCAGCTCCTTCCCTGCCCAGGTGCCCAAAGCAGGACGAGTTGCTGCAGGGCACAGCTGGGTCAGTGCAGGGCCAAGCCCTGTCCCTGCAGGTGCACAGGGCACCAGCCTTACCTGGGAGGGCCTGGCCAGCCCAGCCTGTGCCAAGGCTCTGGTGGCACCTGCAGATCCCCCGGTGGGCACGGCAGCATTTGGCCTCGCAGCAAAGTCAATAAAGCAAACAGCTTCTGCTGAGCCTGCAGGAATCCTACCAGCAGGAAAAAGAATTCACACTTTCTTTTCAGTGTTCTTTACTCACGGAACCCATTTGTTTCTTTAGAGACAAAGAGGGAAGGAAGGAACTCATCCATTACACAATCCCCACGATTCACTGCTGCTGCTCTGTGTGTGTTGACACAAACCATGCTGGAGAAGGTGAAGAAAGTGTGTTTATTTCTGATTGAAGACTGATTACATCACTATCATGGATAATGTAGTAGAATAATCTTATACTCTTGGGAGAAATCTAGGAATAAATATGAAAAAGTAAAATAGTTTGTTTCCACTGTCCCTGAAGATGACTGATGAGTAAGTGCTGTATTTACAGGATAGTTATCATACTCTAGACTCTGTGCTGAATAAATATTGTCTTGAAAGGGTAAAAAAATCCATCGAAATATTTTAACTCACCACAAAATTAAAAAAAAAAAGAAAATCCATGTACTTGTCCAAAGTAAAGGTTAGTTACATGTTAATTATTGAATCCACATAGGATCACTGTCCAAGAAAGCTTCCTCTCCTGCTGGCCTGCTCCCCTCCACAGAAGCAGCATTAGTGCTTGTCCTCTTCTCCACTGATGAGCCACTATTGGTTCTTCAGGCTGCAAGAGAGAAAAGAAGCCCAAGTCACGCTCCATCTTGGTGTGTTTTATGAAAGAAAACCACCACAGCAAATTGGAAAAAGTCTCCTTTCTTTAGGTCTTAAATTTGAACTTAAGAGCCTCACAAATCCTGCCCAACTCGCCTCCTCAGCTGATGAGGAATTCCTCACTGGAATTGGCATTGGCAAGCTCAGGTTTGTGCTTTGAGCAATTAACCCAGTGTTTGGGTTTTACATTAAAATGATTAATCTGTACACCCCACACCACAACACAGAGCTGTACAGGCTGTTCTGGGGCTTTCAAATGATGATCAAAACAGAAGATATCAGAGATATCTTCATTTTCACTTACATTAAAAGGGAATGGAGACAAGTCAGATCTATAATGAGGGGAAGTATTACATTCCCTTTCTTCACAGGCAGTGTAATTATTCAGCTGCTCCCTGGAAGTGAAACTATGACAAATTAAAATGCCTATCAATTCGATCTACCTTTTGTAATTATTCATCTTCTGGAGCTGTTACTGCTCTAAAGGCTCCTTTACCATAACCCACTATACACTGCAAAAAGCACATGGAAATGTTACTATTTCCAAGTGTTACTGTTACTGTACAACAAAATTATTTGGCTTGGGTGTGAAGGGCACAATACAACTCATTTTAATTTCCAGAAATTTACAGGCAATCTTCTGTCAGAGAACACCTTCATCCTGAGTGAGGATGTCTCAGGTTTCTGTGACTGAGATGACCCCTGAGGTATTAAAAAGTCTTTTTTCCCAGCCCTGTGACTGAAGAAGAAGCCAAGAATCGTTGGTTCTGCTTTTCAAGGCTGTTTATTTTCTCTCATCTATTCCATTCTTTCTCTGACCTGCTGAGATCTGTCCAGCAGGTTGGTTTGAGGCACAGTCCCTGCCCTTGGGGTGCTGTTGGCTTTTTATACTAAAAACTACATGTACTTTATTTACAATAATTTTCCAATACCTAACACCTCTGTTAGACAGTCTGTCTCTACTCTAAACCAATCCAGAAGTGCCACCATCACAGCAGAAGATGGAGGACATGAAGAAGGAGAAGGAGAAGAAGGAGAAGAAGAAGCAGAAGCAGAAGAAGTAGCAGTAGTAGTAGAAGAAGAAGAAAGCAGGAGGAGGAGGACAGGACACACCCAGATTCCTCCATCTTGCCTCTTGAACCCCCATTCTAAATCCCCAAAATTCTACTTTTTCACCCTGTGACAAATTCACTATCATTCTACTCAAACTCTTGTGGCTTGTAACTCTTCACACAAAGTTGGAAATTGTTTCCATGGGCTAAAATTGAAGGCACATCTGGTTTTGACTCTGTGCCAAGACCTCTGAGCCCCCTGCCAGGGTCTTGAGTCCTCCAAAGGAATGTCCTGGGTTCCATCAAGGATGTGCATGAGGAGCCCAACCTGCTGGCAGCAGGGACAGGGCTGGAAGCACCCAGGAGGAACAGAAACACCACTTGGCACTAAATCTGACCCAGGTGGAGCTGGGCCAGGCAGCCCCAGAGCTCCCCATGTGTTGGCTGTGCCAGACACACAGACCCTGGGACAAGCTTCAGCCACAACAGGCTGTCAGTGTTTGTTCACACCTTCTTAAATAGATGGGAAGAGTGATGTAAATGCAACCATGGGAAAGGGTGACATTTCTCCAGGCATGATATTAACAATATTTTGATCAGCTCATGCCTGAATAGCCAAGCAGCTTATGTTGATAAATACCCTGTTCCAATTAGACATCTGTGTTCTCAGCCTGAAAATAAAAAAAGAAAGAAAAGAGGAAAGAGCCTGCCCAGGCCTAAGCCTGCTGCCTCTGCTCTTCAGCAGGACATCAACCATCAGGGTTTCCCTAAAGTCAAGGTGAGAGTTGGGCAGGAAAGGCTGCAGAGCCACATCCCCTACTGGAAATGACCACTCTTAACCCCTCAGAATGAATTTTTTTGAATGGTTCAATTAACCATTGAATTGGTTTTACCCCAATGGTGGCTGCAGGACTGGGTCCTCTCTCTGCAAAAATCCTGAAATTAACCAGCAAGCCTGAGTCTGAAAGGGAAACCCTTCCATGTATTAGCATCTATGAAAGTGCAAATGAGTGATCATAAAAGCCTGGAATACATTTGTGAGCTCTAGATGTGGCAGAGAGGTCTGGCTGATCAAAGAGACAAAATGAAGGCAAGAAGACAAAGTTCTTCTGTATGGAAGTGGGAATGATTATCCCCACACAGGCAGACTGTTAATTACCAGGGCTGGATCTCAGCCCTCTGTGGCTGCCAGCCCAAGCAGAGGAGCTCAGAGCTCAGCTCTCATTCTGGCACCTGTGACAGACCCACAGCTGGCCCAGGGCTGACACCACCCCAAACCTGAATCTGGGCTCTCTGCCCTGCCAAAAGCACCTCTGCTCCTTGCACCCATGTCACAGACATCTTTTATGGAAAATCCTTTCCTTAGGATTTTTCCTCCTGAGAAGCTGACAGGCCTCAGGAACAAAATGTAAACAATGATTATCTGCTGCTGTGGAATGCAACAGGTGCATCTGTGATTGGTCTCATGAGGTTGTTTTTAATTAATGGCCAATCACAGAGAGTCCGAGCCACAAATCTTTGTTATCATTCTTTCCTATTCTATTCTTAGCCAGCCTTCGGATTAAATCCTGTCTTCTATTCTTTTAATATAGTTTTAATGTCATATTTATCATAAAATAATAAATCAAGCCTTCTGAAACATGGAGTCAGATCCTCATCTCTTCCCTCATCCAAGAACCCCTGTGAACACCATCACACCCCAACACTTGCTCAGTGCCAGCAGCATCACCCATGGGAGCCTGAGCTGAGCCCTGCACTCCCCACATATCCACTGAGGCATTTAACCTTCATTTTCAAATTAGGCTCAAGTACCTGGAGAAAAAACCAGGAGCTGGCAGATAGATCTGCTTTGTGCCTGCACAGCTGGAGGGATAAGGGCCAGCTCAGTATTAGCTCCCTCTTCCTGCATCTTTTATTTAACACCAAAATACCAGCCAAGAAACCTCCAGCTTCCTTCCTAAGCCCTATTCCCTCCTCTTTTGGTCAAAGAAATGCAGTCAGAAGCACTTGGGGCAGCACCTGAAGTTCCTATGAATGGTTCATTTCTGCTGGTCAGACCACTCAAGGAACAGCAGCTCAGCTGCTGGGTACAAACCTCAAATTGTGTGCTGCCCATGGACCCCCAACCTTCAAATTGTGCTGCCATGGAGCCCCAGGACCCCCAGCCCTCCCCAGGGCAGTGCCAGGCTCCTGGCTAACACAGCTGCCGAGCTCCTGGTGAGTGTGGTGGGTTATTTAAGGCAGCTCTAACTGGGGCTCTCAGCTCTGCAGAGCTCTCAGGAGCAGTAATAAATAACCACAATGCAGCTCATGCCTCATAAAAGTTCTGAGCTCCTGAAGCAGCTTTCCAGGAAACTCATCTGCCTGGTATTTTTTGGGTGGTGTCAGCTTCCAGCCTGCAATCACTGCTCCCTGTTTTGCCCTTTGTCCCAAAGCAAAATCCCTGTGTCCCTTCAGCCCAGCCCTTCACTAACTGCCCCTTTCTTCAGGTTTGTTTAGTTTTTAACTGTACGAAGTAGGACAGCTACATAAAATGTTTTGTTGCCTTGGCAACTGCAGTCCAGTGGCTTCAGCCTGAGTTAGGAGGCAGAGGACAGCCTTGACATTAAGCAGCAATAATGAGAACAGCAGAAACCAGGGGGAACACTGGCTGAGGAGTGAGCTGGGGATGATTCTCACTGAGCACAGAGCACAGTGGGATCCACAGTGCTGCCATGGGACACCACAGCTCTGGGAGCTTAGCAAAGGACCAGCTCTGCATTCCCGAAGTCCCTTTCTTTGTATGGAAGAGGCAATTGCTTGGAAAAGCTAGGGAAAGACATAGATACAGCCCAGAATCTGTTTGTGCTGCCCAGCACATTCCTTTGCTGGACCAAGCACCCTTCTGGTATGGGGACTGGTGACACATCTTCCTGAAAATCTCCCTCCCATCCATGATGCTGCCCTTGTTTGAGATAAACTTCTTCATCTGGAACTGGCTGAGCCCAAGGCACATGTGTCATCTGTCACTCCTACCACAGTCAAAGCACAAATAACTTCCCCAGGTGTTCATTCACTAGAAATTAAGATTTCTTCATCTCTGCTAATTGCAGGAGACTGCACAACAGAGCAGAGGGTGTGGGGAATTAGACACATCTTCCTGCACATCTCTGTCTCCCGTCCATGAGGCTGCTCTGAGTTTATCTCTGGTTTGAGATAAACTTCTTTATCTGAGAACAGGCTGAGCCCAGGGCAGGTGTGTCATCTGTCACTCCTGCCACAGTCAAAGCACAAATAATTCCCAAATTCATTAACAGAATTAGAAATTAAGATTTCTCAATCTCTGCTAATTGCAGGAGACTGCACAACAGAGCAGAAGGTGTGGGGATAACCCAGAGGACCCTTCTGGTGTGGGGGATTGGACACATCTTCCTGGACATCTCTGTCTCCCCTCCATGAGGCTGCTCTGGTTTGAGATAAACTTTATCCTTCACAGTAATACCAACAGCAACCACAGCAATAATCACACAGACTTGGAAGGATTGGAAAGGATAAATGACAGCTCTGGGCCAGGGCAGCACAGCACAGATGCTGCCATTCCAGGTTTCCAAGAGGAAAAGCTCTCAGCTCTATTTTCCAGCAGTGGGAATTTGTTGCACTGGGTGTGGATTCTGACCCTGTCCCTGCTGCTCCTGCATGACCTGGCTGGGCAGGGATCCCCCAGCTGTGATGAAGAGGAGGAGATGAAGGCAGCCAAGGTCTCAGACTGTTCATGGAACAGCGCAAAACCACACCTGGCTCACTCACCTGGCCCAGCCCTTGCTCCACGACACACCTGCACTGCCAGGTGTGCTGCACCACTGCACTTGGAAGGCATTCAAATAAATAAATAAATAGAATAAAGCTAAGGTGAGTAATACCAGGAACCAGAGAAGGTCTGACATCAGCTGGGGAAGGGTTGGCTTTATTCTTTGCTGGCTTAAGCAAAATGAGCCATTAGCAGTCATTGCTACTTCTGCTCATCCTGCTCACTTTTCTGAGTACCCTCAAAGCTACCTGAAGCACTTCAGGTATATCCCTTTATATTCCTCTCCTAATCTGGGCAGTTCCAAGTGATTCAGCCTCAAATGGCTCCCAAAGCTCACATATAAGTGCATTAAGAGCAATTAGTTCATTAATCTAGTCTCTGGTATCATGTTTCTCCATCACTTCATTTTAATAATTTGTGGTAATTGACAGAGCAGACTCCCCCCAGTTCTCATAGCTGGGTAATGCATAATTAGTCTAAATCACAGCAAAAAAAAACCTGTTTCACTGGGAAACACCTAATCCCCTTAGGCTCATGGTGTGTCTTCTGAGGTTCCACACATGAAAGAAGCTGCAGACTCAGTATCATTATCCACAAGTCACTGGGACTCCAGCAAACCCATGTAGGTTCAGCTCCGTATTGGAATATTATCAATATTGCTGGATGGGACGTGCATGAGCTTGTCTGGCCCTTGGTGCTGAAGCAAATAGTGGAAACTGTGGTGTTTCACCCCACAGACACTTTTGGCTGGCTGGGTGTGTGGTGTTTCACCCCACAGACACTTTGGGCTGTGGGTGTGTGGTGTTTCACCCCACAGACACTTTTGGCTGGCTGGGTGTGTGGTGTTTCACCCCACAGACACTTTTGGCTGTGGGATGTGTGGTGTTTCACCCCACAGACACTTTGGGCTGGCTGGGTGCTGCAGCTGGGCCCGTGGGGACAATTCCAGGCCTGCAGGAGCTCTGGTGGTGCTGGGATGGAGCTTCCCCCCATAACAGGGGCTGCTCCTCAGGTTTCCCTCTGTGGAGAAGCTTTAAGGTGATGGTGAAGGAAAGGAGTCGGTTCTGATGGAGGGTTTGGATCCAGAGCTTTATTCTGGCCCACAGGCCTCTGAATGCAGCAGCAGCTCCAACAGAACTCCCTGAGCCCGTGGTTGCTGCTCCTTTAACCCCGGGGAGAGGGGCAGGGAAGGGGCAGGGAGCCACCAAGCAGGGACAGGAGGGGAGGGACAAAGGGACAAAGGACACCTGGATGGCCCAATGCCCCCAGGGGTAGAGGGCATCCTTTGGATCTGCCAATTCTGGAATTCCAGGACTGACAGACAGTGCTGGGAGGGGGAAGGAGAGGTGCCTGACACATCTGGCAGGGAATTATCAGGGGAGGTTCTAGGTAAACCCTGAAATCACAACACAACAGCCCTGCATTCCTCCACCTGGAGGTGCCTCTGGTACCTGTGTTAGCACAGCCCCCAGTGCTCCTCTGCTGAGGGAGTGGAGGGCAAAGCACTGTCCCAGAGCATCCCACCCTGACAGACAGACAGACTGACTGACTGCAGCCCCTGGGAGAGAGAGGCACAGGGACACTCACTTGGTCTGGTGTTTGGAGCCCTTCAGGTGTGCATGGTACTGCTCTATGGAGTTCAGGGTGACGTTGCAGATGTTGCAGGTGTAGCTGCGTTTCAGGCCTGTGAGGAAAAATAAAAATTAATTCATTGTTAATTAATTAATTAAGGCTTGGCTCCACCTGTGCCACGTGGTGAGGCCCAGGGGAGCACCAGAGGGAAACACTCTGGGCTACAGACTGTTCAAAATGGCAGCTAGGAATAACAAGTAACTGAAAATGACTGAAGAAAGGGAGAGAAATAGGGGGAAAAAAAGCAGTAACCTGTGCTCCAAGCAAACTTCTAGTTAATTAGAAGCTACTTGGAGCCCACATTTCATTTCCATTTTCACAGACATTTCTCTTTACAGTGACCCCTCTGTTGACTTTTCCAGGCCAGGCTATCCAAGCATTAGAGAAACCTAAAGGATATTTTTAGAAAAAAGCCAGGTTCAAAGGCTCATCCCTCCTGAGAGTGTGCTGAATCTCTCCTGTACCCTCCTCAGGGCACCATCACTGTGCTCACACTTACAAAGCACTCCAGGCACCATTTATCCCTCTGCTTTTTGGTAGTGATCATAATTCAGAGCAATTCCCTGTTAGCACATCCAGCAGCCAGATCACTTAGGAGCTCTCTTCTCCCCAGAGGGATCCACTCTGATTTATCCACCACAGTGAACCAGCCAAGCACAGATTCTGCTCTCCCACAGCCTCTGGCTGAAGGTCAAGGCTGGCAGCCCCAAAAAGCCAAAGCAGGAGCTCTCTCACCTGCTGGGCTCTCTCCTGGCTGCAGAACAAGGGCTCTGCTTGAAAACACTGGAGATTCCTAGCAGGGATTGCTGTGCTCCTCAGCAACACTCCTAATGTTTCTTGTAATAGTCTCTTCTGGCTTTCTACAGTATTATTTCTTTGCCAAAATTGTTAGAACGACCCATTCAGAACAAATAAAGCGTGGCATTGTCAAATTCCATCAGTCCATGCTCACCATAATTAACTGCACAGGTAATAAACACACTGACTCCTCCCCAGCTGGACCTGCCTTTTTTGGATCTTAAAAATTCCCTTGTCTTGTTCTGCACTCTAGGCACAGCTACACCAACAGCCCCATTTTTCTCATAATATCTCCCACCCAGGAATTTGGCACAACTTGAAAATCATCTTTAAATAATATTCCAAAATCATTCAGATGAGTGCTTGAAAACAACAAGCCAGCAACTGCAGAGGTATTTAAGTAGTTTCTGTATTTCTGTGTCACGACGTGGCACAGAACAAAAAAAATCGATTTGCAAATGTGCATATGGATTTTCTCCTCACTGAATTTATTCTTGATGAAGAAGTGATGATTTTACAGTCACGCCCTTTGTCCTGTTGGCAGCTCCTGTTTTCCTTTATTCAACCAACAGGCATCAGAAGCCACATGAATCTCTCAGAAGGAATGGGAAGGCCGCAATGGGAAGGGCAGGAATGGTGTCAGCACATTGCAGCAGCCTCAGAACTTGGAACCCACCAGGATCTCCACATCAGGAGTGGGACTGGAGAACTAAGAAACAGGTAATTCTTTAATTTAAGGTAATAAGGTTCTGCTGCTCAGCCAATTTAGCAGCACGTTAAGAGCAGCCTCAGTGAATGTTAATTACTGGTGTAGGTGGAAACGCCTTCAGCAAAGCAGCTCCTAAGTGGGGATGATGATTTTCTCCCTCAGCATGTCAAGGCTACTCACAGAGATGAACCAGGGGGAACCCTGCTCCCCCTCCCTGTGGAATCTGTGCTGGTCCCTGCTCTTCCCACAGGCTGGAAGATGCAGCCCCAAACTGGGCAGATCCCATGAACTGGGATGGAGATGGAGATGGAGGAGGAAACCAGCCTGAAATGAACAGCAGGATGAGACCACGGGCAACAATCACTTCCAGGATTTAAAAATTACCACAGTCTGAGCTCACTGGAGCTCATCAAAGCTGCTGTTGGCTGAAACTGGTTTTATAAACTCCCCAAGCAGTGCTGAGCTCAGCCCTGCAGGCCATGAGATGTCCCAGCCTGACCAGTCCACACTGGGAGCTCTGGGCTCTGCCTGTGTTCACATCCCCTCCTGCATCCTCCAGACACATCAGCACTGCCTCCCCTGCAGCGTGACATGCATTCATGTAAAATTGAATGTCCTCCTATCCCCATTAAATAAAATATTAACAAGTCGAGTTATTAATGTCGTCCTGCATGAAATGAATTAAAACCCATTCCAGGGGAGTTCTTGTTAAGCAGCTTCTGACTAACCACAAGTGACAGCACAGAATGAGAGGTATTTATAAGGCATACAAAGAAATTATGAGCTGGGATGAAAAAGGCAACACAGCTCATTGCCTGATGCTGGTGCATCTGCAGCACCACCAATTCACCTGAGAACACAAAGGCTCCAAGTGACATCATCTCTGTGCCCTTGTCCATCTGTCCTGCAGAGGCTGCTGTGCTTTATTTTAGGGATTCAGAGCACCTGTTGCAGGGTTTTTTAGGGATTCAGATTTATTTCAGGGATTCAGAGCACCTGTTGCAGGGTTTTTAGGGATTCAGATTTATTTTAGGGATTCAGAGCACCTGTTGCAGGGTTTGGGTGGCCCCAAAACCTTCCAAACCAGTTGCCACTGCAGAGCCCACCTGCCTGGGAGAGGGAACAGGAGAGCTGGGCCATGGGGGACACCAGCCATGGTGAGATGTGAATTGATGGAGGAAATTTGACATTCCTCCTGTGCCAGGCTAGGGAGGGTGAGAGCTGTCAGATGAAGCCCAGGGCTGCTTCCACCTGAGCCATGGCCACTTTGAGCTGTGGAATCTGGGGCTTGGTACCCACCAGGTTTTGTCTTCCTATGACAAAAGGTGCAGCTGTGCAGGAAGAAAACTCCCAATTCCTTCCTCTTTCAGGGGTTCCAGGTCAGCCACACAGCTGGGTGGGTCCCAAAGCAGCTGTGCCACAGCTGGAAAGCCCCACAGAACTGCTCTGAGGGTGAGCTGGACCCTGCATCCCACCCAGCCAGGGAAAAGGGATCTGTGTGCCCTGTGCTGCAGCTTTAACTCAACACAGACTGCAGAAACAATGCTCATTTCTCCTCTTTTTTCCCCCCTCTCCTCATTCTTATTTCTGAGAAGAAAATAGGACTTCAAAATTGCAGGATGAGCACTTGGTGACAAGAATCAATGTTTTTGTTTCCTATAAATATCAATTGTCCAAAAATATATCTCTATTCTTATTTCTCTAAATATACACTCATGTTTATCAATAAATATTTTATTACAGCCATTATCAAAACATCAAAGGCTGCTGAAATGTTGTACTTCAACTGACACTGCCTATTCCAGGCTCACACAATGCATCAAATGTTCATCTCCCACACTAGTCAAAATAGAATTAATATTTAAATTGCGATGGGAGAAGCCACCGGGGATGCAGAGGAAGGAGATGACTTTGCAATCCAGGGAAAACTGAGGCAGCAAAGACAGTGTGGAGCAGGGAGAGTACGGGGATGGTGTCCCCAGCACATGTCCTGCTGCCACTGCTGCCCTGCAGGCAGAAATGATGTCACCTGGCCAGGTGAGGCTGGGTATCATGGTGTGGTGGCCACTGCAGAGGCTGCTTTGCACACCTGTCAACATCTGCTCTGATCTTGCAGCTAAATGCAAGGGAGGGAGGGTCTCCAATTTCAACTCTCCCAGGAGCTAAATGAATAAAACACTTCCCAATTGATTTATTTACACCTAATGACATTCCTCAGCCACTCCTGAGCTTGGCACAGCTCAAAGTACTGAGCACTTCCACGTTATTGTCCCTCCCAGGTTTTATTCCCACATATTTCCAGCAGCGGGCAGTGACTCAGCCACCATGAATCATTGATGGCACTGTGAGTCACACTAGGTAGCACAGGAGGATCAAGATAACCATTACAGGGTTTATGGGAGACCAAGAAATGCACAATATACTGTACAGTCATTAGCACCTAAAGAAAAATTATTTCATTTAGCAAGGAGGAAGACCCAGGTGCATCAAACTGTTATTGCAAAGCCTCACTGGCAAACCAAAGCTCTTGCACATAGCTCTGAATCAACCTTGTCCTTTTTCCTCAGCTGCCTGAGTCAGTCCTTGTGTGCACATAGGATTGTGACCCTGTGCCTACAGCCCAGAGCAAGCAGGCACTTGTAGCAGACATCGTTTATGGAAAATCCTTTCCTTAGGATTTTTCCTCCTGAGAAGCTGGGAGGCCTCAGGAACAAAATGTAAGCAATGATTATCTGCTGCTGTGGAATGCAACAGGTGCATCTGTGATTGGTCTCATGTGGTTGTTTCTAATTAATGGCCAATCACAGCCCAGCTGGCTCAGACACAGAGCCCAAGCCACAAACCTTCATTACCATTTTTTTCTATTCTTAGCTAGCCTTCTGATGAAATCCTTTCTTCTATTCTTTTAGTATAGTTTTAATATATATGATAAAATAATAAATCAAGCCTTCTGAAACATGGAGTCAGATCCTCATCTCTCCCCAGTCCAAGAACCCCTGTGCACACCATCACAGGTACTTGTCAGAATTCATTCCTGGACTGAATCAAACTGCACCTCTCCATCACCAGCTCCTCACCTCGCAGCTCCCCCAGGTCCAGGGTCTTCCCCAGCTGCTCCAGGAGGTCGGCCCTGGCCGCGTTCTTCTTGTGCTTTTTGCCC
Organism: Zonotrichia leucophrys gambelii; assembly: GCF_028769735.1. Classification (NCBI taxonomy): domain Eukaryota; kingdom Metazoa; phylum Chordata; class Aves; order Passeriformes; family Passerellidae; genus Zonotrichia; species Zonotrichia leucophrys. The sequence continues at coordinate 2,196,625 of NC_088191.1, read as the reverse complement.
TCGTAGTGCTGCTGTGCCATCAGGGGGTTGTTGAACCAGGCTGTGCAGAGCTGGCAGTACCTGTCCGAGTCCCGGCGCTGCGGCGGCGGCGGCACGGCCGCGGTGCTCTCCGTGTGCGCCGGCTTCAGGGGACCCAGAGCAGCCTCTGCAACACGCAAAGGGGACACGTCAGTGTAGCCTTCATATTCTCTGAAAAATCTTTTCCTTAGGATTTTTCCTCCTGAGAAGCTGGGAGGCCTCAGGAACAAAATTGTAAACAATGGTTATCTGCTGCTGTGGAATGCAACAGGTGCATCTGTGATTGGTCTCATGTGATTGTTTCTAATTAATGGCCAATCTCCGTCAAGCTGTCCGGACTGTCTCGTCAGTCACAAGCCTTTTTTATTCATTATTTTCCTATTCTTAGCTAGCCTTCTGATTAAATCCTGTCTTCTATTCTTTTAGTATAATTTTAATATAATATATATCATAAAATAATAAATCAAGCCTTCTGAAACACGGAGTCAGATCCTTGTCTCTTCCCTCATCCTAAGACCCCTGTGAGCACCATCACACGTCAGCTCTGCTGGGCTCCGGAGGAGCGCCAGAGCCTGAGGCAGATCCCACAGCAGACACAGGGAATAGTTAGCTGCCGTTACAGGGTCCCTGTGGATATTTTGGATGGTGCTGTGTCCCAGATTGCAAGGCAAGATGTATTTATCACCATCTGTATGTCTTTTGTCAAATGGGAAGTTTTCCTTATCTCTTCCACATCCACTCCTCCCTCAGGGGAGACATCTGCTGATAAGAGGCCGCTGAATGCCACTGCATGGCTGATAAGAACTACAGCATCCCATTGGGAGATGTGAGCCCAGAGGGAGGAGCCAAGCATTCCTACCTGGATATAATCTGGAGATCCAGGAGCACCAGCCAAGCATTCCTGGCTGGATATAATCTGGAGATTCTGGAACACCAGCCAAGCATTCCTGCTGGATATAATCTGGAGATTCTGGAACACCAGCACGGCTTCTCCACTGGATTTCCCAGAGGAACAGGAGCTGCCTCTTCTTCCACTGGACAGTCAGAGGAAGACTGCAACTTTCTACAGGATCCCTACTCCAGGAGGGCTGCAGCCACAATTCCAATGGGTCTGCCACCAACACCCTGACCCACAGGATGTCAGGTTGTGTTCTGACTCTGTCAGTGTTGGTTTAGTTTACTGCATTGTTTATTTTATCCTTTTCTTCCCTAAAGAACTGTTTTTCCCCGCTCCCATAATTTTTGTTGCCTGAGAGCCCATTAATTTAAAGTTTATAGCAATTTGGAGGGGGAGTGGGTTCATTTTCTCCATTTCAGGGGAGGCTCCTGCCTTCCTTAGCAGGCACCTGTCTTTCCAGACCAAGACATGCTGCTTGGAAAGCTACCATTTCTCATTAAAACAAGCATCATGAAAGGACAGCCCAGGACTGTTCCTCAGCTTTCTGCATTTCACTAACTGGGAAGGAGGATGCTCTCAGTGCAATTACACGTCTTATCACTGTTCTGACTAAATTTGCTAAACTTATCCTGCTTCAATTGCTACTCCCAGGAAAAATCATCAGTGGAGAATAAATACACCATGCAGAGCCATCTCCTTCTCAGGATAGAGAGACATATTTATCATTATCTCAGGATTCTTATTTTTCAATTTACTTGGTCTCAGAAAGAATGGGAAAGCCACAGTCATTGCAAACTGTCACAGATGAAAAAAAAAATTACAGTCAGTCCCATCCTTCACATTGTGAACTGTCAGGCACCAGCAACACACAACCTTAATTTAATTCTATTTTCCTTCAGATTCATCAAAAGCCCATCCAGGGACACAAATATGACCCCCAAATCATGCCAAAGAAAAGTGAGTGATTAGTCTTTATATAATGGAATGCACTTTATTCAACAGAGTTTCCCAAGTTTGTACAATACAAGTCACAAACCCATGGAAAAAAAGAGTTTGAAGTAAAATAAAGTTCAGGTAACACTGGGACACAAAAATATACAATGACTAGCACTTAATTATCACACTTCATTCAAAAATTCCCTTTTATGTGGCTTTCCTTTTCCTTTCTTTTCCAGATGAAATGTCTGCTCTTTAAATAATTAACAACCTGCTCTCTCCATGGTACTGCAATAGGCACATTTGGAGGTGTGTGGTGGCTGTCTTTGATCAGGAGATGATCCAGCTGAGCCCAGATGAGCACACAGGGCAGCAAATGCCAAACCCACCTCAGTGCCTGACACCAGGAACAGCAACTCAGGGATATATTTAGACATATAATTATGCCTGGAGCCCACTGTGATTGACTCCTTGCCTTGGGAAAGTTAATATTGTTATAAATCTTCTGCTGACCTGCTCAGTAAGGGACACCTCCAAGGAAATTCTATCTTACATATAACATTACTTACAACCTTATCAATTTCCAGGGGTTTATAACCTTCTATTGTTTTTGATGATGACTGCCAAGGTATCAGAGTTCCAGCAGTGATGACGCTGCCTCTCAAGAGCTGCTCCAGGCAGGGTCTGGCTGGATTTTGCTCCTAAAAAAAAGTCTTTTCTATGGTTCCAGCAGGGAGAGACACAGCCCAGCCCCTCCAAGGTGCATGCAGAAGAACTGCCAGGGTGAGCAAAGAGCAAAGCCAGCGGGCAGCACAGTCATTAGGAAGCAAATTGGGGAATTGCAGTATCTCCAGGTCAAACTGGGGTTACACAGACTTTGCACCTGCTTGACTCATGAGAAGCAAGCACAGCTGGCTTCTTGCAGATGTGTTCCTGATGTTCCTGCAGGAAGGGGTCCATGTCCAGAGCCCAGTGATGCCACAGGGACTTGGAACAGCCCTGGTGAGTCCAGGGAGCCAGACTGAGTTGCAGAGAAGTTTGGAGCATTATAAACAACCAGCAATTTCAGCAGCCCAGGAGCTCTGCAGCACTTCTGACTTGCTGTTCCACAAGCCCCAGGCTATAGAGTTAAATCTATCCAATCTTTTGGCCAGCTCTCTCCTTGTTTCTATGCACACTGCTGCCCGAGGGGGACCAGGCAGGCTGAAGCTCAGGGAGCTGGTGATGTCCACAGGAGTTAGAGTTCCTGCTCACTAAGGAAACCTGACAGGAGCATCTCTGCTCTCAGCCCCTGGCTGTGCCTCTGAGCCCCTCTCCATGAGGCTGGTGGGTTGTACTCCCCCAAATTCCATGCAGGAGTTTGGCATTCCTGCTGCAGGGGATGGCACCAGAGCCACCCATGTCCACCCCAGCCCTCATCCACAGCTGGCTCCCATGGGATCCTGGGCTACAGCTCCACAGCAGAGTCCCTGCATCACATGGGGGCTGCCATGGGCAAGGATTTCCTCTTAGCACTCACAAAATGCCAAAATATTTTCTTTGAATTCACATTCCTCAGGTCCCACTGACAACCCCCACCAGTCCTAAGGTGTGCTGAGCCCAGCCTGGCAATTAATGAAAGCATCCCAAGCCTACCAAATTCTCCCAGAGAAACAGATGAAAGTTGACTTCTCCACAAATGTGAATTTATCATTTTGATATGCACTACATAACTGCTGCAGAACAGCAAATGCCATCATTCCCTGAGCAGCGACATGAAAATTAATAATAAACACTCACGAAACGTCAAAAGTTAAAAATGTTTCTCTATCTAAAACACAAACATAAAAGCTGCGAGTTTGACTATTTCAAGTATTTCAAAATGCTAAATAGCTCATGACAGTCTGCCTTACGTTCCCTTTCGCTGTGGGAGGGAAGTGAGAAAGTCTTACTTTGCTGCAAGAGGCAAAATACAAAGTTAGAAACATTTTAGCACTCCGGCAATGAACTAATGTTTGACTTCTTTCTCACATCCAAAGCTTTTTATTCCAAGCTGGATTTAAATGGCACCCAACTTCTTCCATTGGCACACTCCAGAAACTCAGCTTGAGGACAAGAAACTAAGTGAGCCACAACAAGGAGGCACTGGGAAACTCACTTTTTTTCCAGAAGAAATCCCAGAAATCCAGGACTAAAACTTCAGCCACTGCTGGAGATCCTAGCACCAAAACAAAAAGCCATTTGCTCAGTCCCTTTTGATGTCCCAAAGTCTTTACTCTCTGTAATTGATGAAAAGTTGCAAAGCTTTGGAATGGAGAAGAGTTTCCTTTTATCTCCACATCTGACTCTTTTTAATATCTTCCCTGTCATTCAAGTTTTCCTCTCAAAATGGCCTTGATTTAAAGCCTATTGAAAACAATGGAATTCCACTTAAAATGCGTGCCTATGCCTTGATTATCACAATGTGACTTTCCAAGAGACAGCTAAAAAGAACAAACAGGGGCACCACCACTTTCCTGGAATGATGCCTGCAGGTCCTCACACTTGGATGATGAAGACAGCAGGTCTTCCCCACAATCCTTTGGTTTATAACTCGTGGTGATGATGGGATGTAAACTGACAGGGGATGCTGGAAATGACTGGAGAAATTCATCTGCAACAGTGCTGACATGAAGCCTCTGAGGGCTGCAGCCTTGTAGAGCAGAGAACAGGAAAGATCACAACTATTTCTCAGTCATGATGAGACATGGTGTTTGTGAGAAACCCAACTGTTGGGCCACTTCTTCTCCTGAAAGCACCAGCAGAGAACAGGACATCTGTGCTCCATCTGGATGGTAACTGTGAAGGAGAACGTGGATCTCCCTAAGGGGTCTAAGAATAGATGTGATTTTCTTTGGGACTGATGAGACAGAAACCCCAGAATATCCAGCAGCAGAATCTCCTCCCCAGGAGCATCCAGCACGCTCAGGGCTGTGCTTGGCTGGCTCTCATGAGCAGGGGAGTCTCTGCTCTGAGAGACTTAATGCTCCCTAGCGCCAGCCACAGAGGACTGGGACAAAAACCCAGTGAAAATTGCTGGGTAGGAAGCCCAGAAAAATGCTGTGTCCAAAGGGCATTCTGCTGAGAACTCCTGGAGAGCAAGGAGGTGCTTATTAATGTATTCCTGAGCTCAGCTTCATCTTCCAGATCAAGTGTCTGTAAGAGCTGATGAGTCCTTGAGCTGCTCCTTCCCAGTGATTAGGATGGCTGAAGAGCCCATTACCCCAGAGCAGGCAGCACGGCTCACTTAGAGCCTTGTGAGGCTGATCCAGATGATTAAAAAGTGAGACAAAAGCCACAATGCAAGGCTGCAGCTCTCAGCAAGCCCTGCCTTGGCCAGGCCCCGCGCTGAAGGGTGAATCCAAATAGTCAGTGTAACACAGGATCAGCACTGCTGCGAACATCAGCTCACCTGGAGCTCACTGGGGGTGCCAGGGCTTGTGGCAGGTCCTGTGGTGCCAGAGGAGGAGCTGCTGGCAGGCTGAACCTGAGGGATGGGGATCCAGCAAGCCCTGATGTGAGGGTGGTCACAGGGGTCTTAAAATGAGGGAAGAGACGTAGATCTGACTCCGTATTTCAGAAGGCTTGATTTATTATTTTATGATATATATTACGTTAAAACTATACTAAAAATAGAAGAAAAGGTTTAATCTCAGAAGGCTAGCTACGAAGAGAATAGAAAGGAATGATAACAAAGGCAGCTGTCCCAGACTCTCTGTCTGAGCCAGCTGGGCTGTGATTGGCCATTAATTAGAAACAACCACATGAGACCAATCACAGATGCACCTGTTGCATTCCACAGCAGCAGATAACCATTGTTTACACTTTGTTCCTGAGGTCTCTCAGCTTCTCAGGAGGAAAAAATCCTAAGGAAAGGATTTTTCATGAGAAGATGTCTGTGACACACAAACACCAAGCTTGAGTCCATGCCAGCTGTGTGCCAGCTGTGTGCCAGCTGCAGGAGCCCCACATGAGCCAGGTGGGGATGACCATGACAGCTCAGTGAGAGCCTTCCTCCTGGCTACCATGGCTTTACCTTCTCCTCCACAAGACACACTGGTGCCCCAGCATGGTTTAACCCACCAAACCACCACCTAACACAATTCCCCCCATTCCCTCAGGCAAAGGGGCCAGCAGCTCCCAAGCCCACCCTTGGAAGGCAAGCCCTTGCCTTTCCAAGTCCCTGGCAAAGGACAAATCACACTCTCTGTATCAGCATCTACAGTCTGTGAAGTTAAAAAGGCAACAAAACCACACACAGAGAGTGTCAACCCTTGTTATCTAATCACATCTACAGCACACACAGCTCCATTTGTATTTTGTGCTGAGGGAAGTGCCACTGGCAGCAATTCTGGGTCACATCTGTCTGCAGGACCTCAGCCCAGCAATCCTTCCTGGAGAAAGGTGAGTGATTTGTTCAAGCATTTTCTGCTTCCACAACCGCAGAGGAATTTTTTTTTCACAGATTATTAGTGGTTTTCAAGGACTTTATGGTTAAGCAAACAATAAGATGGTTAAATTGTCCAATTTCAACATTTGACTTTTTAAATGTGAAAGTTAATAGGCTGCATTACTAGAATCACTGTGGAGGAAAGCACAAAACCCATCTGGGCAAAAATCAAGAGACAATCAATCCAAGGGTTTTTAAAGGGTTTTTAAAGCCTGGCTTTCCCTCTGTGGTAAGAGCTGATGATGCTCTGTACTGTACAGCAACACCAAAGGTTTATTAAACATATTAGCTGGGCTGATAATTAAACTGCTGATAATTAAAGCCAGGCTTGGCTATCTGCACCCAGTGGAGACATTGTCCTCCACTGAGAAAACACTTTGGAAGTGTGGAGCTGGAGATAGGGCTCTGGCACCAGGGCCAGTCCCAGCTGATAAAGCCCTAATCTACATAAACAAAGCAGACAGTAATGAGCATCAGGAGTTTGTAAAGGTTGTTATGACAGCAACACAAATGAATAGCTGCTTCTGCCAGCTCAGCTTTCCACCTTGTTCCCATTTTCTGCCTGCACACACCCAGCCAGCCCCTTGGCCAACCCCCCATACCCTCTGCACCAGCCCCTCTGCACCTACCTGTGGCCTTCAGTGCTGGTTGTTCCCCTAGCAACAGTTTTAACCTTTTGGCATGGATTTTCCCTTGGTAATGCGATTCTGCCACCACTGCTGAGGTAAAGGACATGTTACATAGCGTGCAGCATTTGTTCTTATCCACTGAGTCACCATCACTGCCCTGCGTGGAGACAAAAACACAGACAAAACAAAGAGGTGTGTGAGCACAGCCACAGAGAGAGGAGAGGAAGAGGAGTAGGAATCGAGGTTGGCATGCCAAGGGGTTTCCCTTCCTCATCTCTCCCAGCCTTGCTTGTGCTTCATCCCAGCTGTGTCCAGCTTGGGGACACCTCCAGCTGCCCAACACCTCCACTCTGGTGTGCACTGTGAGCTCAGCCTGTCCCTGTGTCCTTCATCCTGCTCCTATGTCCCTCAGCCTGTCTCTGTGTCCCTCACCCTGTCCTTGTGTCCTTCAGCCCATCCCTCAGTCTATCCCTGTGTCCCACAGCACGTCCCTGTCTCCATCAGCCTGTCCCCGTGTCCTTCAGCCTGTCCTTCAGCCCATCCCCATGTCCCTCACCCTGTCCCCATGTCCCTCACCCTGTCCCCGTGTCCCTCACCCTGTCCCGCAGCCTGTCCCCGTGTCCCTCAGCCTGTCCCTCACCCTGTCCCCCTGTTCCACATGGCCCTGGAGCTCCTGGCACACCCCAAGCCTCCCTTCCCTCATCCTCTGCTCCTCCTCTCTCTGAGGGAGTCACACAGACCCAGAGCTTCCCCTGCCATCCAACATTGGTGCTTCCTCCTGATGCACTTTTTGAAGAGACCCCAAAACATCTGGGGGGACACATCTGGAGGGCACAACCCTCTCTGCAGGTGGGAGAAATAAATGAACTGTCTGAAAGCTCTCAGGTCCCTCCAGCAGGATCCAATACCAGCCTTGGGTGAACCCAACACAGAGTGGACACCTGACCCACCACTGAAGGTCATTTTTCGCCCCCAAAAAATCCAGTTTTAGAAAAATGAGTGATTTTCATCACTTTTTTGTTGTTGATAACTGTAAATCAAACCTTAGGGAGGAATCTCAAGAGGTGTTTAGTACTGTTCTGAGTGTAATTTGCACTTCTTTTAAATAGCTTTCTCTCAAGATATTTTATGCCTTCAAAGGGAAATCACTTGAAAGTTAAGAGCAGAGTAGAAAATTTCCAGTATCTATTGATCATCAGTGGCAACACATAAAGAGCCTCCAACAGAGCTCGTTTGAAAAGCTGATACACTTCAGTGTTAATGCACCAGGGTCTCTTCCTCTGCCAGGGCTGCTCTTCAGTGACACTTTTTCCTTTTCAACCTACTTTCTCAGCTAGACTGCAATTAAAAATAAAAAATTAAAGCCCCCTCAAAGAGCCTTCCAATACCTCAGGGTCCCATTTACACTGACCCACAGCTGGCTGTGCAGCTCACCTGGGTTCACCCAAGTTTCTGGGCCAGCACCTCCATGTGTGGCAGCCACCAGCAGGACAGGGGTGTCCCCAAAACATGACAGACCTCTATGATGCAGAGGTTTTATTTTTAGAGCAGTTTTATACACCAACACGAGATATTTGGGCTCTGTTAAGAATTTCCCCAGGTCTGGATCATCCCTCAGCAGCATCACTTCCCTTCCCTCCTCCACCACCCAAAGCCCTGCACAGAGCCAGAGGTGCTGCAGCCCTGAAGGGTAATTATGCCTTCTCATTTGTCAGGGGCTGTTTTACCTGAAACCCAAGAGGGCAGGGGGAAGCTGATCCAGGTGTCTTTTGTCACCTGCTGAATGACACGGTGACAAAAGACACCCAGGGCTGTGCAGGTGCTGCAAGCACAGGGCTCAGCTGGGCCACAGGGCTCTACAAGGGGCAGCTGGCTGCTCCCTGGGGGTGTTCTGACCCACAGTCTCCACTCTTGTGGCATTCACATTCTCTGAAAAATCCCTTTGTCCAGGATTTTCCTGCTGGGAAGCTGAGAAGCCGCAGAGAAAAAGGAAAACAATAATTATCTGATTTGCTTCTCCTCTGTTTTGCTGCTTTGGAATGTGTTTGGAAATTGTTTACCACAGGTGATTGTTTTATTGGATTCTGGTTGTTTTTACTTTGGCCAATAAGTGCCAAGCTGTGTTGGGACTTTGGAAAGAGTCACAAATTTTCATCACTATCTTTTTAGCATTGTCTAAGTATCTATTCTGTATTCTTTAGTTTAGTATTCTTCAATATAATATAGTATCATAAAATAATAAATTAGCCTTCTGAGAACATGGAGTCAGATTCATCATTCCTCCTGCCATGGGGGTCCCTGCAAATACAAAACACTCCCAGGAATGAAAGAGTGACCAGGCACTGACAGCTCTGGTCTGTAAATCCACCAGCAGCTCCTTAACCCCCTGCTGCCAAGGGATATTTCTACATTCTGCTTCTGCAGCTTCCTCCAGCCCATCCCACCTCACAAACCTTCACTGCAAGGCAGCACAGAAGCCACTGGCTTCATACAAACTGAAACACAACAGAACACAGCACTGGATTTACATCTGTCTCCCAGCACTGACATCCCCACTCCTCCCCTGCTCCAGCCTCATTTATTAGGCTGCTTTTTGTGATATTAGAAACTTCAGTCTCATATATCCAACAGAATTAACCTCAGTTATTTGGCTGCCTGTTAACAAGGCATAATCCTCACACAGGCCATTCCTTAAGCAATCCACAGGAAAAGTAAGGATTTTCATTCCACAGATACAAATCTGCTGTCTTCATTTCCCAAGTTTTACTAAGAAGAAAAGATTATACAAACCCTAGAACAGAGCAGCATAAACCACAGCATTAAAGTGCTGCAAAGTAACTTTGAAATTTGAATTAATTTTTGGTGCTGCTGTAAAGAGCTGCTTTCTGTGCTGCTCCATAGGAAATTCAGGTCATTTCTGTTCTGGAGCCTGTTTTTGTCATGGTACCAGCAAAAAGCAAGTACCAGCTCATGGAAGGTGAAGACATGAGGGTTTTCCCCTCCTGCACACCAAATCAAACCAATGATGAAGAGCACAATAATTGAATAATCCGTGGGAAGACCACTTGTATAAGGCTTCTACTTCAGGGGTGTTTTGGAAATACAGGTTTTTTGCAATCCTCAAACAGCAGCCAACCCCTCCCTTGGCCTCACAGAAAGGTCAGGAAGCAAATTCTGTTTCCAATCCCATTGCACTGAGTACCCACAGCTGCTCACAGTATCCTCACCCTCCTGCTGCCACCTGGCAGAAGGACAAGGTGTTAGTTCTGTGGTCAGCAGAACACAAACCCAATGGCACCCAGCCATGGAACAGTTTTGATGAAAACAAAAAGGCTAATATTCCCTTTTCAGCTGCAGCTGCTTCTACAGAAATTTAATTGGTTTTCATGGGTTGTTTCTAATGCTCATTAAAGTCTCTGTGCCATGGCCTGAGTGACACTGCTAGGATTAGGCACTGCACTGCTTGTGCACGTGGTAGGGATGCAATTGTGCAGCATTAGAGACATGCTAAATAGTTCTGCTCTCTCCAAATGCAAAGGCTTGTATAATATCTGATCAGCAACAGGCCTACTCTGAGCTGGAAATGTTGGCAGATTTTCCCTGCTATATTTTTACAACACAAATAATTTTAGCATTTAGGTCTGGCCTAGCCTGGCATTCACCTAGAACATGAGGACACGTTAATCCACCCCCACTAGGGCTGCCCTTGGGAAAAGCATCAGCAAACACAGAATTACATTCCTTCTCCACGTTGTCTTTCACAAAAACAGTGGGAAATAGTTCAAATTTGACTTATTTGAGGTTTGATTGGTTCTCTGTCCTCCACATCCCATGAGGTGCACATGCAGAACGTGGCTCCTTGTAATGAAACCCCTTAGAGGACCCTGTTCCCCATCTCCATGTACCTGTCCATTGTAATGCCCACACTGTTATTAATGACAGTAAAAAGAATATATTTAAAAATCTATTTCTATATATATATTTTAAATATACATAAATATATAAATATAAATATTTTAAAATATATAAATATATTAAAATATAAATTATTATATTTATATAAAATTTTAAACTATATAAATATATAGAAATATATACAAATATATAAATATCTTTTTATAATATATTTTAATATTTATATATTATACAAAATAAAATATTTTATTTTGTTAATAAAATCACTGCAAGGTCCTGCTGTGGAGGGACACATTGCATCTGCAATTGGCCTGTGTGCAACAGAAAAGTTCACTGTGTTTCAATTTTCTGTGTGCAACTGAAAAGTTCACTAGGGTTCAATTACTACGTAAATGAGCTTTCAGATTCCTTGGGCAAAACTTGCATGCTTCTCCCTTTAATTACAAGATATCACACTGAATATCAACAGCTTTCAGCCCCAGTCACACTGAACTGGTTTGGGAACCTCACTGCAGCAGAACGTGGGAAGGAGCCAAATGAATAATTCCCCATGAAGCCATCTCTTAAAAATTCAGCCTCCTCCTATCTACTGCCTGACAAATGGCTGTGAGCTGGTCCAATTCCTCACCTCCCTTTGTTTATTGGAACACAGCAGAGGAAGCCAATGGCCAATCTTTAAACTTGCAGACTGAGAGCAGAGGTGAGTGAGGAGCCTTTGGATAAAGCACAACAACCTGGAGGCATTGCCCCTATCACCTGCCCCAGCTGCTCACCAGCACACAGCCTGGTCTGGAAGAATTGGAAGAAATGGAGCAAGCCCTGAGTATTTGCTATCAGCACATTTTTTTCCTATGAAAGAACATTCAAATAACTAAAAACACAATTACTGCTGCTGAGGCGCGTAATAATTCTTGTGCAGTTTATTGAAAATTATTTCCAGTTACTTTGCATTTCAGCTAATCTAAATGTTACCTCTGGGCACCTGATCAGCTGTGGCTGTAAGAGAGAATGTTGTAGGCCAGAGTCAATGATGCACAAAGCAGCTGAATAAACAGGGCTGGGGTTGTACCCACATTTTCTGAGCGCAGCTTTTTGGCCGGGCAGCCTCCATCCACGGGGTGAAGCATGTAGTACAGGCGGACTTTGCTGGCATGCTTCCGACTCTGGAACGCAAAAAAAACCAAAAATGAAGTTACCAGGAGCAAGAGGCTCTGCTGCTGTGCTCACTACACCAACCCACAGTCAGATTTCACATCCGCCTGACACACATATCCACCACTGGGGAGAAAGGCAGAGGGATCCAGGTGAGGAGCATTTGCACTTCTCTGAATTTTCACAGAGCTCTGCACCCAGCTGGAATGAGCTGTGGGATGAAACCTGCCATTAGGAGAAGAAATAGCCCACCCTGGCCCCTCTCCAAGTCACTGACTGCCAGGGAAGGACAGCATTTGTTACCAGACCATTTCCATAGGGGGGCAGATTAAAAGGTGGGGGTTACTGAGCTTCAGCCAGCGACACAGCAGCATCCTGTGGTGTCAGAGACACATTTTATGAAAAATCCTTTCATTAGGATTTTTTCTCCTGAGAAGCCTCAGAGGAAAAGAAAAACAGTAATTATCTGCTGCTGTGGAATGCAACAGGTGCATCTTTGATTGGTCTCATGTGGTTGTTTTTAATTAATGGCCAATCACAGTCCAGCTGTCTCAGACTCTCTGGTCAGTCACAAGATTTTATTATCATTCTTTCCCTTCCTTGCTAGTCTTCTGATGAAATCCTTTCTTCTATTCTTTTAGTATAGTTTTAATAATAATTTTCTTTTAATATAATATATATCATAAAATAATAAATCAGCCTTCTGAAACATGGAGTCAAGATTCTCATCTCTTCCCTCAACTAGGGACACCACCACAGGCACACACACAGACCAAACCCACAACGCCTACACTTCTAGAGTAATAAAACATTAAAAGGGCAAAAAAATCTCCTGTGAGGGAGACATGAGCAGGTTTCACAGCTGGAGCTCATGGGCAGGTGAGGGTCAGAACAGACAGGAGCTCCCCTGGTGACCCCAGCAGCAGCAGCCAAAGCAAATCCTCCCGACTGGCAAGACTTAAAGGAAGATTTTAAAGCTTCTACAGCAGGAGCACAGACATAAAAACCTTCAAAAGCCTGACTTACATCAGGTCTTGTCTTCCAGCAGATGCAGGGGGGAAAAGCCTGCAGCCACAAAATAACTGCACCCAGCATATGGGCAGCAGACACATGGGGAGCTGTTACCATGCAAATGTTTCCTTTGAATCACCCTCTCCTACTGCCCCAGAGAACAACAGCACCGTAATGTTATAATTCCACATCACAGAGCTGCAATTTGAAAATATTAAATTACCATTAGCATGTTCTGGAACATTCTTTTTCCTGTGGTATAAACTTGGAGCTAAATTTGCAGGGAGCTATATTTGTATTCGCATGCAGAAATGTGACTGTGCAATAATTTTTTCCACAGAGCAAATCAGTCAAGACAAATAATGTCAAATATCTGTCCCCAGCTTGTCTTCCTGCTGCATTTAGCAAAAGTGACCTTCCATGGTCAGAGCTAAGTGCAGGAAACCCCAAAGCTCCAGCTATTAAATGAGCAGCCCAGACAGCGACTGCGTAATTAGAAAACGACAAAATAAAATGACAAATAAGGTTTGAAATGCACAGGACAGAGGTGCAACGCCACTCCTGAAGCGATGCTCAGCCCTGCAGCACACAGGGCCAGTCAAACACAGTGCAAAGGCAGCGTGGCCAGAGTTTTTCAGTTGGATTTGCTGCACCCTGCAGAGCAGTCAGCCTCCCTCGAGTCATCCTCCCCAGAGTCACGAGGCTCTTCCCTCGCCCGGCTCCATCCAGCACGTCACCATGCCCACGCTCACACAGCCACAGCCTGCTCTGTTTGGAGGGGCAAAAAAACCTGGGAGGGGTTGCTGGGTGTGTGCAAGCTGCAAAGATGCCAAGAGGAATCATTTTTATGGTTCTCAGCTGGTCCATAAATGGTGCCCAGGTGTCAGAGTTATAAGGCAGCAAAGCTTCAGACTTCTGTACAACACCTCTCACCTTTCTTGGGGCAATTGTTTGGATTGGTGAAAGCCAAGTAAAGGAATGACTTGTGTTTGGTATAATTTAAAACTACACAGCTCCTTATGCAACCTTATTATCTTATGATCATAAAAGTGGAGCTTAAAATCATCCCTGGCCTCCGCGTGTATGTGCTGAGCATCTCCTTCCCTCTGCAGAGCAGAAGAAGCACAGCCCATTTGTCATCCACTTTATCTCTGGCATTTTCTACATTTACATGTGTATTTATCATCCCAACACCCCAGCAGGAGCACGGCAGGAGCACAGTGATTATTCTGAGCGTGCTGCTCGCAAACAGCACTGAGGGTTATCCTCTCTCCCTGCTGAAACCCTGCGAGGAGGGCAAGTGCCAGACACGGGGTGGGGGAGAGGAAGAACCACTAACAGGAGCCAGAAAACTGGGATGAACTGGGAGGAACTGGGATAAGGGCACCTCCAGCTCTCATTCTGACCCATCTCACTGCACCCACAAGCTTTAGGAAAGACAAAATCTTGCCACATCTGTAAATCTGTTATCCTCTCCCTGCTGAAAACCTGCAAGGAGGGCAAGTGCCAGACACATGGGGGGGCCAGAGGAAGAACAACAAACAGGAGCCAGAAAACTGGGATGAACTGGTAGGAACTGGGATGAACTGGGATGAGGGCACCTCCAGCTCCCATTCTGACCCATCTCACTGCATCCACAAGCTTTAGGAAAGACAAGACCTTGCCACATCTGTAAATCCACAGGATTTACATGGAATGAGCACTCATGGCTCCAACAGCCACCACAGCCTCATTTTGGGTGCAATAAGGGGGTTTCTGTGTCCCTGAATATTTCTTTTGTGCAAAGGGTTATACTCAAGGCATTCTCACTTTCCTGTCTCTAGTGGGAATAGCACCTGTGGAAGAACCACAAACAGGAGCCTGAAAACTGGGATGAACTGGGATGAGGGCAGCTCCAGCTCCCATTCTGACCCATCTCACAAGCTTTAGGAAAGACAAAACCTTGCCACATCTGTAAATCCACAGGATTTACATGGAATGAGCACTCATGGAATGAGCATGCTGCCTCGTGCCCCAACAGCCACCACAACCTCATTTTGGGTGCAATAAAGGGGTTTCTGTGCCCATGAATATTTCTTTTGTACAAAGTGTTATGCCCAAGGCATCCTCACTTTCCTGTCTCCAGTGGGAATAGCACCTTTTCAAGGCACTAAGTCTGGTTTAATACTGCAGGCTTGAAAACCAGCCCTGACTATGCAGGGAGCTCAGTCTGTTTTCACACAGCTGCTGCAGAGTTCTGCATTGCAAGCTCATTGTGAGACTCATCAATAACAGTAAATAAATGGATCATTTCTATCTCTATCAAATCTACTCCAGTACAGAAGATCATGGCAGAGACAGCAAAGTTCTGGAAATTCAACCCTAAAACATAAAAAGGGCAGAGCAGAGCGAGATTGTGCTATGAAATGCAATTTGATTTTGCATAAATTGGGTTTTGCAGCACGCTGTGCCTGGAGCAGGCAGTGAGGTCCCTGTGGGAGCAGTGGCAGCTGGCAGGACCTGGAGCTGGTTTGGGACACAGCCCTGATCCCCCTGTTTGATGGAGGGGCTTCTCATCCCTCTTCCCACCCTGAGCAAGAACAAAATATGTTGTTAAAATTATTTTTTTTAATTTGCATTAATGACTTGAGAAATCAAAGCATCTCTTCATAGAAACATGGAATTTTTGACGTTGGAACGGACTTTAATGATCATCCAATTCCAGCCCCCCATGCTGCCCAGCCAACCTGGCCTTGCATGGAACCAGCTCCCCCCTGTAGGACAAGCAGGGTACAATCAGATTTTCTGGCATTTGGCTGCATGGCTGGGAAAGGACAAAAAGGCAGAAATTAAAGGTGCACCAGTGGCTCTGGGGAGGACTGACCCATCTCCCTTCACTGATCCAGGTTAGGCATTAGGGGTCTCCAGGCTGCACAGACACACACAGCTCATCCCTTCTGGGGTCTGGGAGAGGAGTCCCCTCACAGCTGAGGAGCTCAGACCCCACCACGGCCCTGCTCCCTCTTTACACCACGATTCCAGCTGATCCAGCAGTCTAAACCACTTTGCTTGTGAGAGCCTCTTCCTGTCTGCTGGCATCAGGCTCAAATCAACTATCTCTGCAGCTTCCCTCAGGCTGTGCTAGCACATAATCTCATTTCCCTATTCCCCATATATCCCTTCATCAATCCTTGCTCCCTCCTGTGCTGGCAGCTTTATGCTTTTGGGCAGTTTCGCTTTTCTCTCCTGCTCCTCTTCTCCACTGAGGAGCACAAGCACCAGCAGAGACACAGGTGAGAGATTGAAGGAAGGAACTGTGGCAGCCCAAATGGCTGCAGCTTCTTTTACTCTGCATTAAACTCTTTTTCAGAAGGCCACTGGTTGGGTTTTAATCCTTTTAGTGTACACTGTGTTGGTTTTTTTGTGCGCCGGCAGTTTCTTAATTAAATTGCCATGCAACACGCAGCCACGTGATTATACCAATTTTATTATCTACTAGTAATCTCATCAAAGGAGAGAAAGTTATTTTGGCTGGCCCAGTTGTCCAAACTTTGTGCAGAAACCCAGTTCCATGGTCCTGCTGTGCCCAGGAGCTGTGCCAAGCTGGATTCCCTGTACAGGACCCCTGGCACTGCCATGCCTGGCCCTGTGCTTGCTTCCTCCTCTTCCTCCTCCCTCCCATGCCCCCAGGGTCAGCAGTGACAGCGCACAGCACGTGGCCAGCACACTTCAAGCACCCACTTGTGAATTAGTGGACCTGCTGACCTGAACTTCATCATTCTGGAATTTGTAATCGCTGCCTAACAACCTCTTCCAAATTTCTACTGGAATGGAACCAATCTATTTCTTCCTCTGTGATATAACAACATCCTCTGCGTTTTTTAAATAGACAGGAGAAGTATTTTCAGCAAATGCCTTCCCTTTTCTGCCTCTACTACCCACACAACAAACATTGTCAAGATCCCCGTGGTTCGCTGCAGAGCTGAACTCCCCGGCTGTTATTCCAGACACTGCTGGATGCCAATGTCCTTTTTCTCCCTTTGTAATTTTTGAAAAGCCTCATTTATAATTTATGGTCATTTCTATCAACTTCCCCTTTTTCCTCCACGAGTTAATTTTTTAAAAAGTGTCTACTCATGCCTTTGCCTTCCTGGGCACACAGAAATGTGCCTGCAATTCCCGAGTGCTCAGCTGAATTTGCACCCCCATCAAACCAGCTGCTCCAAAGCAAAGAAAGGCACATTACTCGTTTGGACATTGATTTGTTTACACATTAAGGCAACTACTGAGGATCTATTCAGCCAAGCAATCACTAGCTCCACTTCCTTATATCTGCTTATCCTTTAGATCATTCCACCTGGATGGCCAGGCTGACTCCAAGTGGGGATCCTACACATGAATTTTCTGTCTCAGGAATCACCATGTCAGCTGTGATCTTTAGCTTTACTGCTTCCTCTATTGGTTTTGACTGTAGTCAAAGTATCTCTTGTCCAACACACTGCTGGGTACCCTGTGGAGAGGCAATAACTCTCCTTAGAGCAGCATGGCAGGAGCAGCCAGGCTCAGCACCTGCGGCCACCACAGGCACCTGCTCCTCCCTAAACCCACTACTAGTCCCTTCTGAGGGCCTCACATTCCTTCTGCAGGTAAAACTTACATCTACACTAATGCAAACATGCATTTAATCCGTTGGTATTACGGGATTTTTCCAGGCAATGCACCTCCCTGATTGAGCTGAAGGTGTCCCTGATTTTGGCAGAGGTTGGACCAGACCCTTAAATGTCCTTTCCAACCCAACCCATTCCAGGACTCAGTACAGATGCCAACGGAAAGGGGATGCAGGGATAGAGTGAGCAGGCTGGGAACTTTTGATATTGTAAATCAAAGCCAACTCCGATGAAGGGGAGAGAGAGCGATGCATCTGACTCCATGGATATTAGAATTAATTTACTTATTAATTACTTTATTACACTATACTATATGCAGTTCATCTAAACTGGATCTGCCAAGCACTCACCCTGCACACACTGCACAGAATCTCGTGACTGTCCTAAAAGTCCCGACACATACACACCCCCTGATAGGCCAAGGAACCAAAACATCATAACTCTGGGTAAAAAATCTCCATATTGCATTCCACTTTGGCACAACACAGGCGCAGCAAGTGATGAGAATTGTGTTTTCCCTTTGTCTGAGGTGAATCTCAGAGATCCTTGTGAAGAATGGTGCCTTGCTTTTCTCTGTGAAGAGAAATGTGGCTCCACACAGCAAGCCAAATTCTTGCTGCTCACCTGCAGCTCATCCTGGGTCACTCTTGGGGACTGATATTCGAGGCATGGGTACAGCCCCCCATCCCATTACCAGCAGGCAACAGAAGAGTTAACACAAACACAGTGCACATGAGCTGCCCCACAGCAGCAGCACAGCAGTGCTGCTGTTCCCATTCCATCCCCATTTGATCCGTGTGGAACAAATCCCCGCGTCAGTGCCAGTCACTCCTGAGCGCCCGAGCGCACGGGGGCGGGTCTGTCACAACACACACAGAGCTGCAGACTGCTGCCAAACACCCAGAACCCCGATCCAAACGCGGGCTGGGAGCTTCAATAATGAATACAGGCAGGAGTGAATACCTGGAACAAAGAGAGGTGCCCTCCTGTGCAGCAGGATCAGCAAGGGATGCTGTGGAAGGGCAAGAGTTGCAGGAATTCATCTCCCAGGGATGCTGGCCAGGGTGAGCCAGTGCAACCTTTCTTTGTTTTCATTCCATGTAGCTTTAATGTGACATCCCTTATGCCTCCCCACTACTGCCAACCCTGGGGTCCCATTTTCCCAGTGTGTTTTACTGCTGCTCTGAAGGACCTTTTAACTTCAGCTATTTTTAGACAGCAATAGGTCTGTGTGTGCAGAGGTGCCTGGGAAGGGAGCTGTGCACAGGGCTTCATCTGCTCTGCTACCACTGCTGTTTAGCAATAGATTTTGACACTGGGAGTGCATTAAAAATAATGCTCAGCCATTAATGTTGACAACAAAGCAGTAACATAGAGCCTTGTAAAGTCCCATCCCATCTCCACTGGCTCCCAGCGTGATGCAGCAGCTGCTGCTGCCCTGCATGCAGAGAGAAGCACGAGCCTTGTGCCCTAAAACCCTGGCACCCACCTGTCTCCCTCACACACAATGGGTGGCCACGTTTTCCTCAGCACACTTTAACTGGGGCTGTCACCACGACACAAACTGCCAAAGAATATCCAGGCCTGCATGTGCACACCAAAAGAACAAAGCAGCACCTTGTCATCTCTGCAACACAAATATGCCCTCTTTATCAGTTTTTAGCTTTTTCTCCTCCAGCCAAGGTTCTTCTATCCAACACCAGCACATCTGCAGGGTAACAGCAATGTTTGAGCAGCCACCAAAACCTGTGATCAGCAGAGCAGATTCCAGCTGTTGATGGCAACAACAGCCAGGGTGTCCCCTCCTCTTTCATCCTCTGAAGGATTCACATGTCACTGCCACCACAGCAAGACAACATGGCAGGTGAGCAGCAACACACATCACAGATCATGGCCAGCAAATGTCACATTCCCTTCCATGATCACTGACACACAACAGCCCTGTGCAGCCTTTCCCTTCAGCTACAGCACATCCTTTCCATCCTCCACCCTGGAAATGCTTGCAGCATCTCACTCAGGGAGCTGGGAGCAGAAACATACCATTCCAGCTCCTTGCTTTCTAGCACAGCATTTATTTTGTTAAATAGGGTATGTGCTCCTTGCAGCACATTAATATTTCAGACACAGGATTGCCTCTCTGTGCACACACATCTTGATCCTTAAGGCACTAATGTGCCAATAGTAAACAATGTTTATTATTCCTTCAGACAAGCCATTGCTTTACACGTTTCCAGCCAAGGAGAGCCCAACTGGAGGCAGATTAACCCCAGCACCACTCCAGCCCGTGCACACAAGGAGCACTGATGAGGCTGTCGATACCGCCCGCCTGCTTTGCTCTGGAGACAGAGTGAGAAATTCCACAGTGCACAGCTCCAGAGAGCAGCCAAGGGGCACTGGCACTTGATTTGTTCTCCCCAGTCCCTTCTGCATTTGAATTTTAATATGCTTTGCCCTCTCCTGCTGCTCCGCCACAAGCATTCCAGCAGCATCCCATAAGGTGACACTTCCACAGGCCCCTCCTGGGCTGCTCTTCCTCCAGACCTGGCATCTTCCTTCATTTTAAATGGAAAAATAAAGCACCCTCTGAACACCTGAAGCAATAAAGATTATGGAGGAAATGGAGAAGAGCATTACAGCAGCTTGAGGAGCAAATGTGGTGATGAATGTGCAGCTCAGGGTGAAATCTGAGAGCAACTTTGTATATGAGGTAATTTTCCTGCAAGATTTTCAAGGGGAAACATGAAAATAAATGGTAACATCTTCCTAATGGCTGTGAACACTTCTACATAGAGATGAGGACTCAGAGCTAACTAAGAAACCTCAGCTCTCTTTGTTTTAGCTTTTTAATTTACAGAGCAGCTCTCCAAAGTGATTGAAACAACCTCTCTCAAAGACAGAGCTGCAAGGAAGTGTTAAATTACAGGTAATCCAGAGGGAATCCAGTGCCAAAGAGGCTTCCTGCTCCAGAGGAGGGAAAGATGCAGAGACACAGAAAAGAAAAACCTCATTTCTGCAGCACAGACTTTCAATGGCATTGCAGCAAGCACTGCACATTGTTCACCCCTTGGACCACAAGGTGTGAAATACCCTCAGGTGTGAGATACCCTCCCTAAACTCTGTCTGGCCACCTCCTGCAGCCATCCAGCACCTGCAGCACATGGATTCCTCACCAAACAGCCACTCTGTTCCCTTTTGTTCCTCCCGAGGAGGAAAGGGGAGCCAGGGCAGCTCAGGGATGCTCGGCATTCAGGGATTGTCTCAGGCACCCGTACTTCCCTGCTTCATTCCAGAAACAGAAGGGAGAAGAGAGTTTTCTGATACTTCAGGGGACAAATTAAGGCAGTAATTTGCTTGCAGAATTAAAATATGCAAATGCACACTCTGCTGGGCACCGACAGTAAGGTTTGCCTCATCCCTCACTCACAGCTGCCCAGCAGCAGCCCCTGGAGATGCTCAGCACTGCAGAGTGAGCTGGGCTCCTTAATTTGGGAGCCAAATCAATACCCCAAGGCTCAGCTCTGTCCTGGGGTGAACCCTGGAGAGGAGGGCAGGACCTGGCACTTCCAGCAGCATGGCAAGGAGAGCCAGGGTGCATCAGACACATCACACAAAGGCAGAGACACAGTTGCATGAAGCACATGTAATAAAGGCAGTATTTGCTGTATGTCAGGCTGGAAGCACAAAGTGCTGCAAACACTCTGATCCTTTTGTCATTTTTTCCACTACGCTTGCCCTTGGAAATAATATCACTTAATACTGCGTGACTGACATAAAATCATTTTTTTATTCCTGGCAAAGTAGCACAGGAGAAAAGTTATTGGTTGGTGATTTGGAGAAGGAGATGAGACAGCGATTGGAACTGACTATTCCTGTTTGGCAAGATAAAAACGTCCCCCTTTCATAGGCTGCTTCCCTCTATTTTCTTACAGAGAAATGTCTTATTTTGCATGCACAGAGAGCCAAGATTCCAGTCCCTGGCACAAGGGCTGCAGAGCTCACTTGACTGCGCTAGTGAGGCAGTGGATCAATTCCCTTTCTCTCCAAGCTCTCTCAGGAAGGATAAGGGCACTGCTGACCAAAACAAGCCCAGACAGAGCCCTGGCACCCACCAAGGGTCCTCAGCACCCATGGGTACCCAGGGCTCCTGGAAAGAGATTTGCAGAAAATTCAGTCTTCTGAACTTGGTATTTCCCCCATGAAAATAATCAGTTTTTAACTATACAGCACTTTCTAAAAGTAAGAAGAAAAAAAAGAAAGGTGTGAAAATTGTGACCAGCTACTTCATAATTAGAAAGAAGCAGTGAATTTTACACTCCTGCTATTAACTACTGGCCTGCAGCAAGGGCTGGCAGTCTCAGGCAGGATGGAGCCCTCAATTCCACCTCCCTGGAGAACCTCAGGGCAGGTTTCCAGCCTCTCATGTGCCTGTGGGCTCTTGGCACCAGGGTGTCAGAAAGTTACCACAAGAATGAGCATCATACTTGGGAGTGGTGACCAGAATAGCTGCTCCAAAGGGACACTGAGAGCAGCAAAGCATGGTACAGCCACAGGGCAGAGGCACTCCCAGCCTGTGGGACACCAGAGGGGATCCTAAATAGTCTTTACAGCTGTTCTAGATTGCAAGGCAAGATGTATTTATTACCATCTGGATGGCCACTGTCTTTTGTCAAATGGGCAGTTTTCCTTATCTCTCTGAGTGACCACAACCACTCCTCTCTCTGGGTAGACATCTGCTGATAAGAGGCCATTGAATGTCACTGCATGGCTGATAAGAACTATAGCATCCCATTGGGAGATGTGAGCCCAGGGGGAGGAGCCAAGCATTCCTGCCTGGATATAATCTGGAGATTCTGGAACACCAGCACGGCTTCTCCACTGGATTCCCCAGAGGAGCAGCAGCTGCCTCTGCCCCTGGATCTCCAGAGGAGACTCCACCCTTGTCCAGGATCCTGCTCCAGCAGAACCAGCCCTGACACTGCAGGAGGGCTGAGCCACAATTCCAATGGCACTGCTGCCAACACCCTGACCCACAGGGTGTCAGGCTGGGTTCTGACTTTGTCAGTTTTAGTTTACTGCATTGTTTATTTTATCCTCTTATTTTCCTCCCTATTAAAACTTATTTTCCTGCTCCCATAATTTTTGTTGCCTGAGAGCCCCTTAATTTAAAATTTATAGCAATCTGGAGAGGGGAAGGGGGTTCCTTTTCTCCATTTCAGGGGAGGCTCCTGCTCCTGCCTTCCTTAGCAGGCACCTGTCTTTCCAAACCAAGACAACTCCAAACTCACTCCAAGCCTCCTCCTCTCTGTGTTATGTAACCCAGCAGCAAGGTTTGGGAATGACATTATTGTGCCCAACATCTCAGCGTCTGCTGGGATTTCACAGCGGATGACAAACGAGCACAACACCTCGCACTAAAATATACAACAGAAAACAGTGTTGTTTTCCACATTTCAAAAACATCTGCTATGAATTAATGATTCAGCTCATACCTACAGTGACAGGCGCGGAGAAGACGAGATTGGCTGAGCACCCTGAGGCTCACCAGGAGCTGCTCCTGCCTCCTGCAGGCAAAATTTGGCATCCACACTGCCCAGTATCAGATCTGGAAGGTGTCCCTAAAACTGCAGCCCTCAACTTCACAGAGTTGCCAGGGATCTCTGCTGCACACAGAGGGCAGCCAGAGGAGCAGTTACAGAAGAGCTCCTAAGAAATTCACCAAAACAGACATGTAAAGTGCCCTACAAGCACACGTACATTCTTGTTCCCATTGTTAATTAATGCAGCACAGCATCCTCAGATCATGTACATTAAGGTTCCTGCACATCCTCTGCTGGCCACACAATTGTCTCCCTCGTATATTAACTGAAAAACACTTGAGTCAAGCCTGGGGTAACTTCATCTTCCAGGTCCCTGTGCACAAACTCTGCATCTGTTGGAACTCTGGGAGTCTCCATGTAACCAAAACCAGAAGCAAAGCACTCCCCTGAGTGCAGAAATCCCTCATCTCCCAGCTCATCACACAGAATCACAGAACTGTTTAGGTTCAAGAAGACCTCCATGACTATCAAAATTATTCCATATTATCCAAATATCTGTATTATCTCTATTTTATATATTATGAATATACAGAGTTAATATACTTTATTCTCCATGTACAAACTATATATTATGAATATACAGAGTTAATATATTTATTCTCCACATACAAACTATGTTTTATAGATAATGCAGACATGCATCACTTCTGGAGCACCTCACATGCTCCCAGGGGAGGACAGTCCCTTCTGCACAGCCACC